>NC_090927.1:824178306-825462385 GCF_040938575.1 Ambystoma mexicanum | reverse complement strand
TCGTCTGCATCGTCACCCGCTTGTCTCCCGCTGGAGAAGGCCCGGCCGTCGACGCGCTGGGGAGTATCCACTGGTGGGTTTTCCTCCACCTACAGACCGCAGAGACGCCGACGACTCGACGCCCTTGCTGGGCCACAGTTCTTCATCATCTCTTTGCGGTCCAGAACTATTGTCATCGAGGTGCCCCGCACGCCTCTTCCTTGCAGGACGCCAACGCTCTGTCGTCGACGAGCACCGCTAGGAACGGAGCGGCCACTTCCCTGCCTTAGTTCACCCTGTTCACCGTCGGACGTTCGACGACCCGTGACTCCTGCCTTAAAAGGAGGGCACTCAAGAAGGGCCGTCGATTTCCCAACACCGAACGCCAAGTTCCCCGACACCCCTCAACGATCTGTGGCTCCCGCCTGAAAGGGAGGCACTCAAGAAGGATCAGTCGGCGCATCGTCAGAGAACTCTACTCCACCAGGTTCATTGGGGGGGTAAAACCTTAATAGGAAGAAGTAAGACTATCGAACATTATATGGACTGGGCTTGTGCTATATATCTTTATTTACAGGTTGCCCAGGTGGGGGGATCTCCACACAGAACTGTGTCTAGGGTACGGGGCCAGTATTCTGCCTACTGTTTCAACCATCTTGCGTTCCTTCCTATCTCTATTGCTGGCTTACTCGTTATTGATCTGTGTGACATTTTAACCGTACAGTTGATGCACTTTAATGAGATTTGATAACATTAACGGTACCACTCTAGACGTGTATATATTTATCATTATTGACTTCCAAGTACAAAGTGCGTTATTGTGATCGTGTACATACCTTTGAAAAATAATTATATAAAGACTGTGTTTTCAGTAATACAGTGTGTGGACATTCCTTTGTGGGGTTTCGGGGACTACACTGTACTTAAGAACCAGCCTGCATCACCTCCTGAGAAACTAGGACTTGATTGCTCATCCATTGCTACCTTATAGAGAATCTTGGCTGGGGTCTTCTGTGCCTCTCCTCTACCATATAGAGAGCAGAAGTACAGACACCCCCTACCGGTCTTTACAGAAAGGACAAAGGCCATCCTGGGAAAGGCGCAGCGCCTGCTGGCCACGGACGTGGCCAGGGTGAGGTCCATCAAGTCCCTTCTCGGCATGATGTCCTCTTGCATCTACATGGTGCACCTATGCAGACTGCGGATGCGTCCTCTACAGGAGTTCCTTGATGCCCGTTGAATGCAAGCAGCGGGCAGTTTCGAAGACAAGATCCCGCTCAACAAGGCTTTCTGCCAAGCAATTATGTGGTGGGGCACCCGCGTGCATCTCGCGGCGGGCACAGACTTCCAGACCCCAGCACACCAGGAGACGGTGACGACGGATGCCTCCTGGGGGGGGATGGGGAGCGCACACCCCGGAGATCTTCACGCAAGAGGCCTTTGGCTCCCGGAGGAGAGGTCACTCCACATCAACATCCTGGAGCTCCGAGCAGTGTTCTGGGCTCTCAGGTCGTATCTCCCATCCCTCAAGGGCAAGGTGGTGAGGATCTTCACCGACAACACCACAACGATGTTCTACATCCGGAAGCAGGGAGGAACCAGGTCCCCGGCCCTATCCAAGGAGGCCCACGATCTGTAGCATTGGGCCATTGCCCAGGGGATGTTTCTGGTGCCCTTCCACCTAGCAGGTATAAAGAACATCATCGCCGACTCACTCAGCAGGGAGCTGTGTTCGTGCCACAAGTGGAAACTGCGTCAGGACCAGGTGGATCAACTTTTCTGACGATGGGGCATACCCCAGATCGACCTGTTCGCGACGGTGGCGAACACCAAGTGCCAGAGGTTCGCCAGCAGGTTTCCCCAACCGAGGAGCAAAAGCGATGCTTTCTCATTCCCCTCGTACGGCCTGTTCCTGTATGCGTTCCCCCCGTTGCCGCTGCTACTGTGACTCGTCAACCAACTCAAGAGGTCCCGGTGCAGGATGATCCTTGTCGCATCGGCGTGGCCGAGACAGATCTGGTTCCCGGACCTTCTGGACTTGTCAGCGTCCGCCCCAGTCAAACTGCCGCCGGACGCAGATCTCCTCACCAGAGAAGGAGGCGCCATCCTCCACCACGACCCGGGGTCGCTGAACTTGCAGGCCTGGCTCCTGCAGCACTAGAGTTTGGAGGGTACGATATCCTGGTGGACTGCAAGGAGGTGCTTGCAAAGGCCAGGGCGCCCTCGACTCTCAAGTGCTATGGACATAAGTGGAAGAGGTTCTCTGTCTGGCGCCGTGCACAGAAGATTAACGCTGTGCGGATTACGGCCCCTCAGGTGCTGCCGTACCTACTGTTGCTGGCCAAGGCGGGGCTAGCCCACGCCTCCATCAAGATACATCTAGCGGCGATCTCCCGCTACACCAGAACTCCAGGACGATCATCTCTGTGGTCCCATCGTCTGGTGAAGAGTTTATGAAAGGATTGTTCCGATCATTCCCGCCGGTGAAGGCTCCAGCCCTGGCATGGGAGCTCAACGTGGTGCTGAGCGGGTTCATGGGGCTGCCAATCGAGCCTCTGCATTCGGCACCGTTGAAGTTCCTCTCGTGGAAGACCGTGTTTCTTGTGGCCATCACCTCCGCACGACGAGGGGGAGAGATCCAGGCCCTATCCTGCAAGCCTCCATACTTGACTTTTCACGAGACGAGGGTAGTGCTGAGGACGCACCCCTCCTTCATGCCCAAGGTGCCGCTGGACTTCCATCTCAACGAGCCCTTGGTGTTACCAGTTTTCTTCCCGTCGCCTTCGTCGGTGGCCGAGAGGACTTTGCACTGGCTGGATGTATCTAGAGCGCTGAAGTTCTACGTGGACCGCACGAAGAGGTTTCGGAAGACATCACAACTGTTTGTGAACTTTGGACCTGTGAACCAAGGGAAGGTCCTCTGAAAGGCTTCCATTTCCAGATGGCTCTCCGGCTGCATCATGCACTGTCACCGGTTGGCGAACCGACCGTTGCCTGGCCGTCGGAGAGCCCATTCGACCAGAGTGATCGCTGCTACCACGACGTTCTTGTCTGGTGTACCCCTGCTGGACATCTGCAGGGCTGCTACGTGGAGGTCGATGTACACCGTCACGAGATTCTACTGCGTCGACCGGGATTCCAGGGAGGAGTCCAGGGTCGGCCAAGCAGTGCTGCGCAACCTGTTCGCCTGAAGGTGGCGGCCTGGTGAGGAGGTAAGAGTTGCTTAATGTTGAGTTTATGTAATGCTTAATGTTGAGCCTTGCCACCTTCCCGTGGTTGTGCATGTGTGTACTGCTATGCATTTTTATATTTATGAGCATGTGAATCCATGCCAGACCCCATGCTGGAGAAGGAACAAGTTACTTACCTGTAACTGTTTTTCTCCAGCATGGGTCTGGCATGGATTTACATGCAAACCCTCCCTCCTACCCCTCTGCGGCTCTTCACTTGGTCATACTGCAACTTTACGTGCTACCAAATCTGAGGATGGCTGCCAGGGGAGGGGCTTAGGGAGAGGGCAGTCATTGGCTGGGGGCAGTATGACCCAGACACCAGTGATTGTTTACTACTAAGAAAGACAGATCAGAAATGAAACTGATACTGATTTTTATCTTTACCGAGGATTCCCAGCCTGACGACGGGGAATATTCATGAGCATGTGAATCCATGCCAGATGCATGCTGGAGAACAACAGTTTCAGGTAAGTAACTTGTTCCTTACCCAGGCCTTTTTGGCCAGGGATTCTACATCCTTTTGTAGAGGGCTGCCAGTTCTTGTCTACATGTTTGTATGTACTTGTGGTTTTATACATTACTTTTAATGTTTTCTGACAATCTTGTAATTATGTGTTTTATGACTCATACATGTGTATTTTTATAAATAAATAATGAATGTTTGGGAGTAAGACCAAGGTTGTGCAGGTCTCCCTGTCTCTCTAGAGTACCCACAAAGTAGGAAGGCTGTGTTCCTCATACGTGGAGTTAGTTGTTTTGAGATCTGCGTTTTAGTTCTTGTGGACTGGCAGATGGTCAACACCTCGGCCAAGACCCCCGGCTCAAGTTCAATTTGTGGCTACGGGATCCCCAGTTCCTCGGCCACGCCCGCCAGCCTTTCATGGGAAGCATTAGCCGAGGAGGGAGTGCCCTGATCCTCCTCCTCGTCCGTGTCACCCGCAGTGTCCTGCAGGTCGGGAGCTGCTGGTGGTGTGCTGGGTGCGGGCAGCTGTGGCATGCTGACTGGCAGTGCCGGGGGTTGCGCTGGGGGCAGGGCCACCATGACTGGTGTGAGCGTGGGAACCAGGGCCTGAACTGGGACAGGGGTCTGGACCCCGGTCGGAGCCTGAGGTGGTACAGGAGGGAGCATGTCCTTGATGACCCCTCTAAGGATGGTGCCCAAATGAGGCGATTTGATGAGAGTAAGGAACTTTTAGAAGAACCTATCCTTGCATGCTGGCGAAGGGCTTGGCTGCATAGCAGCCGGGCCCTGTGGCTTCTGTGCTCTTGCGGGTCGTTGCCGCACTAAGCTGGGGTCTGTGTACCGCCCCTGTGCCGATGTGGCTGGGTATGATGTGGACCAGGTCCCATCTGGACATGCATTCCCATGCCTGCCCTCGTGATTGAGGAGGCTTGGGATGCGCCGCTATCTTGTCTGGCCCGGCGGCCATTTTCTCAGGCCCCACGCCACATGTCTGCTGCCTGACAAACTGGGTCCAGTCTGCCTGCACGCTTAGAAGTGAAGGCTCAGACCTTCCCTGCACCTCAGGTAGAGACCTGGGAGGCGGAGTGCCCTCGGCCATTACGCAGGTAGTGCTACTGTTGCATATGAGTGCCCCCTCGGGTGCGAGCCCGGTGTTAGAACAGAGCTCCTTGGGGAGAACCCCGGTACTAGAGCCTTGCGGCCCTTCAGCGGTGGGACCAGGAGGATCCTGACACCCCTCGGCCTGTTGTCCGATAGCGCTTGGAGCCTCAGTACCCTTGCTGGTTTTAGGGCCTGGAAGGCCCCTCCCACTTGGACGATTCCCAGGGAGGAGTCAACCTTGCCGGGTGGAGAGAAGACCAGGCCACCTACCTTGGGCCAGGTCTTCCTCCTTAAGTATGTTTTGATGTCCTCTGGCGGTGATCTTTCGAACAGCTCCCTCCACTTGGCTAAACGATTCTTCAGTGCGTGAGGGGTCAATGCGTCGCATGCAGAACAGCCGCCCCAGCCGTGGTCAGGGCCAAGGCACCGGAGGCAGAGTGCGTGGGGATCCGACGTTGGGAAGGAACCCTCACAGGCCAGACACCTGGCGAAACCCACCGTCTTCGATATGCGCCGGGGAGGAGCGTGGCACCAGAGGACAGAGTATTATCTCTGATAATTGCTGTGAAGAAAGAAGGGAAAAAAAAGTCTTCCGGGGAATAGCGTGTGGAATTACAAGGCCGGTGGCCTAACACAGGAGCGCTGGTGAAAACGATCCGTTCCCGTCAACGCGGAAAAGAGGACTGAGGAGTGGTGACGGTGGGTGGGGGGGGCAGGAGTCAGGGGTGCGCATGCACCCAAGGCCGAACCCCCACATGTATCTAAATTTAAAGGGGAAGACAATTTGTTCTGGTGAAAAAGGTTCAGTTTCCCGGCCCTAGCGAGGGACTCCCATACAATATGGAGGAAAGGGGACGGGACGTAGGAGTACATCACAGTTATGCATTGTGTGACATACTTTGCAGTTGGTTCTCCTGGCATACGGAGTGCGTATCAGAATGTTATCAAAGACACATGATAAATACAGCAGGGATATTATTTGCCTGCTTAGCGATGAGCAGCTTCTGTAAAGATGGCTGAGTGGCTATATGTTTAGAGGGCACTTTCTTTACAGCTGGAAAACAGTGTGTACCTTTGGCCCACAGTTTTTGTTCTCACTCTTCTATGGCTTTGGGTATCCTTTCACAGGTTTCTTGATGCACTTGCGCACTTAGATTTACTCTTCGCCATTTTAATTTATCTATGCTCTATTTCATGCATGGACCTTTTGGGCAGCCAAAAACCTCTGAAATGTCGGGCTGGGGAGGGAAATGAGCGCTTTAACATCATTTTAGTGCCACCTGTGGGAACTCTGTGCTGGACTTAAGCATAGGTATGCGTTTAATATTGTGAAATTATGCATAATTTTTAACCTTTATTATTCTGAATCTAAAACCATCATTTTTGCAACGGTTTAAAATAATGCATGTCGTGCATTTGAATATAGAAGTGATTGCTTAACACAGTGTATGTGTCTATTGATTAGAAATAACTCCAAAGACAATGTGAAGTGGCACCAATAAAACCAATGAGGTTTTGCGTATTAAAGAGCATTGTGGGAAGATAAGAATGACCAAAGAGCTTTATATCTGTCATATGTCTGTGAGAGTTGTATGACTGAATCACTAAATTCCTAAAGCACGCTGGGTTTGTTACGCATTTTCTTTTTAAATGTTCTTTTAATATAAAGGTCGCCCTAGCAATAAAGCGTTTGTAAATATCAAGCATATATATATATATATATATATATCCACTGATTAAAAAAGGTTGTTAAAGGGACGTTATGGTTAAGTTGCACTTGTAAAAACCTATGCAATTCAATGGACAAACGTTGTTACAGGGACGTTATGGTTACAGGTAAAACCAAAAAACCCCAGAGATTCGCCAGTTATGGTAAGCTAAGCAACCATAACTCGCGCTACCCCTGTGCACTGCAAGGACTAACACCCATGACATCACAAATGTCATTCAAGACATGACTGATGACATCACATGTGTGGCTCCCTCTTTTTTTGCTCAGTGACATATGTACACCGGGTGCTTTTCTTCATTGGGAGTCAGGAACTAAAAGTGGGAAAGGTGCAATATTTGTTGACCTTACCCTTCTCATATGTTCTGACACTACTTTCCTTAGGTTTGAGGCACATCATAAGATACATATACATAGGGGAAGAAGCAAGCCTGAAACACAGCAATCAGGTCTGTGCATAAACATAAGCAGTGAGGGTATGAACACTTTCTGGTGGTACTCCTACTTTTTTGTTTACTTTACTTTCTCTACGTATGCTCATATTTGTATAGGTTGTGGTCTCTTTATGTGTTGTGTATAGTAGTACAGTAATGTAGTAAGAGAGGCATTTGCAGCTAATTGCATGTGTCACACAGCAGAAAGGTCTCAAACGAAAGCATTCATCATTGTATGGCCCAACATCCGAAGATTTTGATTATTGCACCTGTATGATGAATGATGTAGACAATTGCAACGTTTCTACAGGACTGGGCGCATGTACTGGAAAAAACTCTGTAATGCAATGGTGTTTTTAGCAATGCATTCCTTAAAGAACCTAAGTATCTCTTCCAATTATTTTTTCAGATAGTTTTCTGCCAACATTACAATAACAATCCCTTGTGGAGGTTGTCTATGAAAACTATATACACATGTGATGTCATCAGTCATGTCATGAATGACATTTGTGATGTCATCTTTGATGTCATGGGTGTTATGCCTTGCAGTGCACAGGGGTAGCATGAGTTATGGTTGCTTAGCTTACCATAACTGGCGAATTTCTGGCCTTTTTCGGTTTTACCTCTAACCATAACGTCCCTGTAACAATGTTTGTCCATTGAAATGCATAGGTTTTTAATAGCCCAACTTAACCATAACGTCCCTTTAACAAAGTTTTTTGTCAGTGAATTTCATTGGTTTTTGTCAGGATACCCGTACTTTGTAAAGAACTGTGCAACATAGTGTAACTGCTGGCACCATGTTGATGCGGACAGCAGTCGAGGACTATGCATCTGTTTGCAGAGATCATGTGGCATCCAACCTGCTGAGGAAGGCAGGTGCTCTCTTACATTGTGGTACCAAACGCAAAGAACATAGACAACCAGAACCATGTGCAAGAATTGCCAGGGAAAATAAAGTAGGTTTGGAAATTGTGTACTTATGAAACAAACAGGACAAAGGCATAGGGAGTGCACTATAACGGAATGCATCAACGACAGAAGTGACGTCTGCCTTCACCAATCTTACCGCACTGCTACTGTAAAGGGGAACAAAGTATGAATGGCCAGAGTAACGACTGGAAATGCTAAGACCTGAACGTCACTACAATGTAGTAAGGACCCCAAACTTTGTCTAGTAATTGCACAGGTGCTGCAGTATGCAATAGTAAAGAAGCATAATGTGTCTTTTTGTAATGCAGCAATGGCAAGCACATTAGAGTGGCAGGATGAAAATGTCCCTCATAACGCAATGACTTTCTATAGTAACCCCATTGGTACGCACAGTGCTGTGAGACGTAAATTATGTAATATATATTGCTGCATGTACACCAAACATATTCTCTTTTCGGTACAAGAACATATTGGGAAGGAAAGCAAGGCAGTACAAGCGGCAACCCTTCCACAGCAGCATACAGGCATAAGAAAGGAAAGAAACTCTGTGCATAGCGAAATGGACTGCGTGGAGAAATTGGTGAACAATTGTACCGCTTTAAAGGTTGCGTACAAGGATATATTTCAGACAAATGAAACAGCACTGGCACACCTGCACACGTGGTCCTTCCCCATGTCGGAGCCTGCCATTCCCTGAAAAACAGTTCCATGGGAGACGTTACGGTAATACATCAATCTCTTCCTCCCCTCACAACCAAGTTGTGCAGATCCCCATTTCCCCACAATAAGTATCCACTTCTGCTACCCCTTCCCTTTTCCTTTCCAAATGGGGTGTATGCAGGTGTACAAGTAAACGGTAATAATGAGAATGTGGCTGTGTGTTTGTGTGGTATTCTTTTTTTAACTGAAATGGTGTTCTGACTCAGCGGTACACAGTCCTCGTTGCAATGACCGCTATTAAGAAAAAAGTAGGTGTCCTACAGACACCGCAGCTGTGCAGCCTATCCACATTGACAATGGAGGTCTGTACGCCGCCAGCAGTCTCCGCAAGTCTGCATGTTGTCCACCACCCATCAATGCGTGTGGGAGCGGACGTTTGTGTGTAGTGCAAGTACACGCATGTGTATCTGTTCCTCTGTGTCCTGGTAACATTGCCACTGTGTAGCATATGCGCAGGAACGTTAATGAGGTTGGGGCATCCAACCACGTCCTACAGGTAGCTATACACATAAACATCCTACCTCCTGTACCCTATAAATAGGCAGCGTCTCCCAAAATGGTCGGCGCACGTGTGGCGCACTTTTAGTCAGTAGAGAAGAGGCAACGGTGTGCATAGGACACCCATGCACATGCGCACATCACATTCCACCCAAAACGCATCCAGCAGACAGCCGTCCCAAAGGAGAACAGTGGCGACGTCACCATGCAACTGTAGCGTGGGCCCATATTTCGGGGACAGGAGCCAGACCCTCGAACAGCGGCAAAGTGCAGGGTTGAGCAATGTACAGAGTATTTTTCGGAAAGTACACGCTTCTAAACACACCACAATGTGCCGTTGCACATGTATGTATGTTTTGGAACAATGTAGGCCTGCTTTCCGGTGAAAGTTGTCCAAAGCAACTCTAAAAAAGAGCACACCCCAGAGGTGCTGTGCAATCTGTTTGCAGCTTTTCAGAACAGAGTAGCAGGCCACATAGGTTTGCCCTGTAAATAATGGTGCACCAAATCTGCTGTGCTACTTTGCGTCTGCAACTAATAGCAACCATGTCAGTCTGGCTGAGTACGCACAGCAATGCAGAAAATTATGAACGGGCCTTGCTGTGACCCACACCCACAGCCTCCGATAGTGCCCATTGTCCTAATCTCATGGGTAGCTAGCGGCAAAGGGGAGTATGCACACATGCATTTCCCCAAGGAGGGCGAGGGCCGTGTCTCAATGAAGCAGAAACATTCCTTCTTCCCTTTCCAGTTTCTTCTTTGCAGCACGCCGTCATTTCGTACTGTTAAAAAGTTTGACACTCTTCCACCAATGACATTGAAGAGCTCTCCATGTAACAGCATCAGTTCTGTAAAACAGTCCTCTGCATACACACCATGCCCAGAAACGTTGATGCGTAATCCCTGTGGCTCCACAGTCCCATTTCCATGGCCGTCATCCTGAAAATCCCCGGATGTGGCTTTCGTGCTGTGTGCGAGCGTGGGGGAATAACTTGCAACCAGGGTACGGGGAGTTCATTGTAAGGGGTGGCTCTGAAAAGAGTTTTTTTTTTCTTTTCTTTTTTTAGATGCTTCTAGAGAAACACCTTTTTTCACTTTTCATTTGATTTTGTTTTTTGTTTGTTTGTTTATTTATTTGGTAATGCGCACCAAACCCTTAGGAAGCCGGGCGCAGCAGTACACAAGAAGTCTTATAGCTTAGTTACAGTGCGTAGCACAAGTGAGTATAACGGGTGCAAAAATACATAAAATACAGTAGAAAGTTCAGTGAAAGATTGCAAGATTTGTGCATTCACATTCATCCACTTGCACACCCATCACCACAAAATGGAGGTACGGAAACTTTTCTGCACTGCGTGTATGACTGTGTTATAAGTGCCTCTGCAAACAGTATCTGCCACTGAGCGGCCATTACGGTCTTTAAAAGCATACTGGTTTTTTCTCCATCCCCTACCATGAAGTGTCACAGTGATATGTGCTTGAAACATTCTCATTTAGCCATTTCATACAGTGTAATATCGAAACAGGAACTCTCTGCTTTCCTTCCGACAATGCTACAAAATGTTTTGCCCACTAATCCACATCCTACATAAATCGTAAAGAAATGCCACCAATAGCAGCATTGAATGTATGGTACCAAGCGAAAGCAACTTTCTAAAAGATCACTGTCTGCACAGCTGTACTTCTGTCTACGCTGCATTATTGCAACAGGCTCTTTTTAAATCTGCCCCCTTCTACTCTCCGCCCTCTGGAACGCATCCAGAAGAGGAGTGCGCGACTTGGGATGGTACCTCTCCTGCACTGAAAAGTCGCCAATAGCTCCCAGTGGCTGCGAGGAATAAAGTGAGAAGACTCTGCATTATGCGGAACATAAGGAGGCTATTGCTGCCTGCAACAGCCTCCCTGACACTTGAGGGCAACCATTGGCGTTTTAGGAAGCACCTCAAAGCCTTTCTCTTAGCGTCTGCTGTTTCTGCTCCTCTCCCTGGTTAACTGCCTGACGTAAACTGATTCTACACTACTTACCTGGCGACTCTGTGATGTCGGGCCCATGTCACCTCCCCCCGCCAGACGAACCCCTGCACTGGCTTTCTAGCAAACCCTGCGCTTAAGGACTGTTTTTGGTATGCCTAACAGTGCATCTACCACCTGTTGTGTGCACTTATCGGTGCACTTGGCACAATTGGCCCTTATTTTTACTTATTGTCATTTGTTGTTCTTCCCATGTACTGTACCTTCCCCTCCCTCCACCCATGCACTTGGGCAATCTAAGTCATACCTGTTCAAGTAGGGTTGTTGTCTCTGTCGCCCCTCTGTTTCCCCTCCCTTGCCTCGTGGCACTTTGCTAGATGTGTGTGTAGGCGCATTATGCATGCCATAGCATACAATTGCACATCATACAATTGCACATCATATGATATCATACAGACAATGCATGCACAATAGTAGGATGCCTGCCATTTACTGTGTACACTGCCAAGTTGTTTGTTTTCCGCAGTATTCCACTTACTGTACACTTTTCAAAAAATATTGTCACACGCAGCACAGCTTGCATGTTACTAACTGCAAATAAATACATACAGTGCATGCATTCACCCAGGATGCCTGCCCCTTACCTTGCACACTTCCACGATAGCCTTCTGCACTTCTTTGTGCAAAGAGACCTCCTGGCACAGTGTTTGCGTACACACCAGACCCACCAACCTTATAGAGCAGTGTCTTTTGCTCCACAATTTCCTTTCCATGGCTCCCATCCAGAAAATGGCTGGATGCGGAACATGGAAGCATGAATGTACAGCATAATCTGCTGAGTTTTCATGCTTGGGAGGGCGCAGTGATTTTGGGGGGTAAATGTAAAACAGGGTCGGGTTTGTGTCTGTAGAACTGTCTCAGAAAACAAAAGTTTTTATATTTTATTTTATTTGTTTTGTCCTGTTATGATGTACGTGCTTGCATACAATTTTGTTTTTTATCTCTTTCGAGGAGTTTCTGTTTGCTTCTCCTCCTCACATTTGTACGGACTGAACGTCAATGCTTCTCTTACAGTTCTACAGGATTGTCTGCAACGCTGCGTGCAAAGTGGCAAACAAAATAGCATTTCCAATGGAGGTTAAAAAAAATGCTGTATCCTTGGAACAACTGCAAATCTTGCTTGTTAATGCTGTCATAGATGGTGCAGAACATGCCAGCACTGCACATAAAGTCACACATGCTTCTGTTTATATAACACCTCCCGACCTCCGGCTGTGGGCAAATTACACCGGCATGGTCCCATGCACCTCTTGGTGGTATGGAGGAGAAAATCACCTTGGCTACTGTCATCAACTTCTGAAGATGACGGAGCAAATGTGAGCACAACATGTAGCCCAAATGTAGTGCTCCATAATGCACGACCACAACATCCACACTGCCGACAGAGGCCACACATGTACAAAGGAGAACCATGGCACCGAAACCCCACTCATACACTGTGCCCCAAAAAGCCTCCACTCCTTCCATCTGAAGGGAGTAGTTTCTTACCTGTAACACCATTTCTCCAGCATTGGTATCTTTCATGGATTCACATGCTTAGAATATTCCCCGTCGTCAGGCTGGGAACCGTCGGTATATTTATAAAGACCTTTCCTATAGGAAAAAATTTTGACACTTATATGTCGTTTTCAGGCTGCATACGCTTGACCCAATAGGACGTAGAGATATAAATAGCCCCGCCCCCGCGGCTCCCTTCAGATTTCAACACCCAAAGTAGCATTCAGGGGAGGCCGGCGGGCGCATGTGAATCCATGAAAGATACCAACGCTGGAGAAATGGAGTTGCAGGTAAGAAACTACTCCCTTCTCCAGCATTGGATCTTTCATGGATTCACATGCTTAGAATAGATTATACAGCAGTAACCCTAACATGGAGGAGTGCAATGCAAACTAAAACTATCCAAGCCCCATATGAAGATGGGTATATGAAAAAACCTCCATCAGGGTACACTAACAATAACTAAACATATAGCATAATGACAAGAGCATGTATACCCCTATATGGGGCTTACCTTACTGAAACAGATGCCAAAGGACCGCTCGCCCCATCTGCATATCCGCCGCATGCTGTTGCTCTAGGCAATAATGCTGAGTAAATGTGTGCGGCACCGACCATGATGCCGCTTGACAGATGTCCACCAATGGAATTCCAGACCATAACGCCGGCGATGGCGAGGTGGATCTTGTTGAATGAGCTTTTGGGCGTCTTTCCAATGGTTTTCCTGTGGCAAAAAGCAATAGTCGACGACACCTAGTGGGCCAGTCCTTGCTTAGAGATCTGTTTCCCCTTCACTGAAGGTCCATAAGCTACAAACAGTTGCCTTGAACGTCTGAAACTTTGAGTACGACTGAGATAGAACTTCAAAGCTCTTTTTACATCCAACGTGTGGAGAGTTTTCTCCACCGCAGAAGAAGCCGCTGCAAAGAATGTTGGAAGAACAATAGAAGAATGTTTGTGGAATGTCGTCAGCATTTTAGGAATAAAGTGAGGATTGGTTGCTAACACTACCTTGTCTTTGAAAAACCGCAGGTATTGAGGATCAATGACCAATGCCTGTAATTCCGAAAGCCTCCTTGCTGACGTAATGGCTACTAAAAAGGCCATTTTGCATGATAAAAACTTCAACGATGACGATGACATCGGCTCGAACGGAGCTCTCATTAGTGCCTGACAGTACTAGATTCAAACTCCAGTTTGGTGGAAATTTCTTAGCTGGCGGGAAAGTTCGAAAAAGGCCTTTCAGAAAAAGCTTCACCAGTCGATCGCTGAAAAGAGGTGTTGAATGTCTTTTTCGGGTAAATCTCGAGATGGCCGCTAAATTAACTTTTATAGAAGAAAAAGCCAATCCTTGCTCTGCCAAGTGTAATAAATGTTAGAATTTGCTGTGCTTCGATGTTCAAGGGATCTATCCCCGGATGATCCCTGCACCATATACAGAATCTTTTCCATTTACCTGCAGAAGCGTTCGTGGATGGAGCTCGTGCTGCCTGTAAACTTCGTCGACACTCTGAGGGAATGTTCAAATCCCCGAACTCGGAGAAGTCAGGAGCCAGGCCGTCAGGTTGAGGGAGTCTGGATCGTGATGCCAAACCGCTCCTTTGTCTTGAGATAGAAGGTTCGGAATCTTCTGGAACCTCACTGGCTCCGCTATCGACAGTTGCAGTAGATCGTAGAACCACGACTGTCTCGCCCAATAAGGAGCCACCACAATCACCCGGCACGGGAACCTGTGAATCCACTGGAGTGTCCGTCGGATGAGAGGAAACGGAGGAAAACCGTAAGCAAACTTGTTCGTCCACGGGAAGAACGCCTCCCCCATCGATTCGGGCTGTGGCTACCTGCTTGCGAACCGGGCACACTTCTTGTTCTCTCGGGTCGCAAACAGATCCAAGGGTGGACGACCCCATTTCCTGAAGACTTTCGCTAGCTGACTGTCGTCCAGCTCCCACTCGTGCAGTTGGTTCAGTTCCCTGCTGAGTGGGTCTGCCTGTATATAATTTACCCCTGGAAGATGGTAAGCCATTATGGTGATATTCTGTTCGAGGGCCCAATGCCATATTTTCTGAGCTTCGCTCGAGAGCGTCCTGGACCGTGTGCCCCCTTGCTTCCTGAGATAGAACATCGTTGTTGTATTGTCCGTTAGTAGTCTGACAACCGACGCTCGCATGCGCGGCAGAAAGGACTTCAGCGCCCAACGTACCGCTCTTAACTCCAGCACGTTTATGTGAAGAGTAGACTCCGCTGGGGACCATTGACCTTGAACTTGCAGGGGGCCTAGATGAGCTCCCCATCCTTTCAGCGATGCATCTGTCACTACCGTTGCTTGGAAATCCTGCTCCTGCAGGTACATACCCTTTGTCAGGTTTTTGGAGAGCTGCCACCACTGAAGTGCCTGCCAAAGATCGTGGTTGATGCTCAGCTTGTCCGACCAAAGGCCCCGACTCTGGGACCACTGATCTGCCAGAAACTCTTGTATCGGCCTCATAAAGAGACTGCAATTGTTCACCAATGGAATACAAGATGATAAGGCTCCTAGCAGCGACATGTATTTTCTGACTGACACCCTGATGCCCACTCTCCATTCCTTTGCCTTTTGAGTCAGTTTCTGAATTCTTTCCACTGAGGGCATCACTAGCCCTGATTGGGTTTGGAACTCCACGCCCAGAAATACTAAGTTCCTTGAGGGCGATAGCAAGGATTTCTCAAAGTTTATCGCAAACCCCAAGCGTTTCAGAAGTTGCATGGTGGCCTTTAGGCTTGCTTGAGTTGTGCTCGGAGATGAGCCTCTTATCAGCCAATCGTCCAGATACGGGTAAACATGATGACCTCTTCTTCGCAGTCATGCTGCCACTGGAGCCAAACACTTTGTGAACGTCCTGGGAGACGACTTTAGTCCGAAAGGGAGTACTTTGAACTGGTAATGGTTTCGACCGACTACGAACCTTAGAAATGTTCTGTGCCGTCGACGTGCCGGTATATGAAAATATGCGTCCTGTAGATCTAACGACGCCAGAAAATCTCCCGGCTGTACTGACCGGATGACCACCTGAAGTGTAAGCATCTTGAACTTTAAACTTTTTAGGGTCTTGTTGAGGGTCCGAAGGTCCAGAATAGGTCGCCATTTGCCGTTGGGTTTTTTGACCACGAAGTAACGAGAGTAAACTCCCTGACCCCTCGCGGCCACTGGAACGAATTCTACAGCCCCTTTCTGCAGCATAAGCTCCACTTCTTGATGTAATATGCGAAGGTGGGGTTGCGCCGAATACACGGGTGGAATTTGTGACAGCGTTTCCTTGAACTGCAGAGAGTGGCCTAGTTTTATTGTCTCTAATACCCAGCGGTCTGTTCTTATACTTTTCCATTCGTCGACACGACGGGCCACCCTTCCTCCCAGGACGTCCTGTAACATGTCTTTGTTGTGACTTTGACCGCCTGTCCTTTGTTGACGATGAATATCCTCTTCTTCTCGAAGCCTGGTAGTTTCGGCCTCTTCGCGTTGCCTGGACCGCCCGTCTATAACCTTGGGAGGCGTATGATGGCCTGCTGAAGTTTCGGTCTCTCGATCCAGTAAAGCGGGAATTTCCTGATGCTCCGCGGAAGGGACGAAAAGATCGAAAAGCTCTTCCACTTTGTAGGGCTCCTAGCGACCTGGCCGTATCCGTATCCTCTTTCATACCTTTCAAGGCCTCGTCGACTTTCTCTCCGAACAGTTGATCACCCTCACACGGCATATCGAGTACCTTGTACTGAATCTCCGGTCTGAAGTTAGTACATTTCAGCCAGGCTTGCCTTCTCAAAACTACTCCGTTGTTTATTTGCTTAAACCCGGACTCTGCCAAATCCACGGCAATGTTAATCGAGTGGTTCGACGCTTCTTCCCCTTCCCGGACCAGTAACATGGCTGACTTTCTATGTTCTTCAGGAAGGTGTTCTAGGATAGGGGCCAAACGATGCCACATCTCTCTGTCATATCTTGCCATAATTGCCAGCGAGTTAGCTGCTTTAAATGTCGTCGCTCCTACGGAAAGAACCTTTTTGCCAAACGCGTCCTGTCTTCTAGCCTCTTTATCCAGAGGGGTAGAACATTTGTGCTGCGATCTGGCCTTCCTAGCTGCTGCAGCCAACACCACTGACTCTGGAGATGGTTGAGCAGTCAAGCATTTAGGCGTAGACTATGGAGCCTTGAATTTCTTCTCCAATCTGCCGTTTATCGCTGGTTCTGAAAATGGATGGCGCATAGTCCTCAAACCTTCCTGCCAGAACGTGGTCTAGAGTGGGAACTGAGAAGACTGACTTCCTTCTTTTCCCCATATGGTCGAACAAGAAGCACTCCTTTTCTTCCTCTGGGCTCAGACCAAATTCAATACAGGCTTTCCCATCATCGCGTGAAAAGCGCCAATGTCGTCCGGTGGTGATGGTTGAGCCGGGCTCATAGGTGCTTCCATCTCCACTTCCGGCTCCCATTTAGGATCTCTCGAAGGCGATGAGGATACCTCTAAAAAATTGTCTCAAGGTTCCGACTCTGAATCTTGTAACTCTCCTTCTTCCGGGTATGAACGTGGTGGTTCTTCTCTCACTGGTCGGGAGGCTGGATTTTTCGTAAGTCGTGTAGAAGGACCCGGTTCGTCGTCGGCAGCTCTCGTCAACATCCCCGAAGGTGCGTCTATGAGGGGTAACTTCTCATCCAACCGATTCAGGAGAGCCTGTAGAGTGGACAGCACTTGCAAGGATAATATAGATTGAGGGTTTAATAACGACAACGACGAAGCAGGGATATTTTGCCCCCCCCGCAATCGTCGACGATGCCACTCCCTGCAGCCCCAGGTCTGCTGGACCAGCGATCTGTTCTCGATCCTCGTCCATGGATGATACTGAGAAGGACGCCTCTGGCTGTAGTAAGGTCTCCGGTAGAACCACATCACACCTCCGGCTGCCATGCCCTTGGAGGCTCTACCGTCAACGATGTCAACGTGGATACGTCTATCGTCGCCATCGTATTCACTGAGGCCACTACAGGCATTCCCTGTGTCGACGGTAACACTCTCGTCAGCGACGGAGTCTCTGTAGACGATGGTATAGGCTGTGACGCAGACTCCTTTGGCGATCCCGCCTTTTTTTAGCCAGATTTATGCCTCATCAATTCACTACTAGAGGACGACCTGTGATGGTCGTCTGAGGAGGAGGTCTTTGAAGGGTCTTTGCCTTTTTTCGATGAAGATGAAGAAGAAGACTTTCCTTGATGGCGATCTTGTCCATGTCTCGACGAGGATTCTTTCACCTGATATTTTTCTGCAGGGCGTTTCTCCATCGAACGTGGCTTCTTCAGAGGAGGCTCCGCCGACACCGACCGGCGATGGGATTCTGCCTTGGATGACTTGGGCCTGGTTGCCAGGCTGCGCGCCGATCCTACCTCCGATGAATGATAGGTTCCTTCATTTAGCCACGTCAACAGGCGTCTATTCCGATCCATTAGCATCTTCGGTGAGAAGCCTTTGCAGATCTCACAACTGTCCACCGAGTGGTGAGGGTGCAGACAGTACAAACAATCCATGTGCCCATCTCCTTCATAAACTTTTTTCAGTCCACAGGTGGCACACAGACTGAATAACTCCTTTCCGGACATTTTCAACTGACCAGAGTAGAACTAAACCTCGTACCGAAGTAGCAGGAGCGTCTCTGCTACTTTGGAGACGGTTGAAATCTGAAGGGAGCCGCGGGGGCGGGGCTATTTATATCCCTACGTCCTATTTGGTCAAGCGTACGCAGCCTGAAAACGACGTAGATAGGACATAGAAGTGTCGAAATCTTTTCCTATAGGAAAGGTCTTTATAAATATACCGAGCATTCCCAGCCTGACGACGGGGAATATTCTAAGCATGTGAATCCATGAAAGATCCAATGCTGGAGAAAGTTAGTATCAAAGCCTCTTTCCACGGCATACCTGTGCAGATCTTGAACAAAGGCATCGCCCACGGTGAGCACTCTGTGTCTGTCCATTTCTGTCAACCTCACTGCATCGAGGTTTGGGGAAATATATCACTGCCCCTTCCTGTGAACCACACCCTCGAAAACTGATTGGATAATCCCCACAGTTCCATTTGCAAAGGCGCAATGCTCAGAAGGGCAGATTGTAGCAAATGCGCCGTCCCAGCTACAGCGAGAGCCACACCAGAGTAAAGCACAGGCACTCCTTATTCCGTTTCCACTATTGTATATGCAACACTCCCGCGTTAGGTAGTATTCAATAGTCACACACGCATGTAGCATTCACATCCAAGACCTCCACATCGAACACTATGATTTCTGCACTGCACTGCTGATGTACCTTTACACACTCACAGTACAGGCCTTGTGTCATGTGAAATAACCTTCAGGTAACAGCTCTCTGTTAGGCAGAACCCTGTGCAGGTCCCTTGGGGAACACTGCAAAAAGATTAAGACTACATAAGTAAGCAGTAAACCCAATTGGTAGCAGTCTGCACCAATCAGATTTACCTGGTAGCTGTGGCTGAGCTGTCAGACCTCTCTCAAGAAGAGTAGGGCAGTATATAGAGTATACACAATAGGGCTAAAAATACAGTAGAGCAACAAACACTGACCACAGCTTTGTATAAAAAGTATATAATTATTTATTTAAAACACACTTTAGGCAATATACTAGCACTCTAAATCAAAAGCAAGTTAAAACACAGTCAGGTATAGTATACACACCTCCCTTGATAAGTGTCAGACAAGTCAGAGTTAAAACACCACGATTTGTTAAACAGATGTGAGCGCATAACCTGATGGCACTCCAATAGTTCGGTTAAAGGGAGAGAAAAAGGCGGAGCATAGAAATAAAACAGGTCCCAACACTTTTAGGAGTTCTCAGCAAGGGAATAAAGGCAGTAAATACTGTAGAGCCAAAGTTCATAGGCCAGGCCCACTTTAAAGGGAGCAAAGCGAAATGTGCCCAGGATCACACGGTTTAAAATGCACGAAAAGTCTTTTCAGAATGTTCAAAAGAGGTTGGGGTGATTCAAGAAGGTAAAGTCAGAAGGTCTGGGGCCAACCCAGTTGGCAAGCCAAGGATTTAAGGGTCACCTTGGGCAAACCGAAGAAAGGGAGGCCAGGCAGGACACAGTACCTTAAACAGAGAGGAGGCTCCAGCGGTGGCAGTTGGTCAAGGAGGAAACGTGGAGTCGTTGCTCTGCACAGGGATGAAACCACCCGCGGAGTTCGTCAATAAAAGGTGCGTTCCTTTTATTCGCGGTCAAAGTGGTGAAGCTTGGCTATCCGGCCGCCGAGGTGCTTGGCACGGGTGATTCGACCAAGAGACATCTTTGGAAGGCGAAAAGGGCAAACTGGTTGGTCCCACCAGCTCAGAGGAAGAAGACTCGTCCAGCAGAAGATCTTCTCTTGTCGTGGGGAAAGTGGTGAGGTAGTTGCAGCAGGGCTTCACCGGTGTTGTCGTCGTTGCAGATGGCTCAGCTTCTTCCCTCTTCAGATTCTTAGGTCCTGTGGCGACTTCTGAAGTTCCAGTCCCAAAGGCCCTGCATTTATGCAGAAAAACCCCCATTCATCAGCCTAGCTGTCAATCACACATGCTAAGTGGTGAGCCGGGCGGCTCACCACTGGGCCAATCAGAGTAGAGTGCGACTTGGGTTGCAGAGGCAACGCAGTCCAGGGTGCCAATTCCCCCCTCCACCCTTCCTGTGGAACCCAGACAGAGTGGCACCATTTGGATGGCTTCTGTGGAGAAGCCCACCAAAAAAGTGGAACAAAGGGCTCGACCTTAGTCAGAGTTACAGAGACGGAAACGAACGCCATTTTAGAAAAGAGTTCTGGCAAAAAGACCCAACCGTTGATTTAATTTTAAATAAATAAACAGGCAGTATCTTTAACATTGCACCAAAAAGTGGTGCGTTTAAAATCAATGGGAAAATCCCATAGGGAATATTCCGGTGGAATATTTTGCGTGGTTAACCACTGCCACCAGCCAGAAACGCGACAAGGGGGGGACTGGACAGTGCCCCCTTGAAAACAGACCCAGGGGCAATATAATTAAACCCTTCCAGTACTTCCACAATATGATGGTTTGTACTGGTTCTGTTCACAATTTAGGACTAGTAAAGTCAATGGTGACTTTACATGCCCTGGGAGACAGTAGTCAGTCCCAGGGTATGGAGTCTATGTTTGGGGGTCACTATGACACCCCTGTGTTACTGCACTGAGGGTGTTGTGTAACACACACATAAAAAATAGATGATACCCTATGGAGCAGAAGGAAAACCCCATAGCCCATAAGCACACAAAAAGTCAAAGACATACCTCAAATCATGCCTAAGAGTGGGAGGAAGAGTCTCACTCTTAGCAGGAGAGACAAACAAACCCCAAAAATCCAGCAAAGCTGCTGGGGGACTCACTAAGTTTGGGAAATTAGCCTTATAAGAGAATTCTCCCTAACACTCTCCAAACCAATGCACACTTTCAGCATCCACATTCACCCAGAGCGGCACCCAGCACCACGAACTGCAGGTAGCCGTAGTTTATTTCCTCCCAGCACTCCACCAACTCCAATGATAAAATACTTCAAAGTGCAGTACAGTAGTTAGTAATCAGCGCAATGCACACTACTCAAGCACATACACTATGCAGTTGAACCCTATGTACTGGTACACACACACTTTCTCACCACAGCACTCAGTGGACACGCTGCAGAACTATTCACTCCATAAGCTCCTTCCACGCACTGGAAAATGTACCATGTGTGAACAATGAGCACACCCATGCAATCAACAACGCATGCACAACTCACAAACCACACAGGAAATGCACCAATCTGAGGAGTAGTTGCAAGCAACCCACATAGCTGTTCGTGTAAGGCTTCCAGCCATGCATCCAAACGCTAGGCCCTCACCACACAGCACACCCATGTCATGTGTATTGCATTCCCCATCTGCAATTGCACCTGCCACCTTTCACCCTGGCCACGTCTTTGAATTCATGGTTCAATGACGTTGGGATGGCTGTTCTGAACGGTACGTGCGTCGCTCTGTATATTGTCCATATTGCAACTTTCTGATGCGGATTACTTCCTTTATGGCGCAATATGTTAAAACACTTCCTCACGCAAGAGTCTTGTAAAAGCCATCCCATAGCAAACGGAAATGCTAACATATGGCTCCCTAATGTGCAACACGTGCAATGACCTACACCATGTGCTAGTCAACACATAGCACCTCACTTTCGTTGTTCCATCAAGTGTAAAATGCTCTCTGCACCCATTATTCAAAGGTCACCATCCTCGGAGAGATGCAGAGGAAACTCTGCATGGCTGCAGTATGGTGTGCTGGCTGTCATCAAGGGATAGGCTCTTGGGTGCATGGCCAACGGCCAACAGCCTTTGGCCATGTATCCAATAGTCTAGGCCTTACCCACACCCAGCACAACATAATGGCCTCATGAAGGGGAACATTTGCCACATACCACAATTCACAAACATACCATAGGATGGGTGGTGCAAAGGGCAAATCATGCCAAACGCAAACAGCGCCATGTGCCTCCCTAATGTCCAGGGTCATGGCATAATGTACACCACATGGTACTGGTCGCATATCAGGTCCCTTGTGCTGTTCTACCACGTCTATACAGTCCCATTATTTGAACGTCACCACCATCGGAGACATGCATACTTAAAACGGCATGTCTGCATTATGGTGGCGTGCTATGGTGCAGGCCTAGGCTCTTCGGTGCCTGGCCTACGGCCTTTTGCCATACACCCAATAGTGTAGGACGTGGCCACACCCAGCACAACATAACCGAGTCATGCAGGTGAACAAGTGGCCAGGTACATGCAGGACACCCCAAGCCACTTCTAAGCATCTACTACTTCACCACGGCACCCACAGGACACACTAGAGGAGTCGTCACTCCATCAGGTCCAGGCATGTACTACACAGTGTAAGAATTGCAACCAATCCCCACAACCATGAAAGCAACATTTTATGCAATGATCACAAACCGCACACCAAAGGCAACAATGTGAAACCTACTTCACCCCAGGGCACATATTTGGCGGTGCAAGGTGGCCACCCATTCACCGAAGGGGCTACAGGCTTAGCACACGCAACATACCGTACTGCAGTGTACGTTTCAAGTTTCATGTGGTCTTCATTGTACTCCCCTTCTGCCACTGCTCTACCATCACTGACCGCTAGGGCCTCACCACACCCTAGTACAACGCAGGTTTTACTTCTCATGTCATCTGCAATTGCGCCTGCCAACTTTCACCCTGGGCACATCTTTACATGCATGGCTCCATGCTGTTGTGTTGCCTGTGCTAAACGGTAAGTAAGTGGCTGTGTACATTGTCCATATTGCAACTTTCTGATGCTGATGACTTCCTTTCATGGGGCAATGTGGTCAAACACTTTCTCAAGCAAGGGTCTTATAAGGACCTAACCATTGTAAACGCAAATGGTGACATGTGGCTCCCTATTGTGCAACAGGGGCAATGATGAATACCATATGCTAATGTACGCATAGCAGCTCACTTCTGCTATTCTACCTAGTGTACAATGTCCTCTGCAACCATTGTGTGCTACTCACCAACTTCAAATGCATGCACAGTGACAACTGCACCGCTGCATTATGTTGTGGTGGCTGTGATGAAAGCCTAGGATGTTGGGTGCATGGCCTACGGCCTTCGGCCATGCACCTAACAGCCTAGGCCTTGGCCACACTCACCACAACATAACAGAGCCATGCAGGCGACCATGTAGGCATGTGCCAGAAATCACAAAGACAACATAAGCACCAGCACTTCCACCCAAACGCTGTACCATAAAGAAGGGAGGCAAGGACATGTGTTCCACTTACCATAACGCAGAAACATATAGCTGTGTTTGCCATTGCTACCCACTTCCAATCACAAAGCATTATAGGCATGCCAACCAAACAAGACAATCTTCACAACATTGGGCCTGCTCCCAACCCTCTAGTACGTGCATCGAACCAATGGTGCGTAGTGCACTGCAACACTTACTAATCTGGGCAATGCACACTACGCAAGCACATATAAAAACCACTTGCACCGTGCCCTCTTCCATATGTACACTATTCCGTTAGTGCACCCAGTGGACACACTGCATGACTGGTCACTGCAGCATGTCCACCTATACACTGACAACTGTAGGTTGTTCTACCAATCACCACACCCATGCAACCAACATTGTGTGCAGTGCAGCCGAACCACACACACACACAAAACAACAATGTGGCACCTACTTACACCCAGTGCACATACCTTTTCAACCAGTGGACATACTTTTCTGTGCTAGGGCTGCAGCCATGCATCGATGGGGCTACGGACTTACCTCACACAGCACACCATAGTACATGCTATGTTTAAATCCTCATGTCTCGTGGAATGCACTACCCTTCTGCAATGTACCTGCCACCACTAATCACAGAAAGACATCGCCGATGCAGCTGGCATGCCATAACTTTTATTTAAATAATAAGGAAACATGCCTGTCTCACCCTATTGGTATAGGGGGATTCCCTACCTAACTAAATGAATCTAAAGGTGCTCGCCTGTCATCGTGAAGTCCAAAATCAAAATGTCCTCAGTCTGAACCTAAATCTACCTGACCCTACCACTAACAGTAACAACTACAAGTGGCCCAAAAAAGGTTCTCTTCTGGCTGTCTCCTCTTTATTTTATGTTGTTTCCTTGTTTTATCATGATTGAGAGTTACCCACTCTTGGTGTCTTTTACATCCGCTCTTTCTCTCCTTGTTTGGATCACTCTAAACTCTGAACTCATAGTCCATTTGACACTTTCTCATTAAGTGGGCTACCCGCTCTTTAGCAATTATCTATAGTGGAATTATCTTATTGTGGCTTTCTCTCCTTCACCCAGGATATTTGTTTTCAATTTTTTAATGATTCACAAAGTTTGTCATTTAATCAGGTTATAATGGTTCATTGATTTGTTATTGCCCTTATCACAATCACTGTCTCGTCTCTGTATTCTATATTGCCCCAGCAGCCTCCCGCTTCTGCAGTTCACCCCTGTACCTTCATTTGCTTTGGGTGGCCTTGCGGGGGTCAGCGCTCGCTGCACCGCTCTCAGCTTCTCTGTAGCTGGCCTTGTTCAGCAGGAGCTCTCAAAAATCCCTGTCATTCAGGTTTGCACTTCGTTATAACTGGTGCCTGGCCCACCACGGTACTTCCATGGTCATGCCACCACATTGGACAGTTTCTCGAAAACTGCCCTGATAGTGGCTTTGCTGCTTTCTGCCTCACCTAGCCTCCGGCATCTGTGCCTGGCATTCTCACCTCCTTGGAGGCTCTGCGATTCAACTTTGTTCCACCTCTCCACTGTGTTCTGACATCAGGGGATTTCCCCTCAATACCGTTCTCTCTCCCCCATTCTGGCCTACTCGTCCCACTTATATACGAGTTTCTTCTTAAACGGGCATTCTCTTTTCCTTCCACCGGCATGCTGGATTCAAATCTGCCTTTAGCCAAACAGAAGGAGGACACAGAGTTTTTGATGGAAGGAAGTCCCATATATGTAGATAAATTCTGGATAGGGAGGTCCCTTTGGAAATGGGAGTCCTTGTGCCCCTAGGGGGAAGTCACTCCCAGTGAGGTCCCACTTGCCAGGCCACTAGAGAGGGTCCTGTGGAGCAGGTTCACCTCCCTAGCCTCAAAGGTGGTGGCTATCTGTTGGGAACACCGCACTTCCGCTCGCATGAGCGAAGCAGAACCTGCCGCAGCGGGAACACAAGCTCCCGCCGCAACACGAGCATCCACAGTAGCGGGAATACAAGCGGAGAATCACTGCACTCACACAGAGACAGGAGCAGAGTGGGCAGCCATGGGAGAAGCAGAAGAGGAGAGTAAGCTACATACAACTGTCATGGACAAAAATAAACCATAGCTGGGATACCCAGAAAGAACAGGGGACACCCCACAGGAAAAAGGAGAAGCAGCACAACTGGGTCTGGACCAGTAGGACTCAAGCCGATACATTCTCCAACTTACCGGGAAGGAACCAATTGGCCGAACTTTCTATCAATACCAAACCTGGGTAAGTGGTCCGCCTGAAGCCATACAGAATACCCGAGGCTAAACAAGTAGTGAGGAATGAGATTGAGGAAATGTTGTGGATTGACATCATAGAAACCTCAGTCAGCCCGGTCTTCATGGAGCCCCGGCAACCTTTCAGAGGCTGATGGACGTAGTGTAACGACCCAATGAACACTACGCTGCAGCCTACTTGGATGATATGGTAGTGTTCAGCGAATCTTGGAAGGAACACCTCTTCCATCTGAAGAAAGTAGTAGTCACCCTAGCGGAAGTGGGCTTGCACATCAACCCCAAGAAGACTGTTCTAGGGGCCACGGAAACTAAATACTTGGCAAACTCCATGGAAAAGGGAGTTATTCGGCCACAAGCCAGTAAGGTGGAAGCTATTGAAAAGATACACCTGCCTCGAAATAAGAAAGAGATAAGGGCATTCCTAGGATTTGTGGGCTACCACAGACTCTTCAAACCCCGTTTTGCATCTATTGCTACTCCTTTAACAGATGCGCTATGAGGTACAAGCTCCAGTGACCTGTACAGTGCCGGGGCTCAGTCTGCGTTTAACCTACTGAATGTGGCCATTTCCACAAACCCAATGTTACTATGTCCAGACTTCGAACAACACTTCTTTCTACAGACGCATGCGTCCGGAGGGGGTCTAGGGGCCATGTTATCCCAAGAAAATGAAGGCGGCCTGTAACCCATTTGCTTTCTGAGCCGAAAGTTGCTTCCGCATGAGGTACCATACTCCACAATCGAAAAAGTGTGTTTGGTCATCAAATGGGCTGTTGAAGTTCTATGGTATTACCTACTGGGACAGAAGTTTACAATTTTCACTGACCATATCTGCTTCAATGACTGGCTTGACATAAGGATTCAAACCATAGGGTACTGTGTTGGTTTTTGTCCCTTCAGCCCTTCGACTTTGTTACTGTTTCAGCCTGCTTGATTCCAGGTGGTGCCGGACTTCCTATTGCATTGCGGTTCCATACCTGATCGGCCTGGAGCTGGTGTGGAGGTATGTGGGGAACACTGCACTGACGCTCGCCTGAGCGAAGCAGCCTTTGCTGCAGCGGGAACACAAGCACCCGCCGCAGTGGGAACAAGTGCCTGCTGCGGCAGGAACGCAAGCTCCCACTGCAACATAAGCACCCATGACAGTGGGAATACGAGCGGAGAAGAACAAGTTACTTACCAAACTGGTAACGTTCTTTCGATGGGATGTTCCTCCGAGGTATTCCACATCTATGACAGACTCCCCAATCAATTAGCTGAATAGAGGGCTGCCTTACCAAAGGCCAAATCCTGGCCATGGATGGAAACCAGGGAATAGTGCTTAACAAAAGTATGGACAGAGGCCCATGTGGCTGCTTCACAAATATTGCGAATAGGAACACCCCTTTGTAGAGCAGTGGAGGCAGCCACACCCCTAGTAAAGTGAGCCCATAAGTCTACCGGAGGCTCCTTCCCCGCCAAACGGTAGCTTTCCGAGATAGTCAGAACAATCCATCTGGACAAGGTCTGTTTGGAAACAGGTCACAAATATACAGACAAATTGATATTTTCTCAAAGAGCTTCACAGTTTTGATCAAGGCATCAGCCTTGTGCATTTTACAGAGATGTATTGAAAACGTCTCATTTCGATAGGTAGATCTTTCATAATATCTATTCCAACAGCTGTGATGTTAGTATCAGAGTGATTTGAAAACAGCATGACATCCTGTCTTTTATCATGGCACGTCTACACCAACTTGTGTTTCAGGGAAGAGACATACGCCACAACTGACGTATCTTGATGTAAAGTGTGTAATCTGTCCTCTTCTTCAGGACGCTGTCAATTTTTCAGTATATAATCCAATATACATACAAGGAAGCAGTCATGTGATCAGCATATACTGCCTACAAGTACAAACACATAAAATGGCTTACTGTCAAAAACCTCACATTCTTGTGACCATAGAGGTTTCACCAAGCAGCACAGGGACTAAATACCCCACTGACCTGCTACTTGCGTAGCTTGTTTTCTCGTGTGGGAGTCGATTTTCATTATTCGCCATCACTACTTTGCCCAATGAGTTATTCCTTACTGTAAGACAGCAAATGGAGAGAGGTTATATAGATTCTCTCTTTTATTCTACATAGAGTTATCTATGAGATATTATACATATAATTTTTTATTGGACCATTACCTTTTCATGGTAAGGAGTATGTTAGGTTTCCTGCTGCACTACCACCCTGTCAGGTGTAGGCGAGGAGAAATCACCGCCTACAGTTGCCAGCGTCGTCAGTGGCTATAATACTGCTGGCGTATGTGGAGAAAAGAAAAGGGGGAGGGAGGAAAAAGGGGAGGGGGGGAGAGGAGAGAGAAGACCAAAAAGGTTTAGTCTGAGCCTCTCCAGTAATGTGTGCTGTTTCTAAATATATAGAATATAGACATGCACACTTACTTTGGCGGCACTGGCGATGTAATCAAGGTGCCATGTTTGCATTCAGTGAGGCAGTGGCGGTCCGCGTGTCAGTGGTCCGCTAGTACCTTCCGTTCAGAGTGTATTTCAACAATGAAAGCCTCCTGGGGGTCAAAAGTGACGGTATTAGTCGACCTACAGTGGTAATATTTTTCTGGAAGTCAAGCTTTGTCAGTCCTATTGCTACGTGACTTACTTTTAAGAAATAAACCCAGGTGCCCCTTCGCGTTTGTCTCACAGCGGCGCTTCAGTGGTGGCTGTGTACAGACCCCATAACAACAAATATGTGACCTTTTCTAACTCCTCGAACATCAGTGACTCGGACTCCACAACGGGACAGCCATCTACCAGTGGAGGAGTCACTGCACCAGGGGGTCAACCGCCATTTCCGTATTTTCGGGGACAGGGGAGACGAGGCAAGACCAAACAATGGGGCAATCACAACATGCGCACCCGCCAGTGGCAACCCCCACAGTCGAGTTGGTAATTGCAATCTTCAACTTGAGCTCGCATACATTAAGTCCCACAGAAATTATTGTACTAAGTAAGGGCCTCTCATTTGTTCCCACCAAGATTACAAATCCATTTGACATTAAAATTAAGAACTTTTGCAGAACACTAAGAACACTAAAACTTAAGTATTTCTTTCGAAATGCCAAAAGTGGGAACCCAGAAAAACAAAATACATCGGACCTAAAATTACCCTCACACTTCTTACCCTCCACTATGATGGTGTCACCTGAAATACCGACATTTGAAAATAAGATTCAGCGGGGCATTCAAAGCCTTTTCAAAACAAAAAATCAACAGAAGGACAATTTGTCTACAATAGAACGCGCTGCATTGAAACAGCTTGAGGATAATCCCTCGTTTAAGATTAAACCCGCTGATAAGGGTGGAGGAATTGTGCTCTGGGATGCGGCAGCATATGAACAGGAAGTTAAACAACTGGGAGACACAAAATCTTACAAAAAACTCCCCGGGAATCCCACTGTGGCACTTACGGAGGAAATAGCTAGTCTAATGAAACATGCGGCAGACCATGAATGGATTTGCAAAGATGAATGGGCATTTCTGACAAAACCGAATCCCATAACCCCTGCCTTCTATGTACTTCCAAAGGTGCACAAAAATGTGCTTACCCCCCTGGCAGACCCATTGTTTCTGCAATTGGGTCAATATTGGAACCACTCTCCACCTATGCCGATTCTTTCCTGAGACCATTTATAGCATCTATGCGATCCTACATCCAGGACACTACTGCCATGATACGTATCACTGACTAAACTCCAACTGAGACGACAGACATCTTAGTTACACTTGATGTTGAAGCACTTTACACTAACATCCCACAGAATGAATGTTTGAAAGTCATGTATTCATATTTGGAAAAAAGGGAGGACCTGACGGTACCCTCCACCTTCATTATTGAATGCATCAGATTGGCATTGACAAAGAACTTTTTCTTGTTTGAAAAAACATACTACCAACAAATCCAAGGAACTAGTATGGGGGCAACATTCGCCCCTGACTTAGCCAACCTGTATATGGATCAGTACGAGGAATCCATCGTCTACACTGCCACCAACCCCGTCCGGGATAAGATCGTCGTGTGGCACCATTACATAGACGACATTTTCATGGTATGGAGGGGCCAGGAAGAAGAATTGGCAAATATTCTACTCTGCCTGAACCAACAAGCCCCGACCATAAAATTCACCATGGCCTCCAACAAAGAAAAGATACCATTCCTAGACCTCATAATTTTCAAAAGACCCAATAACACTCTGGGGACAACGCTCAACAAAAAATCCACAGATAAGAACACATTACTATTGTATAGCAGCTTCCATCCTCTCGATATGTGTGAAAATCTACCATATGGCCAGTTTCTTCGGATAAGGCGAAATTGTAGTAAGATAGATGACTTTAAATTCAACAGTAATGAACTATGCAAAAAACTTGTGAATACCCCTCAAAAACCCTTAGACAGTCAATGAAGCGAGCACGCAACACAAATAGAGATGTGTGTTTGACAAAACAAACAAAACGTATAGAAGACATAATGACATATGTCTCCACTTTTTCTCCATTGAGCAATGACCTTGGGAAGATCATTCTCAAACATTGGAAAATTGTACAAATAGATGACTTCAAAACAAATCCCCCAGATTTGCCTTTAAACGCATACCCAACTTGCGTGTCAACAGAAATCCAACTATAGACCAGACCCAACTATGGCATTTACCACCGGTAGTAGGCCACTTCAAATGTGGACACTGCTTGGTGTACCACCTGACGATTGACATTAAACATGTTGACCTAAAAGGGCGAAATTGCAAATGTAACACATTTTCAAATTGCCTCACAAAATGGGTAATCTATGGCATTAGATGCCCATGCGGTCTCTTATACATCGGGAAGACCAAAAGAACAGTGAAGACACGCATATGCGAGCACAGGTCGGCTATAAGAAACCATACTGTAGATAAACCGCTGGTGGCACACTATGATGCAGCTAAACACACCCAAGATGAAATGTACTGCTTTGTGATCCAAACAATTCGAGCACACCCACAAGGGGGTGACAGGGATCTAACCCTAAGGAAAACTGAACAAAGGTGAATTTATAATCTAGACACAGCCAAGAATGGTTTAAATCTAGCTGTGGAGTGGAACCTATTCTATCATTAATCCATGACACCCACCATTAACCAAGGTACTGCACCGCGCCACCTGCTTGTTAAATTTTCTGACCACAACTGTGCTCCGACATTAGTGTCTCCTTCCCCCTTGGCACCCGCACAGATGCCTCCCAATCACGTTGATTGTGATTGCCCTTTCAACGGGTTCCCGTGCACACTCCAAGTGGGGCACTAATTCTGAACAATTTAAAACAGTACCCATGACACAGACCCTGGCCCCCTTATGAAAATGTATATATACATAAAGATGTGCATCTGAAGAATTTACATCACAATAACGTGACAGCTTATGCAGTCTTTAAATATTGAATTTACATTCTTCATTATAAAGGTGCAGCCACAATTCCCTTGAGATGGCTGCTCCTTTAGATGGTAATTTACTGGACACAATAACATCCGGGGACCAGAAGACAATACACCAGTAACACCGATCCTTAATGTGGCCGAATGCGGCCCCAATCCAAGATGGCGATGGTGCCGTGCGCACGCACACGGCTGCAGAGCAGACCAGTTCAAGTACATCCACACCCAAGATGGCGGCTGGATGCACACAGCCACCACTGAAGCGCCGCCGTGAGACGAACGCGACGGGGCACCTGGATTTATTTCTTAAAAGTAAGTCAAGTAGCAATAGGACTGACACAGCTTGACTTCCAGAAATGTATTACCACTTTAGGTCGACTAATACCGTCACTTTTGACTCCCAGGAGGCTTTCATTTTTGAAATACACTCTGAACGGAAGGTACTAGCGGACCACTGACACGCGGACCGCCACTGCCTCACTGAATGCAAACACGGCACCTTGATTACATCGCCAGTGCCGCCAAAGTAAGTGTGCATATCTATATTCTATATATTTAGAAACAGCACACATTACTGGAGAGGTTCGGACTAAACCTTTTTGCTCTGTTCTCTCCTCTCCTCCTCCCCTTTTCCCTCCCTCCCTCTTTTCTGTTCTCCACATACGCCAGCAGTATTGCAGCCACTGACGCCGCTGGCAACTGTAGGCAGTGATTTCTCCTCGCCTACACCTAACAGGGTGGTAGTGCACCAGGAAACCTAACATACTCCTTACCATGAAAAGGTAATGGTCCAATAAAAAATATATGTATAATATCTCATAGATAACTATGTAGAATAAAAGAGAGAATCTACATAACCGCTCTCCATTTGCTGTCTTACAGTAAGGAATAACTCATTGGGCAAAGTAGTGATGCAGAATAATGAAAATCGACTCCCACACGAGAAAACGAGCTACGCAAGTAGCAGGTCAGTGGGGTGTTTAGTCCCTGTGCTGCTTGGTGAAACCACTATGGTCACAAGAATGTGAGGTTTTTAACAGTAAGCCATTTTATGTGTTTGTACTTGCAGGCAGTATATGCTGATCACATGACTGCTTCCTTGTATGTATATTGGATTATATACTGAAAAATTGATAGCGTCCTGAAGAAGGGGACAGACTACACACTTTACATCAAGATACGTCAGTTTTGGCGTATGTCTCTCCCCTGAAACACAAGTTGGTGTAGACGTGCCATGATAAAAGACAGGATGTCATGTGGTTTTCAAATCACTCTGATACTAACATCACAGTTGTTGGAATATATATTATGAAAGATCTACCTATCGAAATGAAACGTTTTCAATACATCTCTGTAAAATGCACAAGGCTGATGCCTTGATCAAAACTGTGAAGCATTTTGAGAAAATATCGATATGTCTGTATATTTGTGACCTGTTTTTTAGACCATCGGTGTACTGGCTTTAGAGATGGTCGTTTTAATAATCCGATTGTGAATTAAAAATTGTTGTTTTTTTGCTAACACTCATGTTCACGTGATCACTGCAGCTAAGTGAAAATAAGCATCACTTAGAGGAACTACCACCCTCTTGATAGTGTATAGGGAAGTTGGGTAGCAAGTGGTGTTCTTTGCTCATGTATACGGTTTATTCCTCACACACCCTTGCCCCCTAATAAAAAAAGCGGAAATAGTTATTGTGCTCAAACGTGTTTACTGTTTGGAAACAGCCTGACCCAAGAGGTGTCTAGCATAAACTACAAAGAGCTGATCGTCCACTCTGACCCGAGACATCTGTGAAAGGTAAAAGCTCAAAGCTCTCCTAGGATCCAACCTATGGAGCCTCTCCTCTTCCTTACCAGGATGCGGAGGAGGATAAAAAGCCGGAAGAGCCACTTTCTGGCTCAAATGAAATTCAGACACAACCTTCAGAAGAAAAGAAGGTCGCACCCTCAGGACAACCCTGTCCTTATGGAAAACTGTAAAGGGTGGCTTGGCAGAAAGTGCCTGCAATTCACTCACTCTGCATGCGGAAGTAACCACAACTAAAAACACAGTTTTAAAAGACAACAGTCTCAGCGGACAAGAGTGCAAGGGCTCAAACGGAGCTCCTATCAGGAACTTTAAAACCAAATTCAAATCCCAACCCGGCACCTGGAAAATGGACGGTGGAAACACATTAGACAGTACTTTCAGAAACTGTGAAATCAAAGGAATCTTAAAGTATGAACACTCCTCAGACAAGTGCTTAAATATAGACAGCACCGCCAGGTAACCCTTAATGGTGCCCACTTGGAAGGCCCTTGTGGGCTAACCAAAGCAAAAAAGACAACACCATAGGAATGGAAAATTGGAAAGGATCCACATTCCGACCCCTGCACCAGTCACAGAACTTCTGCCAACAACAACGGTACAGGGATTTTGTTGCAGGCCGCGTGGCCGAAAGCAACATCTCCATCACGTCATCCGGGAGGTCGAAATCCTTGTATCTCAACCTTTCAAATACCAAGCGTGAAGGTTGAGCGACCTCACCTCTGGATGGAGAACCTGACCCCCCGCCCGTGAGAGCAGATCATCTTGGTAGGGAAGACGGCGTGGAGGGCAGATGGACATGTCAAGAAGGTCCGGGTACCACGCTCTCCTTGCCTAATCCAGAGCAATGAGGATCATTCGGGAAGCGAACCTCCACAACCTCCGCTACACCTGAGGAATGAAGGGGACTGGAGGAAACTCGTACAGCAGTGGGAAGGACCACTCCATTACGAACGCGTCCCCTAAGGCTCCTCTTGGTGGAAATTCCCACAAGCAGAATCTCTCGCACTTCCAGTTGACACTGGTGGCAAAGATATCCACTTGTGGAGTTCCCCAAAGGCCGAAGATCTCCAAAAGGACTTCCTGAGCCAACTCCCACTTGTGAGAGACTGTGCTCTGCCTGCTCAGAGCGTCCGCCGCAGCGTTTTTGTCTCCAGCCAGATGAACTGCTGAGATCGAGATTTCCTGTTGGATGGCCCAGAACCAGAGCTGCATTGCCTCCCTGCACAACGGAAGTGACCCTGCCCCCCCCTTTTTTGTTGAGGTAATGCATGGCCAATGTGTTGTCCATCATAATCAGGAAAGTCTTCCCCCGCACAGACGGCAGGAAAGCCGCTAGGGCCAGCCTGATGGCTCTCAGCTCTAACAGATTCATGTGGAGTCTGGACTCCGTGGAGACCAACGGCCGCTGGCTGTCAACTCGTTGGCATGAGCACCCCATCCTGTGAGGGAGGCATCCACCACGATAGTCACCTCTGGCCATGGTTGCCAAAACGGTGCCCCCTTCATCAGATTCCCTTTGTCGGCTCACCATAGAAGATCCTGGGTGACTGAGATCGGAATCTGAACGGGATCCGACATCTGCCGGAGAACTGTGACCACTGCATCTTGAGAGCCCACTGCAGGGATCTCATCTGCAGTCTGGCCTCTGGCACCAGAAAAATGCAGGATGCCATGAGACTGAACAACCTTAAGAATTCGAACGCCGGGAGACTCTGGGCACGTTGAAACTTGTCCACCATCTGCAGAATGTGATGAGCCCTCATCTGGGGAGGCGAACACTGCCCCAGGGACGTGTCGAGCTCTGCTCTGATGTATTGGAGCCGCTGGGAAGGTGTCAAATGCGACTTCTTTAAATTCAGGGAGAAGCCCAGCTTGTGAAGGGAATGGCAGGTGACGGTCAGATGATCCAGGGCTTGCTCGGGAGAACGCGCCCTGATCAACCAATCGTCCAGGTAGGGGTAGGCGTGCATCCCCCCTTTGCTGAGGTACGCTGCCACCACCACCATCAGCTTGGTGAAGACCCTCGGGGCGGAGGTCAATCCGAATGGCAGAACCCGAAACTGAAAGTGGGGGTTGCCAGCCGCGAACCTCAGGTACTTCCTGTGCTTGGGATGAATCGGCACATGAAAGTAAGCATCCTTGAGGTCTAGAGACACCAACCAATCCTGAAGTTGAAGGGCCTGGAGGACTTGAGAAAGAGTGACCATCTTGAAGTTGCCCTTCCTGAGAAGCTTGTTCAACCAACGCAAGTCCATGATGGGTCTCAATCCCCCCGTCTTTCTTTGGGATCAAAAAATAAGGGGAATACCATCCCTTGTTCCTCTCCACTACAGGCACCAGTTCTATGGCGCCTTTCTCAAGTAGGGATAGGATTTCCTGTGCAAGGAGCGGATCCGGACGCTTCAAAGAGAGCTTCCCCAGTGGATTGTCGTGAGGCCGCTGAAGGCAGTAGCCGTGGGCTATGATATCCACACATCAGAAGTAATGGCACGCCATTCTCCAAGATGCTGCGCAAGTCTGCCCCCAACTGGCAAATCATCGGACATGGCCTCATGACTGAGCTGATGCGGCTGTGGCAGTGCCTGATGGCAAAGAGGCAACTGCCCGAGCAGCTTTGGCACCCAAAGTACTCTTACGGTGGCCCCTTTGACTGGCAGCTCCCCTCGATCTACCAAAGGAGGAGTAGAAACGTAAGGAACCTCCCCTCCATTGCTGTCCCCTAGGACAAAAAGACAGAGGTTGATGCACTGCAGCACTCAAAGACTTTGCTGCAGCTTTGGGGGTCTGCAACATCTCAAAGCTCTCATCAGCCTTGCTGCCAAATAAATGAACGCCACCAAAGGGCATGTTCAGAAGACGGGATTGCACATCAAGAGCAAACCCCGACTTCCGCAACCACGCAAACCTGCGTAGTACGGTGCTCGCAGCCATGGACCGGCTGACGCAGTCTGCCGCGTCCAACCCCGACTGAAGGGCTTCACACATAGCATCCTTGCTGTCATGCACGATGGCTAGGAAGCCATCCCTTTCCTCCCCTCGGGAATATGCTCAGCCGCTTAGGAAACACAGGTCCACAGAGTGTGTGTAAATCTTGCCAGGGCACATGAGGAGTCGACAGCTTTCAGTGCCATGCTCTGTGACGAAAAAACCTTCCAAGCCCATCCGTCGAAGCACTTGTCGTCCCCTATCCGGAGGGGTGGTAGGGCCTGCTGCCTCGATGTCAGGATACTGTCAGGATTAGTCCTGCGAATACTAAGGCAGCGAATATGGCAAGGGAAATGTGCACATAGGAACAATGACTCATGTATGCTAGAAGCCAGGAGTGCAAACAGAGTGTGATTTTAAACCCAATATATGAAAAGGGATGTGGGGTAAGCACCTGACCGCGAGGAAAGTCGGCAAGCGCCTTACCCCCAATTGCTGTTACAGGTACTGACAGCGCTAAACCCACGTGGAGGGCAAGCAATGACAGGATCTGTGAACTAACACTCTGATGGAATCAAATAAGGGAACTAAAGAACTGTACTCACAAGGACGAGATATACCTCTTGAATGTCAGCTAGCCCACGAATCCTGTTGATGAAACTGGGACCCCGAGAGGCTAGAACAGCAATGGGAGAAGTAGGAAGGTCCAGAGGGCAAGGGCTGTAGGTTGCCAGGGAGAGGTAGACTGTAGAACAGGGGGCCCAAGAGGACAAGGGCTGAAGGTAGCCGGAGCGAGGCAGGCTGCAGGGCAGGGAGCCCAGAGGACAAGGGCGGAGGCTGGAAGGCAGCAGAGCGTGATCCGCTGTAATGTGGGGAGCCCGGCAGGGCAAGGGTGAAGGCTGGAAGGCAGCCGAGCGTGATCCGCTGCAGAAAACTAAATACCTAAGTTGAAATAGTGATAACAAATAGTGAGGAAAACATAAGCATTCACACAGGAGCTAGCTAACAACCGCACACCACACCTAAAATCAAAAGGGAAAATAAATGCAGAAGAGCTAAGGAAAACCTGAAATGGATCCCAATAGAAGTAAGGATCAGGAGCAGGGAAAAAGCTAAATAACCAATGCAAACTTTTCCCTACCCCTCCAAGGAAAAGACAGGAAACTAAACTAAGAGGAAGGCTAAGGTAAATGGGTAACAGCAGCAAAGGACAGAGTCAAAGAAATATAGAACACAGACAAACTGGGCTGCATCTAAAAGGGGAAAGCACTGAGAAATGCTGCCTGCAAACAGAGGAAGACAAAAAGGGAAATCAAGGGAGCAGAAATCAATTAGCTCATGAATCCGAAATTCAGGGCGGAGGGAACAAGAAAACAGGAACAAGAAAGTAGGTACAAAAGGCAAGGAACAAGGAACCAGGGACTAGTCAAAACAGGAACACTGCAGACGATGACCAGCGCTGGACTGAAGTGAGACTGAGGCTTTTAAAGCTGTTAACGAGCACACGCCTCAGGTGTGCTGACTGCTGCACCTGCAGCCACAGGTGTTGCCTATCCTCCACCCAACCTTGTCCTGCAAGGGTGGAGGTGGAGCAGTGGGCCAGGCATTCTGGGAAGCACAGTCATTTGGTTAAAGAAGCATGCTGGCTGCCAAAAACCTGGAATGGATCCGGAAGGGAAGTAGTTTGGAAAATAGGGATTTAGCGCTCCCAGTTCATTGCAGCACTGTGGCATTAGGTTCGGAGGAAATGTCCAGCAGGGAATAAGCCCCAAAACATGCCCCCAAGTGGCGGGAACGGGAGCGAAGGGAGCGAGTCGTGACAGTATACCCCCTCCTACGGCCCTCTTCGGGTGCCCGCCACCCGCACGAGACTTCTTCTTTCCATGATGGGAGTGCTTTTTCTTTGGAGGTGGCACTGATGGAAATGGTGGCTTGTGGGCAAAGGCAGATGGGCTTCCATGATAGGAGTGCTTTGTCTTTGGAGGTGATACTGATGGAAACGGTGGTTTCTGGTGAGGAAGAGACTCATGGTTCGAAGAAGGGCATGAAGGACTTGCAAGACCTGAAGCAACGTTGAAAGGTCCAGGAAGCTCAGTCACTGGGAGTGGACCCTTGTAAGTCTTTGAGGAGGGAGGCAGACTGGTGCAACTTGCCTTAGACAATGGTAGAAGTTCTGTTAGCCTTTCTGCCGAGAGCGGACATGCGGGAGGTGAGGAAGTTGCTGGCTTCAGGAAATGTTCATGTTCAGCCATTAGAGAAGGTGGCGGCTGAGGTAGAGGTTCAGATCTTTTTCTGTCATCCATCTGGGAAAAAGCTTGTGGTTGAAAATGATTAAGGTTTGACTGCACATGTTCTACACCTTGGATGCCTGGAAGTCCAATGGGTTGTACGAGGCTGGTACTCCTGGTGACAGTCGTGTAGCTACTTTGTTGTACGTTGGATACAACAGCAGGGACGTTTGGCATACTGATAGGAGTGATAGACACAGTACTTGGTACTTCAGGCACACTCGCAGAAGGAGCGATAACAGACACATCTTGAACTGCAGCAGACATTCCCTTCCTTTGGCTACTAGCACCCAACTGGTGCTTCTTGGCGGAATTCTGTTGCACAAGTTCTGTAGGTAATACGCCGGTCTGCACCACCCCCTGTGCATACCCAGGTGAGTGGTTCTGACTCACCACTTGGTCCAGCTTGATGACTCTGAAGCGGGAGCTGGCAAAAGTCTCAAACTCTGATGCTGCATTTTTAGGAGGCTCTGATGCTAAAGTGAAGCAGTTGGAAGAATCGTCTTGTGGAAAAGGCAGGCATTCTGGTGCTCCTCCTGAAGCAAAAGAAAGGCAATATAAACGTTCATCGACAGTAGATGTTTGGGATTCAGGAGGACTGTCTGGAGCAGTAGAAAATACAGCAGGATCTGATGGTGTAGACAGGTATACCTCTGATGTTGGAAGCGAGGCTAAGCAGGATACCGGTGTCTCATGAACTGAAGGCAAACAAGCAATAGACTCTGGAACTGAAGACATGCACATATGATGGACTACCGGAGGCTCTCTGGCTGAAGGATGATCTTCTGGATGAGTCACTGTAGCTGAAGACAGGCAGGCCAGAGGAAACTTTGAAGCTGAAGGCATGCAAGTTGGAGCCATCTCGGTAGCTGAATCCAAACATGTCAGGGTCTTTGGGACTGACCCCGTGCATGGTGGAGGCTCTTGATTAAATGGCAGACATGGCAGCGGTTCATTGATTGAAGACACGTGTACCAAAGATGACTGCAGGGCTGTGGATTGGATCATAGAAGAGTCAATGGTTGTAGGAGGACACCCAGAAGTCTCAGAAGTTGATAGACACATTGGTGACTCAGGAATGGAGGGCACCTTTAGGGCATTAGACTCCTTGGCTCCAGTAACCAAGGACTGAACTGTACCCTTGCAGACCTTTTCTTTAGTGGGTGACACAGAGTCTCTTTCTTTGTGGAAGTCAAAATCAACCAGTGGAATCACCATAGTAAAGTCTCTGTTAATCAGGATTTCGTCAATTGTCCATTCCTCTGTCTTAGCTTCTGAAAGAGGCAGATTAACAATCAACAGTTCAGGAATCGCCTGCTGGTCTTTTGGTTCTGTATACTGTGGAATGAGTTCATCAGAACATGAAATCTGTACTGTCTCTGACTGTTCGTATTGATCAGGATTGGCAGAAGGAAGAGTGAACCCAGAGGTAAGATCGTTTTCCACATCAGCTTTAACATCTACTTCAGTCTCAGCAGCTGTATCAAGAGCAGGACCTAAGCCTACTGTAGTGACTGAATCTGTGTATGTCACCTTTGTGTATTGTGTTTGGAGATCAGAAGCTTGTATGTGTGCTAGCTCAGAATTATGACAGACTGCTACACAGGAAACTTTAGGTAAAGGAGTGGCTTGTAAATCTTCAGCTAACTGCAATCCCTGACAATCAGCAGAACAATTGTTAGAAACTGTGCCCAGATTGAGCGCTGTGCTAGAAGAAAGACTTTCACTTCCAATAGATCTAACATATTGGCAATTATCATGGTTTACCAAAGTCTCTGCACTCAGGGGCTGAACTGTGTTCACTTCATCAACATCAATGGATAAAGTCTGAGGTGTATTCAGGAATGCGTGCAAGATCTTATTCTCCTCTTGTAAAGAAATGAATTCTTGTGTTAACTCCTCAAGCTTAGCTCTTAGCATGCCCTGCATTAGCTGTACATCACTATCAGTAGGCACAGGGGGAGGCATAGTGGCATCAGGGCTGGATCCTGCACTAGCAATCTGGATGTGCACCGATTGTGCATTGTCCTCAACTGCTTTCAGGTTCTGAGATTTATACTTTCTCATACTAACTTGGTCTGTGTTACCCTTAAGTAATCTATTGACCTTAGACCTCTTGACATTAGGGACTACCGTATGTACTTGTGCAAAGAAGTATTTGGGCTGAGAGTAGAAAACTGAAGTTATGCAAGGAACCCCTCCATTCGTTATGTTTGTACCATGAAACTGTTCTATCTGAGATGAAGCACAACTGGAATCATGGGGTTCAACAACAGAGGTACTCTTGTATAATAAGTCTAACAGTGTGTTGTTTTCTGCGGCTAAGGCTTGCGCTGACATAGAATCGGGATCATAACAAAAGATCGAACTAGGATCAGGCAATGTAGGATGTGCCATCCTATGGGAAAAATACTTTGCTCGTAAATGCCCATTCGTGACAAGGAGTTCATTTAAACCAAGACTAGTGATTTGATTGTCACAGGTAAATGTAGGGGAAGCTTTCTGTACTAACCTGTTAGAGGCCTTGCTGCCTTTCTTTCTTAAACTTGCCATATTCAATGGGAATTTTGGGCTGGTCATACTGTCAGGATACTGTCAGGATTAGTCCTGCGAATACTAAGGCAGCGAATATGGCAAGGGAAATGTGCACATAGGAACAATGACTCATGTATGCTAGAAGCCAGGAGTGCAAACAGAGTGTGATTTTAAACCCAATATATGAAAAGGGATGTGGGGTAAGCACCTGACCGCGAGGAAAGTCGGCAAGCGCCTTACCCCCAATTGCTGTTACAGGTACTGACAGCGCTAAACCCACGTGGAGGGCAAGCAATGACAGGATCTGTGAACTAACACTCTGATGGAATCAAATAAGGGAACTAAAGAACTGTACTCACAAGGACGAGATATACCTCTTGAATGTCAGCTAGCCCACGAATCCTGTTGATGAAACTGGGACCCCGAGAGGCTAGAACAGCAATGGGAGAAGTAGGAAGGTCCAGAGGGCAAGGGCTGTAGGTTGCCAGGGAGAGGTAGACTGTAGAACAGGGGGCCCAAGAGGACAAGGGCTGAAGGTAGCCGGAGCGAGGCAGGCTGCAGGGCAGGGAGCCCAGAGGACAAGGGCGGAGGCTGGAAGGCAGCAGAGCGTGATCCGCTGTAATGTGGGGAGCCCGGCAGGGCAAGGGTGAAGGCTGGAAGGCAGCCGAGCGTGATCCGCTGCAGAAAACTAAATACCTAAGTTGAAATAGTGATAACAAATAGTGAGGAAAACATAAGCATTCACACAGGAGCTAGCTAACAACCGCACACCACACCTAAAATCAAAAGGGAAAATAAATGCAGAAGAGCTAAGGAAAACCTGAAATGGATCCCAATAGAAGTAAGGATCAGGAGCAGGGAAAAAGCTAAATAACCAATGCAAACTTTTCCCTACCCCTCCAAGGAAAAGACAGGAAACTAAACTAAGAGGAAGGCTAAGGTAAATGGGTAACAGCAGCAAAGGACAGAGTCAAAGAAATATAGAACACAGACAAACTGGGCTGCATCTAAAAGGGGAAAGCACTGAGAAATGCTGCCTGCAAACAGAGGAAGACAAAAAGGGAAATCAAGGGAGCAGAAATCAATTAGCTCATGAATCCGAAATTCAGGGCGGAGGAAACAAGAAAACAGGAACAAGAAAGTAGGTACAAAAGGCAAGGAACAAGGAACCAGGGACTAGTCAAAACAGGAACACTGCAGACGATGACCAGCGCTGGACTGAAGTGAGACTGAGGCTTTTAAAGCTGTTAACGAGCACACGCCTCAGGTGTGCTGACTGCTGCACCTGCAGCCACAGGTGTTGCCTATCCTCCACCCAACCTTGTCCTGCAAGGGTGGAGGTGGAGCAGTGGGCCAGGCATTCTGGGAAGCACAGTCATTTGGTTAAAAAAGCATGCTGGCTGCCAAAAACCTGGAATGGATCCGGAAGGGAAGTAGTTTGGAAAATAGGGATTTAGCGCTCCCAGTTCATTGCAGCACTGTGGCATTAGGTTCGGAGGAAATGTCCAGCAGGGAATAAGCCCCAAAACATGCCCCCAAGTGGCGGGAACGGGAGCGAAGGGAGCGAGTCGTGACACTCGAGGTGTCCGTAGCTGCCTGAACCACCAAACTCTCAGGAGTGGGGTGAGTAGACAAATAGATGGGGTCTCTAACAGATGGTCGGTACTTTTTCGCCAAATTCTTATTGACCACCGGAAGCGATTCCGAGGTCTGCCAAGCCGATGACACCCTTTATTTGCAACAGAAGATGGAAAGGCAATACCAGGTCAGAGGGGGGACCTCGGTCCAAGATGTCAGTAAGGTCATACTGAACAAAATCCTCAGGAGGACTGGACCACCCCAGGTATTCGCAAACCCTAGACATGAGCCGCCTATAGCAAGAGTCTGCATGAGCCCCCGGCTCAGGCCTTCCAAACTCAACTTCCGGAGTAGTATCCAGGCCACTGGCGTCATGTAGGGACTGCCACAACTCCTCCAATGGATTATCACCCAACAATCCCAGCGCATCATCCTGACCAACAGGATGTCTGATCTTTCCTCCTCTTCAAAAATGTCAGGCAAAGGCTCGGAAAACCAGCAAAAACAGAAGTGGCAGGGGATACCAGAATTATCTTAGTACTATGATCTGGCCTGGATAGAACCAATATACTTATATTAACATCAAAGATCATAGTACTTGTGTTTCTATGTGGTGAGCTCTGGCATAGTTTACTCATATAGACAGTCAAAATTTCATCATGACTCAGAACAATTGTAAAGAAAACATGTCTTTAAATAACCAATCAATGAGATGAAAAGCATTCAATTCAAATCAATAGACACTCTCTAATAATTCAACATTTTTATTAATATGTAGAAAAAACATTATAAAAGACTGATCTCATTATTCTAAAAAACATCATGTGTCAATATCAGTGCACTCATTTAACAATCCGAAAATTAATAGTTCAACTGGCATGGCACATCATTCTCATCTAAACCCACAACAGACCGCACGCCAAACATACCTCATTCATACTCAATCAGACAATTCATCATTTCATTCAATTGTAACATCTAAATCATCAATGTAAAACAACATACTAAAATACAACAATACACCCTCTTGTTCATTACAAATATGAACGGTAAGATTTTCACAACTGAGCCACCGTCAGTTACACGGTCTAGTACAACAGAAAAAAGCTCAATATCATCTTTATCAGTGCTGTTACAACCCTACATGTTTTTTTCTGTACAACTGTTATTCAACAGAAATTCTTCAAGGGCACGTAGGTCCAGCGTTGTCAAGGGAAAGTCAGTGGGATTAGGAACGTGTAGACTACACCAAAAACTCACCTTTAAGTATAAACATAGAAACACAATCAATAGAACTGAATGTACAAGTCTCTCAATTGATCATTGCTACCACCGCACCATTAATGAATGGAGTGCAGAGTAAGGGTCAATAATACCCCTATACTTCCTTCACCACTACAGGGATCATGTAAACCACCAACGGAATCATGATTGATACACCATATAAATTGGTATATTCCACAAAACACCACCATCACCGGCACCGCGAGACATATCAGGACATCCAGGACTAGTATTGTTATCCCACGGGGTTGTAATGTAACAGACCCAGACCCAGTGGTATATCGAAAATATAAAAAATATAAATGTCCAACGGACGCTCACAGCTTATCTCTTGTTCTAATCTTCACTTGGCACACTCGTTTCATCAAAAAGGATGGTTCAATGTTACCACTTGAATGGCAATAACCAGCAGTCTAGTAGGCAGGCACAACAAAGTAGAACCCGTTTGTTCACAAGGGCAGGTCCTCAAAAACCTATGCTCACACAAAAACGAAAATGGGGAAAATGATGAAAATGTCAACCCCACAACATCCACCCAACATATAGTTATAACTTGTGCACCTGATGTTCGAAATGAAGCAGGATGTGAAACTGGCAAACATGAACAAGGCTTACCTTCACCAAATATATCTGCCCCATCCACGGTAATGCGTCTGGAGAGACTGCCTCTGGCTTAGTCTCTTCTCAAGGCGCAGATAGTAATACGAATCGCTGCTTTCCAGTTCAGCTCTTGGCAATTCAAATTTCTATATAAATATAGAACGAAACACCAAGAAGCTGAATTAGCACCCTTCAACATAAAGTCGGTATCATGTGGGCAGATACTAATAGCATCACAAGGCCCTACTCGATAAACGGATATACTCGGAACAATAACAGCTGCCTTGCCCATTAACACACGGAGGACACGAATAATTCTAACTACGACAATTCCTAACCTCCACGGTCGGGAGACGCTGCTTACCTCTATTCCAAAGTGTGTCCATCGATCCTCGCGGGAGTGATTATGTCAGCCGTTGAAACAACATACGAGCTCCAGATATCAAGGTCATGTGAGCTCTCGTACTGTCACGTGATATTCACGTAACGTGCAATTTAACGTGCTCTGTTCTAAAAGGTACAAAATCGCCACCGAATTTAAAGTGAATTCCGGAATCAAAGTCCAGCATCCTATACTATATGATGAAAGGAACTATTATCCCATAACTGTGCAAGGCCGATGCGAGGAGACTGGAACTAAAGCGCTCGAGGGATTTACCCGGGACTAATAAGAGGAAAAAATACGGAATATGATTGGTCTTTTGTCAATGCCCTATTTGTTTTGAGAAAGGCTCTTGAGCAGCCGAAACACGTGTAAACCAGGAATAAAGGGCTTTTGTGTTTTGGAAAGAACTTACGTGTGGCGCAATCTTCTGAGTGGCAGACCATTCTGATCGATGAAAGGAACTAGCCAGCAGTTTTTCTCCAGTAAGTCATTATGACCATTAATTTAAGGAATTCTATCAGCCATTCGAAAATAGTATGATGCAAGATAAACCTTCTCGAAAGGATTTTCATTCCATAGAATTTGACCCTAATTATAATGGAACACGGTATATTACACATTCCAATCTATTGATTCATTTAAACCCACCAGGTGGCTCCTACTCAAAAAAATAAGTTTGGTCTCCTCCCTGGAAAGAGTCTGTTTGTCTAGAGAGGTATTGTTAGTAACCGAGATCCTTTTCAGCATTGTCCACCTCAGGTCATCGCAGCCATGGTCACGCATCATAAAGTGCCCCACCATAGGGGCTGTTAAGTTCCTCAATCTAATGCAACTTCTGTGTTCATTAATACGGGTTTTAATTTTTCATTCTGTTTTCCCGGTGTATATTTTCTGGCAGGGACACCAGATAGCATATACAACAAAAATGGCGTTGCAGTTAGAGAACCCTCTTTGTTCCCATGGTCTTGATAAACCAGTGTCCACCTCAGTAGTATATTTGGTCAGTGGACAACATACACAAGCACCACACAGGGCGTGTCCTCTAAGTTTAGGCAACCCCCACTGTTGGGTTATAGTGGCCTGCGTTGCTGATATCATTCCTACTAATCAATTCTTTGACATTACGTCCACTTTTAAAAGCACAACGTGGACTCTCAACAGGTATCTTTGCCTGTGCTAAAATATGCCAATGTTTCTTAACGATCGTGACCACATGATTAGATAGGTGGTTGAAAGTACTAACAAAAACTAATGAGTCAGATCTAGCTGGACTGTGTTTAGGTCTGTATTCCAACAACGCTTCACGATGGTTATTAGAAGCTCTCTTAAAAGATCTTTTGACAATCTTATTAGGATAGCCTCGTTGGGACAAATTGTAACTCAATGTGGATGCTTCAGACTCAAACACATCCTTCTCGTTACTATTCCGTTTGAGCTGCAAACATTGGCCAAACAGTAAGTTGTCCCTCAAGGCTTTGGGACGAAAGCAGTCATATCTGAGAAGGGAGTTACGGTCAGTTGTCTTATGGAATGGTTTTAATCCCAATAGATTGGTGGTTGGATTGGAAAAGATGGTCAAGTCCAAAAAATCTATCTGTTCCTTGTGATAATTCATAGTGAATTTGAGAAAGGGATTAATCCCGTTCAGCCATTGAAAAAAGGCTAGTAAAGTTGTTTCATCACCATGCCATATCAGAAGCGGAAAACCCAGCCCCAGCGACAGAAGAGGGCCTGGCGACCAATACCGGCCTCCCAGATGTAGAGGAAACTCCTCAGACACAGAACACCCAAAAAATGCCAAAGGCGCCAAAAGCTGAGGGCGCTGAGAGCCTAAACGCCGAGGGCATCGAAAACATTGACGCCGAGGGAATTGTGAACATCGTCGTCAAGACCGCCGAAGGCTTCAACGACGGAATCCGCCCCTATGGAATCGATGCGGAGACGTTCTGCCTCGATGCCGCTACAGGCGTGGGTTTATAGGATGGAAGGGTTGGAACTTGAACATGTTATAAAAGAAATAAGACAACCTTTAGTTAAATACTTGGATTTGACTCTGAAAATGTGTTTCTGTAGACTTGTACATTGGTTCATTTCTTTAGAAACAAAAGGACAGCTACGTGTGATGTGTAGTATTGTGTTTTTCTCTTTTTTATGATGGTAGTAGGATGGTATTGAATTGTGAAGAGCGAATAAGTTGTGTGTGTATGAAATGGGTATGTTTGGAGTTTACTTTGAGGGAATGTTAAATGATGAGATATTAGGATTGATGAGATCTTAATTTATTTAAGCACTTTACAAACTTGGAGTACTGTATTACTGTGATATTTAAAACATTTTTAGAATGATCTTAATGAATTTCAAGTACATATGAATTAATAAAATGTTGATATTGAATTACTATTGGAATTGGTGCAAATTGAATTATTTTGCATCTAACATTATGTGTCTTGGTATACTAAGTAATGAGGCCTTAGAACATGTAGCTTAAAGATATTAGACATACAGATGTGCACGTATATCTAGAGCATACCAACAGAAACATTAATGTTGTGGTCTTTTTGTAATAAGATATATATTTAGGTTCTATCCAGGATAGATCACAACATATAGATACTCCTGGTGTCCCCTGTTACTTTTGTTTTTCACTGATAGGACGGAACAGCATTGTTCGAATCCGACTGGATCGGCGCTGAACGAGGCGTGCCGGCGTCGGTACCTCCACAGGCTACACGGGTCTCGCTGGGGACCAGGACCGAGACCTGGATGCACGGCTCTTGTGACTGCTCTTGCCCGCACGGGACCTCGAGGGCTCCCAGTGTGAGTGTCATGAATCGTCATCCCTGGAAGTTATGGGAGCAATGGAGGAAGGGTTGAGCCATCTCCGCTTCCGTGACAGCATATGCAGCATTCTAGTGTTTCTGTTCAATTGAGAATGACGTGTTTAAATGCGGGTCGGAAGAATCACTCGACACGTTGCAACCCTGCGTTTTCCTCTGGGTTTACACGCTGTTCGAGTGTTCCGTGCTTGCACGCTGTCACTTCCTCCTAGCCCTTTCTTTGTACCTTCTTCCTTTCTCCCTTTCCTGCTACCTCCATATCCTGCTACCCTCAGTGCTGTCCCTCCCGCGTTGCCTTTGAACGCCTTCGTGTTGCACTGTGTTTGGTAGCCGTCTTGGGTGCCGTGGTTCGGTACCTCCCACGTTTCTCCTAGTTCCTTGTCACACAGAGTTCATTGCTGTCCCCGACTCTGGTGTACTTTACTTACCTTCCGGACCTTCTAATACTTTGCTACTGGCTCTCAAGATCCCGTGGCCAGAGAACTCACCATCCATACATCCCACCTTCTTCCAGTGCATCTTGGGAGTTGTAGTTTCTGCTATAATAAAAGTAAAGGAAAATTAAACCGGAACGATCTGGGATTCAAGATACCATTGTCAGCAGATCCAATTCAGGGTTTTTCAGCAAAGCTTTTCCCTGATTGTGGGGTGGACTCACTGGAGGCCCCCACTACAGGGCACATTGCTATAAGGCAGGGTGGCTTCCAGAAGAGCTCATCGTAAGAGCTACAAAGAAAAGCCTTACAACATCTGGCGAGAAAGAAGAGAAATATCCTCCGAAGGAACATCAGATGAAGTGTCCACAGGTGAGGAGGAGGAGGGTGAAATTATTTGGGAGCCACCTAGTTTACCTGCGAAGTCTGAGAACGAGTCGCGCCGCGAGCCCGAGCCAGAAGGCGTACAAGCCGCGGATCGAGAGCGTTCTCTGCCCGTTTCATGAGAAGGCGCGACAGGAACCGTGCCTTGTGACTGAAAAATCACCATCATTTGTTCTTTAAACGCCACCAACTCCTCCAGTGTCTAGGACTTCGTGGGACAGGCGACCGTACGCATGGCACTGTCCTACGAAGAGGACGGGGAAGGCGACCGATGGTGGCACTTCCGAGAGTGCCACAAAGACAAGGAATGGCACGAACCACTCCAGGACCGAGAACCTCGAACCTCCTCCCAACGCAGAGAGTCGCCCCTCGAGTCGTCGGTGGAAACCCTAGAATTCCATCCCGTCTTATGGGACTTTTTCGATGGCTTACCTGCACAAAGCTTCCCCTTCCTTTCATGCAAGGCCTTGGCTGTAAGAGACTGGCATTTGGAGCAGTCGTCGATGTCGTGCGACTCACCCAGGCACCATAAGCAAATACGGTGCGGGTCCGTCAACGACATCTTAAACTTGCAGTCCCGGCAAGTCTTCAACCCGGACCTTGGAGTCGGAGGGGTCGAAGAAACAGACATCATAAGAGATTCGAAGAATCCACGAGGCACGCCGGGTTTCCCGAAGCTAATACGTTCGCTGTCGGAAAAAACGGAACTGAGGCAACGGGCGCCGTGCGTCCTATATATAACATCCGGAGATGTCGACCCTCGACGGAGGCCCTCGAGGAACATGGGATCGGCGCAGGACGCCTTCTGCTGAAAAGTTTCCGACGTGCACATCTGTGGGACACAACTGTCATAGATGTGGAATACAATCCCTTCGAATTGCTGTGCTCGCACAGAGATCGGAGCAGAGCAGGCAGCCCGGGGAGAGGCGGAAGATGACAGTAAGCAGTAAGCTACATACAACTGTCATGGACATAAATACACCATACCTGGAATACCAGGATGGAACAGGGGATCCCACAGGAAAAAGGAGAGGCAGCACAAACGGGTCTGGACCAGGAGGACACGAGGGGAGAACGGCAGCCAAGACAGGCGGCGTGACTTACACTGAAGAGAAGGGATTGGTGGATTTCAAGAAGGAGGCGATGGATTGGCTGCATCAGACAAGACGTGCTATAGAAGGGAAGGAAATGCCTGATACATTGTTGCACTTTCTGCCTTACAGGACATTGCGCTGCCCGAGGAGGACCGAGAGAATTGGTGGGCCTATCAGGAGCCTTAGAAGAAGGGAGAAGAGCCTTATTACAGAATATTGGACCAGAAGACGACCTGCTGAACTTAAAGGGGGTAAAGTAAGCCCCCCATTTGTCATTTTCTTTTCCTTTTGATCAAACTGAGATCTTGAGTAAAGAGAAATCGTAACTTACCTTCTGTGCATGCGTCCTCTGTCAATCGTACACTCCCCCTTGGGGGAGAGGGGGCGAATACTCCTGATTGGTTTCCATTACCGGAGGCCAGGAATGCTGAAGCAACATACTCCTTAACAGGTTGTCTCGTAGGGAGCATCAAGCAAGGTCTTGAGAAACACAGCTCGATACCTGCAGAAGATCTGACATGTTCCCTTGAAACTGAGACCACTGGTAACAGAGAAGACATTAAAGTGATCTCATGAGTAGTAGGGCTTCCGGAGCCACCAGAATGCAGGAGGGCATGAGACCCAACAAGTGCAGGAAGGCTGAGGTGGGAACTTTTCCCTTGGATTGGAGGAATACAAACATCCAAGAGATCTTCGCCACTCGGTCCTCAGGCAAAAAGGCTCTGCCGAGGCGAGTGTCCAAGACGGCCCCGATAAACCAGAGGTACTGCCACAGCGAAACATGAGACTTTTTGAGGTTCAGTGAAAAGCTCAAGCTGTGCAATAGGCTGCATGTCTTGAACAGGTGTACCAATGCCTGGTCTGTGGAGCGAGATCAGACGAGCCAGTCATCCAGGTAGGGAAAGACATGAATACCCTCCCTCCTTAGGCGAGCCAGCACATTTGGCAACTTGGTGAAAACCCTGGGTGCCGAAGAGGGACAGAGGGGCAGAACTCTGGTACTTCCTATGATTTTTGTGAATTGGCACATGGAAGTAGGTATCCTGAAGATCCAGTGACACCAACCAGTCCTGCAAGTCAAGAGCTTGAAAGATCTAGACTAGAGTGACCATCCTGAATTTGTCCATGCGCAGGTATATACATATTCAGTAGCCTCAAATCCAGGATGGGATGCAATCCCCGGCCTTCTTCAGTATCAGAAAATAAAATGAGTACCACCCTCCTCCATGCTCCAAGCGTGATATCTATTTGATCACATTTTTCATCAGAAGTTGACTGATCTCTTCCAGAACAAGAGAGAAGAGGAGGATCCGGAGGCAAGGACAAGTTAAGAGGAGGTTGGACTGGAGGGCATTGAAGGAAAGGAAAACAGTAACCCTGTTGAAAGACGTATAAGGCCGAAGCATCTGACGTGGTGTGGTACCATCCCGAGCTGAACTGAGAAATTCTCCCACCCAACGGGGACGCATGGAGGAACATCCTCTCACAGGGGCTTTGAACCCTGGGGGCTAAAGGGACTGCGGAGGAAGTAATACTGCCTCTGTGAGCACCTCTTCCCCTTCCCCTTGGGGAACGACAGGTCTGGATTCTACCTGGGGCAGACTGTCCTCTCCTATAAGGGGCCAAGGAAGTAAAGGGTCGAAACCCATGGCCCCTGCCAGGTGCTGCTGACAGCTGTTGGACAGCCATGCCCAAAGACTTGGCTGTCATCTTAGAGGATTGGAACTTCGACAAAGAATCGCCAGCCTTCGCTCCGAAAAAGGTGATGTTTATCAAAGGGCATTTCCAGGAGCTTCACCTGAACATCCTGCATGAAATCAGATGTTCTCATCCAGGAGTGGCGTCTGACCACTGTGTTGGGAGACATTGGCACGTGCCAAATAGTCGGCTGTGTCTAGTCCCGACTGAAGGATCTGACAGGAAGCGTCCCCACCACTATGGACAATGCTCTCAAAGCCCTCACGAACCTCACCGCGGGGAGGTGCTTGGCAACTCCACTCACAGCCGACAAGAGGCCAAAGTGAGGGCAAGGCTTCCTGAGGTGAAAAGTTTCTTCCCCATGTATCCAGCTTATTGCTTCCTCTGTCAGTAGGCAAGGATGGGAAGGTGGACGTCCGCAGGCTGGCGATAGTGACTTGTACCACTAAAATCTCAGGGGTGGCGTGAGCGGAGAGAAAAGCTGGTCAGAGGGGTCCTAGTCGATGTTTGCATGCTACCACACTGTCTACAGCCGGGACCGGGGCAGGTTTCACCCAGGCTTCTAGCACTGGAGCACCCACTGCCACAGTGAAGGGCAGTAACATTTGTCGTTTGGGCCATTCATCCAGGATATTCATAAGTTCATATGGAACTTTTGGTCTGGGGGTAGCTGACAACAGCAGGGTATCAACCAATTTGGCCATTAAGTCTTGAAAGCAATGCTTGAGCGCTCCCCGGAGTTAGAGCTGGAAGTATGTCCAGCCGCGGAAGTATCCAGGCCACGGACTTCCTGGATGTCTTGCCTGTTCCACAAAACATTCACATTCTCACATTCGTCATATAACTTCTATGGGAAGTCTCTCTCCTCTCCCTGACCAAAGGGGTCTATGGAAAAGGGAATGGGGTCTTCTTTTTCAAATATGTGGTCAATTTTTACATAAAGGGCCTCACATGGAGAGGAGAGCTACCATGGTGCTATGAGTGCGCAGCGGCTGTTGGAAGGTCACACCCTGGGACTATGAGCGGCAATTGTGCAATGTCCCCTCGACAGCATACCAGATAGGTTAGTGGAAGTCGCCTGATTTATGTTCACAACAACTGCTGCACAATAATTTGCATACGGCTTCCACCCAACATACTCAGATTCAGGCGTAGTTTACACGGGATATATAATTTTTTTTGTGCAAAACTTATGCAATGAGGTTTATTTTAAAAAAAATGCGTCTATGCTTGTTTAAGACAATTACAGAAAGAGGGGATTCGCTGCATTCGTACTCTAAATCGAGAACGGCTTCCTTTCATCACAAAAATCCACGGCGGGCTCGAAGCCTGAGAAAATATATTTTTTAAAGAGAACAATATTGCATCTACCTACGATTTCACTTGAACACTAGGTGGCAGCAATAGCACACAAAACATATTCATCAACGGACCTCCAACAAGAATGAATGGCAGAAAAAGTTAAATCGCCCACCACAGAGGAATATTTTAATAACATTTCTTGACGGTACTTCACAGGCGGTGTACGGTTGGGCTACATTGTATACATCTGGGGACCCAGAGAGTGGACACTGAGTAATGGCAGTGCCAGGACCATCCATTCTATGAACCAGAAAATTGCAGCCAAAATACTTTACTTACCAGACCTTCCAGGATTTTACGGCATGAAATGGCAAATTTTGCGGCATGAAATGGCAAATTTTGCGGCATTTTTGGGGGACATTTTGTATTATCTGGAGGGTGTTAGATTGCCACATTGTAGGAAAGAGGTAGAATGCAAGGCTAAACGGGAGTCAGGGTGTCATTATGATGTATCTTTTGTATTAATTTAATAGGAAAAATCCAGATGTCTCTGGCTTTGCAGAATAGTTTTTCAATTTTGCCGCGAATAGATTTGCACTTCAGCCAAACAACCCAAAATGTACCTTTCACCATCAACCCACCCCCTCCCCTAGTTAACTGCTTGGTCGCTGCTGCTTCCCCTTGCACTGCAAACCTGGACGGAACGATTCAGATGGTTATCTGGGCCTCACATTCAAGTCACCTACGTCCTGGAAAAATCCTTTTGCAGTTGAAAAATTTAAAATTAACTCCACAATGGCTACGTTAAAGGGATTTGGTAAGATTTATAGTAAATTAAGTTTCTGCTGCCATTTTAATGGATATAATCGGACTTAAAATGCAGGTATCCGCCATGCCAAAAGATCTTAAACGGGCCCTGCTATGCTGTGACGACCTGGAATCACGTTCCAGATGTTAATAACATCCGTATGGTAGGCCTTCCGGGGGGATTTTGTAGGGGGGGCCTATGGAAGCTGCAATAGAGACCCTTCTCAGAGAACTGCTGGGGGACCCACCATTTTTAACATCCTTTGTGGTGGAGCCTTCCCACCTGTCTAAAGTATCGGCATCGTGATCTCATATTGCGCCTGGCCAGAGAGAAAAGTCTGCTCCATCATGAATCAGCCAACATCAACATCTATCCAGACTTTTCCACTGCAGTCCAGCTGCAATGCAGAACATTTACAGAGGTAAAAAAGTTACTAAGAGACAGGTTGGTGCAATATGCAATGCTCTTCCTGGCACGGTTGTGATTTCAACACAAAGGAAAACCTTTTTGTTTTATGTTACCGGAGGAGGCTGTAGCGTATATCGAAGCAAACATTCCCCTTCCCTGCCGAAATAATGAGGAAGAAAGGATGGATGTCCCGACTACCTAAGACCTAGGAAAACCATTCTACCACTGGCAGGGGAAAAGTGGGAGGGGGGGACGTTAACTCTGTTTAATAAGTATATGGCGACATATCCAAATATGCAGCTCCGGTTCATATTCACACAACAGGGACTATAGTGTATTACCTTGACCTATTATCTGGAAAACCGGTGGTGGGTGTTGGCAAAGTGGGCAAAAGGACGATTAAGTTAGAGATCCCCACCTAGATCAATAAGGGCAGGGGCTTCAGTTTTGAGCGAACCAAATAGCCCAAATAACCACGTGGGAGGACACAGCCCACTCCAGGAGCTGAACTGGGAGCTCGTGGGCACTCTCAACACAGCATGCTCGTAAAGCGTGCCTGGTGGGAAGCTCCACAAACACGACCGTCGGGTGGGAAGTGACAGTAATCTGTCAGGGCTCATGGGTGACGCACGTTGGGCCAGCAAATACGCCCGGGGGGGGGCCATGAGCACTGGGGGTGCGCACGAGGACCCAGACCAACTGGGTCTGGGGCTCGGGGTTCGAGTGGATTGAATAAACCCACATAATTACGTGGGAGGACACAGCCCTCTCCAGGAGCTGAACTGGGAGCTCGTGGGCACTCCGAACACAGCATGCTCGTGAAGCGTGCCTGGTGGGAAGCTCAACAAACACAACCGTCCGGTGGGAAGTGACAGTAATCTGTCAGGGCTCATGGGTGACGCATGTTGGGCCAGCAAATACGCCCGGGGGGCCCCATGAGCACTGGGGATGCGCCCGAGGACCCAGACCAACTGGGTCTGGGGCTCGGGGTTCGAGCGGATTGAATAAACCCACATAATTACGTGGGAGGACACAGCCCACTCCAGGAGCTGAACTGGGAGCTCGTGGGCACTCCCAACACAGCATGCTCGTGAAGCGTGCCTGGTGGGAAGCTCCACAAACACGACCGTCGGGTGGGAAGTGACAGTAATCTGTCAGGGCTCATGGGTGACGCACGTTGGGCCAGCAAATACGCCCGGGGGGCCCCATGAGCACTGGGGATGCGCCCGAGGACCCAGACCAACTGGGGCTGGGGCTCGGGTTTCGAGCGGATTAAATAAACCCACATAATTACGTGGGAGGACACAGCCCACTCCAGGAGCTGAACTGGGAGCTTGTGGGCACTCCCAACACAGCATGCTTGTGAAGCGTGCCTGGTGGGAAGCTCCACAAACACGACCGTCGGGTGGGAAGTGACAGTAATCTGTCAGGGCTCATGGGTGACGCACGTTGGGCCAGCAAATACGCCCGGGGGGCCCCATGAGCACTGGGGATGCGCCCGAGGACCCAGACCAACTGGGGCTGGGGCTCGGGTTTCGAGCGGATTAAATAAACCCACATAATTACGTGGGAGGAGACAGCCCACTCCAGGAGAAAAACAGGCAGTTTAAGGACACCCCTGACACGGCCTGGCTGGGCCCTGACACTGATGGCAGTCTAACTTTACTAAGGCCGGGGGCCACATGCGGTGGGGCTTGCCCCCGCTTCTCTGACACACCAGGATGACTAACAAACCCTTAAGAACAAAGGGCAAGCAACCCATGCTCCACGAATACGCCAGAACATCGCCGAGTGCTGAAGAGGCCAGGAGCAAAGACAAAACCCCTGCTGGGGGCACAGACACTATGGGCAAAGACCAGGAGATCTTTGCTGCGATTGCTGATCTGAAACCGGCTTGGGAGACCAAACTGGGACTGGCCATGAACGAATTGAAGGCGGCACTAGAGCTCAAGTCGGGGTAGTGCAAGAGGTGGTGAATCTTCTCCGGCAAGATGTCAGGACACTGGCAGAACGCACGGTTGACCTAGAAAAAGAGGTAGCCCCGAACACAGCGCACTGCGCAGCCCATAAATCCGAACTTCACGCCCTAGTACAACGCGTGGGCAACCTGGAAAGTAGGACGGAGGAGGCGGAAGGACGCGCCCGAAGGAATAATATTTGTATCGTTGGATTGCCGGAAGTAGCTGAGGGATCCAACCACACGGAGTACATTGAATCTATGCTGCTGCAAGAGATAACCGGGGGAGTGTTGACCCAGGGGTTTGCTGTGGAAAGGGCGCACAGGGCACGGATGAGGAGGCCACCGCCGGCAACCCCCCCTAGGCCGGTGATAGCCAAGATCCTGAACTACCGGGATCGGGAAAAGATTCTTGAACACTTTCGGAAGGGCGGAACAATACAAAGGGGGTCGACAAACATAATCGCATACCCGTATTACACCTTGCAGGTGCAGCGCAGACGTATGAACTTTGGGACTGTGAAAAGAAGACTGCGTGAAGCAGGCCACAAGTATATGCTGATCTACCTGGCAAAACTGAAGGTGTTCAACAAGAGCAGAACCTTGTTTTTTGAAACCCCGGAGGATGCTATGGGATGGTTGGACACGCAGAGCTTCCCCCAAGAATCGGGTGTCCAGACAGAAGGCGGCGAAGATAAGTAACACCTATGGTGTCACAGCCTAAGACAATGGGACTTGAATATAGCACAAGACACAGCCTATGGGAGGGTGTGACTAGGGCTATACATGTATGCATGATCCGTTAGCACGAGAAACCTTGATATTAGCGCAGGAGCCTTACAGAGCCAGCCCTCATATCCCCACAACGAGAAGTTTAGTTAGGTCACCGGTAGTCCGGTGACACCCTACCGGGTTCCTGACCTCGGCATTCCGAGCCAGGACCAAACGCGGGGGGCCTTAGATCCAGGGATGGAGCTGGGCACTTGTTGGAGTTGGGTGCGGCGGGGGGAGGGAAGGGGTTGTGTGCAGTGGTTTAGAGTTGGGAAAAGGGGTTAGGGGGAGTTTGTTGGAAGTGGGAGGGGAATGAGCCAAATCTTGTGTCACATCAGGCGGGAGGGGAAACTGGGAGGGGAGGCGAGATATCCTATAAATGGCGTCGGGTAGCCTTAGAGTGGTGACCTGGAATGTGAGGGGCCTCAATAGCTATTTGAAGCGTAATAAAGTAATGATGTACCTAAGAAGGATGAGGATTGACATAGCATTATTACAGGAAACCATCCTTACTAGGGAGAAACTGGAGGTGGTCAAGAGAAAGTGGAAAGGGAGCATCACGGGAGCCACATACTCAGTTTACGCAAGGGGAGTTATCATATGGGTGGCACTGCATGTACCATTTCAGTTGATTCAGTCTATGATGGACCCGGAAGGCAGAATGATAATAGTGCGGGGGATGCTGGAAAACCGGGAAGTGAGCATTATAAACTTATACGCCCCTAAGCAAGATACAGCGGCTTATTTTAGGACTCTCTACGGCAAAATGAGCCCCCTACTGGGTGGCGCGATCCTATGGGGAGGGGACTTTAATTGTACACTAAATCCTAAAATGGACAGATCAGATGGTAAACCAGATAAACCCACAGCGGCTGCAAAGGCGTTACAGGCTCTACTGAGAGATTTTGAACTCGAAGATGTCTGGAGGCAGCTACACCCAGCAGACAGGCAGTACTCACATTATGCAGACCCACATAACCTGCACACGAGGCTGGATTATGTTTGCTGCTGCTGAGTTAGTAGGAGAAATGACGGGCGCGGAGTATAAGGCCAGAGTGCTTTCGGACCACTCCCCCTTGGTCCTGGAGTGGCGACACCAACCCCCTAGAGCGCGAATCCCGACATGGAAGCTCAGAGCTGAGGCCCTACACGATTCGGGATTCCGGGAGGACCTGAGGGAGGCGATCACTGAGTATTTCAACATTAACACCGGAAGCGTTCAATCTGTGGGAACCGTATGGGAGGCATTCAAAATAGTAGTGCGGTGTGTAGCCATATCAAAATCCAGAGGGCTCCAAGGGGGCATAGAACGGGAGTTGCAGGAAACGGAGAGGGAGTTGGAAGACATAATGCGTAAGGGGGGCACCTCTCAGGAGGATGAGGTAAGGATGAGGCTGCTACAACAAGCCAGCAGTGAGCACTGGGATAGATTATGTAAATTGAGCTACAAGAAATATGTCGAAAGGCAGCATGCAGGAGGAGACAAGCCGGGCAGATTGCTGGCCTGGTTATATAAAAATGAAACATCACAACCAGTGATCAGGGAAATCAGAGGGGACGAGGGCCAAATCTGGGATACCCAGGAGGGAGTAAACGAAGAGTTCCTTAGATACTATAAATGTCTTTATGAGGACGCAGGGGAAGAAATGGATCAAGAGATCCAGGAAACATTAGAAGACATAGGCTTGCCCACATTAGACGATCTGGAACGGGCAGACCTGGAAGCCCCAATCACCTCAGAAGAACTGGAGACAGTGATTCAGCACCTGCCCACATGCAAAACTCCGGGGTCAGACGGGCTCCCCAGCGAATTCTATAAAACATACAAACAAGAGCTGCTCCCCCTGCTGCTGGCCATGCTTAATGAGGCGTTTGAGCGCGGTAGGCTGCCGGAGTCCCTACGGGAGGCAGGGATCATCCCACTCTTAAAACCAAGTAAGCCAAGCACAGACTGTGGGTCATACAGACCCCTATCGATGCTTAATCAGGACAGCAAAATCCTCACAGCAGTGCTGGCAAACAGGCTTAAGCGTATCATCGGCAGACTGATACACCCTGACCAAACAGGCTACGTTCCTAGCAGGAACATAACTGACAATCATAGGAGACTTCACCACATTATCGACCAAACAGAGAAGGACCCCGGCAAATTGGTAATGGTCTCGCTGGATGCAATTAAGGCCTTCGACTCAGTGAGATGGCCTTGATTGCTAGCGACTCAGAGAATACGGGATGGGGCTGGGGAATCTCAGGTGGGTCAAATTTTATACAGTTCCCCAATTGCAAGGGCCAAAACAGGTGCTACAATCTCAGATAAATGGCAACTCAGCAGGGGCACTAGACAGGGTTACCCCTAGTCGCCTATGCTATATATCCTTGCGTTGGAGCAATTGGCAGTCTGCCTCAGACAACAATATGGGGAGATAGGCATCCACACTGCGGGAGGTTCGCATCTTATATCATTGTATGTCGATGATATATTTTTATATCTGCGCTTCCCAGAGGAAAACATACAATATGTCCTGGAGGTGATGGAAAGATACGCGACCCTCTCGGGCATAGCAGTAAATCCCAAGAAATTCAGCATGTTCCCCCTGGGGAGGTACAGACGTGCCTTACCGAGGAGCCTACCAGTTTTGCCAATACCCTGGCGAACCGAGAAGTTTCGATACCTAGGTATTGACATATACCACACAACAGGAGAAGAACACAAACACAATACGGAAAAGGCAGTTGAAGGTATTAAGAATAGCATGGGATTTTGGTCCAGACTACCCCTGGCCATGATGGGAAGAGCGGCTCTGATTAAGATGGTAGTCCTGCCCAGACTGTTAACACTTTTTTGTTAACATCCCGTATGTGATCCCTAAGCACTTTTTTGCCAAACTCCACAGCCTGTGCAGGGGTTTCATATGGCACTATACCAGGAACAGGGTGGCCCTCTGGAAACTACAAAACTCGTGTGACAGGGGGGGTATAAACCTGCTGAATTTTGAGTTATATTACTTGGCGGGAAAGCTGCAATATGTGGCCAGGTGGTTGTCTGAAGAAGAAACGGCTGAAGCCAGGCTGTTGTGTAAGGATCCTGCTCCCTACTTCCTTAGAGAGACAGTGTGGTTGCCTAAACCAAAAGTACTAGGAATGGCGAGACGGCTGGTGCTTGGCTGGGAAATGTGGCGTAGAGCATGGCAGACTGTGGGAAACCCAGCCCCATTCTCCCTGCAGGTGCCGTTAGTGGCGCTATGCGGGGAGGACTCCCAAATGATAAAAGGGGTCCGTAGATACTGGGAACCGATGGGCCTGGCTACCCTTGGAGATATATGGCAGGAGGGGGGGCATTGGACTTTCAGAGCCTAATAGAGGACACCAGGGTGCATAAGGGACAACACATTACTTATTCCAGAATCATTAAACGAGTGTGAGAAAGGTGGCCTGAGGCATTGCTTGCGGAACAACCTGATGCTACCATGGAGATGATGTATGATATCTCAGAGGGTGGGCATGAAATATCTCGCATATATGAGCTACTGGGGACTAGGGTGGGGAAGGAGCTGCTCCAACTGAGGCAAGATTGGGAAGAGGAGGTGGGAGAACCCATGTCGAATGGGCAATGGGATAGAGCGCAAAGGTATCATAAGAAGGTGTCCCGAAACGTGAGGCTTCAGCAGATTCAATTATATGTCACTCATAGAGCATATTTGACCCCCAGCAAAATTGCCAGATTTGGTGGCCCGGTGATACAGAAATGCCCTAGGTGCAGGGAGGAGAAAGCTGGGATGCTACACGTTTTGGGCTTGCCCGGAGGTGGGAAGGTTTTGGACAGAGCTGAAGATACGCTTAGCATGAAAAGGGATTACGCTGGAGGTGGAGTCAGCTTGGGCATGCATGCTTGGGGGTTTTACCAGACCACACAACCTGAGGCACATTAGTAAGATGAAGGACCTGGCCTACATCCTGGCCAAACAGAGAATTGAAATGTGCCTAGAATTGAGATGTGGTGGGCAGACCTCATGAAGTGGGCAGCGGCAGAAACGGCTGCCTGGTATGAAGCAGTCAGCAGGGGGGGAGGAGGAGGTGGGACCCCTAATAGCATGGAGACAATTGGTGGCCTCAATGGTGGGTCCATCCCAGGCAGACCATAGCGATGATGATACGGAAGAGATAATGGCAGTAGACGCCTGAAAATAAGCAGGACGATGACATGGATACAGGGACTCGAGTTAAAGGGGCGGGAGGGGGGGGGGACCGAAAAGTGTACTTTGTAATGTAATGTTGTGAAGCTTAAACACGGAAGTCCTCATTGTTTGTAATGTTTGGAGTGTTGTTTATATAATAATAAAAATTATTTAAAAAAAAAGAAAGTTAGAGCTCCCCCATACAAAATTGCACTGTTCAGTTGAAATGTTGTTAGGGTCTGTTGGGTTCAAGGGCAGACCCTCCAAGTTGAGCATGTGTGGGACGCCATCACCACGTTTTGGGAGTAGATGAAGGTGGGATGGGAGGGGACTGGTCGGGGGATGAAAAGTAAAAAAAAAGTGTTTTGGCAGACTGGAGATGGTGATGCGTGGTGTGGAGGTAATGGGAAATACACTTAAGGGGCGGGCAAAATGGGCCCCCTGAAACATAAAAAGAGGCTGTATGGGGGTGATTAATCTATTGAGTTGGAATGTCAGAGGGCTGGGTAACTATACAAAGGTCAGGCGAATAATGACAGATGTCAATAGGCACAAAGACAATGTTTTATTTCTTCAGGAGACACATACTATGGCGTCAACTAATCAAATAATTGTGAACTCGTGGGGTACATTATACGTCCTACTCAACCCAGTCCAGAGACGTTGTGATATTAATACATAAGACCCTCAAATTTGTGCTTATGGGTGTCGTAAATCTCCCCCCGTCTCACCTGAGATCGCTTCTTGCTCTGTTCCGCGGGAGGACTCCTCTTGTGGACGGATCGGGTCTTGTATAGACTCGCTCGAGTCTCGTCCGGCTGCAGAGCGCGTTCAAAGTTCCGGGAAGGCCGCTGTTCCTGGATGTCCATCAAAGTAGGTAGCGGTCGCTAAGAATGGGGATTCCAGGAGTCGAATAGAGGGAAAGGGAGAAGGAAGGAGGAAGGAAACCAGGATCTTGGATAGAAGATTCGCCGAACAGCACACACACGTCAAGTCACTACCTAATGATAGCATTGAGACGTGCGGGGCTGCAGGGGCGTGGCCAATTTATAGGACGTGCCGTGTGCAACGTGAAAGCTGGTGTGAGGCAAGTCGCTTGTTGCGGCCATGTTGGGAGTAACAAGGAATACAAGCCCCGGCGCGATAAGGACCAGGAGGTCCAGAAAGGGCAAGTTCTATGGGTCATGACAGCATGCCTCCTCCCAAGACCTGTTCCACCAGGTTTGCCCGGGTGTATGGGATGGAATCTTCTAAGCAGTCGAGGGGTATTTAAGTTAGAAGCTGGTTCCCAGGTTCTCTTGCTAGGAGGGTATCCTTTCCATTCAACCAGGTATTGAAGTCGACCCCGTTTATACCTTGGAATCGCATATTCGGGACACTTCATATTCTAGCTGATCATTCACAACAACAAGACTGGGTCTGCAGGATTTCCGGGAGGATTGGATGTAGGGTTTCAATAGGGAGGTGTGAAAGACTGGGTTATTTTCTTACAGTAATCGGGTAGCTTGAGTCGGAATGAGACAGGATTGACGGCTTCCTTTATGGAAAATGGTCCATAGTACTGAGGAGCCAATTTGTTTGGCCGTAGATGTCGGGGTAATAGTTTCGAGGACAACCAGACTTGATCACCAACAGAATAAGAGGGCGATGGTCTTCTCTTGGAATCCGCATAGAGCTTAGTGCGTGTTTGAGCCTTTTTCAATTGTTCCTTGGCTTCCTTGTGAATGTTGATGAGAGTCTGTATCCAAGAGTCGAGAGTAGGTACTGGAGTGGGATGTGGAAGAACAGAAGGTAAAACGGACGGGTGAAAACCTTGACTGCAATAGAAAGGGCTGACCTTGAGTGCCGAGTGATCGGAATTGTTGTAGGCAAACTCGGCCAGGGGTATGAGGAGAGACCAGTCATCCTGAACCTTGGTGGCAAAACGACGAAGATATTGCTCCAGAGTTTGATTTACACGTTCCGTGGCTCCGTTGGTTTGTGGGTGATAACCTGATGAGAGAGCGCGTTGGATCCCTAGAATACGACAGAGATGTTTCCAGAATTGTGAGACATATTGAGGTCCTCGGTCAGATATGATCTTGGAAGGAAGTCCATGGAGACAGAAAATATGTTCCAGGAAGATTCCAGCAAGTTCTGAGGAGGATGGTAGTTTATACAAAGGTGTGAAATGAGCCATATGAGTGAACAAGTCTATGGTTACCATGATGGTCGTGTACCCTCGGGAAGGTGGTAACTCCACAATGAAGTCTGTAGCAATAAACTCCCATGGCCTTGTTGGCAGCAATGGTTGCAGTAGAAGACCCGCCGGTCTCTTGTTATCATGTTTGTTTTGACTGCAGACAGTACAAGCCTTGACGTACTGTTGTACGTCGGTCTTCATTTGAGGCCACCAAAACTGTCTTTGTATAAGACGGAGGGTGTTAGTTATACCACGATGACCGGAGTGAGGGGTATCATGGCAGAGGTTTATTACCTTGTGTTGTAATTTCTGCATAGGAATGACCAGTGCATTGTCCTTGAATAGATATTCTTCCTTGACTCTTAGATTCCATGGATTCTTCCTTGAAATTTCCTTCCAGAGGTCAGAGGACTGGGTTTGCACTTGGATTTCTTCCAGGAGGTTGATTGCTTGAGCTACAAAGATAGTTTGGGGAAACATCTTAGGATAGGCCTTGTCCTCAGTGGCTGCATAGTCTGGACGTCGAGATAAGGCGTCAGCAATCATGTTTTGTGATCCGGGAACGTGAGTGATTTGAAACTGGTACTGGGCAAAGAAGTAGGCCCAACGGGCCTGACAACTGTTCCTGCACTCCAATGACTGTAGGATTTTGAGATTCCGATGATCTGTGCGGACCTGAACTGGATATCTAGCACCCAGAAATAGGTGTCGCCATTCAGTGAAGGCTTGGCGGATGGCCACGAGTTCCTTTTCCAGGACGGAATAGTGAGTCTCACTGGGGGTCAGGGTTCGTGAAAGGTAAGCAATGGGGTGTCCAGTCCATCCTCAAGTTCCTGTTTCAAGACCGCCCCTATGGCATAGTTAGAGGCATCCGTTTCCAATAGAAATGGGCGATTTGTGTCGGGCTGGGTCAGGATGGGGGCTTGCGTTAACTCTGTCTTCAATTGTTGGAATGCTTTATCTTGCGATGTAGACCAGATAAAGGGGGTGTCCTCCTTCAATAGAGCTACGATCGGCTGAACAATCTCGGAAAAGGTAGAAATAAACTTCCGGCAGAAGTTGGCGAGCCCCAGGAAGGATTGCACCTGTTTCACAGAAGTGGGAGCGGGCCAAGCCAGTATGGCCTTTACCTTCGAAGGGTCCATGCCAATTCCTTCTGGGCTAAGGATGAATCCTAGGTAGTGAACAGAAGTAACGTGGAACAAGCATTTTTTGGGTTTGGCTAACAGTTTGTTTTCACTAAGTCATTGTAGTACTGCCTTTACGTGTTCTTCATGTTTTAGAGGATCTTTGGAAAAAATCAATATGTCATCCAGATAGACAATGACGAAGAGGAACAACATATCAGAGAACACCCTGTCCATAAAACGCTGAAAGACTGCGGGAGCATTGGCTAGTCCAAAAGGCATGACTAGGTATTCAAAGTGACCAAAGGGTGTTCTAAAGGCTGTCTTCCATTCGTCCCCTTCCCGGACTGGAATTAAATGGTAGGCACCCCGGAGATCCAGCTTTGTGAAAATTACAGCTTCCAGGATATCCGAAATCAGTGGGCAGTGGGTATCGATCTTTGAGGGTGCATTGGTTTAAGCCTAGATAGTCGAGGCAAGGTCTGAGTTCCTTGGTGTCCTTCTTGGGAACGAAGAACAACGAAGCACCCGCTGGAGATTTCGAGGGTCTTATGGTGCCGTTTTCAAGATTGGTGTTGAGGTATTCCCAAAGGGCCTTTTTCTCAGGTTCGGAAAGGATGAACATTCGGCCGAAGGGAATTACAGCTGAGGGATCTGTATCTATGGCACAGTCTTCAGGCCTGTGAGGGGGTAAGGCTTGGACTATGGCGGTAGAAAATACATCAGCATACTCCTGATAGGACTCTGGAACTTGTATGATATTGGAAACCATGAATAGTGTTTCTTGGTCTCTTGGAGGTTCTTTAGGAGTTATCGAGGAAGGGTCCAGGGATAGACAGTGGGACATACAGAACTCTGAGCCCAGGAATAATGATCCTGCTGTCCAATTGATATACGGATTTTGCTTTTGTAACCAGGGCATACCCAAAACCATGGGGTAATGGGCTGACTTAATGATGTCGAATGTAATCCGCTCTTGATGATGATTTGTGGAAAGTTGGATCTCTTTAGTCTGCAGGCCTATGGGTCCTGAAGAGAGGGGTCTTCCGTCAATTGCTTCCACCGGCTGCATGGTGTTTCGTGTCTCGTACGGAATATGACTAACAACCCAGTTTTGATCAATGAAAATTCCCATAGCTCCGCAGTCCACCAAGGCCAGAATGGGATAGGTCTTGTCTTTGGAGGGCGAGAGGAAGGCCTGTAGTATCACCAAACTATTTTTTCCAGGAGAGTTCAAGGATGGAATTGATGTGGAGCAAACATCTCTCTCCCGACACCTCGCTCCATCTAGGATCGGGAGCTGGCGTTTCCCGAACGCCGTGGAGGGGCTAGAGGGCATTCTCTAACAAGATGTTTATCCGAGGCACAATACATGCACAGGCCTGTGTGGATCCTTCTCATCCTTTCTTGAGGGGAAATAGGCCCACGGAAGGCTCCGATTTGCATGGGTTTCGGATCTGTGTCAGGGGTTGGGTCAGAATCGGTTTTAACAGAGGTCTCAAGGGAATTCTTTTGAAAAGGTGTCTTGGTCTTTCTTCTTTCAGCCTTTCTTTCCTGGATTCGAAAGTCTATCTGCAGGGCTAGATCCATAAGAGCCTGGAAGGAACTAGGATGAGCCACCCGGGTTATTCATCCTTAATGTCCTCGTTTAGACCTCTGTGAAATAGAGTGAAACTTGCTTCAGAGGACCAATCCGCTTCCTTGACCAGTTGTTTGAATCTAGTTACGTTTGTTAGCATATCCTGGGTACCCTGTCGGAAATCAAGTAAGCGTTCTTGAACACTAAAAACCTGTTCTGGGCGGTCGAACATAGTCTTGAGTGCCTGAATGAATCCATCATAATCATCCTGGAGGGCATCCCCTGAGTTGACTAAGGGCGTAGCCCAGGTTAACATGTTCACTGTGAGGTGCAAGATAATGAAGCCCACCTTCGCCCTAGAAGTTGAAAAATAATAGGGCTTAAAGGCAAAATGCACCAAGCAGGAATCCAGGAATCCACGTAAGGATTTTGTCGATCCATCATATTTGTCCACCACTCCACCAAGTAACACACTGTCCTTGTTAGCGGGGTCGCGAGACAAAACTAGTGTAACGCTCACCTGATTCCCACAGAGACGCTGACCCGAACTGAACTGCTACCGTTTCTTCTATCGTGAGGCGCAGGGCCCGGAAGATGCTCTGGACGGGGCCTCCGAATTTGGATTGCCTGGCTTGTAGAGTAAGTTTTCTGCAGGTGGAAGAAAAGGGATTGATTACCAGCTGGGGTGGATATGCGTTCCCACCAATCTCCCGTTTCTCACTCTTCTTGACCCCCAACCTGGTTTCTGCAAGCTCTCACCTTAGGTATTGTAAAGATGAGCTCTCCATCCTGCTTCAGGTGCAGAGGTACGTAGGATCCAGTTACGTCACTGGATGGGAAATAGTTGCGGACACTGTGTCCTTTCGTCTCTCCTGCGGTAGCCGTAAGTATGAGTGTCTTTTCTCCACAGGAGTCGGGACCCAGAAACCTAAAGCAGGTAAGTCTCTTGGTGAGTATTTGTTCTCCGTGCTTAGTTAGTGCTCACCATGTATTCCTCTTATGCAGGTGCTGGGATGTAGCTGGCGTCGTGGCCGCGGTGGAGGAAGGTAAGCGAAAGAAAAGCGACTGCTTACTTCTAATGATTGTCTTTTTCTGCTTACAGGTGCCGAGATGCTGCCGGCGACACAGCCGCTGTCGCGCGTGATGAAGCACGTAAGTAAGTGGAAGAAATGTGGCCGCTTTAGAGCGGGCACCTCTAATGACTGTCTTTTTCTGTCTTTCAGGTGCCGAGATGCTGCCGGCGTCGTGGCCGCGGTGGAGTTTGGCGAGGCCACGGATGGGTAAGGCAAGGCGGCGCGTCTGCGAGCGTTTGAGAGCGCTGCTAATCTTGTATCTTTCCTTTGCAGGATCATCGGAGGTAGGATTGCTGAGGCCGGATTCCGGTAAGTATAATTTCTAATGCTCGCCTTCTCTTTTCTTGTCTGTTTGCAGGTGTTCCGGGTGCTGGTGGGCGTGTCAGGAGCCAGGATGCACGTGTCAGGAGCCAGGATGCAGGAGCCGACTCGGTGAGCGTCCTGCTGCTGATGCAGAATAACGCGAAGCACGTGTATTCCATCGGGCGTGGTTTAAATAGCAGAGAAGTGCTTCAGGTGTGTGTTCTTCCACCCGCCCCACCCAGGTAAGAAAAGAGTTCCTGAATAGAGGAAATAGTTCCTCCCAGCCCTGATGGCCGGGGACTTCAGCTAGACTGGATTGTTCTGGGTAAGTATGCAGCATGGTCTGCCTCAGGTAAGTCCACCCAAGCATTATTACACAGTTTATCAAAATGAGCCCGGCGCCTATGGCGCCGGGACTGAAGTCCTTTATGAGCCTGGCGCCTAAGGCGCCAGGACACGGTCCAAAGGGCCCCTGTAGGGGTCTGCTGGGTCCGGAGATGTGGAAGAAGGGTCTGCTTCCGGGGCGCTGGGCCAGTCCTGGCTCCTCGGGAGTAGTGCTCATGACAGCACCCCCCCCTCAAGGCCCCTCCCAAAATTGTCTTCCCCGGGGGTTTTGGTTTATCCGGAAAGGTTCGGTGAAATTTCTTGATTAGACGAGGAGCATGGACGTGGTCATAGGGTTCCCATGACCTCTCTTGAGGCCCGTAACCCTTCCAGTCAATCAGGTAGAACAGCTTTGATCTGATGATCTTAGAGTCCAAAATGTTTTTAATCTCGAATTCAGGTTCTCCATTCACTTGAATTGGTTCTGGAGGTTTGGTTAGTCTGGTTCCAGATTGCATGGGTTTCAAAAGTGATAGGTGAAAAACAGGATGTATTCGCATATGAGCTGGGAATCCTAGTTTAACGGCCACTGGGTTTATTATGGCCATAACTGGATATGGCCCCAGATATTTGGGATTAAAAGTACGAGGTCCTTTGAGTGATAAGTGTTTGGTGGACAACCAGACCTGGTCCCCACTCTGGTATTGAGGGGCCTCGCTTCAGTGTTGATCTGCTCCTCTCTTGTACCTTTCTTTAGCTTGTTGTAAATGTGCAGCAGCTTCTTTGAAGGCTTTGGTAATAGCAGTGTGTAACTGATCCACGGCGGGTGTTCCAAGATCTTGAGGTGGATCGAGGTTGGAAGTTCGAGGATGAATTCCATACAAAGTGTAGAAGGGGCTTTGCCCGGTTCCAGAGTGAACGGAATTATTGTATGCATACTCAGCTATCCAAAGGATGTCCTTCCAGTTGCTCTCTGACTGTTGTAGCATGCATCGTAAATATTGTTCGAGAGTCTGGTTAGTTCTTTCAGTTTGACCATCGGTCTGGGGGTGATGGCTGGTTGAGAGTCTTACATCGATTTGAGCCAATTGACAGCAACTACGCCAACAATGGGAAATAAACTGGCTTCCTCTATCTGAGATTAGTACCGATGGGAATCCGTGTAACCGGACAATGTTTTCAAGGAATTCTCTGGCTAGTACCGAAGCTGAGGGTAAGCCTTTTAACGGAATGAAGTGGGCCATCTTGGAAAACAAATCCACAATAACGAGAATAGTGTTGTACCCGGAGCAGGAGGGTAAGTCTGTGATAAAATCCATAGAAAGGGTGTGCCAGGGAGACGGTGGAATGTCTAATGGTTGGAGAAGACCAGCCGGTCTTTTCTTTTGACCCTTGTTTTGAGCGCACACACCACAGGACATCACAAATTCTTTTATGTCTTTTCTCCACGAAGGCCACCAGAATTGTCTTCTCACTTTCTCTTCTGTTTGGCAATGCCAGGGTGGCCCTCTATCAATGAATCGTGATAGCAGGAGATTACTTGCCTTTGCAAATCGGCGTGTGGTAGGAATAATCGTCCTCGGAAATAAGGCAAGTCATTGTTTAAAGTGAAATCCATTCCTTTTTGTAGCCAGTTCTGCAAGTCTGTTGGGTTCAGAAATTGTTTAACTTTTGCCTCAATGTCCTCGATGGATTGTGAAGAAATCAGGCCCAAGATCCTTTGTTCAGGAATTATTGGTACAGGCTCTGGGTTGACAATGGTGTCTCCCATTCCAATCCGGGAAAGAGCATCTGCTTTGCCATTTTTGCTGCCGGGGCGGTAAGTGATCACAAAGTCAAATTCGGCAAAAAACAGGGCCCAGCTGAGCTGTCGAGAGGATTGAGCCTTGGCGGTTTTCAGATACTGTAAATTCCGATGATCGGTGATCACCGTGATGGTGTGTCTGGCCCCAAGGAGATAATGAGGCCAGGCCTTAAAGGCGGATTTAATAGCTAACAGTTCCTTGTCTGTGATGGCATAGTTAACCTCAGGCGCCGAGAATGTTCGAGACCAGAACGCCACGGGATGTAATTGGTTAGTCTCTGGGTCTCTTTGTGAGAGGACCGCTCCCATTGCTAAGCTGGATGCGTCGGTTTCGACAATATAAGGGAGATCTGGGCGTGGGTGCTTCAGTATTGGCGCAGAAGTAAACTTGGCTTTTAGCTCTTGGAAGGCTTGTTCAGCTTCTTCAGACCACTCAAAACGTTTATTCTTTCTTAAGAGAGCCGTGATGGGTTGTACCACTCGTGAAAACTCCGGAATGAATCTGCGATAAAAATTGGCAAAGCCTAACATGCTCTGAACGCCTTTTACAGAAGTAATTGATGGCCATTTGAGAATAGCGTCCACCTTTCGCGAGTCCATGTGGACTCCTTTAGGTGTCAGGATAAAACCCAGAAATTCGACTTCAGTGGCATGGAAAACACATTTTTCAAGTTTGGCAAATAGTTTGTGCTGGCGAAGTTTTTCAAGTACTGTTCTAACATGATTTCGGTGATCTGCTTCCGAAGAGGAGTAAACAAGAATGTAATCTATGTAGACGACAACACAGACGTCAATGAGCTCCCTGAGGACATCATTCATAAAATATTGGAAGGCGGCCGGTGCATTACATAGTCCGAAAGGCATCACTTGGTACTCAAATAACCCATATTTAGTGCAAAACGCCGTCTTCCATTCATCGCCTTCCTTAATCCGTACCAAGTGATAAGCCCCCCGTAGGTCTAGTTTTGTATATATGCAAGCATCCTTCACCTGGTCAAGGAGTTCCGGGATCAGAGGTAAAGGGTATCTGTTTTTTACCGTTATCTGATTCAGAGCGCGGTAGTCTATACAGGTTCGGAGGTCACCTTCTTTTTTTGGCACGAAGAACAGAGCCGAGGATGCAGGGGACTTCGATGGACGAATAAAACCATTGGCCAAGTACTGGTCCAGGTACTGTCGCAGGTGAAGGTTCTCAGGCTCGGTAAGGGCGTAGATCCTGCTGCAAGGAGGAGTTGCACCGGGTAGTAGATCTATCGTATGACCTGTGGGGCGGTAAGGTGTTAGCCTGTTCCTTTTGGAAAACATCTTGAAACTCTCGATACTCTAGCGGTAATTGCAAACTGTCGGCCGTTACTGTCATGACCGCTGCTTCCAAGGAGTCAGGAGCAGCCCAACGCCCTTGGAAGCAGGCTCACAACATTCATTGCAGACGCCAGCAAGTCCCTTTAGGGACCTTTTGGGCCTTGTCCTGGCACCGGTGGTGCCAGGCTCATTGTGGGGACTGGTCCCGGCACAAGAAGCGCCGGGCTCATAGCAAATACAGAAGTGCTTGGGTGGACCTACCTGCAGCAGACCATGCTGCTTCCTTACCAACAAGATGATGTCTTCATCCTCTTCTGGCAGGAACTACTTTTCCTCTGGGTGGGGCTGGCACCACTCCCTAGGACTGGAACTCTTCTGGAAACTGGAACTCTTTTTCTTACCTGGCCGAGGCTGTGGAAGAAGACGCCTAAGCACTCCTGTGCACTATTTAAACCACACCCGATTGGTGCAACGTGCTTCGCGTTATTCTGCATCTGCAGCAGGACGCTCACCGTGTCAGTTCCAGGGAATCTTCCATTCCGGCTCCTGTGAACGCGAAATCTCCGGATTTACCTGATGAGAATCCAATCTTCAGTCTTCAGCAGCATCTGCAAAACAACAAAAACACAGATTAGCAAAGTCAAGGTCAGCGCTTCAACTTACCCGATCCACCGGAGTGTTTAAGGTATTTGCCGCATTCTTTCTCCGCCATCGAGCCCTGCAAAGACAAAAGAACATTGGTTAGTAACGTTCTGTTTCTGAACGGCTTACCTGTGCGACGTATGCTCCAAAGTCAGCTCGCACCGCACTCCGCTACCTGCAAGGCAAAAGAGAGACATTAAGGTGCGTTTAAAGGCCTAGAACAGACTTTCTACTTACGTGCCTTCATATGCTCCATCATCTTGTTCACTCTTCGGCACAAACCTGGGCATCATCTCCGGCGCCTTCATCATTCTCCATCTGAAAGGAAAAGACATTAAGGTGCGCATTAGAGTACTGTGGCATTCATTCTACTTACGTGCCTCCACAAACTTTGGCATTCTTTCGCCATCATTTCTTCTCAGTGAACCCTGCAGAAAAGGGACGTTAAAAGAGAACATTAAGGACTTTGATATATGCAAAATACGCTCGTGCAATTAACGGCGGCATCGCTCTCTACTTACCCTCTGCAATCAAGAGGCTGATCCCAAATCCAGTGAAGTAACTGGACCCAGAGCCCCTGCACAAGACGCAGGATGGAGAGCCCGGCATTCACCTATTTAAGGTGAGCACAGTTAGCAACCGAGTACCACGGGAGGAGAGAGTGTGGGGGTAGAGACTTCATCCAACCTTCCAGCTACTAATCCCCTGATTTTTCCACTTGTAGACATCTCGCCCTCCAAGTCAAGCTTTCGGTGAGAAGGGGGCTAAACCAGGGAGCCAAACGAACCCTACGCCTAACATTAAAGACGGTTTCACCGCCCAGCCAAGACCCGCGCCTCCGAGGGAACCATGTGAGCGTTACAGTTACTGACGCTAGGCCAATGTCTGATCCTAGATAGCAGGTTTGTGCACACTCTGGGAACGTTATCGTCTTTGCTCGCCAATCAATCTGAGGATTGTGTTTTTCCAACCAAGGGATTCCCAGAATTATTTGAAATTGCGGAGCCTTGATCACATCGAACACTATTACCTCCCGATGCCCGTCTTGGCCTAGTAATGTCACTTCAGTAGTGGTATGGGTTACCGGCCCGGAGGTGATCTCAGTCCCATCCACAGTGGTGATGACATCTTTAACAGCTTTTGGGCAAAGAGGTAGGTTCATCCTGGAAGCCAACTCGCGGTCCACGTAATTTCCTATAGCTCCACTGTCCACGTATGCCTTAATTGCATGCAATCTTTCTGGCTGCTTCGGATTTACGAGGACCATTGGCATAATGAAGTGCGAGGTCAAAAAACTGGTTTTTAAGCTCGGCAAGCGGACCTCTACGCTTGTCGGGCAAGGTCATTTCCCGGCTCAGACTTTTTGGAATTCTTGTCGGAAGCTCCTACGGTCTTCTTAGGTGGTTTTACAGGGCAGTCTCGAAGGAAATGTCCCGAGTTCCCACAATAGAGACACAGTTGCATTTGCCGTCTTCTGTCACGCTTTTTCTGGGTTAAGGGGCCCTTTACAACCCCAATCTGCATAGGTTCGGTGCCATGGACACTTTTGGAGTTGCTCTGAGTCTTAGTGACGATTCGGGTTTCAAACCTGGATCGATCCGCCTTCCTGTTTTGAAGCCTGTGATCTAATTGGACCACCAAATCAATATAATCCGAACAGTCCTGAGGTGGATTTACGACCTGGGCCAGGACGTCTTTGAGTTTGCCGCATAGACCTCGGTGAAATAGCGTGATTCTTTTCTTCTCGGGCCATCCAGTTTCCACAACTAACCTATTGAAGGATGCAATGTAGGCTAAGAGATCCTGGTTGCCTTGTCGTAGGGAAAGGAGTTCATTGTCCAGGGCCTGCCCCTGGGAATGCCTTGCAAAAAGTCTTTCCATACTCGTCTGGAAGGCTTGGAAATTCCGAAGGATTGGATCATCTTGTGTAACCAGTGGAATTGACCAATCGGCGGCACTGCCGCTAAGATACGAAAGTACAAATGATACCTTGGTCTGGTCATTCGGGAAGGCCGCGGGCCTGCAGAGAAAGTGCAATCGGCATTGATTTATGAACAGTGCAAATCTTTTAGGGTCTCCAGCAAAACGTTCAGGTGGTGCCAGTGGCACATTTCCAGGTAGGTTGATTTGAACGGGATTGGTTGAAGTAACTGGGGTAAAATTCCCCCCTGGATTGGGCAGAGGGGTTTGCCCTGTTTGGCTCTGTAATAACTGTCTGGCAAGATCGTCAGTTTGTTCCTTTGACACTATTAACTCTCTCCTGAGGGCGTTCGTCTCCTGGCGAGCAGCATGAACTTCAGCCCTTAATTCCCCCAGTAGCTGGGCCAGTTGATCTGTATCAGAAGTTTCCATAGCGCCTGGGTAGGAGATTATTGGTAGGCTTTGCGTTCTGTAACGCTAACCTGATTCCCACAGAGACGCTGACCCGAACTGGACTGCTACCGTTTCTTCTATCGTGAGGCGCAGGGCCCGGAAGATGCTCTGGACGGGGCCTCCGAATTTGGATTGCCTGGCTTGTAGAGTAAGTTTTCTGCAGGTGGAAGAAAAGGGATTGATTACCAGCTGGGGTGGATATGTGTTCCCACCAATCGCCCGTTTCTCACTCTTCTTGACCCCCAACTTGGTTTCTGCGAGCTCTCACCTTAGGTATTGTAAAGATGAGCTCTCCATCCTGCTTCAGGTGCAGGGGTGCGTAGGATCCAGTTATGTCACTGGATGGGAAATAGTTGCGGACACTGTGTCCTTTCGTCTCTCCTGCGGTAGCCGTAAGTATGAGTGTCTTTTCTCCACAGGAGCCGGGGCCCAGAAACCTAAAGCAGGTAAGTCTCTTGGTGAGTATTTGTTCTCCGTGCTTAGTTAGTGCTCACCATGTATTCCTCTTATGCAGGTGCTGGGATGTAGCTGGCGTCGTGGCCGCGGTGGAGGAAGGTAAGCGAAAGAAAAGCGACTGCTTACTTCTAATGATTGTCTTTTTCTGCTTACAGGTGCCGAGATGCTGCCGGCGACACAGCCGCTGTCGCGCGTGATGAAGCACGTAAGTAAGTGGAAGAAATGTGGCCGCTTTAGAGCGGGCACCTCTAATGACTGTCTTTTTCTGTCTTTCAGGTGCCGAGATGCTGCCGGCGTCGTGGCCGCGGTGGAGTTCGGCGAGGCCACGGATGGGTAAGGCAAGGCGGCGCGGCTGCGAGCGTTTGAGAGCGCTGCTAATCTTGTACCTTTCCTTTGCAGGATCGTCGGAGGTAGGATTGCTGATGCCGGATTCCGGTAAGTATAATTTCTAATGCTCGCCTTCTCTTTTCTTGTCTGTTTGCAGGTGTTCCGGGTGCTGGCAGGCGTGTCAGGAGCCAGGATGCAGGAGCCGACTCGGTGAGCGTCCTGCTGCTGATGTAGAATAACGCGAAGCACGTGTATTCCATCGGGCGTGGTTTAAATAGCAGAGAAGTGCTTCAGGTGTGTGTTCTTCCACCGGCCCCACCCAGGTAAGAAAAGAGTTCCTGAATAGAGGAAATAGTTCCTCCCAGCCCTGATGGCTGGTGACTTCAGCCAGACTGGATTGTTCTGGGTAAGTATGCAGCATGGTCTGCCTCAGGTAAGTCCACCCAAGCATTATTACACAGTTTATCAATATGAGCCCGGCGCCTATGGCGCTGGGACTGAAGTCTTTTATGAGCCTGGCGCCAAAGGCGCCAGGACACGGTCCAAAGGGCCCCTGTAGGGGTCTGCTGGGTCCGGAAATGTGGAAGAAGGGTCTGCTTCCGGGGGCGCTGGGCCAGTCCTGGCTCCTCGGGAGTAGTGCTCATGACAACTAGCTGCTTTAGCGCCGCATTCTCAGCCTTTAAGTTCTGTACTTCAGTTGTGAGCTCTTGCATGCCACGCATAAGGTCCTGGACTGCTTTCTCCATAGCAGCATCAGTGTCGGTCGTTTGGCGTCTTAAACTGTCGTAAATCTCACCCGTCTCACCTGAGATCGCTTCTTGCTCTGTTCCACGGGAGGACTCCTCTTGTGGACGGATCGGGTCTTGTATAGACTCGCTCGAGTCTCGTCTGGCTGCAGAGCGCGTTCAGAGTTCCGGGAAGGCCACTGTTCCAGGATGTCCAGGAAAGTAGGTAGCGGTCGCTAAGAATGGGGATTCCAGGAGTCGAATAGAGGGAAAGGGAGAAGGAAGGAGGAAGGAAAGCAGGGTCTTGGATAGAAGTTTCGCCGAACAGCACACACACGTCAAGTCACTACCTAATGATAGCGTTGAGACGCGCGGGCCGCGGGGCGTGGCCAATTTATAGGACGTGCCGTGTGCGACGTGAAAGCTGGTGTGAGGCAAGTCGCTTGTTGCGGCCATGTTGGAGTAACAAGGAATACAAGCCCCGACGCGATAAGGACCAGGAGGTCCAGAAAGGGCAAGTTCTATGGGTCATGACAATGGGGACCCGAATCGACCTAGAGGGCAGGTATGTATGTATGTGGTGGTGCATGCGCTGTTGGAAGGATACCAGGTGTTGCTAGTCAACACATATGGCCCAAATACAGATTCAGACGACTTTTAAGAAACCATTGGCAACATAATCAGTTCATTCCTGCTGACTCTGGTAATTTGGGGGTGAGGTTCGGATCGTACTGGAACAGCCCTCAAATCGCCATCCAGAGTCTGAACTACCAGTTGCAAAGGTTGGAATTACAGGATGTTTGGAGAGCACTACATCCACAAGATCGCCAGTTCACATTCTATTCCTCTGTGCATGATATGGCTTACTGCAGTGACTTAGTATTGGTCCCTCGACACTGGGTGGGTAGAGTTCAACAGATTAACATCCTGCCTTGTACATTATCAGATCACTCCCCTGAGGTTATAGGACCATCACCATGGGTGGGGGTGCATGTAAGCATGGGATGCAGCTCTTTAAATCAGAGGTCCTGCAGGATGTGGTCTTCAGAACAGATATAGAAGATGACATCCGCACATACTTTACCCATAATGTTCCCAATGCCACATCATATAGTACAGTATTGCAAGTGTTCAAAGTATAAAACAGAGGGATGGCAACTCTAAACAGTTTGGTGTTCTCAAGACCATACAGTGAGACCTGGCAGCCTGCAAGTTCCAGCTAAAAAACTTGGAAAATGCATATGCAGCCAAGCTGGATCCGAAAACCAGGGCCGAACTACATTCTACATTAGAGCAATTTCGTACTCATGTGCAGGGGGAGATCAAATATTTCACAAAACCGGCGGCGGCCAAACGTTATGGGGAGGGGAAAGGCAAGGTAGGACACTGGCTCGACTGGTTCAGCCCGAGAAAGATTCACCATATGAAGATGAGATATTGGATGGGCAAGGAGTAAATAAACACTCGGACCAAAAGGCCCTTGCAGTATTCGAGCAATTTTATGCTTCCCTAGATGGAGCCGCCCCGTCCCGCCGGATACAGGACATCAAAGCCTTGCTTGAAGGGGTGGCACTGTCCAGATTATCTGTAGGAGCTAGGGAACAGATTAACGTTCCGTTTACGATAGGGAAAATTATGGGCGTAACTGGAGACCTCCCCAAAGGAAAGGCCCCTGGCCCAGATGGCTTCACGGATGTATTTTACATAGCATACGGACAGCTGCTGGCCCCCTACTTGCTGGGAGTATGGAAAGAGGCAATGAGGAACTCAATCCTGCCTGAATTGCTTTAAGAAGCCACCATTACAATCCTACCAAAACCTGGCAAACCGGCTAATGAGTGTGGGTCATACAGACCCCTATCGTTAATTAATGTGGACACTAAGATTTTTGCTAAAATTATTGCAAAGACTGCTTCCCCTTATGCTGCATCTAGTACATAACGGTCAGGCTGGATTCATACCAGGGAGATCCACAGAGTTGAATATCTGCAGATTATTTAATATCATGTCCTGTGTGAAACCGGAAGCTTCTGCTGTTGCACTAGACGCTCAGAAGGCTTTCGATATGGTCTCCAGGGAAAATATGTATGCCATATTAGAGAAATGTGGGCTTGGGGACAACATGATACAATATATTAAACTTTTATATATACGCCTGTTAACCAGGGTGTTAGTCAACTCACAACTATCCGACCCGTTACAGTTGGAAAGAGGCACATGTCAGGGCTGCCCTCTGTCCCCACTGCTGTTTGCAGTGGCCATCGAGCCAATGGCTGACATGGCCCGAGAACGCCACAGGGGGAGGGGGTTAGATTGCTTGGCTCACCAGACATTTTCTCGCTATATGCAGATGATGTCTTATTATATATCAGAGATCCTAGTGAAAATCTTTACCCAATTATACAAGACATAACAGAATTTGGGGTAACCTCAGGTTTCACGAGTAATTACTCAAAATCTGAGATATTCCCCTTAACGGATGACACAGTGAAAGCCAAGCAGGACATACCCCCTGAAATGTGTGCCAGAGAGACTTCGGTTCCTGGGAGTTTACTTGACCAGAGACAAAGACTCACGGCTAGCCCTAAACTATAACGCGCATGAGACCTATGTAGCGGAAAAAATACTTTGATGTCGGACTGCCCTGCTATCACTAGGTGGTAAACTAGCACTAGTTCACATTTAATTTTGGCCAAATTATTATATCTTTTTGCAAATGTACCCCTATGGGCAGGTAAGTAATTGTTTGCCAGGCTCCATGACAAAATAGCTCAGTTCCTGTGGCATGCTGGGGCGGTCCGTAAGTAATGAGTAGATTTGGCACAATCGTATGGGAGAGGGAGATTTGTTGTGCCCAACTTTGAAACATACTGGCTAGCAGCTCAAGCATAACATACTGGTATGGGACAGACTGGTTACCTCCACATGTTCGATTGGAACGACTGGTGGCTGACAAGGCTGATATCAGAACACTGCTACTAGATAAAAGGTATGCTGATAACTGCTCCTTTGACCCTTTACACACTACACTGCGGGTGTGGCAAACCATATTCCAGCAAACGGGGGTGACCCGCCCATACTACAATTGGTTTCCACTGTGGAAATTCCCTGGGTTGGGCCCCACATGGGATGATACACTCAAGGGGAGATGGGAGACATTGGAATACTGAGTAGTGGGAGACCTATTCTTGGAAGGGAAGTTTTTTTGTGTTTTTTTTTTTAAAACATATTTTTATTGTTTTCAAAATACAACTCGGAGAGCATGAGCCTCTCCCAACTTCCCCTTACCCTCCCACCTACCCGCCCGGAAGATTTCCAAATGTCTCTGTTGCACGGTTGATTGTCTATGATGAGAATATGTCCGAAATTCTTATATTGTGCGGGCACCATTGCTCCATATAGTCTGATTGTAGGTAGTTCAGGATCTCTCCCCATTCCTTTGTGAACAATTCTTTTGTTCCTTGTATTGTGTGTGTGAGCTTTTCCATGGTTAGTTGTGCCCATACTTTCTGGAGGGGTTCTTGTTTTTTCCAGTTTTGGGCTATTGACGCCCAGGCTGCTATGAGAAGCCCCATGAAGCCTCTCCATTGTGGTCTCCTGAAATTCCTTGCTGCCTGGTCTTTTATTCCGCATAGCTATACTTTCTCGTCTAGTTGATTGGCATCAGGGAATATCTTGATAATTTCCTTCTTTATTTCCGACCAGAAAGCCTTGATACCCCCGCAGTCCCACCAGATGTGTCTCCACGTGCACACCTCTGAGCAGCCTCTCAAACATATGTTCGGAGTTTGGGGGTACATGGCGTGTAGCCTGTCCGGTGTAAGGTGCCATTGGGTCACCACTTTTAGCCACATTTCCCTTTTTTGGACTGATCGGGTCATTTTTAGAATGGTGCTCCATAGATCTTCCCACTGTTTTTTGTGGAGTTCCTCCCCCAATGTCTTCGTCCACTTGACCATGTATGCCCATTTGAGTTCTTCCTCCTGGGAGTTGATGTAATAGTAGAGCGAGGAGACCAGTTTCCTTGATCCGGGGTTGGTTATTAGGAATTTCTCAAATGGTTTGAGTTCTCGTGTGGCTGCTGCTTGGATGTCCGGGGCTGCCAGCCAGTGCCATAGCTGTTCATATTTATATCTGTCTGCGTCTGTTAAGCTCAATAATGATTTACAATCTTTGAACGGTCTTATTTCTTAATTTTGGTACATTTCGCCTATTTTTGTTATTCCTGCCGCCTCCCATTTCTCATAGGCGCCCTGCTCCATTCCCGGTGGGAACTGGGGGTTCCGGCATATGGGCGTGAAAGGGCCCTCCACTGTAGTCATGATGCCTCTCCTTGTTTGTTCGTCCCATGCCTCTATGGTGGTTTTCATGATCTCGCTAATTTGGAGATTGGGGTGTCTATGTTGTTTGGCTATCCAAAGAGTACCCTCTAAGGGGGATCTAGCCACCGCCCGGTCCTGTGACACCCATACAGTTTGTTGATTATCCCCCAGCCATTCTCTCAGAATCCAGAGTTGTGCTGCCTGATAATATTTGCGAAAGTGTGGCAGGGCCATTCCCCCTTTCTTTGTTGGAGCTGTAAGGGTCACTCTGGCTATCCTTGTTTTTTTTTAATTCCATATATAGGATGAGGATGCTTTGGAGAGTGCTTTAAAGAATGAGTTAGGCACTTTGATCGGGAGAGCCTGGAAGTAATAGAGCATTTTAGGAAGGACATTCATCTTTACTGCTTGTATTCTACCCCACCATGACACCATCAGGGGGTTCCAGCGCTCTAGGTCCCTCTTAACCCGTTCTAATAGGGTGGGGTAGTTCCCATTGTAAAGTGCTTCTATTTTGTGGGTCAGGGTAATCCCCAGATATTTAATTCCCTTTTCAGCTATAGCCAAGTCTAGAGTTGCTGCTATTCTTTCCATTTCCGGCCTGTCCCCTGTTAAGAGTAACAGTTCTGATTTCTTCTTGTTTATTTTGAGGCCCGAGAGTGCCCCAAAGGTTTCGAGTTCTCTAATAGCGTGGGGTAGGGCCGTCCCTGGGTTCGTTAGGGCTAGGAGCATATCATCTGCGTATGCAATTACCTTATGATGTATACCTCCCATTTCTATCCCCGTTATGTCACCGGATTCCCTTATTCTAGTCAGGAGAGGTTCCAGGAAGATGGCGTATAAGAGGGGGGACAAGGGGCATCCTTGTTTGGTACCCCGTGTTACATCTATTTTGTCCGTGACCATCCCGTTTATAGCTATCCTGATTGTAGGGGAGGTGTAGTTAGCTTTCACCATTTTTATAAACTGGTCCCCAAATCCCATACGTTTTAAGGTTTTGAACAATATTGACCACTCCACCCTATCGAAAGCCTTTTCGGCGTCCAGTGAGAGCAGGACTGCCGGTGTGTGGGTAATCTCAGTTTTCTCCACCAGATGTATTATTCTTCTCAGGTTATTGTGTGTCGTCCTCCCTGGGATAAATCCTGATTGGTCTGGAGTTATTAGGGACGGGAGGAGTGGGGATAGTCTGTTTGCCAGGATTTTGGTGTATATTTTGGCGTCTAGATTGATTAGCGCAATGGGGCGATATGAGGAGGGGAGGGAGGGGTCTTTTCCTGATTTGTGGAACACCAGGACCTTTGCTTCATTCATAGTGTGTGTCACATTGCCGGTTTCTTTGAAGGAGTTTAGGAGTCTAGTCAAGACCGGGATAAGTATATCTGCATATTTTTTGTAAAAGGGTGCAGTAAAGCCATCCGGGCCTGGTGCCTTGTCGTTTGGGAGTGCCGCTATTGCTTTTTTTTTTTTTACTTCCTCTTCCATGATCGGGTTCTCTAGTGCCTCTCTGTCAGCCTCTGGGATTGTCGTAATAGGGAGGGATTGCAGATATGTGTCTTGTTCAGTTTCATTTGGGTGCTCTGTGGTATGTAATGTTCGGTAGAATTCGCTAAAGACTTTGCCTATGTTCTGGGTTTGTGTATGAAGTTCCCCCTGCGGGTCCCGAATGCTCATTATGTTTGTATTCTTTTGTTTTTCTCGCAGCTGTCTTGCTAAGAGTCTGTCTGCCTTATTGGCTTTTATGTATAGCCGTTGTTTAAGGAATTGGAGGGATCTCTCTGCCACTTTAGAGCGGAGCATTTCTAATTGTCCCTGTGTGTGTTTTAAGGCTTTCTTTCGGGATCTAGAAGGGTGGGGTGGGATGTCAGTTCTTTTTGTGTGTCCGATATTTTTTTTTCGAGTTCTTTTTCCCAGCGATGTCTCTGAATTTCTTTGGTGGCTTTTAGTGCTATGAAGTGGCCGCGGGTTACCGCTTTGAATGCCTCCCAGATTGTGCTTATTGGGACCTCACTTGTGTCATTCTGTAAGAAGTATTCTGTTATCTTGTCCCTGAGCGTTTCCCCCAAAACAGGGTTTTGGAGAATATCTAGAGGGAGCCGCCAGCGCCACAGTCCTCCCCCCTTTTCTGGGGTCTTTATTTCTAACCAGAGCGGAGCGGGATCTGAAAGAGAAATCGATCCCTTTTCTATGTCCTGGATGTTCCCCATGAGGCCCACCGATACCCAGAAATAGTCAATCCTTGACATTGTGTTGTATACGTGCGAATAGTATGTGTAGCCTCGCTGTTGGCTCTTTAGTTGTGTCCATCCATCACAGAGTGCCAATTGTTCCATCTTCTGTTTCAGAAGTTTGGACGGGGCGCCTTGGGTAGTGGGTCCCCCGCGTACTTCTATCTGTTTGTGGATGCCATGCAAGATTTAGGTCTCCCCCCAGAATTACAGAAATCCCCTTTCGCAAAGCCCTCGAGCTTCTCTAGAGCGTCTCTAATGAAGCCGTCCTGTCCCGTGTTAGGTGCGTATTTGGAAGCCAGGGTCAGGCGGCATCCGTCTAGCTGGGCATTAATGATCGCGAGCCTCCCTTCCTTATCCGTTAGCCTGTCTGTGAGGACTACATTCACTCCTTCTTTTATAGCAATCAGGACTCCTGCTTTTTTTGTCTTTGGCATTAGATTGCACCCATATGCGATATCCCCTGAGATGTATTTTCTGTTTGTCCTGAGCTTTGATGTGTGTTTCTTGTAGTAGGAGAATGCTTGCCTTTTCTCTCTTCAGCAGGGACTCAACTTTTTTCCTCTTTAACGGGGAGTTCAGGCCTCTTATATTGTATGTTAGGATTCTAAGTCTCCCCATTGAGAATTACAGTGTGGGTCGTTTCCTGTTTTTCGGTGCATTGAGATCTTATTGCATCTTCCGGTGCGTTTCTCTCCCCCCTCCCTCTCTGACTCCCCAACTTCCCCCCCAAAACAAACTTGAAACAATTAACTTCCCGAGGAGGGCCCGGGTACCTAGAGTTGCTAGGGCGTTGGGCCTATAGCTCCCGACCCTCAATATGCTCGGTATTAACTTCGCGGGGCATCCTATACCCCGCATTTCCTCAGATCTTCCTGAGTTACAGTTCCAAGGGCTGCCCACCGGGCCGCCTGCCTGTGCTTGCCGTGGACATTTTGCTTTGACAACCTAATTACCCATTTTGCTTCTTCTTTTGCCGTATCTCTTCCCATCCCCTCGGCCTTTTGTTGTACCCATAACCTGTTCGGTTGGGCATCCCCGACGGGTCCTCCTTTCGTAGGCCTTCGTCGCATGTGGTTACTCTTCTTTGTTTACCTTCCCAGGTGAATAGGAGGCCGAACGGGAATGTCCATTTGTAACAAATTTCTTTCGCCACCAGTTCCTTTACAAGTGGTGCCATATCTCTCCTTTTTTGCAGAGTGACCGCAGCCAGATCTTGATATAAATGGATGTCCGTCCCATTCATCCTGATGTGTTCCAGTTGTCGCGCCCTCCTCAGAATTTGTTCCTTTTGTGGGTATGAGGAGAGGGCTGCTAGGACATCTCTAGGTCTTTCTCCGGGCGCCCCTGTTCGTTTTGGGCCCACTCTGTGAACCCTGTCTATCCCTATAAGGTCCGCTTCCTGCTCCTCCAAATTGTCTCTGAACACTTCTTGGACCGCTTTTTTGAGGTCCTTATCGAGAACCGTCTCTGTGATATTTTTGATTCGAATGTTTGATCTCCTAGAGCGATTCTCTAAGTCTTCGCATTGGATCTCAAGGTTTTGGGTTAGGCGCGCCAATTGTTCCTGGGTCTCGCTGTATTGGCGGGTTTCATCTTCAAGGTTTTGGACGATTCTATCCATTATATCGGTCCTCTCTTCTAGTTTGGCTATATCCCTCTTGACTTCCAGCACCAATTGTTTTATTTCGTTTCTCAAGGAAGAGAACTGGTCCTGGACTGTTGACATGAATTTATCCTGTAGCTCCGCGAACCACGTCTGCATATCCTCCCGTGACGGAGGTAGAGACGTGGCGTTGGAGTGGATGCGGCCCTCTGGGGAGTCATCCCGTGCCCCTTCCTCTTGTTTGGACTTGTGATTCCGCCGACCACATTTGTACCAGGTTAGCGTCTTGTTTAGCTGGGTGTGGGTTCGGGAGAGTCGAGTTCCCTCTCCCCTTTGCTTTCGACATTCCTTCCCTGTTGTAGGACGTTCTCCTGTGGTTATCGGGAGGCCCTTGCGCTTTTGGATGTCGTCTCGTGGCTTTGCCCCTTAAAATGCGGGTCCCGGGGGGGGGGGGGTGTTGGGCTTTCTGTATGGTGGGGGGCAGTTACCCTGGAGGGGACGCCTGTCCGCGGTATAGTCCTTCCTCGGTGCCCCCTCCTGCCACTCTGCATCCCCCTCGAGCCCTGCTTAGGCCTCTGAGTGGTGGGGACTCAGTGTCCACCGGTAATCGCTGGTGTTTGCTCACCTTATGCGCCTCCGGGCGACCAATGGCGTGCGCAGTGTTGCTCGGGCTGCTGGGCCTCCCCTCCTCCGCTCGGGGCCCCGCGCTTCTCTGGTGCCCTCTCCGCCTCGTCGGAGCACGCTTGCCCTGCCCTGGTGCGGAGACACCCCGATGGCAGCGCGGAGCGGCCCCCGCCTCCCCGGGTGTTCCGCACTGCTTGCGGAGAGGAGCCGCGGCCTCCCACTGGATCTCCGCTCTCGCTGATGGTTATGGCCGCGCCCGATGGGGGAGGGGCGGCCGCCTCTCGCTGCGTCTGTGGTTCCACGTGTCCCGGTCCTCACATATGTAGGGTCGGGCCTCGCCTGTCGGATAGTGTCCTTAATATTCGGGTAGGTTTTCGTAGCGATTCATGCGTTTTTGTCCTGCTTTATTGTGGTTTTGTTGGCGGCCCGGGCGGGGAGAGATTTATGTGCGACTCCCTGTCCCGGCGGCCATCTTGGAATCCAAGCGGAAGGGAAGTTTATTACCATGCAGACTTGGAAACAAGGATGTAGGGGCAGAATAACAGATACTTTGCAATATTATAGATTGCATGCAGCGGTATCTAGTTGGTGGGAGACACAGCCGGTGGAGCCTGTAGATAATGATTTCCTGGTATTTATATGTAACTCCTCGGGATGTCGTAGAATTTTGGCAACACTATATGGGATGAAAATGAACAAACCTTGTGGGCAAACCAACCAGGCTAGACAAAAATGGGCTGAGGAACTAAAGGTTGAAATCTCTGATGAGCATTGGAACAAAAATGGGTTTATTAACTAAATCTGTATCCCTCAACTCCAGATTTAAACGTATCCAATACAAAATACTGAATAGATGTATTATACTCCTAACAAGCTACAAATGATCTATACGGAACAGAAGGGTAGATGCCCCCGATGTCAATGTGAAAAGGCTAGTCACCTACACAGGTGAGCTGCACAGTCCTTCAGGACTTTTGGAAACAAGTGATAGATGCTTTATCAGGCATAGTACAACATACATTAGCATATTCCTCCATGGAGGTGTTGTTTGGGCTACGGGGTGGGATTTCGGAGGGGAGAATTAGAGCTTTCCTGAATATTGGGTGCATCATTGCTAAACGCTGTATATTAAAACATTGGAAAAAGCCCAACTCCCCAACGAAACAGGAATGGCTGTTGGACTTATTTGGGCAGTGGACTGTGAGGAAATATACATATCTACTTTGCCAAATACGTCCAGGCCGAGAGACATCTGGTGTCCTTTCCGCACACATTTACTTGAACTGCAAAATGGGGAATCCATATTCGACTGATGTGAGAACTTGGGAAACTGGCTGAGGGGGGCTTGTCATGAGATATGGAACTGATATGTGCCATATATTGGGTACAATTTTATTAGTTGTATTCTTCGCTGTACTCCAATGCATAACCAATTTGTTCTGAGCTAATTGTTTGTGTAAAAGCCTGCCAAATGCACAAAAAATAAAGTTTATAAAAAAAAAATAGAAAGTCACATCAAAAAAGAAAAGAAAACAATGGGGAAGCTCAGCAAGTAACCACGAGTGAGTTGGTTACAGATGCTTACCATTTAAATTTGGAGGTGGAGGACATTTATCAAAACATTTTGAAATGTAAACCATCTAGGGCTCCAGGCCCTGACTGGTAATGAAATTGAACATTTAGATCCGATCCACCGTTTTGGGCTACCTTATTGTACAGATTATTTCTAAATATTGTGAATACACGTTGCATCCCCCCATTTTAGAGGGGTGCCCATATTGTTATTTTTAAAAAAGGTGACAGAGATAACCCAAAAAATGTCCACCAATTTCTTTACGAGATACTGGAAGTAAAATGTGTTCTAATATTCTTTTGAGGAACCTAGAGCAATGCCCAGCAAAAGAAGGTGCAGTAGATATGCTTCCAGGTGGTTTTAAAAACAGGGTGGTCACTTCAAAAAACTGTTTTGTTTTGCAGCTTTCAATTGCCCAGGCCAGAGCCCAACATAAACCATTATTTTTTAGCTTTCCTGGACGTTACCCAAGCCGTTGATTGTGTTGACAGAGATAAGCAGTGGGACAAAATGAGAGCAAGGAATCGCATGGTAAATTTGCTTAATATTTTAATGGAATTCCACAAAGAAACATGTATCCGCATAAGGCATGACAATAAGAGCTCATACAGCAAATGGATTAGTACCAGTTGTGAACTGAGGCAAGGGGCCTGATTCATGGAACGTTTTCCTATGGGATTGCACCATTATAAAACACTTCCATGATTCAGGCCCCAAGTTACGTTCTCGCACCATTCCTTTTTAATTTTGATACATATGATATTGGGTCGGATTTTTAACAATATTAACACATATCCGCCACGTCTAGGCAACATCTATTTTGCAGTATTTAGTATATGCAGATGATCTTTTGATTTGTGATCAAATTGCAATTGTTCTTCAAAAAAGCCTTGGGGCAGTTAACCTTTTTCTAAAGGAGCTAGATTTTACAACCAACCCATCAAAAATGAAGATAATGAGTGTTAGATCCAGGAGAATTGCTGTAAACAGAAGCTCCAAGTTTATATTTTTGTTCAATGGTCTAATATTGGAATTTGTGAACAATTATAAATACTTGGGCTGCAATATTTTACATAGTCAGGAACCACTGTACAGTGTTGCGTAGCTTGATGAATTGGGCCAGAATGGCAGTTACCCAAATGCTAGCGTTAGACAAGAGATTCTCAATTAGGCCATTGCTGTTATTTTATCAACAAAAAATTATTCCCATAATGGTGCGCATACTGTTCACTAAGATATGGAGTGAGATAAAATAGAGGCATCAATTTGGAGAAAGACTCTGAATCTTCCGCAGGGTCTTCCCTTAAGCATTATATGTCATGAATTGGGTTTGATCTCATTGTGCACTGATAAAAACTGGCAAAAGGCGCAAATGTACAGTGCAGATCATTATTGAATTGGGTGACAGAATGTAAAAATGTATTAGTGAAATTAGATGTGAGACAAATGAGGACCTAACATTAACTCCAATTAAGGTGAAACAGAAGTTACTTGAAGTAGATTGATATGAAAACAGATCTAAAATAGTAGGCCACCGGCTATCGGAACATTTTATTTTTGATATTAAAGGTTTTAACACACTGCCTGCGTATCTTTTTAAACATCCTTCTCGCGCTTTTAAAGCAGAATTTTAAGACTGAAATTTAACCTATTTTTAACCAAAGAAGTGGTTGGGGCTACTTCCGGGGTGCCCAGGTCTGAGAGATTGTGTAGACATTCTAATGCGAGCTTGGAAAATTTAAAACATCTAATAATGAAGTGTACCAATTTAGCATCGCTGAGACACAATTTATTTTTAAAACACATTCATTATGAAATGAGTGTGAATATGGATTTTGTCTGGTACTGTATTTTAAATTCTCATAAATTGTCTTTGTATTGCAGCCTTGAGTTTTTTAAATACTGTTCTTAAATTGTATTGTGTAAAATAGGATAGTATATATATTACATTCTTAAGTGTGTGAGATTTATACTATGTTTAAACTGAATTGTATGAAATAGAAATGTATGTTTTACTGAACTATGCAACAGTTTATGTTGACAGCACGAATAAAATAAAATGAGCATTTAACAGAAATAAGTTATAGCTTGCGTTCGGGGAGGGCAATATTTATTACTCAAGGACCGGCGTCGGTGTTAAAAAGTTGGACTACCACTGTTCTAGACCCTTCCAACTTCAGAATTGAATGTCATGACACTCTTTTCAAATGATCCTCACAGACGTACGATAGATGAACAATCATAGTCGCAGTACTGCCTCCTGAAGTACTCTATGAGAAGGCAACCACCATAGATTTCAAGAGAACTGCACACCAGCCCACAACTGTAGACCCACCTGCAGAACGTGTTGAAATGGTGTCCAATAGTGTCTTCGAATCCAAGCACAATCCACCTTCAGTGATTGACGAGGGAACTCTAGAGACCCTGACTCCGAAATAACACCAAAGATTGTTCAACCACTCTCGTTTGGCATCTAACAGTCCCAGAGTGTCCTTCATGTTTAAACTGAACTCAATGCCATCAGACCCTGCAGATCGATTTTGCTGACCCCCATCTGAGTGTCCACACTTTGCAGGCGTTCACCACTCCCCTGCCTCTAAACATTTCACAGTGAGACACCATGGTGGTAGTTGACTTCACCACTCTATCTAGTTTTGATAGAGGAAACAATGCCTGTCAACATCTCTTGCATACTCTTTGCCATGCCCACCTCTGATGGTGGTGGACCCATTTCACTGGCAGTGTTAGTGGCACTAATAGAAGGAGGAGGGGGCAAACACAATCACACATTTTGCCTCCTCCCTTTGTTCAGCTATAATCACCACACCCCAGCCAAGCACTATTGTTATATATATGTAGCACTCCCTGCTTGTGACAGCAGGTGTTGTAAGGAACCCATGGTGACAACAAGTAAGACAGACACAAGTGATCACAGTTGAAGGGTGTTTATTGAACAATGAATTCTGTATGCAGGATGGAAAAACACCTAATGTAAACCTACATCTAAGATGGGAGCACGCGTCGACCATCAAATGTAAAATAAGGCAGTCCTAGTGATGTTGTGTCAAATAAAAGAGCCTATACTAAGAAACCTATTGCCAAACCTTACAACTATTGCAAAAAAGGGTGTGGAATAGTTCTCAAGAAAAGAAAGAAGTGTTCTCAAATAATATGTCAGGATTCTGTAGCCTGGGGTCTGCCTTCCCACGATTTGAGCACGGGGTAACGTTGGATCTTGGAACACAGTATTCTCTCGAGTTTTCCCCAGCGCGAGATGACAGTTCTGTTCCAGATATCATGGCCGTCGATGGCCAAATCTTGTTTCACTTACAGTCTCTTGCTTTCGAGGACCTGACGTATTCAAATAACAAAACAATTAAACAGTCTCTTTTCCATGGGCTTTGGATGGCAACTTTCACCCCAGGATTCCCCATTTCTGGGTGCAAATCCCCCGAAAGTTCTTTAATGATATCAGGGCCTCAGATAGCTTTGTTCTCTCGCTTTCAAGGGCCTGTCATGTTCCAAAATAAAATTCAAATAAAACGTTCCTTTAACAAATTAAAGTTTGTTTCTTTGTTTTACTTATGGTGAGGCTTGTTAACCCCTGGGTCCTCCTTTTCTGGGCTCTGACCCCTCTCCAATCTAAGCCTCCCTCGGTCGGGTTCACTATATGTCTTTTCCTTCTTCACAAATCTTTCTGTCTTTTAAACAGTTCCAGTGGACATGCCTTGACTGGGTTCACGTTTGTCAACACACTGTTTCTTGGGACTTTAGACATTGCCCCTCTTCTCTGGCATCCCTCGTTCGGGTTCACTCCTGCCGTCTCACTATTAACTTTTGCTTTTACTTCTGGCTCTTACTTTTGCCAATCTTTGGGGTGACAAATTTTCACCCTTCGATCCTCCTCTGCCAGACTTCAACCCCTCTCGACTGTTAGTCTCCCTCCACCGGTTTCACAGTGGCTCTCGATTAGGGTGATAGTGGCTCACCCATCGGTCCCCCTTTTTGGGGCGCTGACCCCTTTTTACTGTCACAATTCTACTTTTCCACAGTTCACTGTTTGCGGGATTTAGTTCCCTTATTTTCTCTCTCTTTGTAGATCAAAGTCTTTCGATTGTACAGGGATTTTGCTTGACCCTCAGTATGACCACTTGGACCTCTTTCGGTGGCTGCCCTATGGCCTTCTGTTATCTGTAGCTTCACTCAGATGGGGATCGACCAGAGTCTCTCTAGTTAGCACCCACGTGGTGCTGGTTCCACCTGCAGCTGGTCTCCCCTCAAAACTGGCCATTTTGCGATTCTAAGCCTGGGTCTTATTGATTCTCCTCTTGACTTCTCTCTACATTGGAGTCAAAGCCGGTACCATGGTCGCAGGAGATTCCCTCACTCCTGCTTATCGGCGTAGGCTTGCCCTGTGTACCATTTCCATCTGCTGCAAGACACTTGTGCTATTGTTTGCGGTCTTATGTCTCTCTCCTCCAAGCTGGGATGAAAAGGGCAAGATCACTTCTCTCCTTGCCACCCTCGCGATTTCTGCTGCCTTTCTCCTTCTCTTGAACTGCCATGCCCGACTAGTCGTCTCGTCGTACTGTCTGCTGGGTTCGTACTGTTCTATTGATCCACCTTTTATACCTGTGGGGAAAGGAAAGGGTCGTCAGGTGTGTGTGATTAAGGTCAATTGCCTGACCCTGGTATTAGGACATGTCTGGTAAACAGCTCTGGTGTTAGTCCGTTGTCTATTGTGTGGCGTGAAAGTGTTTTCGGATCGAAAGGAGAGGGGTGTTTCTAAATGTCCTAAGTGAGAGGATGGGGAAAAGGGATCGAAGTAAGGGGATACCTCGTCTCACCCATCGGTGTCCCACTCCCTGAGGACCCCCCCCATCCAGGTGATCCTCCCTCACTGGTCCACCCCCAGGAACTGGATCCAACAGTGATGGCCATGTGCTGGCCACCTGGATGACAGACCCCGGGGTTTAGTCAGGGAGACACCTTCAGGTTTCTCACTCTGCCCTCTATGCACTGCCACCCGGCACACCAGAGTTCTGCAGCTTCCCACCTGATGGTTTATTTTCCAGAGGTGGCCCTGATGAAGCCACCCCGAACAAGAAAGAAAATTGATGCAAGATGCTGCAGCACAAGGTATCTACTGTGTTGTTTCCGCAAGTTTGGCGCACTGGGGTCCATTCACCTCTCACAGCTCGCAGTCAACCTGTCCAGTTGCCATCTTGAATCTTCTGGGCTGAGGCAGAACCAATTCACTGCTCTAGTAAAGGGGCTTCCCCAATTAAACCGTCTCACCAAATTAACCATGGAGAATCTCCAGTCATTAAGGGCCCCTGGATCTCTACAGGCAATCACATAATGACACTAGAGCCTACTGCGATCTCACAACGTCCCGAGCAGCGAGGAGCCAGTGGAAACAGCAGTTACTTTCCTGGCCGCTAGAACCCACCCACAAGTATAGTTTTAAAGAGTTTTTGTTACAGCCTTTGGTAAGTGTGGCAGGTCTCAAACTAAACTACGACAAAAAGTTAAAATAAAAAAATTAATTACTAAAGTAATCGAATGTTGACAGGGTTAGGTCAGTGTTGTGGACTTGAATTTTCATTTTTGTACCCAGCCCAGCCTCACCCTTCATACATGCCAACATTTTGGATTGAATATGAGGGGGATTTTGTCACGTAGAGAGGGAGAATTGAATGTTCCCATTGAACTGTATTGGTGTTACTGGCATTTTAGGAGGGAGAAAGTAAAACATAGCAACAATTTTGACAGAAAAACAGGGAGTGTCTGACCAAAATTAGAAGGGATGGCATGTATGCTCACCTTGTCCCCGTTATCTTTCTCTCTCTTTTTCTGGTTTCATCACTTCAGAGTATAATATCTAAATGTACTTTTGCCTGAATTATTGACCCTATGGATAAGTCCTTTTTGTCTTGGATGTGGCATTTTAGACGTACACTGTCACTGTACTCTCTTACTCGGTTAGCGTACAGTGTGATCAAAGTATCCTTCTTGTCTTCTGACTGCTTGAGAGTTGGCCTTGATGTTTTCAGTGTTTATTGTGAAGGAGTAAATTAACAAGGGGGGTCCTGGGAGTCCCTCTGCCAGACATTAGTCCTGGTTACGAGAGACTACACCCTACTGATGAGGTCCAACCAGACCGAAACACGTGTCTGGGGTTTCTGTTGGTACTCTTGTTCGGAGGAGAATTGCCTAGCATTTCGGTGCTGGACTGCCCCAGGGCAGGACAAAGACTGATATGTTTGGGATATTTCTTCTCTGTGAAAGATAGTGAGCTAAAGACTCTGGGTAAGGCTCTTGTAACCAGGACTCATGTCTGGCAGAGAGTCTCCCAGGACCCCCCTTGTTATCCCTCTCTCTCTATTGTGAAGGAGTCACATGACATACTCCTGCTTTGGGGCTCAGAGGGGTTCTCACCTGCTACATGAAGAGCTCCTAGCACCGGTAAATGGAGGAATCACCAGAACCCCACCAATCATTTCCACAGTTCCAGATGTGCACCAACAATCACAGACGTGGGAGAACACATTCCCAGATCCACCTATGTTATGGAGTTAGGGGTAGAGGTTGGGCCACTAACTGCAAGTACACACAACCCCGCAAGAGACCTCTGTAACAACGAGGACCGCTTTGCAGAGCCACACGGCCACCATGACACTTTCATCTGACTTCTGAATGAAGGAGGAGGTGCTTAAAACCTTTGCTGCCACCGTGCAGTCCTTAATAAGCAACAATAACCAAAAGAAGGTTAACGAGCAGCCATCTAATGGAAACATCTAGAACATGGGAGAGCTGATTATCTACAGGGTTAAAGGAGAATAATCTATCCTGAGGATTAGTGGGCAATAACCTAAAGCCAACGGATTATAAAACAGCTCAGTTGGCTATAGAAAAGTCAAGTGCTGTGCTATAGACCAAACACCAGACAGAGGAGAGCAGAAGCCCAAAAGAAGGGAAAAACATGAGCCTGATGAAGGATACTTTTAAAAACCATCCAGCCATCACACTTCAGTATTGCTTAAAGTAACCCCAACTTGGAGATATATACCCACATGGAGGTCCCCAGCCTGCTGGGTCTAGAGACCCAAGATACTCCTCACTGGCAATTGGCCTGAAAAATGTTTGGGTTGCTTGTGCAGAAGGAATGTGACCTAGCAGTTAGGGCTGGACAGCCCCTTTTGAGGTGGGACCAAGTATGCATATTTGTTCCCCTTTTGTAATGGCTTGGCAGGCTGAAAAACGATGGTCTAAAGGGTTGTAAAGAGCAATGCCTGTCATTGATTCAAAACCTTACAGCCATCACCATTCGGTTTCTCTGGAGGGATACATTTCAGACACTGGCTAAGTACAGACCCATAGAAGGAGAGGGAACGAACCTGCATAGGGCTATATCTCAGACAGGCTGTGGGATCAACAGATGGCACAAATCCAGTTTATACATTCCATGGATTTTTATTAGCGAAAATAGTAAACTAAGGGTTTAGGGTAGGCTCCGCTTGTAGGGGAGCTTTAAAAAAAAAAAAAAACATGTGACTTCTTTGTTGCCCCTTATTCCTTCAATCCAGCCCACCTTTCCTTCAAGTCCGCCATACTGGCATTAATGAAAGAGTTACAGTCCTTGGTGTGTTAAGTGCCCCACACTTCTATCTTTGAATCTTGATCATTATTTTCAGGATGTCACAGGTCTGCTTATTGTCCAGGGTAATTTGTCTGCTACTTGTCCTCGACACGATGGCGCCCTTCTTGGCACCATGAGGTTCCTAGAAAGACTTTGCTGGGCTTGCACTGAATAACCCATGGTTTGGTAGACAGAGAACTCCTAAACTCTGACTTTTCCACCAAGTCAAGAACCCCTCCAAAATTCTCCCTGTGCGTCAGCCCTCTCTCCTCATGTTCGGTTCTCTGTTTTTGCTCCTTTTTCTTTCCTTCATGACTGGATGTCATGCTCTAGTCAGATCCCTTGCTCTTCCCTCATGGTTACTCCACCACGTTCTTTTTCAACTCCATCTCTCTTCTTCATTGTATTCCTCTTCATTGGTGCTTTTCTGCATGTCTTTTGTTGCCTAGTTCTATATCACCTATGGTGGCCTTCCTCTCACTAAGGTTTTAATTTCCTTCTTCTTTCGTCCTCTCTCCAAAGAATTAGCTATCTCCCTTTTGGTACCTTTCCTCCACTTTCTTTCTCTGCTGCCACGCCCTATTGTGAGAAACCTGAAGGCCCCAGAGATCTGTCATCCAGGTGGCCAGGACACAGCCATTGCTATTGGATCCAGTTCCTGTGGGTGGACCAGTGAGAGAGGATCACCTGGATAGGGAGTCCTCGGGGAATGGAAGTGGGACACCGACTGGTGAGACGCAGTATCTCCCTTTTTTCAACACTTTTTCCCCATCCTACCACGTAGGATACTCAGAAACACTGCCCCCCCTTTTCCATCAAGAACACTTTCGCACACCACGAAAGACAACAGACTAACACCAGAGAAATTTACCTGACATGTCCCAATACAAGAGTCTGGCAAATGACCAGAATCACACACACCTGACAGCCCTTCCCCTTCCCCACAGGTATAAAAGGTGGAGCACAAGAGCACAATATGAGCAAGGCAGACCACACGATGAGACAGCTATCCAGGAATAGCAATTCAAGAGGAGGACAAAGGCGGCGAGAACTGAAGGGGTTACAAGGAGAGAAGAGACCCTGCCCTTTCCAAACCAAACCCGCAAAACCTCCCTGTAAGGAATCGTAAAACCGCAAACAATAGCTGACGTGTGTTGAAGCAGATGTCAATGGTACACAGAGCCCTCCTACACGGATAACCAGGCGAGGGAGAGACACCTGCTACCGTCGTGCCGTCCTTGACTCCAGCGACAAGAAAAGCCAAGCGGTTCATCACAGCCGGTGAGTCGAGGGAGAAGTCGATAAAAAACCAAGCTGTGTTGAACAAAAGTAGCATATGGCAAATTAAGGAAAGAACAAAGAACTGTTGATATCTTGGGGGAAAACCAGCAACTCCGGCACCACGTGGGTGCTTACTCAAGAGACTCTGGTAGATTTCCCCTTCAGGGTGAAACTACCGATACCGGAAGGCCTTGGGAGAACTACCAAGGAAAAAGTCAAAGTGGTCTTACAGGGGTCTTGCAAAATCCTCTATTCAGTCGAAAGTCTGACCGATACGTTAATGGAAAGCTAAAGGAAATAAATTCTGCTCAGTAAGAAAGGTGAAGGAACTGTGTGGTTGGCGAGAGTTAACCCGACGGAGGGACGCCGACAAAAAGGGGCAAAGCTTGATACCCTAAACAACATTATGATGACAAGAATGAGGCCAATGGAGGGATGTCCACAGTGCAATGTTTAAAAAGATATTAAGGCTTGTGAATGCAACAGGCAAAAGTGTTTTGTGAAAAGAGGGAGGCAAACAGGGTCTGAGCCTGGATGAGGGGGATCCACATTTTAAAAGCCATAGTGAACCCGACTGAGGGAGGCAAACATTCAAGAGGGGTCTGAACCCGGAAGAGGGGGACTCGGGGGTGAAGAAACATCATACAAAGTGTAATGAAAGAGGAACCTTTTATTTGTTATTTTGGTATACCCGAGGTCCTCGAAGGCAAGAGACTTATTATGAAAAAAGACAACGATCGAAGATCCTGATAGCTGAGAATGGAACTGCCATCTCGAGCTGGGAAGGCTCGAGAGTATGCTGTACTCAGAAGTTCCAACTTGTCCCATGCTCAAAACGTGATGAAGGGATACCCCGGCAACCACATCCTGACATGTCATTTATGAACACTTCTTTCTTTTTATGTGAACATTATCCCACACCCTTTTTGTATCTAGTTGTAAGGTCTGGCAATAATTTTTTTTAGAATAGGCCCTTTTATTTGATACAACGCCACTTGGACTGCTTCCTTTTTCATTTGATGGTCGTAGCTTGCTCCCATCCTAGATTCAGGTTTAGAGTAGGCATTTTCCAACCTGCATTTACAGTTTATAAACACCCTTAAACTGTGATCACTTGTGTCTGTCTTTACTGTTGTCACCATGAGTTCCTTACACTATCCCCGGCTAGATGGAGTTCTTATGATCACCTCTCCTCTTTTTGATCTCTATGGCCCAGTGTTTTTTCTCTCTCTCCGGGTCTATCTTTCACCACCACTCTTCCACCTTCAATTGCTGCTCTGCTTCCTTATAGCCCTTCTCCTTTCTTGTGGGCTCTCGTTAACTGCTGAGCACCTTCTCCTCTCCCTTAATTTCTGTATTTTGTCTTTTTCCACCTTTCTTCTTCTTTCCAACTCATCGCACCATTTTTTCATGGTTTCACCTTTCCTCCTCTCTTCATTGTTCTTTCTTCAACCTCCCCTCCTTGTAGTTCCCCTCTCTGCATGGCTGCCCCATCTCTCTGTTGGTCCTACCTCCCCTACCATACCTCCTCTTGTCTCCTCTCTTAGCACCTCCTCTCACACATTTTCCATATTAACTCCCCCACCTCACAGCCTCTTACTTCCTTTCCCTGCACCTAGTCCCCTCGTTCCTTTCCTTCTCTCTCCCACTCCTTTCCTCCTCACTGCTTGGAGACACTCAAATTCCTTTGCTTCCCAACTCCTGGCTCCCACATCAACTCTGAGTGGCCCATTTAATAGTTTATATGATTGGGCCTATCACAGGGTTCTGCATGGAAGCAAGAAGGATGCCAAAACCATGCACGGTAGTTCAGACTTGTTTTTAAGGGAGTAGCTACAAGGATGCCTAACCTAATGTCATGATTCTTGCCCCTCATTTCCCCAGCCCACCGAGATGTCAGGCTGGAGCCAGGCCACAATCACCTACATGGCCCTCAAGGGCCTCTCCATCCCTCCAAAGAACCACTTGGAGTCAGACTTAGCGCTTGTGGCACCAGACTCACTCACTCCCATAGGATAACATTGGGGATTGGACTTGTAGTGCATTGATGGGGACAAGATGGATGCCCCCACATCTTTTGGTTCCCAGAACTGCATGTGCGGTCTAGCCTTTTGGGTGTGGTTCAGCCCAGAGACACCTGGGATACCCAGAGACTATTTAAACCACACCCAGGCTGAGAAGAACAAGTTACTCTCTTACCTGGTAACGTTCTTTCGATGGGATGGTCCGACGACGTATTCCATATCTATGACATGCAATCACCACAGCTGTGCTGCTTTGGAAAATCTTCGGCTCCTGCGTCGATGACGTCGATATGCCGCCCTCAAGGACCTCCTCCGACGGCCGACGTCACTGGATGTTATAAGGAACAAGTTACTTACCTGTAACTGTTGTTCTCCAGCATGGGTCTGGCATGGATTCACATGCTCATGAATATTCCCCGTCGTCAGGCTGGGAATCCTCGGTAAAGAAAAAACCAGTATCAGTTTCGTTTCTGATCTGTCTTTCGTAGTAACAACCAATCACTGGTCTCTGCGTCATACTGACCACAGCCAATGACTGCCCTCTACCTAAGCACCGCCTCTGGCAGCCATCTTCAGATTTGGAAGCACGTGAAGTGGCAGTATGATCAAGTGAAGAGCCGCAGAGGGGTAGGCGGGAGGGTTCGCATGTGAATCCATGCCAGACCCATGCTGGAGAACAACAGTTACAGGTAAGTAACTTGTTCCTTCTCCAGCATGGGGTCTGGCATGGATTCACATGCTCATGAATAAAGAATACATAGCAGTACACACATGCACAACCACGGGAGGTGGCAAAGGCTCAACATTAAGCATTACATCAAACTCAACATTAAGCATCTTACCTCCTCACCAGGCTCACCTCAGGCGAACAGGTTGCGCAGCACTGCTTGGCCGACCCTGGACTCCTCCCTGGAATCCCGATCGACGCAGTAGAATTTCGTGAAGGTGTGCGTCGACCTCCACGTAGCAGCCCTGCATATGTCCAGCAGGGGCACACCAGAAAGGAACGCCGTGGTAGCTGCGATCGCTCTGGTGGAATGGGCTCTCGGACGGCCAGGCAGCGGTCGGTTTGCCAACCGATGACAGTACATGATACAGACGGAGAGCCATCTGGAAATGGAAGCCTTCGAGAGAGCCTTCCCCTGATTGACAGGTCCAAAGTTCACAAAGAGTTGTGACGTCTTCCGAAAACACTTCGTGCGGTCCACGTAGAACTTCAGCGCTCTAGCCACATCCAGCGAGTGCAAAGTCCTCTCAGCCGGCGACGAAGGCGACGGGAAGAACACAGGCAACACCAAGGGTTCGTTGAGATGGAAGTCCGACGGTACCTTGGGCATGAAGGAGGGGTGCGTCCTGAGCACTACCCTCGTGTCGTGAAAAGTCAAGTACGGGGCCTTGCAGGAAAGGGCCTGGATCTCACCCACCCGTCGTGCGGAGGTGATGGCCACAAGAAACGCTGTTTTCCACGACAGAAACTTCAACGGGGCCGAGTGCAGAGGCTCGAACGGAGGTCCCATGAGCTTGGTCAGCACCACGTTGAGCTCCCACGCCGGGGCCGGAGCCTTCACCGGCGGGAACGATCTGAACAGTCCCTTCATGAACTCTTTCACCAGACGATGAGACCACAAGGACGTCCGGCCCGTGGTTCTGGTGTATCCGGAGATCGCAGCAAGATGAATCTTGATGGACGCGTGTGCCAGTCCAGCTTTGGCCAGCGTCAGCAGGTACAGCAGTACCTGGGGAGCCGTAATCCGTAGAGGGTTAATCTTCTGTGCATGGCACCAGACAGAGAACCTCTTCCATTTGTGTCCGTAGCATTTAAGAGTCGAGGACGCCCTGGCCTTTGCAAGAACCTCTCTGCAGTCGGCCGGTATGTCGTATCCTCCAAACTCTAGCGCTGCAGGAGCCAGGCCTGCAAGTTCAGCGATTTCGGGTCGTGGTGGAGGATGGCGCCTCCTTCCCTGGAGAGTAGATCCGCGTCCACCGGCAGCTTGATTGGCGGGGACGCTGACAAGTCCAGAAGGTCCGGGAACCATATCTGCCTCGGCCACGCAGGTGCGACGAGGATCATCCTGTACCGTGACCTCTTGAGCTGGTTGACGAGCCGGATTAGCAGTGGCAAAGGAGGGAACGCATAGAGGAACAGGCCCTCCCAGGGGAATGAGAAGGCATCGCCCATGCTCCTCGCCTGGGGAAACCTGCTGGCGAACCTCCGGCACTTGGAGTTCGTCGCCGTCGCGAACAGGTCGATCTGGGGTGTGCCCCACCGTCGGAAGAGGCGATCCACTAGATCCTGCCGTAGTTCCCACTCGTGGCACGAGCGCAGCTCCCTGCTGAGTGAGTCGGCGATGGTGTTTTTTATCCCTGCCAGATGAAACGGCACCAGAAACATCCTTTGGGCGACGGCCCAATGCCACAGGTCCTGCGCCTCCTTGGACAGTGCTGGGGACCTGGTTCCGCCCGGTTTCCTGATGTAAAACATGGTGGTGGTGTTGTCGGTGAAGATCCTCACCACCTTGCCCTTGAGGGACGGAAGGAAGGACCTGAGGGCCCAGAACACTGCACGGAGCTCCAGGACGTTGATATGGAGGGACTTCTCCGTCGGGAGCCAAAGGCCTCTCGCATGCAGATTTTCGGTGTGCACTCCGCACCCTTCCAGGGAGGCATCCGTGGTCACTGTCTCCTGGTGGTCTGGGGTCTGGAAGTCCATGCCCGCCGTCAGATGCGCGCGGGTGCCCCACCACCGGACCGCTCGGCAGAAACTCTCGTCGAGTGTGATCCTCTCCTCGAAGCCGCCCGTCGTTTGTATCCAGCGCGCGTCCAGGAACTCCTGCAACGGGCGCATCCGGAGCCTGCACATGGGAATGAGGTAGATGCAAGAAGACATCATTCCGAGGAGGGACTTGATGGACCTCACCTTGGCCGCGTCGGAAACCAACATCCGCTGTACCTTGCCCAGGATGGACCTGGTCCTTTCCTCCGACGGGGAGGCCAGAAGGGACACTGTATCGAGCTTCGCTCCCAGAAACAATGCGTTTTGCGCGGGTACCAGGTGGGACTTGGCGTAGTTCACGGAGAATCCCAGGTCCGTGAGAAGTTGGACGGTCCTTGCCGTGTGCTCCACGGCGAGCTCCCTCATCTTGGCTCGGATGAGCCAGTCGTCCAGGTAGGGGTAGACGTGGATCCCCTCGCGGCGCAGCTGTGCCGCCACCGGTGCAAGGCACTTGGTGAATACCCTGGGTGCCGACCGTAGTCCGAAGGGGAGGGCTTTGAACTGGTAGTGACGCCCTTGGACCACAAACCTGAGGAATTTTCGGTGCCCCTTTAGGATGGGAATATGGAAGTAGGCATCCTCCAAATCCAACGACGACAGGAAGTCTCCTTCCTCCAGCTGACCCAGGACGTGCTGGAGGGTGACCATCCTGAACTTCTGCGCCTTGATGAACTTGTTCAGACGTCGCAAGTCTAGGATGGGGCGCCATCCTCCCGTCTTCTTCTTCACGAGGAAGTATCTCGAGTAAACTCCGGAGCCCCGAAGCCTCTTTGGGACGAGTTCGATGGCGCCCTTCCTGAGCATCGCCTTTACCTCCAGGAGAAGCTGAGGGACGTGAAGCTCTTTCCTGGCCACGGGGGGGACGCGCGGGCACCTTCTTTGAAACTCGAGCGCGTGGCCCCGGACTAAGGCGTCCAGCACCCAACGGTCGGTGGAGATGGACTCCCACACGCTGACGAAGCTCGCCAGCCGGCCTCCCACCGGGGTGCTTCGGTGGGGGCCCAACCCCACGGCCGGTTCAATCCTGTTTCGACGAGGCTTTGCCGCCTTGACCTCCTTGGCGACGACGGCGGGGTCCGCCAGACTTGCCTCGTCCTCTGTAGGCCTCCTGAGACGACGAGCGGGCCGCTTGACGGTAGGCGGAGAAACCGCCGCCGGAACCTTTGGAGGCGCCCTTGCCTCCGCTGCTCCGAAAGGGCGTCCGTCGTTGCTGCAGAACCCCAAGGGCCCGGGCCGCCTCAGTGTCCGCTTTAATGGCCTGAAGGGAATCGTCCACTGTTTTCCCAAACAGGTTGTTACCATCGAACGGCATGTCCAGGACTCTGGTCTGTACGTCTTGACGGAAGTCCGTAGCCTTGAGCCATCCACGCCGCCTAAGGCACACGCCGTTGCCCAACTGGCGAAACCCAGTGTCGGCGATGTCCGTCGCAATAGTGATGGCGTGGTCCGACGCCACCTCACCTTCCTGTAGGATCTCCAGGGCATCCGCCCTCTTGTCGTCCGGTAGGAAGTCCAGCAGGGGAGCCAGTTTGTACCATAGCTCCCTGTCGTAGCGGGCCACGATAGCCAAGGCGTTGGCCGCTTTAATCGTCGTCGCTGCAGACGAGATGACCCTGCGTCCCATAGCGTCCAATTTCTTTCCCTCGCCGTCCGGTGGGGAAGTCGATGTGGAGGCCGCACCCCCCCCCGCTTTCTTCCTGGCCGCCGCGGAGACGACGGAGTCCGGAGTAGGCTGCGCCCGGAGGCACAGGGGGGCCGCGTCCGGGACCCGGTACTTCTTCTCGTACCGGTCTCTTCTAGCTGGCGTCGTGGAAGGGTTCTTGAGGAGGGCGAGGCCCTCATCCCAAATGTCGTCCAGTAGAGGCACCGCGAGGACCGTCTTCCTCTTGGCCTCGCGCCGTTGATAAAGGAATCCTTCCTTTTTCTTCTCCTCAGGGCAGAGTTGGAAAAGCTCGGCTGCCCTGGTGATCATGGAGTGGAACGATCCAATCTCGTCGGGCGGAGAAGCCCTGGTGGGAGGTGACGACGGTAGATCCTCGTCGTACACCTCGTCGTCCGTACCCGTCGCTGCCGTGTCAGTCCCCGTATCATCCCCTCGGGTGGACGGGGAGGAGGGCTGGACGGGGCGCGACGGCTGAAAAGGAGGTGGAGGGTGAATCCTTCTTTTCTTGGGCGGAGGAACACCAGAAGGTCCCGGTTCTGGATCCCCCGACGGGAGAGGTTCCTCCGTCGGCAACGGTAGTCTCGTCCTTATCTCTGAGCATAAGGACTGTATAGCCAACAAAATGGCCGCCGAGTTGTCTTGCGGCGCTGGCAGAGGGGAATCCGACGGGCGATCAGGGGCTGTGGCTTAAGACCTCGATCAGCTCTTCCTCCGAGGTTGAAGCCGAATCTACGACGCCCTGCCCTCCCTTTTTCTTCCCCGCCGGTGATTTCACTGGGATCCTATCGATGGGCACAAAAGAGGACTCCCTCCGAGGTGGCAGGGAGACTCTGAGCCCCGAGGTCGCCACCACTGGTGTAGCCTCCACAGGCTGAGCCAGGGCCGCCGCGACAGTATCGATAGAGGGCTTGGCCGGATGGATTAAGGCCTTCACCACCTTAGGTGCGCTCACCGCCTTATCCTTGAGGGGGTGGACACTGCCTCGCTCCCCCTCCGATGGGGCCTTCGAGCTCGACCGGGGCCTCTCCAGGAGCTTCGCCGGGTGCTCGCCCTTCCTCTTACCCGACCCAGAGCGTTGGCTCGTGGCTGAAGGTGCCGGGGAGGGTGCGCCCTGCCTGGCGCCCGTAGAGCCCGACCGTTCGGTGCTCCCGTTGCCAGCAGACTCGCGGTGCTTGGCCTTGTGTTGGACCCCCGTCGCCGGGGCGTCCTCAAAGGTCTTAGAAGACCGCTCGGATTTCTTCCTCTTCTTCTCGCCTGACGGGCTCTTCCCTTCCAGCCAGTTGGCGAGACGTTGATGGCGGTCCTTCATGGTCCGCTCCGACATATTGCCGCAAAACGCACAGTCCTTCTCCATGTGCGTCTTGTCCTCATGTAAGCAGTAGAGACAAAAGGAGTGTTCGTCCTCCTTAAAGACGTTCTGCAGCTGGCATCCAGGGCAGATCCTGAACAGCTTTCCGGGCGTCGAGCTTCCCTTCTCCTGGGCCATGTCCGGGCCTGAGAAGCTTCTGGAGTCCTCCAAAAGCGTAGCTCGACGAAATCTTCACCCCTGAGGGGCGCAGACGAATCCGACACGGGTCCCCGTTGATCGGATGGAGAGTCAGTGGAGCTTGAGGCTCTTTTGACCGAAAAAACGAAGTTTTTGAGAAAAAACGTGAAAAAATAGCACTAACGCTTGAGAGCAATAGTTAGAGGATCCAAACACATGAACGTGCGGTAAAAATCTGAAGATGGCTGCCAGAGGCGGTGCTTAGGTAGAGGGCAGTCATTGGCTGTGGTCAGTATGACGCAGAGACCAGTGATTGGTTGTTACTACGAAAGACAGATCAGAAACGAAACTGATACTGGTTTTTTCTTTACCGAGGATTCCCAGCCTGACGACGGGGAATATTCATGAGCATGTGAATCCATGCCAGACCCCATGCTGGAGAAGTAGGACGCACGATGCCCGAAGCCTCAGTTGTAGTTTTTTCCCAGAACGTGTGGCACCAGTCTTCTGCCAGTCTGACACACAAAGCCTTGCGGAAACGTAAGCTGCAATCACATAAGAAATTCTGTAGCGGGGAAGGCAGGGAGGGAGCGATATGGAATACGTCGTCGGACCATCCCAGCGAAAGAACGTTACCAGTTAAGAGAGTAACTTGTTCTTCGAGGGGATTGGGTCCTCCGACGTATTCCATATCTATGACAGACTCCCAAAGCAGTACCAATGCAAAGAGGTAGGAAAAGAATTTAGAAAACAGAAATTTAGAATGCCCAATCAAATTGCGGAGTAAAGGACCGCCTTGCCAAAGGCCAGATCCTGCCCACGGATGGAATCGAGGGAGTAGTGACGTACAAAAGTATGTACCGAAGCCCAGGTGGCTGCATCACAGATGTTACTAATAGGAACACCCCTCTGTAGGGCAGTAGAGGCAGCCATACCCCTGGTAGAATGGGCCCGCAAGCCGACCGGTGGGTCCTTACCCGCCAAGCGGTAACACTCAGAAATAGCCAGAATAATCCAGCGAGACAAAGTCTGTTTCGTCACAGCTTGTCCCAAACGCTTTCCAGCGTAACCAATGAAGAGTTCATCGTCCACTCTGAAACGGGACATGCATGAAATATAAAAGCTTAACGCTCTCCTAGGATCAAGTCTATGGAGCCTCTCCTCTTCCTTACCAGGATGTGGAGGAGGATAAAACGCTGGAAGAACAACCTTCTGGCCTAAATGAAATTCCGACACCACCTTCGGAAGAAAGGAAGAACAAACTCTAAGGAAAATCCTGTCCTTATGAAACACAGTGAAGGGTGGCTTAACTGAAAGTGCCTGTAACTCACTCACTCGGTGAGCGGAAGTGACTGCAACCAAAAATACAGGTTTAAAAGTTAACAGTGTCAAAGGGCATGAATGCAAAGGCTCAAACGGAGCACCCATCAGAAATTTGAGAACAAGGTTCAAATCCCAACCGGGTACCTGGAAAGGTGACGGAGGGAACACATTAGTGAGCCCTTTCAGAAACTGAGAAATTAAAGGAATTTTAAAATAGGAACACTATTCAGACGAGCGCTTAAATATGGACAGGGCCGCGAGGTAACTTTTAACGGTACCCACTTGCAAGCCCCTGTGGACCAAAGAAAGCAAAAAAGACAGAACCATGGGAATGTCACATGCAAAAGGATCCACATTCCTAGCCCTGCACCAGTCGCAGAACTTAGGGCAACGGTACAGGGACTTTGTTGCTGGCCGTCTGGCCGAGAGCAACACCTCCATCACGTCTTCAGGGAGGCCCCAATCCTTATACCTCAACCTTTCAGAAACCAAGCGTGAAGGTTGAGGGATCTGACCTCTGGATGGAGAACCTGACCCCCCTCCCGTGAGAGCAGATCGTCTCGGTAGGGAAGACGACGTGGAGGGCAGATGGACAAGTCGAGAAGGTCCGGGTACCATGTCCTCCGGGCCCACGCCGGAGCAATGAGGATCATGCGGGAACCGAACCTCCGTAACCTCCACAGTACTTGCGGGATGACGTGGACTGGAGGAAACGCGTACAGCAGTGGGAATGACCACTCCACCACGACCGCGTCTCCTAAGGCTCCTTTTGGAGGAAACTCCTGCGAGCAGAACCTCTCGCACTTCCGGTTGACACTGGAGGCGAAGAGATCCACTTGAGGGGTCCCCCAAAGGGCGAAGATCTCCAGGAGAATCTCCTGAGCCAACTCCCACTCGTGAGAGATCGTACTCTGCCTGCTCAGATCGTCCGCCGTCTCGTTTTCGTCTCCGGCCAAATGAACTGCCGGGATCGAAACTTCCTGCTGGATTGCCCAGAACCAGAGCTGCATCGCTTCCCTGCACAGAGGAAGTGACCCTGCCCCCCCTTTTTGTTGAGGTAGTGCATGGCCACCGTGTTGTCCGTCAGGATCAGGACATTCTTCCCTTGCACAGTCGGCAGAAAAGCCTTCAGGGCTAGCCTGACGGCCCTCAGCTCCAACAGATTGATATGGAGTCTGGACTCCGACGGAGACCAACGACCGCCGACTGTCAATTCGTTGGCATGAGCTCCCCATCCCGTGAGGGATGCGCCCGTCATGATCGTCACCTCCGGCCAGGGTAGCCAAAATGGAGCCCCCTTCATCAGATTTTCTTCGACGGCCCACCACAGAAGGTCCTGGGTGACCGAGGACGGCACCTGAACAGGGTCTGACAACCTGCCGGAGGACTGAGACCACTGGAGCTTGAGTGCCCATTGCAAAGATCTCATCCGCAACCTAGCCTCTGAGAGCACAAGAATGCAGGATGCCATGAGGCCGAGCAATCTCAAGAACTCGAACGCCGGGAGAATTTGGGCAAGCTGAAACTTGTGCACCATCTGAATGTGATGAGCCCTCACCTGGGGAGGAAAACACTGCTCCAGGGACGTGTCGAGCACAGCTCCGATGTACTGGAGCCTCTGAGTTGGTATCAAATGGGACTTCTTTAAGTTGAGGGAGAAGCCCATCTTGTGGAGGGAGTGGCAGGTGACAGACAGATGATCCAGGACTTGCTTGGGAGAGCGCGCCCTTATCAACCAATCGTCCAGGTAGGGGTAGACGTGAATCCCCCCTTTCCTGAGGCGCACTGCCACCACTACCATGAGCTTGGTGAAGACCCTCGGGCGGAGGTCAATCCGAACGGCAGGACCCGAAACTGAAAGTGCGAGTCGCCAACCGCGAACCTCAGGTACTGTAACGCTCACCTGGTTCCCACAGGGGCGCTGGTCTAGTCTGGATTGCTGTGGCCTCCTCTAGCGTGATGCGCAGGACCCGGAACACCGATTGGACAGGACCTCCAAATCGTGCTTGCCTGGCCCGTAGGAATATCCTTCTGCAGATGAGAAAGGGGATTAACAGTCTGCAGAATAGTGTGCTAGCTCCCCCCTTCCCCCCTTCGTTCCTCTCTAACTTCCTCCAAACACCGGGTTTAAGCTCACCTTATGGTTTGGAAGGATGAACTCTCCATCCTGCTTCTGGTGCAGGGGCGCGCGTTCGTCCAGTTACTTCACTGGTTTTCAGAATGGCGCTGGCAAAATCCACTTGACTTTCCTGAGCGATGCGCCGTAGGTATGAAAGTTCAAAGTTCAAGTGAGGCCCCCTTTATGTTGTCTTTCTAACCTGTGATCTGTCCTTTATTTCAGGTGCAGAATGAAGGCGATGCGTCGAGGGGTTAAACTGCCGAGGTGAGTAGTGATGAGGGCGATCCCTCTAAATGTCCTTATCATTCCCTAGAAATGTCTCTTGTCCTTTCCCCATAGGGGCCGGGGTACGGTACCTGCCAACGGGGCGGCGCCGACCCGAAATGTGGAAGAAAAGCCGGTAAGTATTATGGCTGTTAATCATGCTTTCCTTCTGTGTTCCTTCTGCTCACCTTTTGTTTCTTCCTCTCTCCCCTAGGTGCAGAGATGTGGCGTCCGATGCTGACAGCCGCGATGGAGCCGGGAGATGTCTCGAGGACAGGTGAGTGAAGCGTGGCGCTGCAGCGAGCAACGCGATGCTTTTAAATGGAAGTCTTTCTTCAGGGATGCTGGCGAGAAGATTCCGGATGCAGGTAAGAAGTTTGAAATAGTCCTTGTTTTTTCACCTTTCTCTTCTCTTCCTTCCTTGCAGGTCTTCCAGGTTCGAGGCGGGCGTGGCTGGAGTCCAGGAGCAGGAGCAGACACGGTGAGCGTTAAGCTGCAGGAAGCAGAACAACGCGAAGCATGAGCTGCTGTCTGGGCGTGGCTTAAATAGCCTCCAAAGAAGTCCCAGGTATGTATCCTTCCCTGGCCACGCCCGAGTGAAAAAATAGTCCCTATGAAAAAATAGTCCCTTTCAGGGCTCAGGGAGGCCTGAAGCGTGCAGCATGGTCTGCATCAGGTAAGTGCACAAAACACCTCCCTTTATGAGCCTGGCACCTATGGCGCCAGGACTGATGTCCAACATGAGCCTGGCGCCAAAGGCGCCAGGACTGAGTCCAAAGAGCCCATATAAGGGGCCGCTGGGCTTTTACCTGAGGGCATGATGCCTGCTTCCGGGGGTGCTGGGCCTGACCTGGTGCTCCGGGGGTAGGCATCATGACAGGTACTTCTTTGCTTTAGATGTATCGGCACATGAAAATAAGTGTCCCTGAGGTCGAGAGACACCAACCAGTCCTGAAGTTGAAGGGCCTGGAGGACTTGAGAGAGAGTAACCATCTTGAATTTGTCCTTCCTGAGGAGTTTGATCAAACCGCGCAAGTCCATGATGGGTCTCAATCCCCGTCTTTCTTGGAAATCAAAAAATAATGGGAATACCATCCCTTGTTCCTCTCCGCTACAGGCACAAGTTCTATGGCGCTTTTCACCAGCAGAGATTGAATTTCCTGCGCAAGGAGTGGATCCAGACTCTTCAAAGAGAGATTCCCCGGTGGATTGTCTTGAGGCCTCTGCCGGAAAGGAAGACAGTACCCGTGGGTTATGATCTCCAGAACACACACATCTGAAGTAATGGCGCGCCACTCTGCAAGATGCTGAGCCAGCCTTCCCCCAAACGGCGAATCATGGGACATGGCCTCATGACTGAGCTGAAGCGGCTGCGGCGTTGCCTGAGGGCAAAGAGGCAACAGCCCGAGCGGCCTTTGCACCTCGAGTACCTGGTTTTCCACCTCTGGCACTCCTACGGTGGCCCCTTTGACTGGCAGCTCCTCTCGCTTCACCAAAGGATGAGTAATAACGAAAGGAATCTCCCCTCCATTGCTGTCCCGTAGGACGAAAAGGCGCAGGTTGGCAAACTGCAGCTTTGGAGGTCTGCAACCTCTCAAGGTTCTCGTCAGGCTTGCTGCGAAAAAGATGTTCCCCGTCAAAGGGCATGTTGAGGAGCCGGGCCTGCACATCAGGAGCAAACCCCGAGTTCCGCAACCACGCAAACCTGCGTATCACGGTGCTCGCCGCCATCGACCGGCTGACGCAATCTGCCTTGTCCAAACCCGACTGAACGGCCTCACACATGGCATCCTTGCCATCCTGAACCATGGCAAGGAACCATCCCGTTCGTCCCCTTCGGGAATATGTTCAGCCGCTAAGGAAACACAGTTCCACAGAATGTGCGTGAAACGTGACAAGGCACATACGGAGCGCCATACCCCCTGAAGAAAACACTTTGTTCGCCCAGCCGTCAAAACGCTTGTCATCCCTATCAGGAGGGATGGTAGGATACGACGCCTGCTTTGCCGGGGCCCTAGCCGCCTGCACCACCAAACTCTCCAAAGTGGGATGCTTGGTCAAGTAGCAGGGGTCACTACTGGCTGGGTGGTATTTTCACGACAAAGACTTGCCCACTGCCGGAGACTCTCCGGAGCAGTCCAAGCCGCTGCCACCCTCCTCTGTAGAGCCATATGGAACGGCATTACCGGGTCAGTTGGTGGACCTTGGTCGAGGATATCCGTAAGGTCATCCTGAAGAAAATCCCCTGGGGGAGCAGACCATCCCAAGTACTCGGTGACCCTAGACGTAAGACGCCGGTACGAGGAGTCGGCATGAGTGCCAGGCTCAGGCCTACAAAACTCCACCTCCAGAGAGGTGTCCAGCCCACTGGCATTGTGCAGGGACTGCCGCAGGTCATCAATTTGGCTATGGCCCGAGAGAATCTCGTCCGGCACCGTATCAGAAACCATGCCATCATCAGAGCCCTCATCCACCTCTGAAATAAACTCAAGATGGCGGTAAGAAGGCACATAATGTGGAACAAAGCCATGCTTGACCATGGCCAGAGCCTTTCTAGGGGGTTCCACCGAGTCCCGGGGTACCCCTGTCGAAACAGCATCGAAAGGCGTTGAGGGCGTCGAGTGAATCGGCGTCGACGCCGAATGCGGCGCCGACAGCATCGATGGTGTGGACACAGGCCTCGAGGCCGGAGCCTCGAGCGTGTCCCTCGACAGCCTGGGCGCCGATGGCGTCGACGACTTCTTCGGAGGTGGGCCTCGAAAGAGTCCGTCGACGACCTCAGCGCCACCGGTGTCAATGTCTTCCTCGAAGACACCACAGGTGCACACGGTCTTGAGCGCGTCGAGGACCGGGACCTGGACCGGGCATGACAAGAACGATTCCCCTTGTCCGAGCGGGACCTCTCCCGCGAAGCGTGCCGACCACCCGAGCCCGAAGGCGTGCGAGCAGTGTCTCTCGACCGATCACGACCGACCCCACTCGGAGGCGCGGACGGACCACTAACATTTTCTTCCCGAAGGAAGCCCATTCCTCCGGTGTCGCATGCTTGGTGGGATAAGCGACCCGCCGATGGGTGGAGTCCTCGGATGAGGACGGGGAAGGCGACCGATGACGGCGCTTCCGGGAGTGCCTCGAAGAGGAGTGGCGGGACCGACTCCGGGACAGAGACCCACTGGACTTCCGACGACGATGCGGAGAGTCGCCCCTCGAATCGTCCGTCGAAAGCCCCGCAGACCTCGACTTCTGTGGCTTGGACACCTTACCTACCGACAACTTCTTCTTGCCCTCCCGCAATGCTTTGGACGTGAGCGACTGGCAGTCGACACAGTCATCCGTGTCGTGGGCCTCCCCGAGGCACCAGAGGCAGGGGTTGTGCGAGTCTGTCACCGACATCTTGGACCCACAGTTCCCGCACTTCTTAAAGCCCGGACGCAGGGTGGAAGACAAGGTAGACATCTTCACGAAGAATATACTACACAATACAAACAGGTTCAAAAAACCGAGAAAGAACAGAAACTCCAAAGAGTCGAGGCGCGCCGTGATCTCCGAAGTGAACACGTTCGCGGAAAAAACGGAACTGAGGCTACGGGCGTTGTGCGTCCTACTTATAACATCCAGTGACGTCGGAGGAGGTCCTCAAGGGCGGCGTATCGACGCAGGACGCAGATGCCGAAGATTTTCCGAAGCAGCACAGCTGTGGTGATTCCATGTCATAGATATGGAATACGTTGGAGGACCCAATCCCCTCGAAACATGCTTTGCGTTTTCTGCACCTGCAGCGTAACACTCAACGTGTTCGGATCGGTTTCCAGTAGGCCTGCATCTTTCTTCTGCGCTCAGCTCCTGCAAGAACAAGAACACCGTTAGGAACAGCCTTACCTTGCAGTGCTTCTGCCCATCATTCATCGCTCCTTCTGTCTGCGGGCATCTTCGGCGGTGTCATTCCGATCCCGGCACGCCGCTTCCTAAGGAAAAGGGAAAAGAACAGAAAAAAGGCATTAGTAAGCATTCTGCAAATCTTGTACGAGCTTCAAACACTTACCTGAATCCCAGCCGCTCTGGGGGATCTCTGTCTCCGGAACTTCTCATACATCTGCAAGAGGGAAAAGACACTCCAGGTTAGCGTGGAAACATCTAGAGGCGCCGCATACCGCGCTTACCCACCGTATTTGTTCTTCATAACCGGCATCCACGCTGAAAACGTTGCGGCACCTAAAAGACACAGAAAAATAACTCAGTTCAATACAAATACGAAAGGGGTGCATCCCGTTCACACTCACCATCAGCGCTACTCATCTCAGCAGCACGTCGACATCCCCGGACGCCGGCCATCATCTAAGGAAGGAAAGGAACGAAGATAGGAACTGTTCAAAAGACTCATTATACTTACCTGTCGGACCCTTGCCAGTGAAGTAACTAGGCAGCAACGAGCCCGCATCAATCAACACGCCCCTGCGCTGAAAGCAGGACGGAGAGCACACTAGCCAAGAAAACAAGGTGAGCTGTGGATCAAAGGGAAGGGTTGGACCCCGGGGAAGAAGGGGTTCAAGCAGACAGAGACAATAGGGAGTTAAACTCTACCAATCCCGTGTTTCAGGCCCACTCCAGTCGAATACCCCCCCAGGGAAGGGTTTGAGGTCGTAAGAGGTCAGAACAGGCTGAGTGACGTCCCCGTGGATACCAGGTGAGCGTTACACCTAAATAGTAATGTGTTCTTCTCAAACAAACAGAAGGTCCAAGGGTGATTGGGTTACATTGCCCTTGGAGACCCATGTGGGGCTCACAGGTTTCACTGGCGTGAGAAACTAGGAGTTTCATTCTGTACAGTACAGGAAGGGTTGCCTCACACTTTTCCTGGCGTTGCATGCTTCAGGGCGACCCAAACCTGTGTTCGTGATTGAACCTAAATGTGGGCTTTTTGGGCCTCGTACCTCAAGACTTAAAATGGTGTTCAGTCTCGTGAATAGGCACTTCAGCCAACAAGCAAAGCTAGAGAGGGGTCCCTGATGTGTGGTCGCTCCCGTTTTCTGTTTCCCCACCTACGTGAACTCACAATAATATCCTGACCCAATCTCGTTCCTCCTCCCAACATATGGTCCTGCCAAGAGCTGACCTGGCATGCCAGAACCGTCCTGTTTTTTCCAATTCATGATTCTCTATCTTCACCTCACGCTCTCCTTTACCTCCTGATGTTCCACCTACAACATCCTCTGTACTACCTTCACTGCCACTTTGGGGTGTATCGACCTCTGCCTCCATATCACTCTCTCCCCTTGATGTTAACTCCTCTGTTTCAATCCCAGCTTCTGTTATTCCATCCTCCTCCTTAGGTCTCACCACCTTCAGCTGTGCCCCAATTGTTACCCCCTCCTCTTCACAATCTACTAGGTCCTGATGCTGTTAGATCCTCATGTCCTCTCTGTTGTTGAATTCTCTTACTTCAGCTTCTTGGCCTTCACCACCTCTGCTTGTCCTATGTCACATTCAAAGGTATACCCTTCTCCTTTGCCTCAGTACCTTTCCCCATCTCCCTCCTTCCCTCTCACCCTCTGATGCTAAAGTCTTGCGCTGTTTAGCTTTCACCACCTCCTCCTGTCCTCTCTCTCCTTCTGATGTCATACTCTCCTTCACGTGCTCCTCAACCCAGCATTCTCAAAATGCAAGCCTCCTGCACCTGCACCTTCAACCCACACTGGATGGGGATGGATGATTTTATACTGTGCTTTCTTCTTCTGCTTGGGGCGGCGGATTTTTATTGAGGTTCTACACCTGTGACTGTTAATTGGATGAGGGGCAGCTTGGCAGGTATTCCTGAGTGTACCTGGGTCTGTTTTGGACCTATCCGTCATCTTGATTGGTAGTTCTCTCCCTCTAACCTTACCTGGTGCTGTATGTGCTGAGCTGAAGGCTTTGGAGTTTACAGCGTTTGAATGAAAAGCTGGACACTCCCTAGGTAATCTTCCTTAACACTTCACTCCACATTTTCGCTTGTGCATGCGGGAAACGTAAACACTGTATCCCCAGCATGATAATCTCTTGCTGGGGTACAACATTTTGATAGCTATTTCCTGCATCGTACTTTCACCATTCGGCAGTTGTGAGCTGGCAACATTGTGTGATTGAAGCTCACTATGCACCCCAGTATCATTGTGAAATTACACTTTTGAATTTGGAGGTGAAGCTGCAACTGCAACAACATCGACAGCCGTCAAGAAACCTTTTCCACTAATGGAAAAGCAGTCTAAGTTAGCAATGCTCCCTCTAATTATCATATCTCTACTACAACAGGAAGTGAAATAGTACAGGGGATTGCAGGGATCGGGTTACTAGCGTGATGAAGTCCCACATATAGTGGAGTGGGGGAAAGTGTTAAGGTCATGGGATCAGTGTACTGATCTATGCTCCCTCCAATGGGGCACTCTCTGGTGTAAGTACCCCTAAAATGTCTTTGATAATTGGATGGTTGTTTACGAGAGGTTAGGCAAACAAGGATGAAGATGTACTGGGGAGTATAGAGGACCCTCTATATACCTTCAAGATGCCTGCAACTTGAAGAACGTGGCATCATCAGACCTACAGGTTCACTGCAGTCCTATCACCTAGTCTCCCGTATGGACATTGTCATAATCCTTATAAGGAAAAAGAAAATCTCAAGCACATATTGAGCTCATGGTGGGTAATAGTTAGATGCCCTCTAAATCAGGCCGCTTTGTGCATAGTACCTAGTTACTTAAAAAGTAGACTAGGAGACAGAGTTGCACATGAAGCAACAATGGCTGGTAAAAGAAGAACTGTTGTTTGGCAACTGCTTCCCTAGTATGCGAAGCAGCATTTTATTTTATAGAAAACTGATAAAAAAAATGGTGCAATACATAGAGTATCCAAAGGCAGGTGGGGGCAGCGATCTTGTTCCGGGCACTTGCAAAGCCAAACAACCTAATGTCAGGAATAAATCAAATTGTTGACTCCTCCACTCAAATAGATGCAACTTAAGAGAGATCCATAACAAAAAAGGTATTTCAACTCTCAGAGTGAAAATTCCTTTTTGAAAAATTTATTCGGAACCCCCCTTCACAAAAAGCAGGGATGCATTTCTTGGTTGAGGACAGGCTACCCAAGTGAATACTATAAGGACTTCTTGCACTCATGAAAGGATCGACCAAAAGCACATTCAAATACAATCTGAGGGACTTGTAATTTTTGCCCTCCATTGGTCCAATATCCCTGTCTCAGAACAGTTTCAATATGGCAAGCTTAACGAATGGGGGCACATTTGAGCGAGTGCTTTGTTGGGTGCCTTTCTGCTGGGAAGCTCTCCTCCAGTGTGACTCCAATGAAGTGCATCTACTTTCGCTTTAGCGAAATAGAATTGAACTGTTATTACAAAGACAACAGACTTGCTTGGCACTTTACTCCGCTCCATTTCTCTTGCTTCGTTATATTCAGCGTGCGCGCGCGCATATGAGAGAGTGCTCTGTTGAGTGCTGTTCTGCTGGGAGGATCTCCTCCACTGTGACCCCAGGTATGACCCTTTTTCTAAAATCAACACCTATTACATGGATTTGGACCCTTGACAGTTTACCACCTCCCCCTCTTCTTTTTACAGTGTACTGCATCTACTTTTGCTTTAACGAAATTGAACTGAACTGTTATTACAAAGACAACAGACTTGCCTGGCAATTTACTCCGCTCCATTTCTCTTGCTTCGTTATATTCAGCGTGCGCGCGCGCATATGAGCGAGTGCTCTGTTGAGTACTGTTATTCTGTTCAGCTGGTGAGCGGGTGAGCCAACGCTGACTCTAACATACAAAGAAATCTCTTATCTTTATATTCACTGTGCATCACTTTCCACATAGTGGCTAAATCTGATTTTCTCCAGCTTTCCTCATTAACTATGTATACATTGAAAACTGCCATGCCCCTGGATGTGGGTCATTTTTCTCATCCCACCCCTCTATTGACCCCCATAGCAGCGTCTATATCCACTGGTCACTCGTGAGACTTCAATGACACAAAACAGCAATCCAAGTCTCGGTCGATGGATATCAGAAATTACTGTCAATTGAGCCTCTCCCTTTTCCTTTCCCCAGACCTCTTGTTCTGTGCCTCCTGTGAAAATACCAATCTTAAACCAGTTGTCTCTTGATCACCCTCTGCCTCATGTACACAATGCCATACATGATTCAGTCTTACTGGCAGAAATGCCCCCAAACAAACCCTGCCCAGAGCCAGAATTTGAACACATTTCCCCCCATTACTAATTCGAACAGCAAGGTTCTCTCGACTAACCATCAAGTGACTATTGATGATGCACTCATTCACAACCCAGAGGCGCATCACTTGCCCTTACTGTACAATCAAATTGTTCAACAGGCTCATATTTCTTTGCTGCTCCAATCTGTACATGATCCATCTCCATTATCCCAAGCCCCATTAGTACATCATATTCCATCTTCCATTGCACCATCTTCTACCTTTCCGAATAACTCTGTTTTAGTTCAGGAAACGCAGAAAGATTAACTCTGCCCCCGCCGTCCACTAAATCTTTCACATTCTACAATTTTATATCCGGACTCCAAGAACTCTTCTTTCAATTCCTCACTAAGTTCCCCGGCATCTTTTGTGAAACCCACTCCTAGACCTTCATTTGGAATGAAACCTCCGGTTAATCCCTTACTTGAGGTTACCCTGGTGGCAATGAATAATGGCTTGCCAGGCCTAACTAAGCTTTTTGAAAATCTTGAAATGAAAGCTAATAATCAAAATTTACTTATTAACACACTTGTGCAAAAAGTTGATAGGATATTGCCGCAATTTGATACTCTACTGCACTCTTTAATAGAAAAACGTCCTCTCTGTGCCCTCATATCAAAATTAAATAATCTCCCCCTTAATAAACACCAGATAATCTATACCTCAGACGCTGATACTATTCAAACTATTGACTCAATTCAGTTCATAAGTGATTCTCAGCATATAATTCAAGATCCTATTGTTGTTTCGCCATGCTTTCCTAACAAATCCATCGACGCCCCAGATGAACCATTGTTTCAACTATTCAAGGCTAAGAGACGTCGCAAGAGAGGCAAACGGATGCAATCCTATGTCAAAAAAAACAAAAGAAAAAAAAAAACAATATGCTTCTCTGAAATCTACCTTGAGCAGTTCAAAGAAATTCATAGATTCCATGCAAGAATTCAAGCACAAGTAGTCAAATCCCTCCACAGAACTCGACTCTCGCAGGGCCACACAAGGGGAAAAAGAAAATGTCTCAGCCTCAAGCCCCCCAATCTCTCCCTCCTCAGCCCAACGCAGCTTTGAACACTTCACTAGATACAATTGATTCAAACCAAGCCCCAGGCCCTCCCTTTGAGGATGTAGACTTAATGAACTTGTCTACCTATTCTATCACACCCTTCCCTCCAATTTCACCTGTAGACTGTCATCTTCCTGCCCACGAAAATGTGTCTTTCCGAACCAAGACTGCTACAGTTGTTGAGACTAGTAGGGCTCTTGCATCTACCGACGATTTTATCACCATGGAAGAAAAGAGACAACGCCTCACTAAACCATCTAATAGCCCTAATACACGGCCCATGTCCACAAATTGGGACGGGTCCTCATTGCATCCCTGGTACCCAATATCAATATACTAATCTAGCTTGTGGAGCTCGGAGCTTAAATGACAATCTTTTTTAATATTATTTTTATTGATTTTCACATATTATCTGCTAAGATCATAAACCAACAACCATTCCATTCCCCCGTCCCCTCCCTACTCTCCCCCACCGGAAGTTCACCATCCGTGTTCTTTCTCATTACGTTTTTCTTCCCCCCTTCTTTAGTTGAATAGGGCTAATATCCATATTGTATGTGGGCACCATTGTTTTAAGATATTCCAGGACTATCCCCCAGTCCGTTCTGAATTTTTGATTTTCACCTTGGATACTATACGTTATATGTTCCATGGTTATGTACAACCATACCCTTTGCGTCTAGTCTATTGCTATTGGTGGGTGTTTCTGCTTCCATTTTTGGGCTATTTCCAACCGAGCCCCTATCAGTAGTCCCATAAAGTTATGTTTGTGTCCCGTTCACCTGTTTATCCTGGGGATCCTAGAGCCTGCACAGCCACACTTCTTCCCCTATGCTCCTAACTCCTGGGAACATTCTCTGCATTTGGATCTTAACGTCTGCCCAGTACTGATGAAGGGCTGGGCAATCCCACCAGATATGCCGCCAGTCTCCCGCCCCTCCATATTCCCTCCAGCATTTATTAGGGCAGTTAGTGTCCATCATGTGGAGCCTTTCTGGCATGTAATGCCATTGCAGCAAGATTTTCATCCACATTTCTCTGGTCTGGATGGACCTCGTGAGCTTGGGTCATCCCCCAGATGTATTCCCATCGTTTCTTTGGGAGCGTGCCTTTAAGTGTCTTCTCCCACCTTTTTAAGTACTGCCATTTGACATCTTCCACTTGCACATTAATGAACTTATAGGTATTCGAGACAAACTTGGTGGCCCCAGTATGTGTCATGATATACTTTTCGAACGAGGTCAGCTCCTGTGTCGCTGCGCTTTTAATGTGTTGGTGTGCTCAGCCAGTGGTGTAGTTGTTCTTATTTCTATCTGTCGTTGGGGCTCAGGTCAAGCTGTGTTGTGCAGTCTGCAAGTGTTTTTATATGTTGCGCCTGATACATGTCACTGACCATTTCACACCCCGCCTCCTCCCACTTCTGGAATGCCCCTTGCTCCATTCCCGGTGGGAATTCTGGATTTTTAAATAAAGGCATAAAAGGGGCTGGATTCCTAGTTAATGTTCCCATCTGTGTTGCCTTGTCCCATACACTCAGAGATGTTTTCATAATCTCACTGATCTGCACATTGGGATGTCTGTGTTGCTTTCCTATCCATAGGAGGTGTTGGGTTTAAATGACAATCTTAAGCCCACATCCTCAGGAGCAGGACATTTAAGGCACTCTGATTGCTTCAATATACTAATGAAAGACAGACAGAGGTATGACCCATTTCCCAACTACCATCCTTACCCTACTGTATTGCGTCTATTTGGCTTTAGGGGAAGAACACAAACACTTACGTCTCCCCCAGCCCCTTCTCGCAATAACGAGTAATTCGACTCAGAGTAGCAGAAGAAACATACATACATCGTATTAGGTTGTAAAAATGGCATGTTATAGGCCTTTTATTCATACCAAATGACTATATAATGAACAAATAGAACGCCAATACATACAAAGAGATATATATATATCTAGATTAGAATATAAATTGCATCACCGTTAGCCATGAGACAGAGGAAAACTTCATCTTGGCCACCAGACAACACTGCTTAGACCCTTAGCAGGTGGGCGAAGAGATTATTGCGGGCAACGGGGTCTGAAGCGGAGCATCCTCCCTTTAAGCGAGACTGGAACACCCGGGGTTCAACATCCAACTCTGACCCCTCCGTGATGCCATCTCCTTTATGGGGCACCACCCCCACCCCCCGTCAACTGCGTTCTGCCCTCAGCCGAAAGGCAGATCACAAGTCGAAGAGACAGAGGGTGGGAAAATCTAGTTGGAAGGGGAAAAACCCAGTGCTCCTCTGCTTCCATTTATTCCCAGACCCTTTATCGGGCATCTGCAGCGCACTCTAACTCCCCTTCTGTAGTCGTCCTTCAATGGACAATACAATTACTATTCTCTGTAGCCAGTCCGCCTGCAAAATATGTATGTGACCTTGCTCTGTTTTCCCTGCTACTTGCTCATTCTGTGAGGCCCGCGGAAACACAGACTTTATTACTGCAATGGGAGATCAGTGTTCAAAATGGCTGCGCATCAACGCCATGTTATTCTGGCTCGCATATTACATACTGGCATTACACCGACTCAAAACAATTCTGAGTCTAAAACCCATTCAAATGGAAGATAAGAGTATATACAATTTATAGATCACCATTAACTAGATAAAGTTTGTCTGACAATTCCATCTCGCATAGTCAGACAGATATTATGGGATGCAAAAGAACATTGTGGCTTTAGCTTGACCATATCCAATGAGTCACTTTCCCACAATATGTCTATAAAAGCCCCTTCAGAACATCTATCTTTTAAGGGACTTTCAACTTCCCACCCTGAACCACTATCTATTACTTGTCAGGGAGCCCAAGGTGCCCTTGTATGAGATGTTACTTTCAGCTGTCCTCCTCAAACATCTAGAGACTCTTCTTGGTTTTGGCATGCACAGGAAATGAAGGATAATTCGACTAACTCCATCCAATAATGTCATGCCTAAAAATTGCAGTCTGGAATACTTGAGGATTTAAAAACCTTATCACAACCTTATCACCACCTGAAACAAATTTCTTAACTAGCTTTGACATCATTCTTCTACAAGAAACCTTGATAACTGTAGCTCCTTCTTGGTCCGGGGCTAAAGGTTTGCTGGGTACCAGCGATAAAACACTTTAAAGGCCGTCCGTCAGCTGGAATTCTTGCAGCTATTAAATTAGATACTAGCTATACTTTGACTCCCTGGGCCTCCCCACATCCATTCATACAATTACTCAAACTCTGTCCTTTGCTTGCGCACAGGCCTAAAAGTAAATCTACAGCTATCCTGAACTTGTATTGGAACCCTTCTGCTATGTTTGATGATGACTTCTTATCATCTGGGAGTCTTATGCTAGATCTAGCGCTCTCAGACTCTTCAATTGATACCATCTTGATAGCCGGCGAAATAAACATTAAATGTCTCAACATTAGAGACTCACATCACTCCTCAAGAGCCAAAGGCTGGATCTCTCTGATGAATGACAGGGGTTTCACTATGTTAAATGGAAATATATCTGGTGATATTCCCCCTAGACCGACTTGGCACCGGGATTCTCTTATGGCAACGATAATTATATCTTTGTTTCAAAACATTGCATTATCTCTATGGAGTCATTTGAAATCCTTTCTACGTACAAGAGTGATCAGAATCTCTTAGCATTAACCATACTTCAACTCTTTTGTGATTATTACAAGCCTATTTTGCAAGTCCAAAGAGGATGAAATAGAAATACCTGGACAGAAACCAAGCTTCACCACTTTTATGATTCTTTAACCTCCTTCTGCAAATTCTCTACTCTTTCTTCGCCTCCGCTCTATATTGCACTTCATCTCTTTGTGGAAAAATCTCACAGAAATTACTGCTCTCTCTCTATTACCAAGCACCCATATGATTCTAGGTTCCAAGACATGAAAACTCAGGTCAAGAGACAGCGTAGGCAAATCATTCTATCAAATCCACCAGATAAAAACCATAAGTTAAACAATCTTTAAACTAAATACACAGACTGGACTAAATGGCATAGACATAACAACATCCAGCAAAATGGGGAAGCAATGCTGCATGCTAGTCTCTAAGTCCAGTGCTGAGATCTGGTCGTTGTTAAAGCTTGGTACAAATGATACCTCATTCCCACTGATGATTAATCCAATCAATGAGCATAATTGGTACCTACATTTCTCCACATTCTTCGCTAAACCTTCTGATATACCCTTTGTACCAGACTTTTCCTCAGCTGATCTTCACTCACTTGTCTTTTCTCATGAAGACATTTACTTAGGAATTAAGAAATCAAACACCTCGAGAGCCCCCGGCCCCGATGGCCTTTCCAATAAATCACTAAAAGCACACCCAGAAATATGGACATCCATCCTTTTCTCAATTTTTCAACAAGTTCTTAATTCTGGCATTATTCCAAACTCCTGGAAGCAATCTATAATCATTCCAATCTTTGAGAAAGGCAATAGGTCATTACCATGTAACTATCGCCCGATAGCTATATTGGACATTCCGGGCAAACTCTTTGCACGTTTGGTACTCAAAGACATTGTAAAATGGCTTTCAGCTGCCTCGTTACTAGATATCCATCAATCTGGTTTTGTCCCTAATTTAGGAACACCAGTGAGCTTACTCGTCTTGACAGTCATAAAAAAACTGTTTTCCATTCGGCTAACCTGTATACTTGGCTTTTATAGACTTCAAACAAGCATTCGTCTCAATCCCCAGAGAGTTGCTTTGGTCTAAAATGCTGAATGCGGACTGTCCTGCCTACCTGCTTAATCTATTAATTCAATTTCACACAGGCACGACGGTACGTGTCAAATTAAATTACAAAGGCCTTCTATTCCAATCGAATCCGACTTTCCAGGGGATTAAACAAGGCTGTATTTTAGCATCTGTTCTAATACATTTTTTTTTATAAGAGACATTGCTATACATCTGAATGCCATTTCTTCCTTTCGCCCAAAAGTAGGAAACCCTTCAATATCCTGGCTACTCTATGCCGATGATCTTGTCCTATTGAATACATCTCCAATAGGATTACAAAGAAAACTATGAGCCTTAGAAGAACAAGTTACTTACCAACTGGTAACGTTCTTTCAATTGTATGTTCCTCCAACCTATTCCACATCTTTGACATGTAATGTCCACAGCGGTGTACTTCGGAAACTTTTTCGGCAGAGGGCGTCCTGCGTCGAGCTGATGTCCCTCGAAGGCCTCCGTCGAGGGCGACGTCACCGGATGTTATAAATAGGATGCACAGCGCCCATAGCCTCGGTTTAGGGTTTTTCCTCCATAACGTGTGACATGCACATATCCAATGCCTGCTTGACTGCACATATCCTTGCAGAAACGTAAGCTGCAATCGCATAGAAAATTCTCCAGGCGGGCAGGCTGGAAGTGCTATGTGGAATACGTTGGAGGAACATCCAATCGAAAGAACGTTACCAGTTGGTAAGTAACTTGTTCTTCAAATGGATTGTGTCCTCCAACGTATTCCACATATTTGACAGACTCCCAAAGCAGGACCAGAAAATGGAGGAGGGAAAAGAATTTAGAGTACCCAATCAGATGGCGGAATAAAGAACCGCCTTACCAAAGGCCATATCCTGACCATGGATCATATCCAGAGAATAATGTTTAACAAAGGTGTGGATAGAAGCTCATGTGCCTGCATCACAAATATTCCTAATAGGAACTCCCCGTTGTAGGGCTTTGAAAGTAGACACGCCTCTAGTGGAATGAGCTCGCAACCATTCAGGAGGGTCCTTACCCGCCAATCAGTAACATTCAGTAATGGTGAGGATAATCCACAGACAAGCTCTGTTTGGTAACAGCCTGGCCCAATCGGTGTCCAGCATATCCCACAAAGAGTTGATCGTCCACTCTGACCCTGGACATCCTAGAAATATAAAAGCTCAGAGCTCTCATAGGGTCCAACCTATGGAGTCGCTCCTCTTCCTTACCAGGTTGAGAAGGAGGATAGAAAGATGGAAGAACCACTTTCTGGCTTAAATGAAATTCAGACACCACCGTAGGTAGAAAGAAAGGACGCACCCTCAGTACAACCCTATCCTTGTGGAACACAGTAAAGGGTGGCTTAGATAGAAGTGCCTGCAATTCACTCACTCTGCGAGCGGAAGTAACCGCAACCAGGGACACGGTCTTGAAAGACAATAATCTCAAAGGACAAGAGTTCAAAGGTTCAAATTGAGCACCCATCAGGAATTTCAAAACCAAATTCAGATCCCAAACTGGCACCTGGAAATGGGATGGCGGGAACATATTAGTGAGCCCTTTAAGAAATTGGGAAATCAAAGGAATCTTAAAGTAAGAACATTCTTCAGACGAGCGCTTGAAGATAGACAGCGCCGCCAGGTAACCCTTAATGGTACCCACTTGCAGGCCCCTGTGGACCAAAGAAAGCAAGAAAGACAAAACCACGGGAATGGAACACTGAAAAGGATCAATATTTTGTCTTCTGCACCAGTCGCAAAACTTACGCCAACGGTACAGGGATATTGTTGCTCGCCTCCTGGCCGAAAGCAACACCTCCATCACGTCATCCGGGAGGTCCTAATCCTTATACCTCAACCTTTCAGATACCAAGCGTGAAGGTTGAGATTCCTGACCTCTGATGGAGAATCTAACCCTCCACCCCCTGCGCGAGAGCAGAACCTCTCGGCAGGGAAGACGGCGTGGAGGACAGATGGACATTTCTAGAAGGTCCGAGTACCACGCTCTCCTGACCCAATCCGATGCAATGAGGATCATGTGGGATCCGAACCTCTATAACCTCCATAACACTTGAGGAATGACAGGGGCTGGAGGAAACGCGTACAGCAATGGGAATGACCAATCCACTATGAATGCGTCTCCTAAGGCTCCTCTCGGAGGAAATTCCCTTGAGCAGAATCTCTCGCACTTCCAGTTGGCACTGGTGGCGAAGAGATCCACTTGTGGTGTTCCCCAAAGGGCGAAGATCCCCAGAAGGACTTCCTGAGCCAACTCCCACTCATGAGAGATCGTCTTCGGCCTGCTCAAAGTGCCCGCCGCCGCATTGTCCACTCCGGACAGATGAACTGCCGAGAGCGTAATTTCCAGCTGGATTGCCCAGAACCAGAGGCTGCATTGCCTCTCTGCACAACGGGAGTGACCCTACCCCTCCTGTTTTGTTGAGGTAATGCATGGTCACTGTGTTGTCGGTCATGATCAGGACAATCTTCCCCCGCACAGACTGCAGAAAAGTCCTAAGGGCCAGCCTGATGGCCCTGAGCTCTAACAAGTTGATGTGGAGTTTGGACTCCGATGGAGGCCAACGACCGCTGGCGGTCAAGTCTGCGGCATGAGCTCCCCAGCCCGTGAGGGAAGCGTCCGTCACTACAGTCATCCCCGGCCACAGTTGCCAAAACGGCTCCCCCTTCATCAGGTTCCCCTTGTTGGCCCACCACAGAAGATCCTGGGAGACCAAGATTGGAATCTGAACGGGATCCGACATCTTGCCTGAGAACTGCGACCACTGCATCTTGAGGTCCCAATGCAGGGATCTTATCCTCAGCCTGGCCTCTGCCACCAGAAAAATGCAGGATGCCATGAGGCCGAGCAACCTTAAGAATTTGAAAGCCAGGAGACTCTGGGCATGTTGAAACTTGTCCAGCATCTGCGTAATGTGATGAGCACTTACCTTGGGAGGCAAGCACTTCCCCAAGGACGTGTCCAACACAGCCCGATGTACTGGAGCTGTTGGAAAGGTGTCAGATGCGACTTCTTGAAATTGAAGGAGAAGCCTAGCTTGTGGAGGGAGCAGCAGGTGAGACTGAGGTGATCCACTGCTTGCTCGGAAGAACGTGCATGGCACGGATCAGCCAGTCGTCTAGGTAGGGGTAGACGTGAATTCCCCCCATGCCTGAGATACGCTGCCACCACCACCATTAGCTTGGTGAAGACCCTCGGGCGGAGATCAATCCGAATGGCAGGACCCAAAACTGAAAGTGCGAGTCGCCAGCCGCAAACCTCAGGTACTTCCTGTGCTTGGGATGAATTGGCACATGACAGTAAGCATCCTGTAGGTCCAGAGACACAATCCCCCGTTTTTCTTTGGGATAAAAAAATAAGGGGAATACCATCCCTTGTTCCTCTCCGCTACAGGCACCAGTTCTATAGCGCCTTTCTCCAGCAGGGTTAAGATTTCCTGCACAGGGAGCGGATCTGGTAGCTTCAAAGAGAGTTTCCCCTGTGGATTGTCATGAGGCCTCGTTAGGAAGGGAATGCAGTAGCCGCGTGCTATTGTATCCAGAGCCCACGCATCCGAAGTAATGGCTTGCCACTCTTCGAGACGCTGAGACAGTGTGCCCCCAACCGGCAAACCATGGGACATGGCCTCATGACTGTTTTGGAGCAGCTGCAGCAGTGCCAGAAGGCAAAGAGGCAGCTGCCTGAGTGGCTTTGGCACCTGTATTTCCCCGACTACCACGGGAACTTTTACGCTGACCCCTTTGACTGGCGGGCCTTTCTCGTTCTACCAAAGGAGGAGTAGTAACGAAAAGAACCTCCCCTCCACTGCTGTCCCCTAGGACGAAAAGGCAGGGGTTGACGCACAGCTGCGCTTAAAGATTTTGCTGCAGCTTTTGAGGTCTGCAACCTCTCAAGGCTCTCGTCAGCCTTGTTGCCAAACAAGTGTACGCTGTCAAAGGGCATGTTCAAAAGACGGGCTTGCACATCCGGGGCAAAACCCGACTTCCGCAACCACGCAAACCTGCATATAACGGTTCTCGCAGCCATGGACCGGCTAACACTGTCAGATGTATCCAAACCCGACTAAAGGGATTCGCACATAGCATCCTTGCCATCCTGCACGAGAGCAAGGAACCCATTCCTTTCTTCCCTCTCAGGAATATGCTCAGCCGGTAGAGAAACACAGTTCCACAGAGTGTGTGAAAACCTTGCTAAGGCACAAGGGAGTTGGCTGATTTCAACGCCATACTCCCCGCAGTAAATACCTTGCGAGCCCAACTGTCGAAGCGTTTGTCGTCCCTATCCGGAGGTATGATAGGGTACGCCGCCTGCCTCGAGGTGGCCGTAGCCGCCTGAACCACCAAACCCGCGGGAGTGGGGTGAGTGTAAAGTAGCTGGGGTCGCTAACGGAAGAGCGGTACTTCGTCAAAGACTTGTTAACAGCCGGAAGAGAGTCCGGTGACTGCCAAGCAGCTGCCACCCTTTTCTGTAAAGTGAGATGAAAAGGTAACACCGGGTCAGAGGACAGACCGTGATCTAAAATGTCTGTTAGATCATCCTGCACAAAGTTTTCAGGAGGACTAGACCAGCCCAGATTCTCCGAGACCCTAGCCATGAGCCACCTGTTCGAAGACTCAGCATGAGCCCCAGGCTCAGGTCTTCCAAAATTCCACTTCCGGAGAAGTGTCCAACCCACTGGCATCATGAAGGGTTTGCCTCAACTCATCCAATTGAATGTCTCCGGAAAAGACTGGAGCCACATCATGCTCAACAGGGTCCTCAAATTCAGACCTTTCTTCCTATTCATATATGTCGTCCAGAGGGAGGTGAAAACCTGGCCCTGGGACAGAAGAGGCCCTGGAGTCCAATACTGGCCTCACAGACTTAGCAGTAGCCTTCCTTGGAGGATCCACCACATCCGGGTACTCCAATTGCAAATTTCGGGCAAAAATCCCCAAAGGTGTTGAGGGCGCTGAAGGCTTCGGCATCGACACTGGTGCCGACGGCGCCGTGGGCTGATCAGATGGCAAAGCGTCGACATGCGAGTCGGACAGACACAGCGCGACCGAGTCGGCTTCGAGCTCTTAGCAGGTTGCAGCGGTCTAGCTGGAGATGAGGCCCGAGACCTGGAAGCCCGTCTGTTGCGACTATCCGAAGCCTTGTCCGAACAGGACCTCGAAGGTTCCCGGTGCGAGGAACCACTCTGGTACCAAGAACCCTGGGGCTCCTCCCGACGCGGAGAGTCCCCCCTCGAGTCATCGGTGGACACCCCTTTGGATTTTGATTTACGGGACTTACTGGGTTTAGGACCCCTCCCTACCTGGAGCTTCCCCTTACGCTCCCGCAAGGCCTTGGCAGTCAGCGACTGGCACTTTGAACAGTCGTCGGTGTCGTGACTCTCGCCCAAGCACCACAAACAAATGCGATGCGGGTCGGTGAGCAACATTTTCGACTTGCAGTTCTGGCAAGTCTTGAAGCCAGACCGTGGAGTCGTAGGGGTTGAAGAAAAAGACATGTCTGCGATGAAACACACGAGGCGCGCTGAGTTCTCGAACCAAACACGTTTGCGGAAAAAACGGAACTCAGGCTATGGGTGCCGTGCGTCCTATTTATAACATCCGGTGATGTCGCCCTCGACGGAGGCCTTCGAGGGACATCGACCCAACATCGACGCAGGACGCCCTCTGCCGAAAATGTTTCCGAAGTGCACAGCTGTGGACATTGCATGTCAAAGATGTGGAATACGTTGGAGGACAAAATCCATTTGAAATATATATTACGTATGGGGGCAACTGCCAATTTAACAACACTGAAACTTCCTTGGTTCCCTCTGTGAACCCCTCCAACTTGAGAGATGTATGCTATGAAAAAACAACTCAGTCCAAAAGTAAGCATGCCCAGAAGTTCCAAATGTTGCTGGCTGCATGACACTGAGGTCACCTACAATCCCTAATTTTCTGTATCTAAAGATTTGCCTCCAGAAGTCGACTGTATTTTTAACAATTTACTTTTGCTTTAGACTTTAATGTCCCCCTAGAAAAGACCATACATCTAAAACCTTTACCCTAATTTCTGATTGCAAATACCCCATTTTAAGCAGATGTTGTATGGCTGTTTCTTTGTGACCTTAACTAGTTTAGAAATTCTTAATTTTGGAACATTCTTTTGCTACACTTTCGGCTCTTATTCTCTTGAGCCGTTTTGAACTGTGCATATCTTTTTTTTTGGTTACTTTTGTTTTGACGTCTTTAAACAAACATATTGACCAAAAAAAATAGAGAAAAAAATAAATTGAACCACATGTACAATCTGACTTAAAATTAACATTATGGCTTGGATGACCGAGAAGATTGATGTATGCGCTCATACATGGATACAATGCCAAAAGTTGCCTCTCTACACCTCTTGGTATCAAGCACATAGTTTGTTTTTTTCAAAACATGAATACTTTTCCAGATGGCCTATTTCGATTTTTTAATGTATTTTCTTTAGTTTTATTTCATTACCTTTGTAACAAAAGGCAATATAAACAGCACAACTATATAGACTTACTCAAACTCTCACAGTGACACTTTATACCTATGCTGTGTCATGGTACATTACCTATTTCAATTTGTTTAATGATCTGTGTTGATATTATATAATACAGAGTCATGTTTTATAACTTCTGTTTTTACAACAACAATATGGGGTAAAGGCTTAATTGACAAATAGAAATATATCTCTTTCCTTTTCCCACTTCAATTTTGTGTTTTCTTTGCTGTGGGGCGAGGACACCCCACTGATATGGAGCTGTTAACCTGCTGCAGAGGACGATGGTCTGGAGGGTTGCCCAGAGCAAAGCCAGAGATTAAGATTAATTCGAAACCTTCCAGCCATCACCTCTTTCATTTTGCTATAGTCTTGCTATAGTCACCCTGAGTGGGACGGGTATGCCCAGACGAGGGTCCCATGCCTGCTGGGTCGATAGACCCAAGCTATTCCTCAGTGATGAGGCGCAGTGAGGCTGAAACAAGTCCGGGGATGCTTGTGGTCTCGTGCAGAAGGGATGTGACTGAGCAGTTCGGGCTGGACTGCCCCTTTTGGGGTGGTACCAAGCCTGATTTGCATATGGTCTTTCCCGTTTTGTAATGGCTTGGCAGTCAAAGAGCTATGGTCTGGAGGGTTGCCCAGAGCAAGGCCAGAAGTTTAGATTAATTCAAAACCTTCCAGCCATCACCTCTTATGTTTTGCTGACCTCCTGCAGAGTGCCCGGTTCTGCCTTTGGCCTCTTGCAAGTATTTGCACCTCTGCACATAGGTGATGTTTGTCTGCTGTCAAGGCATCACGAAGCAGACACAGACAACAAACAGATCAAGGTTTGGTCCAGAAACATTTATTAACAAACAATGCAGGATGGAATAAGGCCTAACTTGCCCTATGCTATGGTGGTATTTCCTTACCTAAAGAAATCTAATGAGAGTCTGCGTCAGGGAGTTCAAAGGAAATGTCTGTTTGTGTCCAAAACCTATATGTGCCCTCACATCTAACTGTATACAATGTGTAGGGATGTCAGCATCAAAATAAATAGTGTTCAAACAAATGTTCAGAGCTTCTTCCAGCTCCTGACTTGTTACCAGCTTTCCTTCCCCAAGTTCAATATAGTTCATAAGGTACAGGGGTTCCCTTCCACAAGAGTTCAGTTCTTTCAGCTTTTCCAACACAATTCCTTGGGACACTTCCCAGCTCTTCTGATATTGTTACCTTTCAACAATTCACATATGTAGTTCAGTTCCTTGACTTCAAATCACAAACGGTTCTCTGCAATTTAAACACAAGTTTCTTTGTGGTTGCTTTTAGTGGCTTTTCCATGTAGGGGTGCACTCGGTCTAGCTGCAGGTGTCGGACCACATGGTCCACCCATTACAGGTCATGCAACCAATACACCCTATTTGCTGCTTTTCCATCAACACACAGCCACTGCTTCAGCTTGACATTGGTGCTTAATTCATTCACATGTATCACACCCTATTGATATTATATTGTGGCTTGTTTTGCATTAGACAAATTAGAAAGTCAACCATATAAAGTATTTAAAAATATTACCACGGCTGAATCAATGGCTTTTTCCAGTCTAGCTCATAACAACAGGATTATTTTAAGAAAGGCTAATAAAGGAGGTGCTGTAGTTATCTTGAATAGGAAAGACTACTTCAATGAATGTTAGTCAACTTGAATATAGATCTTTCTATCAAACGATTGAAAAAGATCCCACTGAACGCCTTAAAGAACTTACTTCTAACAAAGTTGAAAAAGCCTTCAGAAAGAGGCTGGATAAGCAAACAAGGGGCCAAGTTTTTAGTAGCCTCTAAACCCACCATTCCTAAACTTTACATTCTTCCAAAAATACACAAAACATTGAAAGATCCTCTGGGTCGAACAATTGTCTCCAGCACTCTAAAACAAATGTCTTTGTACTTGCACAACATCACTGCAGCGATAAAACTTGTAGAAGACCATCCTTTCGATCAGAACAGTGAATTACCTGTGGGACTTGATATCATTTCAATGTATACCAAAATTCCCCAGGCAGCGACTTTGGCAATGGTTGAAGAACTATTAAACTGCAAACGACAGCAAGGCACAACACCCAAATCCTTCATCCTGTGGTGTACGGAACTTGCCCTCACAGAAAAAAGTTTACATTTTCGATGGGAAACATTATCATCAAACTCAGGGCACTGCCATGAGCTCTGCGGTAGCCCCTACACTGGCAAATGTGTACGTTGAAAATATCGAACTTACTAGAATTGCAAATGACGTGAACCCTTTATGAGAAAAAATAATTACTTGGTGACGCTACATAAATGATATTTTCATGGTGTACTGAGCGACAACAGATGAATTAAGTAACTTTCTTCTGTGGCTGAATGAGCCAAATCCCTTCCTAAAATTCACTATGATTTTCAGTTATCGCAATATTAATTTCTTCAATTTGTCCATCTGGGCAGACAGTGAAAATCGATGCCTCAAACTAAGACTATCATAAATCTATGGACAGCAATTCCCATCTTCTTTCACAAGTTGCCATCCGAAACATCTTAGAGAGAATCTACCAGTGGGACAATTTTTCCATTTGAAAATAAATAGTTCCACTAAAAGTGACTTTTTGACTCAAGCTATAAGCTTGAGTCAAAAGTTATCAGCACGTGGTTATTCAGATAAAACTATACGGAAAGCCTTTATGAGGCTAAGAATAACAACAGAGATGCTGAATTGCACAATGTGAAACCGACAAGAGATGTGAATTTACTATTTGTCAGCACTTTTAATCATCTCTCAAATCAAGTTCAAAAGATCATTAAGAAAAACTCGAAAGCGTTGGAAGAAAGCAAAATCCCTTTAAAATGTCCATGTTTTGCCTATAAAAGAGGAACACTTTTGAGAGATTTATTCATGAAAAATGGCATCACTCAGACTGTTGATAGACAACTGACTATTACTGAAAAATGGGGTATGACTGGTTCTTAGGGACATATACCATGTGGCAGCTGTAGCTGTTGCCCTCTGAATTAAAAGAAGTGTCGAAGTGGGCATTGGCCTTGCTACTCCTTGGTTACAAAACATGTTCAGCAATTGTCATCTATGCTATTTGGTGTCCGTGCAGTAAATACATATTGAGAACACCGAAAGAAAGATAAAGATACGGATTGGCGAACACAAAAGTTGCAGGCGTTATAAAATCATGACTGCGCAACTAGTATCACATTTTCTTGAGATGGGACACAAATGTGATTAAGGTTTTTGGACCATATTACGAAAAATAAAATCAAGCAATGCACAAAATGATAAAATAAACATATAAAGTTAGAACAATGCTTAATTTCCCTTACTAAATGCCACATTACGGCACTGAATGACTCAGTCGAATGGTATACATTGTTAACAGTTGGTATTAGATATAGAACATCACCTATGATCTATGCAACCTGTTCGTTTGAGGTTAGTCTGTTCCAGAGGTAAGAGTTAATTTGCTTCTGTTGAGCCTTGCCACCTCCCGTGGTTGTGTGATGTTGTACTGCTATGTATTTGTTATTCGTGAGCATGTGAATCCATACCCAGGGCCCATGCTGGAGAAGGTTTAATTTACTAACCTGTAACTATTGTTCTCCAGTATGGGTCTGTCATGGATTCATATGCTCATGAATATTCTCTGTTGTCAGGCTGGGAATCCTTGGTAAAAGAAAAAACTGTTTCACTTTCACTTAAAAACTTTATTTCTCTTTTAAACCAATCACTGTCCCCTGGGTCATACTGCCCGCATTCAATGACAGCCCTCCCCTTAAACCCGTCCTCTGGCAGCCATCTTCAGATTTGGTAAGCATGTAAAGAGGCAGTATGACCAAGAACAGCCGCAGAGGGGTTGGAGGGAGGGTTCGCATGTGAATACATGCCAGACCCATGCTGGAGAACAATAGTTGCAGGTTAGTAAATTCAACCTTCTCCAGCATGGGGTCTGGCGTGGATTCACATGCTCATGAATAACAAATACATAGCAGTACAACATCACACAACCACGGGAGGTGGCAAGGCTCAACCTCTTTCAGGAGCTGAGACATGTGCTGCTCCTGACGGGCAACCGGAGGGATCCGCGGACACCTGCGTTGAAACTCCAATGTGCGTCCTTGGGCAAGAGCGTCCAGCACCCATGTCGGTGGTGATCTTTCTCCACTCGCTGATAAACCTTGTCAGCCGGCCTCCCACCGGGATGCACGATTGGTGGCCCGACATCGCGGCTGGTTCGGGTTTGCTTCGGCGCCAGCGTCCTGCCCTGCAGGAGACAGTGATGCTGTCCTCCACTACCGTAGGCCTGGGAACGGCCTATGTAGGCTTGCTAAATTGTGGATTTGGAAGGCTGGCGGTACGATGGGGAGAAGACTGCTCGACTTTCCCCTGGAGGAGCGAAAAGAAGAGCAGTGCTGCTGGAGGGTACCCAGGGAACGGGCCATCTCTGTATCTGCTTTGATGGCCTGGAGGGACTTGTCGATGACTTTCCCAAATAGGTTCTCTCCGTTGAAGGGCATGTCCAGCACCTTCGCTTGGACCTTCTGGCGGAAATTTGTGGCCTTCACCCAGCCTTCCAGAGGAAGGCAGAAACTGTTCCCCAATTCCCAGAACCCTGTGTCAGCGACGTCCAATGCCACTGTGATGGCATGAACAGATGCTACCTGCCCTTCCTGGAAGACAGCGATTGCCTGCATCTTCGAATCGTCAGGGAGGAACTCCAGAATAGGCCCCAGCTTGTACCACAACTCCCTGTCGTACCTGGCTAGGATTGCCAGTGTGTTGGCTGCCTGGATAGTGGACGCTGCAGTGTAAATCACCTTCTTTCCCATGGCGTCCGTCCTCTTCCCCTCGCTATCTGGAGGGACCGTTGAGAACGGGTTGGCCGACCGTTTCCTTGTGGCCACGGATACCACGGAATCCAGCGACGGCTGCGACCTCAGGCACTGGGGTGTGGAATTCGGTACACAATATTTCTCCAGCCTATCCCTTTTGGCTGGAGTCGAGCAAGGGTTCTTCATGAGGGCCAGGCCCTCGTCCCATACATCGTCCAGAAGGGGCACCGCCATGACGGTCTTCCTCTTGGCCTCGCACCTCTGGTACAAGAATCCCTCCTTCTTGGTTTCTTCGGGCACTAGCTGGAATAGCTCTGAAGATCATGGAGTGGAATGATCCCATCTCATCCGGTGGAGACACCCTATGAGAAGTATCCAAATGTGCAGATTCGCCGTCTGCTGCAACAATATCCTCATCGTTGTCCGTCGTTGTTGTGGCCATATCCGTCCCCGTACATGTGTCTGGGTCTGCTGGGGGAGAAGGGACCCGACCTGGGGGCGGAGGTTGAAATGGGGGCGTCAGATGACGCTTCCTCTTCTTTGCCTGAGGCTGATCGGGGACCTGGGGTACCCCAGAGGCCTGAGCCGGCGGCATCCTCATCTGGATTTCTGACAAGGAAATGTCCCTCGGCTGAGAAGGTGGAATAGGAAAACTAGACCCTGTGCCGTTGTCTTCTTCAACATACTTGTGGACTGTGTGCATGGACTCCTGGTCTTAGTCATTCGTGGACGAGACCTCCATGGCTTGGGCTACGGCCTGAGAGGGCTCTTTTGAGGCCTCATCTCCCCCCGCAATCGAGAGGGTCTTGAGCCTGAGCCGCTTTCCCCCCTTCCAGTGTGCCAGTAGACTTTACCAAAGTCACTGCAGCGGTGTCGCACTTTGAGGGTAGGGACACCACCTGAGCCGCGGGGGCTACATTTGCAGGATCAGAGCCCTTAGCTGTCATGGCAGTAGGAGTCGCCAACTCTGTCGCTGACAAAGTCATAGCCTGTGACGATTGGGCCTGCTTGGGATGTTCAGCCTTCTCCTCCGTCCGTGGCTTCTCAGATTTCTCACGAAGTTGAGCGTGCTGGCAATGGAGGCGGACGGTGATGTCGATCGTGCCCTATCCACCTTTGGACCCGCTTCAGCAGCAAACACGGTGGATTCGGACTTGCAGTTCTTGGCCTTATCTTGGGCCCCCACAGATGAGGTGTCCTAAAAGGACTTAGAATACCGCTCCTCGGACTGGCTGGTCCTGGGTGAGGCATGACCTTGCTTGGAGCACAGGTCAGAGGCCTTGGCGTTGAGCCATGCCGCCAGTCTACTGTGCCTGTCCCTCGTCGTCTTTTTGGAGAACCTGAGGCAAATTTCATACTCCACTGCCTTGTGGTCCGGGTGCAGGCAGTAGAGGCATTGCAGGGGCTTGTCCTCCACAAACACATTCCGTAGCCAGCATTTGGTGCAGGGCATTAAGAGGGACCCTTCCCTCCTTCCTCTCTGTCATGGTCGGAGGGCGTAAAGTAGGCCTGATGGCCTTCTAGAATCTTACTGATCTTTGCCCTTGAGGGATGCTGAAATTCACTGACAACGGATCCCCACTGTCAGCAGATGGATAAAAGAGCACATGGCCTCCTTTGAAACAAAAATATAACTTATTCTGTTGAAAATCACAAAAAACATACAAATAGCTTGGAGAGCAAACTCAAGGACTCCCAACACTGAAGTGTGCGATACAAATCTGAAGATGGCTGCCAGTGGAGGGGCTTTGGGGAAAGACTGTCATTGGATTGGGGCAGTATGACCAAGAGGACAGTGATTGGGTTTATAGGATAGATACAGTTTTTACCGAGTGTTCCCATCCTGATGATGGGGAATATTCATGAGCACGTGAACCCATTCCAGACCCCATGCTGGATAAACTGTTCCTTGAATTCTCTTGGCTTTCGCTCATTTTCTCACATCATACAGTTCTTTGCATGAGCAAGTTCCATAAACGTTTCTGCACCCTGATCGGTATTCGAAAGTGTTCTAACTTGCTTTTACTCCGATCGGCATTTGAAAGTGCTTAAACCTGCTTTCACTCAAATCGGTTTTCACATAAATACTTGCTTCTATTCAAATCAATGTTCATTGTTCGCTTTGCGTGCTCGCCTGCTATCCCGGTGTTCCCCCTTCTTGGTACACTCACTGGTCGGAGCTTACGGCTTTCCTGCAAGGTCTTCTGCCGCCAGAAGCTCTCTCTTTCTCTTGGTCCGGTGCCTCGCGTAGTCTCCCAGCAGCTCTCCTTGGCTTTGCTTACCCAGCGATGCTTCTCCTGCAGCTCGTGATCACACAACCACTTCGCCTGTCTACACTGGTCTCCCCCTCTCACGGTACGTCACCGGCCTCCAGCGTCCTTCAGCTTCGCTTCCTGCTGCATACACTCTTGATCTTCTGAAGGGTCTCGGGCACTCCGCTTCCCACGCCGCTTCTCCGGGGAGGTCTGCTTTCGCCCAGCAGTCCATAGCCCTGCCTCCACAGCTGACTCAATTTCCACAGTGCTTCCTGTTTTTAAAGTTCCAGCCACCATGACTGGTCCAAAAAGGATTAAACCGCTCACTGTTGAAACGGTAGTCCTGCATTACTCTTGCTGGCCTCCTCCTCGTCCCAGTAGACAACTGGTGTTACTTAAAGAATGTTTTACGGGAAGAACAGGGAAAGGACTGACAGTAGTTTATAAAGGCTTGAGGGACAGAGCCTTGTTATGAAAAGGAAATAGGGGATACCATGTCTCACCTAAGGCCGTCTCCTCCCTACTACCCAAGTCTCCTCCACCGAGGGGATACTCCCTCCCATATCCACCCCAAGGGTCAGGATCCAAGAGCAATGGCCTTTCCATGGCTACCCGAGAGGAGACCTGGGGAAAAGAAGTGAGGACGCCCTTAGGTTCCTCACATACCTTTCTCGTATGCAGGTTTGACCTGGATGTTTCATAGGGAAACCGGGAAAGGAAGTAGACGTTTCCCTGATCTCGAACCTTCTGGAGTTCCACTGTGAAACAATACGGTTGAAGGTCTAAGAACCACTGCATAACTCTCAGGTTCATCTCTTATTTTGCTTATCCCCACTATAGGAGAATGATCCATAACTAGTCTGAATTTGCGCCCCAACAAATAATATTTCAGATGGATAATGGCCCATTTGCTGGCAAGGGCCTTGAGTTCTATAACCAAATAATGATTTTCTCTGGAAAATAACTTTCTACTGATGTAGTGTATGACATGTTCCAGGCCGTCATGATCTTGGGAGAGGACAGCTCCTAGTCCCACTAAAGAGGCATCAGTTTGCAGGATGAACTTTTTTTGGTAAATCGGCTACTTTTAAAATGGGGCTCTGACAAAGGGTTTCCTTCAATGTGGTATAACATTTCTGATCTTCATTCCACCTGATCTTCTGGGGTTCAGCATTTTTCAATTTGTCTGTAAGTCTTGCGGTTTTACTTGAAAAATTGGGGATGAATCGGCGATAGTAGCCAATAAGTTCTAAAAAAGCCCTAAGATCTTTCATTGTACTTGGTGTACGGGTATCAAGGACTGCTTTCACTTTTTCCTGTTGAGGTTGTACTATGCCATTCCCCATGGAAAACCATAAATATTTAACTGCAGATTGAGACAATTTACACTTTTTAGGATTAGCTGTTAAGCCTGCTTTTCTCAAGACTTGCATGACTGTATAGAGGTGATAGACGTGATCTTCCCAAGTGTTACTGTGTATTACAATAGAGTCTATGTAAGCCCCACAGAAATAAGGTAGGGTTTTAAGATCTTATCCATCAACTGTTGGAATGTTGCGGGGGCCGCATGTAGTCGAAATGGGAGGACTTCAAAATGGAACAGACCTAGGGGTCTGGCAAATGCAGTTTTTTTTCTTGTCAGGGCCGTGTAATGGAACTTGTCAATAGCCTTTTGTAAGGTCTATGGTAGAGAAATAGACAGCGTTACCCGGTCAATGAGATCATCAATACAGGGCATTGGGTACACATCAAAGGCAGATATAGCATTGACTTTCCTGAAGTCGATACAAAATCTCCAGATCCCATCAGGTTTTTGCCACCAACACCATGGGGGAAGACCAGGGGCTAGTAGGTGTTTTTAATGTTAACCTCAAGCATCTGCTCGACTTCCTGGATGATGGTCGCTTCTCTGGCCTCAGGTAGTCTATACATTTTAAAATGTAGCACTTTGCCTTCAGGAGTACGGATATGGTGGTAGAAACCCTTCACTCTTCCTGGTTTTTCTATGAAAACATCAGTAAATTGGAGTATCAGGTCATAGAGATTTTGTTTCTGGTTATTACCAAGTTCAGATGGAAGGAGTCTTCTGACAATAAGCAAGACAGAATGGTGATAGTAGATTTGGTAGGGTTTTCTCTCCATTCCTTTAAAAAGTTAATATGATATACCTGGGTCTTTAATCGGCGGTCAGGTTGGGACATTTTGTAGTTACAGGGCCCTGTCTGTTCTAGCACTTCATACGGTCCGTGCCACTTGGATATTAATTTATTCACGGAAGTTGGCAACAACACTAGCACCTTTTGGGGTACTGAAAAAGATCTTAAGGTAACCTTTCTATCATATGAGGTTTTCTGCTCTTCTTGTGCCTTGGCCATATGAGTTTGAACTAAAGACCTGACTACCGTCATGTGTCCTTTAAGCCGGTTTGCAGTTTTGGAGAGTGGAATTGGGTCTTCTTCCCTTTCTTCCCAGGTCTCTCTCAACATATGCAGGATGTCTCGAGGTTCCCGTCCATAGAGTAATTCGAACAGGGAGAATCCTGTAGAAGCCTGGGGGGGTCTTCCTAACAGCAAATAAAGGCCAAGGTATCATTTGATACCAATTTCTGCCGTCCTGTTCCACTAATTTCCGCAACATGGTCTTCAAGGTCTTATTAAACCTTTCTACAGGGCCATCTGTTTGTGGGTGATATACTGAGGTTCTTAAGGTTGTAATATGTAACAGTTGTTTCACTTCCCCCATGAGTTTGATCATGAATGTAGAGCCTTGATCCGTCAAGATTTCTTTGGTAAACCTATTCGTGAAAAGAAGGGGAGTAGTATTTCAGGATCTGCTGTGTGGTGTTAGCTTTAAGGGAAAGGCTTCTAGATATCGGGTGGCATAATCTACTATTACCAGTATATACATGTTCCCTAATTTTGATGTTTCCAGGGGGCCTACAATGTCCATGCCAATTCTCGAAAATTAGACTTCAATGACTGGAAGTGGCTGCAAGGTGGCAGGAAGTGGTATTTGAGTACTGGTCTTTTGGCAGATTGCACAGGACTGAACAAAGGTTTTCATATCTGCATGAATTCCGGGCCAGTAAATGTGTTAAGGATTTGTTGCTACATTTTTGTCTGTCCTAGATTACCTCCTTTCAGATAGGAATGAACTATTTCCAGGACGACTTGCTTATGACTTTTAGGGATGACTGGGTTTTTACTATGCCCTCTGAAGTAGTGTCTCCCCAGTACATTAACCCATGCATTAAAAAGAAAAAAAGTCCACCTCTCTCACTGCCCTCTTGTTCAGGTACAATTTGCAAGAAGGCTTCAGCCAATAGTGGGCCGTTCCTTTGGGCAAAGGCTGGGTCAGGAAGAGTTTCTGTTTCTTCTTCTCTGACCCCTCTGGGTTCGGGTTTCCGAGGGGTGTCGGGTGTATCATCAGCCTCCCCGAAGCCTTGGGCACCTCGATCTGTTACTTCCTCCCCGGCCTCTTCCTTTACCCTAGAGAACACTGCTCTCTCGAGCACCCCTTGAACAATTTTATCTCCGGACTGATCTGGAAGGGGTCCTTTTCAAGATTCTGTAATACAACTTTGATGTTACCCCTGAAGTCTGGATCTATAACCCCTGCTAACACATCAATTCCAATTCTCCATGCTAACCCTGACTTCAGAGCCAATCTAATGTAGGTATTTGGGGGTGGAATCAGAACCAGATCATTGGGTATTAGTCTTTCATCTGGGGGAATGATTTGTTCCCTACTGCTGCAGATATCAAACACAACAGAGCCTTATGTGGCTACTAACGGGTCAGATGCTTTGGGACTTAACTTCTCAGATTTTAGGGCTCCACAACTTGTATTGGTTGAGCCGCATCCCACTACTGACATCATTTGTGAAGGCATCACGAAGCAGACACAGAAAACAGATCAAAGTTTGGTCCACAAAGGGGGCGTGGCCTGCGAGCACGCAATGGAGACGTGATCCCCGAGCGCTCTAGTGGCCGCCCGAAATATCCTGAGAAAATCCTTTGCTTCGGGAACTCATTTAGAAGAAACAAAGATATTTTTGTGCAGCGGACACTGGCGACAGCAAACGACCAAGTTTTGGACCAAAACCGAGGCGCGGTGAACGAAATATCCGCATTGGAAGAAACGAAGGGAAACCCCTCCGGCGAAGCAAGATGGCCGCCGCGTCGGAGAGGAGCTAGAGACATAGCGACGGCCGCGGAGCCCCCGAGCCCGATCCACTGAAAGGACCCGAGAAGACGCCGCCACCCCGAATAGCAGCGATCCGCGGGACCTGGACCGGCGGCATCAAGCACATAGTAAGCCGCAGTGGCCCCCTTCCCCCCGCCCCCCCCCTCCCGGCATATTAGCGCGGCCGTGAGGGCTGTGAGGGCCCCATGGGCGAAACGAGCGGGCGGCGGACCAGCTGTGGACATAGCCGCGCACACAACCAGCCGCAGTCCGGGCTGCACCCGGCGTAACTACACGCCTTAAGGACAAGGAGGGAACAACGGAGGGGTACTGCACATTTCTCTGGTACGCCGACGCTGCCACAACCCAACTTCCCTGCACTCCCCACCGGACCGCAGCCGCAGGAAGACCCGCAACGAGAGACTCTGGTGGGAGCAAACCGATATGCCGGAACGGCTGTGAAGCCGCGACGACGTACTACCTAAACGGCGACATCGGCCTGCGATAATATCCGGTGCTTTTGCCCAACTAACAGGCAAACAACAAACGGACGACCCACAGCAAGTAGGTGCTCCTCACGGGCGCTAGCCTGCGTCGGGCTCAGAGCACAATCCACAAGCTCTTGGTGCCCTGGGGAAAACGAAGATACAATCGACCAAGCAACAACACAAAGGGTGTGAGGCAGGGGCTGTCAGGTAACGGGGGAAAGCCCTGACGACGCTGTGGGAGGATAGGAAGCTTCCTACGTCCACATCCCACATCATGGGGAAGGAAAGATTCAAGAGAAACGCGACGCAGAGCACCATGGATCAATACGCAACAAGCTCACAGCCGACACAAACTGTGGAGAACACCGAAACAAACACCACCCCCCCGATGGAGGAAGCCCTATCACTAAAAGACGTGATGGCGGCAATCGCCAACTCACGCTCCTCGGTGGAACAGAAAGTGGATGCGATCTCCACCGAGGTCTCATTTCTTCGCCACGACCTCCAAAAACTGTCATCTAGGACAGGAGAAGCAGAGCAACGAATATCCAATGTGGAGGATGACATGGGGGGTGTGCAGCAACAACTCACGCAAACACTAACCCGCCTGAGAACCTTAGAAGCCCGAGTGGAAGAGGGAGAGGGCAGGTCCCGACGCAATAACATCCGCATATTGGGCCTGCCGGAGCGCACAGAAGGCCCCAGTATGGAACTCTTCTTGGAGCAATGGCTAGCGGACCTCTTCGCCCCGAAGACCTTCTCGAACTTCTTCTCGGTGGAGCGTGCGCACCGGGTGCCCACCGGTCGACCAACTCCAGGGGCTCCCCCAAGAACAGTTATTGCAAAAATTCTTAATTACCGCGATAGAGACGCCATTTTACAGATGGCCAGGACACAAGGGACAGTGACATACAATGGTTCCAGGATCGCCTTTTTTCCGGATTACACCCGCGAAGTTCAGAAGGCCAGACAATCCTTTGAACAACTAAAAAGGAAGCTACACTCGATGAATGTGAAATACGGACTGTTATTCCCGGCACAGCTGAAAATCCAACACGAAGGCAGGACAATCCACTTCACTGATCCACAGGAGGCATGGAGATGGGCGGAAACCCACATTGTGGGAGACTGGACCAGGACTGAGCGAAACCATAGGGAAAGACCGAGACCAAGACCGGGGGAGGAAAGACCCGCTCAACACCCCGCGCCGGGAGACCACGATGGACCAAATAGGGACCCCGACCCCGAAAGAAGTTAGCGGGGTCAATTGCAAAACCAAACATCGGGTGGGAACCGAGACAGAGCAAATTAACCAACGGCCTATTGGGTGGGCCATGGCGACATTCTCCTCGTTCGAACAGTTACCAAAGTGAGATCATAGCCGCCGCTACATGAAGGATCAAACGCAACGTAGTTAATCAGAAGCAACACACCAGACCACCGGCGACTGCCACGCCCCCGACTCAAGGCTCCGGACACTCGAATCAGTAAGGAGTAGTAAGTCAGAGGGAAAGAAATAATAGGTTAAGTTTAAGTTAATCTGGCCGCATAGTTTTTCCAGCGCCAGTAAAGTTCGGGCGACAGATACTTCATGTTGGGGAGGAGTATGGGGAGGGGGGACGGGGAGTTGTTATATGTTAAAGTTTCTCCGGGACACGACACTAAACCAATTCCCACCAAGAAGCTAAGATGCACCTCACGCCCAACACCCACGCCCTCGAAGGGCGTGACCACCGCACTCTCACACTCGCATATAACACAAACACATCCGATACAACAATTTAGACCCGTAGACAGGAATGACCGCACAACAATATAACGGCGGCTCAGATGAAGAAACACATGACCCGAGGGGACTTAATACACGGCAGAGATCCCTAAAACTCCTTACATGGAATGTGAATGGCATGGGCTCAAGCATTAAACGCCGACTCATAATGCAATTCCTTAACAGGCGTTCTCCCGATATAGCCCTCCTCACAGAGACGCACCTAGCGGGCTCGACCTGCCAATTTTTCCGCAGGACAAACTATCGCCTGGCATATCACGCAGGGTACACGATGGGTTCCCGAGGAGTCCTGATTCTTTTACACAAGAGGCTCCCCTTTACACTGTCGGCAGTGGAACTAGACCCCAGTGGCCGTTTTGTGCTGCTTGTGGGCACTCTATGGGAAGAGGAGGTGGCTATCCTGGCAATATACTCCCCGCCGGGACTGGGGGACACTCTCCTAGGGGATGTCACGGCACTGATGGCACAACAACAGCCAGATTTATGGATCCTGGGAGGGGATTTCAATGATGTGATGTGTAATACACGGGACCGAACTCATATACGAAATCGAAATCCAAATAAATCTACCCGACTAGCGACCTTTGCAACAGCTCTGGGGCTGAGTGACATATGGAGAGACCTCCACCCCATGGACCAGGGGTTCTCCTTTCACTCGGGGGCTCACGGATCCCTGTCCAGATTGGATTATTTTTTCCTCCCGACCCCCGAAGCATACAGGGTCAAAACAGCGGAACTCCTTCCCCGCGGTATTTCCGACCATTCTCCCCTGGAACTAATGCTCCAAGTGGATAAACCCCTGCCCCCCAGGACCTGGCGATTAAATAATTATTACCTGGGTCTGCCAGAATTCGTGAAATATATTACGGAAAAATCTGACGAATTCTTCGAAATAAACATGAGTTCTGTAGAAAGCCCGGTGACGCTATGGGAAGCCCATAAGGCGGTACTTAGAGGGGAAATAATGGCATGGACGTGTAATAAAAGGAAAGAACAAAATAAAAAAATTACGGAGGCGGAGGTAGCTGCAAGGGAATGGGAAACTAGATATGTCACCAACCCCAGTCCCGAGGTCCACCGCTCCCTCATGAAAGCCAGAGCAACCCTTCATAACACTGCATTAGATAATGCGAAACAGGCACACAGGGAGACTAGGACCAGAGTTTATGAGTATGGTGACAAAGCCGGCAAACTACTGGCCTGGCTGGAACGCCGAGAGGAAGGGCACCGGCATGTCAGACAGATAACAGAGGGCCCCAACACCCCGGCCAAAACAGATCCAGAAATAGCGGAGGCATTCGCTAACTTTTATACCACACTTTACGCTGCCCCGACATCGCCGATGGATCCGTCCCTTCTGGATGAGATTGCAATTCCACACCTCTCGGAACAGCAAAAAACACATCTAGACAGAGAACTGGATGAAGCTGAGATCGCGGAGGCCATGTCCCAGCTACAATCCGGGAAGACACCGGGTCCCAACGGCTTTCCGGCCGAGACCTGGAAGAAATTAGGCAGTAACAAAATGGCGACCCCCCTTCGGGACCTATTCCTAGCAGCCAAAGACCTGGGCACCCTCCCGAGGGACCTACGAACAGCAAATATTGTGGTTATTCCGAAACAGGGAAAACCCCCTGACCAATGCACGTCATATCGGCCCATATCGCTTATTAATAGCGAAGCGAAGATCCTGGCCAAGGCACTGGCCAATAGACTCCAACAGGCCATACCCACATTGGTCCACCCGGACCAATGCGGCTTCATGCCGCAGAGATCCACTAGAATGAATCTACGCAGGCTACATTTACTCCTGGAAAAAGCCCCGAGCATAGAAGCGCCACTAGCCCTTCTAGCAATTGATTTTGAGAAGGCGTTCGACTCGGTAGTGTGGGAAAGCTTATGGGCGGTGATGAGACGTATGAATATAGGCGAGGCATTTCTCGGCTGGGTTCGGCTGCTATACGAAGCCCCAATGGCGGCGGTGAGGGTAAATGGCTGGACCTCGAAGGCCTTCCCACTGGGTAGAGGCACCCGACAGGGATGTCCTCTTTCCCCCCTCCTGTTTGCCTTGGCGATCGAACCTCTGGCCCAATGGCTCAGACAAGTCACTACATGGTCGGGATTCCATTGGCCGGATGGACGAGAGGACAAAGTGTCCCTTTACGCTGACGATCTATTACTCTACCTCAGCGACCCAGAGCACGCATGCCCAATTATAACCCAGATGCTGACGACTTTTGGGGAATTCAGTGGACTGAGGGTCAACTGGGGTAAATCGATCCTGTATCCGGTGAGAGGGGGGGACCTGGCGATTCCCCGAGGCATCCCATACCGGGTAGAGAGGGAGGGCTTTCTTTATCTGGGCATATGGGTCTCGAGGACTCTCTCGGAATATGTGACCCACAACCTGCACCCACTAATAGATCGTTTCATAGGGGATGTAAGACATTGGATGCTCCTCCCTCTCACGCTCATGGGCAGATCGGCCCTCTTTAAAATGATGGCGCTCCCGCGCTTCCTCTACGTGCTACAGAACGCCCCACTGACTATACCAAACTCAGAGTTCACTCAAATAGAACGCCTGGTTAGAAAACTAATATGGAAGGGCGGACAGCCCCGGATTGCACTACCCACACTGCAACGATCCGTCTGGGAGGGGGGTATAGGACTCCCACATCTAAGATCCTACTACTGGGCCTCTCAACTAAACGTAGTCAACGACCTCCTCCACGGAGACCCCGGACAACCACATATTAGAGCGGAAGAACCCATTATCCGGGGCCGCCCACCACTGGAAACACTATACCAGACCCTAGCCAGGCACCCTGCACAAACAATGTCCACTCATATCGCGATGGTCTGGAGACAGGCACATACCCACATAGGCTGGGGGAACAAGATTACCATGGCACAACCACTCTGGCACAACCACGGGTTGAAGGAGGTGAGGAGGCTGAATGCGTGGACCAGGTGGGTGGAGGCTGGGATTGCCACAATAGGAGACATCATTACGGATGGCTCAATCCTCCCATTCGAAACCCTGCAGCAAACATATGGATTGCCAGACGCTGAAAATTACCACTATCTACAATTAACGCATGCCATGGGCGCACACAGGCTAGAACTAGACGAGCTACCAGATTACACACCCCTGGAACGTAACCTCCTGGTACAACACATTCCTGCAAAAGTCACCACCATCCTGTATAAGGCGATTAACGCCTTTGCCACCCCGGAGCTGACTGGCCTTAAGAACAAATGGGAGCGTGACGTGGGGCCTATTGAACCAGAGGACTGGATCCAAATACTTATGCACCCACGCGAAATAGCAATCGATTCCAGAATCAGATTGGTACAACTAAAAATATTACACAGGGTGTACTACCCCCGAAGGGCCCTATTTAGCTGGGGAAGAGCAGAGGACCCCAATTGCCTGAAATGTAGAAGGGAAGAGGGCACTTTCATCCACCTTCTCTGGGGATGCCCCGTAATTAAGACTTTCTGGGAGCAATGCTGTCAACAACTTACGAAAGCCCTGGGGCGCACGATAACCCCAGAACCTGCCATAATGATATTGGGGGCCCCAGACGAGTCCGTCTCGAACAAATGGGAGGGTATCTTTCTTTCCAATGCAATGGGTCTGATAAAACGGGATATAGCACAAAAATGGGGAGCCCCGGAAAGCCCATCCGTGAATCAATGGTCGAATGAAATGGACATTTGCGCAGCACAGGAGCATAGAATATATACAGCACGGGGATGCCCGGCAAAGGCTCGCAAGATCTGGGGGAAATGGGAAGACTGCGTGTGGTAGAAATCGCCGTTGAAATGGGGGGGGAAAAAGATGGACACATTCTACATATGAGACATGGAAAGAGACACACGCCTCGGAAACAATGGTGCGGAGGAACAATGACCGGAGTCAAGGGAAGTGCCAACCGGAGTGTTGAAGGGAGGGAGAGGGGGGGGGTAAGGTAGATGTATTGTATGTATGTTTTAAAATCAATAAAATATGTTATAAAAAAAAAAGTTTGGTCCACAAGCTTTTATTAACTAAAAATGCAGAATGGAATTAGGCCTAACTTGCCCTATGCTAAGGTGGGATTTGCTTGCCTAAAGAAAACTAATGAGGGTCTGTGTCAGGAAGTCCAAAGCAAATGTCTGTCTGTGTCCAAGACCTATGCTTGCCCTCACGTCTAACTGTATACAATGTGTAGGGATGTCAGCATCAAAATAAATAGTATTCAAACAAAAGTTCAGAGCTTCTTCCAGCTCCTGGCTTGTTACCAGCTTTCCCTTCCCCAAGTTCAAGATAGTTCATAAGGCACAGGGGGTTCCCTTACCCAAGAGTTCAGTTCTTTCAACTTTTCCAAAACACCACAATTCCTTGGGACACTTCCCAGCTGTTCTGATGTTGTTACCTTTCACCAATTCACATATGTAGTTCAGTTCCTTGACTTCAAATCACATAACAGTTCTTGGCAATTCAAACACAAGCTTCTTTGTGGGTGCTTTTAATGACGCTTCCATATAGGGCTGAACTCGGTCTAGGCACAGTTGTCGAACCACATGGTCCACCCATCACAGGTCACGCAACCAATACACCTTACTTGCTGCTTTTCTACCAACAAGTGGCCACTGCTTCAGCTTGACAGCAGTGCTTGATTCATTCACATATATAACAACCTCTTGATATTGTATTGTGGCTTGGGTTTGCCACCATGCACATTCTTATATTCTCCTGGCTTTTGCCAATGCTTGTTTTCTCATAATATACAGTTCCTTGAAATCTCTTGGCTTTTGCCAATGCTTGTTTTCTCATAATACAGTCCCTTGAAATCTCTTGGCTTTTTCCAATGCTTGTTTTCTCACATCATACATTTCCTTGTATCAAGAAGTTTCTTAAACTTTCTGCACCCTGATTGGTATTCAAAAGTGCTTAAACTTGCTTTCACTCAAATCGGTATTCACTTAAATGCTTGCTTCCATTCCATTCTCCCTCTTGTGGGCACCGGCCTCCAGCGTCCTTCAGCTTCGCTTCCCGCTGCATACACTTTGCATTTTCTTAAGGGTCTTCTCCGGAGAGGTCTGCTTTAGACTAGCAGTCAGTAGCCCTGTTTTCACTGCGGACTCGATTTCCACAGTGCTTCCTGTTTTTAAAGTTCCTGCTGCCATGATTAGTCAAAAAGACTAAACCGCTAACTGTTGAAACAGTAGTCCTGCATTACTCTTGCTGGCATCCTCCTCTTCCCAGTACACAACTGGTGTCTGTATGTGTGTGTGTTAATAAATGAGGATGTCTCTCTATAGATGGTCTCTTTCTCGTCCTAATACTGAACTGGTGTTTCTTGGGGAATGTTTTACGGGAAGAACAGGGAAAGGACTGACTAGCCTATAAAGCTACACACTTCTGGGGGCCCTTCCTTGTAACTGGACTGCTCAGCGACTCTAATGCTTAGCACCTTTATTCACTGCCGCCTAACGCGACGATAGTCGACGCAAAGGAAAAGGGTGCAGAGACCTACGGGATTGTCCCAATCTAACAGGAGTACAAGCAACAGCGATCACGACTAATGTAGAGAATAAAATATGCCCGGATTTGAGGAAGGAGCCCAACCGAAACACGTGTAATCTGAAGGTCACACGCACCAAATAAATAAAAAGTGGCAATGGGAAATGAATTTGACGCATGTCCTTAATACGTTTAAACTAATGGCCTATAAAGGCTTAAAGGATAGAGGACTTGTTATGAAAGAGAAATGGGGATACCATGTCTTACCTAAGGACGCATCCTCCCCACTCCTCAAGTCTCCCCACTCCCCAAGTCTCCTCCACCAAGGTGATTCTCCCTCGCATATCCACCTCCAGGGTCAGGATCCAAGAGTGATGGCCTTTCCCTGGCCACTCGAGAGAGAGGAGGATACATGGGAAAGAAAAAAGAAGTGAGGAAGCCCTCAGGTTCCTTACACTACCTTGTAGGAAAAACGTCATTATGCCCCAATTAATGTGCCCAAGCCTTGATGGTTGCACTTTTGATGGTACTCGATGAAGCAATTAAAATGCAGACTTTTACATGCTTTGCATAACCCGCCTCCTATTGTTCCATCTTATTTAAATCACTCCATTTAAAGGACCCCATTTTGAAGACGACCATAGAATTATTCATTGTGCAGTGCAACTTGTGATTTACTTCACCTGCTGTCCCTGAAAAGCCTAGATTCATGAGCATATGGATGAACATCAAGCTGAGGGAGCTTTATGGAGCTGGTTATTTTGCTCCAGAAATCCAGCAATGGCTCAGACGGTCTGCCATCTACTACCACAATGGTGGGAGAGAGCACCCACAGATAATGACAATTAACCACGAACACTGGTAAGTGTTGTACAGTATTGCATTCTGTAGCAGGTGGGGGTGTGATGGAAATTTGCACTCGAGTTATTTTTGCCATTTTCTTCCTTTTTCAGAACTTAAAAACACCTAAAAAGGGCTTAACTGAAGTACTGAAGTAACAGTGGGAGACCGGCTCTGCAGACCCAGGGGATCTGTCTGCCTATCGGTGCACTGAAGCCGGATACCTCCTGCTTTGTAACGGCTCTTCTTGGCTTGGTGCTGCTGCGCTGTGTACGCTCCTGGGGAGCCAGTGATCCTGCGCTGGGAGACAACCACTGACCTTTTCAGTACCGCTCAGAGCAGCTGCTGATGGCTCTGGTCCCCGCTCCATTGAGGGTTTGATCAGGTTAAGACTGAGCTGCCTGCTGCTTTGCAGGGAACCAACCAGACACCCATAGACTGTGGGGAAGAGGAGAGGGGACACTTTGGCTGGAGTGTTGGTGTGATCTGACTGGACTGGGCTGAAGTACCGCAATTACCATTTCTCAATTAAAAAGACTGTTGGGCATGGGGGGCGCTGTGGAGCGGCAGGCCAAGATGGCGAACCTCTCTTGAGCTACGTGCGTGAGTGGACCTAAACAACCATTAGCTTCGGATGAACCCTCTGTAGTCACAATTTGAAAACGCTGCACTGATCCCAAGACTGCTGGGCTCCAGCGGTGCTGTTACTGGCCCACGTGGTGCTGATAACACCGGGGCCTGTGTAGCCGGGCACGCGTGACTGACAGAGAAAAGGAGCTGCCGCACTACGAGAGGCTGTGCTGCACTAGTGCAGCCGCCATACAGCAAGGATTGAAAAAGTATGAGCCACTGCAAGCAGAGGTGACACCGCCAAAGGAGCGAGGGACGGGCACCGGGAGTTCTGCTTAACAAATATCTGCAATGAGGCAGAACGAAGTGCCCTGGTCGTTGTGAGGTGAGGCCACCTTGGACGCGAGGCGAGGTGCCTGGGAAAGAGCTGCCCCACACGGGCGCACAGGATCAAGCGGCATGTGTTTGCTGACTTGGGCTGCAGGAAGCTGTACTACGCTGAATTGGTCGGTACCCAGCTGGGGCTGTACCAAGCCTGAGACCGCTGTGAGCTGGTCTGGTCGGCTGCTGCGGCATAAGAGTTGCTGCTGACCAATGCAGGGGACGGGCGGCAGGTATTCCCTTATATAACATCAGCAGAGATGCAGAGTAGAGCATCTAACTGTCGCAAGGAGAGATCAGCCGGGATGTGTGGTGTGGGGCTGGGGAAGGAGCCACCAGACATGGATGCACGAGTGCCTACATGCCAAATCCACCCCCTTGGGGCACCATCAGTTGGTGTGGTGAGGTCTGCATAATCAGTGAGGGCCAGAAGTGCAGTACAAGCCACAGAATAAGTTAAGGGGAGGTAACCTGAAGGGCACTATCCATCAACAAGAGTAGCGTATAAATGTGTTATGGACACACGGCAATCCAGCTGATCATTAGACCCTGTTGAAGCTGTGACTTGGGAAGCCGGGGGACTCCCCAGGTGCCCGTATCTGAGGTATACTTACTTACACAATACTGATCACAGGCCAGGACAATGACAAAAGGGGCAGGCGCAACGAAAGGGGGGCAAAGCACAGCTTTACCACCCCAGCGGCTAAACAGACTGCAGGCCCTGGAGAGCAGTCTCTAACACCGGGCACTGCGGAGCCCCCATAGACGGCAAATGCCCCAGATCTGCACCGAGTATTCGAGACAGTACAAAGAGGAACAGTCAACACCTACTTAGATGGTATTACAGCAGATGTATCCTCCATTAGGAAACAACTCGAAAGTGAAACACACTTATCACTGAAGCTGAGGGGCATATCAGCAGCACAGAGGATAATGTGGGAGCATTGCAAACAGCAGTGTCTACTCTAACCAGTGACATGAGACAGGTAAAGGCCAACTGCGAAGACCTGGAATCCAGGTCACGCAGAAACAACATACGCATTATTGGGGTTCCAGAGGACGCACTGCATGGCAACATGGAGCTAGCTGTTTGTTTATTGTTTATAGTGCACGCCGCACCCTGTGGTATTTGGGCGCATTACAAGAATATGCATGTTCGTAGTTACAGAATAGTTAGTACATACAATTGTTACATATAGAAGTATATGGTAAGCATGCCGATTCACAGTTTAAGCAGGAGGCGAGGTATGTACATGCATGCAGAAGCAATATAATATAATACAATAGGAATTAATAAAGATATATACAATAAGGTGCAGGGGAGGAGTAGGGTCTATAATGGTGTGTCTTTGGAGATCAACCATAATTTGGTATATTTTCTGAATTTGTATATGGATTGGTCTGTGCGTAGATTGGGGGGTAGGGCGTTTCATAGTTCGGCAGCCATCACTGGGAAGCTGCTACCCCCAGCTATTTTTTAATCGTATCTCGGAACCCTTAGGCGGCCGGTGTTAGACGTCCTGGTTGGTCTGATGGGGATGTGTTTGACACATTTTTCTGCCAGATATTGAGGGGCAGCGTTATTGAGGCATTTATAGGTCAAGGTGGCAGTTTTAAGCTGGATTCTCTCTAGGATGGAGAGCCAGTTGTTATTACATCTGGTAGTTGAGATATGTTGCCGTCTGGAGATGCCCAGGGCAGTTCTCAGGGCATTCATTATTTTTGCGAGATCTGGAGCTTATTGATAATGAATTTACTGGCTCCTAAATAAAGAGCGTTGCAGAAGGCAATTGCTTGCGCTAGGTTCATACAGCTTTCCGGGGAGAGAAAGGATTTGCAGGTGTGAATAAGCTTGCAGGTGTATGCAGTCGTAAAGGCTGTGGCACTAACCTGTTTGCCCAGATTCAGGGACTAGTCTAGGTAAAAACCCAGGGTTTTAACTTCATTAGCCACCTTTATATCATTACCATCAATGTTAAAGGATAGGTATTGGTTGCTCAGTTTCTTCATGTTGACAGGGGAAGCTAAAAGGAGTAACTCGGTCTTCTCATCATTCAGGCACAGTCCGTGAGTGGCCATCCATGCCTGAATGATGAGGTAGATTTTATTGATAAGAGCAAGGTCCTTGTCATAATCTCCTGTCAGAGGTAGGAGGATCTGGGTGTCATCTGCACAGTTAATGTAGGTGGCACCCAGATGGTCCAGATAATCAGTGGTTTGGTGAACACATTGTACATGGTAGGTGATACACATGAACCTTGTGGTACACCATAGGTGATGGGGATGGGGTCAGCTGCTGCGGAGGCAGAGAAGACTCTCATGGATCTTTTATTGAGGAATGAATGGATCCAAGCTGTTGCTTCTGCTGAGAAGTGGGCAACCGTGGATAAGTGTCTACAAAGCACCTTATTATCAACCAAATCAAAGGCGGCTGACAAGTCCAACAGGAGCAAGAGAGCAGGTTTCCCTTTGTCTTTCAGGTCATCGATCTGGATCTTCAGATCGATCAGGGCGGTTTCTGTCCCATGTTGTGGCTTGTATCCAGATTGTCGGAGTCCCAGTAGTTTATGGGCCGCAAGGTACGTTTGAATTTGGTTATAGGCAGCCTTATCTATATTTTTAAGGAGAAAAGGTACCGTGGTGATGAGTCGGAAATTGGTGGGGATGCTAGGGTTAAGTGAGGGTTTTTCTTAGGAGTGGGAGTACCCATGAATTCTTCAGATTGGTTGGAACGGTGCCTGTGCGAAAGGAGGCACTGAGAGTGGTTATAATGGGGACAGTTCTTTGGCTACGTCTTTGATGACGGAGGGTGGACAGGAGTCCCCTTGGCAATTGGAGGGTTTGAGTGAGGCAATAATGGTAATGACTTCTTGGGTGGATACTGGAGTGAATTTGAATTGCTGTAGTGGTTTCGGAAAGATAGGGGTGGGTTTGGGAGTAGTATGCTGCGGAATCAGATTCTGTTTATTTGCTGCGATTTTCTTTTGAAGCAGTGTGATTTTATTGGTTAGAGCTTCTTGAATTTTGGTGCACCAGGTTTTATCCTTGATGCAGTTCTCAGTTGTGGGGATGGGGGATTCAAGTTCTCTTAGAATAGTAAATAATTCTCTGGAACTTAAGCTAGCCTTTTCAATCCTATTATTGTAGGTGTCCCTTTTGGCTAGCAGAATTTCTTCTTTGTATTTGGTTGAGGTTTTGAGAATGATATCTTTATTAGCTGAGGGGGGTTGTTTCTCCAGGCTGTTTTGCATTTTCTTTTTTCATTTCTTAACTCTTTAAGTCTAGGGGTAAACCACAAGTTCAAGTGTGCTTTAGGTTTACTTTTGCATATTTTTAAAGGGGCAATGTCATCTAGTGCCATAGTCAAGGTTTTGTTATAAAGGTCCATCAAATCGGACGGGTCAGAGGAGGCTAAGGCGGGCTTAAGTAAGGGTTGGAGCAGAGGCAGAAGTTTATCTATAGTGATATTCTTTTTGTTCCTGGTAGGCCTGGATGGGGCAATGAGATTGTCTTTATTGGGAGGGGTACAATCTTGAAGGTTAAAGGAAAGAAGGGAGTGGGCGGTCCAGGGTTGAGGTTCAATAGAAGTGATGGTTGTGCTGCAGTTAAAGACCGCTATCCAATCGAGGATTCTCCCTTTGTCATGGGAGGGGGGAAAGAACTCTTTGGGTGAGGCCAAGTTCAGCTAGGGAACTGGCTATGAATGTGGCAGGTTGGTCAGTAGGGTATTTGAAACCTAGATTGAAAATTGCCTAGTAGGATGATTTGAGAGGTGGGTTTCGTGTTGGTGGACAGGAGTGCGCTAATTTCTTCTTCGTAGGAGCCCAGAGGTCCGGGGGGTCTGTAGATTAGATGCAAATGTATGGTTCTAGAGTTTGTGAGGGGAAGTTTCACAGTCATTGGTTCACAGGATTTAGTAGGGATGTATGAGACAGTTCTGAGTCCCAGCGTGGTTTTGGCTCTGAAGGCCACCCCACCTCTTCTAGAGAATTCTCTGTCTGCTCTGAGGACTGTGTAGTTGTCTGGGGTAGCTAAGAGGAGGGAAGGGCAGCTGCTTCGTGTAACCAAGTCTCAGTAATTGCGACGAAGTCCAGATTATTTTCTAAGATTATATCTGCGATGTCCACTGCATGGACGACAAAGGACCTGGTGTTTATCATAGCTCCTAGGATAGCCGTGGGGTTATTTTTGTGGGCCGGATGTTTAAGAGTGGTCACGGCCAGTTTGGTCTTCTTCATGTGTTTAACATTTTTTTTTAGGTGTATGCTGAGGGAAGTTATTGGTGAGCAATGGGTCAGATGGCATCATATAGGATTTGCTGAGTCTAGTGCCAAGCCTGGCATTACGGCTGGTTAAGGGGCATGGATGGCTGGGCATCAGTACGGTGGGTGTGGTCAGAGTGTGGGTCGTGGTAGGAGGGCTGATGGCCGTGGTGGTTTGTGATATTACAGGTGTCAGAACCTGAATTGTCAAAGGGTAATTGTTGGTGATGGTTGTCGTGGGTAGTGTGTGGGATCTGGATAGAGGTGTGGTATATAAGGGCTTCAGAGGGGGCAGGAAAGGAGTAGGCTTGATCAGTGTGGGCATGCTCAAGGGTGGAAGAAAGTAGGTGGGTGTGATGTGGGGATCAGGATTGAAGTGCTTGGCCATGATAGGGTGACTCCTAGGTGTGAGGATGTCCAAGTTTATGCTGTTGGATAAGGTAGAGGGTGGGAAGGTGCTGCCACTGGCGATGGCGGTCCGGATGAGAAGACTAAGCAGAGCTAGGATTCTAATGGAGGCATACATAATCACAAGTGGCAGAGTGAGAAGATACTGGGTTATGGGACTAGATGGCACAGTCTGGCAGGGCGACCCAATATGGGTTGCTAGCATTCGTTGCAGATAGATACTAACAGTAGGATTCGAAGTAATAAATTTAGAAATAGGCATAAATCCGGGTAGTTTGTATAAACAGCGAAGACCAATGTTAATACCAACAGAGGCGGCATACAAAATTATACATTTAGCAGTAGGCAGTTAGCAACCATTGGGGTAGCAGCAGCAATTATAGTTAACCAAACACAGTCAGTATTACGGCAACAGTGTCAAGGCTCGAGTGATCGCCGAAAAAGAAAAGATGTTACAATGCAAAATGTCAACGAGGGAATTGCAGCAGTTTAGTAGTAGGCATAAGTTTGTTGCTGGGAGGCAGGATGTTTGAATCATTGCACAGTCTGTGAGGGCCAATGTTAATAAGAGCCGAGGTGGCATTCAGATGTATACATTTTGGCAGTGGGGGTGTCAGCGACACTTGTGGTCCACAAACCAACTGCAGGCAATATGGAGGCAGTGTCATGGGCTGGGTGAGCGCTTGGTAGGAGCATGTGTTACAAAGCGGGCTTAGGCAATGGAGATTACGGCAGGGTGTGCATAAATAGAATGGGGTCATGCGACTGCGAGAAGTGGCGTGAGAGGCAGTCTAACTGCGTATTGCCGAGGATCAGTAGAAGATGTTCCAAGTAAGGTTATGGCAGATAGTTTGTAGAAAATATACCTTTGAGTGTAGTGGATGACACAGGGACTAGGTAGTGGATTTCAATTGTCTCGCCACCCCGAGGCAAACAGGGTCAAACAGGGCCTTTATCGGGCCTTCGTCGGAGGCCGGCTCTTCTGCCTGCCGGCAGATGTGGCTGCTTAGTATGCGGTGTGGTTACCAGGCAACGGGCCTAACAGAGCCTCGTTATGGTGCCGCGTCATGCCCAGCATTTTGGATCCAGGCATCCAAATCCGGCGTGAAGAACAGGGCGCAGCTCCTCAGGTAGGGAGCAGTGGTTGAGGGTGTGGAGGATGGCAGGCCTCGGTAAGCAGGTAGGGGGAGATAAAAATATAAGGTCCTCACCAGTGGGCAGTGGCATTAGTAGCCGACGCGTGGATTCCGTGCAGGAGGGCTACTGGGCGGAAGATGGAGTGCTGCTCCTTATGGTGGTCAATACTCCAGGGACTGGTGGGGGCTCCTGCCCCTCCACCTCCGATGGGGACAGCAGCTGTGGAGGGCCTGTTGCAGGAGCTGTTGGGGGACCTGGGTTGGTCACCTCACTTTATAGTGGAACGTGCGCACAGGGCCTTGGCGGCCAAACCTAAGCCCAAGACTACCCCAGCCCTATTATTGCTTGCATAATGAACTATCACGACAGGGACTTAATATTGTGTGAAGCACGAGAAAAGAAGGTGCTTCATATAAGGTCGAATACCATTCATATTTATCCCGACTACACAGTGGCAGTGCAGCGAGAGGGACGTACATTTCAGGGAGTCAAAAAGTTACGGAGAGAAAGAAATGTGCAATATACCATGCTGTTCTCTGCATTAACAGCAAAAATTACTTCACTGTGCCGGAGGAAGCGACGTCATTCATCGAGTTTAAAATCCTGCTCCCGGGTACTGTGTCGGAACTGCCAACTAAATGCCAGGGAAGAAATAGGAGATGGTGTTCACTGCAACTTACTTCTGTTGATTTACGGGTAAAGGGCATCAATCCCGACTAGAGGGTTCATATATGTATCTTGGACCTAGGTCCGTTTTATAGTTCATGGTCCCATCCTGAGCAGCGACAGCTGCCTCCATGCAGGTGTGTTTGGGTGGATGTTTGTTTGGGAGAAGGGGGGTGGGTAATGACATGACCAAAGTTTGTGTGGTCCTGAGGCAGGATTTGGGGAGGGATTGTTGGTAGTTTGGGAGGTAAACAGAAAAGGCACTTGGTGAAGGCTCATAGGATACTCTTGAAAATGAGACAGGCTCCAGTAAATAATCAATTGTGGCAATTGCAAATGTTGCACATGCGGCCGTACTGAATGCGCAGGTTACTCTGCTATCCTGGAATGTCCGTGGGCTGGGGAACCCCATTAAAACACGTCAGGTAATCACATAAGGCAACAACAAGGGGGCCAAGATAATTTTTCTTCAGGAGGATGCACTTAACGAAACGTCAGACAGAGTGCTGCAAAAGGGTGGGGGAACGGAAAGTACTATACCTCATACTCAACAAGGTCTAGGGGAGTGATGATGATATTAATAAAAGAATAATCAATGTGTATCAATGTGATGACATTGATACATCGAACTTTGCAGTTCACTCTTATTGAAAACGTAATAGATGAAGGAGGGCGCTACGTCTTGGTACACTATATGGGTGGGAAGTACTATTGGTAAATGTCTACAGCCCCAATGTGGATGATCCTGGGTTTTACAAAGGGTTATTTGGTCTCTGCTCTAACTACCCGATGGCCCTGGGGATATTCGGAGGGGATCTGAACACTATACTAGATGTGGATCTGGATCGGACCTCGACTACATCCAGAGAACCTACCAATGCTGTTAAAATCATGCACACGTACATGGAGGATTTGGGCTTAATGGATGTGTGGAGGGCACTACATATGAGTGAGAAGGGGGATACGTTTTACTCAACTGTGCACGATATGCATTCCAGGATTGATGTATGGTCGCTGTCTGGGTGCTTGGTGTCGGTAACAAGGGAGTGTCGGATCCTTCCCCGTACTATGTCCGACCATTCTTCCATACTGCTGACATTACACTTGAGGACAGAGGGCCAGGGGCGGACACTGTGGCGACCGGCAGCACCGGGAGACCCTGTATTTAACACCAACCTGCAGGACCAGATTGCACTATATTTTGAAATTAATGCGGGCACGGTTGAATCACGCTATGGCAGGCGTTTAAGGGGTGTGATCCTATCTACTGAATTTGGGATACTAGAGGGCATTAAGGCTGAACTGAAGCGCCATGAGGCCACACTATTGGATGTCCAGCAGACATATGCCACGTGCCCCACCCCTCAACTTAGGTATGACATGAAGGTAAGCCTAGATGCGTTCTGGGAAGCAGCTGATAGAGAGCTAAAATATCCGGATAGACCTATGACGGCAAGACGCTATGGGGAAGCAGATAGACCAGGCAGATTATTAGCCAATGCAGTGAAAAAGGAAAGGTGGAGCACACACATACCTTGCATCATAGATGCAGATGGTAACCTAGCGCATTCAGACAGCGACATAAACGCAGTATTCCACACATTTTACACAGAATTGTATACTCCCAAAGGCGCAACGACTGAGACTGAAATAAACAGATATCGGAACAAGATTCCCACAACACTATTATCAGCAGAGACTAGAGAGTCACGTGAGGTTCCATTGGCTCTTGAGGACATCAAAACTGCAATAATACATTTGTCCAATGGGAAAACCCCAGGGTCATATGGTTTTAGTGCAGAATTTTATAAAGAATTTAGGAATGAACTGGCCCCTTACTTCTTGAAGTGTGGAATGAAGCACTAATGCCCGGTATAATGCCCGAGACGAGACTATGCAAGAAGCAATAATTATACTTCTCTTGAAACCGGATAAGGAGGCAGACAAATGCAAGTCGTATAGGCCCCTATCGCTGATAAATACTGACGTAAAAAGGTATGCAAAAATAATAGCAAAGCACTGGAGGGCGGAACGAAACAAGGATGCCCCTTGTCACCCTTGCTTTTTGCCTTGGTGATTGACCCTCTGGCCGGTTTCACCCGTGAACGGCTTGGGGGGGCGGGTGGGGTGGGCTTGCAACTGGGGGAAGTCCCGAGATAATCTCCTTGCATGCCGATGAAATATTACTGTATGTTAGAGATCCACTACTCCGTTTGCATAACATTTTGGAAATGGTTATGGGGTTTGGTAGACACTCAGGGCACCCACTTAACTCTACCAAGTCAGAAATATTCCCATTGACAGATAATACACACCAAATAGACACTGTAACTGGACTCAAATGGTCCCCATCCAACTTTCGATATCTGGGGATCAGGGTGGTCCATACAGAGACCTTGACCTTTGATTTGAATGATGGTAGTTACTTAACCAGTCTTAGAGTAAAACTGCAGAGATGGAGTCGCATTCCGCTTTCACTAGCTGGGAAACTAGCTCAGATTAAAATGGTGGTATTACCTAAGCTGCTATATTACTTTCACAACATCCCTATGTGGCCGGGAAGGGCATTTTTTACTGAGCTCTTGGGCATGTATTCGACTTTTATATGGGCAGAGGTGACAGTAAGTATGAAATGGGAAAGATTAGCTCAACCAGTCAGGAGGGGAGGCTTGGGGGCTCCAGATTTCGAGCTGTACTTCTTAACGGCTGAAGCGCATTATGCATCATACTGGGTTAAGGAGTGCTCAGAGCTACCCCATGCCCGACTGGAAAATCTTCAGGTAAGATCGTCTCGCTGATCCTACTTCTGGCAGGAAATAAATACATAAGTACACATACATTGGACCCAGTGGAAGCGACATGGAAGGTTTGGAATAGGCTGCATGTAAAAACAAACAGAGACTCCTTACGACGGAAATTTACCATTATGGGGGTCTTCAGGGGTGAAACCCACCATAGACAAACTACTCGAGAAAGTGTGGAAAAGAGCTGGTATACAAACAGTTGGGGACTTTTACATCGAGGGTAGGTTTGTAGACTGGGAGACCATGTGTCCACATACTCGGGATACCCCGTTGCAGAAACTTCAATATCTGCGTATAAGATCAGCAATGGCAGCGTACTGGACCGAGTTCCCATCCAAACCGGACTCACATGCTTGTTTAAGATACATACTCATGCCAGGCGAGTAAGACAACTATCTCAGCCGTGTATAAGTTGGCACAGGCAACGACACCATGTAAAGGCCCTGATATCAGAACACAGTGGGCAAAACTGACTTTGGGGTAGTGACTCCTGAGGCACTATGGGAGCGTAAATGCCAACTGATAAGGGGAGTGTCTATGAACACGAGATACTGGCTTATTCACTTCAAGATTGTAAATAGGCTATATTACACTCCTGCAAAGGTGTCTAAGTTCGGCCCCCTAGGCACAGGGGAGTGCCACGTTGTAAAAGCTCAGACGCCAACCTGATGCACACGATATGGGATTGCCCCAGGCTGGCGGATTAGTGGGGGGAAAGTCAAGGACACTTCGGACGCAATACTGCGGCAAAAATTGCAACGTACACATGTGCAATGTATTTTGGGGTATACTGAGAGAATTAATGCTACAAATCGTAGATTGTTAAACCTATCTCTGGTACTGGCAAAGAGGTCTATTCTGCAACGATGGACATGGAACCATCCCCCCACCCAATGGGGACAGATTGGTTCAATGATGTAATGTGGGCCAACATGGTAGATGAACTGTATTTGCCCCTAGTGGCTGGGCCATGCCGCCCCAAAGACATATGGCAAAATTTCCATCCGTTTCTGGTGGACTCTGTTAATAATGTAGATTGAGAACTGTTTTGAGGATTGGTTAATGGAGCACTGTGGTGGCCTGCTGTCAGTACTCACCAAGAATAGGGCAGGAGGTATTCAAACTGGGTACTGCTGCGTAGTATAACCTGGACCAGAACTGGACCAGCTCTCCTCAAGAGGGTGATCTTTCCAATGATACGCCCCTGTATTCATTGGGAAAACACAAGAACAGAGGGGTAAATCAATAGGAAGAGCGGAAGAAAACAACACCACCAATGTGCTAGGCTGTAAGAAAAGGAACAGGTTTTAGAATAGGGTTAAGGAATCAAGAATAATCAGAATACGTGGCAGGAAAACTAACCTTGCTAACTAGGCACTGGATTTCTACTATTTCTGGGTGGTGTAAGGTGACTTCTCCAACCTCGATTCTTTCCACTTTGAAAGACAAGGAGAGGTAAGTATGCAATACCTAAGATCTCAATCAAGGAAGGAAAGCTAGGTCAAACAAGGAATCTTACCCAGAGTATTATAGAGGGAGCAGTCAAAGTGAAGGTGATGCTGAAGAGGATGTCCAGTTTCCAGAAGGTAAGCAAAAACGTGAGGAAGGAAGGAAGGTTAGTAAGAAACTGGGAACCCAAACGTCATGAGGGATGCACTAGTAATGGGAAGGTGCACGAGATGATTTCTGCAAGGCGTCCAAGTTTCTGTGTACTAGGAGAGTGCTTGCGGAAGGTTTTCAATAAAGGGGAACAACAGAACAGTACTCGTGGGACGTCGAGGCAATCCGGGGACAGGCAAGTATTCAATCCGTGCGGTCAATAAACGAAGCAGATTCAGAATACAGAGGCAGTCCAAGGGACAGGCAGGAAGGTTCAATATTGTGCTGTCAACCAACAAAGCCGATTCGGAAGGCAAAAGGCAGTCAGTGAAACAACAAGCAGGATCAGAAATCAGAGGTTCAGACTAACTTCAATCAGAAGCACCTTGCTGGGTGACAGGAAGCATTTTATGGAAACGCAAAGGGCGGACCTTGCAGTGCGGCGCGAACCGGTGGTCACGTGACCGTTCCAAAGCACAAGCCCTGCTGCAGTGCTATGCAGCGTTGCAGAGCAGCGTGTACATACTCTATGAGCGGCTTATCACCATGGCAACTTCCAACGCTGGAAGAAGGGGGAGGCCGCAGAGTGGAACAAACGGGGAGTACATCTCTGTCGAGAAGAAGGTAAAACAGAGGAATGATCATGGCCAGTTGGGGCCGTGACAGTATCCTCGTCCAAGGGCACTGACACACTCATGGAACCGTTGCAGCAGCAAATGTCCCATCCTCAGGCCCATATCCCTTCCAACCCACAAGGTAAAAAGTAACACCTACACGCATCTCCATGTCCAGAATAGCACCAACCTTGTATTCCTCAGAACCTTGAACAACAATTGGGGCAGGATGAGATGGCAAGCGAGTGGCCAGCAAGCACTGTTTAAGAAGAGAAAAATGGAAGACAGGATGCATCCGCCAACGGGAAGGAAGATCCAGACGCACCGCAACCGGGTTGATCAGGCAAGAGCTAGTGTAGGGACCAACATAGCGAGGAAGAAGCGACATCTTACCTGGGATCTTAAGATTCTTGGTAGACAACCAGACATGCAGGCCCACCTGGTACTCTGGGGCCGATGAGCGGCAGGTGTCTGCAAACTGCTTTGCTTGTTCCTGTGTCTGCGTGAGGTGCATTCAGGATACCCTTGTGTAATGATACCAGATCACAGAGAGAGGAACGAGCAGCTGGATTGTCCAATGGAATGGGCAGATCCAGGAGGAAAGGATCTGGAGTGTTGGCCATATAATGCATAACAGGGAGATGCACCGGTTGACGAGTGAAGAGAGTTGTTGTAAGTAAACTCAGTGGAATGCAGGACGGACACGCAGGTATCATGATGCTGCAGTAAAAAACAACGAAAGTAATGCTCCAGAGTGGCGTTCAATCTGTCTGTCCGTCGGTCTATGGATGGTAAGCACTGGAAAACCTATCCTCGATATGAAATGAGGAACTCAATGCCCTCCAGAAATGGGAAGTGAATTGAGAACCTCTATCAGTGACGATGACCGATGGCAAACCAAACAAACCAACCAACCAAAAGTCATAGTTCCAGCATTTATCTTTATTTCAGCTCAGAGCTTAGAATCAACAGCAAGTACAGAAAAACTGCAGATGCTTACCCACTTACAGTAGCTTAATTACGATTTAAAAATAAGCAGCAGCCAATCCAAAGTAGAGCAACAAATCCCATGATCCCAAAGTAAAGAAATGCAGTTCAATGACATTGGTACGAATCCCTGTAAAATTGAACATGCAAACACTCCCTTAAAGTGCAAGCACAAAATTAAAACATTTGCAACAATGATGCATTCATCAAATAAACAAATGCATACGGATGAAAATTGCAAAAAAAATCCTACCAAAGTAGAGCATGATCAACATTTGTTTTTAGAAAAACCACGAGAAAAGATATACAAAATGTCATGAGTCAACACTTACAGGTGTCCTCAGGCCCCACCAGACACATTCCAGCAGGGGATCCAGATCATAGCGGCCAGACATATGAAAAATGATCACATCACAGGAGGGTCATCATAGTGGCTGGCATCTATAGTGTGAGGGCGTGCCTCTGTGACGCTCCCGACTGATCCTGAAGCATATCTGCTTCCCGAGCATATGAAACCACTTGATGGGGAGCAAAAAGGTGGCTGAGTGCAACAAGGAACACATGCAGCAGTAAAGGAAGTGGACAAGTGTGAAATTCGGAAGCTCGCAAGTGTGGAAGGGGCCCCTGAAAGAAGGGAACACACAGACCAAAATGGTGGCCTCAATGCAGCAAGTGCTTCGTGGAGTGAGGAACAATGCTATGACAGACGGCACTGTCAGCGGAGATCTTGACCGCTATAATATACGGGCACACAGCGCAGTGTGAGCGCTGAACGGTGCATGTTGTGAGGCAAGCGCTCACACTGAAGGACGCAGGTAGTGTGAGAGAAACGAAGAGAAAAGCCCGAAAAGGAGGAGAGCCATGGGGCAGAGCGGAAGGAAGATAGCAATCGTGGCATTGGACACTGGGTGAACTAGCCACAAAAGGATCTGGGGCTCACAAACGGATACATGAGCAGCAGGCACGCCACATAGGGCTGCTTTATATTGTATGACACTAAGCTGCTGCCGACCGTCTATAATACGTGCAGGGAGTAACATGCTGTCCCTGACACCCAGTCTTACGTTGCTGATCAGCGCATTGCAGATAAAAAAGGAAGCCATCAAGGTCACCTGGCCCACGAGTAAGGGGTAGACATAGTGAGAGATATCGTGGCTTAGGCAAACCTGGTGCAGTAGGGCCATGAGTTGACTATTCTAGGGACCCCCAGAGGATGAACTGCGGGCAGTGATATCACTGCCAACAGGTAAAACACCAGAGAGCGACAGCCTCCTGGATGAATTTTTATAGAGAATGAATCACCAAGATCACCCCACGATTGTTGAAACCTTTGGAAGAAGCTTACGAACTAAGCATACTTCCTGTAAGCATGAGCGAGTCAATGAAAGGCGAATCATACCAACCACTGTCAATGGTGAACCAGAATTGCATGGTACTCACAGTATTTGTTGCAGAGGCACTGAAACGGGTAATTGGGACCCTGATACATGTATATCAAACAGGGTATTGTGAGGATTCAGAAATGCAAGACGGACACAAAGGTCACGTTTTCTGAAAGTTTGCCATTTATTAAAAGTAAAAAGGGTTCTGATAAATGCCTCACTTTCCCTAACCTAACAGAGAGATCCCTACCTAGCAAACAAAAACTAAAGAAAACCGACCTAATGTCCAAAATCTTTCTTGCCCTCACACTAATACAAACAAATAAATTATACAAGGAAAATATGGCGGATTTTTGGTGCCAACAAGAAAAGACCGTTTTTACAATTCAAACTAAAATATGTCTTGGACGCACTTCTTGTGACTAGGACTGTATTCCCTTCCCCTGGATCAGTTCAGGAACACTCACATTATAGTTCTGTTCAGAGAAATAGGAAAGTCTTTTCCAACCAAAAAGTCTTTCTTGAAGGAATAACAAGTGCTCTTTTTCCACAACTGGCTAATAGTTCAAACAACACAATGGGCCTCATTACGAGTCCGGCGGTAGCCGTACGGGAAAAACCGGCAGGCTGCCTCCGGACCGGTAATACCATTCCACCACCATGATTGCCGGAATCACCGGGGCATAACAACCCCGGTGACCTGGTCATTCTGGAGGCGGAATTCTGTAAATCCCCATTCCCATGGAGTCCAAGAGGACTCCATGGGGATGGGGACCATGGAAACACTGGTTCCGTCTATAACAGAGCCGGTGTTTCCATGTCCGCCTGCAGGCGGGTGGTGTTACTCCCGCCAGGTCAGATGACCACCACCATTGTTTCCGGACCGGCTGACTTGTAATGAGGCCCAATGTCTTCAACAATGTCCCTTTTCTAGGACGCTTGACTTTCTTCCAACACACAAGTTCAAAGAGGTTTGACTTAAGTGAAATTGCTCTGTTATGTTACGTCTTCTTGTCAAAATAACATTCTTTTGTCAGGATAGCAAACATCAACTTGTTCCATTGATGCTAAGATTTGGTCAACATAGAATAAAGCATATACGTTTGTTTCATTTAACAACAGTTCTTTCCACCACAATTCTTTCTGCCACAAGCTTATCAAATTACCAATTTCTTTCCTGTTCAACTCGCCTGTCAGGGCATACTGTTGATTAATTCAACAAAGGTTATTTCCGCAATTTTTTACGCCACCAGGTTATCAAGTTGCCAATTTCTTTCCTGGTCCACTCACCTGCCAAGACTAACTACTTCAAGCCCTTTCTTGGTCTACTCGCCCGCCAGGAAGAAAACTCCTACCACTAACTTCCAACTTGTTGGTTTGAGTCAAGTATTCTCCACACCTGTCTTTGGACGTGGTTCCACACTTTGAATGTTGGCAACCTGAGATGCAAGTTTCTCCAGAATTCTCTCTCTTAGAAGGGAACTTATGCCTTGGTTGTGTGTTATTAAGAGTCTCTAATACCCTCTTGACTGTGGGCAATGCTGGAGATGAACATTTCCCAGGGGCTGTCTGGCTTTACAAGACCTGTAGTCTCTTGAAGATGAACAATGGTGATTAGAAACTTCCCCAACTGCAACTTGGCCCAAAGTCTCTTGGCAGCCTCTTGGTTGTAGGCAACAAGGGTTACAACCTTTCCCTTCTTGCTGTTTGCACAAAGTCTTATAGCAGCCTTTTGACTGTTGGCAATATTGTTTCCAACCCTTCCCTTCTTGAGATCTACACAAAGTCTAAAGCCAGCCTTTTGGCAGTTGGTTAAACGGGTTCCAGACTTCTCCAGGGGTTTGCCCAAAGACTTCTTTGTCACTTATCTCTGTTTATCTTCATGAATTAATATTCATTTACTATGTTCTGCTTAGATTCATTAAGTGTTTAGTATTGAAAATATAACTTTCTTTCACAGAGCGCACCGGTGTCAGTACTCACTCGCTGAACACTCAATGGTACTTCGCAGAGGCTCCCTTCAGTTACCAGGTCTCGCGGCGGTGCCCAGACATCACTCTGTTCCTTCTCCCGCTTCAGTGAGCCTCAAACACACAGAATTGTGTGCTCAGAGAGCAATAGAAGCTCTGTAGATCTTCCTGTGCTTCATGTTGCTTTGGTAATGCGTCGTCCTCATAGCTGGGCTTTTTGGTAGCATGCCATCTTCTGCTGCGCATACTCTCCAGTTCTTCAGATTTTCATATGTTGGGGCGACTTCTGCGGGTGGGCTTCTCTCATTGGATGCACCTGCACCGTGGATGGCTTGAGCTTCCTCTGCTACGCCTGCCGCACGGATCCGAATTGCTTCTTCCTCTGCTTCCACTTCATCACAACACGACGACGACTTCTCCAGCTGACTCTTATCCTGGGCTTTAAATATCCCACTCAGGTGCTTCAATTGGCAATGACTAGTCTGCACCTTTGGAAACTTGCACTTCTGAGTCTTCAGGTCCTGTGAGTTTGTCTTCGTCGCAGTACTTTTGGCATTCTGGGAATTGGGGTTCTTAAGAGAATGAGTGATATTAAGTTGTTCTCTTTTCTTTTCAATTGCATTAGACTGTTTCATAGACAGAGTTATCAGAGAAAGGGGTTTTGGAATAAAGAGACTGCATCCGCCTTAGAGGGAGAGGTTCTCTTTAAGATAGAATCATGACATTCAAATGGCTTTCTCACTAATTCCTGCGATTCCAAGGTACCAATATCACTCTAACTGATTCTTTATAACAGGATTTTGGAGCCTTGATGTTAGAAGGATTAGAGCTTTGATAGTATGCCATTAAACATCTGGGAATGCTTTCAACCTCCTCTTCAGAGGATGAATACTGCATCCCTCCTAGTGGAGTCACCAGCTCCCCTGAGTAGCCGTCTCCTTCCATGTGATCCTTCCCTCTGATACCACCCCCAGGGTTAAGATCAGGTAGCGACTGACTTCCCCTGGCCACATGGGAGGAGACTTTAGGCTGGGGTTCGGTGATGACTTTAGGCTGGGTTTCGATGTTGACTCCACTGTCAGTACTGGGGAGGGTAGCGCTGATTAAGATGGTGGTGCTTCCCGGCCTGTTACATCACTTCATGATTGTTCCCTACTGCATACCCAAGACCTTTTTTGGGGAACGTGATGCTATGGTGAGTGGATTCTTGTGGGGGACAGGTAGGCATAGGATTGCCCTAAGCACAATGTGCATAGACTATACGAAAAAAGGGGTAAAGCTGCCACACTTTGAATTGTACTATCTGATGGGGCAATTGCAATACGTTTTGCAATTCCATGTGGTTTAATTTGGCATGCTTAATAAGAAGATGCAAGATATTGTCAAAGCATATTTGATTACATTGATCTCATTCAGCCAATAATGCTGCTTTTTTTCTCTTTGTATGTTTCGAAAATAAAAATTCACGGTCACCTGTGTATAATTTTATGCTCTACTTACCGCTCTAAAGCAGTGAACTTCCACCAATTGAAAAGTTCTTTTCTATTCAGTTTCTCAAATTTTGTTAATTGTCCTTATTCTTCACATGAGTGCAAACGTTTTTATAAATGAGATTTTATCTTGCTTGGTATGTTGTTCTACAGGAAACACACCTACCATTGTGGGGGGGAAATAAAAAGTGCCACTCACAAAGAACAACAAAAAGCCTCTCAACCAAACACTATGTACCCCAATTTGTCCTCAGCATCATTTACAGCTAAGGACACATCCTTATGAGTAGTGCTAATTGAAGGTATTTATTGCTAACTGGAGAGCCGGTACACATCACTAATATCTCTAATTCAAACATGCCCACATTTCATGGTGCTATTTTGGAACACAGATATTTCTCTAACTCATTCGAGCTATCTTCTTGAGGTACCTTATTAATCCTGAAACGTTTTGTGGGCAGAGGCATGTGTAGATGTGAACTCATGGGTTTCATATCCAAAACACACATCCTCACAAGGGGAACCACTACACTAGTAGCTTAACTCATTTGGGTACCTGTACCACCAAGAGTTCAGTGAAGGAGAACGCTAATCAACCCAAAAAAGGCTAAGGCCCTGCAACAGGAGAGGCACTCCAACAAAATACCTTGAAGCACTGCAAAACCACTCAGACACGCAAAATACTCAGTGTGGTGCTCGAGATTGTGAGGGCCTCTCATTTGGATGCCAGTGGAAATCATCACTGTTGTAAGTATTCCGGTCTATAACAATCACAGCTCCAGATGGTGCAATTGCTCTAGCATATATATCAGAAAACCCTTTCTTAAAAAAATGAATGAATGAACAACATAACTAAAAGAATACACTAGTTATGGTTTCTAAAGCACCATAACTGCAGCACTGCCACCGTAAAACATAACTGTCACTGCAATGCTCATGGAATCTCTTGTGCGGATTTCCCTAGGCAATTGCTGTTTCAAATTAACTTTTACTGTTAGTGTTTTGTGTGTGTAGTGTCTCACAGCTAGTTTAAAGTGTCCCTAACTCTTTTGGGGTTGTACTTTCTTTCTTTAGCTCTTATCTTTAGTAGTAACCTGTACAAATGGTGGACTGCTAGCAGTGATAGCAAACCTGCGAAGGGGAGACCTTGCATTAATTGCGAACCACCTGAGTAACATATTTCCATCTATGCTTTCGGAAGACAGTTTCAATGGGCTTTGAAATTTGAAGGGAAACAGTTACTATTGTAGCTGCCCTTAAACTAGAGGTGGCAGTGGAGAACATTCTTTGTGAAATGCCTGTACCCATGCACACCCATCCTACATAAGTGCATTATCGGGAGGCACTTAGGAAGTGACTTTGGAAAACGACGGTATGAGTTTGTATTTTTTTATCCAAAAGAAGGCCGCGGCTTTGGAATGAGCCTCGAAAAGGCTGAAACTCAAATTTATTATTCTATACAAATTTCAGAAATGTTGACTAAATAACTCTTGTCTATTTAAATGCTTTTATTATATGATGTTTAGATCCATACACAATGTTGTTTCTGTGTAATAGGTTCGCACAAGAAACAAATGCTTCCTTATTAATTATGTGTTTAATCAATTCTGTTAGGATTGGTCTATGTTTTTTTTTCCCGGACACACGTTTTATGTGTCCTACTTTATATTTGTTTGTATTCAATCATTTTTTCAATTGTTACTTCACATTTTTTTTTATTTGTTGTAAATGTGCTGTAGTTAACATTTACACATACTTATGTCCCAGAATTGTTGCAAAGGGTGGATACATGCATGTGATTCATGTTGTCAAATGTTGTATCATGAGAAGTGTATGGCACTGACTGAGCTATATTTCTTTAATGATGGCCAAGATGTAGTTTTATTTCCTTAAGAAACCAAAACTAGTGACTTTTTCAGGTTTGTTATTTTTCACTTAATTTGATTGTTAATGCCGACGTAACCATAATGACCCTTTAACTAATACGCCTGGCTGCCTACAACCACCCTATAGGCATAGTCTACAGATAAGCCCCCATTGAGCCCCATTTTGACCAGCCCAAAGCATTTGTCCCTGTCCCAGGACCATCCCTCCTACCCTGGCCGACGCAAACCTCCAGTCACGCCCAGCTCTTATTTTGACCAGCAACCAAATTAGGTCCAATCAGTATGGCCAGTGGTCATGACCAGTGCACAGTTTGAACACAAATGACGCGAGCGTGCAGCGCCAACAAAACAATATGACAATATTCACAGTAGCTAATTGATGCACAGAGCTTAATTGCTGTATTGTTTATTACGTAGGTGCTACAATTTGATTCACTATTTCCACATAGATCTGAGAAACACATTGCTTGAACTGTAATTGCCTCTCAATGTATGATTCCCCAGAAATTGTCGTTCTTCAAATTGCAACTAGGAAAGAAAGCATGCTTAGCCTCAACCCTTATTGGGCAAGGACATGTTTACAATCAGGCTCCCTTTTAAAGGAAAATCACCTTTCACTTTTCTCTTGGTATCTTCATCAGCTGTTTTTGTAGTTGGGTTATTGAATGCTTTCAAGATGCCAGTCTGTATCCGCTGAAAAACAAATATTTTATTTTAAACATTGGCAAATGCAAGAATAAAGAAATGCCATTTAATTTACTGAGACAACATAAAGGCCTGCCATCAATGATAAAATAAATACACAGCTACCATTTATGGCCCTGAATAATAAAATAGGATACAACTAGCATTTTTGTTTTTGCATAATTTGCAAAGTACTACTGAAATGAATGCATTAATGAATGAACTTTTGTTTTAACCACCCACGCCAGAGTATCAACAAAATATGATCCCAGTCTCCTCACAGATTAAACCACCAGACCCCTCACCCTCTTCACCACTAATCCCTCTTTCTACCCACCTGCCCTCACCACAATTCCCTCCACCAAACTTCAGACCTTTCCCCCACTCCACACCCACCCCATTCCTCTAGTCCCTCATCACCTCACCCACTCACCATTTACTCAATCTACCCTCACCCCTGATCACCCTGCCAATAACTGTCATTCGCACCTACCACCCACCCCTTCACCATTGGTCCCCACCCACCTATGACAACTGCATTGCACTTAACACAACAATACTTGTAATGCACATACCAAAGAATTCCCACACTCCATTCAAAACACTGGTTCAAACAAATACTACACTTAGCTCACATCACATATGCCATACCACAACAAAATAATGCACACATCGCAGCCAACATATACAATCCACAGTGCAAATACCACAACACATCATACCACAAAACTCTGCACACAACACACATACCATTAAGCACCTAAAACCTATACTGCAAAGCTTCCACACCATGCACACTCCACAGCACTGCATACCATAACACACATGCTCCAATTCGCACACACGGAATACTGTACAGGCTGCACCCAGCACACAACGATCATACTACATACTGCTCCTACACACACATACATATACCACTTCCCAACCCACATAACATAGGCACAACACGGATCACAGCAGACAGCACAAAGTACTTACTATACACTACAAATGCCACAAAATAAAACAAATCCTTATACCGCAATGCATCTATGACACAACACATTCAAGACTAGCATAGCACAATTCCAACAAACAATGCAAGGTCTGCTGCATGCAATCCTTCTCGGAAGTTCAGAGCTCAAGGCAGTTGTGGAGCCTCCATCGTATCTTTGTGTCTGTCCCTGTCCTGATCACGTCCCATGTTCAGGCAAGGGGAGGCTTGGCCACCCAGGAACATGGGACCTTCTAGTCAAGCCAAGTCTCGGCATCCTAGCGAAGAGCTGTGCAGAAAATGACTGATCCTGTCTGGCCTCAGCTCCTCAGCTAAACTCATCAGTAAAGCTCACATCGAGTTAGCATTTCATCTGCAATGTGTGTGGTTTTCCATTTCTTCCACGTTCACGAAATCTTTTGCACTATTTCTAGTATTTTTGTGATCTTTGATTATTAACCTGCTGCTATTCAAGGCGTGACTGCTAAATAACATTTGTGCTGGCCCTTTTAGAAAAATCACTGTCTCATGTATGAAAGTGCTGAAATGCGGGGAAAGGGGTGGGGTGCCCAAATGTCATGTAGCTGGTAATGTCTGGAGGGTCCTAAAAGGTAACTATGCAAAATTTGCTGCACATTGGTGAAACGGTGTGGAATTGTACAAGGAACAACGCTTTGCCACAAATCCTGCCACAACAAACACACACATTTGGACTTTTATATATATAGTTAGGCTTGCTGAAAAATGACAAGTGGCACACAAATAGGTAAAACAACTCAAAAACCAAAAGAGAAAACAATTACATTTGAGAGGGAAGTAGCTGAGCCTTGAGAGATGAGCAGAAAATAGAACAGGTACAGGGAGGAATGAACGGAAAGAGAACGTTTTCCAGTGTTTGTGTGCGAGTAGGGAAAAGGACAGAAGCGCGATTGCGTACAAGGTGGCTTGGGGACAGATAACAGGAACAGAGTGTGAGAATGCAAGGATCGGTGAGGAACATGGAATTAGATTAAAGAGGAAAGATAGGGTGTTGAAAGACCAAAAACAATGCATAAAAAGTGAAACAATAGGTAAGATTCAAAAGAAAGCCATGAAAAGGAATGAAGGGAAGTAAAAATAGAAGAGCAGGCAGCGAGAAGAAAGGGTGCACGAATCGAGGAGTTGAAAAAGGAGCAAAGGGGGGCAAGTCTGGATGCAGGGAGACCAAGCAATAGGGCAGAACAACAATCATAACACGAGAAAACCAGGGTGGAAATAAGTTTAGTGGCATTGAAAGTAAGAAAAGGTTGGGCCTTCAAATATTGTAGAGAGAGACGGCATGAGCAAGCAATTTTAGGGATGTGGTGGGAAAACAAAAGAGAAGAATCAAAAATAACACCACGATTATGAGCATGCAGGGAATAGGGAATCAAGGAAGGGGAAACAGAAATAGATGGGAGGGAATAGATGGAGAAGTAGAAGAAAAGTAAAGAATTTAAGTTTTGGAGGAATTAAGGTGTAGGAAACGAGAATGCATGTAAGACTGGATGGACAGTAAGCAACTAGTGATCTTTGCATGGATAGAGTCAGAGGAGGGGGACAATGACAGACATCTGAGAATCATCAGCGTAAGGAGAAACACAAGGAATTAATAAAGTCAGCTAAAGAAGAGGTCTAGAGAGAGAAAAGGAGAGGGCCAAGGACTGTTCCCTGAGGAACACTTTTGTAGTGGAAAGGGGAAGGAATTTTTTTTAGTCCAGGTGAAGGAGAAAGAACAATAAAGATTGCCCATGCGACTAGCGCAGGAAGTCTTGATTCTATTAAAGACACGGAGGCGAGCATTTTAAATCTTTCTTTGTTTTCATGTATAACACTTTTTTTTTTATAACTCGTATAAACAGAGAAAAGAAAAAATCAAAACATCATCGTCTTAACATGACAAAACTACATTTCCCATGAGGCTTCTCTGCCTGGTAGTCCCACAGCCTCTCTTTCACTGTCCAATCTGGCAATCCTTCCTGCTATGAGTCCCCGTTTCCCTGGGTCCCTTCCTCTTCTTTTGCAGCGCACCGATTAACTGAACAAAGTCTAAAATTCAACTGAATTATCGTAACTCCAAACAGAAATTGTCTTTTCTATCCTCGATATCTTTGCCATGCTCTAAATTTGCAGGACTGCTGCCTTCCATACACTAATCTCTGTTACTCTTTTGATCCTTTCCTACGCAAAAAGAAAAATGCGCATGTTAGGGAAGGGGAATACAGTTCGTCACATATCATAACCAAGTCTTTACGTAAACAACTTTGCAACCATTACAGATCATAACATAACACCCATCGCTGTATTCCATAGGGTGGGATAATGCTAGACTCCATTTCTTTGATAGAATCAAGACTTCCTACGCTAGTCGCATGGGCAATCTTTATTCTATGACAAGACCGGAGGCGAGCATTATGCTTGTTCAAAGCTTTCTACCACAGCAGCTGCTATATTGGATACTGGTTTGAAATAAAAAGTCTTAAAGACTGAGTCGCTCGACCAGTCTGCTGCTTTCATGATCTCTTGCAGCGGAACTCCTACTGCAAAAGCCTGTGAAGCCATTGCAGCCCTAGTAGAATGAGCCCCAAATGTAGACGTGTCTATACCTGCCAATTCCATTATTTCCTTCACCCATCTAGCTATAGTAGCTGATGTGACTGCTTTGTATGGTTTTATATGCGCTATAAGCAATTGTTTCACTCCTTGTAGCCTAACCGCTGCTGTCGCTGCTTCATAACACTTTATGCAATTTGCCACACACAATTTCTCATTATTCGGCCAATATGGGTATGAGATCACTTTAGAATTGGTCTTTGTACGCTGCGCTATGGTAAAGGCTATCCCTTCTGGGTAATACATCTTTCTGTCTATCTCGAGTGCTTTAACGTCTGAAACTCTTCTACAAGACACTAAGCAAAGGAGTATAGCTAACTTGCCTGAAAGTTGCTTTCCTGATAGAAAGTAGTTACTAGGCCATTGCTCAAACAGGTGTATGATTTTTATGGACATCCCACATTGATGAGTACTTGGGTCCGGGAGGTTTGCTCATCTTCACACCATTCAGCTATCGGGACACCGCCGGGTGTTCCTCTATTGGTGCCCCGTCCACTAACTCGTGCCCCGCGGAGATTGCTGACCTATATACCCCTACGGTCCTGAATGCTCTACCTGCAGAAGGGAGGCTGGCTAGGAAATTCACTACTTGTACTACAGGTGCTGAAATGGGAGATATACTCCTCCTCCTGCACCATAGGTCCCAAGCTTGCCATGCGGAATTATAGCTCCTGATCGTAGATGGGGCCCATGATAGATTGATAAGTCTTGTAGTGTCTTCTGAAAGGCCTGGCAATCGCCATTTATACCTGAAATTCTGCACGCTATCAGTGACAAGGATTGATTCTCTATCAGAGGATGAGGAATTCCTGCTGGATCGATCATCAAGTCTGGTCTGTATGCAATCTTCTGTGGAAAATCCGTAGAAAGTTCCATCAGAACTGGAAACCAAGCTTGCGACTTCCACTCTGGCGTCACTATCACTATTTGCGCCTTGTCTCTGCGCACTTTTGCTAGTACCCTCGCCAGCATCGAGAAGGGGGGAAAAGCGTAGTGCTTCTGCGCCCCCCAATGATGCATGAATGCGTCGGTGCCTTGGGCTTCCGGGTCTAGCCTCCAGCTGAAGTAGTTTGCCCGTTGAGTGTTCAGTCTCGAGGCGAACACGTCTGTGTGCAGGGGACCCCATTTCGCTTCCAATCTCTCGAAAATGTCCCTGTGTAGTTTCCAGTCGCTGTAATCCACTAGGTGTCGGGAGTTCCAGTCCGCCACTGAATTCAGGGCCCCTGGGAGATACTCTGCCTTCACTGTGATCTGTCTCTGTAGGCAGTCGTGCCAGAAATCTTTTGCTAATTCCGCTAACATCTTGGACCTGGTACCTCCCAGTTTGTTGATATATCTTACTGCAGATATATTGTCCATCCTGAGAAGTATGCTGCAGTGTGCTTTGTCCCTGGTAAATGCTTTCACTGCGAAAGATCCCGCTAGCAACTCTAGACAATTGATATGAAGTTCTAATTCTTCTTTTGACCATCTTCCTCCTGTCTCTATCTCGCCACATCGCGCCCCCCAGTCGGACCTGCTGGCGTCTGACTCTATAACCAACTCTGGTACGTCGCCGAAAATGGCGCGGCCCTTCCAGGCTTCCATATTGTGGAGCCACCAGATGAGCTCGGACTTGCTTTCTTCGTTTAAGGGCACTAGTCGAGGGTATCTCCAGCCTTTCCTTAGGTATTTAATCTTCAGCCTCTGAAGAGCTCGATAATGTAACGGCCCGGGAAATATTGCTTGTATGGATGCTGCCAAAAGCCCTACTATCCTGGCTAGATAACGAAGAGAGATCAGCGGCTTCTTGAGCGCTGTCCTCAGATCTTTCTTGATAGCCTTCATTTTCTGAGTTGGCAACTCCAATGTAGCTTTCTTTGTATCTATGGTGAAGCCTAAGAATACTAGTCGCCTGGTTGGCGCTAGCTCTGATTTGTCTCTGTTCAACAGGAATCCCAGATTGGAGATCAGCTCTATCGCCCAGTGGACCTGTTTTTGTAAGCAGTCTTTGTCTTCGGCCATGAAAAGGATGTCGTCTAAGAAGACGATCATCCGACATCCTTGGTCTCGAAGTGCTGTCGCAACGCGTCTCATGAGCTTGGTGAACGCCCATGGTGCGGATGCTAGACCGAACGGCAGACATTTGAATTGCCAGAGTTCGCTTCCCCATCTGAATCTTAGGAAGTGTCGGAAAGGCGCTGCTATGGGCACGGTAAAATATGCGTCTTTCAGGTCCAGGCGCACTAGCCAATCTCCCTTCCTGAGCAAGTCTCCTAGTAGATGGATCCCTTCCATCTTGAAGTGTTTGTACACTAACCAGCTGTTGAGCTCCTTCAGATTGATCACTGGACGAACTTTGTCCTTGCGATGTACTAGGAAAATATTGCTCAGGAAGGAATGGGCGCTCTCGGTCGCTCTCTCTATCGCGTTTTTCTGCGCTAAAGCTTGGATCTCTGCTCCTAATAGCGATTCTTCTGTTTGCGTCATTTGAATTCTGTGAGGAGGCCGATTCTGCACTGGATGATCTATGAACTCTAGCATAAAGCCTTGTACGGTCTGAAGGACCCACGCATCTGACGATAACTCGCGCCAGTTGTGCAAATAGAGCGTTGTCCTGCCCCCCACAGGAGGATAGGTCGCTGCGCGTTCTCTCACCTGTATTGTTGTTCTGGTGTCAGTGATATCCGCGTCCCTGACGTCCCCGCGAACCTCGTCCTCTGTTCGGGAAGAAGGCGTCTTGTTGTCGGGTATCCCAATATTGGGCTCTGGGGCCTTGCGCTCTTCTGTTATTGAAGCGGCCGGTCGAGCGGCCTCTATATCGACCGGCCCCTGAAAAAACTCTTCCCGGAAACACCTTCCTGATGGAGGCCTGCGCCTTCTCCAGCGCCGTATATGTACCGACGAACCTGTTCATCTCATTAACGAATGTATCACCGAACAGGAGACCTTGGGCGCTTTCCCCGGCTTCATAGGACGCTAAGTCCCCAAGTTTGTTATCGATTTTCAATAGGGCTGATCTGCGTTGTTCTGAAGATATGGCACAGTTTGCATTGCCTAGCATGCAGACTGCCCTCTGTGCCCAGTTTGCTAGGATGGATGGGTCGACTGGCTCCCCTGTATCCCTGGCCCTTTCGGCCAGGTCCATTATCTTTGCTATAGGGCCGGCTATGTCTAGCAGCTTGTCTTGGCATGTTTTCCATGCCCTATCCATACCTTTCCTGGTGTCTTTCCCTGCCTTCGTAATGAAGGTTAGCATCTTTGCGTCGAGTTCGGGTGTATCTGCAACTTTCCCAGTCAGCTCTGGCCTCGGACACTCAGCTTTGAGTCTGAATCTAATGTCTTTTTCCATAGGCTTCCTCATTTTTTGGGCCATGTAAAGGGCTACTCTTGGAGAAGGCATCCAGTCTGTCGATCTGGGGTGCCTTATGGTGTCCGGGTCGAACATGTCTGATATGTCCTCTTCATCCAGAAGGGCCTCCACACTGCTGGCTTTAGGCTCGCCTGCACTCTTTTGCGAGACCACGCTTACTTTGCTTATGCTTTGAACATCCTCCTCTGGCTGTTCTTGATCTGAGTGCTCCGAGGATGATGAATAGGCATCCCCTATATTTTTCGCCCTGGGTTAGGGGGTACGAGGTTGGGCAGGGCTGTCTTCGTCAGGAAGGCACTTTTAAGCCTGTTGAATGCATCAGCCACCTCTAGGGATTTATCCTTCCCTGTATTTTCGCCCGGGGGAGTAGAGGAGTGTTTCCTCTTCCGGGCCACTTTCTTCCCCTTTTCACCTTTTTGCAGAGGATTTTGTGTGGAGTTTCCTTCTCCGGGATCATCAAGCGTGCCAGCTTTTCTGCCCAGCATCTCTTCCAAGACTAATAGCCTGTCTTGTAGAGGCTTAACTCCTAGTGCTACGGCTTGAACTAATGAGTCGCCTAGCACTCTCTTGAAGCTTTGGGAGAGGTCTATATCTTCCTCCATGCATTCTGCTTCCTGGTCCAGTCCTCCTTCGCTCCCTTCACTCCAAGCCTCATTTCCCATGCTGTATGCCATGGTAATTGTATGTGCCGTACAGAGGAAACTAATGGGTTAAAGACGTAGCTCCTCTACAATGGCCACTGAAATTATTTATTATTATTATGATCTTTTTTTTTTTTTGTAAATTTTTTCAAATCTGGGATACCTCTGCTGTGCTAGGGCGAACCGCTAATAAAGTAGTGAAATTCGCGCTCCTGGGAACGAAATAAGGGCGAAGGACTGGCCGTACGGTTTCTCTGAGTAAGAAAACGTTCCACTGAGGAGATTGTAAGTCGATGTGCATGCGCGCGCTTCCCCTTGTTTCTAAGCTCAGTTGGGCTTACTCCGCGTATTACGCAAGCTCCATCAACGTTAAATGTATTGCCGTGCGGCCGGCTGCCTGAGCCCTAAAGCGAGTGTCAGATCACTCGCGGGCTCGGCAGGCGGCTACTCTGAAATACGCTATGCTACTCACGAGGTCAGCGCATGTAAAGCTTCGCGCGAACGCTCTGCCGCTTGTTAGTTACACGCGCGCACCATTAAGAATAAGTAAAGTCCATTCTTGAAACGTTTCAACAGACAAAGGTAGTATAATCAAGCACTATCCATAATAAACGTCACTTATCTGTGGCTGCAGCAAAAAAGAAGAGGAGGGGACCCAGGGAAACGGGGATTTATAGCAGGAAGGATTGCCGGATTGGACAGTGAAAGACAGGCTGTGGGACTACCAGGCAGAGAAGCCTCATGGGAAATGTAGTTTTGTCATGTTAAGACGATGATGTTTTCATTTTTTCTTTTCTCTGTTTATACGAGTTATAAAAATTTTTTTAAAAAAGTGTTATACATGAAAACTAAGAAAGATTTAAAAAGCTGTGGTTAGCAGTAATTAAAGAAGATAAAGCATAATGCTCGCCTCCGGTCTTGTCATAGAATTAGAGAGATAAAATTGGAACCATGCAAGAACAGAGCCAGAGAGACCAAGAGAACAGAGAGGTAAGAAGAAAATGATGATCAACAGTGTCAAAAGCTGTTGAAAAGCCAAGAAGAATCAAGATGAAACATAGCGAAGGAGGTCACAACGGGGTGTGCAGATTGTACCCGCCTGACTGTCATGCTCCAGACCCACCGGGTGAAAACGGGACATGAGCCCCCATTTTTTCTAACCATTGCTAACATTTGAAGGTGACACCCCCTCCCAAGGATACATCAGTTGGTCGAAATTCCGGGTGAAACATGCCACCCCAGTCTGTGCTGAAGTTTATGACATTATCAACAATGTCTGACGCTGTGGGCGTATCAGCAGGGTTGTCCGTGATGTGGTCCACCCCACTCAAACCCTGAGAGTCTTTCAATTCCCCTTCCTCCTCACCTGATGAAGACGAGAAGTCCAACTTCCTTCCACGAGGTCGACGAGTAAAAGTCCTCCTCTCCTTGTGTAGATAGGGTCTGCCTCGGGAGGAAGCCACCGCGACCCTTTGGGAATGAATTCGCGGGGGCTCCCCCTCCGCGACAGACAAGGGCGGCGAGGGGAAAAGCCTTAGGGCACAAAAACCCCTTTGGAGTGTAGGTATCTGATGATGCGGAACGAGAGGAAGATCCAAGCCAGCTGGAATACGGGAGACCGGCTAAAACTGATGGTAGGGAGTAGCAAATATGTGCCGAGCACGGCCCAGAATGAGGGGGGTCCAGAGAGTGAAACTAAACAAGTAAGGCAGGAGGAAAGAAAGGAGGAGAACAAACAAGTGCCCGTGTAAGAGAAGGAGCACCGGGTATAAAGAGAGAGAGAGAGTGGACAACAGGAGGAAAATAGTACAGGAGCGGATCTCCGCTAAGCGAGAGTACTGTGGAGCGCAAGCAACGAAGAAGAATTCAGAAGTTGCAACGCGCCCAACCGCCGAGCGTGAACAGAGAAATAATCTCAGCGGCGGCCATGTTGGAAAAGACTAGAACGTAACCTCGCTAGCGAGCACAACGTGGCGGCACGGTCTGACGACTGCCATGTTTCCACTTCTTCCATAAACGCCAGGAACCTGCGGTTGTGACAGAAATGAACCGGTGGTCCCGAGGGCCTGCTGCTGGAGAGAAAAGGGAACAGCGGAAACACGCGACCCCCAGACCTAGAGGATCTTGGATTACAGGAGAAGGGAAGAGTGCATGCCCAAGAGTGCCTGGTGACACACAGAAGCAACTACGCAATGTACTCCCAGGCCCCAGACTACACGGAGCGCACATAGTGGATTTCCCACGACCCACATCAAGGTGAGGGGGAAACAGGAGAGACTCCAGACCGCCACTCTGACTCTTCTTGGGGACCACCCCCCCGACCACCTATTTGACTATAGACATTGCACCATGGTGGAGACCGCCGGGACACTGCATTGATAAATGAAGGGACTTATTAAAATCAGTGCTGGTAGTCAACAAGCAGGGCCAGAAGGTCATGTGTGAACCCCCACACCACTCAGTTAAACATCCTCTCCCATACTCAGCTCTAGGACTAGGAGTAATATTGGGAACACCGCCCCCATCATGACTAGACCAACTGGATGGGAGGCAGACTCAAGGGCCCTTCCTGCCGTACCATCCTTGCTGTACGCTAATGATCCCTTGTCACTAAGAAGACCTACACAGACATAGACAGCTAGACTGGAGATATAAGCCGGAGGAGCCCCCTACACCATATGAAATCCAAGCGCCTGGGACGGTTCGTGGTCCCCCCACCCTTCGCCCCTGGGGCCAAGTGCTGTGGTCACAAGGAAGGAAAGGTTACTAACACGGTGATTGCAACCCAAAACTTCCCCACAAAGGTTGGAGTAATGGGGGCCTTTGCTGAAGTCGACGACGCAAATAGGCGGGACTCACCAACTGCAGGTCTCCTGCAAACTTGGGGAACCTTCCCTTGACAGGGATAACCGGAGCTAGGGTGCTAAAGAATTTACAGCAGGCATTTACTTTTTCAAGACCAACACTACCAACTCACAATTCAACCAGTATCCACAGTGCTTTCCTGCAGCTCTTGGAGAGGCAAGACATTTCCGGTCCGCAACAGATTGCCCTAAGGAGGAGTGTCTCTTTTCAGAAATTCAAAAATCCAATGGCGGCCCCCCTACCTTTATTGCTGAAGCCCACTTGCCATTGGCAATGGCGGGGGTAGAGGTATCCACAAAGCAAGGTATTACAGCTCTGTAAGAAATTATTAGAGGCATAAGGACAGACATTGGTCACAGAGACACTGCTCACAGACTGGCTGGCCTAGATCAGAAGGTGGAGGATATTGACAATCGGTTGCAGGGGCTTGAAGCCAACCAATCGTTGGTGGACATATTGGAGACACAGATGGATATGAGGCTCTCAGAACTGGAGAGTTGCCACGAAGCAATCGCCCTCAAGATGGATGATTTTGACAACAAGGAGTTGCGCAAAATTTGTGTTTCTGTAATGTAATATGGTGCTTCGATGACGACATGCTGTAACAGTTGTATTGTGTTGTGTGCTGTTTGGTTTTCTAAAATATAAAATCAATAAAATATTTAAAAAAAAAAAAAGGAGTTGCGCAAAAACCTCAGATTCTTTGGGTTTCCCAATAGAGAAGGGGAAACAGAGGGTGACATCATAAGAGCTATCCAAGAGGTTATCAAGAAGCTATTTGGGAGTGAAAACAGAACCGTCCATCAACCGCGGACACAGAGCGGGGGGTGGAGGGAGGGCACCAGAGGCCCGAGGTCCGTTTTAGCACACTTTCACTACTATTCCGAAAAAACTAGAATCTTGAAGGAGGCCAGGAAGGAAGGCCCCACAGGCAATGGAATATCTTTCATGATCTCTCCAGTTTCATATTGGCCAGACACTGCCTATGTGGTCCCCTTACTCAGTGGCTCAACAGCAAAGGAGTGAGATACCGCTGGAGATTTCCATTCTCAATCTCCTTTGATTATGAAGGGATTAACTATTGTCTGATAACTAAAGAGTACATACAAAGGGTCTCTGTGGAACTGATAAAAGATCTCGACCCGAGCCAAAAGCCCAGAGAGACAGTGAGTAGAGGGAAATCGAAAGACAGGAGACGTATCCCAGGCTCAAGGAAGTTTAAAAGGATGAACATTCCGCCGCCTACAAAATGAGGACTACCAACGCTGATGTCTTTACCAGCACTCGATGATGGTGCAGTGAAATTGGGGAGACTAGTAGCCTAATTTCAGCCCCAAAGGTCCCATAAGAGGTGACCATCAATATTGTAGGTGACAGGCTGTGGAGGGAAGTGAAATATTATTTTTTTATTTTATTTACAGGTGTTTGGCATAAATGTAAACTTTTCGCCCACATACAAAAGAATACATATTTTCATTTCATAATATACCATTTATAATCCACATATAAACAGCAAACCCTAAAGAATACTTCTTTCGTTAAAACACATTTAACACATCAAAAACCTCTTGTCGTGATCATGAGATGAAACATAAACAATAGTTTGCAAATGAAGCACTCCTATATACCTGCTATGTCCCTAATCCAATTTGTCAATCTCAATGAACACCTTGCCTTTTCTGATTCACACTCCTTCGAACTAGTCCCAATTGTATATAACATTTTTAGAAGACACATTCTTTTTCGCTACCGGCACAGAGCCTACCCCTTACAACCCATCGAGTCCAGCCCTCTTAATGTATCATCAAGGAATTTGACCAAAGCTATTACCATTCACACTCTCTTGCCACAGATGAATAAGGTCCACCATTCGTCCAGAGTGATTGTTCTCCTTTCTTCAAAAATTTTCCACAAATAATTTTTTCTTTTATTAGTTAAACCAGAGCAATATAATAGTAAATGAGGCAATGTTTCTCCAGATTCTATATCATTACAGAACCCACTGGTTAAGCCTGTTCCCTTCCATTACCTTCTTGCATTTAAAATCTCCTTTGCAGGGTACAGATTCATTCGAAACCATAAAAATTGTGATCTGTAGAAACTTCAAGGAAACTTCAACAAGTATTTGGATAAGGTATTGTAGGGTCGGCATTCTGCAAGGAGATTTTGATAAAGCTTGAATAGCAATCTCTGTTCCATTGTTTCAGCTCAGTCTTTTCTCCATAATTAGTTTTTTATCGCTATTGGGTTAGCAAGTAACATTCTCACAGATGTATCGAAATCAGATATTATGGCACAGCACTCTGTTTTCCATTCCTCTAGAACCAGCCCACTATGGTTGGTCAAAGTCTCCTTCACCAAGCCGAAATCTCTCACAGGACACCTACATTTCTGGTATAGTGAAAGGGACTTCCACAAGACCATTGCATATAATGTGACGAGACCCGGCTAATATCGCACTACCTGTATCGGGGTCCCCTGGGAGAACTTCAAAACTCTCCTCCAGAAGAGACCCTCTAATACAGACCATATGGTATGAGGAGTTGAAAAAAGGTTTCTGTGCTATATACCAATATGGCTACCAGCTTCACCTTGTAGAAGTCACTAAAATTGAGCCCTGGGAGGCTAGGTTTTTAGCTTTCGACCTTAATTGGGCGACCCTTCGGGTATCATTCTGGCTAATGTTTTGTAGCATGCCCAAATAGATTAAGGACTCCACTCTAGTATTTTGATCTTGATTAAGACTCCAGGTCATGGGTTTAGCTCATCTACCGACAGCCGAGTGGGCTACTAGAACTTTTATTTTTACCAAGTTGATCTTTAGATTGTTCTCAACATATAGCTGTAAAGTGTTCAATTGGCGCTGTAGCCGAATTGGCGGCTGATCAATGAGGACTAGATCGTCTGCGAAGAGGAGGTGCCCCCATATGCCTGCCATTCAATCTCAGGGGAAATATTCTAGACTCGGCCAAGGTATCCAACAAGTCAGATATAAATACGTTAAAAAGAGCTTTACAGCTATATGTTTCAGACCTTGCCTTGTCACTATAGATTGTGATAAATGCCCTGTGTTGTCCAACCTTACCCTCAAGGATATGTCTGTGTATAGTGTCCTAATTGCCTGGACCAATCCCACTGGGCACCCCATTTCATTAGTCTGGCCCAGAGAAGAACTAGTTATTTACCCCTGGTAACGTTCTTTCGACTGGATGTTCCTCCCACGTATTCCTCATCTTTGACACATGTTGTCCAGCTTCAGCTGCTTTGGAAAAGAATATTTGGCAGAGGACTCTGTGCGTCGAGTCGTTGTCCCTCGAAGGCCTCTGTTGAGGATGATTTCATCAAAGGCATTGTAGCACAAGCAGCACCCGTTGGCCTCAGTTCTGTTTTTCCCCCTTTAACAGCAGAGATACCTGCAAAACACATGAGTGACCATATTCAGCCTTGATGGAACAGAAGCTGTAATAGCACGGGAAATTCAACTGAGGGGTAGGATGGGAGGGCGATGAGGAATATGTGGGAGGAACATTCGGTCGAAAGAACCTTACCAGGGGTAAGTAACTAGTTCTTCAAATGGATTGTGTCCTCCCATGAATTCCTCATCTTTGACAGACTCCCACAATAATATTTGGTTTGGTGGATGGAGTAGAATTTGAATTAATATATTTTCATGGACGGAGTGCAGGACTACCTTGACAAAAGTACCATCCTGACTGAGGGAAGATTCCAGGCAACAATGTTTTGCGAATGTGTGGATGGGAAACTACGTTGCTGCTTCACAAATGTTTTTAATTGGTACGCCCCTTTGCCGGGCTAGAGAGGTAGCTATGCCATAAGTGGAATGGGCCCTTAAATCTTCAGGACGGTCTTTCCCTGCCAACCAGTAACATTCTGAGATTGCCAGAATTATGCATCTGCATAAGGTCTGTTTAGTAACAGCCTGACCCAGCTTAAGTCCATCAATACGTAGCATAGACATTCTAGATATATAAAAGGTTAACGCTCTCCGAGGGTCTAACCTATGTAGTCTTTCCTCTTCCTTGTCAGGATGAGGTGGGGGATAGAAAAAAGGTAGAAACATTTTCTGACCTATATGAAAATCCAAAATGATTTTGGCCAAAAATGAAGGTTTGAACCTTAAAACAACCCTACCCTTGTGGAACATAGTAATGGGTGGCTTGGACGAAAGTGCCTGCAACTCGCTCACTCTACAGGCTGAAGTAAGAGCTACCAATAGAATGGTTTAAAGGGTTAACAATCTTAAAGGACATGAGTGTAAGGGTTCAAAAGGTGCACACATTAGGAATTTTAGAACCAGATTAACGTCCCAAACTGGAACCTGGAAAGGGGATGGGGGAACACATTGATGAGCCCCTTTAGAAATTGTGTCACCAGTAGAATTTTGAAAAAGGAACATCCTCGGACAAGCGCTTTAAGATGGATAGCACAGCCAAGTAGACTTTAATAGTGCCAATCTGGAGCCTCAGATTAGCTAAAGATAAAAGAAAGGATAAAACATCTGGTGTTTTACATAGAAAAGGATCTACGTTATTTTCCATGCACCAGTTGCAGAATTTATTCCAACAGCAACGGTACAAAGACTTTGTTGCTGGCCTTCTGGCCGAAAGCAAAACCTCCATTATGTCATCCGGGAGGTTCCAATCCTTATATCTCAGCCTTTCAGAAACCAAGAGTGAAGGTTGAGTGTTTAGACATCTGTATGGAGAACCCTACCCCACCCTCTCGCGAGAGAAGGTCCTCTCTTTGTGAAAGATGCATCGGAGGACAGATGCACATGTCCAGAAGGTCTGTGCATCTCTTCTACCACGTCCTCCTGGCCCAATCCGGGGCAATTAGGATCATGTGTTTCCCGAACCTTCTCAACCTCCTGATCACATGAGGAATGACAGTGACTGGAGGAAACGCGCACAGTAGCGGAAACTCAGAGTCCACTATGAACGAGTCTCCTAGAGCTCCTCTTGGGGGAAATTCCCTGGAGCAATACTGTTCACACTTCCTGTTGAGCTCGGTCACGAACAGATCTACTTGAGAAGATCCCCAAAGGGTGATCTCTTGAAGGACTTCCTGAGCTAGTTCCCACTCGTGGGAGACTGTGCTCTGCATGCTCAGAGCGTCCGCTGCCGTGTTCTCCTCTCCGCCTAGGTAAACTGCCGATCGGGAGATTCCTTCTTGAATTGCCCAGTACCAGAGATGCACTGCCTCTCTGCACAGTGGTAGTGATCCTACACCTCCTCTCTTCTTGAGGTAGTACATGGCCACAGTATTGTCCGTCACTATCAGAACATTCTTTCCCCGTACAAATGGCAGAAAGGCATTCAGCGCTAGTCTGATTGCCCTCAGCTCCAAAAGATTGATATGTAGTTTGGACTCTGATGGAGACCAACAACCGCTGACTGTCAGATCGTTGGCATGGGCTCCCCACCCCGTGAAGGAAGCGTCCGTCACTACTATTATCTCCAGCCATGGTTGGCAAAAAGGTTCTCCCTTCAGAATATTGTCCTCGCAGGCCCACCATAGAAGATCCTGTGAGACCATGGTTGGAATCTGAAGTAGGTCCGACATCTTTCCTGAGAACTGGGACCATTGAGTTCTTAGAGCCCATTGAAGGGATCTGTAACGCGTACCTTGTCTCTGCAGGAGAGAAAACAGGAAGAGGGAAACCGTAATCAATATAAATGGTAATTCTTCTAGGGCTCCTCCCTGCTTCCCCACCCTGACTGGCTCCCCCTTTTTACTTCTAAGGCCCATACTCTCCTCACCTGTGTTTTGTTGTTTGAGAGCTCCCTGTCATGCTTTCACGCAGGGGTGTGCAGGTGTTGAGGCTTAGAGGACAATGATGCTGTTAAATGGGTAAGCCTCTGAAGGTAAGTGTCTATGTCTGAAAAGAAGTTTTTAGTCAGAAAAAAAGGGCACCGTTGTCTCAGAGAAAAAACGATCTGTGGATGGAGAGATCTCTCTTGATGACTTTAATAATTCTCTTTTTCTTTTGCAGGTTTTCAGAAGAAAGAACTTTCACTGAAGAACTTGGCCATTGTCGAGGGAAAAATCATGAAGCCTTCTCCTGAGGAATGCAGGCACGCTTGTGTTAGTGAAATCCCTCAGTACGGAGTGCCTTCGGAACCCAGCTATGGGTTCTCTCTTGTGGCAAGTTTGCACACGTAATAGGGAAAGCGCACGGCACAGCGTGTGTTCGTTTTGAAACTATAGCTTTTGTCTGTGAAGTGCGACAGAATGTGAAGAACACGCTCATCGGAGCTTCAGGTACTTATTTGCGTATAGTTGTTTTCCTTCACCCGTATTCTATAATGTCTGTTAATTAACTTTGGTACCTTTGTTTTTGCAGGTTTTTGGAGGTCGGAGTATCTCAGAATGAAGCTGCAACCGTGGACGAAGACTGTTGACTGAACACTGTGGACTACAAAGGAAGAAGTCACCTGTCAGAGGACTGCGACTGCAGAAACTTTGGTCAGGTGATATAAACTCTGTGGTCTGCGAATATTCTATGAGTGATTCAAGTTATTAACATGACTTTCTCATTTATTCTGCAGGTTCTGTGAGCTGAGTGCCGGTAGCGTTACACCGCTGTCAGCAGAACTAACGCGAAGCGCGCGTTACTGCAGAGGTGGGGCTTATATAGCATTCTATGCCCAATGTCTGGTTCTCTATGACAACTTAAACAGTGACCCACAGGGCAACCATTTTAGGGGGATTAGGACACTATTGCATTTCTATGGGAGCCCATGGTTACCTTGATACTGGGGAATGTGAGAATGCCAAATTTGCCATGCCAAAACCCATATAGAGTCTACAGATCGGTACAAAGAATCCCTCCTGGCCCGGACTCCTGAACCTAAACCAGAAACCCTGGAAGTGATCATGACAGTCCGTCCCTCCCCCAAAGCCCCTCCTAAGGGTGGATCCTATGACCCTGGCTTGGTTGGATGATTCTGATGAAATCTTTTAAGTAGCCGGGGAGCATGAATGTTAGTACCAGGTTCCCTAGTTCTGTCCTGTGGACCGAAACCCTTCCAATCCATCAAGTAAAACAATTTCCTTCTGACTACTTTGGAATCTAAAATCTCTTTCACTTGGAACTTGGGTTCCCCCTCAACAATCATTGTTTCGGGAGATCTTTGTAGTCTGGTTCCTGGGTTCATTGGCTTCAAGGACCACATTGACTCCCTGGCTCCTGCTCTGGCCAACTTCTGCAACCACTTCTTCGCCACTGGAGTCTTCCCTTCCCTCCCTTGTGAACCCTCTTCTTAAGAAACCCTCTGCCGAGCCGTGCTGCCCGGCTATCGCCCAATCTCCATCTCTCCCTTTCTGGTCAAACTCTTGGAAAAGTTGGCCATCTCCCAGCTTAATCTTCACACTTTATCTGTTGGTTGTCTCCATGATCATCAGTCTGGCGTCAGAGCTGCCAGAAGCAGGGAAACTGCTCTCCTGAACATCAGTGAAGACCTGCTCTCCAACCTTGATTGCAACACCCCCTGTGTCCTCATCTTACTTGATCTCTCCTATGCCTTTGATATGTTCAACCATGCCATCCTGCTCAACCGTCTCCGTGATTACCTGGGTATCACCGGTCAGGTCCCGGCGTGGCTGACTTCTTTCCTCTCTGATCGACCCTCCCAGGTTCAACTTGGGTCCTTCCTCTCCTCTATCTCTACCTGTGGTGTTCCCCAGGGGTCTAACCTCTCTCACTGGCTGTTCAACCAATACCTGGGACTTCTTGCCCACCGCATTACAGCGCTCTGCCCCAACTTCCAGTGCTATGCGGATGACACTCAGCTCATTTTCAGGCTACCTTTAGCCACCTCTCCCCCCTCCCTCATCTCTGACTGTCTGTCTGTCTGCCATCCAGGAGTGGTGCCCCGCCAATGATCTCTGCCTAATGCCAGTAAGACTGAGATTCTCCTCATCAGCACACCGGCACCCTCCTTTCATGTCACTCTATGGCCAGCTTCTCTTGGCCCTCTTTCTGCTCCCACCTCGGGGTCATCTTCGACTCCACGCTCTCTTTCTCTCCTCACATCTTTGACGTCTCTAAAAAGTCACACTACCAGCTGCAACTCCTCAGAGGTATTCTTCCTTTACTCTCCTTCCCCCAGAAGATCACTGTCTCTAGAGCTCTGGTCCTCTCTGGGCTGGACTATTGCAACAGCCTCTTTCTAAATCTGCCTGCTTCTACTCTCTGCCCGCTGCAAATCATCCAGAACAGGACTGCAAGACTTGTCCTTGGCCTCAAGCCCAGGGATTGCATCTCTACTGTACTAAAATCTCTGCACTGGCTCCCAGTGGCTGCGAGGATTAGGTTCAAAACCCTCTGCATTGTCCACAAGGCCTTCTGGGGGCAGGGGCCTCAATACCTTCAAATCTCTCTTCCTAAATATCTTCCTTCTCAAGCTCTTCGCTCATCCGCCTCCAACTCCCTCAGGATCAGTCGATTCTCCAAGCAATGAGTTGGTGGAAGATCCCTTTCTTCGGCTGGGGCCTCCCTCTGGAACAGACTCCCTCCCTCCCTGAAACTTGAGGAGAATCATCTGCGGTTCTGGAAGCACCTCAAAACCTTTCTCTTTGCTTCTGCTTTTTCTTCTCCTCTCCCCTGCTGACTTCGTGGCTGAAAATGAAACTGCACTGGTTACCTGGCCACCCTCTGATCTCGGGCCCAGGTCCCCTCCCCCGCCAGTCACTCACCTGCACTGCCTTCCTGGCAACCCCCGCACTTGGGAACTGTTTTTCTGTATCCCTACAGTACCACTACCAGCACTTGACACCTGATGTCTGCACTTACCCCTGTACTTGCCACCTGCTGGTCGTACTTTTACTTTGTTATTTATTCTATTATTGTCATGATTCCTGCCCCTCATGTCCCTAGCCCTCCAAGATGTCAGGCTGGAGCCAGGCCACGATCACCTACATGGCCCTCAAGGGCCTCTCCATCCCTCCAAAGACGCACTTGGAGTCAGACGTGGCGCTTGTGGCACCAGACTCCCTCACTCCCATAAGATAACATTGGGGATTGGACTTGTAGTGCATTGATGGGGACAAGATGGATGCCCCCACATATTTTGGTTCCCAAAACTGCATGTGCGGTCTAGTCTTTTGGGTGTGGTTCCGCCCAGAGGCACCTGGGATACCCAGAGACTATTTAAGCCACACCCAGGCTGAGAAACATGCTTTGCGTTTTCTGCACCTGCAGCGTGACACTCACTGTGTTCAGATCGGTCTCCAGTAGGCCTGCATCTTTCTTCTGCGCTCAGCTCCTGCAAGAACAAGAACACCGTTAGGAACAGCCTTACCTTGCGGCGGTTCTGCCCATCAGTCATTGCTTCTTATGTTCTGCAGGCATCTTCGGCGGTGTCATTCCCATCCCGGCATGTCGCTTCCTAAGGAAAAGGGAAAAGAACAGAAAAAAGGCATTAGTAAGCATTCTGCAAATCTTCGCTTATTTTTAAATACTGTACGAGCTTCAAACGCTTACCTGAATCCCAGCCGCTCTGGGGGAACTCTGTCTCCGGAACTTCTCATCCATCTGCAAGAGGAAAAAGACACTGCAGGTTAGCGTGGAAACATCGAGAGGCGCCGCATACCGTGCTTACCCACCGCATTTGTTCTTCATAACCGGCATCCACGCTGAAAACATAGTGGCACCTAAGAGACACAGAAAAAGAACTCAGTTCAATGCAAATACGAAAGGGGTGCATCGCGCTCTCACTCACCTTCAGCTCTACTCATCTCAGCAGCACGCCGCCATCCCCGGACGCTGGCCATCATCTAAGGAAGGAAAGGAACAAAGTTAGAGAATTGTTCAAAAGACTCATTATACTTATCTGTCGGACTCTTGCCAGTGAAGTAACTAGGCAGCAACGAGCCCGCATCAATCAACGCGCCCCTGCGCTGAAGGCAGGACAGAGAGCACACTATCCAAGAAAACAAGGTGAGCTGTGGGTCAAAGGGAAGGATTGGACCCCGGGGAAGAAGGGGTTCAAGCACACAGAGACAATAGGGAGTTAAACTCTACCAATCCTGTGTTTCAGGCCCAGTCTCCAGTCGAATAGCCTCCAGGGAAGGGTTCGAGGTCGTAAGAGGTCAGAACAGGCTGAGTGACTTCCCCGTGAATACCAGGTGAGCGTTACAATTATCCCATGTACTACACTGTCCCCTCCCCTTCTTATGCACTTGTGCAATCTGAATGACACCTGGTCTAGTAGGATCGTTGTCTGTCTTCCTTCTGTTCCCCCTCCCTTGCCTCGTCACACCTTTAAACACTTGTGTATAGGCACGTTATACATGCCATATCATATCATATCATATCATATCATATCATTAGGGAAACATGAAATACAGGGTGAATTCGCATATGAGGTGGAAGAGTCAATTTTAATGCCACAGGATTGATGACTGCTTCCACTGGAAACTGGCCCAGATATCTATGTTGAAATTTACACTGCCCTTTGAGAGCAATGTGTTTGGAAAATAGCCACACCTTGTCTCCCACTTGATGATCAGGAGTATCTCTTCGATGTTTGTCAGCACATTTTTTTGACTCTCTTTTGCAGCAGTCAGATGTGCCAAGGCTTCCTTCTGAATTCGGGAAATGTTCTTGTGAAGACTATGTACCGCTGGCATCTCGAATGGCTCTGGTGGATCAAAGACAGAGGTTTGTGAATGACAACCATTTAGAATGTAGAAAGAGTATATCCTGTAGAAGTGTGCTCAGAATTGTTGTAAGCGTACTCTGCAACGCAGAGCAAATCCACCCAAGTTTGATCCGTTTGATGGAGGAGAAATCGGAGGTACTGTTTTAAGATTTGATTGTTTGCTCTGTTTGTCCATCGGTCTGTGGATGGTGGCTAGTTGACTAACGCACTTCTATTCTAGCCATCTCAGAACACCTTTTCCAGAACTGGGATACAAATTGGCTCCCACTATCAGAGACCACTACTGACGGAAACCCATGTAGATGTACAATGTGTTCCAGGAAAACTTTAGCCAAGACTGATGCCGATGGAATTCCTTTCAATGCAATAAAATGGGGCATTTTGTAAAACAAATCCACAACCACCAAAATTGTGTTACAACCCGAACAAGGGGGTAACTCTCCAATGAAATCCATCAATATGGTATGCCATGGTGCAGCTGGAATAGCTAAGGGTTGAAGAAGTCCTGCAGGTCTCTGCTTTGAACTTTTATTTTGGGTGCATATGACAAAAGTTTGGATAAAATCTATGATGTCTTTGCGCCAAGAAGGCCACCAGAAATGTCTTAACCTTAGCTATTGTTGTAGAAATTCCTGGATGACCCTCCAGCTGAGCTCCATGATAGTCTGCCAGGACCTTCTCTTGCAGGACCCGAGTGGGCAGATTAAGATGCCCCTGGAAGTATGGTAGATTCTCTTGAATCAAACTCTTAGGCTCTTTAGACTCCCAGACCTCTAACTCGGAAGTTGTCATATTAAGTTGAATCTTTGTCTTCAAATCCTCTTCGGAAAATCCTGTGGCTCCCAACATTTTTTCATCCGGAATAATACTCACAGGATCTTGAGTTACATGAACATCTTCACGCTCCCTGATGCGTGATAAAGCATCTGCCTTGCCATTACGCACTCCAGGGCGGTAGGTTATAACAAAATTGTATTCCGCAAAAAACAATGCCGAAAGGAGGGGGGCGTGGCTAACTAGCCATGGAATAGGACGTGCCTGAGAGAGCTGCTCCGGGGATCCGACATCAATCCGTAAGAACACGCATTAAAAATGGACAACCTGTTTTAAGAATGGCAACACGAGCATGTGAATAGATGCCCTGCCACAACTACAAAAACCGAGCTACTCATGTGAGCAGCAGAAGCAAAATTGACTCCGGAGCATTCGGCCGCTCCGAAACAAAGTATCCAAAATGGCGAATAACAAAGGAAGAGCAGCCGCGGTAGCAGGAACAGCTGTATAGACCCGGATGCGAAGCTAATAAGGATACATTGTCCCTTGGAGGGCGTGTGGATCTTTGCCTCTGAAACGGTCAGCAGCGATTGTCAGCGAGGTTGCGTGCTATCGTCTGGGGCTCAGAGCGGCGGGCGGACCCAGGTTGTGAGTGCAATGGCCGCAGGGAAGGAATGGTGGGGACTGGTGTCTGGAGCCCACACAGCCCCCACCAGCTACATAAGACTATCGTGCGTGCGGCTCCCTGCCACCCACGTGTGAAGATACTTTGGAGGCACGGGGCTGCATATCAGGAGCAGAGGTGCAGCGGATGACCCATGCGTGGAACAGCCGCCGGGCGCAGTGCCAACATAGATCGGAGGTCCCATGTATCCGCATCAGGCGCTCCATGAATACATGAAGGCACCCGTGCAAGCAGGACTGTCGTGGTAAGGCTTGCTGATATAAGTGATTAATCAGGAGTCAGACCGAACTGAATAGAGGATCAGTTCGGCTGGCTGGACCTTTTTTTCTACACGGCAGGCGAAATCAAATGCTAAATTAACTGAAACGAAGCGCTGCCATCACACTAGTGGGAGCACAACGACGCGGGCATTACGACGAGACGCCCCTTGCTACACACAACTAATACTGGTTTGAACTGACCATGGCGGAGAGGCTCTCGCACCGAATAATAGCTGGGTGCGGAAGCGGTTAAAAAGCAGTGAAGCCTCAAGTGAACATTGAGAGTCCCCCAAACCCGCGGCTGCAACCACCCGCGGAGCACTGTCAAGCAGAACACGGTCACTTGGAACAATCAAAGTATGGCAAGTCATGTTATGCGAAGAATTAAAGGGGCTGGCATAGTGCAGTTTCAGACTAAGTAGTAAAGCCAATTTAAAACGTGGGATGACATAAACCACCCGAAAAACAAAGCTCAGTGCATATGAATCCATACGGGCACACCAAGGATAACTGCCTGGGCCTAGAGTGACTCACGGGCGGTACAGCGTGATAGAGAGATAGAACTGCTGCACCACAGACAAAGTAATCTTGGATACTAGATCAAGATCGAAAGATGACGGGGAGAGTGGTCAAGAGCAAAAGCAAACAGCCCATGATGGAAGCGTTTGCCAAGACGCAGCAGTCTCTAGCGGCGTCGACGCACAGTGGCGCAAATGTACCCAACGGAAAGTTCCCCGGCGACTGAAAATCTCCAGATACTAAATGTCATAATGGAGCTAAGAGACTGATGGGGGATAGCAATGGCGGATCTGCGAACCTCATTGGAGGCTAAAATAGACACAGTGGGGATTGAAGTCAACCTGTTGCGACAAGATGTCAGAGCGCTGGCAGACAGAACAAGCAGCCTGGAGAGTGCGGTACAAAATTAATACGGCCACCAGCACTGACAATGCAAAGGCGGTCCACATACTAAAGCAACAAGTGGCTAACCTGGAGAACCGTGCAGAGTAAGCCAAAGGGCGAGCGAGACGGAATAACATCCGTGTGGTGGGCCTGCCGGAGGGAGAAGAAGGCCAAGATCCTCCGGATTATGTGGAGAATATGATCCTGCAAGAAAGAGGGGCTGACAAACTCTCGCAAGGATTCACAGTAGAACGAGCGCATAGAGCCCTCATGAGAAAACCGAAGCCTGGAGCACCTACCCGTGCAATAATTACCAAGATATTGAACTATAAAGACTGCAAGAAGATTTTGGAATACTTTCGCAAAGGGGGAACGATCGAAAAAGCTTCGGCTACTATTCCAGCGTATCCTGATTATACAATGCTGGTCCAAAGGCAGCGGTATAGCTATGTGGCGGTGAAGAGGAGGCTGCGCACGGCCGGCATCAAGTATATGCTTCTGTACCCTGCAAGATTGAAAGTATTGCACAAAAGTAGAATGTTCTTTGACACCCCGGAGGAAGCAGCTACATGGCTGGACCTGCAGGGCTGCCCGGAACGAGATGCGGAGCGGGCCCAAGAAGAGCACGATAAGTGATTGGGATATTATATGTATACTGGACTATCACATTGTGGGGTATCCCAGTAGAGACTTGATAAGACATTGATAGACGGGAGCAGATGCATAGTGTTGAAGCCAGGTTATGATATTTCTGATTTTGTTGATACGTAATGGACTGGAATATAGAGTATTGAACAAATGAGTAAATTGGATAGCATTGTGTAGCGGAATTGTAGCAAATGGAGTGGCAGGATACAGGCACCTTATCCCTCAAGTAGTAGTAGTAGCAGGATAGCCATTAGGGCGACCTCTCCCTGCTGATCTTCGAGTACAGGCTATCACCAGAAAGAGCTAGATGCGGGGGTGCCTGAGATCCAGGGATGGAGCTGGGCGACTTTTGGGGGGAATAAAGTTGGGGAAGGGTAGGGAGGTGGGAGTGGTTGGGAAAGGGGTGTTTGAGGTGTTCGTAGTTAGGGGGAGTTTGAAATGGGGAACAAGCCTATATGCACTGAGATGGAAGTGGGATCTGGACTGCACCGGTAAGGGGGGAGAGGGAACTCCAATAGGCCATGGGGGACCTTAAAATAATTACGTGGAATGTCAGGGGGCTGAATAGCTATTTAAAGAGAAGCAAGGTCATGTTGTACCTGCGTAGACAAAAAATAGACATTGCACTGTTGCAGGAGACTCACCTGACAAGAGAAAAGATGGAGATGGTTGCGAAGAAATGGAAAGGGGTTGTGGCGGACTCGTCATATTCTGCTTATGCTAGGGAAGTGCTTATCTGGGTGGTGTGGCATGTCCTGTTTCAACTGTTGCGGGAAATAGCGGAGACGGACGGGAGAATGGTCATAACAAGGGGTTTGGTGGAGAATAGGGAAATAAGCATTGTAAATACATACGCCCCGAATCAAAATGCAGCGGCATATTTCAGAACTCTGTGCACTAACCTTAGCATGTGTATGGGGAGTGCGGTGATCTGGGGAGGGGACTTTAACTGTGTATTAAACCCGAGGGTGGACAGATCAGATGGGAAGATTGATAGACCCGCCCCAGCTGTTAAAGCGTTGTAGACACTACTAGATGACTTTGATATTGAAGATGTCTGGAGGATGAGACACCCCGAAGAAAGGCAATATTCGCATTATTCCACCCCGCAGCAGTTACATACGAGGCTGGACGATGTCTTTGCTACATCAGAGGTAATAATAGAGATTACACAGGCGGAATATAAAGCGAGGGTCCTTTCAGACCACTCGCCCTTGGTCCTCGGATGGCAATACTGCCCCCCGAGAGCAAGGATCCCGACATGGCGCCTCCGAGCAGAGGCACTTAGGGACCCCCTTTTTAGGCAGGATATGAGGGAGGAGATTATAAACTATTTTGAGACAAATACTGGTAGTGTGGACTCGGCGGGCACATTATGGGAAGCCTTCAAGGTTGTGATGAGAGGGATAGCCATTGCAAAATCTAAAGGCCTGCAAGGTGGGATCTTGGCTGATCTACAAGAAACACAAAGGTAACCGGAAAAGGCACTGAAAGGAGGAAGTAACACGAAGACATGGAGCGGATACTCACATTGCAGCAGAAATGCACGGGGCACTGGGAGAGACTGTGTAACCTCAACTATAAAAAATACATAGAGAGACAGCATGCGGGAGGGGACAAGACAGGAATGCTTTTGGCATGGTTATATAAGAGCGAAACCCCTAGACCTACGATTAGAACAATAACGAGAGAAGACGGAAGTGTAGCTGACACCCAAGAGGGAGTCAATCAGGAGTTTGCAGAATATTATAGGTTGCCATATGAGGATGAGGGGGGAGGGAATCATGCGATGATAACAGAAACTTTGGAGGACATAGGATTGCCTAAAATAAGCGTTGAGGAGAGGGAGGAGCTGGATGCACCGATTACTTTGGAGGAGCTAGAAGAGGTGGTGAGGTAGCTGCCCACTAGTAAGACTCTGGAGGCTGACGGATTCCCAAGTGAATTATATAAAGTATATAAAGAAGAGGTGCTCCCCCCAATGTTAGAAATGTTAAATGAAGCGTTTGAGGTGGGAAGGCTGCCAGAGTCACTTAGAGAAGCGATCATAATACCGCTTCCCAAGCCCAACAAGCCTGGGCATAGCTGTGGTTCCTACAGACCTTTGTCGATGTTGAACCAAGACAGCAAGATATTGACGGCTGTTTTGGCAAACAGACTGCGGAGAGTTATTAGCAAACTAATACACCCCGACCAGACAGGATATGTCCCGAATAGAAATATAACTAATAATCATAGACGACTCCAACGGGTTATCGAGTTTGGGAACGGGAACGAGGGCGAAATGGCAATTGCGTCCTTGGACGCAGTAAAAGCCTTCGACTCGGTCAAGTGGCCATGGCTGATGGTGGCCCTGGCGGGCTATGGGATGGGGCCTGGATATATACAGTGGGCGAAGATGCTATATAGTGAACCGTTGGCCAGAGTTAGAACGGGAACAGTGATATCGGAAAGGTGGCAACTCCGTAGGGGCACCAGACAGGGATGTTTATGGTCCCCAATGCTCTATATATTAGCCCTGGAACCCCTAGCAATATACCTCAGACAACAATATGATATCATAGGCATCGCTGTTGGAGGGGAGCGACACTTGATCTCCTTGTATGCGGACGATTTGCTGCTGTACTTGCGGCACCCGGAGGAGAATCTTCAGTACATCCTGGAAGTGATGGAGAGATATGCAGGGTTGTCTGGTATAGTGGTGAATCCTCAAAAATCAAGCATTTTCCCGTTATGCGGTTATAAAGGGACTCCAGTGGGACGGTTACCGGTGTTACAGATACCATGGGCGGTTAATACTTTTCGCTATCTTTGGATAGACGTGTACCACACAGTGGAAGAGGAGCATAGGCACAACACGGAGGTAGCTATTAAGAAAATTGAGAATTGCATAGGATTCTGGACGAAGCTGCCCCTAGCAATGATGGGGTGGGGGGCAATACTAAAGATGGTGGTCCTACCTAGGCTCCTTCACTATTTTGGGAATATACCATACCTAATACCCAAGAGGTTCTTTATTAAACTGAACAGTATGTGCAGGGATTTCTTGTGGCATGGCACGTGAAATAGAGTGGCACTATGGATGCTACAGAACTTTTATGAGAAAGAGGGGATAAAATTGCCTAATTACAAGGTCTACTATGTAGCGAGCCAACTGCTGTATATCGCCAAATGGCTCTCAGATGAAATGACCCCCGAATCCAGGTTGTTTGGACAAGACTGTGCTCCATATTACTTAAGAGAGATGATCTGGCTGCCCAAGACGGAAATGGAAGGGCGCCCCAAGATGATGATACTTGGATGGAAGATGTGGCGCCGGGCATGCCTGATGATGGAGAACCCATTCCCATGGTCCCCGCAGTTACCACTAGTTGCACTGGCAAGGGGAGAAATGCAACTAAGGATGATAATCAGGAACCACTGGGAAACGGTTGGGTTAGTCACAATGGGGGATATCTGGCGGGAGGGGACCATCGTGGATTTCGAAGTGCTGGGGGAGGAAACGGGGTTACACACGGGCCAGTATATCAGGTATCATAAAATGGTTCAGAGAATTAGGAGAACATGGCCCGAAAAGTTACTGGAAGAGGAACCAGATGCTATCATAGATACAATATATGATTTAACGGAAGGGGGGCACGAGATCTCTAGACTGTACAAGATGATGATGTCCAAGGTTGGGAAGGAATTAATACAATTGAGACTAGACTGGGAAGCGGAAGTAGGAGCCCCAATGGAGGACGGGATGGGGAACGTGCCCTGGGGTACCATAAGAAGGTGTCAAGGAATGCGAGATTAAAAAGATACAACTGTATATAACACACAGGGCACATATGGCACCCCAGAGGATATCTCGGTTTGAAAATGCAGGACGACAAGCATGTCCCAAATGTGACGAAGAAAAAGTCGGCATGGTACATATATTTTGGTCATGCCCGGTTATTGAGCGTTTCTGGGGTGAAGTAACACAGAAACTTGCAGAGAAGGGGGTCAGGATTGTAATAGATACAGTATGGGCCTGTCTGTTGGGGGGGTTCCCCAGATCACAGAAACTCAAGCATGTGAGTAAACTGAAAGATCTAGCATATGTGCTTGCAAAAAGGAGAATTGCCATTGGGTGGAAGACATGTCATAGACCACGGGTGGAGGTGGGTTGGAAAGAGTTGCAGAAATGGGCAGAAGCAGAAACCATGGTATGGCAGGAGGCGAGCAATGTGGGGGGTGAGGAGGAGACGGGAACCCTGATGGCTTGGAAATCATTGATAGCGGAATTGTTTGGATTAATACAAGATCTGACAGAACCCACGGAAAGGGAGACCCTACCACGTGATGCAGGAACAGAGTGAGGGAAAATAGGCTCGTAACGGGGGGTGGGATAAGGGGAGCAGTGACCAGAATGAAGCAATGTGCAACTGAGCTTTTGAGATATGCACTGCATGTTTGGTTTGTGTTGTTTTTTGTTTGAATAAACCAATAAAATTGTTTTAAAAAAAGAAACAATGCAGAAAGGAGTTGTTGTGAGGACTAAGCTTTTTCAGAGTAACTATTGCAGGTTTCTGTGGTCAGTAAGAACCGTGATGATGTGTCGAGCCCCTAATAAATGGTATACATGCATTTCACCGACCTATTTTTGGTCGTGGTACTTTTCATCGCTGGATTTTACATCGCCAGAAATCCCATTTTTTAATTTTTTTATTTCAGGGGGTGTTTTGTTGGGGTTGGGGTATTATTATAATAGTAAGGGGTGATATGGGTGGGAGAACCCCCCACCCAGAATAAAAAAAAAAAAAACAGGGTTTCTGGCGATGTAAAATCCTGCGATGAAAAGTACCACAACCAAAAAAAATAGGTCGGCGAAATCACGTAGAAGCAATAAATGTTTCCTCCATTCTTTGAAAGCATTTGTAATTGCTAGTAATTCTTTGTCCAGGATAGCGTAATAGAATTCTGCTGCTGAACATTTTTTAGACCAATGGGTGCAACTGTCCAGTTTCCAAATTCTTTTGGGACAATACAGCTCCCAAGGCACCACTAGAAGCGTCGGTCTACACCACAAACGGTAAATTAGGCTGAGGATGTCGTAACACTGGAGCAGTTGTAAATGTATTCTTTAAAGTTTGGAAGGCCTCTTCTGCTTCAACGGTCCAATCGAATTTCTTATGTTTTCATAGTATATAAGTTATTGGATGGACAAGCTGAGAAAAACCAGATACAAAGCGCAGATAAAAATTGGTCAATCCCAAGAAACTTTGGGCTCCTTTCACCGACGTGGGAGATGGCCAGGTAAAAACTGCTTGTTACTTTCTGTTGTCCATCTGAATTCCCCTGTAGTGACAAGACGAATCCCAAAACTCCACAGAAGTCACATAAAATGAGCATTTTTCCAATTTGACGTACAACTGATGTTGCCGTGCTTCGCAAGTACTGCTCGAACATAGGAAATGTGTTCCTGGACTGTGGCTGAGTAGATCAAGATGTCATCAATGTACACCACGTCGCACACATCTAACAAATCACGTAAAACATAATTCATAAAGTTCTGAAAAGCGCTTCGGGCATTGCATAAGCGAAAAGGCATCACTTGGTACTCATATAATCCATACTTAGTGCGGAAGGCAGTCTTCCATGTATCACCTTCTTTAATTCATACCAGATGATAAGCTCCCCGAATGTCTAGTTTTGTAAAAATGTTAGCATCTTTGAAACACTGGAATGAGTGGAAGCGGGTATCTGTTCTTTACTGTGATCTGATTTAGCACATGATAATCTATACAGGTGCGAAGGTCCCCCTCCTTCTTTGGCACAAAGAATAGCGGTGAACCTGCAGGTGACTTTGAAGGCCAAATTAATCCATTATCAATATATTTATCCAGATAGGTCTTCAGATGTGTGTATTCTCTTGCTCAGTCAAGGCATAGATTTTGCTACATGAGGTTTGAGACCATGGAATTAAATCAATTTGACAATCGTAGGGCCGATGTGGCGGCTGCACGTTGGCCTGTTCTTTTTCAAACACATCCTGAAAATCTTGATACTATGGCGATAGGATCGCTATTAATCCCAATGCGAGGCCTCCTCCACATACCGCCTGAACCTCTTTTCCTGAATCATCTTCTCCTCTGTAACACAAGCTTTTGCATGCTTCGGTGAATACCAAGGTTCTGGCATGCCAATCAATCTGTGGATTATGTTTCTCTAACCATGGAATACCTAAGATAATTTTGAAATGTGGAGCACTGATTAGGTCAAACGATATCTTTTCTCGATGTCCATCCTGGCAAAGCAAGGTGCAGACTTCAGTACACTTCGTCACTGGTCCTGATATTAGCCGAGTACTATCAACCGCTGTGACGTTCTCAACCACTGGCTTTGGGTTCATAGCAATATCAATCTTGCTTGCGAGTCTGTGATCCATGGAGCTTCCCAATCGCACCACTGTCCACGTATGCTTCTAAAGCCTCACCTTTGGAAGGTTGAAGGTCACTACTTAGGATGACGGGTACAACGAAATGAGAGATCTGAAATTCCTTTTTCTGATTTGACAAGCCAACCTCTAAGCTTGTTGGGCGTTGGAGATTTCCATCAGCTCTTCCTTCTTTCCTCCTTTTTCTGCCTTATTCAAGGCTTCTAGTGGTTTCCAGGGAGGTTTCACCAGACAGTTACGAAGGAGATGTCCAGCTGAACCACAATAGAGACATAAATGCTGCTGTCTTCTCTTCTCTCTTTCCTCTTTTGAAATGGGCCCCCGAACACCCACAAGTGCATTGGCTCAGGATGACTCTCAGTTACATGGCGATTCCCGAATGTCTTTTGGACGGACATAGTATGATCTATTGTAACGCTCACCTGGTTCCCCCGGAGGCGCGGGTCTTGATCTGGCGAGGGTACTGTCTTCAGTGTTAGGCGCAGGGTTCGTTTTGCTCCCGGACTGGGCCCCCTTCCCACCGACAGTTTAAGCTGAAGAGAGAGATGTCTGCAAGGGTAAACCAAGGTATTAGTGTTTGGAAGGTTCGGAAAGTTCCTAGCCCCTCTCACCCTTTCTTTCCCCGTGGAACTGGGTTGATATTGCGCTTACCTTAAATAGGTAAATGCCGGGCTCTCCATCCTGCGTCTTATGCAGGGGCGCTGGATCCAGTTGCTTCACTGGATGCGAGCTCTGCCTCTTGATAGCAGAGGATTTGCTGAGAGCGAAGACGCCGTTAATGCACGAGCATGCCTTGTAAGTATTAAAGTTCCTTTTGCCTTGTTTTCTTCTCTTTCAAAAGTCTTAAGTCTGTAAAGTCTATGTCTTTCCCTTTTCAGATGCTGTGACGATGAAGATTATCCTTCTAATGGCACGTAAGTAGAAAGTCTGCACTAGCGCTGGAGAATGCTCCGTAATGTCTCTTTTGTCTTTGCAGGTGCTGAGGTGCAGCGCGAACAGATTGAAAGCGAGCATAACACAGGTAAGCAGTCTTGTAACTAAGCGTTACTAACCAATGTATCTTGCCTTGCAGGTGCCGGAATGCAGCGCGAGCTGAGTTGGAACGGGCGTAACACAGGTAAGCAGAACTTGTAGTTGAATATTACTAACCGATGTTCTCTCTCTTTGCAGATGTCGGATGCCGGAAGAGAAAGGCAGAAAAAGGCGCCTTGGATGCTGCCGTTGGATTAGGTAAGTAGATTCACTGCCTTTACTTTAACCTAACCTGTGCCTTTGTTTTGCAGGAGCAGCAGAAGACTGAAGAAGACTGCAGATTGGATTCCAGCAGGTTATTTCGTGTTCACAGGATCTGGAGCTGGAGGATTCCTGGAGCTGACACGGTGAGCGTCCTGCTGCAGATGCAGAATAACGCGAAGCACGTGAAACCAATCGGGTGTGGTTTAAATAGCCTTCTGTAGTGCTTAGGCGTCTCCTTCCACGGCCCCACCCAGGTAAGAAAAGAGTTCCAGATTTCAAAAAGAGTTCCTGTGTTCTGCTTCCAGGGAGTGGCTTCTGCTCCACCCAGACAGAAAAAGTAGTTCCAGGCAGAGAAGGATCAGGAGACCAGTTAGCTGGTAGGTAAGCAGCATGGTCTGCTACAGGTAGGTCCACCAAGCACTCTTATCCAATATGAGCCCGGCGCTTCCTGTGCCGGGACCAGTCACCATCATGAGCCTGGCGCCACTGGCGCCAGGACAAGGTCCAGAGGGTCCCTATAGGGACTGGCTGGTTCCTGGGATCAGAGTCATGGGCCTGCTTCCAAGGTCGTGGGGCAAGTCCTGACCCCTTGGAAGGGATCATGACATCTATTATCTGATGGGGAACGGTCTATTTGTCGATCTTGCAACCAATGATCCAGTTATATAGTGTGATCTATGAATTCCGCACAACCTGTGTGAGGGTTCACAACCTGTGCCAATATGTCTTTGAGTTCCCCTCGTAAACCCAGATAGAAGAGTGTTGTTCTCTTTTCTTCTGGCCAATTAGTTTCTGCTACCAGTCGATTGAAACAAGCTACATATGCCAGAAAGCCTTGACTGCCTTGTCGTAAGGAAAGTAATTCATTGTCCAAGGCTTGCCCCTGTGTATGACGGGCAAAGAGCATCTCTAATTCCTGCTGAAAACCAGGGAAGTTTCTTAACAATGGATCATCCCGGTTTACCAAATGAATGGACCAATCTGCAGCATGCCCACCTAAATAGGATAATACAAATGCCACCTTAGACTGATCTGATGGAAAATCCCAGGTCTGCACAGAAAATGCAAATGACACTGATTCATGAATACTGCGAAACGCTTTGGATCCTCCATAAACCGTTCTGGGGGAGCTAATGGAAGGTTTCCAAGTACAATCACCTGAAGAGAAGGCCCGGGTGGAGAACCTTGCACTGGAGGGAGATCACCTGGAAGTGGGGCTTGATCTGCTTGTGTTTGTAATAGTTGACGACCCAATTCATCAGTGTGTTTTCTATTAACCACTAACTCCCGCCTCAAGGAATTGCTTTCAGACCGTGCTGCACGGACTTCAGCACATAACTCGCCCAATAACTGGGACAAATTATATATATATGTGGTCTCTATTACCCTTGGCAGAGTGGTTTTTAAGTACTGGCTTTGCATTCTGTAACGCTTATCTTGTCTCCGCAGGAGCGTAAATTATCAAAACCCCTGTTGATCTGCTATACTGGTTTTTTAAGGTTTTCCCCCTGGCATAAAAGAGAGAGAAAACAGGAAGGGGGAACTGTAATCAATATAAATGGTAATTCTACTAGGGCTCTCCCCTGCTTTCCCACCCTGACTGGCTCCCCATTTTTACTTCTAAGGCCCACACTCTCCTCATCTGTGTTTTGTTGTTTGAGAGCTCTCCATCCTGCTTTCATGCAGGGGTGCCTAGGTGTTGAGGCTTAGAGGACAATGATGCTGTTAAACGGGTAAGACTCTGAAGGTAAATATCTTTATGTTTAAAAAGCAGTCTTTAGTCAGAAAAAAGGGCACTGTTGTCTCAGAGAAAAAACATTCTGTGGATGGAGAGATCTCGCTTGATGACTTTAATAATTCTCTTTATGTTTTGCAGGTTTTCAGAAGAAAGAACTTTCACTAAAGTACTTGGGCGTTGTCGAGGGAAAAATCATGAAGCCTTCTCCTGAGGAATGCAGGCGCGCTTGCATTAGTGAAATCGCACGGAATGGAGTGCCTTCGGTACCCTTCTATGGGTTTTCTCTTGTGGCAAGTTTGCACACATAATAGGGTAAGGCGCGGCACAACGTGTGTTTGTTTTGAAACTATACACTTCGTCTGTGAAGCGCGGCTTTGGAATGTGAGGAAAACGCTTGTCGGAGCTTCAGGTACGTGTTCGCAAATAGTTATTTTCCTTCACCCGTATTCTATAATGTCTGTTAATCAACTATGGTACATTTGTCTTTCCAGGTATTCGGATATCGGAAGATCTCGGAATGAAGCTGCGACTGTGGACTAAGACTGTTGACTGAACTGCGGACTACAAAGGAAGAAGTCACCCGTCGGAGGACTGCGACTGCAGAAACTTTGGTCAGGTAATATAAACTCTGTGGTCTGTGAATATTCTGTGAGCGATTCAAGTTCTTAACATGACTTTCTCTTTTATTTTGCAGGTTCTGTGAGCTGAGTGCCAGTAGCGTTACACCACTCTCAACAGAACTAATACGAACCACGCATTACTGCGGAGGCGGGGCTTATATAGCCTTCTTTACCCAATGTCTGGTTCTCTATGATAACTTAAACAGTGACCCACAGGGCGGCCATCTTAGTGGGATTAGGACTCTATTGAATTTCTGTGGGAGCTTATGTTTACCTTGATACTGGGAATGTGAGAATGCCATGTTTGCCATGCTAAAACCCATCTAGAGCCTACAGATCTGTACAAAGAATCCCTCCTTGCCCAGACTCCTGAACCTAAACCAGAAACCCTGGACATAATCATGACAGGATCTCATTCTCAGGCGGGCCTCTCGCACCAGAAAAATGCAAGATGCCATGGGGCCGAGCAACCTCAAAAAATGGAAGGCCGGTAGACTGTGGGCATTCTGAAACTTGGTAACCATCTGAAGAATGTCTTGAGCCCTCACCTCGGGTGGCGAGCCCTTTCCCAAAGATGTATCTAGTACAGCTGCGATGTACTGGAGCTTTTGAGAAGGTGTCATATGGGTCTTCTTGTAATTGAGGGAGAAGCCCAGTCTGTGAACATAGTGGCATTTGACATTGAGATGATCCCGGCCTTGTTCAGGAGAACGCGCCCTAATCAGCCAATTGTCCACATAGGGCTAGACATGAATTACCTCCTCTCCTGAGACTCGCTGCCACCACTGCCATCAGTTTGGGGAAAAACCTTGGGGCGGCGATTAGCCCCAATAGCAGAACTCGAAATTGATAATGAGAACTGCCAACGGCGAACCTCAGGTATTTTCTGTGCTTGAGATCGATTGGCACATGAAAATAAGCATTGTGAAGGTCCAACAACACCAACCAATCCTGAAGTTGGAGAGCCTGAAGGATCTCAGAAAGTGTGACCATCTTGAACTTGTCCTTCCTGAGGAACTTATTCAAGTATCTTAAGTCCAAGGTGGTTCTCAGTCCTCTGTCCTTCGTTGGTATAAGAAAATAAAGGGAGTGTCATCCCTTCTTCCTCTTTGCTACAGGCACTGGTTCTATAGCACCTTTCTCTAGCAGGGTTAAAATTTCAGTGGATTGTTCCGAGGTCTCCTTATGAAAGGAAAGCAGTAACCATGGGCTACGGTTTCTAGAACCCAACAATCCGAAGTAATGTCTCACCATTCTTCTAGATGATGCTGAGAAGTCTGCCCCCCACTGGTGAACTGTGACTCAAGACCTCAGAGAGGTTTTGAGGCAGCTGATGAAGTGGTCGATGGTAAGGAGGCTGTTGCCTGAGCTGGCTTTGCACCTCTACCTTGGACACCACAAGGACATTTTCTCTGACTCCTTTGACTGGCCATTCCTCTCGCCCTTCCAATGTTACGCTCACCTGGTATCTACGGAGACGCAACCCAGCCCTGGTTGGATGATTTGCACTCTCGAACCCTCTCCCGGTTGGTAAGGCCTCTGGTTAAAGATGGGTCTGCAATATAGGACAGCTGGATTCAATACCAGATTGTCTTTATGTTTTCCCACCTCCCTTGGCCTCAACTCCTTCCTCCCCCTTGGGCCTTCTCCTCACCTTAATATTGTAAAGGTGGATTCACTGTCCTGCTCCTCTTGGCAGGGGCGCGTAGATGTGGGGGGTGGGCAGCGACCAAGTTAGTTCACTGGTGCAATCCCACCTGTGGGAATCCAGGCCTGCTGCAACTCCATAGGTTTGCTGCTTTACAGTCTTTATATGCAGTTCTTATGTTTCTCTTAGTTCGAATAATAATGTCTTGCTTCTTTCCTTTTAGGTATGGAAAGGTATTTTGGTGTTTTCATGCAGTATGAAGATGAGCATGGGCCGGTAGGTGAAAGCGCGGTGTGCACGATGCTGTCAGGTGACTAATGTGCGATGCTCAGCGCTGTTTCACCTTTTATATTGCTAACCTGTGCCTTTTCTCTCCTTGCAGGTCGCGATGTTCCTCGCCGAGCGCCGTAATGTTCCAGCGATGATACTAAGGTAAGAATTGTGTGGCTTTCTTCGAACGGGAGGAAACGTGAGTAAACGCTTACTAATGCTGTCTTTCTTTCTCCTCTTTCCAGGTTATGGTATTCCAGGATGCATGAGGTGCCGGATGATGGAGTTCGTACCTTCAGGTAAGTGGAACTGAAGTTGGCGATGGATTGAAGAAAGGATACTGTTCCAGATAAGTTTCGTGGTGTTCTTTCTCTCTCTGCAGGTCCTTGGTTTCAGGTAAGCTGGCATGAAAGAACTGGACACGGTGAGCGTTACGCTGCCCACAGCAGAATAACGCGAAGCATGTTCTGCTGTTTGGGTGCGGTTTAAATAGTATCAGGTAAAGTAGTCCAGGTAAAATAGTCCCAGGCCTGCCACACCCAAAGTAGTCCAGGTAAAGTAGTCCCAGGCCTGCCACACCCACAAGACTAGACCGCATAGCTCAGTTCCTTGTAAATGAGCTATGTGTGTGCCTCCATGTTGGCGGCTGAACCCCCCCCAAGTTAAATAGTCCCCAGGAAATAGTCCCATTCTAATGTTGGTCTTCATGATGGTTATGAGCCTGGCGCCAAAGGCGCCAGGACTGACTCCAAGAGAGTCTTGGATGAAGTTTTAAGGCCTTTGACCTGGCCCTAACTGGAAGGCTGACTTGCCAGTGAGGGCCAGGGGTAAGGGTCATGACATCCAACTAAGGACTAGTAGCGAAAAGATCTACCCCTCCACAGTTGCCCACTAGGACGAAAAGGCAGAGGTTGCCTAATAGCGATGCCTAAAGATTTGGTTGCTGCCTTTGAGGTCTGCAACTTCTCAAGGCTCTCGTCAGCCTTGCTGCCAAAAAGGTGAGACTTGTCAAAAGCCATGTTGAGAAGTCTAGATGGCACATCTGGTGCAAAACCCGAATTTCTCAACCACGCAAACCTCCGCCTAACAGTGCTGGTAGCCATGGCTCTGCCGATTCTATCAGGAGAACCCAAACCTGACTGAAAAGATTGGCACATGGCCTCTGTCATGATGCCTGCCCCTGAGAAACCAGACCAGGCCCAGCAACCCCAGAAGCAGGCATCATGCCATTTGGAGCAAGCCCAAAAACCCCAGCTAGGGGCTGTTTGGGTGCAGTCCTGGCGCCTATGGCGCCAGGCTCATAAGAATAGAGTCAGTCCTGGCGCCATGGGCGCAAGGCTCATAGTAGAAAACCTACCTGATGCAGACCATGCTGCAAACTTACCTGATGCAGACCATGCTGCAAGAAGCCACAAGCCAAATGAGGCTTAGGAGGGACTATTTTACCTAAGGGACTACTTTTTACTCGGGTGGGGCTGTGGAAGAATACTTACCTGGGACTACTTCCAAGGCTATTTAAACCACGCCCGGACAGCAGCACACGCTTCACGTTATTCTGCATCCAGCAGCGTAACGCTCACCGTACCTGCAGCAGCTTCCAGTCTTCAGCCACGCCCGCCTCGAGTCCGGAGCTCCTGGAAACAAGAAGAAAGGAGGAGGAAAGGTCAGAACAGGAGTTTTATCTTTAATCCTTACCTGAATCCTGATCCATCACGCCACGGAGCTGGAGAAGAAGTCTTTAAAAACGCCTTACTTCGCATCCTGCAGCGCCGCGCTGTACTCACCTGCCTTGCAGCACTTCAGCATTCCATCACGCTCTTCTCCATCTCGCGGTGAGCCAAGGGGATACTCTAAGACTGTACAAGCTACCCCTCTAAGACTTACCTGATTTACCACAGGGGGTACTTACCTCATTTCGGGTCGGCGCAGCCTCCGCTGCATCTCCGCCGTGCCCCGACCCCTAGGGGTAACAACAGAACAGCAAGGCGCAATAAGGGGAAACCGATTTTTTCCCAATAGACTTACCTGGTTTTACCGCTGGAGGCATCAATCCCCAAGACCTCATACCACATCAGCGCCTGAATGGGGGAAAAGCCACATGTTAAACATTGACACCATTTTATCGAACTGAGCCGGATAATATAAACCCTTACCTGGATCATACCGGTTGCCACGTGGAACTCTTCATAAAGGCAATTCAGCAACCTAAAAGGAATTGGACAGAGTGAAGGTCAGACTTTTTTGAACGCTTACGAACTACAGAGTTACGGCATCTCGCCGGCATTCGTTGAGTCAATACCGTTCTGGAACTCCCCAACTCCTCCACGCCAGTGAAGAAACTGTTCATCTACGCGCCCCTGCGCTCGAAGCAGGATGGAGAGCTCATCTTTCCAAACCATCAGGTGAGAGCATAGAGGGAATCCAAAAGTGACCAGTGGGAAGAACTACGGGAGAGGGGAAGGTGGGGTTAGCGCTCGAACTCCACAGGTGGTTAATTCCCTTTCTCCATTACAGAAGGATATTCCTACGAGTCAAACAAACGAAGCTGGGTGGGCCAGTCCAGTCCATCATCTCGGCACTACGCGTTTCACTGGTGGAAACAACAGCTGGCCAGTTCAGATCGACGCCCCCGTGGGAGCCAGGTGAGCGTAACAGCCTCTTTGCCGTCTCTAACAATGGCTAAGAAGCCATCTCTTTCATCCCCATCGGGAATGTGCTCTGCCGCCATGGAAATGCAGTCCCATAGAGTGAACGTAAACTTTGCGAGGGCACAAGTGCTGTTGGCAGATTATAGTGCCATGCTCCCTGCAGAGAATACCTTCCTTGCCCATCCATCTATGTGTTTGTCGTCCCTATCAGGAGGGAAGGCAGCATACACCATTTGTTTTGATGTTGCAATAGCTGCCTGCACCACCAGGCTCTCCCGAGTGGGGTGTTCTGACAGATAGTTGGGGTCACTACTGGAAGGGCGGTACTTCTTGGAAAGCTAAAATGGGATCTGACTGTGGACCTTTGTCAAGAATGTCAGTAAGGTCGTCCTGTTCATATGGTAATGGAGGCCTACTCCAACCCATGTAATCCACCACCTTTGACATGAGCTGCCTGTAGGATGTATCTGTATGCACCCCAGCCTCTGGTTACCCAAACTCTAGTTCAGGTGAGGTATCTACCCCACTTGCAGTCTGCACATTTTCATAAAGGTCCTTCCATCCTGGACTCTGCCGCAATGAAAATCTCTGGTACATTGGGTGTACCATCCCTCCTCACTTTCTATACCCCTTCTCGTTCTCTCAGCTCTGCTGATCTCTTCCTACTCTCTCCTCCTCCGCCCTGCGCCCCTTCCCGCTTCCGCTCTTTCCAACTACTCGCTCCTTTCCACTGGAACCGCCTCCCCCTCTCAAATCCGCTCTACTCCCTCCTACCCCACTTCCTGCACTTCTCTAATTCTCATCTCTTCCATTCTTCTCCCTTACACCCTCTGCTTCCTCTCTTACTGCTGCTTTCACCACTACTCATACCCCCTACTCCCTCTCACACCTGGGTCCCTCTCTACTCAGCAATCCTCTTTCATAATGCAAATTGTTTTTTGTACTGTCTTCTGGTTTAATTCAATTGTTATTTAATGCTTGTATCTTTCTTGTTCCTCTTGTAAAGCGTTTTGGATTAAAACGCTATATAAATTCAATAAAATACAAATACAAAATACAAATATTGTAGGCCAAATAGGGCCTCTTCATCAGACTGCTCCTCTGCTTCAAAAATTGAATAAAGAGACTTAAAAAAGTATTTCTTACACAGTGGAACATAGGTTTTGTCAGGAATTATACATTTTGGCAGAATTGGCTTTGACGCCGTAGTAGTCATTGAAGTTTTCTTTATCTGCGCCATTGGTTTAGGAGGGGTGCTCAGCGTCGACGGCACAGCTGGTAAGGTCGGCACAGCTGGAGTCTAAGTCTTCAGTGTTGAGGGTTTGGCAGGCGTCGAAGGTGTCGACGACCTCGACTTATGCTTATGTCTCGAGTGATCCTTCGATGAAACATCGGATCAAGGCCTTGAAGGCTCACAATGTGGATCAGGCTTTTTTCGTAGGCTTGAGGGCGCACAAGACTTAGGACGAGACCTTTCCTTACTGGCTTCTTTCAAAGGCTCGGTAGGGGCATGGCTAGTTTTTTATTTTCAAAAAGTTTAAGCATTTCTGCTCTGACGGCTTCCCAGTCGGGTGGAGTGGATTTCTTGGTTGGGCAAGCAACTCTTTCGGGGGAAGCATACGACGATGAAGGACGACGACTTCAAGGACGAAGAAGAGTGGTGAGAGCCACACCTCGACCTCAACGCCTTCTTCCTCTGAGGAGAGTCGCCTCTCGACTCGTCAGTCGAAGGTTTCACAGATCGGGTATGGGATTATTTAAGGGTTTTACCTACCTTCAGCTTCCCCTTCCGTTCCCTCAAGGCCTTTCCAATCACATTCTAGCACCTTGAGCAGTCAGAGTTGTCATGGTCCGCTCCGAGGCACCACAAATAGACATGGTGCGGATTAGGGAGGGACATTTTCGAACCGCAATCACAAAATTTTTTAAAACCGTACTTCGGATTCATCTGTGTCGATGATGCAGCCCAACAACGTCTGCCACTGCGCCACTCGATCCTGAAGAGTTCCAATAGCTCTCCCATAGTTGTCACGAAACAAAGCATCCAGAATACATGACATCAGCCCCCCCCCAAATATCACACCCCTGCCGACTCCCAAGCAAGCCCGAAATCCTTCTCAAACACCACTGTCCCATCAGTAAGGGGAAACACCATGACTTACTATGATTGATCCTCAGCCCAGAGAATTCCCCAAGCCTGATCACTTCACGCATTGCATTGATTACAGGGTCTTTGAGAAACAGAGCCACGTCATGGAAATATAAAGAAATTATCAGTCTATGAAATGAAATGACCCAGTTGTAACCCCCACTGGAAATGGCGCTCGCATAGGGCTACCACCAAAGGCTCCATCTCTAGAGCAAAAACGAGCAGGGATAACGGGCAGCCCTGCCTTATCCCCCGGCTCATGACAATACTCACTGATCGCTGGCGCCCAACCACTATCCGTTCTGTTGCCCGGCGTACTGAAGGAATACTAATGAGACAAAGCGAGCCCCTAGGCTGAGTTTCTGGTGAAAACGAATAGGTAGGGCAATTCGACAGAGTTGAATGCCTTTTTGGCATCCAAAAGCACCGCCGCCACCTGTCTCTCTGGCACCAGCACAGACAAACCACCAAAGAACCGACATACTATATGTAGTATTCCTGCCGAGCACAAACATGGCCTGGTTCGCCAACACAAACCCAGCCATCAGAGGGAGGAGCTGGTTGGGTAGCACCTTAGCAAAAATCTTAGTGTAGACATTAATTAGGGAAATTGGACGGTTGAGGGCACATACCTCAGCTGGCTTCCCCTTCCTATGCAAAAGGATAACATTAGCCTCACATAATGAGGGGGGAGAGAACCAGATGCCAGCGTCTCCGCGTATAACTGCAACACCGGGGCAAGCATGACAGCATGAGCCTTATAAAACGCCTCGGAGAGGGCATCAGGACCAGTGGACCCGGGAAGCTCTTTGATGGCCTCCAGAACCTTTTCCAATGAGATGTCGCGATTAAAGGCCTCTAGTGGAGGATCCACCCAGTACAGTTCTATATCCTCCAAAAAGCTCTGCAAACAAGCCACACCCTTTGCATACCTGGAGGCGTAAAGACGACTATACAAGTTCCTAAAAGCTACCACAATATCCTCATCGGCGGTAGAGCGGTCTACCCTAATGCACTCCCACTTGTGGTGGTGTCCTATCTGTCGCCAGCAGCCGGGCCATCAGGGCCCTGGGTTTCTGACCCTCACCATATTGCTGCATGGAGTGTCGCAGCTAAGAAACTTAACCTCCCTGTCAGCGTGAGCCCTGAACCCATCTAACTCCTGCCATACCATCCTGCCATCCCAGGACCATGGGGTCTACTGTGGATGTATAGTCTCCCTCAAGACCCTTCAGTCGTGCTTCACTTGCTGCGAGGTCCATCCTAATCTGCCGAAGAATCCCATTTTCCTTGTCCATGCAGACGTCCCTAATGTAGCATTTAAAGCAGTCACAGAACACCTCCTGCGAGGAAACAGAGCGTCGTTAGACTTGAACTATGCCACAATTTCATCCTGCAATTCCTGAAAGAAAAGCACGTTGGTTGGTGCATCTGCATTGAAGCGCCAGGCACTGCCCCTCCCTCCAGGCCCACATGAGCATTCCAAAACAACTGGTGAATGGTCAGAGAGAGTCTGATGGAGAATCAGACTACTACCGCAGGAAACCTCACCGTCACGGGATACCAACAGATAGTCCAGCTGGAAGCTGGAACCATGAACCCAGGTGTGAAAAGTATAAACGTGGGCATCCGGTTCTACATTCTCCAGACATCAAACCAGATTATAGACCGCACATATTTCCTTCACCTGTTTACTGGATTTGGATTGCAAACCCTGAACAGCCACAGATCTAGTCATGCTAAGATCCAGAACTGTATTCAGGTCCCCGCCCCACACAATGGTAGTGCCCTGACATCCTGCCAAGCTGGACCATCACCCAGTCGAAGGAGCTGGCGCTATCCATGTTCGGCCCATAAGTGTTCACCAATGATACTCTTACCCCCTGCAGTATGCCACAAACCAACAGGGCTCTCCCATCATCATCCTTTGCCACCAAAATAATCTGAATTTAGCAGCTTTATTAATCAGTATACCAACTGCCCTTGCATAGGATGAGTATGAGGAGAAGTATCTATGGGAGCACCAATGAGAAGCCCAGCGAGACTCCGAAGATGAAGTGGGGTGATAAGGCCAACATCTATCTGGTGTCTACTGAGATACTGGGCAACCCTCATAGCTTTAGCGGGCAGATTCCACCCCCTGATGTTCCACATGGCTACCCTAAAGGCCATTCCTTCCAGTTATGGAGATCCATTGTAGTTGCTGCCCCCCGCGAGCCAGATATTGATGCATGTTGCCGAACATAGTGTACCTGTTAGCCACTGCATGGAGACTTGGACCCCAAGACAAAAACAAGAGATAAAAGAACACAACAGACTTCCAGCACCCCGCAACATACCCCACCACCACCTCACCCCCACGGGCAACCCAATCTTCCCAAATCATACCCCCCCCAAACCCATACTCCTCCAACCCTCCCAAAAAACAACCAACCAGTGCAGCACTAAGGGCGATAGTGCCTGCCAGGAACAAGTCTGCTCGAATCACTGCAGGATAAACCGAAAACCTAATGCAGCCCAAACAGCCGGATAACGTACGCCCCCCCATTCAGCGGCCAGCAAATGAGTGTGTGGATTTACCCCAAACCTATAACATCCATATTACAGTGTCAGACACCCCCCTGGTCCTCTGGTTACCATTTCCCGCACCATTCTGGGGTCCATTAAGGCTGGGGTGGTGTGCTCTGCCAATCCTGTCCAAGAAGGAGCATGCCAAGTTGAGATACATGAAAAATTGGGTCTTCCCCTCATATTGAATCCGCAGCTTTGTGGAGAACAGCATGGAGTACTGGTTGTTAGGATCACAAAGCCTGTGCTTAACACCCACAAAGAATCTCCTCGATGCCTGCACCGCAGCTGAGAAGTCTGGGAAAATAGGAAACTTATATCCATTATAGTAGACCTTCCCCTTCTGTTTTGCCAACTGAAGGATAGTGTCACGGTCCTGGCAAATCAATAATCAAGCAATAATGGGCTGCAGGAGAGCCCCCAGCACAGGACATGCTGCTGCAATACGGTGCACCGGTTCAACAACGAACAGGGGGGAGAGGTCAGTGTCACCAAAAACAGCCCTACAAAGGGTCTCCACAAACTCCTCCATCCTGGTCTGCCCCTGGCGCTCCTGGATCCAAACCAGTCGAATGTTATTTCTACGCACTTTACCGGACTATGCAGAGACCGACTTTACCTGCATTCCCAGTGCTGATAGCCTGGCCGCAAGCGACACGCAGCTATCCTCAATCCCCAACACCCTATGCTCCACCTCATCCAAGCGGCCACCATGTTTATCTAGCCGGTGTTGCAGCATGTCCACCTTCAATGAGAGCGAGTCCAGCTTGGAATCCAGTCCGCCAATGCCGGCCTTCAGATCCAGAAGTATTGTCCGGATGTCAATTTCGGGCTCTAAGGCTGCAGCACAAGGACCCGACTCGATGGGCTCCAGATCCACTTGCTGGGACAGGGTGCGGGGCATCCTTGCAGGGGAGCCCCCTTAAAAAATAATTTTATTTTGCAATGTATCGGTCTTCACTATCGAGGCACCCAGGGATTAAGACTAGCTGAGCCCACACTTGGGCTCAGAAAGGGGTACGGCCAGGCAAAGCGGCCCAAAACAGTCAAAAGGGCCACCAGATGTCTCCCCAAGAGGGGCGGCCACAGGCTTAGCATACGCATCCACCCAGCTGCCACCAGCCGAACACAGAAACAGTCCAACAGCCCCCCAAACCAGGAAAGACAGGCCACTCAAGCTGATAGTAACCGACTAGACCAGGGGGGCCCACAGAGAGAGAGCCTGCATCCAACGCAACTAGGAGTGATAGCGGTAGGTCGCCGGATCCAGACGCAGCAGGCCACTGTACATCACAATAGGCCACCTCAATCCACCATCACTGGCCTCCGCTGTGCATTCAGTGGCCCAGGCCCACACGCCAGTCCTAACGGGGTCGCCAGCCATCAGGGGAGAGGGGCCTCTGTGGGTGCCACACACCAGCAGAAATATAACAACCGGGGGCCACTGGCACCCCCAGATCCCAGTCAAGAATCAGCCGGCAGGCTCCCAACCGCCACCACCATCCACTCCTAGGACGCTGCAGGGTCAGCCTCACACCAGCACACCACTCCAAAGCAATGTCCAACTGGCCCAGGACGCCCGTCTGTCACACACCCACGCCTTGCGTGCCCTCGCCCCGGCTCCCACTTACCTGTCACTATACTGTGTTCAGGCGCCTTTACCCACGCTGGCGTTGGTCCTCCCGATGGCGGACGCCTCATCCCGGCAGTGGGGGCTGCATCACCATGGGCGCTGCCATTGCCAGTTTATCGTGCATGCGTCGGGGCCCGGCTCCAGCGGTTCGCGCATGCGAAGTATGGCGGCAATGACGCTGGTGGGTGCCAACCAGTCTCAAGAAAGCCTTGCTTTAGTTCCGCTGGCTTATCTAACCCTGCAGGTATAGCTACAAAGTGCGTCTTAGTACTCTTCTGCAGGTACCTAGGTTCCCGCTGTTCCTTATCCTGGTTTCCCGGTCCTTCCTTTTCTGCCAGCTGTTCCTGCTTTGTCTGCTGACTCTTTGCCTCTTGTCTTGCCTTGTCCTTCCTCTGCCCCCTTGCCTCTGTTCTGCCAGCCTGTGTCTTCTGCCTGTTCTTCCTGCCTCATCCTTCTTCCTGCTGGGCTACAGACTTCCCTTTTTGGCTATTGACCATCATCTGGCTGCACCTTTTCATAATCTTGGCTGCAAACGTCTGGAGTCCCTTGCCATCCTGCCATCGGGCCAGTATTCCTATCTGTGCCTCCCCTGTCAGTGTTCGCACTGTCCACGCACCACAAAAATACAGGGGAGGTTTTACGTGGTGTGGGGAGCTGGATTGGCAAACCTAGTTACCAGATCCCTGGGGTTTTTGTCAAGCCGATTCCCTGCATCACCAATGCAACACATCTGTCGCAATGGATCACCACACCAAATCAGGTACGAAACTTCAACGGGACGCCGCCGTTGGCAGAATAAGACGCCTGCAATCCCCCGATATGGAAACCATTCAGGAACTCAGGGATGCAATACAGAATCTGCGTCTAGAAGTGACTGCTTTGCGTCAGGAGAACACCACACTCAAACAAGTGGTCACCCAAGGAGCTGCAGCTTCATACTCGGAAGAAGCAGTGGCTCATGGTTCCTCGATGTACGATGGGGATCCTCGTAAACTTACTGAGTTTTGCAACCACTGCAGGATACACTTTCTTTACCATCCTATGCACTTTCAGCAGGACAAAGCTAAGATTGGGTATATCCTGAGTAATCTGATCGGAAAAGCCCTCTGCTGGGCTACCCCTTACGTAACTGCCAACAGTCCTCTTCTGGACAGTTTTGCCGATTTTGAAAAGGCATTAATGAAAGTCATCCAATCACCCACCCTAGTTTCCACAGCACAGAACCAGCTAATGGACATACGACAAGGGTCTATGGACTTGGTCGCTTACCTTGGCTGTTTTCGTCCGTTAGCTGCAGAAGCCCAGTGCCCAGAATGACTCAGAGGACATTGTTCAAACACAGCCTACGAGAAGAAATCAAGGACGAACGTGTACATAATCCCAAACCAGAAACCTTGCAAGCCCTGATAGAACTGGTTCTACGTATTGATCACCGCCACACGGAGTGGAGGAATGAGCGCAAGAAATCAAAACGGTTCCCTTTTTCTTGTCCTACAACAATCTATCTATTTTTACTTATAAAGCGCCAAAGCCCTCAGGCATCCAGGCGCTAAGACAGATAAACAAAAAACCAAAAGCTACAATACAGAAGCTCTTAGATTACCTCCACCACCTTAGACAACCTAGTCTTCAGGAGTTTTCTGAAAACAGAATGATTTTCTTCCTTCCGGAGTGATTCAGGAAGATCATTCCAAGCTTGCGCCACCTGAACAGGAAAGGAATGACCATTACCCCCAGGTTCTTTTAAATCGATTGACACTCAGAGTGCAGGCCTTTGCTGAATGTAGGTTCCTACTAGGGCAGTAGATCTCTAGTTTCTCTTTTAGATATTGGGGGGGCAGTCCCAAAAATGCACTTGTGCCCCAGTGTCAGCAACTTAAAGCAAATTCTGGCTGCCACCAGAAGCCAATGAAGCTCTCTACGGGCCGCTGTCACTGGTTCTCTCTGTGCGATATGATAGACTATACGCACTGCTTCATTTGTACAATCTGCAGTCTATGAATGCAGTCCTTACTGGCACCCCCTAGCAGGGAGTTACAGTGATTAAGTCGTGGTAAGATAATGGCACATACTAACTTAGCGGGATTTTCCCTTGTGACCATGGGACCAACCAATCTCAAGACGCTGAGATAAGAGTTAGCATTCGTAACTATATAGTCCACATGGGCACCCGCATTAAGTGTGGCCTCCACATAGGTGCCGACGGTCTTGACCTTCCTGGCCACCAAGACAAGACCTCTGTCAACGTTGAAACCAGAGAAAACGTATCCTAAGCTCTCACAAGAGTGCTTGGAAACATAAATCATGAGCTCAGTTTTCCATGCATTAAGGCATAGCCAATGTATGCACATCCAATTTTTAATGATCACGTAAATGTTATTAAGCCTCTGCTGGTCATCTGCATGATTTCCACTAAGCGCCATAGAGAGTTGAAAATCATCTGCGTACTTTACAAAGAACACCCCCAATCTCTTCAATTCTATGCACAGAGGCTGAATACAAACATTGAAGAGAGAGGGGGACAGGCAAGCCCCCTGCAGAACACCACAAACAATGGGTTCAGTATCGGATGAGGCTCTCCCCAATGAACCCTGGACCTACGTCCTTCCAAGAATGACTTCATCCACATGACAGCTTCCCTAGAAAGGCCCCCAATGATGGCCAATCTCTCCAACAGTTTTTTGTGGTCCAGTAGATCGAAGGCTGCTGATAAGTCAAGCAAAATCAGCAGCCCCAATCCACTCTTTTCCAACACTGTTAGCATCTGAGTCTGGAGGACGACCAAGGTGCTTTGTGTGCCATGGGCACGTCGAAAACCAGACTGTTTTTTATGCAGCATGCCTATAGCTTCTAAGTGCAATTCGAGTTGTGTGGTGGCCACCGTGTCGACTAGTTGTATTTGTTATAGGCCTCAAATTTGAAGCATCATAGGGGTCCAACCCCTGCTTTTTTAAGAGCAGCATCACTGTTAGGCAGAAATATATGCAGTACCCTTTGGGAACACTACACACAATTAAGACTGCAAGTAACAGTACAATTTCACCTTTGGTACAAACCTCTACTACACAGTTATAGTGGTAGCAGTAGCGGAGCAGCCAGACTTATCTCAAGAGTAAGTAAGCAGTACAAATACTTACACAAAGGACAGCAATTACTATGGTTCAGGCAAACACTGACTCAAGGTTTCTAAGTAAAAGAATATATATTTATTTACTCAACAGTTGTATACCATTTCATTATTCTAAGCAAGTAAAAATCACAATCATAAATACACCACACCACTTCCCTTAAATTCCAGACAAGTTAAGCTCACAAAATGAAGTGGGAGCAAAATGGCACTCCAGCAATTTAAAAGGGAGGGAAAGACAAAGTTATAAGAAACTAGTCAAAACCAACAGGTAAGTACTCAGGGCAATTGAAGAACAGAGACTACAGTGAGGAGATCAGCTAGAAAAGGCTGAACGCCAAAGTCAATGGGTCAAAAGTATTTTGTTCAAAATCACACAGTTCAAGGTAGTTTGTCGTAAAGTTTGTGGCACAGATTCAGGACAAGGTTGGTTGGTAGAAAAGTTAGTTCAAAGAGAAGAGAAGGACAAGCCCTCGGTCTGGAGAAAGATTTCAAACGCTTTCACCGCGGTTGAACGAAACGGACAACCGGATTTGCACAGTACCTTAAAATGGAGAGGGAGCTGTTGCTGAGGTGGACGTTCCTGGTGGTTCCTGCAGGCTCACGGTTCCTGAAGCGACTGTTGGACTGACACAAAGTAGGAAGACTGGAGGGTCCTGCGCCACCCAGGGAAGAAACCAGCAGCAGAGCAAAACAACAAATAAAAGGCACGCTCCTTAAAACCCAAGCAGGGTCCGACCTTCCTTGCTATCCGGCCCACTGTAGCTTTGTACAGCGAATTCGACCAGAGGAGGGTTCCTGGCTTGTAGTTTGGGCAAACTGGTTGGTCCCACTAGCTCAAGGGAAGAAGTTTCCTGGAGGATCTTCTCTGTCGTCGGATTCTGGCGATTCGTCCCTGCAGCAGGGCTTCACCGGGCGGTTCAGTCGTGGTAGGGGTCCTCTTCTTCCAGTTCCTCACTGGTTCTTTCGTTCCAGTGGCGACTCTGCTCTTCCAGTCCCAGAGACCTGCTTTTTATGCAGTTTCCCCCATTCATACATCCTGGCTGTCAATCACACAGCAAGGTGGCTGGCCTGGCAAGGCCAGTCCCCTTAGCCAATCAGACAAGAGTGCGACTTGGGTTACCAAGGGAACAAATGGCAGGGGTCCAAAGATCCCTCCCTCACCTCCTGCGTACCTAAACTATCAGGTGCCTTAAGGAGGGCTTCTGTGCAGAAGCCCGCGAAAAGACAGCGAACAAATGAGTCATCCACAGTTTGGTGCGCAGAGAAAAACACGAGAAAGACTAACAAAAAGAAATGGCGAATAAACCCAGCCGGAACCAAAATAACATTTATTTGGTCAAGCGGGTTTATGTTTGAGGCTAATATAATAGCCTAAAACATTACCACGTTTATATAAGATAATCGCAGTAGAAAAGTTAGGGCAGATACCACTGCCACCAGCCAAAGCGAAACAAGGCTCCAAGAGGCACAGACAAAAAGGGATAATAGTTAACCCTTTCCAATACTCCATGTAAGATGGGGTGTACTGGGTCTGTGGTTTAAAGTGACTATATAAAGTTAATGGCAACTTTACCTGTTTCTGGGGGACAGTAGTCAGCCCCAGAAAAATGGAGTCAGTGAGAAGTCTCAAAGGCAACCCTGTGTCACTGCACTAAGGTGCTGTGTAAAACACACAAACAGTGGTGCACATGGAGTAGGTGAGGCTCCAGTGCCCAAGATCACACAAAGTGAAAACACAAACACAGCAAAACACATGTAAGAGTGGGAAAAAAGGCTCACACTCACTCTAGGACCATGGCTCCCTCTACCTACTCATCCATCACCCTGAACATCGCAGAAACTTTATCTGGCCCTTATTGGGTGCGTAGAGGGTGGCCAATGTGATCCGCGTTCCCTCGCATGTTCCTTTAATCCCGAGGAACCTCCCTCCGAAACCCCTCTTCCGTAAGGTGTAATGATTTGCCCAAGAGTATGCCCACCCTTTCTTTTTTGGAGGATTTATGGGAAGCCCAGAAGTTCCTCCCGATTTGCTTCTCTTATTGTTAACTCATCCCCTTGCCTATAATGTGTTTCCTTGTAGGAAAAGGACCACTAATTTCTGTTTGCGGTACATGCTGCTAGTAAGGGACTATTTATTTTGCGAATTGAGGCCCTTAACGTCAGCGTACCCACTGGCCCTTCAACCATTATCGCCGCCAACCCTGTCCTCAAGAATGTCCTTGCTTCCCACTCGGCTCAAGGCCCTCTGTAAACTGAAGATCCATGGCTTAACCCGCCTAACCCCTCCCCCCAGCTCCCAAGGCGCAGCCTCAGTGCCGTTCACGGTGTGCCGTTCTGGATGAGGTGCGGCTCACCACGGCGCATTCCACCCAGGCACTGAGCCCGAGTGTCAAGTGTGTGTCCAGAGGCACCCGCAGTGCGGTCAGAGCGGGATCAGTGGGTTTGCCGCCAAGGTGACTCCGCAGCTCCGGCCGTCCAAAAGACTGTTTCTGGTCCTCAATAATATGCTCCGGTAGTTGTGCCTCCCTTCCTTAGGCACCGCAGCTTCCGTGGTATGGGTATCAGCTGCCACACTTCCTCCAGCCGGTGCATACACAGATCCCTTTTCCTCGATCACTGCACAGAGCGCAGGCGGGGGAAGGGCGCTCTGACTGCAAGGACCTCATATCTCTGCTTTGGGGTTAGCCTGGGATGTTGGGGTTGCACCCTTATGTGGCCGCCATGTTCCTAGGTGGGGACTTCAACCTTATAACTGATCCTTGACTAGACTGGTGGTCGGCGAAAGGGACGGGGATGAACAAGGTTACAAAGGACAACCTGGCCTTGACGGATCTCTTGCAGCAAACATTATTGGGTTGACGTGTGGCGCAAATCATGGCAGGGCCGAGGGGGTTATACTTTCTTCTCTCCCCCACATCATACATACACATGAATCGACCTTTTACTGGTATCGGAGGAGGGAGGGGGCGAGGTAGGGGTGCCAAGTGTGGAGGCTATCACTAGGTCAGACCACAAGCTGCTTGTGGTGGATTGGCAACTGCCAAGGGCCACGAGAAACTATAGGTGGCGTTGCAATGATACCCTATTGAGGGACCAAGTATTTAAAGAATTCCTGAGGAAAGAAATGAAGGCCTACTTAGAGATTAACGATAATGGGGAAACTGAGATGACGGTAGTGTGGAAAGCGGCGAAGGCCACCTTTCGGGGCCTCCTCATTGCAGAGGGATCACAAAGGAAGCGCGAAAGGGCATTGATCGAGAACAGACTTCGAAAGGAACTGAGGGCTATGCAGGCACGGCTCACTCGTAAGGATGACAATCGAGAGGCTCCCTTGGGAGAAATGCGAGAGAAAAGGCAGGCTCTACATGCGTTCCTTATTGGGGAGGTGATTAAGAAGATGAGATATACGAGGCAGTAGTATTACGAAAGGGGGGATAAAGTGGGGACCCTGTCAGGGGTTGGAGGTTGGCTATACAGCCGACTTCTTAAAAAAGCACCATTCCATCCCGATGAAACCAATGGCCAAATTGTTTAACCAAATTAGGGTGCAGGACACAATACCATCGACATTCCTTCAGGCCTTGATTGCCGTGATACCCAAACCAGGGAAGGAACCTATGCAATGTGGCTCATATAGGCCCATCTCCCTCCTAAATGTGGACGCGAACATCTTCGCCAGGGTCCTCGCAACGCGTCTGGAGAGATATCTTCCCCAGTTAATCCACCTGGATCAGGCAGGATTAGTGCTGAACAGACAGGGAGCAGACAGCATGCGAAAGACCGTTCACATGCTGAATTGAGAGTGGTGCGGGAGGAGGGGGCTCTTATTATCATTGGATGCCGAAAAGGCCTTCGACAGGGTAAGGTGGGCTTTCATGGGGGAAGTTTTTGCATCTCTGGGGATGGACCTGAGATGGTTGAGCTGGATGTCAGCCCTGTATTCCGACACCTCAGCAAGGGTAGTGGTGAATGGTAATGAGTCAGGGCCGTTTCCACTGGGAGATTTACGAGACAGGGCTGCCCCCTGTCCCGCTCATATATGCATTGGTGATGGAACCATGGGCGGCATCTATCCGGAATGATGGGGGGGAAGGGATCACTGGGGTGCGGGTGGGGAGCATGCATTGCAAGATCAGACTGTTTACAGACGATGGGTTACTTTATGTCACCAAACCATGACAGTCGGTAACACGGGTCCTGAAAAGTTTGGAGCAGTATGGAAACCGGTCAGGTTTTAAGGTTAATCTGGGGAAATCAGGCGGGGAACCTATCGGATACTGAAGGAAAATATGTGGAGGGGCTCCCACTTAGAATAAGGAAAGACAAGTTTTGTTATCTCGGGATTCAGGTGACACAGAACTCCGGTGACCTCTTCGCCAGTAACTTCCTGCCTCTTTGGTCGGCGGTGAAGCGAGATATTGAGCGGTGGGCGGTGTTAGGACTCTCATGGATGGCACGCCTCAACTCAGTGAAAATGGTAATCCTCCCCAAGTTCCTGTTTCTGTTTCAAATGCTCCCGACAGTGGTGCCCAAACCATTTCTGGTGGAGGTCAAAAGGGCCCTGTTACGTTACCTCTGGGTGGGTAAAAAGCATAGAATCTCCTACCAAGTACTGAGAGGCCAAAGGAGGAAGGGGGAGTGGGACTCCCAGACCTGGAAACATACTATAGGGCATCTCAGTTGAGGATTCTGGTGGATCACTTTACTCTGGGGACTGGGAAGCAATGGGTGGCAATGGATAACAAGGTCTTTCCCCCTATCACGTTGGATCAGTGGTTATGGGTCCCCAAGAAACGCATCCCATGGAGGGTACTGTGACACCCAGTGCTGGGCGTTTTATGGTCTGTGTGGAAGGATGGAGGTGACTATAGATGGCTCACAACATGACCCTCACCTTTGCGCTGCATCTGGGCTCCCGCGCTCAGGGACGGAATAGCAGAGCCACTTGCATTCCAACAGTAGTACGAGGCGGGTCTCAGTAGGGCGGGACAGTTGTGGGTGGGGGAAACCTTCAGGTCATTAAAGGAGTTGGAGGAGGCCCTGAGCTTAGATAACCTCTCGCCCTTCCGTTACCTGCAACTAATGGGGGCCCATACTGAAGATAGATGGGGGGATACCTTTAGGAGGGAATGAACAGATTTTGAAAAATTCTTGATTTCACACAAGGGACACAAGGGAGTGATATCCAGACTATAAACTCCTGCTTATGGCGGCTCCGAGGGATGCCACGCCTGCGCAGGTGCAATGGGGGAAAGATCTGGGCGAGGATATTGATGATAGGAGATGGACCATCATGTGCAGACAGGCCAATCGTTCAACTGCCTCGCTCCAGTACCGTCATCAGGTGCTGAAACTGCTGCACAGATGGCACTACCCTCCACAGGGGATAGCCCGGATGATGGTGGGATATGATACACATTGTTGGAAATGTCAAATTGAAAAGGGGCACTATGTGGTGGAAATGTCCGGTGGTACAGACGTACTGGGAAGAGGTCCTGTCCTGGATAAAAGGGGTTGATTGGATAAGGAGGGCCCTATGCCCATGGCTCCTTCTTTTTGGGGTCGATGTGGAGGGGAGGAACATCCAGGCGAAAGAACGTTACAGTTGGTAAGTAACTTGTTAGTGGAATGGATTATGTCCTCTCACGTATTCCTCATTTTATGATAGACTCCCATAGCAGTGGTAATTTTGGAGGTGGGAGTACTAATTATTTTTGTCATGGACGGAATGGAGTACCGCTTTGGCAAATAAACCTTCATTGGAAGAAGCAGCATCTAAGCAATAATGATTGATGAAGGTATGCATTGATGCCCATGTTGCAGCTGAACAAATATCTGCTGCAGGGACTCCCCTCTTCAGAGCCGCAGAAGTAGCCATCCCCCTAGTGGAATGGGCTTGAAGCCCATCTGGTGGGTCCTTTCCCGCCAATCTGTAGCACTCAATTATAGCCAAAATGATCCAGCGGAATATGGTCTGTTTTGTCACCGCTAATCCCAATTTATGGCCAGTATAACCTACAAAACGTTGGTCATCCTGACGCAAAATGCCCAAACGAGGAGGAGGGTAGAACGTTGGTAATATGATCTTTTGTGACAAGTGAAAGTCAGAAACTACTTTTGGTAAGAAAGAGGGTTTAACCTTAAGAACTACTTTGTCCTTGTAAAATGTAGTATACAGAGGTTTGCATGAGGGAGCCTGTAACTCACTAACCCTGCGGGCTGATGTTAAGGCCACAAGAAGGACAGTTTTTAATGTTAGAAGCCTCAAGGGGCAGGAGTGCAGAGGCTCAAAAGGTGTACAAGTTAAAAACATAAGTACCAGATTTAAATCCCAAGTTGGGACATGAAAAGGGACTGGAGGGTACACATTAGTAAGCCCTTTCAAGAATTGAATGATTAATGGAATTTTGAAGTAGGAAACCTCTTCCGAGGAGCGCTTGAAAATGGACAGCACAGTGAGATATCCTTTAATTGTCCCGATCTGGAGCCCCAGATTGGCTAGATGCAATAGGAAAGAAGGCACCATTGGAGTGCCACATTGAAAAGGGTCCACATTCTTATCCCTGCGCCAGATACTGAATTAATTCCAACGACAGCGGTACAGGGATTTAGTTACTGGCCTTCTGGCCGAAAGCAAAATCTCCATTACGTCATCCGGAAGATCCCAATCCTTGTATCTCAACCTCTCAGAAACCATGCGTGAAGGTTGAGTGTTTTGACCTCTGGATGGAGAACCCGACCTTCCTCTTGAGAGAGAATATTCTCTCTTTGCGGAAGACGTATTGGAGGGCAGATGGACATGTCCAGAAGGTCAGGGTACCACGTGGTCCTGGCCCAATCCAGGGCAATTAGGATCATGGTTTTCCCAAACTTTCTCAACCTCCTTATTACATGAGGAATCACAGGGACTGGAGGAAACGCATACAGAAGTGGAAACTTCCAGTACACCACAAATGCGTTTCCTAGAGCTCCTCTCAGAGGAAATTCCCTTGAGCAGTACTATTTGCACTTCCGATTGACCATGGTGGCGAACAGATCCACTTGAGGGGTTCCCCAAAGGGCAAAGATCTCCAGAAGGACTTCCTGAGCTAGCTCCCACTCGTGGGAGACTGTGCTCTACCTGCTCAGAGCGTCTGCCTCAGTGTTCTCTCTGGTTAGGTGAACTGCCGATATAGAGATTCCTTCTCTTATTGCCCAGAACCAGAGCTGCATTGTCTCTCTGCACAGTGGTGGTGATCCTACGCCTCCTCTCTTGTTGAGGTAGTACATGGCCACCGTTTTGTCCATCATTATCAAGGCAGACCCAATGAGGGATTTTGGATCTACGGACTAAACCGCCACAAATTCTCTAAAATAGGAGTTGATTTCTTAGTTAATTGGAAAATAAGAGATTTACATTAACTTATCAACATAGAAGTGGTTTTCTTGTTTTTTTCTTTATTTGTTTAGTGAAGTCACCAAAACTGTTACACAATTGAAAAATTGATTCTGCTTCACATTTGAGTAATATACATTTAGCAGTCTTTCTAGGAACTTTGCACAGAAAATGTGTTCAGTTATCATCTACCCCCCAAGGTAGCATATGAATTCAGTTTTTCACAATCTGTTCTTGTTCCTATATTTCTTTTTTCTCACTACTCGTGACCAACTTTGGAGGCACGCTTTTCACCCTTCACACTGGGTTTCTGTTCATACTCAATAACTTTTACCTCTCTATCTCTGGACCAAGATAGGGGTTTCGTTGACCACTGACTCAGAGGATTTCTAGCCCCAAGTGGGGTAATTTTGCATTTCCATGTACCTATTACAGTGGATTGCACACAAGAGATTGATCCATGGTTGTATATAGGAATTATATCAAGTGTGTCAACAGCATTTAATTTATTTTGTACTGTGTACTACCATTGTTTTTTCATTGCATTGCATATTGTTTCAATACAGAACAACAATTATATTTTTTTACTTAATGGTTACGATGTGGGTGTTGCTTTATTGAATAAATCACATACCAAATGAGGTGATCGGGATCGGACCTAATCCAGGCCCGATTTGGGACACTTCCAAAGGTTCGAAGTACCATTTGTTTGAGCAGCGCTTATTCTCTTTGTGTTTATTATGTCTGTCAATATCAGGACATTCTTTCCCTGTACAGAGGGCAGGAAGGACCTTCAGCGCTAGTCTGATTGCCTCAGCTCCAATAGGTTGATGTGCAGTTTGAACTCTGATGGAGACCAACGACTGCTGATTGTCAGATCGTTGGTGTGGGCTTCACACCCCGTGACTGAGGCGTCCGTCACTACTGTTATCTCCGGCCATGGTTGCCAAAAAGATTCTCCCTTGAGGATGTTGTTGTTGCAAGCCCACCATAGTAGATCCAGAACGACTGCACTCGGGACTTGCAGAAGATGCAACATACTACCCAAGAATTGGGACCACTGAGTTCAGAGGGCCCATTGAAGAGAAGAGATCTCATCCTCAGTCGAGCCTGTGGCACCAGAAAAATGCAAGATGCCATGAGGCCGAGCAACCTCAGAAAAATCGAAGGCTGGCAGATGCTGAGCATTCTGGAACTTTGTTAACATCTGCAGAATGTGGAGAGCTCTCACCTCAGGAGGTGAGGCTTTGCCCGAGGAAGTATCCAAGACTGCTCCGATAAACTGGAGCTTTTGGGATGGTATCATGTAGGACTTCTTGAAATTGAGGGAGAAGCCCAGTTTTTGAAGGGGGTGACAGGTGATAGACAGATGTTCCTAAGCTTGTTTGGGAGAACACGCTCTGATCAACCAATCGTCCAAATAAGGCTAGACATGAATCCACCCCTCTACCAAGACTCACTGCCACAACCACCATCAGTTTGGTGAAAACCCTCGAGGCGGAGGTCAGCCCAAATGGCAGAACTCGAAACTTGATAGTGAGACCTGCCAACCACGAACCTCATGTACTTTCTGTGCTTGGGATGGATTGGCACATGAAAGTAAGCATCCTGAAGGTCCAATGATACCAACCAGTCTTGGAGTTGAAGAGCCTGAAGGATCTGAGAAAGGGTTACCATCTTGAACTTGTCTTTCCTGAGGTACTTGTTCAAGTTTCTTAAGTCCAAGATGGGTCTCAATCCTCCGTCCTTCTTTGTGATGGGAAAGTAGGGGGAATACCAACCCTTGTTCCTCTCTGCTACAGATACATGTTCTATTGCACCTTTCTCTAGCAGGATTAAAATTTCCTGCACAAGGAGCAGTTCTGGAATTTTGACAGAGTTGGTTCCCGGTGGATGGTCCTGAGGGCTTTTTAGGAAGGGAAGGTAGTAACCTTGAGCTACTGTCTCCAGTGCCCAAGCATCTGAAGTAATGCCCGCCATTCTTTCAGATGCTGTGAGATTCTGCCTCCCACTGGGGCTTTGTGTGATAAGGCCTCAGAGTGACTTGGAGGCAGCTGCAGAAGCAGCTGAGGGCAAAGATGCCGTTCCTGAGGCTGGTTTTGCACTTTTTCCGCGTCCACCACGAGTGACATCTCTTTTACCTCTTTGTATGGCCTGTCCTCTTCCTCTACCAAAAGAGGAGTAGTGCCGAAAAGAACGACCTCTCCAGGAAGATGAGCTCGAATGAGGTTTCTGAGGCTGTCCCATAGAGGCGCTAAGAGATTTAGCCGCCGCTTTTGAGGTCTGCAGTTTTTCTAAGCTTTCATCAGCTTTACTGCCAAACAGCCTCAAGCCATCAATTGAGTAGTCTGGTCTGCACGTCTCGTGCAAACCCCGACTTCCTCAACCACGCAAATCTGCGTAGCACAGTGCTTGCAGCCATGGATCTGCTGATACTATCAGCAGTATTTAGTCCAGACTGAAGACATTCCCCCATTGCCTCCTTTCCGCCTTTGACAATATTCAGGAAGACTTCCCTTTCCTCACCTTGCGGAACCTTGCCGCCACCGAAATGCAGTCCCACAGGGTATGGGTGAACCTGGCCAGGGTACAGGTGACATTTGTAGATTTGAAAGCCATGCTATACGAGGTAAAGACCTTTCGGGAACAAGCATCCACCTTCTTATCCTCTCTATCTGGGGGGATAGATGGATAGGCTGTTTGTCTTGACAAAGTTGCTGTCTGAATAACCAGACTTTCTGGAGTGGGATGCCTCCTAAAGTAATCGGGGTCAGAACACGCAGTTCTGTACTTCTTCAGAAAATGACTGTTGACTACAGAAGCAGTATCAGGAACCACCCAGTTTTTTTTCCACTGTCCTCTGAAGTGTCCTATGGAAGGGCAGAACTGGGTCCTTCTGGGGGCCCCGGTCAAGTATATCAGTCATATCATCCTGATCAAATGTGGGTGAGGAACTACCCCAGTCCATGTATTCCACAACCCCATTCATCAAACTCCTGTACCCTGAATCTGCATGTTCTGCAGCGTCAGGTTTTGCAAACTCTAGCTCTGGTGATGTATCAATGCCACTAGCAGAGTGAAGGGTGTCACACAGGTCTCTCATTTTCGATTCTGGATAGATTCATTCTTCTGGAACCTCTCTGGTACCATATTGCACTCCAAAAGGAGAAACTTCTTCTTCTGAGGCACTTTCTTCAAATATAGAAGACATAGACTTAAAGAAGTCTGACTTAGGTAAAGGAGTAAATCTCCTTTCCTGTGCTTGAGTTTGGGTCGAAGGAATCTTCAATGATATCGAAGGAATCTTCGAAGGCACCGATGACGTCTTCGACAAAGGTGTCGAAAACACCTGTGGCTTCGATATTGAAGCCATCGGCGCCGATGGCGTCGACAAAGTCGTCGAGGGCTTCGACGATTTATGTTTTTTTGTCGGTGTCGGGAAACACTCGATTCTCGATGAGTCTTCAACGATTTGATGTCGACTCGAGATGTTCGATGTTCACCTTTACTACTGGATCTTTCCACAGTAGTTCCTGACTTCCCCAAGTCGTCCAATGGAGCGACTGGGGTCTGGCTCTTTTGAGGTTTCTTTGCGGGGGTCGAGGCCGCATTCTCAAAGACCTTCATCATCTTCCTACTAAATTCATCCCATTTTCTTGGGGAATCCGACTTAGTCGGACATCTTACCAATTCGGTAGAGGTATAAGAGGAAGAGGGGGGAGATCTATGTCTCCTTTTAACCATCTTTGATGAAGAAGATGAAGAATGTCTCGATCTACTGCGTGATTGAGATCTCTCAGAATGTTTACGGCGATCCGATTTCTTCGAATCGCTTAACTTTTTATATTTGTTAGACAAGGCCTTCGAAGAGGCCTTGGAAGCATCCCGCCCCGCCGCCAGCTTATCTTTTCTCTCACAAAGGGCCTTCTCCGTCATCGACTGACAGGAGCCACAGTCGTCGGTTCGATGGTCTGAACCTAGGCACCAAAGACAAATGCATAAGGGTCTGTAATTGACATTTTCGATCTGCCGTCGATACATTTTTTGAACCCCGTCTTGGGAGTAGAAGGGGTGGAAGGAGAAAACATGGAAGCGCACCGTTCACGAGACCGAAGCAATCGGAAAAACAGAACTGAAGCCAACGGGCACGGTACAAGTTACTTATACTGATGGTGACGTCAACACGGTACGGAGCCTGTCGAGGGACATCAACGCCACAACCTCGTGCAAAGCGCCCTGTGGCGAGACTTTTTTTCCAAAGCAGCAAACCTGCCGGATACGAATATCATAAGATGAGGAATATGTGGGAGTACACAATTCATTCGAAATTCGATTTTCAAAAAAAAAATACAAAGATACTACGATGTTCGGAAATGACCTTTGACTGTAATAGGTCGCCTGGGCAACTTGTGGGATGCATGGTCTTCAAGATGTCCTCGAACTCTAAGTCTGTCACAGTCGAGAAGTGAAACTGTGGGGGAGAATCCACCATTCTCTGCTCCCTAGGACCAGAAGGAATTTGATCAGGAGCCATTTCTTGTTGCCCATTTCTAGTTGAAACTATAACCTGTCCAGCTCTTTACAATCTTAGCTTGGGCAAGTACGAATTTATCTGAAAAAGCCTTTTGAATCCTTACACAGTCCTCTTTTTTAGGATTGTTATTTTGGTTAAGTGCTTTGGGCTTTTCCCAGGTTCTGACCAGTTTAAAAGTTCTTTAATTTAATTTCCAGCCCTACTTATTTGTTCATTGTAATGGTTTCATTTATCTTCTATAATCTTATTTTTATATTCCTTCTCCCTACGTTTCCATTCCTCTTTATTCTTGGGAACGTTATCCTTAAGCAAAACGTGTTCGGCCTGCCTTTTCCTTTGCTTAAGCTGAACCAATTCTGGGGTAAACCACTACTGATGGTTAGGGAAATCCCTAACACTCCGAAGATTATTAGGGGCAATCCTATCCAGCAGAGCCATCATATGCCCACTATAGTTTTCCACCAGCAGATCAGGATGATCCAAGTTAGTAGTCTGCGTCATCAGGGTATTCATACATCCTACAAGGCTGGCTCAATTAATAGCCTGATAGTTTCTTCAAAGAACTTTGCGTGGTGGCTCATGTTGCTGACTAAAAGGTTTGGAAAGCTGTATCTGGTTGGTGAGAAAGAAATCTTTCGACCACACACCTGGGGTAGTGGTAACATCTGTCAGTGTTATATTCTCACTGGCCAGCCAGTCTAGCGTATTATCCTTTATATGCATAGGGTCAGAATTGTGTACAGCTATGTTCCCGTTGTTCAATAGTTTTTCCAGCTCAGTGCTCACTTGTCTCTCGGGTCACCTCTCCATAAGTTTCAATTATGGCACTATTCACTTTCTGCATAGATGACAATAAATGTATAAGATCATCACTGAACAGTGGCATCGACCTTGGTGGTCTATAGAGTAAAACACAATACTATAATTGTAATTATGGGCGATCTTCGTGTGTCTAAAGTCAAATCCTTCACAATCACCCTTCGCCTCGTACATCACCAAAGCTTCTTTACAGATAATGGCTACCCCTGCCCCTCTGACCAGTTTTAGGATTTTTCCCAAAAAAGACATAGCCAGGAGGGGTCACTTGCTCTATGACCGAACCATGTGAGTCTGTGTGCCATGTTTCCATTATACACATTATGTCCAAATCTTTCTCCAGAATAAAATCATGAACATCAATAGTATGTTTGGCCAAAGACCTAGTATTGAGAAGAGCTAAACCGAGGGAACTAATCATGCCATGGTCAGAACTAGTACCCAATTTGGCCATCCCTAAAAACGATCACACCAGTGACTCCCGCGTCAAGTGGCAACTCACCGAACCCATGCAGTTGGGGTTTATGCACAAGCCCCTAACCAAAGCAGAACGGAAAGGGCAAAATCACTTGTGTATGTATTGTGGGTTACAGGCCATTTCCTTGGGAATTGTCCTCTGAGACCTCCTAAACCAGCGGAAAACTAGCTGGCCTGTTGTCTATTGAGACGGTGTCAACAGGAACAGATAGTCATCAATGCCTACAGAAAAAGGGACCCATGCCGACTGCTCCTCTATTTGTCTTGAGAGTACATGCAATGCCAAATCCTTTCCCACAGAAGCACTTGTGGATTGTGGGGCGTCCGGGAACTACATCTGTGAAAACAAAATCAAAAGTATCGAGGCTGGGTGCCCCAAAAGGAAATACACCGAACACGGGTTACAAAGGAACATACCAAGTACTTTATTTTATACTGAATCCAGTTACGAAGAACAGAGCAAAATCGGATAGCTATCGGCCCTCAGTGCAACACAACGAACTCCAGCGTGGTTCAGTGTGTTCAGTGAGAGACGCTGTACATTAGAATGCATTGGTCTTTTATAATCTTCGTGAGCACGATGTCCAGCCCTACTTCGGGTTAATATTCCGCTAATACATCACCGATCTAGGGTTCATGCCGAGTTTCGCACATCCACATGTAACTGGTTTGCTTTTAATACATATATCAATAAGCCCATACGGCAACTGTGTATTCTGGGATTTCCCATGCAGGTCTTCTCAAACATTAATACAATGTAGTTAAACAAGTGTTCTATGTTCAGTATTTGAATACATTGTTCTTAATATATGCTCGCGGATTAGTTTCATTGCACGAGTAATCCTTTACACACAGGTCAACGAAGGACAAGGTCTCAGTTCACGACCTCAACAAGTGGCCTGCAGGCAAGTTACATATTAGCTACATACAGAGGTCAAGACAGCCATGTTGTATTTCGGAATGACATCATCCACCATTTTAACTCACAGGGTGACTTTACAAAGCGAACCTAAAATGGCGGATTGACCTAAAATGGCGGCTTACATTAATTCTAAGGTCAGGACCTTGCAACACGGATTTCTTCGCAAGCGACTTGTAAGCAGCTTGGCGTAGGCCAATATACATATATTTATTGCGATAGGAGGCACGATATAATTTCTCATTTGACACATCGACCAAAACATGGCCGTAAGAGTAGGTATACCGATCATTGATAAAGACATAGCCACATCTGTGGAAGTCATTGATGGAACACCACTGGCTTCAGGGCCTATCAAACGACATACCCCGCCGATACAATTGCAAATTGCAGACCATCAGGAACTTGTTTCTTTGGACATAATTCAATCCCTGTCCTATCCTGCGGTGCTGGGTCTGCCTTGGTTAACCAGACACAACCTCTACAACAATTGGGAAACACGCACAATCATCTTCTGCTTCAATCTGTGTACCACAGCCTGTTCCAAACCCGCCACTGATCAAGTCCACGCCCGTACCGAGAAATCCCAGTCCATCAGGTCCATGTACATCTGTTCACTTTCCTCGATTCCTGCTGCATACCAGGATTTGGGTGTTGTCTTTTCTGAACCCGAAGACATATCATTGCCACCTCACAGGCCATACGATCGTGGGATCACGTTGCTACTCGACAGGCGAATACCCCATGGTCGAATTTACTCTTCAACACCACGTGAAAAAGATGAGTTGCGAATGTACATCGAGGAAAGTTTGGACAAAGGACACATCGTACCATCCAAATCACCGACCGGCCCCCCTTTTCTTCGTCCTCGAGAAAGAAGGAACCCTACACCATGTGTGGACTACCGTGACATCAATGAGTTGACCAAGAAGGACCGCTACCCATTACCATTTTTCTGTTATATTATGGAATCCCTACTGAAGGCAATGCATTTCACCAAACTCGACCTAAGAGGTGTGTATCACCTTGTCCGGATAAAAGAAGGCGACGAGTGCAAGACGGCATTCAAGTCACCTTTTGGGCATTTCAAGTATAGGGCAATGCCCTTCGGCCTGTCCAACACCCGGCTGTCTTCCAGCGCTTCAAGGATCATGTGTTCTCGGACCTGATTGGACTCACTATGTGGGTATATTTGGATGATATTTTCCACGACTCTTGAGCAACATGTACTGCATATTTGTGACGTCTTACAATGGTTGATCGACCATCACTTGTAGAAGAAAAGTGTCAGTTCCACCAGTCACAGATAAAGTTTCTGGGATACTGCATCAATCAAGACGGAATCCAGATGGACCCGAGAAAAATCAGGGAAATCCAGAACTGGAGGAGCCCACAGGATGTTAAAGCCATCCAATGGTTTTTAGGTTTGCTAATTTTTACGGGCACTTCGTACCAGGATTTGCTCGTCTCACTCTGCACCTGACCCATTTGGTGAGTCCCAAAACAAAAAAAAAATCCTGTGGGACACTCAAGCAGACCAGGCTTTTCAACATCTGAAGCAAACCTTCACTGCTGCTCTCGTCTTGCATCAGCCTGACGACACTCGTCCATTCATTGTGGAATCCGATGCTTCTCACAGAGCGCCCGGAGCCATGCTCAGTCAAACTGCACAAGACAATGAAGAAGAACACTGAGTGGCCTTTTTCTCCAGAAAAGTGACCTGTAGTGAACAGAACTAATCGGTCACAGAAAAAGAACTGTTCGAAATAAAAGAGGCTTTTGACGAGTGGCGCTACTATTTACTAGGAGGTCCATTTCCAGAGAAGAAACGATCACAAAAACCTGCAGTATCTCAGTTCTTTGCAATGTCGCAACAGCAGGCAGGCCAGATGGGCTTTTTTCTTCTCCCATTACGATTTCCACGTCACTTACATTCCCGGTACTCAGAACAAGAAAGCCTAAGCCCTCTCCCGGTCTTTGGATGACCAGCCCAGGGATGATATGATATGATATGGCATTTGTAACGCGCCTATACACAAGTGTTTCAAGGCGCGACGAGGCAGGGAGGGGGGAAAAAAGGGGAGACAGACAACGATCCTACTAGGCCACGTGTCATTCAGATCACGCAAGTGCAAGGGTAGAGGGGAAGGGAAAAGTGCAGGGGGGAAAGGGAGAGGTGAAAGTGCAGTACAGGGTTAGTAGAATACAAGATAAATAATAAGGGCCAGCTGGTGGCAAGTGCAAGGTAAGTGCAGACAAGTGCTGGGAAGGGGCGCTGTAGGGATACAGAGACAGTCCTGCAGTGCAGGGGTTGCCAGGGAGGCAGTGCAGGGGAGAGTGGCTGGGCCAAGGACCGAGATCGGTGAGTGGCCCAGTTGCAGATTCAGTGCAGTTTCAGTAATTTAGCAGTGGAGAGGGGGAGAGAAAGCAGAAGCAAAGAGGAAGTTTTTGAGGTGCTTCTGGAACCAGAGATGGTTCTCCTCAAGTTTCAGGGAGGCAGGAAGGCTGTTGCAGAGGGAGGCCCCTGCTGCGGGGAGAGATCTACCCCCAACTCGTTGTTTGGAGAAACGGCTGACCCTGAGGGAGTTGGAAGAGCTCGAGAAGGAAGATATTTAGGAAAAGAGAGTTGAAGGTATTTTGGCCCCAGGCCCCAGAAGGCCTTGTGGACAAAGCAGAGGGTTTTGAACTTAATCCTCGCAGCCACTGGGAGCCAATGTAGCGATTTCAGTCCTGGAGAGATACGGTCCCTGGGCTTGAGGCCAAGGACAAGTCTCGCAGTCCTGTTCTGGATGAGTTGCAGAGGGCGGAGAGTAGAGGCAGGCAGATTTAGATAGAGGCTGTTACAGTAGTCCAGCTTCGAGAGAACCAGGGCGCTGGAGACAGTGAGCTTCTGGGGGAAGGAGAGGAAAGGAAGGATACCTCTGAGGAGGTGCAGCTGGTAGTGTGACTTCTTAGAGACGTCAGATATGTGAGGAGAGAAGGAAAGTGTGGACTCGAAGATGACCCCGAGGTTTCGAAGATGACCCCGAGGTTTTTTGCCTTGCAGGTAGGAGCAGGAAGAGGGCCAAGAGAGGCCGGCCAGAGAGCTCCAGGGAAGGAGGGAGTGGGTGTGCCAATGAGTAGAATCTCAGCCTTACTGGCATTAAGGCAGAGGTCATTGGCGCACACCATTCCTGGATAGCAGAAAGACAGTCAGAGATGAGAGAAAGGAGAAGATGAGGCCGAGGGCAGTCTGAAAATGAGCTGGGTATCATCCGCATAGCACTGAAAGTTGGGGCAGAGAGCGGCGATGCGGTGGGCAAGGAGTTTCCAGATACTGGTTGAACAGCCAGGGAGAGAGGTTAGATCCCTGGGGGACACCACAGGTAGAGAAAAAGATGTCAGAGAGGAAAGACCCCAGTTGGACCTGGGAGGGTCGATTGGAGAGGAAAGAGGTCAGCCACGCCAGAGCCTGACCAGTGATACCCAGGTTATCACAGAGACGGTTGAGCAGGATGGCATGGGTGACAGTATCAAAGGCAGAAGAGAGATCGAGCAAAATGAGAACACACAGAGTGTTAGAGTCAAGGTTCGAGAGCAGGTCCTCACGGATGTTCAGGAGAGCAGTTTCTTAAGAAGAGGGTGCACAAGGGAGTGCTTAAAGGGGGATGGGAAGACTCCAGAGGCGAAGTAGTGATTGCAGAAGTCAGCCAGGACAGGAGCCAGGGAGTCGATGTGGTCCTTGATAGTTTTGGAGGAACAGGGGTGGACCTGTTTTGACGAGACTTTCATAGATCGGACTTGTCTGGAAACCTCGTCAGCAGAAAAAAGGGGAAAGGCAGAGAAGGAGGGAGGAGGGGTGGCTGCAGAAGGGCCAGAGGAAGAGCAGGGAATAGAGGGGGGAAGTGATAGGAGGAGAGTGACGACAGGATGTCCTGAGTTTTTGAAATGAAGTGAGAGGCCAGTGCCGTGCAGAGGGCCTGGGAGGGGACAGGAGAGGTAGGATGGATCTTCCAGCACATAGAGCCTGCTAGATCCGTCCAAACACTTTGTGGGAGCAGTATTATCATACCTCTAGCGCATTCACCGAGATCTGGCTCTCGACCCCCAGGTGACAGAACTAATTGGAACCCCAGGGATTCAAATCAGAGATACCCTTTTTTTACATTACGGAAAGTTGTAAATTCCTTCCAATGACCTCCGTTCTACGGTAATGGAGTGGTTCCACGACTCCCGGTTAGCGGGTCACCGAGGCAAGACAACCACATTAGAACTAATGTCCAGACAATTTTGGTGGCCCAAGATGGCGCAACATGTTAAATCTTACACTCGAGCTGCCCAGTATGTGCTTAAATCAAGAACAGTAGAACCAAACCAGTCGGTTTGATGCAACCGTTTGAACAGCCTCCTTATCCCTGGCACACAATTTCCACCGATTTTATCGTCGAACTCCAGTAACTAACGGGTGTACCTGCATTATGGTCATGGTGGACTGCTTTAGCAAAATGCCCCATTTCATTCCTCCACCCAAACTCCCAACAGCTACACATATGGCTAATGTTTTTCTGCATGAAATTAACAGTTTACACGGACTCCCAGAGAAAATAATTTCAGACAGAGGATCACAATACATTTCACACTTCTGGAAAGCCATATGCCAACATCTGGAGATCGATCGTGCCCTCAGTTCCGGCTACCACCCACAGACAAACGGTCAAACCAAATGCTCCAACCAAACGCTGGAACAATACTTGCCTTGTTACACCAACGCCAACAGAGACACAGTAGCACAAACAAACACTGACCAGAGCTTTGGTGTAAAAGTATATAATTATTTATTTAAAAAAACACTTGTGATTTACACTAGCAAAAACGAGGTGAGTAAATTCAGCACACAGTCACTATCATATATATACAACTCTATTCACTTATTAGACAAGTCTTAGTGAGAAACACCACTTATTTTCAGACAGAGGTGAGCGCTTAACATAAGATGACACTCTAATAAGTTGTGAAGAAAGGGAGGGAAAAAGGCAGAGTTAAGGAAGCACACAAGTTTCAATACTTTTACAAAGAACCACAGTACGGCAGGATAGGCAGAGTTCTACTGGAGAGCAAGAAAGTCAATTGCAAGGCCCACTCTTGGAGAGAGCAAGCAGAAGGGGTCCGGGTTCACACAGTGGGGTTAAGAGTCTTGTAGATAGTTCACACAAAAAGGATGAAATTAAAGTCAGGAAAAGTTAGCTAGGTTGTCCTAGGCTAGCCCAGGTTAGAAAGTCGAGACTTTACTGTCACCCCGAACGATCTGTCGTAAGGGAAGCCAGGCGGGACACAGTACCTTAAGTGTGAAGGAAGCTCCAGCGGGGGCATTTGTTCCTGGCAGCAGGTGCAAGTCGGTGTTTCGTCCAGAGGAAGAAGAGGTCTCGCTGTGGAGGAAAGATGAAGGTCGTTGCACTGCCAGGGAAGAAACCAGCCACAGAGTTCTCCGGTTAAAAGGTAATATCCTTCTTTTCGCGGTAGTGGTAAACCGTGGTATTAAGGTTGCCGGGGTGCTTGGCACGAGCAAGGCGGCCACGAGATGCTCCAGGATGGTGAAAAGAAGGCAAAACTGGTTATCCCCACCAGTCAAGGGAAGAAGACTCTCCGGACTGGAGATCTCCTCTGTCGTCGGGAAAAGTGGTGAGACGGTTCAGCAGGGCTCCACCCGGGGTGTCGTCGTTGCAGGTCGGCTCAGCTTCTCCCTCCTCGGATTCTTAGGTCCTGTGGCGACTTCTGAAGTTCCAGTCCCCAAAGCCCTGCTTTTATGCAGCACACCCCCATTCACTCAGCCTAGCTGTCAATCAAACATGCTAAGTGGTGAGCCGGCCGGCTCACCACTTGGGCCAATCACACAAGACTGCGACTTGAGTTACCAAGGTAACTCAGTCCAGGGTGCCTAAACCCCTTCTCACACCCCCTGTGGTACCCAGACAGAGTGGCACCACTTTTGGAGGCTTCTGTGGAGAAGCCCGCCAAAAAGTGGAACAAAGGGCTCGACTTGGGTTGGAGTCACAGAAGAGAACACAAATGCCATTTTAGAATCGAGTTCTGGCAAAAAATACCAACCGGTGAATTAATATTAAATAAGTAAACCGGCGGTATGTTCGAGGCTATAAGAATTAAATAATTAAAGTTGGTAGCCTCGAACAATGGGAAAATCCCATAGAGATATTCGCGGTCGAATATAAAAAGTAGTATCCACTGCCACCAGCCAAAACTCGATCAGGGGGGACGGAGATGTGCCCCCTCGAACAACAGACCCCGGGGCAATCGAATTGCCCCGACCAGTACGTCCACAATATGATGGTTTTTACTGGTTTCTGTTCATAATTTGGGACTAGTAAAGCCAATGGTGACTTTACATGCCCTGGGAGACAGTAGTCAGTCCCAGGGTATGGAGTCTATGTTGGGAGGTCTCTACGACATGCCTGGGTTACGGCATGGAGGGTGCTGTGTAACCCACATCAAAAACACATGAGACCCTATGGAGTAAAATACCCCAAAGCCCATAAAACACATTGAAAGATAAAGGAACACCTCAAATCATGTCTAAGAGTGGGAGTAAAAGAATCTCACTCTTAGCAGGAGAGAAAAAAAATAAACCCCAAAAAACCAGCAAAGCTGCTGGGGGGCTCACTAGGTTTGGGAAATTAGCCCTACAGAGAATTCTCCCTAACACTCGCACCCCCCAGACTAAGGGACAGGAGGATTTAATCCACTCCTGGATGAACCTCATACCTCTAGTCGATGACATACATCCTAGAGAGTCCATCAGCATTTTGATGGTGACACCCTGACCTGTGCTCAAAGGTAAAATCAAAACCTTGCAGGCAGATTGACCATCTCAATAGTTTTAAATGTTCTCCCTTCATTTGCATTAACCATCTCAAGGGTTGGTGGTCAGTCTGAATGACAAAAGTAGAACCACACAAGTATGGCCTAAACTTCTTCAGTGCCCACACAATAGCAAAGCATTCTATTTCGATTGTTGCCCAGGATCCTTCAGTTTTCTACTGATGAAGCAAATGGGGTGCTCCCTTCCCTTCTCATCAAGTTGGCTAAGGACTGCACCTGTACTTACATTAGAAGCATCTGTCTGCACAATGAAAGTTTGGTGATAGTCAGGAGCTCTCTGTACTGGTGCTTGGCAAAGAGCTTTCTTCAGGTTTTCAAAGGCCTGATGGCATTCCTCATTCCATTTGACCTTCCTAGGGAATTTTGGAGAGGAGATCACATTCAGTGGAGAAGCTATGGTCCCATAGTTCTCAATGAAATTCCTGTAATACTCAGTGAGGCCTAGGAAGGCCCTCCCCTGGGTTTGAGTGGTAGGTGTTGTCCAATTTTGCACAGCTTCAATCTTACTGAGCAAAGTCCTTATTTCTCCACCTACCTCATGCCCAAGGTAAACCACCTTACTCTGACCAATTTGGCATTTACTTGCCTTTATGGTCAGATTGGCTTGTCCAGGAGCCTGCAAAACATACCCTAAGTGGTTCACATGTTCTTCCTAGGATTAGCTGAATACTGCAATGTCATCCAAGTATGCCATGCAGAAGTCCTCCATCCCATTCAGAACCTGGTTCACCATTCTTTGGAATGTAGCAGGTGCATTCTTCAATCCAAAAGGCATAACCTTAAATTGGTATAAGCTGACTGGGGTAGAAAATGCAGTCTTCTTGTTGGCATGGTTTGTCAGGGCTATTTGCCAATAGCCTGACGTAAGGTCAAATGTGCTGAGGAACTTGGCTGAGCCAAGTCTATCCACCAACTCATCTGTCTTTGGCAAAGGGTGGGCATCAGTCTTGGTGACTGCATTAAGAGCTCTATAGTCCACACAGAACCTCAATTCTTTGGATCCTGCCTTTGGTACTAACACAACTGGGCTAGACCATGGGCTAGTAGAGGGCTCTATTACCCCGATATCAAGCATCTTCTTGACCTCCCCTTTGATGTGGGTCCTTACATTTTCTGACATTCTATATCCTTTGCTTTTGACTGGCAGACAGTCACCAGTGAGTATATCATGCTGTCCCCAAGGGGTCAAGCCTGGTGAAAGTGAGAACAGAGATTCAAACTGATTTAACATGGCTTTGCACTCTTCTTGTTGCTCAGGTGTCAGATTTAAAGAGAGATTTACTCCTTCCATCTTTTCGTCCAGGGGTAAGCCTCTGAGGAGATCAGGTAGAGCTTCGCTCTCTTCTTCCTCTTCTGTTGAAGCTAGAAGCAAGGCTCCTACTTCAGGTCTGGAGACATACGCCTTTAGTCGGTTGGTGTGGAAGACTCTAGGAGCCTCCTTGGGATTGCCCAAGTCCACCAGATAGTTCACCTCTCCAGGTTTACCCACATCCTTGAAGGGTCCCATCCATTTATCTTGCAACGCCCTCTGCCTTGTTGGGATCATAACTAGAACTACCTGGTCTTGAGTGAACTGAACCATGTTAGCCTTCTGGTCATGCCAATGCTTGACCAGGGCTTGTCCAGCTGTCAGGTTATCACTAGCTTCTGCCATCATTTGTGACATTCTCCTTCGGAGACCTATCACGTAGTCAGTCACTCTGACTGGCTTGGGAGAAGGAGCACTCTCCAACCCCTCCTTGATCAGGGCCAATGGACCTCTGACCGGATGGCCATAGAGAAGTTCAAAGGGAGAATAACCTACTCCCTCCTGAGGGACTTCTCTATAAGCAAAGAGAAGACATGGCAATAGAAGGTCCCACTTTCTTTTAAGGGGATCCTCTAAAGCACCTATCATGCTCTTCATGGTTCTGTTGAACCTTTCTACCAACCCATTTGTCTGAGGGTGGTAGGCGGTAGAGAACTTGTGGAAAACCTGTGGAGTTACTTACATGGCTTTCATGTAAAATTTGACCCCCTGTCAGAGATTACTTCCTTAGGAAACCCAACTCTGGTAGAAATACCAAGGAGGGCCTTAGCCACAGCCTGAGCTGTAGCAGTCCTCATAGGAATTGCCTAAGGGTACCTAGTAGCATGGTCTAATATAACAAGGATAAACCTGTTGCCTGAGGAGGTTGGGGGATCAAGGGGAGCAGCAATGTCAATCCCTACCCTCTCAAATGGTACTCCCACTACTGGGAGAGGCACTAAAGGTGCCACATTCTAGGACCCAACCTTACCAGAAGTCTGGCAGGTATGGCAGCTCTTGCAAAACTTATCTACCTCAGCCCCCATTTTTGGCCAATAAAAGTAGAGTGAGAGCCTTTCCTTGGTTGTCATGATGCCTACCCCCAGGCATCCGGACCAAGCCCATCAGCCCCGGGAGCAGGCATCTAGACATTTAGTAAAACCTCAGCAGCCCCGGCTAGGGGCTATCTGGGTTCAGTCCTGGCGCCTTGGGCGCCAGGCTCATAGTAGAAATCAGTCCTGGCACCTAAGGCACCAGGCTCATAGTCATTACTTACCTCAGGCAGACCATGCTGCAAATGACTCCTATCCAACATGAAGCCTGAAAGGGACTATTTTTCTACAGGGACTATTTTTTACTCGGGTGTGGTTCTAGGGACTTCTTACCTGGGACTACTTTTGAGGCTATTTAAACCACGCCCGACCAGCAACACACGCTTCGCGTTATTCTGCATCCAGCAGCGTAATGCTCACCGTGCCTGCAGCCTGCATCCAGTCTTCTGCCACGCCCGCCTCGAATCCGGAGCTCCTAAAACAAAGAGGAAAGAAAGGGACAAGGTTAGAAAACAAACTTATTTCTATCCACACCCGATTCTGGATCCATCTCGTCTCCAGACATGTAAAGAACATCATTTCTGCACGCGCCACACCTCCAGCTGCAGCGCCGCGCCATACTCACCAGTCTTCACAGCATCCTTCGGGTCGGCGCTGCCTCCATCATTTCTTCGCCGAACTTCGGCACCTAGGAGACCAAAGAAAACCACAAGGTGAGCCGAGGGAACCAACAAATATAATTCTTAACACCATAGGCTTACCTGATTTACCACCGGAGGCATCCTTTTGTGACTCTCCATATTTTCACGTGCCGCATATGTAAAGAGAGACAAGACAGCACGTTTTCCACGTGCAACATTTACCGGACAGCGCCGGGTAATACAGACTCTTACCTGAGTGCCACTAGCTGCCACAAGAGCATCTTTTCACGAGCCAGCTGCAAGACAAGAAAGGAAGGGGGGGGAACAAAAGTGAACATCGGACATATTGAACTCTATGAACTTAATACTTACTGGTCCTCACCAGGAACCTCAGAGTCAATACTCTCCGGAACTCTCCCGAGCCTTCAAACCAGTGAAGTAACTGGAATCGACGCGCCTGTGCAAATCCACGCAGGATGGAGAGCTCATCTTTCAAGAATATAAGGAGAATATTTCTACGGGTTAAGCAGACAAGATTAGGAGGGCAGATCCAGTCAGTCATCGCTGCACTACGCATCACATGGGTGGAGACCGCAGCTGTCCGGGTCCGACCCACGCCCCTGTGGGAGCCAGGTGAGCGTAACAGAACGCGAAGCCTATCTACAAATCCCCACCCGGGCGTTATGGAAACCTCAGAAACCGACCAACTAGCCCTATTGTTAGGGGAACTTAGGGCAGAAGTGCACTCCGCGCGCCAACAGACTAATGCCCTCAGGAGAGAAGTGATTATGTCAAAGGAGCGCACTGATGATCTTGCTAGACAATTACTGCAAAACCAAGCTGGGCAAACACCATTACCTGGACTTGGGGGGAATCAAACTCCTGTTTCATCGAGCAATCCTGTGCAAGTGGTTCTACCAGGGAGCATTCCTTTAGCTCCACCCGAACGTTTTGCTGGGGACCCAAAAAAGTTTGCCGTGTTTATGAACCAATGCCGCTTGCACTTTTTATGCAGACCTGGAGCTTTTCCGAACGACCAAACCAAAGTAGCCTTTGTACTATCATATCTTAGTGGCAGCGCAGCAGATTGGTCAATTTCATTAGTTAACCAGGATGACCCTCTTCTTCGGGATTTTCAAGTTTTTCAATTGAGCATGGAAAGACTATTTGCCAGACATTCACAGGGACAGGCCCTGGATAACGAACTTTTATCATTACGACAAGGTAACCAGGATCTACTAACCTATATCGCCACTTTCAATAGGTTAGTGGTGGAAACCGGATGGCCATAGGTAAAACGAATTACATTATTTCATCGTGGACTTCGGGGTGAACTCAAAGACGTTTTGGCCCAAGTTGTGAACCCACCTCAGGATTGTGCAGAATATATAGACTTAGTGCTCCAGTTAGACCACCGACTTCAGAATAGAAAGGCTGATCGAGCTAAGTTCGAGAATCGGGTATTGGTTAAACCCAATGTTACCCTCAAAGGAACAGATTTATCAGAACCGATGCAGATCGGGGGGTCAAGGGACCCTTAACTCAAAAGGAAAGAGAAAGAAGACGGCAGATGCAATTGTGTCTGTACTGTGGGGCCTCAGGACATTTTCTACGGGATTGCCCTACAAAAACATCTAAAAAGTAGTCAGAGTTGCTGATAAAAATCAAACAGAGCCTGATTCGGGAAACGACCACGCCGACAAGCGTAGAGGTCTGCTTGCCGAGCTTGAAGAAGAATACTCAGACCTCACACTTCATCATACCAATGGTCCTTATAGATCCAAGGCAGCAATCACGTATGCACGCAGTGAGGGCATACATTGATTGCGGGGCCATAGGAAACTATGTGGACCACGAGTTGGCTTCTAGGATGAATCTATCTCTCTGCAAAAAGACCACTTCGGATGTCATCACCACAGTCGATGGAACTGAAATTGCCTCTGGGCCTGTAACTCATTCCACCGCAGAGATGACACTATTGGCTCAGGATGGGCATCGAGAGACTATTGTGTTTGATTTAATCAAAGCCCCGCAGTTCCAAATAATACTGGGGATACCTTGGTTGGAAACACATAATCCTTGTATTGATTGGCGAGAGAAGAGAATAACCTTCCCGGATTGTGCACATAATTGTTACCCGAAAAAACCCTTGAACCAAGGCCTGGCCACAGTCGCTACTCCAGTCGTACAGTTACCTCTGGAATATCAAGAATTCCAGGATGTTTTCCAAAAGGAACAGGCAAACACCCTACCACCTCACAGATCATAAGATTGTCAAATCGATCTCATACCCGGTGCATAACCTCCATGTAGTAGGATCTACGCCCTTACAGAACCCGAAAACCTTCACCTACGACAATACTTGGACCAATACCTTGCTAATGGCTTTATTCGTCCATCCAAGTCCCCTGCATCTTCAGCTTTGTTCTTCGTGCCTAAAAAGGAAGGTGACCTCAGAACGTGCTTAGACTACCGCGCATTAAATCAGATCACAGTTAGGAACCGATACCCATTGCCTCTGATCCCCGAAATAATAGACCAAGCAAAGGACGCTTGCATCTACACTAAATTAGATCTCTGAGGGGCATATCATGTGGTACGTGTAAAGAAAGGCGATGAATGGAAGACTGCTTTTCGCACTAAGTACGGGTTATTCGAATACCAGGTGATGCCCTTCGGTTTGTGCAATGCACCAGCAGCCTTCCAGTATTTTATGAACAATGTCCTTCGTGAACTCATTGACGTCTGTGTTGTTGTATACATAGACGATATTCTAGTGTACTCCTCTTCAGAATCAGACCATGTGAAGCACGTTCGTACAGTCCTTGAGAAACTACGCCAGCACAAGTTATATGCAAAATTGGAAAAATGCGTTTTTCATGCTACGGAAGTTGAATTCCTTGGATTTATCCTGACTCCAAAAGGAGTCCAAATGGACTCTCGAAAGGTGGACGCAATCCTCAAATGGCCATCACCCAGTTCAGTTAAAGGGGTACAAAGCATGCTCGGATTTGCTAATTTCTACCGCAGATTAATTCCGGATTTCTCACATGTTGTACACCCTATCACAGCACTTTTGCGGAAAAAAAACGCTTCTTGTGGACCGAAGAAGCTGAAAAGGCCTTCCAAGAGCTGAAAGCGAAATTCACGTCTACACCTGTCTTAAAGCATCCACGCCCCCAACTTCCATACATAGTTGAAACTGATGCATCCAGTTTAGCCATGGGAGTGCTGTCCTGCCCCACAAGGATCCTGAAACTGGTCAACTTCACCCTGACCATTCACCTGGACACTGTCCTTATAATACTCTTTAGTATTATCTGGGATAGAGTTATAGACATCTGAATTCTGTTGTTCCCACAGACCCAGAGAGACTAAAGAAACACTGGCTGAGACTCCAATGGGTTCATCAGCCAGCAGTAGAAAGTTTCCACTTGCCATTTGTACTTCCTCCTCTGGAGCGAAGGCTAAGGAGACAAGCTGGACCCCTGAAGGTTTACCCTTACATCTGGGATCTCCTTTCACATGGTCAGGCGAGCCACAAACAAAGCATTTACCAAATGCTTTCTGGAATGGTGGCTTGCTCTGACCTCCGTCTGGTGTACCACCAGAGGGTACACTACTCTGATTTGGTTTCCCTTGTGGTTTACCCTTATTGTTCTGTTTGGGGCCCTCTTTGGGATTGGAATTATTAGAATTCTCTTTGGAGTCCTTTTTTGGCTGCTTCCCCTCATCCTTTTTCTGAGTTACCCCAGAGTCCTTGCGAGTGGCCCTGTTGGCAACCCACAAGTCAGCAGCCTTAGCTAGTTTCCTGGAACATAATTCCTTTGAATCAGCCAAGTGCTGTCTGAGCTCAGGAGAGCAGGCATCATAAATTGACTCCAACATTACAAGATTCTTCATTCCCTCATAAGTGTTCACCTTGTAACCCTTAATCCATCCCTCTAAGTTCTTCAAACTTTCACTCACCCAGGTACCCCAAGGGGTACCATCATGCTTTTTGAGGGTCCTAAACCTCTTAAGGTACTGGCAAGGGGTCTTCCCAAATCTAGCTATCAAAGCTAGTTTTGCACATTCATAATCCTTCTTATCCTCCTCCCCCAACTCCATTACCACATCAGTTGCAACAGGGGGGAGCCTAGAAAACAACCAGGAAAGTAACTAATTTCCTGTAATGTTCTGGAGCCCATGATTATATTCAAACAAACTCAACCAGTACAACACATCCAACTTAGATTCATACATACCCACCAACTCCTTAGGAATCCGGGGTCTCTTGGGACTGGAACTCCTAGAGGATTCGGAGAGAGAAGCACTTTCCACAGACAATTTTTTCATTTCTAGCTCATGGTTGAGCTCCATTTCTCTGAGCCTTAGTTCTTGGTGCCGTTGTTCTGTTTGAGCATTAATTCTTTTGAATTCTAATTCAAGCTTCATTTTTTCTAGTTCCATATATTGAGGATTAAGTGTGGGACCTGTTAAGGGTCCAGTAGGTACAGCGGGCAGGGCAGGTAGAGGCCCAGGGGAGATAACTCTAACATCTTCCCCCTCCTCTTCTGCTTCTGACTCAAAGTTATCAATACTAACATTCATATCAATATCATTGCTGTTATCTACAGTTGCTGGAGTGGTAGATTCCTCTGAACCACCCTCCAGACTTTGGTTTGCTAACAACCTTTCTATTAGCTCCATTTTCTTGCCTTTAGTCAGGAGATTCTTATGCTTACAGAGGACTCTTAAACAAACAGCAGTTTTTGTAGCAAGGGACTCTTGATTATAACTTTCCATAGTTGACATGTTTTAGAAAATACTTTTTAGTGCTAAGCTTTGTGGTTAGTTGCACTAAGGTATCTTTAAGCACACTAAAATGTATACTCAATACAAATCCCACCGCTGCCACCAGTGTTAGGCAGAAACCTGTGCAGTTCCCTCAGGGACCACTGCAAAAGATTTAAGACTACAGGTGTTTGGCAGTAAACCCACTTGGTAGCAGTCTGTACCACACAGATTCACTTGGTAGCTGTGGCTGAGCAGTCAGACTTCCATCAAGAAGAGTTAGGCAGTATGCAGAGTATACACAATAGGTACAGAGACACAGTAGCACAAACAAACACTGACCAGAGCTTTGGTGTAAAAGTATATAATTATTTATTTAAAAACACACTTGTGATTTACACTAGCAAAAACGAGGTAAGTAAATTCAGCACACAGTCACTATCATATATATACAACCCTATTCACTTATTAGACAAGTCTTAGTGAGAAACACTTATTTTCAGACAGAGGTGAGCAGTTAACATAAGATGACACTCTAATAAGTTGTAAAGAAAGGGAGGGAAAAGGGCAGAGTTAAGGAAGCACACAAGTTTCAATACTTTTACAAAGAACCACAGTAAGGCAGGATAGGCAGAGTTCTACTGGAGAGCAAGGAAGTCAATTGCAAGGCCCACTCTTGGAGAGAGCAAACAGAAGGGGTCCAGGTTCACACAGTGGGGTTATGCCCAAAGAGTCTTGTAGATAGTTTGCACAAAAAGGATGAAATTAAAGTCAGGAAAAGTTAGCTAGGTTGTCCCAGGCTAGCCAAGGTTAGAAAGTCGAGGCTTTACTGTCACCCCGAACGATCTGTCGCAAGGGAAGCCAGGCGGGACACAGTACCTTAAGTGTGAAGGAAGTTCCAGCGGGGGCAGTTGTTCCTGGCAGCAGGTGCAAGTCGGTGTTTCGTCCAGAGGAAGAAGAGGTCAAGTCTTGCCGTGGAGGAAAGATGAAGGTCGTTGCACTGCCAGGGAAGAAACCAGCCGCGGAGTTCTCTGGTTAAAAGGTACCACCCTTCTCTTTGTGGTGGTGGTAAACCGTGGTATTCCGGTTGCCGGGGTGCTTGGCACGGGCAAGGCGGCCACGAGATGCTCCAGGAAGGTGAAAAGAAGGCAAAACTGGTTATCCCCACCAGTCAAAGGAAGAAGACTCTCCGGACTGGAGATCACCTCTGTCGTCTGGAAAAGTGGTGAGGTGGTTCAGCAGGGCTCCACCGGTGGTGTCGTCGTTGCAGGTCAGCTCAGCTTCTCCCTCCTCGGATTCTTAGGTCCTGTGGCGACTTCTGAAGTTCCAGTCCCCAAAGCCCTGCTTTTATGCAGCACACCCCCATTCACTCAGCCTAGCTGTCAATCAAACATGCTAAGTGGTGAGCCGGCCGGCTCACCACTTGGGCCAATCACACAAGACTGCGACTTGAGTTACCAAGGTAACTCAGTCCAGGGTGCCTAAACCCCCTCCCACACCCCCTGTGGTACCCAGACAGAGTGGCACCACTTTTGGAGGCTTCTGTGAAGAATCCCGCCAAAAAGTGGAACAAAGGGGTTGACTTAGGTTGGAGTCACAGAAGAGAACACAAACGCCATTTTAGAATCGAGTTCTGGCAAAAAATACCAACCGGTGAATTAATATTAAATAAATAAACCGGCGGTATGTTCGAGGCTATAAGAATTAAATAATTCAAGTTGGTAGCCTCGAACAATGGGAAAATCCCATAGAGATATATTCGCGGTCGGATATAAAAAGTAGTATCCACTGCCACCAGCCAAAACTCGATCAGGGGGGACGGAGACGTGCCCCCTCGAACAACAGACCCCGGGGCAATCAAATTGCCCCGACCAGTACGTCCACAATATGTTGGTTTGTACTGGTTTCTGTTCATAATTTGGGACTAGTAAAGCCAATGGTGACTTTACATGCCCTAGGAGACAGTAGTCAGTCCCAGGTTATGGAGTCTATGTTGGGGGGTCGCTACGACACCCCTGGGTTACGGCACGGAGGGTGCTGTGTAACCCACATCAATAACACATGAGACCCTATGGAGTAAAAGACCCCATAGCCCATAAAACACATTGAAAGATAAAGGAACACCTCAAATCATGTCTAAGAGTGGGAGTAAAAGAATCTCACTCTTACCAGGAGAGAAAAAAATAAACCCCAAAAATCCAGCAAAGCTGCTGGGGGACTCACTAGGTTTGGGAAATTAGCCTTACAGAGAATTCTCCCTAACAAGACCCCTATACAAAGTGTGATCCCATCTGCAGATGTATAGATGACCAGAATCCAGGAACAACAGTTTGGCGGAATCTACCCTCGTTCTCACCAAGTTGAGCGACAAAAGGCAGGCAGACAGGCGCAGGTCACCCCAGCCTGATTTTCAGGTGGGCGATAAGGTTTAGCTTTCAGCAAAGAACCTGCCTCTCACTAATCTACCTACCAAGCTGGCACCCACTTCTTCGGCCCTTTTTTATATCACTCATTGCATTAGCCCTGTCTCTTTCCATCTTCAGTTACCACCCTCTTGGCGGGTGCACCCTGTCTTTCCTGTCTCCCTACTGAAACCTCATCGTCCTGACCCTTTCAGGTGCGTTCCTCCTCCGCCTCCACCTGTGATCCGTGATTCAGAAATTATAAATTAATCATTGTAGTTACCAATGTACTGCTAGTCCATAGTCCCCTTTCCTCCTTACTGTGTGGGCGTCCCTCGCTAGGAACGGGACACAGAACCTTTTCCACCAGAAAAATCATCTTCCCATTTAAATTTAGATGTAAGTGGGGCGCGGCCCTGGGAGCATGCGCTTCCCTAACGCCACCCACTGGCGCCACTCCTCAGTTCCCTTTGACGCATCGACAATATTAACATTGCATAATGACACCAGTTTTATTAGGGGGAGGATGGTGTCACGTATGGAGGAAAGGGGACTATGGAATAGGAGTACATTAGTCACTACAGTGAGTAACTTATAAGTACTCCTACATTCTGCCCCCTTTCGACCATACTGTATGGGCAATTAAAATTGAATTTAGCCTCAGGGTGGCGAGTTGCCACTCTTTAAGAAAACAAGTTCCTTAACACTGCCTGACTGTTAGGGAGAATTGTCATAAATGGTTGATTTCCCTTACCTAATGAGTCCCTCAGCAGCTTTGCTGGATTTCTAGGATTAATTTGTTTCACCTGGTAAGAGTGTGAGCCTTTTTTCCCACTCTTATGTGCGTTTTGTTATGTGTATTTCTACTTTCTGTGTGATCTTTGGCAATGGAGCCTCACCTACTCCATGTGCACCACTTTTTGTGTGTGTTACACAGCACCTTCAGTGCAGTGACACAGGGTTGTCTTTGAGACTTCCCACTGAATAAGTTTTTCTGGGGCTGACTACTGTCCCCCAGAAACAGGTAAAGTTGCCATTAACTTTATATAGTCACTCTAAACCACAGACCCAGTACACCCCATTGTACATGGAGTATTGAAAAGGGTTAACGCTTATCCCTTATTTGTCTGTGCCTCTGGGAGCCTTGTATCGCTCCCTTAACATTAAGACTTGGCTGGTGGCAGTGGTAGCTACCCAAACTTTTCTACCGCGATTATCTTATATAAATGTGGTAATGTTTTAGGCTATTATATGACCCTCAAACATAAACCCACTTGACCAAATACATTTTATTTTGGTTCCGGCTGGGTTTATTCGCCATTTCTTTTTGTTAAAGTCTTTCTCGTCTTTCTGCGCGCCAAACCGGGGTCACTCCTTTGTTCGCTGTCTTTTCGCTGGCTTCTGCACAGAAGTCCTCCTTAAGGCACCCGATAGTCTAGGTAGGCAGGATGTGAGGGAGGGATCTTCGGACCCCTGCCATGGGTTCCCTTGGTAACCCAAGTCGCACTCTTGTCTGATTGGCTAAGGGGACTGGCCTTGCCAGGCCAGCCACCCTGCTGTGTGATTGACAGCCAGGCTGTATGAATGGGGGAAAACTGCATAAAAAGCAGGTCTCTGGGACTGGAAGAGCAGAGTCGCCACTGGAAGGAAAGAAACAACAAGGAACTGGAAGAAGAAGACCTCTACCATGACTGAACCGCCTGGTGAAGCCCTGCTGCAGGTCCGAATCACCAGAATCCGACGACAGAGAATATCCTCCAAGAAACTTCTTGTCATGATCTCTGCTTCCAAAAGGTCAGGGTTTTCCCAACTCCCTTGGAAGCAGATCCATAACCCAGGTTCCGAGTGCCAAGCAGTCCCAATTGGGACCTTTTGGACTCAGTCCTGGCGCCAGTGGCACCAGGCTCATAAATATGCCCAGTCCCAGCGCTGGAAGCACCGGGCTCATAATGCTTGGGTGGACTTACCTGCAGCAGACCATGCTGCTTACTTGCCTGCCAGTTGAGCCTCTGATCCTCTTCTGTTTGGAACTACTTTTCCTGTTGGGTGGGGCTGGAGCCACTCCCTAGATTCAGAACACTGGAACTCTTCTGGAAGGCAGGAACTCTTTTTTTACCAGGAACTCTTTTCTTACTTAGGCGTGGCTGTGGAAGGAGACATCTAAGCACTACAGGAGGCTATTTAAACCACACCCGGTGGATGAATCTTGCTTTGCGTTATTCTGCACCCTCTGCAGCAGAACGCTCATTGTGTCTTCTGCATCCGGTCCTGGGCCTAAGGAAAAAGGCTTACCATCCTGAATCCAGTCTTCAGCAACACCTATAAAGACAAGAAAGAACAGGTTAGCATTCCGGCATCTGAAAGGCAAAGGCTTACCTACTCTTCGTGCGCTCCGGAGGTCTTCACACTGCATTCCAGCATCTGCCAGACAAAAGCTTACCAACTCTTCGCACGCTCCGGAGGCCGTCGGCGCTGCATCTCGCATCTGAAAGACAAAACAAGGTGCGTTTAAAGACATTGGGGAACTTTAATACTCACGTGCCATTACTCCTTTCCACATCTAACCCAGTGGGTATCCCGGCACCCTGCAGCCGCTCCGAACTTGTACCTGCAAAATAAAAAGACAGTTAGAGCGCTTTGTGAAGCTGGCAACAAGCGCTTACTTACGTGCTTCCAGGCGCTTCTATTCATCACACGGGCTCCATCTTCACCTCACTTCAGCCCGTCATCCGCCATCGCCGGAACCCTGCAAAACAAGAGACATCATTATTAAAGACTTTAAAGACATTTGAGTTACTCGAAACTTACCGTTCGTGCAGTAAACGACGGACAGCAGTCCTCTGAAGTCAAGAGGCCTGCGCTACCTATCCAGTGAAGAAACTGGCTACAGCACCCTGCCCCGAGGCAGATGGAGAGCTCGGCATTCACTTACCTAAGGTGAGAGCGTTAACCTGTGGGGGTCTACAGGAGAGGAGAAGAGGAAAGAGATAGGGACACCCCAATAACCCCAGTTCATTAACCCTGTATTTTCTATCTGCAGACATCTTACTCTGCACTTCAGGCATACAGGGCACAGAGGTCCAGCCCAAAGAGCCAACCGGGTGCTGCACATCACCTTTGAAGATACGGTAGTCGCCCAGTCAAGACCAGCGCCTCTGCGAGAATCAGGTGAGCGTTACAGAACGCAAAGCCTACCGCAAAACTCTCGCCCAGGCGCTATGGAAACCTCGGATACTGACCACCTAGCCCGGTTACTTGGGGAACTAAGGGCAGAAGTGCATGCAGCTCGTCAGGAAACGAACGCTCTAAGAAGGGAACTAATTATTTCCAAGGAGAGAACAGATGATCTTGCTAGACAATTGCTACAGTCACAAGCCGGACAGACCCCGCTACCCGCATCAGGGGCAAATCTTCCTTCAACATCCTCTATGAATCCAGTGCAGATCAACCTACCTGGGAATGTACCTCTGGCTCCGCCCGAACGATTTTCTGGTGACCCAAAGAGGTTTGCGGTATTTATCAATCAGTGCCGGTTGCACTTCTTATGCCGGCCAGCAGCCTTTCCAACTGATCAAGCTAAAGTAGCTTTTGTACTTTCGTACCTTAGTGGCAATGCGGCAGACTGGTCGATCCCTCTAGTTAATCAAGATGATCCGGTTCTCCATGATTTTCAAGCCTTTCAGCTTAGTATGGAAAAACTGTTCGCAAGACATGCACAGGGGCAGGCCTTGGACAATGAGCTTCTTTCGTTGCGACAGGGTAATCAAGACCTTTTGGCTTATATTGCATCTTTCAATAGACTAATAGTGGAAACTCAATGGCCTGAGGACAAAAGGATTACGCTGTTTTATAGAGGTCTACGTGGAGAGCTCAAAGACGTTTTAGCCCAAGTAGTGAATCCCCCACAAGACTGTTCGGATTATATAGACTTGGTCATTCAAATAGATCACAGACTGCAGAACAGGGAGGCCGATCGTTCCAAGTTTGATGCTCGAGTATTTTCCAAACCGCCAACTCCTTCCAAAGGAGTAGACTCCGGGGAACCCATGCAAATAGGGGGTCTGAAAGGTCCTCTAACACAAAGGGAGCGGGAAAGGAGAAAACAGTTGCAATTATGCCTATATTGCGGAAACTCAGGGCACTTTCTTCGAGACTGTCTGGTGAAACCTGCCAAGAAGGCAGTAGGAGCTGCAGTTACCACAGTTACAAACTCTGAGCAGGGAAACGACCTCGCCCGACAAGGATAGAGGTCCTCTTGCCGAGCGTGAAAACCAGTTCCGTGACCTCGCATTTCGTGATACCTATGGTCCTCATTAGCCCTGATAATCCGGGTCGATTACATGCAATTGAAGCTTACGTCGACAGCGGTGCCATCGGCAATTATGTGGATCATGAAATGGTTTTGAGGATGAATCTAACTCTTTGTCCCAAGGCTGTAAAGGACGTCATTACTACGGTGGATGGTACGGAGATAGCCTCCGGGCCAGTAACGCACACCACTCAAGAGGTGACGCTAGTAAGTCAAGATGGACACCATGAGAAGATCGTGTTCGATGTGATCAAGGCCCCTCAGTTCCAGATTATTCTAGGAATACCTTGGTTAGAGAAACACAACCCTCTGATCGATTGGCGAGCAAGAACGGTCCAGTTTCCAGAATGTGTCTCTACGTGTCACCCTCCACCTGGTGTTGCACTGGCAGCAATTTCTTCAGAGACTCCCCAGTTAACTCCCGAATACCTAGAATACCAAGATGTTTTCCGGAAGGAGCAGGCTAACTCTCTACCTCCTCATAGGTCTTATGACTGCCAGATAGACCTGATACCTGGATCTACTCCTCCTTGTAGTAGAATTTATGCCCTCACCGAGCCTGAGAACCCTCACCTTCGACAATACCTGGATCAATACCTGGCAAATGGGTTTATTCGTCCCTCCAAGTCCCCTGCATCTTCAGCTTTGTTCTTCGTTCCAAAAAAGGAAGGAGACCTTAGAACTTGTATCGATTATCGCTCCCTGAACCAGATCACCGTTAAGAATAGATATCCGTTACCTTTGATCCCTGAACTCCTGGACCAAGTCAGAAAAGCATGCATATATACAAAGCTGGATCTTAGAGGAGCTTACCACTTGGTACGAGTAAAAGAGGGCGATGAATGGAAGACGGCCTTCCGCACCAAGTATGGGCTATTTGAATATCAGGTCATGCCCTTCGGACTTTGCAATGCCCCGGCGGCCTTTCAATATTTTATGAACGATGTCCTCAGAGAGCTCATAGATGTGTGTGTTGTTGTTTACATCGACGACATTCTCGTTTATTCTTCATCGGAATCTGAACATCGGAAACACGTGAAAATGGTCCTCGAAAGATTGCGTCAACACAAACTTTTTGCTAAATTGGAAAAATGTGTTTTCAACGTGACTGAAGTTGAATTCTTGGGATTCATATTATCACCTGGCGGAGTGCGTATGGATTCAAAGAAGGTCGATGCAGTTCTCAAATGGCCATCACCATCCTCCGTAAAAGGGGTGCAAAGCATGTTAGGCTTCGCTAACTTTTACCGCAGGTTCATCCCCGAGTTCTCTCGAATAGTCCAGCCCATCACTGCCTTGTTAAAGAAAAACAAACGTTTTGAATGGTCTACCGAGGCGGAACAAGCTTTCCAGGATTTGAAGACTAAATTTATCTCTGCACCAATCTTAAAACACCCTCGCCCCGAACTCCCCTATATCGTGGAAACTGATGCTTCAAGCCTTGCCATGGGGGCAGTTCTATCACAAAAGGACCCGGTAACCAATCAGTTGCATCCCGTGGCATTTTGGTCCCGCAAATACTCGCCTCCTGAAGTCAATTACACGATTACTGACAAGGAACTTCTGGCTATCAAGTCTGCCTTTAAGGCTTGGCGGCATTATCTGCTGGGGGCCCGACACACCGTTACTGTGATTACGGATCACCGAAACCTGCAATATTTGAAAACCGCAAAAGCCCAATCCTCTAGACAACTCCGTTGGGCATTATTCTTTGCCGAGTTTGACTTCATAATTACCTATCGACCTGGTACCAAGAACGGTAAAGCCGATGCCCTTTCTCGGATGGGAGTGGAAGAACACTTGATCAACCCTAAACCTGTACCAATCATTCCCAAACAAAGAATTCTGGGTGTAATCACCACAGAATCCATAGAGGAAGTTAAGGATAAAGCCAGGCAACTTGTAACTCCAGCAGACATACAGAATTGGCATCTGCAGGGAAAGGACTTTGCAGTAAAGGACAACTTATTGTATTTCCAAGAACGATTATACCTACCCAGCACAGATTTACAGAAAAAAGTAATCTCTTGTTATCACGACTCTTTAATGGAAGGTCATCCCGGTATAGCCAAGTCCTCAGAAAAGATCAAGCGCTACTTCTGGTGGCCGTCTTGGAAAAAAGATATCAGAGACTTTATAATCTCCTGTGGAGTATGCGCCCAAAACAAGAGTCAAAAGGAAAGACCAGCAGGCCTCTTACGCCCTATTGACATCCCACCTCGCCCTTGGCATACGCTTTCTATGGACTTCATCACCGATCTACCTCCATGCTCCGGATACAATACGATTCTAGTAATCGTGGACTTATTCTCCAAGATGGCGCATTTCATTCCGCTCAAAGGCTTGCCAACAGCAGCAACTCTGGCCCGAGAATTTCTCGAAAACATCATCTGACTGCACGGTTTTCCTTCGGTTCTAATTTCGGATCGAGGTAGTCAATTTATTTCTCATTTTTGGCGAAGTTGCTGTCGGTCGGCTCAAATTGATGTGAGACTATCGACCAGTCACCACCCTCAGACCGAAGGACAAACCGAGAGGACCAATCAAACTCTGGAACAGTATTTACGCTGCATGCTGCAACAAACTGAAAAAACTTGGAAAGATATCCTTTGGATAGCCGAGTATGCCTACAATAACTCTGTCCATTCGGGAACTGGGAAAACCCCGTTTTTTCTTTTGTACGGCAGTCACCCTCGAACCTCGGAGTTGGATCCCCTCCAAGATCTTGAAACACCAGCAGTAGACTACCTGCATTCTACAATCACCCAGCCTTTAAGGAAGCTGTTTCTCACCTTCAAAGGGCTAAAGAACAATACAAGAAAGGAGCAGATCAACATCGGAAGGAAGCCCCTCACTATCAAGTAGGGGATCAAGTCTGGTTATCCACCAGATAACTATCTCTAAAAGGGCCACGCACATTCAACCCAAGATACCTTGGTCCCTATTCCATCACTACCATAGTAAACCCAGTAGCGGTCAAGTTGGACTTTCCCCCGCACATGAAGACACATCCGGTCTTCCACGTCTCTCTATTAAAACCCGTGCACCCTCAAACCCGACTAACCAAATCTCCAAAACCTATCCTAGTTGATGGAGAACTCGAGTTTGAAGTCAAAAGCATTCTGGACTCCAAGATCTCCAAATCTAAACTATTCTACCTAATTGACTGGAAAGGCTACGGCCCCCAAGAGAGAACCTGGGAACCTGCTGAATATGTCCACGCTCCTCGCCTAATCAAAATATTTCACCGAACATTTCCTGACAAGCCAAAACCCCCGGAGAAGCCCGGTTTGGGAGGGGCCTTGAGGGGGGTACTGTCATGATCTCTGCTTCCAAAAGGTCAGGGTTTTCCCAACTCCCTTGGAAGCAGATCCATAACCCAGGTTCCGAGTGCCAACCAGTCCCAATTGGGACCCAGTCCTGGCGCCAGTGGCACCAGGCTCATAAATATGCCCAGTCCCAGCGCTGGAAGCGCCGGGCTCATAATTCTTGGGTGGACTTACCTGCAGCAGACCATGCTGCTTACTTGCCTGCCAGTTGAGCCTCTGATCCTCTTCTGTTTGGAACTACTTTTCCTGTTGGGTGGGGCTGGAGCCACTCCCTAGATTCAGAACACTGGAACTCTTCTGGAAGGCAGGAACTCTTTTTTTACCAGGAACTCTTTTCTTACTTAGGCGTGGCTGTGGAAGGAGACACCTAAGCACTACAGGAGGCTATTTAAACCACACCCGGTGGATGAATCTTGCTTTGCGTTATTCTGCACCCTCTGCAGCAGAACGCTCATTGTGTCTTCTGCATCCGGTCCTGGGCCTAAGGAAAAAGGCTTACCACCCTGAATCCAGTCTTCAGCAACACCTATAAAGACAAGAAAGAACAGGTTAGCATTCCGGCATCTGAAAGGCAAAGGCTTACCTACTCTTCGTGCTCTCCGGAGGTCTTCACACTGCATTCCGGCATCTGACAGACAAAAGCTTACCAACTCTTCGCACGCTCCGGAGGCCGTCGGCGCTGCATCTCGCATCTGAAAGACAAAACAAGGTGCGTTTAAAGACATTGGGGAACTTTAATACTCACGTGCCATTACTCCTTTCCACATCTAACCCAGTGGGTATCCCGGCACCCTGCAGCCGCTCCGAACTTGTACCTGCAAAATAAAAAGACAGTTAGAGCGCTTTGTGAAGCTGGCAACAAGCGCTTACTTACGTGCTTCCAGGCGCTTCTATTCATCACACGGGCTCCATCTTCACCTCACTTCAGCCCGTCATCCGCCATCGCCGGAACCCTGCAAAACAAGAGACATCATTATTAAAGACTTTAAAGACATTTGAGTTACTCGAAACTTACCGTTCGTGCAGTAAACGACGGACAGCAGTCCTCTGAAGTCAAGAGGCCTGCGCTACCTATCCAGTGAAGAAACTGGCTACAGCACCCTGCCCCGAAGCAGATGGAGAGCTCGGCATTCACTTACCTAAGGTGAGAGCGTTAACCTGTGGGGGTCTACAGGAGAGGAGAAGAGGAAAGAGATAGGGACACCCCAATAACCCCAGTTCATTAACCCCGTATTTTCTATCTGCAGACATCTTACTCTGCACTTCAGGCATACAGGGCACAGAGGTCCAGCCCAAAGAGCCAACCGGGTGCTGCACATCACCTTTGAAGATACGGTAGTCGCCCAGTCAAGACCGGCGCCTCTGCGAGAATCAGGTGAGCGTTACACTTCTTCCCTTGAACTGGTGGAACCAACCAGTTCGCCTAAACTACAAGCCAGGACCCCTCCTCCGGTCGAATTTGCTGTACAGAGCTACAGTGAGCCGGATAGCCAGGAAGGTCGGACCCTGCTATGTTTTAAGGAGCGCACCTTTTATTCGTTGTTTTGCTCTGCTGCTGGTTTCTTCCCTGGGTGGCACAGGACCCTCCAGTCTTCCTACTTTGTGTCAGTTCGACAGGCCCTTCAGGAACCGTGAGCCTGCAGGAACCACCAGGAACGTCCGTCTCAGCTACAGCTCTCTCTCCGTTTTAAGGTACTGTGCAAATCCGGTTGTCCATTTAGTTCAACTGCGGTGAAAGTGTTTGAAATCTTTCTCCAAACCGAGGGCTGGTCCTTCTCTTCTCTTTGAACTAACTTTTCTACCAACCAACCTCGTCCGGAATATGTGCCACGAACTTTACCGCGAACTACCCTGAACTGTGCGATCTTAAGCAAAAGACTTTTGACCCATTGACTTTGGCCCTAAGCCTTTTCTAGCTGATGATCTCACTGTAGTCTCTCTTGTTCAATTGCCCTGAGTACTTACCTGTTGGTTTTGCCTAATTTCTAATAACTTTGTCTTTCCCTCCCTTTCAAATTGCTGGAGTGCCATTTTGCCCCCACTTCATTTTGTGAGCTTAACTTGTCTGGAATTTAAGGGAAGTGGTGTGGTGTATTTATGATTGTGATTTTTAACTTGCTTAGAATAGTGAAATGTTATAAAACTGTTGATTAAATAAATATATATTCTTTTACTTAGAAACCTTGAGTCAGAGTTTGCCTGAATCATAGTAATTGCTGTCCTTTGTGTAACTATTTGTAGTGCTCACTTACTCTTGAGATAAGTCTGGCTGCTCCGCTACTGCTACCACTATAACTGTGTAGTACAGGCTTGTACCAAAGGTGAAATTGTACTGTCACTTGTAGTCTTAATTGTGTGTAGTGTTCCCAAAGGGTACTGCATATAATTCTGCCTAACAGTGACCAAATGCTGCGTCCGACCTGGCGCTGGAATCCAAACAGTAGTGCTTGCAGAAGGCTGAGGGAGTAGCCCACGTAGCCGCTTTGCTGATAACCTGCCATGGAACGTGTCTTTGGAAAACTATCGCTGTGGCCTTAGCTCTGATGGCATAGGCATGCATGTTTTCTGGCAATCGTTTGTGCTGCAACTCGTCTGCCTCCTTGATGGCTATAACCATCCACCTTGCTATGGAAGCCTTGGAGGCCTGACAGCCTGGTTTTGACCCCCCCAAAGGTGATGAAGAGGGCGTCTGATTTGCGGAAGCTCTTGGTTCTATCCAGGTAGAATCTTAGCGCATGCCTGACATCCAGACAGTGCAATACCCTTGGAGCGTCATCCTTTTTTTTTTAAATATATTTTTATTTTGTTTCAAGTGAAAACAGTACAAACAAACTTGTGACATTATGTACAATAGGACAATTGACACTTAAGAAAACACAACACTGCACTCCCCCCCCTCCCCCCCAAGAGCTTATCAACAGGGTAGTTCTGTATCGACCTGGAGTGGCCGGGTGACTTCCTCCTCCGAGGAAGTAGGTTCTCCTCGTACCCCAAACAGACCAGTGACTAACGACCTCCAGGCTACTAGGTTGCCCACATCCTCCTCCCCGCATTTACTGCATGCCTCTTGCCAGACCATGGTTTCAGCTTCCGCCCATTTTTGCAGATCCCTCCACCACATCTCTATCCTAGGTTTGTAGCATTGCTTCCAGTTCATGGCTATCCTCCTCTTAGCGAGTATATACGCTAGGTCTCTCAGTTTCCCCAGATGTCTGGTGTTCTTCGGTCTGGGGAACCCCCCTAGGAGGCAAGCCCAGGTCGTGTCAATGCTTATCGGGACCCCTTTGTCTGCTAACTTCTGTGACACTTCTCCCCAGAAGACTTCGATTACTGGGCAGGACCAGAACATATGCGTCATGTCCGCGTCCTCCTCGTTACATTTCGGGCATGCCTGCCTGCCCGTATTCGCAAACTTAGCTATCTCCCTGGGGGTCATATACGCTCTGTGCGTGATATATAGTTGGATTTGCTGTAATCTAGCATTTCTGGACACTTTTTTATGATATCCCATAGCCCGTTCCCACATCCCATCAGTCATCTGAGCCCCCACCTCCGTTTCCCATTCTAGTCTCAAGTCTATCAAGTCCTTTCCCACCCGGGACATCACCACCTCATACAATCTGGAGATCTCGTGTCCGCCCTCTGATATATCATATATTGTATCAATCAGGGCGTCCGGATCCTCCGCTAACACCGTCTCAGGCCAAGATTTTCGGATAATCCGTACCAACCTGAGGTATGTAACGTATTGGCCCCCATGTAACCCAGTCTCTTCTTCTAGGTCTGCAAAATCCTTGATGGCCCCATCTTGCCATATATCTCCTAACGTGGCCAACCCAACCGATTCCCAGTACATTCTGATCGTTTTCCTAAGTTGACTATCCCCCGCAGTCAAGGCGACCAGTGGCACTTGCGGCGAACACGGATCCAGGCTTTCCAGTAGCCGACATGCTCTACGCCACATTTTCCATCCAAGTAACAGCATGCCAGGGCGAAGATTTAAGTCTTGTCTAGGGACCCAGATGATCTCCTTCAAATAAAACGGGGTGCAATCTGTCCCGACCAACCTGGACTCGGGAGATTCCTCATCAGAGAGCCACTGTGTAACATATTGTAATTGGCTCGCTACATAATAGGCCTCAAAATGTGGTAATTTAATCCCTCCTTTATCGTAGAAGTTTTGCAGCTTCCACAGCGCCACTCGGTTGCGAGTGCCGTGCCATAGGAAGTCCCTGCACATACTGTCGAGTTTGGTAAAGAACTTCCTAGGTATTAAGTATGGTATGTTGTTGAAGAAATGCAGCAGTCTAGGCAGGACAACCATTTTAAGCAACGCCCCTCGCCCTATCATCGCCAGCGGCAGCTTTTCCCAAAATCGCATGGACGCACGGATTTTATCCACAGCAACCGCGGTATTGTGCAGATGTTCGTTTACCACAGTGTGATATATGTCTATTCCGAGGTATCGGAAGGACTCGGTTGCCCAAGGCACGGGCAATACCGGTAAGCGTTCCGTGGGGACCTTCGAATAGTACCCTAGGGGGAACATGCTCGACTTGCCGGGATTAACCGCTATGCCGGACAGTTCGGCATACTTCTGCATGACCTCCAAAACATACTGGAGGTTCTCTTCCGGATATTTTAGGTACAGCAGCAAGTCATCGGCATATAGGGATATCAAATGGCTCTCTCCTCCCACCTCGATGCCCACCAGGTCATATTGCTGTCTAAGATATACCGCTAAGGGTTACAGGGCCAATATGTATAACATCGGGGACCAAGGACATCCCTGCCTAGTGCCCCTACCTAGGCGCCACTTATCGGATATCACCGATCCCGTGCGCACCATAGCCATTGGCTGGCTATACAGCAGTCTCGCCCATCTGATATAGCCTGGCCCAAACCCGTATTCCCCCAGGACCGCAAACAGCCACGGCCACCTCACCGAATCAACTGCCTTAACTGCGTCTAAGGAGATCACTGCCATTTCCTCATCTCTTCTGTTCCCTTCTTCTATCACCCGGTGGAGCCGCCTATGATTATGGGTTATATTCCTGCCAGGGACATAACCTGTCTGATCCGAGTGTATCAGTCTGCCGATGACCTTGCGCAGCCTGTCCGCCAAGACCGCTGTCAGGATCTTACTGTCTTGGTTCAACATCGACAGCGGTCTGTACGACCCACAGTGTTGTCTCGGCTTGTTAGGCTTGGGTAGCGGCACGATCAGCGCCTCTCTGAGCGTGTCCGGCAATCGGCCTCCATCATATGATTCGTTATACATCTCCAGCATGGGGCGGAGTATCTCTGCGCTATACATTTTGTAGAACTCACTCGGGAGTCCATCAGTGCCCAGGGTCTTGCAAGTAGGCAGCCGTTTCACCACCTCTTCCAGTTCATCTAGCGTAATGGGACCATCTAACTCCTCCCTTTCCTCTGCACTAATCCTAGGCAGTTCCATATCTTCCAGTGTGTCCCTGATTTTATCCAGGTTGTCTTCCCCTTTGTCCTCATACAGTGCTTTATAATAATCTAAGAAAGCAGCGTTAACCTCTTCCTGAGTGTGAGCCTCCTCCCCATTTTCCCTTTCTATCATCATGATCGGGGCCCTAGGGGTTTCCCTCTTATAAAGCCATGCCAGTAGGCGACCAGTTTTGTCACCGCCTGCATGCTGCCTCTCCACGTATTTCCTGTAGTTGAGGTCACAAAGCCGCTCCCAAAGCTCCGAGCATCGTTGCTGTAATTCGAGTACTAGGTCTGCGTCCCCCCCCGCTCTGGTACATTCACGTTCCAATTTTCTCTCCACTTTCTCCAGCTCGGCTAGAACCCCCCCCTGAAGGCCCTTTGATTTGGAAATAGCGTCGCCCCTCACTACCACCTTGAAGGCCTTCCAAAGTGTACCAGCTGAATCCACACTGCCCGTGTTCTCTTCAAAGTACCTTATAATCGTCTCTCTAATATCTTCTCTAAAGACCGGGTCTCTGAGCGCCTCCGCCCGAAGGCGCCATGTTGGAATCCGCCCTCTGGGGCGGCCATATTGCCAGGCCATCACCAAGGGCGAATGGTCCGACAGGACCCTCGCTCTGTATTCAATCTGAGTAGTTGCTATCGCCACTTCTGGCGTGGCAAAGAAGTAATCTAGTCTCGTATGCAACTGTTGAGGGGCCGAATAATGGGAGTACTGCAAGGCGGTGGGGTGTTTCAATCTCCAGACATCTTCTAGTCCAAAGTCGTCTAATAGTACCCGTAAAGCCCTAGCCGCTGGGGTGGGCCTGTCCACTTTACTGTCGGACCTATCTATCTTGGGGTCAAGAACACAGTTGAAGTCCCCCCCCCAGATAATCGGTTCCTCTGCGCACGGGCCCAGGCGTGTACATAGAGTCCTGAAGTATACAGCAGTATTCTGGTTGGGGGCATATGTATTAATAATACTCAGTCCTCTGTTCTCAATCAGTGCCCTCAGTATTACCAGCCTACCCTCCGTGTCTACCTCCTCCCGTACAATTCTGAGTGGGACATGCGGGGCCACCCAGATCAGCACACCTCTGGCATAGGCCGAGTACGGGGAGCCCACCACCGTGCCACCCCATTTTTTCTTTACAAGGTCTAGTTTATGTTGGGTCAGGTGCGTTTCTTGTAGCAGGGCAATGTCGATCTTCTGTCGTTTAAGATACAACATGACTTTATTTCTTTTCAGGTAATTATTGAGACCACGGACGTTCCAGGTGGCAATCTTGAGGTCACCCATGGCAATTATGTGTCTTCCCACCCCACTTGCAGGAACCTCCAGCGGTTCTCATGACACAGAAGGCGTCCCACTGCATCCACTCCGCGAATAAGCTCATTCCCAAACTAACCACACACACAACCAAACTCCAACTCCCTTTCCCTTCCCTCACCCGCCCTCCCCCCAACACCACACACCCCAACTGTTGCCCAGCTTCAACAACAGAGCTCAGGCACCCCCACATCTAGTTCCGCAATCACCGATCAGTGCACGGAGCCCAGTAGGGTGAGGTCGCCCTAATGGCCACCTAATCTAAGCTATTGCGGGGAAAGAGTACCGCTCCATGGGGCTCCCGTTCGATAATAATCCCAGTGTTTGCGACAAACAGTACAACCAACTGACCTTCCATACCGAAGGTTCCGAACCGACTATAATCAAGTCTCAGAGTCCATGAGTCGCGCCATCTTGCGACGCCATTTTACGCCTTCCGCAGCTCCTCCGAGTCCTTCTGGGGCCGGTCCGCCGATTCCTGAGGGCACCCCTGTGCGTCGAGCCACTCCATGGCGTCTTCTGGGGTCTCAAAAAATAAAGTTTTATGCGCCTGTATAACCTTCAGTTTTGCAGGGTAAAGCAACATATATTTATAACCTGCCTCCCTCAGCCTCCGTTTCACAGTCCCAACGTTCATGCGGCTCCGTTGCACAGCTAGGGTGTAATCCGGATATGCCGTGATGTTTGCTGTTCCTCTCTTGATCGTGCCTCCTTTTCGAAAATGTTCCAATATTCTTTCCCGATCGCGATAGTTAAGAATTTTGGCAATGATGGGTCTAGGCGGGTTTCCGGGAGGTGGCCTCCTCGTTAGGGCTCTATGTGCTCTTTCCACTGCGAAGCCTTGGGATAAGGCCCCTCCGGATATCTCCTGCAGCAACATGGTCTCAACAAAGTCAGTAGGGTCACGGCCCTCCGTCCCCTCCGGTAGGCCCACAATGCGGATATTGTTGCGACGGGCTCGTCCTTCTGCCTCCTCCGCTCTACTTTCCAAGTTGCCCACCCTTTGGATTAGGGCGTGCAGTTTTGCCTTGTGGGTGGCACAGTCCGCCGTATTCGGGCCAACTTCTTTTTCCAGGGACTCTGTGCGCTCTGCCAGAACCCTAACGTCTTGTCTCAGTAGATTGACGTCCTCCTGGACCTCCCCAACTTTGAGGTCCAATGCCGTTTTGAATTCAGAGACAGCCAGTTCTAATTTCGACTCCCAGGCCGCTCTCAGGTCCGCAATCGCCGCCAGGATTTCTTGGTTAGAGCTCGAAGTCATCGCGCCACCCACGGCCGGTGCATCTTTATTCTTGGTGGCGTCCGGGCCCGGGGACGTTTTGGTGAAGTCGTCCAGCGTGGGCTGTTTCGCCTTGGGTCGCACTGCCTTACTGGACATGGTTCTGAGGATGTGCAGGTCTGCCGAATGATGAGTGGGCGCACTGCACGCTGACCTGGTTAGGTCTTCCCGCAACTCTTTTCAATTCCGTCTCGGGCCTATGTCGGCCATTTTGAGTCGCCCTTTGTTCTCAGCGTCTCTCGACTTTTCTTCTCCGATCTTCGCCGTCGTAGCTACTATGACCTCCAAAAGTTCACAGTGCTTAGGTAGCACCTTCACACGCTGGCATGCATATCGTCGGTATTCAATAAGCAGTCGTACCGCACTAATTTGCCCGGATCTGTTCAGGATCTCGGGAGCTCCACTGGAACGCGTCCTCCTACATGGCTCTCGTAGCCACGCCCCCTTGGAGCGTCATCCTTAGGGTCTGCAAAGAAAGTTGGTAATACTATCTCCTCATTTAGATGAAAAGAGGAGACAACCTTAAATAAAAATGTGGGGTGTGTTCTGAACACCACTTTGTCCTTGTTGAATGTAGTATATGGCTCTGAAGCCACAAAGCGCCTGGATTTCACCGATTCGACATGCCGAGGTAAGGCCCATTAGTAGGGCCGTTTTAATGGTTACTAGCCTGATGTCTGCAGATTCCATAGACTCGAATGGCTTCTGCGCCAGGGCACCCAGGACCACATTGAGGACCCACCCCGGGTATGGTTTCTTGATAGGTGGATACAGTCTAGTCAGGCACACCAAGTGCCTCTTAAATCTGGATTTGAGCATATAAATACCTCCTTTTCAAGGTTCTTGTAAGCTCAAATGGCTCCCAGATTTGTACAGCCTGTGTCTACCTGCACGCCTGAGTGTACGAGGTGTGCAGAGAAGGATAGAACATCGTCCAACGTGCAAGTCAATGGATCAATTTCCTTTGATTCTGCCCAGTGATAGAACCTGGTCCGCTTGCTTTTGTACTGGTAGCGTTGTTCCTAGACCCCTGTATAATGGCCAGGTTAGCCTGTGACAGATGCAGATGCTTCGGGTGACCTTTTCAGGAACCACGCTGCAAGGGCTAACTTCTGCGGGAGGGGTGGATCACTGTGTCCCCCTGCTGAGAGAGTAGGAGTGCTGGGCCCAGCAGCAGGTGAACCTGGGTCTGATCCGACAGGCTGAGAAGTTCAGAGGAACATGTTCTTGTGGGCCACCATGGAGATATCAGGATGATGCAAAGGTCCTGCGACTACCTGATCCTGCAGATGACCCTGTGCACCAGCAGAGTGGGGGGGGGAAGCGTACGCGTTCATGTTGTTCCACTGGATCTGCATTGCATCGCCTAGCGAACAACTGCCTTGCCCCAGCCAGGAGGCAAACTGGGGGCACCTCCTCTTTGTACTGGTGGCAAATAGGTCCACCTGCGGATGAACCCACCTGGTGAAGATCCCCTGAAGGACCTCTGCGTTCAGCTGCCATTCGTAGTTGTCCGTGCCCAGCTGCTGAGCCTGTCCGCCTCTAGGTTGGACTCCCCCGGGAGGTGGACTGCCGACAGGTGCATGTTGTTCACCAGAGCCCACTCCCAAATGTCAATCGCCAGTCTGTAGAGGGGAGGGTAGGGGAGGGGACCGGGTTCCACCCTGTTTGTTGATGTAATACATGCAGGTGGGGCTGTTTGTTTGAATGAGAATCGACTTGTCGGTTATCATGGGTAGGAAGGCTTTGCGAGAAAGCCAGATAGCTATCATCTCAAGCCAGTTGATGTGCGCCAGCTGCTCCTGACAGGGCCATACTCTATGGACACTGTGGCGGTCCATGGTAGCCCCCATCCCTCTAGGGATGAGTCTGTGGTAATGGTGACCTGAGGTGTTGGTTAGCGGAAGGGCCTGTCTATCCGCAGGTTGTTGTCTGTACCCCACCAGATTAGATCCTGGTGGAGATGCTGTGGTATGCTGACCTGCTCCAACTGAGATCCCTTCTCCTGGTTCCAGGAAGCTGAAAAGTGTAGCTGCAGCCTCCTCATCTTGAGCCTCGTATGTGTCACTGCAAGGAGACATGCAGCCATGACTCCCAGCAGGTGTTGGTACCACCACGCCGAGGTCACTGCTCTGCTGAGAAAATGCCCAGTAGCACCCTTAATAGCTGCGATCTTGTCCACTGAGGGGAAGATCCTATTGGAGCTCGTGTCCCAGATAAGGCCCAGGAAGGTCAGACTCTGCGTGGGCAACTGTGACTTTTTGAGATTGATAGAAAATCCCAGGTTGTAAAGTGTATCCATGAGGGTGGAGGCCGTATGCTGGACCGCCTCTGGAGATCTCGCCTTGACTAGGCAGTCGTCTATATATGGATAAATGTGATGGCCCTGTGCCCTGGGCAGGGCTGCCACTGCGTTCATTATCCTTGTAAAGACCCTGGGGGCCGAATTGGGTCCAAAGGGTAGAACCGTGTATTGAAATTGAAAACCCATGATCCTGAACCTCAGGAAGGACTGATGGGGTTCCCACATCAGGATGTGTAGGTAGGCATCTTTCAGATCCAGGGAGCACATCCAGTTTCCCACACACAATGTCTCTGCTATGAAGGCTGGGGTAACCATCTTGAACTTTTGGAGGGGGAGGGAAAGGTTCGAGGTGGAAAGGTCTAACAACTCCCACACAACTTTTTGTGTACTGCAAAAATTCATGGGTAGAAGCCAATGCCCCTCTGCAAGGGTGGGACTTCCTCCACTGTCTGGCTCATGAGCGAGCGGATTTCCGCCAACAGAGTTACTGCACCAATCTGCGGAAGTGGAGGCGGCGGGGGAGGAATGGGGAGCTGGAAGCTCAAGGAAACTACTGAGAGAGTCCAAGGGTCCGTGAACCTTGTCCGCCAGCGGTGTATGTGAAGTGCAAGCCTGCTCCCCACTGGAGACTCGTGGACCCGGATGGGCATGTCACAACGTTTTCCCCTCTGAGGCTGAGGAGGGGACTGAAGAAAACCTTGTTAACTGCCTTGTGTACTTTTTGCGCCTGTGCCGGCTAAGGTATCAGTCCGGTTGTCTGGGCGGTCTCTCTTTGGAGCCTCTGAAGCCTCCAAAGGACCGACCCTTGTCTGAGTGCTGGTGCGTTTGGCTACAAGTCTTAGGTGCAGACTTAGTGAGAATAGATAAAGATTTCACTGTCTGAGCTATTCTTTTTCTTATTGAGTTCCTCATCCATTGTTGAATGGAACAGGTCACCCCCCTCAAAAGACAGGTCTAGTATGTGTTCCTGCACATCTGAATTGAATTTAGTCGCCCTGAGCCAAGCCATTTTTCTCATGTCCATGGCAATACAAATGGCTCGCCCTGAGGTGTCAATGATGGCTACCGTGGACTCCATTATGTCATTTGGCCCGATTTGGGCTTCCACCAACCCAGCCTTGAAGCAGGCCTGGCTGTGGGTGGGGAGCTCAGGGAGGAAATCGTCAATTTCGCTTCACAGCTTATGGTTGACAGTCGCCAACATGGTGTCAGCGTTGAACTGGTGCAGGTGGAGGGTGGCGTTAGAATACATTTTCTTCGCGAACACCTCAAAAAGCTTTTCCTCCTTGCCCAGAAGTGCAGAGGTCGAAGTCGCAGAGGAGGATTGAGGCTTGAAGTATAGTGATGCTGCCGCTATCACTGGGGAATGTGGTTGGGAGTGCGCCGACAATAGGAGAGGGTACCCTTCCGTTTGCCTGTACTTAAGAGTTGAAATGCCTATTGGTAGGTTGGGTAGAGTGTGGCTTGAGCCAACCTTTTTTGGCAAGTGCCACGACATCTTCTTGAAGTGGAATTCCTGTTTTATAAGTAGGGTGTAGCGTGAGAACTTCAGCCAGTACCCCCGCCTCTGGTTGTTCCACTTGTGGCTGCGGGATTCCTAGCTACTCAGCCAGGCCCGCCAGCCGCTTGTGAAAAGCTTTGGCTGACGATGGGGTGTCAGGGTCCTCCTCCTCATCTGTGTCCACTGTTTTGTCCTGCGGGTCCGAAGGAGTATTGGGCGCAGGCAGCTCTGGCGTGCTGATTATTAGTGCCAGATGCTGCTGAGGTGCAGAGACGGGGCTGCCGTGATTGGAACAGGCATGGGCGCTGGGGCTGCCGTGACTTGTACAGGTATGGAAGCCGGGGCTGAGCTGGACCCAGGGGCGGTGTGGCCGTGGGTGCTTGCGGTTGTAAAGGAGGGAGCATGTCCATGATCATGTCTGTGAGGATGGTACCCATCTGTGGTGATATCATGAGTGCGAGGAACTTCTCGAAGAACCTGTCTTCACAAGCCGGAGGGGTGTCTGGTGGTAAAGGCATAGGGGGCAGCCCTGAGGCTGCTGTGTCCTGGCCGTGCCCTGTCTCGCTGCATACGGTGAAGTGTATCTGCCCTGCAAAGTGGATAAATAGGATGTAGACAGGGGTTGGCCAATCCCACCTGGAAGTTCAATCCCCTGCCTGGTCTCCAAAGGGAAAAGGCATTGGGTGAGCCGCCATTTTGTCTGGATCAGCAATCATTTTGTTTTGCTCCATGCCACCTGAGGTGTGGAACTTGCTGAGCTGGGACCGGCTTCCACCCAGTACGCTGAGCGGTGGTTGTTGTGGCTTTCCCTGCACAACAGTTCGAGGCCTGGTAGGCAGAGTGCCCTCGGCTGTGGTGCTGGTAGTGCTGCGTACAGGCCCCCCTCAGACATGAGTCCATTGCTAGGGTGTAGCTCCTCGGGTTGGGCTTGATTCTATATAACATCGATCTCCCGCTTTGTCACATTTTTACCCATCAAGCATGACATATTAAGATCTCCACAAATTACCATATGGGGTTCATGCAGTGGCTCACAACATTCGTCCAGAGTGTCCACAAAGGTTTCCATAAAATCTTGATCAGTGATACCACTAGGGTTCCAGTATAGATTAAATACCAGGCACACTCATCAGTTACCTTAAAGTTTCTCTAGATCATCAATATCTGGATGAAAGTGTTAGGCTGTTTGATCGAAACTACCTCTATTTCTATCTGTGAGAGGTCAGCAATGTGAGGGGAACAATTGTTTGATATTTGTTCAAAATACGCCATTTTATTAGAATATAAATGATATCAAAATGCCTCACTTCCCCAACTCTACTGTGGGTTTCCCTACCACAACAAAACTAAGGGGAAACATTCTAACACAGGAGTTCTGGCCCTTACACTAAACATCAAATACAAAAGAAAATATATGGCAATTCAACAATAAGATTCCCAGTAGGTTGATAACCATTAAACAACCTGGATGAACTTGATTCAAGGTTTATTCATTTTCAATGTTCATCAAAAGAATATAAGAAAATCCACACAGTTAGTAAAGTCTCAGTTCAGTTCTTGAAAAGTCAATATTAAGGTAAAGATCTGTCAACCACATTTCCAACAACTCCACAAGTTCTTCTTCTGATGAAAAAATGACTTTCCACTTCCTCAGAATTGCATCAATGTTTTCCTCAAACACGATGCCCTTTTACCAGGTCCAGTTATTCAAGAAGACTTGACACAGTTCACGAAGAAATACAACTTCTAGGATGTTAATGGAACAAAAGTCTTGGTTAACAAGGAGTTGTCTATTCAGGTTCAGGTCTATTCACAATAGGTATATTTGTCGGTATGCTTTCTCAATTCTGTTGCTTCTACTTCAACAACCTTCTTCTACCACGATTTACCATGAGGACATTATGACATTCTCCTTGGCCCCATAGCATTCCACTTGATTGGGACTACTGCATTTGTGCATCCACTGACAACCCAAATATGCCCCCACAGCTTCAGTACTTTGTACATTAAAGACAGGTTTCAACAAATTTCAATTTAAAGCACTGCAACACCATCAATTAGGCAAGGCAGTCTTCCTCTGAATATCTCTTCAAAAGGGGCAGCCTCTTTGCCTCTTTTGTCTGTCTACAACCACAACAATTTCAGTATGTTATATAAGCAACTTTGCCTTCACCTCGTTGCCACTGTTAGCCACATAATTACTCAGAAGCCTTGGTGTCACTATCTTGGCTTTAGCTAATGCATGCACACATGTATCTTGGAGAGGCTGAACTTCTATTGGGCTCACAGCAATGGTTATACCAGTGTCTGGCTCTGAGAAAGGCTGCTGCTACTCTCAATAAGGGAATACTCTTGTCTTGGGCAATACTATTTTTTTATATATTCATATACATTGTTTTAGTTGACATTCCAACTTTTTCAATTTGTTGTTACATGTTACATGAATATAGAGAGTAATTTTACAGTTTACATAACATCATAATTCAGAATTACTTCATCTTCCACTGTGTAGGATTTAGATTTCCATCTCATACTTTTACATTATTCATGTCACAGAGTCAGATTGTCACCCTCCATTTACATATATACATTATGACAGTTGGAACTGAGATCTCATGGGGGCTGATCTTTTCTTTGCCAACAGTAACTGGTTAGCAAAGTGTTAAATTATGTTATCATTCTTGCAACTGTGACATTACATATTAAAGATTAATACAAATAAATGAATACAAATAAATTCAAATAATACAATCAAATAAAAAATCTGGCTAAATAAAATACATTTTCTCTTTCCTTATTCCGGTATTAATTCATAGATAAATTCAATTTGCACTTCCCTTATTCCCATGTTAATTCATTGTCCACTGGCTCAACCATTACTAATCCTGATCATATAAATCAATTGACATTTTTTTTTCCGATTTCCACAGTTTGCATAATCTTTCCACTCATTCTAATATGATCGTACTACCCATTAATTGGCTCAATACACCAGATATCCACTGTTTTCATAAGTTGATTATTAAAACATTCTAAATAAAACCAGTAATTACAAAAAACCAAGCTAATAACATCATCTAAAAAATAATTTACATATAACTCATTGAACTGAATATTCAGTACAATTTATTGTATTCTTGTGACACCAGTTGATATAAATTAAGAATCAGTTCTCTATTAAAATGTTCTTATGTCGGATCAAACATCTAGCAAATCAGTTGATACATTTTAGATTTTGAAGAAACTGTACAGTCGCAATATTTAACGTTATGTTGGTCGAATTGAATATGATTGTCCACATTTGTTCTTTGGTCAGTTGGGCATATTCTGAGAAATGTTTTAAAAAGAGTGATTTCCTCTGGTCCTTTAAAGGCGTGCATTCTATGATCAGATGTTGTAAAGGTTTTTTTTGTTCAAGCTCTTTGCAAAACCTACAAGTGGTCTTTATTATTGCTGTTTTCTTGTAGACGGCTACTCTAGTTCTGGGCGGCCAAAGAGTTCATTGAAACCGTAGAATCGAAGTGGCATAGTCGGGATCTGGAAATTTAAGGAGGTAGTGTGCAGGTTTATGCATTGATTTCAGAATAAAAGGACCATTCTGGAAGGATTTGTATGTGTCACATCCTTCACGTGTGCTTCGCCAATCCCACCACCCTAATTTTAATTTGGCTTCATCTGGATTTTCAACTAAAAGTTCCAGACTAATATCTGCTGCTTCTAAGATTGCCAGGCACATTGTTTTCCATGGTTGCAGTGAGATAGCTGCCGGAGATGTTAATAAAGTTTTGGCCTATGCTAAGGTGGGATTTTCCTCCCTAAACAAAACAAAAAAACCTCTGTGTCAAATAGTTCAATTTAGGACTCTGTGTCCAAAACCTATGCTTGCCCTCACAACTAATATATACAATGCGTAGGGACATCAGGAAACAAAGTAGCAATGCACCCAAATAAAGTTGTGTGCTTCTTCCAGCTCCAGGTGATTTCGGTTCCCTTCTCCAAGATTAACACAGTTAAACAGTTTCAACATAAAAGGTATTGAATTCTCTTTCCTTAAATTGAATAATTCCACAACAATGGTCTTGGGGTTCTGTACCCCAAGTTCAATACAGTTCTGCACAATGGTCTTACAGTTCCCTTCCCCAAGACTGTGATGCATCAACTTATATTTGATAGTTTCAAAAATGTCTATAGTTTCAAAATGTTTAATCAAATTCCAAGTCAACTTGTAACTCTTTTTGGATTCTTATTTCACCAAGTCTTTAGTTATCTCGAATTAATACAAACATGATAATCCATCAGTTCAAAATAACATTGCGAGTGTCAAACCCCTTTCTTTCAGGACAAATGTTTCACTCGGGTAGTCTCCTTCATTTAAATTCCTTGAAAACAATTGTAGAGCATAGGATTGCCACTTTGTAGAATGCCGTGGTAGTTTCAAACCAAGTCAACGTGTTTCTGCACACTGCTGAGTCCTTCAACAATGTCCCCTCGTTTAACTGAAGGCACGTGACCACTCCAGCATAGGACACTTCTCAATAAGGATACTTTTCAATAATAAGAATTCAAGTTACCAGAGGCTTTTGAAAACATTCTCCTTCCTTCACTTGGAGACACGCGACCACTCCGGTACTGCCTTCATTAATAGTCTTAAAATATGCCTTTAGTTTTAAGCAACATTCAGCTTCCCCTTGATGTCGTAGTCTGCAAGGTTCTTCAATTAGTTTAACAGAGGCTTGTTACCTTTTAATCATTCGCGAGGGAGTTTCACAGCATTTAGAGTGTTTGAAAATGCTTTGTTAGTTACTATTGCAGCTAGCGTTCGAACTCGCAAGCAAAGCGGTTGTGTGTCCTTTTCCCAGCTGACACTCACTGGCTTTTGCTCCTGCTCCTGCGCTCGACTCTGTACAATGTTTCTCGGTCCTCTGCTCACAAGGGATTCCGCTCTGCACCTCAGCCACTCCATGGTGCACGTAACCCCCGGAGGCAACAAGCAGTCCTGACCATGGCTTCCCTCTGCACCATCGTTAGGCAAGGGACTCTGAGCTTCACTACCAGTCTCAAAACTCAGCCTCACACAGCCCTCAGTCTCGACGTGCTCTCCCTACCATGGATCTGGGTAGCATGTCTCCGCCTGCATCGGATTACACTCTCCTTTCTGCTTTGATCCCAACTCTCTCTCCTGCTGGTTTCATCCCTTTGATTTTACACCTGAAGTCCCTTAACAGGTTGCAGGTGTGGGTTGTTCATTAGTATTGCCTTACTATCATTAAAGGGACATGCTTGACCCTGGGAGTGCTCTGTAGGTCTCTTCCAAGTCCCAGTACTAGAGTGGTGAAAGTGTGTGGTGTTCATTACTCTCAGTCTCCTCTTCCTCGTCTCAGTACTGTAGTAGGTTGAATGGGGCAAAATGAGGGAAGCTGGCTTATAACAGCCCATGAAGGAAGGGTTGGGTTGGTGAAGGAAAAGGGCGATAACATGTCTTAGTTAAAGGCACCCTAGTCCCAGTCCCCTAGGACTCTCCACCCAGGTGATCCTCCCTCGCTTCTCCACCCCCAGGGTCGGGATCCAACAGTGATGGCCTTTCCCTGGTCACCCGCAGGATCTCAAGGCAATAGGAGTGAGGACACCCTTGGGATTCTGACAGTGGACAATGGCAAAAGCACTAAACCAGACTCAGAGGATAATACCAGTGAGTAAAAAAACAAACGATTGGCTAGTAGTACAGATGGATTCTGGTACACAGGTCTCCCTATTCAGAGAAAGGAACAAGAAGCTTTTACATCACATTCCTACTGATCAGATAGTAGAAGTTATTATTCCCAACAGAGAAGTGGTTGAGGAAATTGAAGTGTACATGGTTACAATACAACTTGAAGGGGAACACCCAAAGGAAATAGAAGCACTATTTTGGTCTGAGTTGCACACAAAACAAGATTTCCTTGTCGCAGAACAAGACTGGCTGACGCTATATGTTAGGGAAAGCTCTGAGGGGTAAGAAATCATTAAGAAGGCCTTTTCAGAAGAGGTTGAAGAACACTTGGTGAACGCTTATGAAGCCTCATGGGTTGTTTTAGGTGCAGCACAATTATTCAAGAATCATGTAGGACATGGCACAGATAGCCCATTATGACCCTCGTCGTTGTTGGGTTTCTAGGCGCTTTGTGGCACATTATACCTATATCACATTTATATGTCGTTGGCGGTTTTGACATTTATCTTGCTGCGCACGTGCAAATCTAAACGTATAAACTTAAACACAAATTAACACTAAATGTAACACACATCCCATTCTCAGTAACTACGCTAGATACATGTAAAATTATAACATCAAGCCCACTTCATTGCTCCCTCAGTCACCAATATGGTACGTGCACTGTGAACCCCTCTTTCTCATTGGGACCTTTCCTGACCTCCCCAACACCTCTGTATTGACTTTCTGGCTTCTCTTCAGTATCATTCGTACTTGGACTCCCTGGCTTCTCTTCTTTATCCTCCATGTTGGATTCCTGGTTTCTCTTCTCTTCCTTGAACCCAGGAGGGTTTTCCCCCACTACAAATTTCGTTTTCCTTGGCAGTCGCCGTGACGCCAGTAAGCCTTCCCCTTGTACCTCACGGTGGGCAAAATGGATGGCACAGGCTACTATCATCTAACGTCATAACCACACTACATCATCGCTTCAGGTATGTGAAGTATGCATGCTGACACCCTCCAGGGTGGAGAGAGAGAGAAGGCGACCCACTTCCCAAGCAACAAGCAGAGCCCAGTCTGTGGGGGTGCTATGGGGGTCCTCAGTCTCTTCCCCCTTTACATATTGCTACTGCTCCCACCTTCAGCGCACTTTGACCGCTCTGACCTTTTATTAAGTCGGGGGTGTCACACCACGGAGGACGGATCCAACATTTCATGCCCGTATTATGGAATCAAGGAGGCACACGCCCATCAGGGCTAATAAATGCAAGCTTTATCCAGCCGTTCGGGAAGGGATACAGCGCTTCTCTGCACATTTCTCTGGCGTTGGAGGTTGTAGTGGAAATGGGCTTTGCAGTTGGCGGTTGCCAAAAAGACTCTTGACTCCTCAGTTCCACTCGCGACGTGTGATCCAGACCGCCAATGGACGCCCAGAGCCTCGTCCTCAGCAAGGACTCATAAGCGTCATCGACCCGTCGAACACTGCTTCTGTTTGAAGTTAGCTTACGGCTATCCTCGAACTTCCATTTTCTCCCCCGTGTACCTTTACCTCTATCTGGATTTACTGCATACCAAACCTGCATGAGTTTGACACAGACTGCCCCTGCATTTGCAACTTTGCTCTCCTGAACTCCTGTTTACCGAAATCCTGCCTTCGTGGACACAGACTGTCCCTGCATTGTGACTTGACTCTCCTGAACTCCTGTGTCCCGACTCTGCTCTCGCTTACAAGGACTGCCTCTGCCTCATGCCTTCAATTCTCTGGAACTACTGTGCACCAACTTCTTCCTGCGTCTACCTTGCTTCTGCCTTACCTCTGGATTCTGGAACTTTTGGTCTCAACCTCTGTGCACTACCGGACGCTATGCAGCCAGTGCACCTTCCCGTCCCAAGTGTGCCCGTTGGGCCGCCCGGGTCAGGTTCTCCTGTACTAACTTACTTTTTATAATTTTTTTCCTATCGTTATTGGTCTTCATAACACTCTTCATCCCGCTCACACTCTCTTGCTACAACAGTAAGGAATTCCCGTTTACCTACGGTTGTATTGTAATCCTGTTGTCTCCATAGAGAACACATAGCCACCTTCCTTTTCTAACTCTTGTAGAGATAAGGCCACTTTGGCTACTCGAATACCATCTTCTCTAGGAGGGATGGGAAACAGTTGGCAATGGGATCAGTCCCTTTGTCTGCCTTATCTCAATCAGCAAAGGGGCATATCACAGAAAAGAGTTTTTCCTCAAGTGAGGAGGTTCGGGTTCTAACAAAACCTGGGCTCTACAATCAATCTGGAAGATTAGGATTCCGAACCCTGTTTTATGGCTTCAGTCATTCACCGGATCAGTGAGTAACAGGGGGGATTAGCCTTGAGCCGCTGCCGGTTGGTGGTAAACGTCTCATTGGTTGCGTACCTCTGCAGATCCCTAGTTATCTAGGCTCTCCTGACCGCCTACGCTTGCTCGGCCAGTCGTTGGTCGACATCTAGGTCCTCCTGCGTGTATGCTGCACCATCCAGAATACAATCTAAACCGGCCGTGGCTTCACATTTTCCCACATCAGCTATTCACTCCATAGGGGTTCCCCTGCCAATTCCGATTCCATTTGATGCCATCGGGTCTAGGTGGCATGATTTATTTTGCCATCGGAGCGGACGCAGCCTGTTTATATTTCATAGGGCTTCCTCAACAGTACCGCCTATCCTCTGGAACTTTGAGAGAGAGATTACAGAGAATCGGAGAGTGAGCAGTATCCTTATTTTACAGAAATGTTGTGAAGCACTATAGTTTCTTCTTTTCCTATGTTTTTGGCTAGGTTGTTCAGAAGAGGCTTTGGAGGCATTTGCAATGTCAGAGTGAGCCTGGAAGCTGGTGTAGTGGAGCCCCTTTGGAGCAGGGAAAGCTGACCCTTCTGCGCTGGTGACAATGTAAGTGGTAGATGGATGCTATATGGATGATGTCCTGATGCCTCTACCCCATTTCTGACCTCATCATTTGGGTCGTCCATATTCTCCCAAAAGCTGATAGAATGAGGGACTCAGACGTTGAAAATCACAGGCAGAAATTGTCATCTGCAAACCCTGCATGCATAATACAGAACATGGGAGAGAACGAATCCAAGTGAGCGTGGTCCACGGGTTAAACTGTGTATGTTATCACAATTTTACCAAATATTTTCTGCAGCATGAGATACAGAACAAGCTGATGAGAGATGCGGGTAGCAGTTCGGGAAGGGCACATGATCCAAGTGATGAGATCAAAAATGGGTTAGAGGAAACCATGGCAGGATCAGCCAGCCATCCTAACAGGGCCGCCTTGTACCAACATGTGGGTTTTCCATTTAAAATCCTATTATGCAAAAGCAAGGACAAGCAAAAAGTAATATTAAAATCACTAGGAATAAATAGGTGGGGAGAGAGACCAATGATCAGGTTGACTCCCCACCAAAGTCTCAGATGTCATGACAAGACCCTCATTGTTCCAATACAAGTTAGAACCCAGAAGCCCAATAGTAAGAGAGTTTGGAGAAACATTGACAGCAAGGAAGTATAAGAATCCAGCTAGGAGGAAGGGGGAAGTGCCATGGAGAGGACAGAGTTGGGTGAGGGTAACACAATAAAAGTGTGGGAAGAAGGAAGAATGAGGTAGAGGATTGTAGTTGGAGGAGGGTAAGATGAGAGAGGAAAGAAGGGAGAAGTACCAAGGAGGGGATGAAGTAGAGGAAGGACTGAAGATGAAACAGAAGCGCGTTAGAGAAGAACAGTAGAGAGAAGGCAGAGTTCATTGGAAGTAGAGGTCAGAGATGGAGAAGGATCAGAAAGGAGGTGAACGTTGGCAGAGGTCCAGAGAAGTTAACTAGTATTGGTAAATCCAAGAGGGCCAAGGGCTAGAAGGGGTGCTCGGAGGCAGACAAGACAACCAGCAGGGCCCTCTCCTGCTCCTGAAGCAGAAGCCCGGCAAGGGTGGTAGCAGGAGTGAAATGTATAAACAAATATGGAGTTATCTGTACCCATTGAACCACCTAACCATATGTAAATGGCTACCTACATTGAAGCATAGATAAACTTCTTAGCAGCTGTGTATTGCAAAAGTTCCTGGCAGGTGGAAGACCACTTCAATAGTAAGTAGTGGGGCAAGGAAAACTGGCATAGATGTTATGTATAATGCTGTGGAACAAGGTGTGCTTGAGCTATGGGAGCATTTTGAGTAGGGGGAAGGGTCGGGGTGGGGGGGTGACAACAGCCTATTTTGCCAGGCTATCCTGAATGTATAGGTTGTGTCCGATGTCTTGCACGGTATGCAGTGTTAATAACGAAAAATAAATAACAAACAACTTTTTCAGTGACACCTGAATAACACATTTTTGGGGGAAAGTATTTATGGGGGTCACGTAAGAGATTAAAAGGGATGGTGGTAGTTGGGTGGGTAAAAAAAAAAAGTAGAAATAGGGGGGCAACTTAAAAAAAGAACATAAATTCGACTTTAATGTGTCACTGAAAAAGTATGTCGTCATTTTTGTTGTCGTTATAAACACATGGATCCGTCCCACACAAACCCTGCCCGGTAAGGAAAAAAGTCCTGACTTTGATTTAGTGGGAAAAAAGCCTTCCCAGCACTTGCTCGAGAACCACACCCCAAACAGGGAACTGTGGAACCTCTTTATAACACAATGTTCTGTTTCAGCAAATCATACAATGTGAGAGATTAGAGATTGACGGCTGCATACAAAGCACAGCAGTGAGAGGACTATTGGCAGAGAGTGTTGTCCCTTAAGAAGTCCGAACGGTTGATGATGAAAAATGGGAAGGTGCATAATGTTGCATGCTGTATGGAATAATTGTCACAGTTTAGTTTTAAAAGCCAAGGAAGTTTAAGCGCACATTACTTTGCATGATTCTACTGAGTCTTTCCCATTCAGGATGGGGAAAATAAAGCTAAAGCGATATATGTTTGACGATTTATGTATTGTCAGGTTAATTTATTATGGAAAGTGTTTTCAATGTATTGCTATATAAAACAAAGTATTACTTAAACACATGACCCCACACCTTAGAGATATTTATATCAAATAAAGCTGGGAAGATATGTGGTCAAATGCTTAAACGGCCCACCTCCCTGTTTCACCACTTAACCAAAGTGTGTGACCCAGCGCAAACTATTGAATCTCACAGTGTTTGATCAGGAGTCCCAGGAAATTATTCCTCTCAGAGCTTATGCCACTATATTTAAAAAACTCGCTTATGGTTTATTTTACTATACTGGGGCTTGCTCCACATAAAATAATAGGGACCATTCATATATTTCTCACCACAGGGTTAATTGTCTCTCGGCTTACTCGTGGCAACTTCTAGTAATGCCGTTTCCGATGGTGCTCCTAAGCATGAAAGACTGATAACACTCCTTCTAATGTACTTTTCAGTGACATCACTTCTGTTGCTGTCAATACATATGCGCATTAGTAGGTTTGAACATCTTTTGCCGCACAGGACCTGGACAGAACTCTTAACAGGTCAGCACTCTGCATGTATAACAGTACTACATTTTTGTTTACGGAACTGCACACGCTTCAGTCTGCTTCTGATGTGATTCCATGTGTAAAGTATCCTCCTTCAGAACCGTTTTGTAAAGTTGGTGACCATAGTTCCGAGATGGACATATGGGGAAAGTTAACCGGATAGCCGGTATAGTATAAGCCTGGAAGTGTTTTTGTGCGGGGGAGTGGCATGCAGGTGACAGGTGTCATGGATGACAAGTATGACAAGACAGTAATGACAGTCACAGGAATAAGGAGACTGAAACCAGGATGTGAGGTGGAAAAAACTTTGGCCACAAGCATTATTTTAGTACCAGCCATGGTGCAAAAGAAAAACCAATCATAACATCATCATAAAGAGGATAACCATAATATATTTTGGGGACGGAGGGATCAGGTGAGCGGGGGGCCCTGCTGCCAATTAGGGCCCGCTCGAGGATGATCCCCGCTGCCATTCATGTGTAAGCTTGTGACATTTGTTGGACACACCGTGTGAGCTGTGTATTGTTCATAACATGCTCGTCTTTTGGAGCAGCTTCTCCCTGCTTTCTCTTGTCTTTTCCATGTGAGGTGGGGAGGTGTGCGCTTATGTGCCTTTCTTTAGTGTCCAACCTGACCAGGTTTAGCACTTGCGCTCTCGCTTGCTCACAGGGTGATTTTCACTGATCTTATGGCTCTTGATCCGTTTTTCTCTGAAAAAACAACCCCGCCTCTGTGAAAACTTTCACTTGATCCTCCTCGGGTGTGTTCTTTGAGCCATTTGAGTTTTTGGTCATGCGTTTTGTAGTTTTCCATTGATGGAGGCGTTTTAGCCTTTTGGTGTAATCTTTGGAGATGAATTTGGCATTTTCTACTCACATGATCCACTTCAGTTTTTGAAGCCCCCATGCTCTGTCTGTGGGATAGTCATTTCTTTGAGGGTGGGTCTTCCCTGCTCCTGATCCACTTGTGCTATGAAACCCCCTCTGCGCTTTTGGTTGCTTATTTTCCAGCCGGGGTCGGTTCAAGAGCCTTACTAGGATTTTTCCCTGCTCCCGATCCACTTGTGTTGTGAGACCCCTTCAGCGCTTGTGTTGTACTATTTCGCCGCTGGGGTGGGTTCTAAGGGCTTTACTGGGACCTTCCCCTGCCCATGATTCACTTGTGTTTGGGCCCCCCAGTGCGCTTATCTTGGATATTAAATGCAAGGGAGGTGGGTTGCAGAGCCTTACTAGGAACTTACTCTGCTCCTGATCCACTTGCGGTAAGACCCCCCCTATGCATGCGTGGAGGTGGTTTCTTGAGGCTTACTAGTACATGTTTTTGCTCAAGGTCCTCACTCCTTTTCTGTTTTGTAAGACCCCTAGAGCGCTAACCTGTATTGATTTGATCTGGAGTTGGTTCCTGGAGCCTTACTAAGGATCCTTCCGGCTCGTGATCCATTTTTGTTCTGAATGAAAAAAGAAACAGCGCTTTACTTGTTCAGTTTCTCTCTAGGGAGGCTTTGAGAGACTAACGGATTTACCCTCTGCTCCTGACCCACTCTTTTTTAGGTCCCCTCTGAGGTATAATTGCTCTGTTGTCCTCGGTGGTGGCTTCTGAGCACCTGGGTCTTACATGACTATGCATTTTTATAGGAAAAATTAACTAAGAAAAAAAACCCTGGTGTATTTTTAAAGTCCTTCCTTGGGTTGAATTTTCTTTTTAAGCGAGGCGTTTTAGCCTCCCTTTGTGTTTGTGTATGTTCCATAGTCTACCTGGCCCCCGCTAGTGGGGTTCTTTACAGCTATTTGCAGAGTGGGAGGGAGGTATTTTTTATTCTTGCAGCCGTTCTTGCTGCTTTCACTGCCGATGGAGGGGGGAAAGAACGAGAGGGGCTACCTTGCCCCCGCCAGATAAAGACGAAATGTTGCCTGGGGGTAAGGCGGCCCCTCTTTGAACTTCAAAGGTCCCTCCTCCGCATCCGCTCGGATGGGAAGGGGGACCCTTGAAGCGAGGTGACAGAGGGCAGGCACTACCTGTTGTCACCTGCCCCCTTCACCTCGCTTTCTGCAGTGGCGACCGGCAGTCTGGATCCCCTTTGTGTTGGGGACCGAGTTGCCAGCCCCACCATGTGCATGCTAAGTGGGGAAGCACCTGAGAGGTGCTGCCCCACCGGACTTAGCACAAACCTCCCAATTCCTAGCTTACGGGCCCGGTCCTCCCATCCGGGGGGGGGCCCGGGTGTATAAGCCTGGAAGTGTTTTTGTGCAGGGGAGTGGCATGCAGGTGACAGGTGTCATGGATGACAAGTATGACATGACAGAAAAGACATTAATGACACTCACAGGAGTAAGGAGACTGAAACCAGGATGTGAGTTGGAAAAACTTTGGCCACAAGCTTTATTTTAGTACCAGCCATGGTGCAAAAGAAAAACCAACCATAACGTCATCATAAAGAGGATAACCATAATATATTTTGGGGACAGAGTGATCAGGTCAGCGGGGGGCACTACTCCCAATTAGGGCTCACTCGAGGCTGATCCCCGCCGCCACCCTGAGGGGATGCAGACCGGTGTCCCCCCAGATCCCCCCAAAATAGGAGCTATAATTTATGTACAGCCCCTGACAGCCAAGGTCCAGAAAATGTTCCTGGTGAAGATGTCCATGCCTTCAATGTATAGGTGGACCCCATCACTGCAGAACATGGCCTGGTTATGCACCGAGATCCCATGTTTAATGAATTTGAGGCCTGAGAAAACACAGAAATTGACCACTGCTTTATTCAGTTTGCACCTAGACATTTCCATGGCTTTGTTGCACTCTGCTCCATGCCAATGCTGGCGCAGGATGATTTCTAACATCATCACTTCTGTTCGAAGTCTTAGCATGTGAGCCAGGGATCTGAGGGATGTGCAGATTTCAGCCTGGAGGAGCTTTCTGTCCAGTTAAGGCAAGTAATTGCCTCTGAGGTGGATGATGAGATACTCTGGGGGAGGAGAGCAGGCCCCCAGTAGGCCAGCCAGTTTGTCGTGGAGGTCTCCCCAGCGCATGCCCGGCTTGCCCCACCAGTAAGTGATGGTGTCCTGGAAATGCATGCCGACCTGGGTTTCCTCCAGCCATCTGCTGGCCCTGGTGATGAAAGAGTGGCCCACGATCCATGCCGTCTGAGACGGAAGGTTGCCTGTGATCACAAGAGGGAAAGGGGGCGGTGGAAGACTATTAGATCAAGTCTTTCCTGATGTATCTTTTGTAAGACCCCGATTTCCAGCCCCCGATCACCTTTATGGCTTTTTCTTGCAACTCCCCAATCCAGGCTGAAGTGGCTGCTCCTATCCTAAAGGAGTGGGATCCAAACTCAGTAGGATTCCACCCTATAGCTATTATAGTCTTCTTGAGTACAGACCTCACCTGAAATCTACTAAGGGCAGACCCATTTTTGTGTGTGAACGATTGCCCCCCTCGGCCGGGGCGCTTGCTAAGGAAAGCCCTTGTGCTGCAGATGGGGCGGTATTCTGTTTCCTCTTTGCAGTAAAGGTTGATGATCCTCCCTTTTCCTAGTTTTGGATCTGCAGAGTTTCACTGCCATGGAGTCCTTCCCCAGGTGGATGTTGCCTACATCCAGCCCTTCCTCTGATCCTGTGTTTTTGGAGGCTATCTCGCTAATCCTGAAAGCCCCAAATTATACACCCCAAGGTATATGGAAGCAAGTATTGGGTCTGGCTACCTCGATCCCTAATGACATCATAAGACATGAAATAGGACTTCTTCCTTTATCCGTGAAATGGCACTGGCGGATGCTTAATAACTATGCTAAATGCCTAAAGCCACCCGCTAATAGTCTTTACGAAAACTTAAACAAACTGATACTGCTTAAACAACCAGTGTCCATATTGGCATTTGTTGAAAAAATGAAGGATATCATGCTCGATACACTGATCCCAGAGGATCATCTAATTCTGGGTTTACCTAGTTGCAAAAGGAAAATGCAGCTATATTATTGGTGCTGTCAATCGGACTAAATAAGCAGGTATAGCACATATCAGGAATATGCTCAGATTAGAAGATAATGGGGTACTTGTCCGAGCTATCTTATACAATTTCCATCAGTTTCAGGTAGAAACCTATATCTCCGTTTTAGATTAAATCAATTTCCCACCAATGAAAGATTATCCCAATGGGGAAGGTGTAAAGAATCATCAAAACTAGGTGCTTGTAGATTCTGTCAGAAGGTCTCTGTGATTGAATCTATACAGCATCTTGTTGTTTTCTGTGATCACTTTGAGACACTGAGACTTCATACTCTTGGATCCTACTTTGATCCATCTTCATTGTTAGCAAGAATGACCCTCTGGTCTAGGTGTATGATAGGTAATAGTAACAAAATGACGATGAATTTGACTACTCCATTATGTGAAATTGACAAGAAATTGAGAGATATGAATCTTCTATGCTCAGAGCGTAACATTTTTAAAATACTAAGGACAAGTGCTCTATAGGGCTTGTCATGTCTACGTCTAATGTAGCTAAAAAGGAAATGTGAAATATCTCATATGAATTGTTGTGGAAGAATTGTTTATTTCTCAAAAGGAAATGTTTTAGAAAGATGTTTTTAATATGATTGTAAATATGTACTCAAAATGTCTTTCTTTTCTTTTGTATACACTGTTGTTTTGTTTTATAAATTGTAAAGGTTTGTAATCTTACCAAATACAATAAAAAATAAAAATGCCCCAAAGTAATTAAGTGTGAAGGCTGCTCTAAATAGGGTGGTCTCGTAGGCATTGTTGCATACTGCAGGGAGGGTGTCTAGCAGGATTTTTAGTTTTGCAAAATTGAGGGGGCGCCTGGTGTCTGTCTTGACCCCTTCCAGTTTGGACCAACCTTTGAGTGCATATCTGGTTAGTGCGCCGTGGGTGGGGTCGGGTGCCCCTGCTAATCTGGTGTAATATGAAACTGCTGCCAGATGGGATGAAGCCCATGCCTTCTTTTTGCTCTGTTTCAAAGCCCACCCTATAAAGTCATTGACATGGCTCTCCTGGATATCCCTGATGTTGGGGACTTTGTGATGTTTCCAAAATCCGTCAAGCACTTGTACATTTTGGCTGTTTTCTGTGCCAGTGCCTTTTTTTGGCCAATTCCCCTAGGACACCTTTTGGCTCACCTGTTGGAGTGTGGTGCCGGGAAAGGCAACCCCCCTTGTATGGGCACGGGGGGCGGGGTCGAGCTGGAAGAGGGCATCTCATGGGAGAGCTGTGACTGACTGGCTGGCGGGGGCTAACCTGGTTCTTTCCATGATGGGCCAAACCTCTTCTGGAACTGCTGTCCTCATGACTTCTGCCTGTGGGTTTAGTGCCCTGAAAATGGAGAACTGAAAACGGGACAGAGCGTCAGCAGCCTTGTTATCTTTGCCTGCAATGTGCCGTCCAATTATTACAATGTTGTTTTTCAGGCTGACTTTTGTAATTTCTCTCAACACTTAGTACCAGAGGGCAGGATGCAGAGCCCTTGTTTAAAATGTGTACAACAGCCATGTTGTCTGACCATGTGACCAGTTCTGTGTTGGCCAACAGGTCCCCCCAAAAATAGAGTGCCAGCCATATGGGGAATATCTCTAGCAGTGTGATGTTGCTGGTCCAGCCCGCTTCTGCCAGTAGGGAGGCCAGTGGGCAGCACACCACTTGTTACCAAAACATGTCCCAAAACCCCTGCTGTCAGCCGCATCTGTGAACAAGGACCTTTTGTCTGCCTCATTCATGGGCGTGCGCCATATCACCTGGTCATTGAAATTGTTAAGAAATGATTCCCACATGGCCAGGTCTTGTGTTATTTCCTTGCCCAATCTGATGTGTTGGTGTGGCTTTGTAACCCCTCTCATTTTTAGTTCCAGGCTCCTGTGAAAGACCCGGCCTTAAGGCATGATTCTGGTAGCAAAATGGAGCTTCCCGGCGAGGGATTGTATTTCCCGCAGGGTCGCCTTGTCCCTGCCTGTCATCAATCGTATTGTCTTTAAAAGGTCCTCTATTTTATCTCTGGGTAAGCGGCATTCCCCCTTGGAAGAGTCAATCTCTATTCCTAGGAATGACAGGGTGGTGGTGGGTCCTACTGTCTTCTCAGGCGCCAGTGGGACCCCTAATGCCTGCATGGTTTCACTGACTTTTTTGATGGATGAGCTGCATAGAGGCGACCCTGCTGGGCAAGTGAATAAGAAATCATCCAGATAGTGTACCATTCTGGCTCTGGGCATGGACTGTTGGAGTGCCCATTGTAGGAAAGAACTAAACTGTTCAAAGTAGGCACACTCAATGGCGCAGCCCATGGGGAGGCATTTATCAAAGTAGAATTTGTTGTCAAAATGGAAGCACAGCCACTGGTAGGTGCTCTTGTGCACGGGCAGCAGCCTGAATGCTGACTTAATGTTGGCTTTTGCCATGAGAGCGTGTCTACCTGACAGTTTTACTAGGTCAACAGCGTCCTGCACACAGCTGTAAGAAACAGCAGCCTCAGGAGCTCCTGGGTGGGTGTGATAAGTGGTGGATCATCCTAACTCCCCTGGCTCTTTTTTGGGCACAATGATCAGGGGGGATCATAATAACTCTGTGAAGGGTGGGTGTTGGAAGGGTCCCTCTATCCTACCCAGTTTTAGGTCTTTACCAATTTTTTCTCTTATTATGCGTGCTAGGGATGAGGCAGATTCTAGGTTTTGGGGTATGATGGAGGCTCCATGGCCCTTGAATGGGATCTGAAAACCCACTTTGAAGCCCTTACCCAAGAATTTTCTAGCTGCTGGGTCGGGGTAGCTCTCTAACATTTTTAGTAGTTGGTCAATATTTATCAGTGAGGCCCCCATCTTATAACTAGTGGATGTTTTTAACCCTCTGTGATTTTTGGGGTGGGCATGGAGGGAGAGGTTTTTGTGCAGTTGTTGCTGCTGTGGCCTCCATTGCATGTGCTGCATTGGTGCTTGTATATGCACTCAGTGCCCTTGTGGCAGGACCCTCTATTGAATACCAGCAGATCCCCAGGGTGCTCCCTTTGGCCCCACCGGTGCTGCGGTTGCTGAACTGCCCTGGAGTTTGCCCTGTTTTCTGCCCCCCTGGGGGCGGTCTTCGAAAGGGGGGCTTGCTTTTGTTGGCATGTGCACTGTCTTGTTGGTGCCTGCACTGGTTGTGCTGCCTGTTTCTACCCCTCTGATGCTCCTGGTCTTTATTACCCTGAGCACTCCGAGCTAAGTATCTTTTAGGACATGGAAAATGTACAGTTTAGGGTCTTCCTCCTCCCAACCCAGATCAGGGAATCTCTGCATCTCCTTCCTGAACTCCCTATCATAGTTCAGCCATGATTCCCCTCCAAAAGCATTATGAATCTCTAGAATTCTGTGGTGGTAGGCAATCAGTGCAGTGCCCTCTTCTGGGAATTTCTCTAAAATGATTGTTGACAGGATTTGAAAAGAGGTCTCCCAGTTCTGAATATTCTTTTCCACGGTAGGCCTCTTCGATCTCTCTTTCTTCCTCTTTCTTATCTCTTTTGGAAATACCAAAACCTAATTCTTCATATTCCAATAGGCAAACAATATCAATGAATTGCTTCTTCCAAATCTTTTTCTTAATTTTGCGCTCAATGTGCCATGCAATAGTCTTTTTTAAACTTCTATTCACACTTTTGCCGGCTGTGCGCCTCCCATATTTAGTCATTTGTGGGCTTAGAGACACAACATCATTGCTAGGCCCAACCCATGCTTTAAGGTGGCCTTGGTCATCCTCGCCCCCAGAATCAGACTCTGTGTCCGTGCAGTCACTCTCGCTGCTGGAGCTGCTCGAGTCATCCCTGTGCCTCTTCTTTCTCGCAGCACCCCCATCCTTGTGCCATTTTAAAAATTGTTCTAGCATTGGCCCCAAATCATTACTTTTCACAGTACCTGATTTTGGTTTTCTTTTGGTGCCGGGGTGGGTGTCTGAAGAGGCGGGCAAGCTGTGGACGTCAAGGTGCTGCTTCTTCCTAGCCGGCTGTTTTGTTTCTGCTGGTTCATCATCGCCGTCTTCCTCCTCCTCAGGTGCATCTGTGTTGCCAGCGTTGAAACTAGTGGATGCAAGTTCCGCCATTCTTTCCTGCACCACGTCCATGCCATGGACTGCCTCTGCTGCTTTAGGCCATTCCAGGAGTAGTGTTTCCATCAGGGATAGTGCGTCGGCCATCTTTTTCTTCTTTGAAGTCTTGGCTGACTGTTGCTGTTGCTTTCCTGGCCCTTCTTTCAAGTTGTGGCTCTTGCCCCTCTCTTCCTGTCGTTGTCTGGTGGCACAGGTTTCCCCTTAAGGCAAAGTATTCAGCAAAAGCCTAAAGCCAGGCGTGCCAGTCTGTAAACTGCCCAAAGTTTTGCTGTTATTGGTTTCCTGTTTTTGTGGCCCCCGACCTCCTGCTTCTGGCTTCTTCCCCTCTGTGAACCTCCCCTGTGAGGTCCTGTAGATGCTGCAGGCTCCAGTGGCCTGTGAGCTTGCTGGCAGAGTAGCCCCCTGATTTTAAGCAGGCCGTGTCACTGCACTGACTGGTTTTGCTCACAAATGTCACAATTGACAGGAGGCCGTTCCCTTGCCCTTGATTTGTTGCTCTGTGCAGTCCTGCTTCCAAATCGAATCACCAAAGCTCTCTATGCGGCCAGGCGTATTCTTATCCCTAGTGTTTGCTGGGAATAGCGCAACAAGCCGCCCGCGTTCAAATTTTTTTATTTTCCTGTTGATGCCTGAGCGGGGATTGTCCCCGGGATACCTTCAAGGTGGGCTCAAGGCTCTGTAAGCCGCTGCTCTGTGTCCCTGTTCCAATCTTCAATATGGAATAGCTGCAGCCCAGCCCCAGGCTGTTTTATGGGTGCCCTTCGTCACAGCGCCCGTGCCAATCTTAGATCTGGCAGTGGGAACCTTAAAGCAGTTGTATGATGCTGCACAGCGTCTTTCTTTTTTGTTTTTTTTCCTTTGGTCCGCCGCTGCAGCTGTCCTCGTGGAGGCCAGAGAGGCTGGTGGAAGTCACTTCCCAAAGCACCTTCGGAAGCGGACGAATTTCTTCTTCCCGCCTGCTGGTCGTGTCTTGTCCCTCTGCAGTTTGTAAAAGGAATTCCTCAGCAAGACCCCCTGCCAATCTTCAATGTGGCAGAAACTCGCAGTCTGCTTGCAGCTGTACATCGCTGCTTTCCTTCTCCGACACTTTTCTTTCCTCAGCCGCAAAAGTGTGCTGGTGGCTGTGCTCGGAACAGGCTGGAGGGGCTGGTATGAAAAACGTCCCAAGTGCCTGGCGATGCAATGGTTTCCCTCTGCAGTCCTTCTTGCAGCCGTCCTTGCTACTGTCACTGCAGATGGAGGGGAAAAGAATGAGAGGGGCTACCTTGCCCCCGCCAGATAAAGGTAGAATTCTGCCTAGGGGCAAGGCAGCCCCTCTTTGAACTTCAAAGGTCCCCGTCCCGCATCAGCCCGGATGGGAAGGGGGACCCTTGATGCGAGGTGACAGAGGGCAGGGACTACCTGTTGTCACCTGCCCCCTTCACCTCACTTTCCGCAGTAGCGACCAGCAGTCTGGATCCCCTTTGTCTTGGGGACCCAGCTGCCCGCCCCCACCATGTGCATGCTAAGTGGGGCAGCACCTGAAAGGTGCTGCCCCACCGGACTTAGCACAAACCACCAACCTCCCAGCTTACGGCCCCGGGCCTCCCACCCGGGGGAAGGGGGTGTAGTGGATATGCTGTGTTGGTGGCTGTTTCTTCAAATGTATCTCAAAGTGTCTACTTATGAAGTTCCCGGCTGTGCCTCTGCCCAGATTTTGGGGCAGTGGTATTGAAAGTGTATTGACATATTGTTTTTTCCTCGTGATGGCCTGCAGAGGAAGATTTAACAGTGGGACAAGGGGAAAATGCCCACAGCCCCCCCCCCCCCGCCCCCACCCCTGTTTAGCCTTTCTCACCACAAAGACAAACAACCCCAGCTGAACAGGGCCTCCATCTGAGATCGCATCTGTTTAACAGTCTCGGCAAGCAGACCATTTACAAAAGGTGGTAATTAATGATGTTAACAGATAAATGGCAGTGACCATTACTGTGGTACTTATTATTTTTAGTAGTCTATAAGGTTCTACGAAACTATGCTTGATGGGTCATTAGACATGTTGGGAGTACAGAATAAGCTGCAAGCAGCGTGAAACAAAGACCCTACCATGCATTTTATTTTACTTTGTGTCTTTAGGAGATTTTCTGTAGGTTCTTATTAATTTGCCTACAGGAATTTGCACATTTCCATTCAGGATAGGGAACTGCAAGGGTGCAGAAGAAGGACTCTGACACAAAGGTGTCCCTATTCCTAAGAGAGGTTTCCCTGCCTCAACTAAAGATGTAAGGTGACTGTCAAGATGTCTGTTAAAGTAGAAGTGTCCACTGTGCTGAGTCAAAAAACCTTACTTCTGTCCCTTACAATATAAATGAAAGAATAAAGCAGTACTGTTCCGATCCCAGGAGAATACCTCCTTACTCCTGGGTTATGGTCAAAGTTTCACACAATATTTATTTCGTGTGCCAGGAGAATGCCTCCCTTCTCCTGGCGTTTGGTCTCAAGTCTCAAATTAGGCCAGGGGAATGACTCTTCCTGAGGTCTGTTGGACCTTCCTTCTGGTCCGAGTTACCAGGAGAATGACTCCTTTCTACTAATAATTATAAAACAATCACTTATAACCAGGGGGGAATGACTCCCTTGTCCTGGTCTTCTCCTTGTAAGGTTTCACACATACAACAATCAACTCTGGGTACTACAAGGGTCTGTGACCATGGCTTCTCTCTTCTTTGGTTTGGCCCACTTGGTCTACTTCCCTTCCACAAGCAAGATGACATGCATCACTCTCTTGGTTTGGGCCACCGACCCCGGTTTCTCTTCTTCTTTGGTTTGGCCCACTTGGTACACTTCCCTGACAAGTACTGCCAAGAGGAAGATGACTTGCATAACACTCTTGGTTTGGGCCCGACCCTTGTTTCTCTCCCCAACTCTATGTCCTCTTGGCTACCTCGCTTGCCAAGTAGTGACACAAGGGGATAGTTCTACTTGTTATGTCCATACAGGGTTTTTGCCTCCTGGATTTTCCAGCACCTACCGGTACCCTACGCCGCTCCCGTTACCTTGCCTGATTCGGGATGCACGGCTGGATCTTCCTGGGGTCTCTCTACTACTCGGTGTGCTGCGCAGGCATCTTTGTGACGCAGTGTCTTCACCTCGCAAATCTCCTGCCCAGCTCTTGGACCAACGGTATGGACGATGCCTCTTGCAGTCACATCAGCATCTGCTAGCCTCCCGTTACCGTCCGGATGCCGTTGGGCAAAGGAGTCCTGTTGTCCTCTTAACTCCGGGAGCAGACTGCCCTCGGCTCCGTCCACGTCTCCTTGGTGCTTCCCGGGCTTCACAGTCTCTCGCCCTGGTTGACTATGTTTCCCTGATTGGCAGTCCTTCAATAGTTTTTATGGTGCAAGAGGAACCATGCCTCCGCAGACATCAATACTGCTGCTGTTCCTTCTTGGTATTGCTCTTCATTGTTCCTGTGTCCCACCTCGTCCCAGTACTTGGATTACCTATGTTCCTGATGTTGTTCTTCGTCTCAGTACATGCCAGAACCTTGGGATAGTCTACTTTACAACAATACATAGGTATACTGTCTACAAAGAGTTTAGCGAAGAAGGAGAGGCTAGACTGTGTGGGGGTCTGATGTTCTCATAAGGGCTACTATACCCTAGATGGTCGTCCTTCTCCCCAGGTGGGGCAGGGGGCGGCAGGCAGTCCCACCCTGTGAGATCCTCCCACATTATACAACTCCCAGGGGGACTAGCGTGTAGCAGCCTCACCTCCCCAGCCTCATGGGAAAGGGCTCCCACCCTGGGGAGAAGTGACAACATCCAGTTATTTGTCAAAGAACATAAAGCTACAATCACATGGGGGAATTTTGCATGTAAACCATGTGGTTTGTTGTCTGATACAATCTTCATATTTTTGTCCTAGAGACATCAAAAGTCCATTTTGTGAAACTACAGATCGAACAACATGAGTATACAAACCCAAATTCACAACACCCGAGTGCCACCAATGCCCATGGTGCTCTCTCTACACATACCTCAATTACGCGACCGTTGATCTTAAAGCATACATAGAGGTCATCGATTGTTGACAGTTACCGTCATATTGTCTTGATGATTTTCTAGCACAAATAAAGCTGAACTAAACCTGGAGGCACCCAGAAAAGTGACTTGTGTGTGTTGAATGCTGCAGAGAGATCTAGAAGTATCAGAGCCGTGCTTTTGTCTGAGTCTGCGTTCGCCTTTAGATCATCCCAGATTGAGAGAAGTGCTATTTTCATTCCTCTCATTGGTCTGAAACCTACTTGTGCCTGGTCCAGTAGGTGGTGTTCTTCTATAAATTCTTGGGTTATTCTATAGATGTATGTTTCGAATAATTTTGCAGGGTACGGGATGTTGGAGATAAGTCTGTAATTGGAGAGGTCCTCCACGTTTCCTGCTATGTCCTTGAAGAGCGGCTTGATGTATGCTGTTTGAAAGGATTCTGGCACTTTCCCTGTTCATATTGAGTGGTTGAAGAGATTTCTGTAGTAATCCATGGGTGTTCCTTGTGTGAGGATTTATTTGTATATGTCTGGGGGTGTAGGGGTCGATGGGGGGGCCTGTTTTGTTGTTTTTGTTTACCAGTTTGACAAATGTCTCCGCTGATATTTGGGTGAAGCTTCGGAGTTTGCTTGAGCATTCCTCGGACAGGTTGCATATTGGGGTTGCATGGTCTGCTTTGTATGATCTGTTGGATGGTGCCGATTATGTTTTTGAAGTGGTCTGCTAGGTCGTTGCATAGTCTCTTCGATGGTATTGGATCGTTGTTGCAGCCGGGGGGGGGGGGTTCATTTTGTTTATTATTTTAAACAGTTATTTTTGGGTGTTTGGTGCTTTGATGATTCTGGTGTAGAAGTATTTCCTTTTGGCTTTTTGGGTTCCGTTTTTTTAGGAGCGGATTTGTTGTTGGAATTGGAATTCCTTGGCATGGTCATTTTTAATCCTCCAATCTAGTTCAGATTTTCATCTTTTTCCTTTTCATGGCGAGTAGTGGGGTAAACCATTTTGCTGTGGCTCTTATGCGTGATGTGGTAAAAGGTTTTTCTTTGGAGAGCTTGTCTATTGTTGTGGTGCTCCAGTTGTAAAGTAGTTCTGTTTTTATGTCCAGGTCAGTTTCTTTCATATAGTCGTTGCTTGTGGTTTGCTGATTTCCAGTAGTTCAGTTAGGCTGCAATTTTTGATGGTCCTCCAGTTTATTTTCATGATAGCAGGCAGAGTGTCCGGTTGCTTGATTATTGGTGTGGCCAGCGTGATCACGAAGGGGATGATGAGGTGGTCGCTCCTAAGGATCTGAATGGGTGGTGCAGTGGTAATGAGACTTCTGTTGGCGAAGATTGCGTCTAGTATATGTCCCGCCACGTGGGTTGCTCCCTTTGACTAGTTGATGTAATTTCATTGTTTCCAGTTGTTTGGCTAATGATTTTCGAGTGATTTTGGTTTCTTCTTCGAAACAGATGTTGAAGTCACTGAGGATAATCAGGTCATCCTGCTCGATGGCTAGGTTGGCGATTGCTTCAGTGAAGGCGTCTACGAAGGTCACATCATAAGTCGGTGGTTTGTATACCAGTATGAATTTAAGTTTTCTTTTGGGGTTTGTTGATAGGCAAAGGATTAGAGATTCACAGTTTGATGTTTTGACGCTCTTCCAGTTTAATTTCCAGGTGTTCCTTGTTGGCTATTGTCAGTCCTCCACCTCTTTTGTTTTCCCTGTTTGCTTGCGCGCACTTGAAGTTTTCAGGCAGGCAGTTGTGGAGTGTGATTTTGTAGTTGTCATCTAGCCATGTTTCAATTATGAATAGGATGTCGATACCTCCATCGCACAAGAGGTCATGATTTCGACGGCATGTTTGGCCATAGACCTACCGTTGATTAGGTTGCAGTGGATTTTTATGGTGTGCTTGGGTTTGTTTATTGATCCCTGTTTTGACCTTTTGGTGTTCCCTTGGGGTGTTTCTGTGTTATGTCCGATTGGTGGGGTTTCGGCAGAGGCTGTTTCAACGTCGAGTAGGTCTGTTAGATTGATAACTGGGTTGCTATATTCTTCGGCTTCATCATCTTTCTTGTTTTTATTCTGTTGTTGGCATTGCCCTTGTGTTCTTGTGATATATGGAGTGATGGTGTTGGTATCATGCCATTCTTTTCTTCAATCCTCTCCTTTTATTTTGGGGTTCCAGATGGTTCTTAGCTTGTCTGGGCATGTCAGTGGCGGTGAAGGTTCGTGGCCATGTGCTAGTAGCGAGGTATGGAGTAAGGTATAGTGATTTTTCTCTTGTGATGGTTGTTCTGCTGGTTGTATTGTTTGCTGGGGTGCGATCTGTGGTTGTGGCGACTTCTATTGGCAGCGGTTGAAGGAGTGGAACCGTTGGGATTGGTCCTTGTTCCGATTCTCTTTGGAGACGTCCAATTCTTCGTCGGGGCATTTTGTCTCCTTGGTAGTAGGATTTGAGTGGGTAATGAGTTCACAGGGGCAGTAGCCCACCTGTTTGCCTTGCGTTTGGGTAGTGTTTGGTTTTATCCTCTTGTGTTCCGGTCGCTGGGGACCCTTTGAAGGTTTCTGTCCTCTTAATAGGTTGGTTTCGGGGGTAATTCTATCTGGGGTGAGCTGTCTAGGCGGGGTACTAAGGATAAGAGGGGATGGCGCTGATAGGTGGGATGACTGGTTTCCTGTTTAACTTGGGTAGATATCTGTTTATGGTTACTAGCTTTCAGTGATCGTGGTGAAGGTAGAGGACTAGGATTGAAAGATCGTAGCCAGTGGTGGTATCCACCTAGACTGAGATTCCTAGATGTGTGGTAGGCTAGGTTTCGTTGAGTGGTTTACTGTGACAAGATACCCTTAGAAATGTGGGATCTTTGATAGTGTGAGAAAGGTCTAGGTTTCACAGATCACGGGCAGTAAATCAGAAGGAGGCCTAGATTTGACAGAGGCAGGCAGTCAATAATAGATAGTGGGAGAAAGGCCTAAGTAACAGAAATGGCAGGCAGTAAATAAGAGGAACACCTCGAGTTTCATAGGTAGAGGGAGAAAGACCTAGGTTTCACAGAGTGGTCGGCAATTAATCAAAAACAAAAGCCTGGAGTGAGTTTCATAGATAGTGGGAGAAAGGACTAGGTATCACAGAATGGCAGGCACTAAATCAAAAACACCTAGAACACAGTTTCCTGGATAGTGGTAGAAAGGCCTAGGTATCACAAAATAGCAGTCAGTAAATAAAAAGAAAACACCTATAATTGACAGAGGGGCAAGCAGTTAATAAGTTTATGTGCTTTTTTTCTAGTTCAGTTTATGCATATATGCTGAATAAAAGGTGCTCAATTTTTATTCTTGGGGGATGATTAATTTGGATTCACCTCTCAGGCTCTTGCTAGGGATCTGAAGTATACAGTTTTCATTTTTCATGCTATGGCAAAGGCACCTTTCCTTGTGGGGAAGTGGACAGTGAATGTAAGGTAATGAGAGTAGCAGTTTGAAGGCGTGAGGGTTGGGGGACAGATGGAACATGAAGAGATCAGAGATTAGAATGTGTAAGGAGGAGGGGATTATGGAAGGGGTATAATAAGGAACTCATGGTGGTAACAGTAAAGATGGATACAGTTCAAGGGTGTTTATTAAACTGTATGCAGGTTGGAAAAACGCCCATCTAAACCTAAATCTAAGATGCGAGCAAGCTTCGACAATCAAATGAAAATAAGGCAGTCCCTTGTGGCATCTCATAAAAATAAATGGACTATACTAAAATAAAAAAAAACTATTGCCAAATTCTTACAACTAAATACAGAAAGAGTGTGATCAGGATGTGATGGCCAGAGGTCTCCCTTCCCCATGTTTTGAGCACAGGATAAGGCGGGTCTCCTGAGCGCAGCACACACTGGAGCCTTCCCAGCACATGTCGACAGTTCCATTTCAGCCATCAGGTTCTCAAGGCCCAAGTCGCTTTACTTTAAAAAGTCTATTGCCTTTGGGGCCTGATGTCTTAGCAATAACAAAATAAAAGTGTGGTTCCTCTTGATACTTAGGGTGTTGATTTCTCACCCTCGGGCTCCCCTCTTCAGGGCGCAGACCCCTCTCGAATCTCAGCCTCCTTGCACCCGGTTCACTTTGGCTTTCCTCTCCTTCACAAATCTTAATGTTTTTTTAAACAGTTCCCGTGGACATCCATCTGTCAGTTTCACCTTTGTCAACACACTGTTTCTTGGGACTTTAGAATTTCCCCCCTCTTTATCGACATCCCTCCTTCGGGTTCACTCTTGCCACTTCACCTTTCATTTTAGCTGGATTCGCTACCCTTTACTTTTCAAAGTTTTTCTCTTCTTGATGCACAAGTCACTTCCCTTGCTTTCTTAATAGTTTGTCGGTCAAAGACTTTTGACTGTACAGTGATTTTGCTAGACCAACTGTATAACCACTTAGACCTATCGTGGCGGTTCTCCTACCACCTTCTGGTTTCAATCAACACAGGATCGACCAGAGTTTCTAGAGTCAGCACCCACTTGGCGCTGGTCTCCTCTGCAGATGGATTCCCCTTTATAATTTTACAGTTCTTTGAACTTTCTTTCACTATGCCACTTGGCGACTTAACACAGTTCGGCTCCTTTTTCTTTTTCGCTCCTCGACTCACCGGCTGTGATGAACCGCTTTGGCTTTCTTTGTATCTGGAGTCAAGAATGGTACCACAGTAGCAGGAGTTGCCCTCGCTCCGGCTTATCAGCGTAGACACAATCCGTGTATCGTTGACATCTGCTGCAGCACACTTGGGCTATTGTTTGCGGTCTTAGTTTCCTGCTATGAAGGCTTTGCGGATCTGGGACGGAAAGAGCAAGGTCGCTTCACTCCTTGTCACCCTCTGGGTTTCTGTCGCTTTTCTCCTTCTCTTGAACTGCTGGGTCTGGCTAGCTGTATTGTCGTGCAGTCTGCCTTGCTCATAGCGTGCTTTCATGTTCCACCTTTTAGTCCTGTGGGGAAGGGAAAGGGCTGTCTGGTGTGTGTGATTCTGGTCAATTGCCCGAGTTTGCCTGACCCATGTATTGGGACATGTCAGGTAAACGGCTCTGGTGTTAGTCCGTTGTCTTTCGTGTCAGAAAAGGAGGTCGTTAGCGTTTGGTAGGGTTTATGAAATAGACAGGGGGGATTGTGGGAACAGCAGGGTTTTGTCAATGCAGATGGGGAGTTCAGGAAATAACCAGTTGGATGTGGAAAAGAATGACGGAGTATGATCGTGAAATGAACAGGGGGGATAGTGGGAACTGAAGTGTTTTGTTAATGCCGATTGAGAGTTCGGAAAAAAATAATCAGAGGGACGTGCAGAAGAAGGATGAGGAGTATTTAGATGGAAAACAGGAAAACAAGGATTCTGGGAGTTGTAGTTTTTTAGTGTAACTGGGTTTGGGCTCCTAGTTGGTTTGCCAGAGGTGTAGGGGTGGTTGCATTTTATTAAGGGAGCTTCTTTGGATGGAAGGGAGGTAGATGTGGAATAACCAACAAATAAAACTCAAGGAATCCTTCGTCCATGCTACAATACTGTGTCTCACCTTGGACATTCCCCCAAGCATAACCCTGGGCTCCCCTACCCAGAAGATCCTCCTTGGCTTGTCCACTCCCAGGTTTGGGATCTGTGAGCACCAGTCCCTCCCTGGCCACCTGAATAAGGCATTTTCAAGGTCTGATGGGGAGAAAACCCTCAGGTTTCTTACAGTATGTAAGGAAGGCATGATATCAACAGTAAGACAGACACAAGTGACCACAGTTCAAAGGTATTCATTGAACTTCAGCAATGATGTGATAAACGCCTATCTAACCCTAAATTTACAGATGGGAGCAAGCTACGATCATCAAATAATAATAATGCAGTCTAGTGGAGTCTCGTCAAAGTAAAAAGGCCTGTACTAAAAAAAAATATTGCCAAACCTTACTGCTAAAAACAAATAGCGTGGGGTAGTGTTCATGAAAAAGAAAGAAGTGTTCACAAAATCGTATGCCAGGATGTTCAGGCCGTTGGCCTCCTTTACCCACATTTTCAGCATGGGACAAGGAGGTTCACTCGAGACAAGCACACACTCTGGCTTCTTCGGCACAAGGATACAGTTCCATTACCAGCTTCAGAACTTCTGTACTCAAGTCTCATAACTTCAAAGTCTTTTGATTTAGAGGGCCTGATGTACTAAAACAAAACACAAAGTTCCTTTCTTCTTATACATATTCAATTCTTGTAATTCACTCTGGCTCCACATCAGCCGGGCTCAGATCCCTTTTATATCACAATATTTTACTGTGTATCCCCCTCTTCCGGGCTCAGATCCCCTTTTGACAATGTTCAGAGAATATTCTTTCTCGGGTGACTCACAGTACAACACAGATCTCCCTAAGCTGGGCTCAGATCCTTCCTCTTACCCAAATAGTCTCCATCAGCTGGGCTCGGACCAATTTCAGTTTGCATTAAACAATCAAAGACTTTCTAATGTGCACAGGGTTTAGCTTGACCCGTTGCAGGACCACTTCGATTTCCAATTTCCCTTTTCACGGTTGCCAACCTGTTGGATACCTAACAGAGACCTTTGAATGAGCACCCACGTGGCACCGGACCCTCTGTCTGCGGTATCTTTCTCGGCTTCCAAAAGTTCAGTCCCTCCTCTGGTTTTCAATTAAGTCTGTCTCGCTCGTTACATACTTTTCACACACCGTTCTCTTTAGATTTATTCATACAATGTTTCTGCTTGCAACCTTGGTTCTCACACGAGCTGGTCTGGTATCAGTCTCTCCGACTCACCGGCTGTGTTGTCTTTACTGGCGCTGCTTTGTTGTAGGAGCTAAGGACAGTACCACAGCGGCAACCGTTCCTCCCTGCCAAGGCTTTCGACACAGGAGAGCCCTGGGTACCTCTCCCACACACAATGCAGGTTCCTTCAACTTTAGTCCCTGGTCTTAGGTTTCTCATCTTCCAAGATTCGCAAAAGAAACGGTCTGAAAAGGTTAAGGGCACTTCCCTCCTTGCAACCCTCTCTGGTCTCGCCGTCTTTCTCCTTGTATTAAACTGCCATCTTGGAAATGATGCTTTCTCGTGTGCTTTGCCTTACTCAGAGTGTGCTTTTGTGCTGCGCCTTTTATCCGTGTGGGGAAGTGTGATGGAAGTCAGGTGTGCATAATGATTAGTAATTGCCTGACCATTGTATTGGGACATGTCAGGTATACATCTCTGGTGTTAGTCCTTTTTCGCTCATGGTGAGCTGTCCATGAGAAAGTGTTTGTGTTGGGAAAGGAGGGGAATTGAGTTCCTGAGTGGCCAGGACACAGCCATCGCTTTTGAATCCAGTTCCTTGGGGTGGACCAGTCCGTTGTCCCACTCCCACACCCCGAAGATCCCTCATCCAGGTGATCTTCCCGCTCTGGTCCACCCCAAGGAACTGGATCCAAAAGCGATGGCCGTGTCCTGGTCACCTGGATGACAGATCCCCAGGGACTAGCGGGTGAGATACCTTCAGGTATAGGAGAGCATATGATTTTGGAAGGTATGAGCAGATGGAAGGGGAGAGTGGATTTTTTACGTGGACAAATGTAGTGATCCTGGACAAATCCAGCCAGTCATTACCCTAAGCCATTGGTATTCAAACTGTGGGGGAGGTTGGGGGGTCTGGGTGGGCGTGGTGCTATTTTCAGGGGGCCTGAATCCCAAAGCTTAAAAACAAATAGATAGTTGCTCAGCATATGAATGCTCTCTTGCAGCGCAGCAAGTCCAACTTTTCTCTCTGAGGTCCCATGCATTCGCTGTGTGAATGGGCCTCTGTAATGAGAGGGTGAGGACTGTTTTCCTCCTCTGGCATAGAAACAAGCAATGTGGCCCATGTTTGTTTCGTGTGCCTATGATGAGAGCGTCTGTGAGCAGATAACTTGGCAGAATCACACATACCATATAGGCAGTTGTGTCGGAGAGGTTATGTGCTCACATCAGGTGCCTGTTTCTGGCTCCGAGGTAATGAAAAAGGGTGAGTGGATGAGAAGGAAGGCAAAAGGGCAGGAAGAAAGGGATGAAGAAAAGGAGAGCGAACTAAGGGGAAGAGTGACTGCATGAGACAAAGAGCAAAAGGAGGAATAGACAGGAGGGACATGGGAAAAGAGACAAGGTAGGAAGAAGAGTGGGAGTGTGAACTAAATGAAATCCTGAAAGAGGTTAATGATAGAAAAAGATAGCACATAAGGAGGCATAGAAAAAGAGGCAAGATAGAAAGGGGGTAAAGAGAGAGAAGAGTGAGAAAGGAGCAAGAAGAAGGAAAATGGAAGGGGGCTGTGTGAGACAGCACAAGGGGCTTGAGTCAGAAAAGGATGGGAAGACAAGAGGGACAAAGGGGTGGGGGTTATGCAGAGAAATAACAGGAGAGATAAGAGCAAGAGTGGCGTGGCAAAATACTAAAGAACAATATAACCAAGTATGGTCATGGGACAGAGAAATGAAAGAGACAGAAGGAGAGGAAGTTGAGACAGAGCAGGGAGAGGAGAGACAGAATTGAGGTAGGGACAGAGTGAGGAAAGAGACCATAAAGAAGGTGTAAAGGAGAGAATGAAAGGAGACTACAAAGGGAAGATGAAAGAACAGTAGATGGAGATTGTAAGACTGAGTAAGGAGAGACAGGACAGATGATGGAGGAAATAAAAAAGGGCAACAGAACAGTGCTGTAATCCAACCCTGTGGTGTTTATTACTGTTCTATTCAGTTGATGTGGCTTGTGGCTGGGTGGACAAGTTGTCTGTTTCCCTGACAATAAATCTTGTTGTTCCCATCTACGTGCTGTGGCCTCCCTCACTTCACTGGCGAGTCTTCAGGCACTTGCCAGTGGAGGAAGTGTGCATTTCCGGTGGTGGTGAAGGTTAAAGTGTGGTGTGTTTATATGAGACCGCATTGAAGAAATTGCAAGGGCATTTTGTGAAAAGACTCAATGTGGTGTTGGAGAGCTATTACTTCTCCAGGGGACAGGGTGCCGGTGAATCGATTGACTCGGATGTGACAGCCCTACATACCCTCATATTAACTTCGGATGTGACAGCCCTACATATCCTCATATTAACTTGCAAGTTTACTGTGGTGCTGAATGAATATATAAGAGACCAAGTAATGATGAAAACCAGCAACACCAAAGTAAGAGAGAGGTTATGGATTGACAGGGATCCCCCTTTAGACAAAGGTATCGGGATTGCAAGGGCCATTGAAGAATCCCTGGCCAGTGTGCAAGCAGTAACAGAAAAGGGGGATGGAACAGCTCAAGGGGAGTGTGTGCAACGAGGAAAAGCTGCAGAGAGACAAAAGTTATGGCGGCTGATAAAGTGGATTACCACATGAAAAAAACCTCTAAAGGACCATTTGGTGCAGGAGGGAGGCAAGGATTCAGAAGATTTGGGTGGAAAGGTCATTCCACTGGTGCCAAGGAGTGCCCTGTCTGGAGTGTAGAATGCAGGAAGTGCAATACTAAGGGGCACTACACAAGTATGTGCAAATGGAACAGTGCTAGTAGAGGTACACAAGGAAGACAAATAGTGAGGATTGTAGAGCCGGATGGCGGTGCCAACACTGTGGTGGGATATGTAGGCAGTGTGGCACGGGAAGGTGTTCTATTACATGTTGAAGGGGTGGCCAGGAAGGGGCCGTGGGACATTTTGGGCCGTAAATGGGGTGCAAATGGGAATGTTGGTAGATTCCGGTTCTCCATTTCTATGATCTCGCCAGAGTTGTACGAAAAGCGTTATGGAAAGGAGGTGTCAACCCTTTTACCCCCCTGCCTCCAGCGATATCAACCCCAGGGCCTACAGGCAAATACCAATTCAGGTTCTGGGATATGAGTGGGCACGCACACAGATCAAAGGACGCTGTACGCAAGGGAAGTTGTATGTGGCACAAATGGGTGAGAGCGTCCTGGGGTGGGACAAGCAAGCTGCCATTGGAAATGGAGTATCTCCATTGGAAATGGAGATACGCCCTGGTAAGCTTGTTCCTGTGTTGTGTGTGGAGGATGGGGAACGAATATCTCTGGAAGGTGGAGTGTCAGTTGATTACTTGCGGAACAACTATCCCACTGTGTTTTCAGGCAAGAAATTTGCGTGGATTTTCCCATTAGATTATATTGACTAAGGCCCACAAACTGAGAAAAGTACCAGTGTTGGCTAGGGAATGGCTGAAGAGTGAACTTTCCAAGCTGATGGAGGCAGGGATAATAGAGGAAATTGAATCCTCAGATTGGTTGTCGCTGGTGGGTTTAGCACGCAAACAGGATGGGGGCCTAAGGATGTGTGTTGATCAACATCCCCTGCCTAATATAAGTGAACTTTTGGCGACCATAGGGCAAGCTGGTGGTTTTCTACATTCTACTTATCATCTACCTACCATCAAATTAATTTGCACATTGAGTCTCGTCCTCTCACTTCCTTTGTCACGCCATTTGGAGCGTACAGATTTTGTCGGATATCATTTGGTTTGGCATCCGCCGTTTTCCAGAGGTTGATGCAAGCCTTGTTCGGGAAAGTCCACGGAGTAAGCTACCTCCAAGATGAAATACTTGGGTTGGGTAAGGACCGGAGAGAACATGACGAGAGAGTGCTGCGGGTGATGGAATTTCGGCAAAAAAGTGGTTTGACTGTGAAATTGGCAAAGTGTCAGGTGGGAGTACCCAGTGTTACTTACGTAGGGCACACATTGGATGTTGATGGCATAAAACTAAAAGAAGGTTTGGTTAAGGTGATGAGGGAGGCGCCATTGCCCATGAACAAGGAGCAGATCAGGTCGTTCCTGGGAATGACCGAGTACTATGTAAAATGAATTCCGTCGTATGATGAAAAGACTGTGTGGATGAGGGCATTGCTGAAGAAAAATATCAAGTTTGAGTGGTCAGAGCATTGGGAGGAAGTGTCTGTGCAGTTGAAGAATGATGTGGACATGACTCCATCGTTGTGTTCATTTGATCCCTAGAGTAGAACTGTGCTTACCGTAGATGCGAGCGATATTGGTCTGGGAGCAGTATTGGAGCAGTGGCAGGGTGGCAAGTTCAGACCAATTGCATTTGCGTCTAGAGTTCTCATAAATGCAGAGAGGTGTTATGCTGTGATTGAGAGAGAGGCTTTAGCAGCTTCTTGGGCATCTAAGCATTTCAGGATATTTTTGGGGGGAATTCCATATGTGATTCGGATGGATCACCAACCCCTCACGTATGTGTTGACCACTAAGGGCATGGGGTCCCTGTCCCACAGGATAGCTAAATGGATGGTTGATCTTCAAGAGTTTAATTTCAGGGTGGAATATATTGCTGGTTCAAGGAAGGTGGCGGCAGACTGTTTGTCCCGGTTTCCTGGGGTCGGTCTTGAGGTGGAGACAGAGTGCCAGATGAGTACCCAAGTTGCCTGCGTTCTCCCTGCAATTGACAAAAGAGGATGGGAGAGAGAACGTGCAGAGGATGGGGAATTGGCCTAAATCAGGGAAGGTTTGCGTGTCGGAAGGGAGAGTGTGAATGTCAAACAGGAAGGGAAGGCCTATATGCTTTTTTTGGGTGAGTTGGCGGCGGGAGGCTGATTCCGCCTCTCAGATTAAGGTCCAGGATTGTTCAGTTGGTGCACGAAGGACATTTGTGCAGGTCTTTAATGAAAAGGAGGTTGCAAGAATCATACTGGTGGCCGGAAATGGATGAGGATATGGAGGAGGTTGTGAAGTAGTGTGTGGCATGTTCAGCGAGTGATAAAAGTAAGTAATTGCAGCCACAGCCCATCTATCCGGTTAAGGTTCCAGGTGAAGTAAGGTCAAAATTGGTTATTAAGGGTCCCATGCAGGGTCTTGGAGGAGGAATGAGATTTGTGAGGGTGCTGGTGGATTAGACCTGCGGTGGGTGGAGGCTGTTGCATTGGAAACAGTTATTGAGTTTCTGCGTAGAGTGTTTGATAGGGAAGGTGTGCCAGCTGGTATTGTCACGGACAATGGAACCCAGCTTGTTTCTCTCCAGAGTTTTTGAAGAACATGGGGATCAGGCATCACACAACGTCTTTGTACAATCCATTGACCAATGGTTTGGTGGAGAGGATGAATAGGTTTGTGAAAGGGGCTATTCAGTTGGCTTTTGCAAATGGTTTGAAGTGGAGTGTAGTAGTGGCGGAAGCATTAATAGCTTATAGGTGTACGCCATCATCCTTCACAGGTCATTCACCGTCTGAATTCATGAGAGGCAGGAAGGCTGGTTCAAGGTTGAGGATGGTTGCACTTGGAGAAGCCCCCACTGAGGTGAATATGTCAGATGTGTTGAAGGAGAGAGTGAGGTTACAGCAGGTGGGAAGTAAACCTCTTCGTGTGAAGGTGGGTGTGTGTGTGTGTGTGTGAAGAACCCAAGGTTTGTACCCAAAAGTGGGAGCATATACATGCCACTGCAGACGGTGGAGAAAGTGGGTACGGGTACGTGGTCATGGATGATGGGTCGCGGTGGAACAAGAGGATTGTGGTGGAAAGAGGTGCATCTAAGTTGTCGGTGCCGGGCAGTTCGAGTGTGCTGAGCGGTTTGTAGGATTTCTCCTGGAGACCTAGTTTAAGGTCCGGTCTGAGTGCATTTGAGGGAGTGCAGGTGTGAAGGTGTGTGTGAGTGGGTAGATGTGGGTGGTGTGGAGGTTGCGATGGCTGAGGAAGAGTGTGAGAACAGAGGAAATGATGAAGGTCAGCCTGTTACCGCTTCGAGGATGGAACCTGCTGTTGACATCAGGGTTCCAAGAATGAGGCTGCCTCCGTTCAAATTGAAAGATGACGTTTGGGAAAGTGATGTTGATTAGGTGTCATTTATTGCACACCATGCTCTTTGTTGTTTTTCCATTGTTCTATTTTGGGGTGTTTTGACATTTTGTTTTGTTCTGGTTTCTTTGCTCCTCCACTTCCTTGTTTCCCTGTTGTGTTTTCATTTGTGCATTATTAACGGGGGGAGATGTTTTATAATGGAATCCTGGGGTGTTTATTCCTGCCACATGTGTATCCAGAACTATTGCCACATACAGCACCACTTTAGCCAGACTGAAGGCAGTTTTAATGCTGCATCCCAGTCAATTGTAGAGGCGAGAAGATATGATCATGTGACACCAATATTGAAACATCTACAATGGTTGCCTATTGATTTGAAGATTATTTTTAAATTCCTCTCTATTACGCATAGAACACTTTATTCTAAGACTCTCACGTATCTGGCAGAAAAGCTGAAAACCTCTGGAGGAGAGAGAGGATTGAGGAGCTATGAAGTGCGAAGGATGGAAGGGCTCAAATTTAAAAGGACAAGTACCCTGAATCGAACATTTTCAGGAGCAGCAGCAAAGCACTGGAATGAACTTCCGAAGGAACTAAGATTGATATCTGATAACTTGAAATTGAGTAAATTATTAAAATCGTCTCTGTGACAAAAAAGCTTTTAATTAAATTCATAGACCAGTATTTTAGCTTTTTAGAATGTTTCATCACTGTATATTGTATCTAGTTTTTATCACAGATTGTTAGTGTAGAAAATATATTTTATTCTAATTGATGTTATTAATGTTTATTGGAGAAATGAATATTATGTTTTTACTGAAATTCATGTACAGTGCTACGATACAACTTGTTTGTCTAGTTTGTGATATATAAAAACTTAACATACAGAACCCTCTTAAATTGCACTATTTGGAAGCTGTTAATTTTCTTGCCTGACCGTCACCTTGCCATAAACTAAATGCCTTTTGTGGAGCTCGATGAACTCGCCCTCCAAAATATCTAATTCTATGTCAAGACCGGAGGCTTGGATTATGCTTTGCTCTTCTCTTTACTTCTTGATCAGCATTAACACATTCTTAACAATAGTACAAACATGAACCAAGAACCATTTCCCTAAAGTCTCAGTGTTTTGTAGTGTGTTATTGATTGGCTGAAAGTTTTTTCCACCTGGCCGTCCTGGCCAACCCTGTCCCTCACAGTCCAAAACCCTGTCTACTTGCTTCACGCCCTCCTCTTTCTGTACTGCTCGGGCAGCAGTTAAGTCATATTTTCAATACGTCCTTCTATTTGAATGTGTGCGTGATTGACATTTGTTTGGTCCAATTAGTATATCAGGGGCCTGCGCATGCAAGCCTTGATAGGCAGAGAGCGCGGGGTATGATGTACCATTTCTGCAAAGATTGGAGCGCCTGCATTTCTATCACCTATCACCACTGCCTCCAGAGCCTTGCATCCAACCCCAGGGTCGTGTCCATGACGACCGCAGCAGGGGCTGTGGTAGGTGTAAGAGTAGGGAAAAGCATGTACCTGTCCCTGTGCAACAGTGAAGACAGCAGGTAACAACCCCTGCAGTAGGCGGCTACTCTCAATTGCCAACACAGAAGAGGTTTACCAATGTCACATATATTTATATTGATAGTTCACTTCTCACGCTATCCATTAACCCTTGGTGTGTATTAAAAGACATATACCTTGTATAACACATCAATACACAGTATTGATATTGATATTTTATTTCTATCGCGCTCGTACACAAGTGTTTCAGAGCGCGGCAAGGGAGGGGAACAGGGGACAACAAAATAGCGATCTTACTAGGCCCAGTGACATTGAGAACGAGCAAGTGCATGGGAGAGGGGGATTGGAAAAGTGCATGGAAGGGGGGAGAAGTGGAAAGTGCGAAGCAAAGGAGAAACAGATAAATAATAATAAATAAGTAAATAATAAAGGCAACATACAGTGCTAGTGCAGCCAGCAGTAGTTTCAAATATATACCCCATACTTAATTTTCATGTTAAAAGTCACCTCTTAACACTCAGTAATGATCACTCAATGAATGTGTCTTACGCTCGTGTAAAAAGTATTCTTTTAATCACATGAAATATGTAATGAAGAAACAGTGCTATCATTAATGTCACTATACACAACACACTAAGAATGCAAAAAGTCATTAATGAAAAGGCTGAATTCATTGTAGTTGCCGTTACCTCTCAAAGACTATGGATGATCAACCTTCTCCATGAAACCAGAGCCACCTAATAGACCAAGTACCTGCCTCACCAGGTCTCACTAGGCAACCTTAGAATTCATGCTAAGCAATTTTCATCAAAGCATCTGCCTTAATCAATACCTTTTTCAATGTGATATCAAATGAAGGGTAAAAGGCCTTTTTATACTCACTAACTTTAGAAAGAAGGGAGTTGAAGAGTGCTGGAGAAGATCAGATGCCTGGAATAATTCACAATTCAAAAATAAAAATAAAATTAAAAATCAAAATCAAAATTAAAAAATTGGGAATATTCCCAAAAGATACCTATTGATGCACCATGGACATTTATTCAAAAATACATAATAGGATAAAATGCTCCAAAAAGAATTAAACGAATTTAAAAAGAAGTAAATGTCCACTGGGTTGACTGGTGCCCGCATATAGCCAATCCAGAATAAGGTGTCCGCTCTTTGGCAGTGAGCTGGAGTGTCTTGGGGGAAAAAGTAAAGATCTTTCCCAAAGCAGCTCAAAAGGAATAAATGTTCTGCTAGAAAATGTCCAGAAAATCACCAGAATCCATACTGAGGCTTCAAATGTCCAGTAAAGCAATAAGAAGTGGGTTGGCCCCTCCAACCTGGGAAGCCTTGCTGCTATCTATCTCCCCACAGCTATCTGTGTCTGCCCCGTCTTCCTACCAGTGCTGTTGCCCCGAACAGCCATCCCCAGAGGCTGAGCTTACACTTGTTATATTTAGGGGAGGCATGGTATCACAAGTATGACACTGATGCAATGGGTACAATTTGTAAAACCTTAATTGAAGTTGTTGGGGCTGGAAAAACTCCTACTTTGACCTATAACTAAGATGGGAGTAGTCTCGACCAGCAAACGATAAACAAAACAGTCCTAGTGCAGCCGGTCAAATCAAAATGGCCTATAATAATAATAATAATTTAGCATTTATATAGCGCTACGAACCCTCAGGCATCTGAGTGCTGCTTACTTACCCACGGTGTGTGAGGCTCCTTTATCAACCTCGGAAGGATGAAAGGCTGAGTTTTGCCCTGCCGGGATTCAAACCTGCATCAGCAGGCTCTGCACAGATGTCAAAGCAAGCGCTCTACTTGCTGTGCTATCGGACTGGCTAACCTATGGTAACAAAACCTAATGCCTGCCCTATCTCTGGTACAAAAAGTGTATAAAGGAGAAATGCATAGAAAGGAAAAATCACTGTTCAAAAGAATAAATGTGATTGAACCAGCTCCCCTCCCCACATTATACCTCACAGAGTAAGACTGTCCTTGTAGGCAGGATGACACAGTCTGGCTCGGTTTAACCAGTTCAGCAACCTGGATGGAGACCGGCTTGTCCTTCCACGTTAAAGCCTCTTTTGCCGACTTCCAAATAACGTTTCAAGCAAATGTTCTTGTAGGCCCCCCCCACTGTTGGGCTCAGACCTATCACGATAAAGTTCAACAAAAACTTGTAAGGGGGCTCCCTTCCCCAAGTTTATTTCACTTCGGATCCCCCTCTGTCGGGCTCGGACCACTTTCGGATGTCAAAGACTTTCGAATGTGCGTGGCTATCTTTGCAGACCACCGCAGGACCACTTCGACTCACGGTTCACGGTTTAATTTTCACTCTCCTTCTCTAGGAGTTCATTTTGTTTATTTCATTCGCTTTATCGCTTCAAAAAATGCACCTTTCACAGAGAACTTCGAGTGGGCTACTTCCTTTTGCCGGACAACTTCACTACTTGGTATCGCCGATTTCACAGCTGTCCTCATTTCAAAGTTCATGCCTTTCTTCGCATCCCTCAACACACGCGTGCAGCCTTCATTTGTGATATAATGTTGCTACTTCAAACTTGAACACACACTGTTCTCTCAGGTCGCTTGCCAACTCACTGGCTGTGTGTGTTTCTTCTGATGTGGGATCTGGCCTTCTCTACATGTCTTTCACAGCCTGTTGGAGGCAACAACCTCCAGTAGGGACCTCTTGAGGATTTCGACCCGCTGCTCTCGTCCTTTGGTCTGTCACTTTGCTCTAGTACGTTTGCTTTCGCCCCGAAGTTCTGCTCGTACATGTGTTCTGCCTTGGAGTCAAGTGCATGACTTTGCCTGCCCCGATTAACGGAACATGTCCAGTACGATGTGTGAAAGTTAGTGTTGTTACTCTCAGTCACCCTCTTCCTCGGCCCAGTGTTTGTGTAAAAAGGGGGGTGGGAGTTGGGACTTCAGAGAATACAAAAAAATAGGATGGGTCAGATAGACAAAATAGGGGGGAGTACTGCGTATTACCATCGGCTGCTTACCCCCACTACCCGAAGACCCCTCACCCAGGTGAAACTCCCACACTGGTCCACCACCAGCGGCTGGATCCAAAAGCGATGGCTGTGCCCTGGCCGCCTGAGAGAGAGATCCCCAGGGACTAGGGGGTGAGACAACCTATGGTTTCTCATATATACCATTTGTACTGTCCTAATTTCCGAGCCCTCCACGCCTACTGTATGTCCTTCAGAGGCCCCTAGGAATTTTGCCAACAACTGCATTTCAGCTGACATCTTTCTCTTGCAAAGACTAGACGAGGACATGGTCCTGACCTTCAGAGGCCACTAGGGATTTTGCCAATAATTGCATATCAGCTGACGGCATCTTTCTCTCACAAAGCCTAGCCAAGGACATAGTCCTGTCCATCAGAGGGCACTAGGAATCTCACCAACAATTGCATTTCAGCTGAAAACATCTTTCTCTTGTCAAGACTAGCCAAGGACAATTCTCTGTGCTTCAATGGCTTTTTTTGGATTATCCCATGACTATGCCAGCGAGCTACCGGATAGAACTACAGAAAGGCCTGCACTTTGTAGTTCAGTGTTTGCCGTTATCTATGTTTTGCGAGAACATTGGCTCCCTTGCCTGAGATAGCCTAAATAGCAATAGATGGGGATGTTTATTTAACCAGAGTACAGTGTACCTAGTTTCATGGTCGCTGGCACACAGACCAGAATAGTGAAAATACTGTGATGCATTTTACTGCAACATGGAAAAGCGAATCGCGCAGCCTGCATTTAAACGCGTTTTCATCACGCTGTGCATTTCGCTGAATATAAATCTGTTTACATCGCAATATGCATTATAGAGAGGAGGCATGCTTTGTATATAATATTAAACTGTTTTCATCGCACAGTGTAGAAGGCCTGGTCTGCGGCTCAGCCCACAGGCCATATTAAGCATGGCTAATATGGGCAGACATAGAAAAAACATGTCAGTGCGCGATGGGCTGTTGGAGTCCGGTGCCTGCAGGCCTTGCAAGAAACCGAGGGGGCACTGTACCGCAGAAGCTGCTTCAGCGTGACGGGATAAATAGTTGCAGCGCTGCAGAGTATCACTTCTGCAGGCATTAGCAGTACACGTGGTATGTACGATCCGAAAGATACGGAGTGCGAGAGCTTCAAAGTCGTCTCATATTTCTCAATCCATCAGTATAGGCTTACCGGGAAAGCAACCACTATGCAACTCCAGTGGCACAAGCTCTGGGATATTACAGAGCGGGAAAGCACCAAAAAGAAAAAGATCATTAATATTCAGGGTTGAGCACCACCATCGAACTGGCGTGCATCACCATCAACTGGCAGTCTCCAAAAAGGAGCAATTTCATCAGGCCAGCATGCTGACATTGATATATATATATTATATTTATAAACAGGTGCAGACCCAGGAGAAATTAAGTTACTCACTGGAGTGACTAACGCAGTCCTAGTCCTTAGTCCCCTTTCCTCCATCCTGCATGGGCGTCCCTCGTTAGGGACGGGAACGGTACCTTTTTCACCAGAAAAATAACACTTCCCCTTTAAATGTATACACGTGCAGGGCTGCTCCCTTAAACCCGCCCACCGGTGCCACACCTCAGTCCCCTTTGACGCGTTGGCTGTATTAGATCATTTAACAACCGTGCAATTTTTGGGGGAAGGATGGTGGGACATATGTAGAAAAGGGGACTAAGGACAAGGCGTGTGTAAGTCACTCCTGTAACCCTTAATTACTCCTATGTCCCGTCCCCTTTCCTCCATCCAGCATGGCCGATTAACACTGACTAGAAAGCCCTGGTGAGGAGAGTGATTGTGGATTCTATGCAAACAGGTTATGCAGAACTGCCTGCCCGAAGGCAGCATCAGCCGGAGCGCTGGTATCCAAACAGTAATGCTTGCAGAACGCTGATGGGGCAGCCCATGCAGCTGCCCTGCTAATCACCTACCAAGGCACATGCATTGAAAAGCGCCCGCTGTTGCTTTCGCCCTGATTTCTTGAGCGTGCATGTCCCTTGGGACCCCCTTGCGCTGTGCCTTGTAAGCCTCGTGGTTGGCCGCGACGATCCATCTGGCTATAGATGCTTTGGAGGCTTGCTCGCCTGGTTTTGATCCTGTGAAGGTGATAAAACAGGTGTCCTGGCCAGGTGGAACTTTAAAGCCTGTCTGACGTCCAGACAGTGGAGCACATTTTCTGCCTGCTCCGCCTGATAAGGGAAGAAGGTGAGGAGCATGATCTCCTCGTTGAGGTGAAAAGATGAGATGACATTTGGGAGGAACATAGGATGAGTGCAAAGCACCACCTTGTCCCGATGAAACACAGTCTAGAGCTCCTTAGCCACTAGAGACTGAATCTTGTCGACTCTGAGAGCCGAGGTGAGCCCCGCCAGGAGCATTGCCTTGAGAGTGACTAATTTAATGTCTACTTTAGCCATGGGCTCAAAATGTTTGTGCACCAGGGTGCAGAGTACCACATTAAGGTCCCAGACTGGGTGCAACCGCCTGATTGGTGGGTACAGTCTTGTTAGCCCCACTAGATGTCTTTTTACCACTTGGTTGGATGACGACAAGCAATACCTGTCAGTTTCCTATATGCCCCTACGGCCGCCAGGTATTTTTGACACGTGTCCACCTGATCTAGCTAAATAAGCAGATAATCCACTACATTTTCTTTGGCCCAGAAGCAGAATCTGGTCCATTTGCTCTTGTACCGTTTCCACGTAGCCTGACTCCTGGCTTCTTGGATTATTTCCAGGTTGTCCCGAGACATCTGGAGATGCTGAAGCGTTACCTGCTCAGGGACCGAGCTGCTAGGGCTAGTTTCTCCGGGAGGGGTGAATCACTGCTCCCTCTTGCTGTACCAGGAGAGGGTCCGGCCCAAGAGGGAAGCAAACCAGAGGTTTGTCCAACAACTGCAGTAGGTCTGAGAACCACAGCCTGGCCGACCACTGTGGAACTGTTGGAATGAGATGCAGTTGGCACGCTTCCCTGATCTTGCCGATGACCGTGGAGAAGGGGGGTGGGAGGGAGGGGTAAGCCCACATTCCATTCCATTGAATCTGTAGGGCATCCACCAGGGAACCCTGGCCCCAGCCAAACCAAGGAGGAGAACCTCTGGCACGTCTGGTTGCTCTCCATCGCAAACAGGTCTATGCTCGGGTGCCCCACCTACTGAAAATGTCTGTAAGGACCTTCTAGTTCAACTGCCACTTGTAGTTATCCGACCCCAGTTGGCTGAGGCTGTAAGCCTCTAGATCAGCCACTAGTACCGACTCACCCAGAAGGTTCACTACCTAAATTCACATGTCCTGCACAGTGGCTGTCATGATGCCTACCCCCGGACTTCCGGTCAAGTCCATCAGTCCAGAGGGTAGACATCCAGCCCCTTCTTGGAACCCACAAAGCCCTGTTTAGGGGCTCTATGGATTCAGTCCTGGCGCCGTAGGCACCAGGCTCATACAGTTAAACTTACCTCATGCAGACCATGCCGCAAGGAACTCAAGCATTGGCCTTTGTGAGGTCAGGGAAGGACTACTTTTCTTCAGGGACTATTTTTTACTTGGGTGTGGTGCTTGGAACTATTTACTTGGGACTACTTTGGAAGCTATTTAAACCACGCCCAAAGAGCAGAACACGCTTCGCGTTATTCTGCATTCAACAGCGTAACGCTCACCGTGCCTACAGCCAGCATCCTGTTAAATGCAACGCCCGCTCCGAATCCAGACCGCATCCTGGGAAGAAGGAGAAAAGGTTAGAGAAAGAACCTACCTTCTAATCTTCATCGGCTCCTGAATCCACCGCATTCCTGCACAAGGAAAAAGACTTTGAAAAAATAAACACGTCGCACCGCTAGCAGCTGCGCCGTGGCATCCTTACCAGTCTTCACAGCATCCACACGATCCGGCGCAGTTTACATCTCTTCGTAGCTGCATTCTCGGCACGTAGAGGAAGACAAGAAAAAACAAGGTGAGCCGAGAGCAAACAGACAATCTTGGTTACCGCCAGGCACTTACTTGATTTGCCGCCCGAGGTATAATTCTTCGGCATCCAGTATCTTCTTAAGCCGCACCTGTAAAAGGACAAAAGCACTTGGTTAGAGACATTTAGAATCATTATTTTCTACCGGACAGTGCTGGGTAATACAGACTCTTACCTTAGCGCGACCTGCTGCCAATCAGGATAATTTCTTTGGGACCAAGCTGCAAGATAAATAAAGGAAAAGGGACATGAGTGAATAGCAGATATTGAAACTCTAAAGACTATATAATTACGGCTCCACGCCACATTCCCCAGAGCCCTATTTCGTCTGGAACTCACCCTAATCCTTCGATCCAGTGGAGTAACTGGCATTCTACGCGTCCCTGCAATCAGCGCAGGATGGGGAGCTCATCATTTCGAGCACTAAGGTGAGGACATAAAGGGAATATCGGAGGTGTTCAGTGGGAACGAATTGGGAGCAGGTATCCTCGCAATCCACGGGTGGCTAACTCCCTTCAATTGTTTTCAGGAAACTACTCTTACGGGTCAAGCAGACAAAACTAGGAGGGCCAGTCCAGTCAGCCATCTCCGCCCTACGAGTCACGCTGGTGGAGACCACTGCTGTTCAGTCCCATTCAACGCCCCTGCAGGAACCAGGTGAGCGTAACAGAACGCAAAGCCTTAATACAAATTCCCACCTGGGCGTTATGGAGACCTCAGAAACTTACCAACTAGCCCAGTTACTGGGAGAACTCAGGGCTGAAGTGCATTCCGCCTGCCAAGAAACCAATGCTCTCCGGAGAGAGCTGATGTGTCTAAGGAACGCACTGACGATCTTGCTAGGAAACTATTGCAAAACCAAGCTGGGCAAACACCCCTACCTGGACTCGGGGGTACCTCAACTCACGCTCAAACAAGTAACCCTGTGCAAGTACTTTTACCAGGAAATATTCCCTTAACACCACCTGAACGCTTTGCAGGGGACCCAAAAAGGTTCGCTGTGTTTATGAACCAGTGCCACTTGTATTTTCTATGTAGACCTGGAGCCTTTCCGAATGACCAAGCAAAGGTAGCCTTTGTTTTATCTTATCTCAGCGGTAGTGCAGCAGATTGTTCAATTCCACTAGTCAATCAGGATGACCCTCCTTCTTCGGGATTTCCAGGGTTTTCAATTAAGCATGGAAAGACTGTTTGCCCGACACTCACAAGGACAAGCCCTGGATAACAAACTTTTGTCCCTACGTCAGGGCAATCAGGATCTGTTGACCTACATCGCAACCTTCAATAGGTTGGTGGTAGAAACCGGATGGCCAGAGGCAAAGCGTATTACGTTATTTCATCGAGGACTTTGAGGTGAGCTCAAAGACGTTTTAGCACAAGTGGTGAACCACCTCAGGAGTTCTCTGAATATATAGATCTGGTGGTCCAGTTAGATCACAGACTTCAGTATAGAAAGACTGATCGAGCTAAATTCGAGAATCGGGTATTTGTTAAGCCCAAGGATAATGTTACCCCCAAGGGAACAGATGCATCAGAACCTATGCAGATCGGGGGGGAGGGGAGTTAAAGGACCTCTGACTCAAAAGGAAAGAGAAAGGAGACGGCAATTACAACTGTGCCTGTACTGTGGATCTTCGGGACACTTCCTACGGGATTGCCCAGTAAAACCACCCAAGAAGGTGGTAGGAGCTGCTGACAAAAGCCTCATGGAGACTGACTCGGGGAAACGACCACGCCCGACAAGCGTAGAGGTCCGCTTGCCAAGCATGAAGAAGGACGCTCAGACCTCGCATCTCATCATACCAATGGTCCTTATTGATCCTAGGCAGCCATCTCGTATGCACGCAGTAAGAGCATACATTGATAGCGGAGCCATAGGAAACTATATGGACCACGAATTGGCCTCAAGGATGAACCTACCTCTTTGCAAAAAGATCGCAACAGAGGTCATCACAACTGTCGATGGAACTGAAATTGCCTCTGGACCAGTAACTCATTCCATTACAGAGATGATGCTGTTGGGTCAAGATGGTCATCGAGAAAGTATTGTGTTTGACTTAATCAAGGCCCCACAGTTCCAAATAATTCTGGGAATGCCATGGTTGGAAACGCATAATCCTTGTATTGAATGGCGAGAAAAGAGAATGACCTTCCCGGATTGTGTGCACACTTGTTATCAAAAAAAAACTTTGAACAAAAGCCTGGCCTCAGTCACGGATTCAACTACTCAGTTACCTCAGAAATACCTAGACTTTCAGGATGTTTTTCAGAAGGATCAAGCAAATACGCTACCACCTCACAGATCATACGATTGTCACATCGATCTCATACCCGGTGCCCAAGTTCCATGCAGTAGAATTTACGACCTTACACAACCCGACCACCTTCACCTTTGACAATATTTGGATCAATATCTTGCCAATGGTTTTATTCGCCCATCCAAGTCCCCAGTAGCCTCAGCATTATTCTTCGTGCCAAAAAAAGAAGGTGACCTTAGAACGTGTATAGATTATCACGCTTTAAACCAAATTACGGTAAAAAAACGATACCCGCTGCCTCTTATCCCGGAACTACTGGACCAAGTAAAGGATGCTTGTATCTATACTAAGTTAGACCTCCGAGGGGCATATCAACTGGTACGTGTAAGAAAAGGCGATGAATGGAAGACCGCCTTTCGCACCAAGTACGGATTGTTCGAGTATCAAGTGATGCCTTTCGGGCTGTGCAATGCACCGGCAGCCTTCCAGTATTTTATGAACAATGTCCTTCGAGAACTCATTGACGTCTGCGTCGTAGTTTATATAGATGACATCCTAGAGTACTCTTCCTCTGAATCAGACCATGTTAAGCACGTTCGTGCAGTCCTTGAAAATCTACGCCAGCATAAGCTATATGCAAAATTGGAAAAATGCACTTTTCACTCTACAGAAGTGGAATTCCTTGGATTTATCCTGACCCCAAATGGAGTTCGAATGGACTCTCGAAAAGTGGACGCCATCCTTAAGTGGCCTTCACCCACCTCGGTTAAAGAAGTACAAAGCATGATTGGATTTGCTAATTTCTACCGCAGATTTATCCCTGACTTCTCACATATTGTACATCCCATCACAGCACTCTTTTGCGAAAGAACAAACGCTTTTCATGGACAGAAGCAGCAGAAAGGGCCTTCCAGGATCTAAAACAAAAATTCATGTCTGCACCTGTTTTAAGGTACCCACGTCCCGAGCTTCCATACCTTGTTGAAACAGATGCGTCCAGTTTAGCCATGGGGGCTGTTCTTTCCCAGAGGGATCCTGAAACTGGCCAACTTCATCCAGTGGCATTCTGGTCAAGAAAATGTTCGGCACCCGAATTAAACTATGCAGTTACCGACAAAGAACTATTGGCTATCAAGTCTGCATTCAAGGCCTGGCGGCATTATCTTCTCGGTGCTAGGCATACCATCACTGTAATGACCGATCACAGAAATTTGCAATATTTAAAGACAGCCAGAGCCCAATCTTCACGTCAACTTAGATGGGCCTTATTCTTTGCGGAATTTGACTTTGTGATTACTTATCGACCAGGTTGTAAAAATGGTAAAGCAGATGCCTTATCTCGTATTGGAATGGGAGAAGCATATTCCAACCCTGAACCAGTGCCTATAATTTCGGAGAAAAGAATCCTGGGCATAACAACTCTAAAAACCTTGGAAGACATCCATTTAAAGGTCCAACAACTTTTCGATCAGGCAGCCTTACAGGACTGGTCAAACAAAGGCCAGCATTATTCAGTTAACGATCATCTACCGTACGATCAAGGTCGTCTATTTCTACCAAACAAAGAATTACAAGAATTAGTTATTTCCAATTACCATGATGCTCTAATTGAAGGACACCCTGGAATCGCAAAGACAGAAGCCAAGATTAAAAGACAATTTTGGTGGCCAACTTGGCAAAAAGACGTGAAAACATGTGTGATGTCCTGTGGTATTTGCGCCCAAAACAAGACCTTGAAGTAGAAACCAGCTGTCCTGTTACAACCTTTGTACATTCCATGCACACCATGGCACACCATATCTTTAGACTTTATCACTGATCTCCCTCTGTGTAACAGATTTAACACCATCCTCGTCACAGTGGACCTTTTTTCCAAGATGGCTCATTTTATTCCTCTGAAAGGGCTACTTACAGCCTGGACCTTGGCCAAGGAATTTCTTGAAAATATAGTTCGGATACACGGATTTCCTTCTGTATTGGTCTCCGATCGAGGTAGCCAGTTTATTTCACAGTTCTGGAGAAAATGCTGTCAATTGGCTCAAATCGACGTGAGGCTGTCAACCAGCCATCATCCCCAGACCGATGGTCAGACGGAGAGGACCAACCAAACTCTTGAACAATACCTACATTGTATGTTACATCAAACCGAAAACAACTGGTAGGAAATCTTATGGATAGCTGAATATGCATATAACAACTCTTTGCATTCAGGAACCGGACAAAGTCCCTTTTATATCATATATGGGCGTCACCCTCGGACCGCCGAACTTGACTCACCTCAATACTTAGAAATGCCCGCAGTGAATCATCTACACGCTGCTATGACACAAGCCTTTGAAAGAGCAACAGAACATTTGAGACAAGCTAAAGAAAGATACAAGAAAACTGCAGATCAACATAGAAGTGAAGCCCCACATTATCAGATTGGAGACCAAGTTTGGTTAGATACGAAACACATACCTTTAAAGGGAACTCGGACCTTTAACCCTAGATACTTGGGACCTTATACTATTAAAGCCATTATCAACCCAGTGGCCGTTAAGTTGAACTTACCTCCAACTATGCGTGTTCACCCCGTCTTCCATGTTTCACTCCTGAAACCAGTACAACCTGGAACACGACTAGCCAAACCACCATGCCCCATCTTAATAGACGGTGAACCCGAATTTGAAGTTAAAGACATTCTGGACTCTAAAATGGTCGAATCAAGACTTTTTTACTTAGTCGACTGGAAGGGTTACGGGCCACAAGAAAGGTCATGGGAGCCTAGCGATCACGTTCATGCACCCCAGTTGGTGAAGAAGTTCCATTGGAGTTTCCCAGATAAGCCAGGAACAGAGAGGAGGTCAACCTTAGGAGGGGCCTTGGGGGTGGGTGGGTGCTGTCATGATGCCTACCCCCGGACTTCCGGATCAAGTCCATCAGTCCAGAGGGCAGACATCCAGCCCCTTATTGGAACCCACAAAGCCCCGGTTAGGGGCTCTATGGATTCAGTCCTGGCGCCGTAGGTGCCAGGCTCATATATGGGATCAGTCCTGGCGCCGTAGTCGCCAGGCTCATACAGTTAAACTTACCTCATTCAGACCATGCTGCAAGGAACTCAAGCATTGGCCTTTTTTGAGGCCAGGCAAGGACTACTTTTCTTCAGGGACTATTTTTTACTTGGGTGTGGTGCTTGGAACTATTTACTTGGGACTACTTTGGAAGCTATTTAAACCACGCTCGAAGAGCAGAACACGCTTCGCGTTATTCTGCATTCAGCAGCGTAACGCTCACCATGCCTACAGCCAGCATCCTGTTACCTGCCACGCCAGCTCCGAATCCGGACCGCATCCTGGGAAGAAGGGAAGAAGAAAAGGTTAGAGCAAGAACCTACCTTCTAACCTTCATCGGCTCCTGAATCCACCGCATTCCTGCACAAGGAAAAAGACTTTGAAAAAATAAACGCGTCACACCGCTAGCAGCTGCGCCGCACCATACTTACCAGTCTTCACAGCATCTCCACGATCCGGCGCAGCTTACATCTCTTCGTAGCTGCATTCTCGGCACCTAGAGGAAGACAAGAAAAAACAAGGTTAGCCGAGAGCAAACAGACAATCTTGGTTACCGTCAGGCACTTACTTGATTTGCCGCCCGAGGTATAATTCTTCGGCATCCAGCATCTTCTTACGCCGCACCTGTAAAAGGACAAAAGCACTTGGTTAGAGACATTTAGCATCATTATTTTCTACCGGACAGTGCTGGGTAATACAGACTCTTACCTTAGCGCGAACTGCTGCCAATCAGAAGAATTCCTTTTGGACCAAGCTGCACGATAAATAAAGGAAAAGGGAAATGAGTGAATAGCAGACATTGAAACTCTAAAGACTATATAATTACGGTTCCACGCCACATTCCCCAGAGCCCTATTTCGTCTGGAACTCACCCTATTCCTTCGATCCAGTGGAGTAACTGGCATTCTACGCGCCCCTGCAATCAGCGCAGGATGGAGAGCTTTCATTTCAAGCACTAAGGTGAGGACAGAAAGGGAATATCAGAGGTGTTCAGTGGGAACGAATTGGGTGCAGGTAACCTCGCAATCCCCGGGTGGCTAACTCCCTTCAATTGTTTTCAGGAAACTACTCTTACGGGTCAAGCAGACAAAACTAGGAGGGCCAGTCCAGTCAGCCATCTCCGCCCTACGAGTCACGCTGGTGGAGACCACTGCTGTTCAGTCCCGTTCAACGCCCCTGCGGGAACCAGGTGAGCGTAACAATGGCCCACTCCCAAATGGCTATTGCCAGACTGCACAAAGGTGGGGATCTGGTGCCCCCATTTGCTGAGGTAATACATGCAGGTAGAGTTGTCTGTCTGAATGCACACTACTCTGCTCTTGATGATGGGAAGGAATGCCCTGAGCGCAAGCCAGATAGCCCTAAATTCCAACCAGTTGATATGGTTCTGCTGGTCATCCCTCAACCATACATCATGCACAGCATGTCTACCAGGGTGGCCCCCTCCCCTGGAGGGAGGAGTCTGTCGTAATGATGGGATCCGCCTTGGGCAGTCTGAAGGGTCTGCCCACCAAGAGGTTGGACTCTTGCCTCCACCAGTACAGGTCCTTGTGCAGGTGGGCGAGTATGGCGATTGCTGCCACCTGAGTTCCAGATTCCTAATCCCAGGAGGCTGAAAAGTGTAGCTGCAGCCTCCTCATTCATAGCATGTTGTAGGGAACTACCAGGAGACAGGCCCGCATCACGGCCAATAGGTGCTGATATCACCAGGCCATGGTTACAGTCCTGCTGAGGAAGTGACTCACAGCGGCCTCGATAGTGGTCACCCTTTCCCTCGTGGGGAATACCATTTGCCTCTGTGTGACCCAAGAATACCAGTGTTTATGTTGGTTGTACCTGCAACTTCTGGAAGCTGATTCAGAACCCCAGCTCGTAGAGTGTGTTCATGAGCTTGCCGGCTGAATAACTGACTTGCTCCAGAGACCCTGCTCGGTCTAATCATTCATCGAAATACGGGTATACATAATGGCCCTCCGAGCAGAGCAGAGCCGCCACTGTATTCATGAGCCTTGTGAAGACCCTGGGCACTGAATGTCATGATCTCTGCTTCCAAAAGGTCAGGGTTTTCCCAACTCCCTTGGAAGCAGATCCATAACCCAGGTTCCGAGTGCCAACCAGTTCCAATTGGGACCTTTTGGACCCAGTCCTGGCGCCAGTGGCACCAGGCTCATAAATATGCCCAGTCCCAGCGCCGGAAGCGCCGGGCTCATAATGCTTGGGTGGACTTACCTGCAGCAGACCATGCTGCTTACTTGCCTGCCAGTTGAGCCTCTGATCCTCTTCTGTTTGGAACTACTTTTCCTGTTGGGTGGGGCAGGAGCCACTCCCTAGATTCAGAACACTGGAACTCTTCTGGAAAGCAGGAAGTCTTTTCTTACCTAGGCGTGGCTGTGGAAGGAGACACCTAAGCACTACAGGAGGCTATTTAAACCACACCCGATGGATGAATCTTGCTTTGCGTTATTCTGCATCCTCTGCAGCAGAACGCTCATCGTGTCTTCTGCATCTGATCCTGGGCCTACGGAAAAAGGCTTACCATCCTGAATCCAGTCTTCAGCAACACCTATAAAGACAAGAAAGAACAGGTTAGCATTACGGTCTTCAGTGACAGCTCTTCACTTACCTGGTCCATCGGCTGTCACCAACGCCTCGCGCTGCATTCCGGCATCTGAAAGACAAAGGCTTACCTACTCTTCGTGCGCTCCGGAGGTCTTCACACTGCATTCCGGCATCTGAAAGACAAAAGCTTACCAACTCTTCGCACGCTCCGGAGGCCTTCGGCGCTGCATCCCGCATCTGAAAGACAAAACAAGGTGCGTTTAAAGACATTGGGGAACTTTAATACTCACGTGCCATTACTCCTTTCCACATCTAACCCAGTGGGTATTCCGGCACCCTGCAGCCGCTCCGAACTTGTACCTGCAAAATAAAAAGACAGTTAGAGCGCATCGTGAAGCAGGCAACAAGCGCTTACTTACGTGCTTCCAGGCGCTTCTATTCATCACACGGGCTCCATCTTCAACTCACTTCAGCCCGTCATCTGCCATCGCCGGAACCCTGCAAAACAAGAAACATCATTACTAAAGACTTTGAAGACATTAGAATTACTCGAAACTTACCGTTCGTGCAGTAAACGACGGACAGCAGTCCTCTGAAGTCAAGAGGCCTGCTCCCCTTATCCAGCGAAGAAACTGGTTACAGCACCCTACCCCGAGGCAGATGGAGAGCACGGCGTTCACTTACCTAAGGTGAGAGCGTTAACCTTTGGGGTTCTACAGGAGAAGAGAAAGGGAAGAAGAGAGAGACATTCAATAACCCAGTTCCTTAATCCCATATTTTCTATCTGCAGACATCTTACCCTTCGAGTCAGACATACAGTGCACAGAGGTCCAGCCCAAAGAGCCAGCCGTGTGTTACACATCACCTTTGAAGATACGGTATAAGCCCAGTCAAGACCGGCGCCTCTACGGGAATCAGGTGAGCGTTACACTGAATTAAGGCCAAATGATAGCACCTTGTCTTGGAAATGCAGACACATGACCCCGAAACCTGAGGAAGGGTCGATGAGACTGCGCTATGGGGACGTGAAGTATGTGTCCTTCAGATCCAGGAAGCACGTCCAGTCTCCCCCGCACAGCGTATCTGCAATCAGAGTTGGAGTCACCATTTTGATTTTCTGTGGAGTTTAAGAAGGAATGATCTAGGACAACTAGCAGGCCTGCCTGGTTCTTCTTCTGAATAGCAAAGATGCAGCAATAAAATCCCAACCCATTCTGGAGGATTGGAACCGCCTCTACTCCCTTGCTCGCAATAAGCAAGCAAATCTACGCTAGGAGTGATGGTGTCCCGATTTGTGGGAGAGAGAACAAGGAGGAGATGGCAGAGGTAACCGGAAGTCCCGTGAGATTACAGAAATCACTGAGGCAGCCGCGAACCATGCCCTCCAAGCCTGACTGTGAAGAGCCAACTTGCCCCTGACTGAGGTGTTGTGAATCAGAAAAGTCCTGTCATTGCTTCTTTGGTTCTGAGGCTGGCAGACCTTTGGTGTTTACCCCTGTGCTGGCTGGGTCCGGCTGCCTGGCCCGGCGGTCTTGGAAGCCCCGGAACCTGCCGAAGGTCTGGCCTTTGTCCGAACGAGACTGGCCCTGCCAAAATGTTTAGCTGCTGGTTTGGTAAGAATAGCCAGAGATTTGGCTGTCTGGGAGCTGCTTTTCTTTTTGTCCGGATCCTTGTCTGTGGTGGAGTGGAACAAGTTGCCTTTCTCGAAAGGGAGATCTTAGATTCTCTCTTGGACGTCAGGATTGAACCTGGTTGCCCTCCGCTAAGCCGTCCTTCTCATGTCTATGGCTACACAGACGACGCTACCTGCTGTATCAATGTGGGCGACGGTAGCCTACATGATGTCTTGCGCCACCAACTTGGCTTCTGCCAAGCCGGCCTTAAAGGATGCCTGCCTGTGGGCTAGGTAGGTCCGGGAGGAAGTCAGCAATTTTGCTCCACAGCCTTTCGATTGCTGGGGCCAATATGGCATAAGTGTTGGCCTGTCTTCGATGGAGACCCACATTGGAATACATTTTCTTGCCGTAGGCCTCTAGGACCTTCTCCTCCTTGCCTACAAGCGCGGGAGTGGACGTGCTTGCCGATGACGTCTGCGGTTTGGGGTACATGGATGCTGCCGCGATGATGGATGGCAGTGGCTGAGGGTGAATTGATGACAGCAGTAGTGAGTCGCCCCCCACTTGCCTAAATTTCGCATCTAGTCTCTTCCATTTGTCGGCTGTGTGGAGTGAGGTTTCACCCACCCTTTCTTAGTTAGGGCGTCCACATCCTTCTGCAGTGGAATCCCGGTCCTAGACTCTGAGAACCTGTGCCAAGACCCCAGTTTATGGCTGTTTCTTTTGTGGCTGGGGGATGCTGAGGTATTCCGCCAGGACGGCGATTCTGTCGTGGAATGTACTTGCCGACGAAGTTGTGTCCTGCTCCTCGTCGTCAGTGTTCTGCTGATCCCCCTGTGCCGATAGGGACCGCTGGGTCAACTGGCATACAATCGTGTGGTGGTGGCTGTGAGGGTGTTGCAGGTGGAGGCGGGGCAGCGGCACCCGGAGCCATCAGTGTTCTAGGTTGCAGCAGCGGCGTGGGTTGCACCAGCGCCGGCTGCTGAGGTAGCATGGAGGGTATCATGTCCTGTATTATGCCCTTAAGACTGTTTCCCATCTTCAGGGACCACATGAGCATTGAATTTATCAAAGAAACGTTCATCGCAGGCTGGCTGGGAGTGCTCCTGGGGCAGAGCTGCTGTGGTGACATAAACCCCTGCTGCCTGTCTACGCTATGCAAGAACAACGCTTCCGTGTAGCGTGCTTGTCCTGTGATGGTCAGGTAAGTTGTGCACCAAGTGACCTGTGGCATAGGCACCCATTCTGGCCTTGCAGTGGTTTCCCGCCTTTGGGGTTTGCTGGATTGGCAGGTTTCTGGTCTGGCCGCCATTTTGTCAGTGTGAGCTGCCATTTTTTCCACGCCTTCTGCACGTGGATCTGGGTTCAGCCTGTTTGCTCGTATGCGTAGGCTCTGTCCCTCCCTGCACCTCAGGCATACATCTAGTAGGCTGTTGGCCCCCGGCCATGATGCTGGTAGAGCCGTCTGCATTGCATTTAGGCGCCCCTCAGGCATAGGCCTGGTAATAGTGCAAAGGCCCGCAGGACGAGTCCCGGTGTTTGAACCCTTGGCTCCTTGACGGCAGGACCAGGAGGATTCTCGGACCCCTCGGCCGAAAGGCCGGTAGCTGCTGCAGCCTCAGTGCTTTTCATGCCGCTGATAGGGCCCCACTGGCCCCTCCCATCAGAAGGCTTCCCTGGGAAGGAGCACCCCTGCAGGGTGCTTTGCTGAACAATATACTTGCTTTCTTGGTCTTCCTCTGCCCATACTCCTTAAAGTGCTCCCCAGAAACCAGGAGAACAGCTCCCTCCACCGAGCCAACCGGTTCTGGAGGGAACGGGGAGTGAGCGTGACGCACGCCGAGCAGCCTTCCCAGCTGTGGTCTTCTCCCAGGCACCGGAGTCAGAGGGCACCTACTGAAGCCTGCCGCAGACGAAATGCGCCGGGGACCTGCTTGGGCACCGGTGGCCCTTGTTAAAGGGAAAGTGTTATTTTTCTGGTAAAAAGGTTCAGTTCCTAGCAAGGGACTCCCATGCAGGATGGAGGAAAGGGGATGGGACGTAGGAGAACCTGCAGTGTTAACACAAGGCACACCCAGACCCACTGGAAAGCAGCTGCATACTCTTAATAGATGGGGCAGGTCCAAGACACCTGCAGAGACCCACCAGCAATAGCAAAATGCACAGCCCGAGTGAGTACAGCGAACCCCACACAAGCCATAAAAGGGCAGAGAGCATTACGTGCAGGCTTGGGGCCAATCTCACATGGTAGGAGTTTGATGGATGACTTGCTTGCATTCTCTCGAAGGATGCAAGAGCTGAGGGCTGATGCCCCGGATCGGTATAACAGGATCAAGGGGGAAGAAAGCCTGCAAAGCCCGCAGCAGCCAGACCCTCCCCCTGGGCTAGCTGCGCAACAAGAAAGGTGGCAGTAGAAAAGTCAGGTCTTGAGAGCGAAAGGGCCGACATCATGATGATGACATGTCCAGTTCAGACGAAAAGGACTCAGGGGATTGTGATGAATCATCTGAAGAGAGTTCAGAGGAAAGGGAGAAGTCATCCCAAGCCCATCACCAAGAAATAAAACTTCCAAGAAAAGAAATAGACCAGGAGAGGAGGAAGAGTAGGGCGATTTATTCAACACAGACTCCCTAATACACCCTAGTTATATTATGTTAAGTACACTTCTAAAGCGCAATGTACATCCAAAGGCATCTTGGCGCTATAAACCATTCAGGCCCTGACCAGAGCAGCATTACAGAAGGAACAAACCTAAAACAAATGGGTCTTTAGTAGGGGGCAAAAGGATAAATTAGGCGTCACAGGCCGCAGAACACGGGGAAGGGAGTTCCAGGCTTTCACAGAAACCACAGAAAAGGCTTGCCCTCCTACACGAGAGCGCTTTACAGAAGGGATCCGAATTGTCAAAGACGATTGAGAGCACAGAGCCCTAGCAAGAATATAAGGACAAAATTTGGCCTGAATGTATTCAGCTCTATTTTTATAGAACGCTCTGTGCACAATACACAGGGACTCGAATAGAACACGTTTCTCTACCAGGAGCCAGTGTAATTGGTGTAGTAGTGGGATCATACGGGAACCAAAAGGAGGATGAAGAATCACCCTGGCCGCCATGTTTTGTAACAACTGAAGGCGGCAAAGCAGATAAGCTAGCTGTGCCAGGTAGAGGACATTGCAGTAGTCAATACCACTAAGAACCAGAGAAGAGACCACTGGGGCATGGAAGCAAGAGGGGACAAAAGGAAGAACTTTGCGAAGAGTCTGCAACTTTAAGTGACCATATTGACAAACAGTGAAACCCTGGTCCATCATTGACAGCGAGGCAGAGATTTTTACACCCAGATCCTTCACCTCTGCAACTGGAGAAGGGCAGGGCCAAAGAGTGGAAGGCCAAAAATCAGGGGTCCAGTATAGAAAAGGATCACAGCAACCTACAACCAGCAACTCTGTTTTCTCAGCATTAAGGTTCAGCCAGTTGTCGAACATTCACCCTCCCCACAGCATTAAGGCAGTGCCTCAGCTGTGCAGCTGTCTCAGAGGAAGAGAGAACAAGCAGCAAAATAATTTGCGTGTCATCTGCATAGGAGTAGCACATGAAGCAGTGGGAGAGGATGAGTCCGACAAGTAGTTGAATATAAATGTTAAACAGAATGGGAGATAAAGCGGAGCCTTGAGGGACTCCACAAACTAAAGCCATAATTTTAGAATAGAAAGGAGATAGAGAGACAGACTGAGATCGACTCTCCAAGAAGGAGGAAAACCATGCAAGTACTTGTCCAGAGAGTCCAGCCCAGGACCGACGAGTGATCAGGGTGGGGTGGTCAACAGTATCAAAGGCAGCCGATGGGTCTAGTAAAATCAACGCCCCCACTCCACCCTGCTCAACAAGGCGTGTCAGATTATCCACTACTGATACAAGTACTTATTCCGTGCCCTTACCCGGGTGAAAGACAGACTGAAATAGATGAAAGAAATTAGAAGACTCTATAAATGAACTAATCAGGGGGGTGATCAAGGATTCCATCAGTTTCATAAGGAATGGCAAACGTGAAATTGGGCGGAAATTTGATGGAACAGAGGGATGAAATTGTGTTTTCTTTAGGCGTGGGATCAGAAGGCCACCCTTCAGCTCCTCCAGGATAGTTCCTGCGGCAAAGGAGTCTGACTGCAGATGTGATCCCAACGGGCGATCTGGGTGTAGATGTTTTTAAGAATGGACAAATGGATAGGGTCCAGGGGTGAGGCAGATTTCAATTTATTTATAGCTTCAAAAACATCCTGGACAGTAAAAGAGGGCTGGTGGACCATCCTATATTTGGGATACAAGCGGGGCCAAGCAAAGGCTGAGAACCTGACAAGGCAGTAGCATTAGCTATATCGCTGCGAATGGTGTCGATCTTACCCCTGAAGAAGTCAGCCAGGGATTCGCAAAAGGTTTGGGATGGAGCGATCGAAGACTGGGTAGGAACAGAGGAGGACAAAGAATGGACTACATCAAACAGTGAAAGGCAAAGAAAAGTTTGCTTAGCAAGGCGGATAGCTGTCTGATAGGAGAAAGTAGCTAGACGGAGTAAAACGTTGTCTGCTGGCCTATATGCTAACCGCCCTTTTCTTTCGGCTTGTCTTCACTTAGCCTTGAGGGATTGCAATTCCTCAGTAAACCAGGCTCAGAGAGGCAATGTTTTTGTTTACAGTTTTTCAGAGGAGTGAGACAGTCAGAAGCCCTGCTGAGTGATTGCATGAGAATGGGTAGATTACAGCTGGCAGGGTCACCACAGTTCTTAATAAGGAACAAGTTACTTACCTGTAACTGTTGTTCTCCAGCATGGGTCTGGCATGGATTCACATGCTCATGAATATTCCCCGTCGTAAGGCTGGGAATCCTCGGTAAAGAAAAAATCAGTTTCAGTTTCGTTTCTGAACTGTCTTTCTCCTAATAACCTATCACTGGTCTGTGGGTCATACTGCCCCCAGCCAATGACTGCCCTGTACCTAAGCCCTTCCTCTGGCAACCATCTTCAGATTTGGTAGCACGTAAAGTGGCAGTAGCACCAAGTGAAGAGCCGCAGAGGGGTAGGAGGGAGGGTTCGCATGTGAATCCATGCCAGACCCCATGCTGGAGAACAACAGTTACAGGTAAGTAACTTGTTCCTTCTCCAGCATGGAGTCTGGCATGGATTCACATGCTCATGAATACAAGAATACATAGCAGTACACACATGCACAATCACGGGAGGAGGCAAGGTTCAACATTAAGCATTTCATCACTCAACATTAAGCATCTCTTACCTCCTCAACAGGCCCACCTTCAGGCGAACAGGTTGCGCAGCACTGCCTGGCTGACTCCGGACTCCTCCCTGGAATTCTGGTCGACGCAGTACAATCTCGTGAAGGTGTACGTCGACCTCCACGTAGCAGCCCTGCAAATGTCCAGCAGGGGCACACCAGATAGGAACGCCATTGTAGCAGCGATCGCTCTGGTCGAATGGGCACTCGGACGGCCGGCCAATGGTCGGTTTGCCAAATGGTGACAGTGCATGATGCAGCCGGAGAGCCATCTGGAAATGGAAGCCTTCGAGAGGGCCTTTCCTTGGTTCAGAGGTCCAATGTTCACAAACAGCTGTGATGTCATCCGAAAACTCTTCGTGCGGTTCACGTAGAACTTCAATGCTCTAGCTACATCCAGCGAGCGCAAAGTACTCTCAGTCGGCGAAGAAGGTGACGGGAAGAAAACAGGTAACACCCAGGGCTCGTTGAGATGGAAGTCCGACAGCACCTTGGGCATGAAGGAGGGGTGCGTCCTCAGCACCACCCTCGTATTGTGAAAAGTCAAGTATGGAGGTTTACAGGAGAGGGCCTGGATCTCTCCCACTCGTCATGCGGAGGAAATGGCCACAAGAAACGCAGTCTTCCACGACAGTAACTTCAACGGTGCCGAATGCAGTGGCTCGAATGGCGGCCTCATGAGCCTGGACAGCACCATGTTGAGCTCCCACGCCGGGGCTGGAGCCTTCACCGGCGGGAATGACCTGAATAGTCCCTTCATAAACTTGCTGCTAGATGGATCCTGATCGACGTGTGCGCCAGCCCCGCCTTGGCCAGTGACAGTAGGTACGGCAGCACCTGAGGGGCCGTAATCCGCAGAGGGTTAATCATCTGTGCACAGCACCAGACAGAGAACCTCTTCCATTTGTGTCCATAACACTTGAGAGTTGAGGGCGCCCTGGCCTTTGCAAGCACCTCCTTGCAGTCCGCCCGGATATCATACCCACCAAACTCTAGCGCTGCAGGAGCCAGGCCTGCAAGTTCAGCGACGCCGGATCGTGGTGGAGGATGGCGCCTCCTTCTCTGATGAGGAGATCCGCGTCCGTCGGCAGTTTGACTGGGGGGGGGACGCTGACATGTCCAAAAGGTCCGGGAACCAGATCTGCCTCGGCCACACCGGTGCGACGAGGATCATCCTGCACCAGGACCGTTTGAGTTGGTTGATGAGTCGCAGCAGCAACGTCAACGTAGGAAACGCATACAGGAAAAGGCCGTCCCAGGGGAACGAGAAGGCATCGCCCATGCTCCCCGGCTGGGGAAACCTGCTGGCGAACCTCTGGCAGTTGGTGTTCGTCAGAGTCGCGAACAGGTCGATCTGGGGGGAAGCCCAGGTCAAGAGGGACGGAAGGAACGACCTGAGGGCCCAGTACACGCCTCAGAGCTCCAGGACGTTGATGTGTAGTGACCTCTCCTCCGGCAGCCAAAGGCCTCTTGCGTGGAGATTTCCGGAATGAGACCTCATCCCTGCAGGGATCCAGGGAGGCGTCCGTCATCACCGTCTCCTGATGGGCCGGGGTCTGGAAGTCCATACCCGCCGTCAGATGCATGCGGGTGCCCCACCACTGGATCGCTAGTCGAAAGGTCTCATTGAGTGAGATCCTGTCTTCGAAGTTGCCTGTCGCTTGCATCCAACAGGCGTCGAGGAACTCATGCAGTGGTTGCATCCGTAGTCTGCAAAGGCGCACAAGGTAAATGCAGGAGGACATTATGCCGAGGAGGGACTTGACGACCATGGTCGACAGCCGTTGCACCTTACCTAGGATGGCCTTCAACCTCTCCTCCAACGGAGATGCTAGTCGCGCCACTGTGTCGAGCTTGGCTCCCAGGAACAGGGCAACTTGCGACGGTACCAGGTGGGATTTTGTGAAGTTGATCGAAAATCCTAGATCCGTGAGCAGCTGGACGGTCTTCCTTGCGTGTTCGACGGCGAGTTCCCTCGACTCTGCCCGGATGAGCCAGTCGTCCAGGTATGGGTAGACGTGGATCCCTTGTAGGGCGCAGCCGCACCGCGACTGGTGCCAGGCACTTGGTGAACCTTGAACTTGAACTGCTAGTGCTGTCCTTGGACTACGAATCACAGAAATTTTCAATGTTTTTTCAAGATGGGGATGTGAAAGTAGGCGTCCTCCAAGTCCAGCGACGATAGGAAGTCGCCTTCCTCCAACAGTCCCAGCACGTGCTGGAGGGTAACCATCCGGAACTTCTGGGACCTGATGTACTTGTTTAGAGGACGAAGATCCAGGATGGGTCGCCAACTGCCGGTCTTTTTCCTTACGAGGAAGTACCAGGAGTATACCGGGATGAGTTTGATGGCTCCCTTCTTTAACATCGCTTGTACCTCCAGTAGAAGTTGTGGGAAGTGGTTTTCCTTTCTGGCCACAGGTGGAATACAGGGACACTTTCTTAGAAATTCCAGTGGGTGCCCGCGGGCCAGAGCATCCAGCACCCAACGGTCAGTGGAGATGGACTCCCACACGCTGACGAAGTTCGCCAGCCTGCCTCCCACCGGGGTGCTCAGGTGGGGGCCTGACACTATGGCCGGTTCAATCCTGCTTGGCGGCGGCCTTGCCGCCCTGGCTTCCTTGGCGATGACGACGAGATCCTCCTGGCTTGCCGCATCCCCTGTAGTTCTCCTGTGACGAGGAGCGAGCCACCTGGCGGTATGTCAAGGAGCTGCCGCCAAATCCCTTGGAGGCACCCTGCTTGCCTCCGGAGCCCTGAAAGGCCGGCCGTCGTTGCTGAAGAAGGCCTAAGGCACGAGCCGTCTCCGTGTCGGCCTTGATGGCTTGCAGCGACTCGTCCACTGCCTTACCAAACAGGTTGTTCCCATCGAAGGGCATATCCAGGACCCTGGTCTGCACGTCTTGACGGAAATCGGTTGCCTTGAGCCAACCGCGCTGGCAAAGGCAAACGCCGGTGCCCATCTGGAGGAAGCCGGTGTCAGCAATTTCCGTGGCCACCGTTATGGTGTGGTCCGACACCACCTCTCCCTCCTGTAGGATCTCTAGGGCCTCAGCCCTCTTGTCGTCCGGTAGGAAATCCAGTAGGGGAGCGATCTTAAGCCATAGCTCCCTGTCGTAGCGGGCCACAATCGCGAGGGCGTTGGCCGCTTTAATGGTAGTCGCCGCTGACGAGATTACCCGTCATCCCATGGCGTCCAGTTTCTTCCCGTCGCCGTCCGGCGGAGATGTCAAAATTGATGCCGTCGATTCCGCCGTTTTCGTTTTGGCTGCCGCGGAGACAACCGAGTCCAGGGTATGCTGTACTTCTTCTCGTACCGGTCTCTCTTGCCAGGGGCCGTGGATGGGTTCTTCAGGAGCAACAGCCCCTCCTCCCAGATGTCGCTGAGTAGCGGGACTGATAGGACCGTCTTCTTTTTGGCCTCCCGTCGTTGATAGAGGAAACCTTCCTTCTTCTCTTCCACGGGGCAGAGCTGGAAGAGCTTGAATGCCCTGGCGATCATGGCTTGGAAGGAGCCAATTTCGTCGGGCGGGGAGGCCCGAGCAGGTGGTGATGGAAGGTCCATCCCGTCGTCACCACCGTCGTCATCCGTCCCCGTCGTGGCCGTCTCTGTTCCCGTATCATCCCTTGGCTCAAGAGACGGGGAAGAAGGCTGTGCAGGCCGAGAAGGCTGGAAAGGAGGGGGTGGATGAATTCTCCCCCGCTTGTTTGGATGGCTTTCCGACGGTCCAAGCTCCGCTGGGTCATCTGTTGGTGGTAAGGGCAACCTTGTCCTTATCTCCGTACACAAGGCCTGGATCGCCATCAAGATCGTTCCCGAGTTGTCTTGTGGCCCAGGGACCGGCTGCGATGGGCGCGATGGTTGGGGAGTGGAATCCTCTGCCTCCACGTGTTTCTCGTCGCCACCGCCGTCACTTTCCTCGTTCGCCTCTTTGGGATACTTCCCGTGGGACCGGACCTCCTGGAAATTCTTGTTCAGGACCTTCACGACTCCAGCCAGTTCCTCTTCAGAGGCTGTATCCGTGTCCGTGATGGCCACCGGGCCGCCCCCCCTCTTTTCCCACCAGGGTTTTCACGGGGAATATTCATGAGCATGTGAATCCATGCCAGACCCCATGCTGGAGAAAATGAGTGCCCAGCTCCAACACAGAGACCGTATCCCACTTACGTTTTAGAGTTTCCACTTTTTTAACAATTTGACAGCAAGGAAAAAAGGAAAAAGAGAATGGAATAATGTGATGATCAGACCAGATAGCAGGAAATGCAGCACAAATAGACAGAAAAGAGTCAGAAGAAAACACAAGATCAAGGGTATGCCCTAACTGATGTGTAGATTCATTGACATGTTGCAGAAGACCAGGTCAAGCATGGCAGCTAGGTAGTGAGAAGTCAGAGGGGCATCAATTTTGTTGGCAGCAAGGTTAAAATTGCCAACAATAGTCAGATTGGATTGTTTTAACTGCAGTTCGGTCACCAGGGCAGGGAACTCATCGCAAATCCCTCGGTCATACCCTGGTGGGTGGTATAGCAGTAAAACCGCCAACGTAACAGAAGCAGACACAGGGATGCAGACCCGGAGCATTTCCATCTTAAGAGTGTGCTCAAGAGGAATTATTCTAGCCATAATTGTACCAGGATTGGTGTTCGGAGTGGGAACCTCCCAGTAAGATAGCAACATATTTATAGAGGAATCCACTATCCAAAGAAGCCAGGAATAAACTTAGGGCATAATGCCATAGACTGCATGTCCCCAGCAGGATGGCGGGCACTCGGAGATTGATGAGAAGATGCTCTCTTTCATGGGGCAATATGGGAAGGACATGAAAAAGGGCATAGAGAGATCATGGAGGTCATGGCAGGATAAAGTTCTAGACATCCAGGGACCTATCAAGATTTGGCAAATGACAGAAGAGGCTAAATAACCAGATCAGAAGATTGATCCAGAGACACTTATGCAGCTTTGGATAAGACCTAAGCCTCATTAAAAAGAGTGTTCGGAAGCAAGGTTTTTGGGAGGGCTGGCAGAGTTAGGTGCCCCTCAGCCAGCCATTTCCAAACTTATAGGTCCAACTACAGCAAATTAGCCAAAGAATGTGTCTAGAAATGCAAGATTTAAGCTGCTTCAGCTTCATGTACTACACCGCACATTCATGTCCCACAACAGAGTAGCTAAGTTCAACAACATGCCCTTGTACAAACAAGGTTTTCCTTGCATTCCCAACTCAAATTCCACTTCCTCTGTCTTGTCTTTAAATCTCTGCAGATCTCTTCCTTCTCTCTGGTCCCCCGTCCCTATGCGCCTCCTCTCGTTTTCGCTCCTTTCAGCTCCTTGCCCCCCTCCACTGGAACGCCCTTCCTCTCTCTATCCATTCCATCCCCACCTATTCCTCCTTTCGTGTCTCCTTGAAATCTCTTCTTCACCACTCCCCGACCTGACACTCTTATCCCCTCCTTCCACCTTCCCCTCTCCTCCCTTGCACCCTCCTCTTCTCACCTCTCTCTCCCTGCTCCGTTCCTCTTAAGTCCCCTCTCCTCCTCAGCTTATTCCTCTTCCTGTTTCTCACTTCCTTCCCCTTCTCCACCCCCTCCTCCCTCGTTTATCTTCACTGACAAATTGTTCTACTTACTGTATTACTGGTTTGATTCTTAATTTGTAAGAGCTTCTACTGCTTTCATTGTATCCTTGTTGTTATAATGTAAAGCGCTTTGGCGTGAAGTTCTATATAAACACAAACACATAACACACATAACAATGCAGATCTAACACATGTTTTGGAAATGCGCAAAGGTGCAGGATTTCTGGTCCCGAATTGAGCAACCCTGCAGGGAGGCTGGTGTCACTAGATATAGATGGGACCCACTGGAATGTCTACTGGGGACATACCCTAGGTTAAGCAAGTACAAAAAGATCACTAAACTTATGGACCTAGCATGTATACTTGCAAAAAGATGAATAGCTATGTCATGGAAGAGCTATGTCATGGAAGATTGCAAAGGGCCCACAATACAAATTATAGCGCTCTGAATTAGAAACCTGGTGCGAAGCAGAAACGAAAGCATGGGCTAGGTCACTGCAGATTCATAATGAAGACCTGGCTATAACCTTTGAGGCCTGGAAAGCACTAACCGTTTCCTTGTTTCATCCGTCCGATGACAAACCCCCATGAACATATGCTTCTGGCTACTCTACATTGGTAAATATATACAGCTCCCACTGACCCCAGACCCCTTTGTGGGTCAAAGACATTGCAGGTACAAACACTGAGCCTCTCGCCCAGAGACTGCGCCCGGCCGGGAAAACACTGCCACCTTACGCCTACCCCTGTATACAAGTCTAGTTACACATTTTGAAGTTAACTATTTGTTCTGTATGCGCTATGCTTATACTAAAACCAGCTGTAATAATGTTGACATGCTAATATGTGTAAAACACTCACTGTACCTGAATTTGTTGCTATGTTAACACTTAGGGCTTAATAAACAAATGCAAAAATAAATGGGAACAACTGGAGAGGTCAGGAAGAGCGTAAGCCAAACCCCTTCTTCCAATCTCGGGGAAGGGGCAGAGGAAGAGGTTGGCGAACCAGCAAGCGCACACAGGTGAGGCGGTCGCAGGACTCTTGAGTTCGGCAGACAGGGTCTGTAATCCCTGAGGTAGCTGGTGAGGACGGCCTAGCGCATAGAGAATTACCAGACAATCCTGGATAGTAGAGACAGAACAGGGTTGCCAACTCGATTTCTTCCAAGGACCAGTTCAGACAGTTTGGCAAAGGCCTATCGTCCAACAGCCTTTCAACAAAGACGACGAGGAATTGCTAGACAAAGAAATTTTAGAATTGATTGGATTCTTTTTTTATTTTTTTTTGCATTTGTAAACGCGCACCGGACGAATTCAATCGTATCTGAGCACAGATGTACTCTTTATGCTTGGCGACTGGTTCAGATCGAGTTCAATTCTAGGGTCTAGCAGAACAGATAGGTTTTTACCGCCCTGCGGAATGCTGCGAGATTTGTAATTCCGCGGATTTCTCTCTGTAATTTGTTCCATGCTCTTGGCCGTAAACTCCAAATCTACGGACCCCTTTACTCACACACCTGGTGCGTGGAATCTGAGCAGATTATTGACTGCTGAGCGTAGTTGTCGGATGGGGGCATACTTCCTCATTTTGTCCGATAGATATCCTGGGCCAATGTTGTTTACGCATTTGAAAATTAGGCAAAGAATCTTAAATTCGATTCTTTGCTTTATAGGCAGCCAGTGTAGGGCTCTCCGTAGCTCAGAAATTGGAGCTGATTTTTTGACCAATCACAACTGCTCTATCCTCTATTGCAATGAAGGGTAGTGCTTATACCAGCTGGAAGAAGAATTGCCGCTGCTTTCCTTCAACCCAATCTAAAAGCTGTCGAGGACTGATCCAAGAGAGGACCTGTCTAGGAGACCTCTCCCCGAGCTACGAGGAAACATCATGCGGAAGCTGATCTTCGAGGCACCCTGGAAGCCAGTCCCGAAATGCTGTCAACCAGAGACGGGGCCCGCCGAGAAATCTTGAACTAATTCACCAGGACATTGAGGCCATAGAAGTCCATCGCAGTCGACTGGGGTTCGGAGGATTTCCATAATCGCTGGAAGCCAGTCGAGTCGTGTTGCCCAGAAGCGGGTGCTGCTTGACGACAAGGAGCCGCAACGCTCCACGTTGCCTAAGAACATTGAATGAAGGGTTTGCTTGCCATCACCGTCGACTGCTTTGTCCCGCTGGAGAAAGTCAAGGTCGTCAACTACCGACGAAAGTCCGTTGCTGGTTTTCCCGGCAACCGAAATCCACAAAGACGCTGCTGAGTGAAGATCCGAAATCCAACCGTGGTAGAGTCCTGATTGTCAACGTTCACTGCCGGGCCTATGCTCTTCAGAGTCTTTGCAGCACCAAACCCTTTGCATCGAGGTGCACTGCACGCCCCATCCTCACAGGACTTCCACAACCGATCTTCGAAGAGCAAAGCAAGGATCGAAGCTGCTATTTCGACACCAGTGTTCACATTTCATCGAGGAATCTCGATGCATTGTAGCTCCTGCTTTTAAAGTGAGTCCACTCTCGAGGGATCAGTCAATGAACCGTTGAAGAAACTCTTCTAACTCGGGTACATTGGGGTGGTTGATCATTTTAACTAGGAAACAATACTCTTTAAACATTAATGGACTGGGATAATTAATTCTCTTTATTAAAGGTTGCCCAGGTGGGGTGGAGGATCCTCGCACACAACTAGATCTAGCTAGCTGGGGACCGCATTCTGCCATCGTTTAACCCAGCTTGTCTTCCCTCCTGTGATCTATGCTGTTACACATTGCTGCATGATTTGTATGCCATTAGAACTGAGAGTAGTTGATCCATTTTAAAGGAATCAATAGCTAAGTGTGGTACCACATAGACATATATATTTTCCATATTAGAATTGTCAGAGTACAAAGTGTGTGATTAATTGATGTATATATCTTGAACCTTAATTTTATATAAAGAACTGTGTTGCCTGTCTGTGCCTGTCCGGGCATGACGCGGCATTGCGTCGCCTTAATCTTTGATCTACCTACACTGCGGTAAGAGAAACGCCACAAAATTAATCCGTTGTATCGTCGCACAATTAATTTTAATGTTGAACTTGACTGGCCCCCAGGTGATATACCCGCTAGTCTGCATTACCCCTGAACCGAGGCGATGCGCTTTTCCATCGCCATCAGCCGCCGCATATACGGCCCTGCCATAAGAACCCTTGCCGGTCGAACTTGCACGTTAGTCTGCTTCTGAAGTGGAGACTCTGTGATTACTTTACCCATTACTCGCCAGAAGACCTGCACAGTATATAGTAGGCCCGATTGTCTAACTGTGTAACTGCCCATGTACCTGCCTGTGCCTGCACTGATTGCCTGCACTGATTGCCTAATTGTGTATCTGCCCAAGCACGCGCATGGTGCCTTGCCCTAATTCGCCCCACCGCGCAATTGCCTATGCTCATGCCCTGTGCCGTGCCTTGATTGTCTTGTGCCTACCCTGAACCTCGCCACCCTTAGCCTCTTGACCTTCAGATCATGTATCTTCCTACTATCTACACCATCCTACTTAGGATGATACTAAACTTTATCAGCACCCTCAACCCCATTATGGCACACTCACTGCATCCAGCAAACTGCGCATTTCCTTCTGACAAATGTCCCAAACAGACAACCTGGGACACGGCACCATGCTGCCCCATCCACAGAAACCTCAGATTACGCACCAGACTCCTTAAAACGGACGACCCCCGAGCCATACGGTCTCACCACCCTGCAAACATCCGTGTTACCAGCCAATACTATCGCCAGCTCATCAGTCATATCTGTCGTGATAATATCAATACCTGCCCTTGCACGACCCTCAGTAGAAACTCGAGACTCGGCTCTCGGCTGCACCTCGCACCCCAGTACATACCCGTTGTAACCATTAACACAGCCACCCACGCGAGCTACCACACTATGCGCTCTACCTTATCTCTGGCTCACAATTCCGCCAAAGACGGCACACAGTCTCACCACGCTACGTCACCTGTTGCTACCCAACCTAGTTTACCTTGTGCCTTATCGATCAGGAACCGGAAATTTGCCTCTAGATGCACACATTGGTCATACCACACTAACAGCCCTGTACCAGACAACATCTGCAACACCAGCCCTCACAAATCACATCCTCATTTGACACCAATCCCTAACACCTAACCAGACAACGCTACTACGGCCTCTAAACTCAAAGGTGCTCTCATCAACGCACGATCTGTCCAAGCTCATGCACTTGATATTGCTGATCTCATTGTCACAGAAAACCTGGACTTACTTGCAGTCACGGAAACTTGGCTGCACGCAGCCTCTGGTCCCCCTCTGACGCTAGCCATTCCAGACAACTATTCCATAATCAGGTGTGACAGGGATACCAACCAAACTAAGGGCGGTGGCTTAGCCGTCATATTTAAGAGCTTGCTCAACATCAGAATTGCTAATAGCCTTCAGATACACTCAGCTGAATCTCTATCTCTCAAACTGCCTATTTTGCCCAATCATACAGCCACAGTCCACCTCATTTATAGGCCGCCCGGCCCCACATCATCTTTTGTAGAAGACATCTCCTCTATCCTAGCATCCAGCGCTAAGCCTAGCTCCCAAATTATTATCCTGGGTGACTTTAACCTGGGATACCTGGACAAGAATGATGCCAAAGCCACAGATTTAGCAAATGTCCTGACTGACTTCGGCTTCACACAATACATCATGGAGCCCACCCACATTAAGGGTCGTACTCTCGACTGGGTTGCTGACATGAATTGTGCCCTCAACGATATCTCTGTATCCCCTTGCGCATGGTCTGACCACCATTTAATTTCTTTCTCCATTAACACTAGCCCTCCTGAGGAGAGACACAACCTCGCCCCTCCCACGCACACACGGAATAAAAAAGACATCACTGTTGAGAAACTTTTACCACTCATCCTCCCTTTATTGAACGCAGCTTCTGAGTCTTGCTCTGTCCCCACAGCGTTAGCAGATACCTATAATCGTGTCAAACTAAAAGCCCTCAACACTATCGCCCCTATCAAATTGCGTAAACAAAAACCACGGACCCAAGTGAACTCCTGGTTCACACCGCAACTACGCGACTTACACAAAGAAAAAGAAAGGCCGATGCTATTTGGAAAAGTGTGCCTTCCCTAGCCAACAAAAATATCCTTATGTTAGCCCCCTTGCCTACAAAGAAGCTATCCTCACTGCTAAAAAGGAAGCATACAATAAAAGGATCGCCCAAGCCCGCTCTAACACCAAGGAACTATTTAAGATACTTAAGGAACTTATTGCTCCTCTCGATACGTGTACCCCTGACACTGAATGGTGCACAAATATCCAAAAAGCTCTACTAGACAAAATTACCATGCTCCAGGCTAAAATCAATGCAAAAAAAAACTACCTCTCAGGCTCAACCAGCGCCATCCTGAATTATAAAATCCAGGCGCCTAAACATGATCTTAAACCATTCAGCTTCTCTCCCCTCTCTATTAAGGAAGTAGAAAACATCATAACTAAACTCAAACCCTCCAACTGCCAAGGCGATGCATGCCCTGTCGTCATTCATTAAGGAGGCCGCACTTGAGCTCGCCCCATTTATTACCTCTTTCATAAATGCTTCCTTTGAATCTAGCACTGTGCCTGACAACCTTAAGGATGCGTGGGTCATACCACTAATTAAAAAACCTAATCTGGACCCCAGCAATCCTTCAAACTACAGGCCCATCACCACCGTGCCTTACCTGCTCAAAATCCTCGATCGCGCAGCCTATCTCCAAATCCAGGAGTATCTCGAACACAACAATCTTCTAGGGCTTAGACAATCTGGTTTCTGTCCCAGGCATGGCACTGAGACAGCGTTACTAGATCTAAAAACCCAAATCGAGGACCTGAAAGACAAGGGCAAAATGGCGCTCCTGCTCCTCGTTGATCTTTCAGCAGCCTTTGATTTGGTCGACCACCAAATCCTCTGTCACCATCTCAAAATTGCCACCCACTTCTCGGACGCAGCTACTTCCTGGATTAGCTCATTCCTTGCTAACAGAACCATGAGGGTTTTCTCTCCACTAGCAGCGGCCGATCCATCCCACGTCCCTTGTGGAGTCCCTCAAGGATCTTGTGTATCTCCTACACTTTATAAAGTGTTTACTAAACCACTCTTTGATATCCTTGATTATATGGGTGTCTCATACACTAATTATGCGGATGACACCCAGATACTCATCCCTATCACTGGTGATTTTGTAACCGACTCAAAATCTCTTAATTCAGTCTACACCGTCATCCAGGCCTGGATGGCTAATCACGGGCTCTGCCTTAACGACAAAAAAAATGAGTTAATCATCCTGGGCTCCCAAACTAAACTCTCGAAACTCAACGCCAACTACAAATCCTTCACTATTGATGGGAATGACATCAAAGTGGCCAATGTCACCAAAACTCTAGGAATTTACTTCGACTCCACCCTGTCCCTCACTCAACAAACTAATGCAGTTGTCTCTGCATCTTCCTACACTTGTAAATTGATTACAGCCTGCAGGCCATTCCTGACTCCCGACAATTGCCTGACACTTGCTACAACCCTCATCCTATCGAAAATCGACTATTGTAACGCCCTCTACCTTGGGACCAGCCAAAGAAACCTGGACAAACTCCAGATCACGCAAAATAACGCCATAAGGGCAGCACTCAACATACCTAGACGGAATCACATCTCCACTACTAGACGCAACATTCAGTGGTTACCTATCTCTCACCGCATTTCACTCAAATCACTTGTGCTTACCCACAAGGCACAGAACAACGCAGCTCCTGCCTACCTAGTATCACACTTCTCTCAACACACAGCCACCAGACCACTGAGATCTGCCCAGGTTCACACACTGGACATCCTCAGCTTCAAACTACGCTCTGCTGGAGGGTCGAGTTTCCCGGTCCTTGCTGCCAATCTCTGGAACACACTTCCCAATGCCCTAAGGAACATTCCGCACTGCCACGCCTTTAAAGCCAAAACGAAACTTTGGTTACTGGAACAAGATACCTCAGCCTCCATCCCTGCATCCATCTGCTGCTAGGGCTGTTTTCTGCACGGCTGATTGCACCTTGTGACTCCTGCACTCATATTTGCCTAACGTGTATAGGTTCGCCACCCTGGCGATTCCGTTGTAACGTAAACTGACTTGTTGTAAATATATCCTGTAACTTGTAACTGCTTACAGCCTGTACCTTCTCCTGTAACCAGGTACCTCTACATTGTTGTTACTATCACTGTTACTATCACCTGTAATTGTATACTGTATCACCCCCTCTGTAACCCGTAACTTCCCTTCTGTAACCTGTAACTTCCCCTACACATGCGCCCGCAAGCCTCTGGGCAAGGCGCGCAATACAAATAAATAAAATACAAATACAAATATGTTTCAGCAGTCGAAGTGAGTAGAAAGCTGCCTGTACCTTCGCGCTAACCTGAGCTCCACTTCCCATGTTATCTTCCCAGATACATCCTAGGTTCTTGATTTTCTTAGAGAACTTGAGCTTTGTCCCCAGGAAGCATGGGAGGTATAATTGCTCTCTATATAAGCGGTGTTTGGATGCAAATATGGCTACCTCAGTCTTACTGGCATTCAGCAGTAGCTGATTGGCGCACATCCAAGTCTGAATTTCCTGCAGGTATTGTTCCACTTTTGCATATGACTCCTTAAGATTCTGTATCCTGGGTGCCATCTAGATACGAAAGGAAAGGTATGACAGGCCTCCTAAGGATATCCATGAGTAATTTGACGTATAGATTAAAAAGCAGAGGGGAGAGAGAGGATCCCTGAGGAACGCCACAGTTTAGTAGTGCTGAGTCCGACAGGAAATCTCCAAGGCGGACTCTTTGTTCTCTATTAAAGAGAAACGATCGAACCAACGCAGGGCAATCTACCCCACCCCACCTACTTCTCTTAACCGATTAAGTAAAATCCCGTGGTTTACTGTATCGAATACAGCGGACAGATCCAGCATGACCAGCAGGGACATGTCCCCCTGGTCCGCCCTCTCCAATAGATCGTCCTAGACTGTTAACAGTGCTGTCTCCGTCCCCACACCTGGTTGGAAGCCAGATTGCAGGGGGTCCAACACGTTCTCTTGATCCACATGTTCTTTTAACTGGATTGTCACAATCTTCTCCAAACTTTTGGCTGGCCATGACAGCCCTGCTACAGGTCTGTAGTTCTGAAAGTTTTTGGGGTCTAAATTATTCTTTTTTAGTAGCGGCCTAACCACAGATTTCTTCAGAATCGTTAGTACCACCCCTGAAATAAGAGATTTATTAATAAATTTAGTGATAAACGGTGTAATATCTGGGGCTATTCGTTTAGCTACTGAGGAAGGGATAACAAAGAGTGCATCATTATTTGCCTTCAGCGCAGAGAGCAGGGAGCAAACCCTTTCTTCTGAGACTTTAGTAAACATAAATGATTTATGGTTCATCTCATTCGTCACGTCCTGGGTTGGGGTTTCTGAAGTAACTTCCATCATTGCTTCTGAGACCATATATGGGTCTGATGGTTTAATTTCCCCAATCTTACCCTGTATTCATTCTATTTTGTTAATGAAGAAATTATTAAAGGCGTCCGCCTGCACTTGTGATGATTCTGGTGCTGCTGACGCGCACCCAGTATTGATCAAATGGGAGATTGTGGTATACAATTCCCGTAGCCTATTCATAACTTTATCAATCTTCTCAGTTATGAATTTAGCTTTAGCTTCGAATATCACTTTTCCATGTTCTCTTTGTAAGCTCTTGACCTGTTCTAAGGAGCTCTGTGTATGATTTTTCCTCCATTTTTTTCTAGAGATCTAAGTTGTCCGCTTTCCTTAGCTAGGTCTGGTGAAAACCAGGGGTTAGAGATCTTTTTAATTTTCTTTTGTTAAAGAGGGGCCTGTTCATTACATGACTTAGCCATGATTTCTGTCCCTCTATTGAAGAACTCTTCGCATTGAAGGGCATCTTCGATCTGTGCTAGAGCATGTTTCAGGGTCTCCCCTGAGATTTTCAGAAGATCTTTTGGCTTACGGAAATGGCCCAGTTGCTTTCCTATGTGCTCTTCTCGGCTATTTTTAGGCAATTTCAGCTCAAATAGTCTTAATAGTGGTCTGTCCATGATATTGGAATTGTCTCACCATAATTGGAACGGAAAAAGGCCATTGTGCAAGCAACAGGCACCTTGAGTGGGTTTATAAGCAATCTGTTATTAGTGAAGGGTAGGTGAATGACCAGACCAGTGATAAACCTAAGAAATCTGAACGCATTCCTAGTTTCCAGACACCAAGATGGAGAGAATCCATCTCATGAGAGATGTGCTGCAGGTAGGAGACTGGCTGGCACAAATAGATCTCAGGGATGCATATTTGACAATTCCAATAGCTCAGGAGCTTCTCCAGTTTCTACAATTCTTCTGGCGATGACAGAAATTAGTTCACAAGTCTCCCATTCGGGCTGGCATCGGCCCTGTGGTGTTTCACCAAGCTGATGAAGCCAGTGGTCAGTCACCTGAGGGAACAAGGCATCAGGTTGATAGTATACCTGGACGATGTCTGTGTAATGAGTCAGAACAAGAAATTACTGCAACAACAGGTGAAAATCACAACTGACCTGTTGCAGGTCCTGTGATTCCTGATCAATTGGGAGAAGTCAGATTTAACACCTTCTCAGTCGTTAGAATTTCTAGGATTTGTAGTGGGCACGAGAGAAGGTACTCTCAGTCTACTGATTGTGGTGGTAACCCTAATGAAGGAGAGCAAAGCAATGCTAGCAAGAGAGGTCATATTGTTAAGCGAGTTATTCAGATTAGTAGGACGACTAGCCCACTGCATTGAGGCAATTGTTCCAGGGCCTCTCCATTACTGAGCCCTTTAGCAGCTGAAGAGCCAACATCTCAGACAGGGGCTGACATATGAACAGAAAGTGCCAATATCTTCAAAGGCAAGAACGGAGTTGTGGTGGTTGCTCCACCACATGGAGGCGTGAAACGGGAGAATGATATTTGGCACCTCCCTGAACCTCATAATAGAGTCGGACGCCAGCCATTGGGGCTGGGGAGCCAGCTGCGGAGAGATAACAATGGGAGGCAGATGGTCAGAGAGGGAGTTAGACCTCCACATCAATTTCCTGGAACTATTGGCGGGGTCCTTCGCAATGAAAATTGAGCACGTTACTGTGTGTTGCTAAAAATTGACAATGTTTCCACTGTAAAATACATCAACCGGTTAAGCGGAACGAGATCTAAGATGCTAGCAGAGCTGGCTTAATACTTTTGGCACGTGTGCCTTCAGAAAAATGTTGGTGTAACAGCGGAATACCTCCCAAGACTAAAGAATCAGGTAGCCGACTAGAATTCAAGGTATCTAAAGGACGTCAGCGACTGGCAGTTAGTCAGATCTGTATTTCTGACTCTGATGGAGGTTCGGGGTCCACGCAGGGAACACTTATTCGCTTTGAGACTCAACAAACAGCTGATACGCTTCTACAGCTGGAGACCAGACCTGGAGACAGAGGCAACTGACGCTTTTCTCCAGATATGGGGTTCCGGAGAGGAAATATGCATTCCCGCCATTCGCCATGATCCCGAGGACTCTAGCGCAGGTATGGAGGCAGAAGTCAATGCTGGTGTTAGTGATGCCAGGCTTGAAGGTCCAAGTCTGGTTCCCAGACTTACTGGAGATGTCATACAAGCCGTTAATACTCCCACAGTTTGAAATGGTGTTACAAGGTCCAATGGGGAGTTTCAACCCTTGGTACAGGAAGGGAGCCTGAGGCTAATGGCATGGGCGATGTCCGGAGAGTCTGGCAATTGCCAGGACTTTTGGGAGAAGCTAAACAAATCATTGAAGAGGCATGGGCCCCAGGAACGAGAAAATCATACAGGACCACTTGGTCAAAATGGCATTGCTGGTGTATTGCGAGGAACATACATCCCACTGGAGTAGATGTAATTCACGTGGTGAATTTCCTAGCAATTTTAGCAGCTCAAGGGAAAGAGCACAGGATGATTAACACATGTAGATCAGCAGGTCTTCCAACAGTGGAAGGTCACCCAGTAGGCGATCAACCATTAGTTTGCAGGCTCCTCAGAGGGGTACGACTATTGCGACCTCCAATGCCCAAGTACACACGGATGTGGGACGTGAACAAGGTTATGGATTATTTCAAAGTCGGATGGATAATGAGGATTCAACAAGGAAAGGTTATCAGCCAAGCTATAAACGCTGGTCTGCCTCATATCCTGCAAGAAGTTATCAGACGTTAAGAGCGTTGGAAGTAGACCTGAAGTCGTTTTCCTCTTCGGGAGTCACGTTTTACATAAATAAGAGAACAAAGACAGGACTCAAATCAGTCTCATATGTCGCTCCCAGATCAACCTAGGTTTTGCCCACTGAGATGTCTGACGCATACAAGGCCATGACAGACAGAATTTGACCAGCAGGGGTATCTCAGCTACTTATAGCACTGTAGAAAGCTTTTGAAGCAGTAGCACCAGCAACCCTAGCCAGGTGGGTAAGATGGAGCATGCAGCAGGCAGGCATTGATATCAGAGCTTGCAGGGCTCATTTTGTCAGAGGCACAACAGCCTCAAAACAGTGTAGGAGCAAGACTGGAGGATATTCTAAAAACAGCGCCTTGGTCAATGAGTCGACTTTTAAAGATTGTTATTTTCGACCAATAGACCAGGTTTCATCGTTGGTGGTGACTAAGCTTTAAACAACCATAATCCGAGCCTCCGGTCTTAACATAGAATACTGATTTTTCATACTAACGATATAGAAAGTCAAGATTCTATTAAAGACACGGAGGCGAAGGATTATCCGACCCGTGTAATTGCTGTAATGACAATGAATGTGCAGAGACTGTAGCGTTATTGAAATGTAAGCAATGTTGAAATTTAGAAAAATGCAATTGCCCACCCTATCAATGGTTAGTCTCAGCGTTCGTGTTCGTTTCCGTGTTCCAGCAGGCTTCTGAAGCCAAGCCAGCAGGATTGTGAACAGAACAAGGAGAGAGTATTACAAGTTACGGCATCAACCGGTTGGGGCACATAACTTGTAGTTCTCCCAAGTATAGCAAAATAAAATGGAGGAAGTGAAGCAAGCAGACAGGGTTATGGACTGTAAGGGACAGGATCGGCCAGGTGGAAAAAAAACTTTAAGCGAATCAATAAACTACAAAACACTGGATTTTGGGAAAATGACATTTTTTTGGTTCATTTTTGTATTATTGTTATGAATTGTTTAAATGCTGCTGGAGAAGTAAAGAGAAGAGTAAAGCATAATCCTTTGCCTCTGTGTCTTTGATACAATCTTGACTTTCTATAACGTGCGTATGGAAAATCAGTATTTCACTCCATTCGGAGGCCCAACAGGTTGAGAGATATGTATGAGAGTGGAGGCAGATTTCCTGCCCTTTAACCACCTTCTGTAACCAGGAATAAACAGTCGGTGCATCACGTATGTGCCCCACCACCTTTCCCCCGTTGTGCATACATGGCAGCCTGCTACATTCCATTCAGGAGATGCTAATTCAGTTCTTGCTTTTTCTTTGCATTCTGGGACTTGTACAATCCTGGTTTACATTGAAAATCCAGGACTACAAGCATCACCTGTATGGAATGGGGTATGATGGCATGTATTTGTGAGACCTCCTTCCTTTATGATCCTCCATCTCCCTCAGGTAGCCTCCTCATTTGGGGGGGAGGGGCTCAGGCATACACTTTTTTGCCAACAGAGGCTCGGCCTTAAAACATTTGAAGACTACTGCCCTAAACACACAACTTGAATAGTAGAAAAGAGAACTTACAATACATGGAACATTTGCCCCTAATGTTCATCGATGTTACACTGCACTAGTGGCAGCCATTAACTCCTCCCACCCTAAACTTCACCTACCCAGGGTACTCTGTCAATCTTGCCCATGGGGCCATTCGCTTTAAATCTTGAACCCGACGCCCTGGAGTAACACGTAACCCCCTGCTACCACTTGTATTTACTTGTGACAGAGAAAAAAAGAATTTCTTTTTGATCCGTGTAGATCAAATGCTTCTGTGAACATGAACCCTAGAATACAGCAGCAAGGCTTCACTGATTTCCAGGCATTGCGATAGTTTCACCCGTGAGATGGAAGAAACACTGGCTGCATTTTCTGCCAGCGCCTTTTTTTTTACCACGGCATGACATGGGATGTGCTCATCCTCAAGTTGTGTGAGATCAATGATCCCACTGGAGAATTCCTCATAAATGTATTTCCTTGTTCCCTCGTATTTGAGGCAATAAATGAGGAAATGTTTTAATTTTTTTAAATGCCATCTTTCCGTTATCTCAGTTATCTGTTATATGTTTAGTTTTGACTATTACGTGGCGCTGAAAGAGCTACCTATAAAGCCGAGACTATTGTCATTAAAATAAGAGCTTTAACAGGAGAGCTTGTAATAGGGGCTTTGGATGCAGGCTTGGAATGCTTTTCAATGCAGGTTGACATGTGAGGATGGATATTATGTACTTTGGGAAAGGTGTCCCACCCATTTAACGCCCATCGCCAAGTGAAATCTATAGGGTTGTCCTCCCATTCCCACCCATCTCCTCCCACAACACCCCTCTTTTTGCACTATTTGGTTGATTTTCTACTGCGTTTTGAATTTGTCAGCCATTTTTACTTTCAAAATGGCAGCCGCCATCTGTTAATGTTTTTTTAAAGTAATGTGAATTTATTGATGCTTTATAATATATTTACTGTAGATTTCAAGTTATGTTACACATTTTACAGTATTGTTTATTAAAAATAAACATGTAACTGTTATAGTTTCATTTGGGTTTAAAATGGCTGTGAAAATGTACATCTAGTGACTTTTGGGGATTGGTCTGGTGTTTTTGATGTAAGGAGCACCTGATAAGCTGTGCAGTTAGTGCTGTGATTGGATGTGAAATGTGTGTTTGTGTGGCCAAGTAAGCCATTTTGTATCTGGTAAGCCATAGCTGAAAGCTATGTGTTTTGTTTGCATTTCTTATTTTTTGTTAATTTGTGTTGGTGGCGTTAAGCCACTGCCGACATTGAATTTCTTTTTTTACTAACAGTAGAAATATGTGCTAGTGGCTGATTAATGTTAACCTGCCGCTGGCACCTATTTGCAATGTTGTATTGTATTTGGTTACTTATATAGCGCTCTTTCCTCACTTGTCTGGCCTCAATGCGCTTTTTCTGGTTGGAACGCCCTCAGTGACCATAGTCAGTGTGCTGGAGAGTTCTAAGAGGATTGGGTTAGGAGATGCATGTGTACATTTCTGCCGGTCAAGGACTTGGGTGGCTGGCTAGGCTCAACTAAGCAGCCCAGAAAGAGGCCAGGCACGTGGGTGGGTGCTGTTGGAGGTTGCAATACAGTGCTGTTGTTGAGAGAGTCGATGCATCGCCGGCTATATCGAATTTCTTTCGTAGGCAGTCGCCATATGCTAGTGGCAGAGGTGTTGAGGTACGTCAGGTGTTTCAGGGTTAAGGCTATATGTGCTGCTAGACTGGAAAGCATAGCCATAGCTGCATTCTACGGTGTATAGATGCTTGGCTGTGCCTGCAGCCTGTGTCCACAGTTGTGGTGTAAGGTATTCGTACCATAGTCTTCAAGGTTATACTTACTGTACTTCGGAGTTGTTCGGTTGGAAAATACTTAGGCCATTGCGGATAGCGTGGTCCCCTTATTCATGGTCTCTCTAGTGCGAGGGTCTGCGTATGCGCTAAGCGTGAGTTTATTGTGGTGTGCCTCAGCAGGGGCTGCAGGCTTCCCTGGTCTATTTGCCTCATTATTTGTGGTCTCTTTTGAGCAGGAGTCTAAGAGTGAGCGTGGGTGAGTTTATTGGAGTGTGCCTCAGCGAGGGCTGCAGGCTTCCCTGGTATATTTGGCTCATTATTCGTGTTCTCTCTAGAGCAGGGGTGTAGTGGGTGGGCGCGGGCGAGTTTGTTACGCTGTGCCCCAGCGAAAGCTAGTGGCTTCACTGGTCTCTTTGTCAGGTGGGAATGTTGTTGTGCATGGGGCGAAATGTGTCAGGTGAGCCGCTGCGAAAGCTGCCGGTCACTATGCTGTAGGTGGTGCACAGGATGTTGGTTTCAGCAGTGTAATCTGGAGGAACAAGGGTTCAGGGGAATATTGGAAAAAGCCAAGATTTTATGGCCTTTCTGAATTTTAGGTGGTTTTCGATGTTGCAAATGTGTAGTGGTAGGGAGTTCCAAATCATTGGCGCTTGGACGGAGAAGGAGGAACCGACTAGCCTGGAGGAGTTGTGTGATGGGATCACTAGGCGAAATGCTGTGCGAGATCTGAGGCTCCTAGAGTGTAGGTAGGGAACTAGTTTGTCTCAGATGTATTCCAGTCCGATGTTGTGGACTGCGTGGTGGGTGATGCACACAGCTTTAGAGGTAGTGCGTCAACCAATCGGAGCCAATGGAGCACTCTTAGGGTAGGGCTGTGTTCTCTGCGGGTAAGTTAAGGAGCAGGCGTGCTGCTGCGTTTTGGGCTCTCTGGAGTTTCCTTAGTAGGGATGCCGCCGGGGCTCCTAGGTAGAGGCATTTTGCATAGTCTAGGCAGGACAGGATGATGGAGTTGATGCCGACAAACAGTGGGGATAGGAGAGGTATAGCAAAATACCCCTGAGAATCCGTAGATGGAAGAAGCAGGTTTTGGATTCGAGAGTGGTGTGTTGGGTGAGGGATAAGTCTGAGTCCAATGTGCATCACAGGGTTTTTACCACATTCGAGATTACCAGTGCTTTTCCTAGTGGGTTGGCCACGGGATTGGTTGGGAGAGGAGGGCTGTTTTCCCGCAAACTAGGATTTCAGTTTTCCCAGGGTTGATGATGAGGTGGTTGGTTGTCATCCGGTGGTTGATATCCAAGAGACATGAAGACAGGTCCGGACTGCCAGAGCCTTGAGTTTTGGAAGTTTTGAGGATGATCTGGGTGTTATCTGCATAATTGTAACAGGTACGATTGTACGAGCGGATGATCGCTGGTAGGGGTGTTAAGGATGCTCCTTGCGGAACACCTTTACTAAAAGGTCGTGATGTGGATGTGAACTGGTGGAGGTTCACTATTTGTGATCAATTTGAGATAAAGGAGGAGATCCATGAGGGGGCCCTGTTTCTGATTCCTAGTGTTTGTAGCCTTCTAGTAGGATGGAGTGATCAGTGGTATCAAAGGCTGTGGAGAGGTCTAGCAGGATGAGAAAAGCGCAGGCTTCTGCATCGGCTGTTCTTTTTAGGTCGTCCCATATGGAGACTAGGGGCGATTCTTTTCCCTTTAGTGGTCTGAAACGTGATTGTGCAGGGTCTAGGAGGTTATTGGCTTCGGCAACTTGGCCAAGCTGTTTGTATGACGTGTGGTACATGAGTTTGGCGATGAAACACGTGTTGCAGATAGGGCAGCAGTTCTGGGGAGAAGTGGGTCGAGTGTCGGTTTTTTGAGGATAGGTTTGATGTAGGATGTTTTTAGGGTTTTCGGGAAAGATCCTAATGTGAGTGAGTGGTTAAGGATTGTGCATGCGACATTACCTGCACAGGTGGAGGCTAGGATGTTTTTGAGGCTTGAGGGTGGGCAGAGGTGCTCAGGGGAGCCTGACGGGCTAGTTAGTTAGTTTGTTGTATGTTTGTTTTATTATTTATAATGTGCAACATACCCTCAGGTACGAGGGCGCAGTAGTTACACGTATATGCGAAGCTTAGTTACAAGAACATAAAGTTTACAAACAATTATAAATACAATATAAAACGGGTATATACAGATGAAGCCTATATACATGTGGCCAATGCAGGAGCGAGAATGCAGATGAAACATACAACTTGCTTGCTACCATAGTGTATACAGATACAGGTAATGATAGGCAGAGGTAAGCAGGTATACATCTAGTTAGAGGGTAATATCGGTTCCTAACAGAAGATAATAGTTACTTGCTTTGTTTAATGAGCATTCACTTTCAACCACAGGATGGAGTTAGTCCTGAAGTTTTGGTAGGGTAGGTCAATTCTCAGTGAAGGGGGTAAGGAATTCCATAGTTTGGCTGCTTTCTCTGGGAAACTATTACCACCAATTGTAGAGCGACTGAACTTAGGAATAGAGAGGCAGTCTTTATAGGCGAATCTGGAGGGTCTCACGGAAATCTGTTTGTGGAATCTGTTGATGAGATAGGTGGGCGCAGCATTGTTCAGGGATTTGTGAGTGAGTGACAGAGTTTTTAGTAAGATTTTATCAAGGGTTGGAAGCCAGTTATTCTGTCAGCTCATCTCGGAAATGTGGTCTCTTCTAGAGATACCTAATGCTGCTCTAAGAGCATTATTTTGAAGGGTTTGGATTTTTCTAGTGGTGGCTTTGGTTGCCCCTAGTTAGAGAGCATTACAATAGTCCAGGCGAGACAGGATCAGGGCTCTGGCTAGGGTAGTGCAACTAGTGTCAAAGAGAAATGGCTTAGCTGTGCGGATAAGTTTGCACGTGTAGGCCGTGGAAGACGCTAGCGAATTAACTTGTTTGGCAAATGTGAGGTTTGTGTCATGACCTACAGAACACGCCCCTTTTGGACTTCCTGGTCCTTGTCTCAACGGGGCTTACACTCCCTTGTACTCCCAACATGGCCGTCCACTGTGAAACACCTTCATCACTCTACATGTTGGACGTAGCGTGTTCTATTAATAGACCACGCCTCCCGCGGCTCCCCGCGTCTCAATGCTATTGCGAAGCAGTGACCAGACGTGTGCTCCGTAGCTTGCGGTATTGTTTTCCTTTGTTCTTTCCCAGCCAACCCCATTCCTAGTCCCTTTCCTTCCTTTCTTGATCCATTTACTCGTGTGCTGAGTAGCGCACTCTGTAAATTTCCCGGATTCCTGGATCTTTGCATCCCAGAACTTTGAACGCACGCTGGAGACGGAAGAGACTCGTGCAGCCGTATTCAAGACCCGATCCGTCCGCAAGAAGGCATTGACCAAGAAATCCAGCAAAGATTGAACTCAGGTGAGAAGGGGGGGAACTTCTTGACAGTTTGAGTCGAGATAAAAACCTAGTGTTTTTACCTCATGTCCTACTTTGATGCTGTTGCCATCAATAGTGAATGAAGAGTTTTAGGCTAGATGTGGTGCCCAGAATGATGAGTTCAGTTTTATCATCATTCAGGCATAGACCGTGCATAGCTATGCATGCCTGGATGATGATGTACACTCTATTCACCAAGACCAAATCCAGTTCGTAATCTCCAGAAAGCGGGAGGAGGATCTGGGTATCATCTGCATAGTTAGTGTAGGTGATACCGAGATGATCCAGATCATCGAAGAGGGGCTTGGTGAAAATGTTGTACAGTGTAGGCGAAACACAGGAACCCTGTGGCATGCCACAGGTGATTGGTATGGGGTCTGCAGCTGCTGTGGGAGAGAAGACCCTCATGGTTCTACCGTTTAGGAAAGACCTAATCCAGGTAATTGCATTGGCAGAAAAGTGTGCCGCTGTATTGAGATGGTTACAGAGAATAGTGTGATCAACCAAGACAAATGCGGCCGAAAGGTCAAGAAGGAGGAGCAGGGCAGCTTTGCTATTGTCTCTAAGCTCGTCAACTTGGGTCTTAAGGTCAATGAGGGCTGTCTCTTTTCCGTGCTGAAAACGGAAGTCTGATTGTCTAGCTCCTAGTAGTTGGTGTACTTCCAGGTGTTTTTGGATTTGTACATAAACTACCTTATCCAAGATTTTTAGGAGGAAGGGTACTGTCGTTATAGGCCTGTAATTGATAGGTGTAGATGGGTTGAGAGTCGTGTTTTTTTAGGAGCGGGAGAACCCAAGATTGTTTGAGGTTAGAGGGGATGGTTCCAGACGAAAAGGACGCATTGATTAGCTTTGTAATAAAAGGGGAGAGGTCTTGGGCTGCATCCTTGATAAGCTGCGCTAGTGAAACGAATGTAATGTTGTTGGCGGCTTGGCTTTCCCGATGCCAACGACTTTCACTTTGTTTTACTAACATTGGAAATATGCCCCGGCGGCGGATTAATGCTGTTAACCTGCCACCGGGACCTATTTGCAATGTTAATTAAACAAAGTGAAAGTCGTCGGCGGCTTGGAGGTAGGTGAAACATTCTGCACTGCAGGGAGAAATACTCAGCATTTAAGTGCCAAAGGCTCTGTTTTTCACCTACATTTTTTATTCCACAATCTGATTCCACTCCTTCCGTCTATTGCACCCAGTGACTTGTCGGGGCCCTTTGGAATTTTCAAATGACATGCATCGTGGGAGCTGAAGCAATGGCAAAGGAAGCTTAATGCCATTATCTTGATCTAAGACCACGTAACCCAGCAAGGAAAGGAATATGTTAAACATATTTGTATGTATGAGAAACAAAATAGACTATGTTGATAAGTGCATTGGAGATATAAAATGGCACCAATTGAAGCTGCTTCTGCACCAAAAACATGTATGCCGTTTTCCAGGTGTCTTTTTTTCATTTAAAAAACGTAAACCACCCCTGCATGAATGTATGTTTGCTGGTAACATATGTAGATAGGTTTTCCGAGATGAGAGGCAAGATGGCCCCAAGACATTATTTTGAAATGGGTCCCCATGTGTCTCCAGACAGCCCTGGGTGAATGCAGGAGAGGAAGAGGTCCCCAGCATGCTTCCCCTTTTCTTCCCTTTCTTTTCTAGCTACCTTTTCTTTCGCCTGTTTGTCCATCGTACCCATGCAACAATCAAACATCATCCACAACTGCCTTGCATACAGTTTACTTCTTGCATTTTTAGTTTGCCCTATTCGGTGGTGCTAAGCACCTCTTATAAGCTGAAACTATTGCATTACAGTGCAGCTAGAGAGGAAGGACACAAAATGTGTAGGTGTTGTTTGGTTAATTACCCATCCATTGACTGCCCAGGGCCACGCTAAACCCCATGGCTTAGCGCAGAATCCTGAGGATAGCGGCGACACAGAACACCTGTAAGTTAACTCCTGACTTTATGTATGTAATAAAGTTTGCTGTGGCAATTTTTCTCCCACTCAGTCAACTGGTCATGCCTCTCATTTGGGCTGTGGGGGGTTGGGCTCCAAGGGAGGAGGGTAGTGGTTAAGGAATGGGGGCAGCAAGCCGGGGTGTGTGGGAGCAGTGAATGAAGACGTGCCCCCACTGGGGGTGTCAGCGTTACGACAGGATCCCACACCTCTCAAAGAATGGTTTCTTGGCAGGGGCCCCCCTTAGTGCCGACGCCCTCATTGGGCACGACGTGGCATGGAGTCGGGGGGGGGCTCACATGTTATAGCCCAGAGGGGAGGGGTTGGGTGACCCCATCAGCGAGCGACTGTAGGGAAGCACGCCATAGCTGGAGACCCATATAAAAGGGATCAGCTCGAGATTGCAGGCCTCTTCTCCGCGGGCTGCCATTTTGTTGCCCTCCCACCCACCCTTTTATTATGTGTTATTTATTGTCATGTTTTTCTTGCAGACACGCCCAGCGGATGTTACATGGTGTTCCCGTTAGAAAGTACTGGCGGATACCACAAGGAACTGCACAGCCAGTTTATTATGAACGGTGACCAGGAGAATTAGACTCTGGGGAGGCCCATGTTAAAGGGGAGGGTTAGGGGGCTTGAAGACCTTCCAACTCCAAACGTGGGTGGGGGAAAATGGGAAGTGCATTGATGGAAAAGAAAAAATGGAGAGGAAAAATGAAGACAACAAAGGGGGGGAATGAAAGGATTTAGAGTTAACGAGGCTCTGGGAAGTAGGTTGGGAAAGTTGGGGGGAGGGGCACTGCCGGGGACTATGGGTCGGAGAGGGGGGGTACTAAGACTAATGGGGCCCCTTCCATGCCCTTTTCCCCTTTCCCTTTCCCATGCACTTGAACGTTCACAATTTCACTGGGCCTAGTAAGATCGTTGTTTTGTTTATCCCGTTTCCCCTCCCTTGCCTTGTCGCGCTCTGAAACACTTGTGTACGAGCGCGATACAAATAAAATATCATATCATATATCATGGGCGTTCCAACGCAGTCCCTGCCCCTCCCTGTCCAAAACACAACCTCCTGGGATCTCCTTGAGATAGCTTTTTCAAGACTTACCATCAAACGGTGTGCTCTTAGTGCCTGCCAGTATTTTTTCCAAGCAGTTTTCTGAGAGTTCCTAACTTAATTGGAGCTGTAATCACCAATGTGTAATAAGAATATCATAACCAGGTTTGCCTTCAGCCACTCAATTTATAAGCACTATATGTGTAGCCCTCATTGAAGTCCTGTTAAAAACAAGCATTGTCAAAGCCAACAGTTTTTGCTTGTGTAGAAGTATTAGGCATTTGCCAGGCGCTGATATTATATGCCCAGGTACTCGCACCATTGTGTAGCTGCTACCACTGATGGCCAGTTAATACCACTAAGATAGTGCCTGGCAAATGCCTTCCCTATACCTACACAAATGTCAAAACTGTTGGCATTGCCAATGTGTGTTTGTTTTTTTGCCAGATCCCAATAGAATTTAGAGATTCTATCAAGTAATAGTTTACTTTTAGAAAAATATTGGTTTGCTTTATTTTGATCGATGTTTCGGTCTATCGAGTTCCATCCATTCAGGCATTTGTGAGGGGCACTGTGAAGCCCCAGCCTTTTCCTGTACCCTAACCTCCAGCCTTTGATCGTTAGCTAGACAAGAGCCGGGCTATAGCTTTAATTGTTTAAGAAGAAACGCCGGGACCAGAACCTGTGGCTCTCGTCATGAGGAATTAACAACGGCGAAAGTAAGCGGACTTTTGTTTCACTTTCAGTTTATCGACGGACTTCATTATAGTGTTACTTTTCAGTACGTGCCCTGGCTTGTTATTGTAGTCTTAACTTTTAACTTGTCTTTAAGCAACAAATACGCCCAGAGGGATAATCAATACGCAATTCACCCACGCTGAATACCCTAAATCGGTTTAGGGCCATAATTAACCCCCTTTGTTGTGATTAGTGCACTGAGCCATTTATTTAGGTCAAACAAAGACCGTCTTTTTAGTGGTCAGGCTGCCACAAACAATGTTGGCAGACATTAATCAATTAGCATCAGGGTCCAGCCACTTCACCCTTCAGTTAAACAATCACGGCCACATATGCCTGGATAACCAAGAAATGTACAGCGGGGGGTTTCATGGAGACAGTTATCCTCTCACTACAAATAATCTCCTATGTGTGTCAATCACATGGTGGTATACATTGTTTTTAGCAACTATTTCCGTTTCTAAATGCTGTATCCTCCTGCTTTCACTGTCATGGCAGGGGGTTATGGAATTCACAACCACATGATAATGTAATCATAACAAGGGCAGATGTTATTTTCGCTGCATGTATTTTGATCATGTTTGCGTGTGTGTGGTGAGGTTCAAGGAAGCCTGTCATTTTTGTTAGTATGTTGCCTCATACCTCCCCTCTCTACCCGTGCCACACACAGAATTACATTATAGATGGTTACCTTTCAAAACTGTGTGTAGTCCACCTGCGAGTTCCAACTGACATGCTAGACAACACGAGCTACACTCTTGTTCCCTATCCGATATCAATCTGAGCTCCTATGCTTATACAACGATTTTTAGAGAGCGAGAAACAATAATTGGTCTCTAAGAGAACATATGATAATTTATTTATATCGCGATTAAATATAACATGTGCACACATAGCACGCGTTGACAACTCATCATAATTTCACATGTTCATGTACCCATTTAAAATACCCAGTCGCCCTAAAAACATGAATGAAAAAATGTGTGCTAGGCTAATAATACTGCGTTCTCCTTGCCTTTGAATAAACTTCACTTAAAGGATGCATTAGACATTTGTCTGAGGCCATTACATCTGACATAATTCTACCAAGTACACTAGAGCCCATTTAAAGGTCGTTGCAGCCTAACTCTTCGCTAAATCTTACATTAAAGAGCAAACAGATATTTGAAAACAGCGTGTATAAAGGCGGTTTAGTGGCTGCAATCATTTCTGAAGTATTCTGGTGGCAGACATTGCTCTCGGCGTTCTTTTGTCAGCTAACACATGGTAGTGACACTACAAAACAATAGCCCGATTAACAGCTGTGGGGTTCCCAGGACGGACAATGCAGCTACTGCTAGGGCACACGCTATATCTGACTGGCCCAACTGTCATGGCTCACAGGACTGAATAGATCCATGGACCTGACATTTTAATTCTGTCACGCCGTCGCTGGCCCTGAAAAAAGGGGGAAAAACGCAGCTTTTACTAGTAGAGCCCCTCGCTGTGCTGCCTGAGGTGATGAAGTGACTGCTCATACTAATGCTCCATTATTGCCAAACCGTGGGCTTAATTAAGCTCTATGGTGGGAGCCACTTTCCCTTGGGCTGCACAAAATGTTCCTATATGTGTGTTTAACGCTATTGCAATACACTGACAATAAAAGGCAGTTATACAAAAAAAAATATTTGCACAGAGAGGTTTTAATTATTTTATAGATTAACTACTATAAAATATTATTGTGCATGTTCGGCTAATCAACGTTGGATTTTAGGTATCAAAACAATATACTTTGGTGTGCTGCTAACTTGGTTCCCGCAGGGTGCAGGTGCCCTTACCCAATGCCCACCGGGTTCCTTAATCGCTCTTGCCAGAATCCTCACGATCCTCCTAACAATCCTAGGTATATACAATCTCTCTCCAGAACAAGACAGCTATTCAGTCAGAGTCAGACATTAATCCTCAATGCAACAGTTACTACACTTCTTCACCCTCCCTAACTTCCTTTCAAATGAACCATCAGATCCATATGCCCACCTTATTTCACTTTCATCAAGGAGTCGCCCTCCATTTCACAACAGAGATTGGCCTCGCATTTTGTGGGCCAAGAAACTATAAACAAGGCAGCTGATGAGGTTTTAAAGTGAAGGGGCATAAATGTATTCCCATAATAGGCATGAGCGAATGTAGCAAGAAAGCCCAATCCCACTCAGAGTGGTTGTGTATGGGCATCCTAATCCCAATTATTTTTTTTAAATGGTGCATTTAAAGCTCAATTTCTGGATGAAATTATATTTAAAAAAAGCATCAGCTTTACAGGCGAGTCTATACGAGCAACAGATAGAATAATCCAATACTTCAGACGCCAAAGCATTTCACAGCAGTAATCCATGTACATGATGTGACGACTACTCATTCCTATACCCTGCAGGAGTACAGGGATAAGTAGTAGTTTCTGAGCTCCTACTTAGCCCCACACTACAACTAAACTAGCAGTCATCTCAAAAGGTAAAACAAAAATGCACAACATGAATGGTGTACGCCTTTTGAAGGTAGCATGGGCAGAGTCTATGTACTCTTCAAAAGGAGTGTGAGCCAGCATGAAAGCATTGAAAACAATAATACTGTGTTGTCAAAATAAAACAAAAATGGAAATACACATTAATGCAGATTTTGGGTTTAAAGGGTAATTTTGAGTATGAGACAGTGGTATTATAGGCAATTGTTTTGATAGTAAAGTTCATATAAATAATTCTTGCTACGGTATGTAGTGTGAGAAACCTGAGGGTAGCCTCGCACCCATTCCCCTTGGATCCTCTGCTCAGGTGGCCAGGGAAAGGCCATCACTTTTGGATCCTGACCCCGGGGGTGGAGAAGCGAGGCAGTATCACCTGGGTGGAGGGTCCTTGGGGATTGGGAAGAGGATATCCACAGGCGTGACATGGTATCCCCCTTTTTCTTATGAAGATCAGCCTAACCCTCCCATGGACTTTATGGGCTATTGTGACACATCTCCCCATACTTTCCATGATGTAACACACTATGGTACTGGGATGAGGAAGAGGCATATAAAGTATTGTAGAGAGCCGGCATTTCTCTTTAACTATGGTCAGGCACTAGAACCAAATGACCCACACCCGAGGTCCTTTAGTAATTGTCATGAGTATAAGGCGGCAAGCAGTTCAGAGATGGGAGAGACCGGAGAAACCTGCTGGTGAGAAGCAGGAGCTGTGGTGCACTGCAGGAAGGGGACCAGTGTGCATCCTAGAGGCTGGAATGCTTGGTGACGCAGAGCGGAGAGAGGGAGCAGGCAGCCAGGCAGCAGGTGAGAGCAGAGGGTGTCGCGAGAGAACCCAAAGCAAAGCAATTTCTTCAGAGGGTCAGGCCGCTCACCTGCCGGGAGAACGCTGCTCTGCCCACGGAGAGGAAACCGGCAAGTGCATACAGAGCCGTGTAACAGGTGGGAGAGGCAGCCGATCTCCAGTCCCCAGCGAACGCTCAGCCCACGCCGCATTAAGCAGAGGTCGTGGAACGTTGAAAAGACCGGTGAGCCTGCCAGGCACCAGTGGGAAAAGGGTAGTCTAGAAGGGACAGCGCGTAATAAAGATTCTGATGCATACAACCTTTTGACTACCAAACAAACAGAAAACACTATTGAATACTTTTTTTGGAATGCAAGCAACATGAAAGTATGTTTGAAGAAGTATTTATGAATGCCAAACAGAGATAAAGCAAACAAAGGGAATGTTTTGAATGGGCTAAAAGAAACATGGTGCAGCTGGCGACTACGACGCAGCAAGTTTAACGAAATACAAGTGTTGGCAAAGCAAGTAGAGAACCAAGAAGGGTACGAGAAGAGAAATAAGTATCCACAGTATAACCAAGTGAATGGTGAACAAGCTAATCACACAGAAGGATTGAAAGAGAATATTTCTGCTGCTAAATGTACTCTTTCACTGTCAAGGGTAAACAGTGGACAATGGTTGAGAAAGTTGATAAAAAGGGGTATCGGTTGCGTGACCTGCGATGGGTGGACCGTGTAGTCTGTTAACTGCTCCTAGACTGAGAGGAACCTACCTGAAAGCCACAGTAAAGAGAAACAGCGAAGAAAGGGTTATCAGTTGTGTGACCTGTAATGAGTGGACCGTGTTGTCCGCCAACTGTGCGTAGACTGAGTGCCCTACATGGAAATCAATTGAAAGAAGGCATCAAGGGTGTAAGCCTTGCATTGACGAACCAGAGAAAGCACCCGTGACAAGAGGGTTGGGGAGAACCCCAATCCTTTGAGAACTGTTTTGTTTGAACTAATCAAGAAAGTACACCTGGTAATTCCCTGCGCCCTTTGCTTTTGAAAAATGAAAGAAATCAAGTTGAAACTCCTTAGTGTTTGGAATTTGTATTTTTGCAAGTTCAAAACAAAAACACTTGTCAATAACATGTTGCTCCACTTGTTGTGAAAATAAACTGCAATTTGTACAGATCCTTACATGATTCTTAACGTTTTCAAAGAATATTGCCATTTGCCTTTGTTTCCTTTAGAGTATCAAATACATGTTACGTCACATGTTTTAGTCTTAAAAAAAAGGTTACTTCAAAATTCTAATAGTAGAAGTATATACTAGTGCCCTCGACACGTGTTTCTCCAGGTAATCTGGTTCTTCAGGAGGGATTTCTTTGATGAAAGTAGCTGTAAAATAAATGCACCATATAAGTTGTAGGTACTTAGTGGACGTTGTGAAAGCAAGAAGAAAAGGATAGAGGGAGGAAGAAGGTGTGATGGAAGGGGCACATATATCATTGCAAATGGATGAGTGTCTCAAGGATTAAAAAGAGTAAGTACTCATGCATAGTGGTCAGGAAATAGTGTATTCAATAGTTGTGTTTCATATTAACATTGCTCAATTGGTTCTAGCTTCTATCCATTTAGGGAATATATTGTAGGGTATAGTCAATCCTTTTGTGTTGTCATCCCTTAAGTGTTGCTCTAATAAGGCAAAAGGAATAACCTCTAGGTTAAGCATGAATGGTGCTAAAAAATATATACTATATACTTCTAAATGATTACCTTGAAATGTCAAGGCTATTGAAATTGGATAGTCTTACCTTGGTGAGTTAAGATGGGCTGACTCCTAGCTTCATTTTTGAGAGTTGGTAAATTTGCTGCTTTAATGGCCTGATAACTGCGCTGTGTTGTTTATCCCAACCAAAATGGCCGCTATTTATCCTGGCCCGATGACATCACGCGTTTTTGACGTACCGCGATGACGTCATCACGCCAGGCACCATCTTGGAGCGGGACAGTAATTCTTGATCACTCAAGATTGCCTATTTTTATATTACGTGCAAATTAGTTATGTTAGGGTATTGTGGTCCCTGGTTCACTCTGGATAATGGTGCTGGGTAAGTGCACTATAATATAATATATTTCAAGTTGTGTGATGAAAATTGGAAGTGTAGAAGAAAGAGAAAGCAAGCATATTTAGGAGATCATCTATGAAGTATAGTCATGGTAAATGTTTCAAAATAAACACTCTCAACACACATATTCAATTGAAAGTGAGGTAGCACTAATGAACAGGAAAAGGCACATAACCTAGAACTTTGACCAGTATGGCAGAAATATGTATACATCAATTTCCATGCTGCTACCGTTACACATTTGATAATAGCTGAATAACAAATGATGGCAAAGAATATATTTGACAAGGGATATTGCATACATTTTGGCAAAGAATATATTTGACAAAGGATATTGCAATGCAAGTAATAATGTCAAAACATAATACTTGTACTTCGATGAAGTATACATTTGAAATTAAATGTAATGGAATAGTTCATTGTCCGTGTTTAAACCAGAATGTCATCAGTCTGCAAAGCATATCCATTTGGCTTCACACTGTCGCAATTTCTTTTCTCTACTTCCTCCACTTGCCGGTTTGGCAATTCTTTCGATGCCAAAAAACAAGATACCCATTAGATCGTCTTGGGCATGATCTTGAAAAAAGTGATTGGTGAGTGGGTATCTCAGATCCTTGTTTCTCAGTGTTCCTAAGTGTTCAAATATGCGGGTTTTCAAATGTCTTTTGTGCTGCCGATATACATTTTCTGGTTTGTGCATATTATGCCGTATACCACATAGTTTGAATTGCAATTGTTGAAATCTTTAGGGTGGTATTCTTGTCCATTAGGTAGGGTCATGTTTTTTTTTTAATTTACTGAGTGGTTGCAAACCGAACAGGATCCACACTTGTAGTTGCCTTTTACTTTGGGCATATTCCAGAGTTGTGGTAAACCTTTATGGTCTGTTGTTGTTTGAAAATGGGAAGGACATAACATGTTTTTGAGGTTGCGGCTCATCGGTACGTTATACTTGGGTGGTTATCTGATGTGAATGATTGCTCGTTGCGTAAAGTGTACGGTTTCCTGCAGTTGGTTTCACTTAGAGTGTTGTCTGTATAATATTGTTTGCAACATATAATACAAGATCAAGGAATTGAATCCTCTCCGTGCTTTCTTGTATGGTGAGCTTCAGATTGTAGGAGTTGTTGTTGAGGCACTGGTGATAATCTTTAAGTTGCTGTGATGTTGGAACTACCTTGGACTTGGGGAAGACATGGTGGAACTGCCTTGGACTTGGGGAAGGTAACCCCAAGACTTTGTGGAATGTCTTGAACCTGGGGAAGGGAACCTCACGACTTTGTGGAACTGTCTGGAACTTGGGGGAAGATAATCCCAAGGCTTTGTGAAACTGTCTTGAACTTGGGAAAGGAAACCCAAGAGTTTTGTGGAACTGTGTGAACTTGAAAGGACAGAGCTGAAAGTAAGCTGGGAGCTGAAAGAAGTTCAGAACTTTTGTTTTGAACACTATTTTTTTAATTGCCGACATCCCTACACATTGCTTAGCTTTAGTTGTGAGGGCAAGTATAGGTTTTGGACACAGACAGACTTAAGTTGAACTCTTTGACTCAGACGGCCCTTAGTTTCTTTAGGTAGGGATGTCCCACCTTAGTTTAGGACAAGTTAGGCCTTCCTCCATCCTGACATTTAAGTTAATAAAGCAAGTTTCTTTGAACTTTGAATCTGTTGTCTATGTCTTGCTTCATGATGCCTTCACAAATGGTGTCAGAGGAGTGGGATGTGGCTCAACCGATACAAGTTGGTGGACCCTGAAATTTGAAAAGCTAAGTGCCATAGCATCAGACCCTTCGGTAGCCACAAAGGGTTCAATTGGGTTTCATATATGTAGCAGTAGGGACAAGACTATTCCTCCAGGTGAGAGAAAACTGATATCCACTGATTTAATGCTAATTCCACTCCCTCTACATCAGATTGGCACCAAAATCGGGGCTGGCATGGAGATTCGGAAATTTATGTCTTAGCTGGAGTGCGAGACCCAGACTTCGGAGGAGGAGGTGATTCGGCCAATCAAATCGATGAAGGGGGGCACATCTCCCAGGGAGGATTGCTTCTCTGTCAGGTGCTATACATTATTTCGCTCCATCTTGTCTCCCTACCTGGTTTGGGTGTTTAACACAGTGCTGGAGGGGGAGGCCCTCCTGGATACTATGATGGGGGCAATCATAGTGGTGATTCTCAAGGAAGGTAAGGACCCGACACAGTGTTCTTCCTACCGACCAATCTCTCTGCTTAATACCAATGTTAATATACTAGCGAAAGTGCTTGGTAATAGGTAGGAGGGGATCCTACCCTTTTTGGTTCATGGGGACCAGGTAGGCTTTGTTAAAGGTCGGCAGGGCTCGGACAAAATTCAGAAAACCATTGACTTGTTGCACTTTGCTCGGGAATACGATCTGGACGCCTGTCTTCTTTTCACTGTACGCCGGAAAGCATTCGATAGGGTGGAATGGATGTATATTTCAACGATTGTGGGGGAAGTGGGGCTAGGGGACAACTTTTGCAAATGGGTGGCAGCTCTATAAAGCACTACGTCTGCCTCAGTCGGGTTAATGGTTGTCTTACAGAGACTTTTTCTCTGTCTAGGGGCCCAAGGCAGGTTTGTCTGCTATCTCCGCTCTTGGATGCATTAACCATGGATCCTCTGGCCATAGCAATTCGTCAACACCCCACATAAAAGGCATTAGAAGAGTGGAGGTGGATTTTAAGCTTTCTTTGCTTGCTGACAACATTCTGTGTTACCTTAGTGATGTGGAGTCATCTGTCCAAGATTTGCTGGCCCTTATTAAACATTTTGGGACCTTTTCGGGATGAGGATTATTACCCCTAAATCACTGATAATGGCATTGAAGGGCCGGCATCCTGTATTGAGGGTAAGAGACAGGGGAATCAGATTGGGGTCCAGAAGGAGGCGATACGATACCTGGGGATCCTAATACAGAGGGAACTGTCTCGGCTGGCAGAAGTTAACTTTCGATCCTCTTATGGTGACAGTCAAGGCCGATTTACAGAGGTGGGGTCTGTTGGTGCTCTCGTGGTATGGGCGATTGACGGCAGTAAGGATGAATGTTCTCCCTGGGTTTTTGTACCTTTTTACGGCCCTCCCGACAAAACTCCCTAAAAACTTTTTTGTGCATCTGCATTCATTGTTATGTAGGTTTGACTGGCAGAACAGCTGCCCCAGTATCAAGAGGAACACCCTTACACTCCGACCAGCGCACAGGGGATTCAGCTATCCCAATTTCTACCAGTACTATATGGCAGCCCAATTGTGCGGTAGAGCATATGAGGGATGACATTGGCACATTCTGGACGTATCTGGAAGATATGGCCATCCATCCGCGAAAGTGTGAGATTTATTATGGGCCCCTCGCACAGCGCTGTCGAATTGGCTGCAGGATCACCCCACATTGTGGCGGGGGTCCTATGGCACTTGTGGAAGCGGGGAGGTTCATGGAAAAACTGTCCTCTTGGCCGTCACCCATGACATCGTTGTGGGGTTCTCGGCAGGGACCTAGGCATCAGGGATTCCGGGAGGCTGGGGGCACAGGCCTTGTCGGACGCTGGATTGGAGAGAGCAGGGCAGTTGTTTCAGGGGGAACGTTTTCTGGATTATGACACAATCAGTGGCATTTTAGGTAGGGATTCTAGTCTGATTTTTGACTACCTCAGGCTTAAGGTGATCCTTACAGATCAGAAATGGGGGACTAAACTCAGGAGGCTGCTTACTGTCACGACCCACACTCAGAAGACCCCCTGGCCAACCTATGGGCCAGGGAGAGTCTTGATTCCAGTCCCCACTAAACCCAAGAAATTGCAGCATAGGCCTTCTTGGGGCCAGTCCTGGCGCCTTTGGCGCCATGCTCATGTTTGAATATGGACTTGTGCTTGGGAACTACTTTTCATTAATGCCAGTCATGTGGAGGCATCCTCATAACCTGGCTCCTTGAAACCAGGCTTGCAGTGTAGTGTTTTTGGGTGTGGTACCATGGGGACTATTTTACCTGGACTTCTTTCTTGAAGCTATTCAAACCACACCCGAATAGACTGACACGCTTCGCGTTAGTTTTCATTTCTGCAACGTAACGCTTACCGTGTTCAGCTTCAGCCACGAACTTCGGAAGAACAGCACCTGCAAAGGAAAGGAGAAGACATCGTGAGAAAAGGCAGCAGCTTACCTGAACTTCATCGCCAACGGTCTGCAGCTCTCCCGACCATCATCCTGGAACCAGTGCTCCTTTGGATCGACGGACCTGTAAAAGATAAGAAACAAGGCATTAGACATTGCACAATTAACGAACTGTGCCGAAAGGCTTACCTCGCCAGCCGCTCCTCAATCAGCATCACTACGGAAATTCCATACTCCGGCCGAGTACCGCGACCTGTGGAGAGGAAAAGATAACAGGTTAGCAAAGGCAAGGCATCTTAAAGGAATGGTTCGGTCAAAATTTTTTATTGCCCCTACGGGTCGGCCATGTGTTTTTAAGCCTAAATCGCTCGATTTTAGAAAAATTTCCTATGGACCTTACCCGAGTTTTCGTCCATGAAATGCACGCGAAAACAGGCATCAGGGCGCTGCCATTTTGTGATAATCCTATCATTTCCCCTATCGCCCTGGCTGACCTGCTTTTGCGGTACTAAATCATATCCCCCACCCCTGAGCCTGACATTATCAAAACATTCATATTCCCCGCCTCTCTCCGTGACGTTACTGTGCTGCGTAGGCAAACCCGCCCAGTCGTCTTCTACGCGACTTCACACAGAACCCAGAAACCAACACAGATCAACTCACAACACAGCGCGCCACAATTCGGAATATGAAACTGTACTTTTAAATCAAACAGCAACACGGTACAATTGGTAAAGTACATTTATTTGACATTAAATGTTTATAGAATATTCAGCAATTGCCATATGAACTCCAAAAGTAATTTATTTTCTTTTATCTCCATCCGCAAATCCGTAAAAGTTTATCGTGAGTCACGCGCTGTTCCTTTATGGTACACAGGGTGTTGGTTTTCGTTCAAAGAAGCAGTTTTGTCGCACGTTGAACCGCAAGGCTGTTCCATCAAGTAGGCACTAGGCCAGCGTAAAGGTAGATATGTTGCTTCTAGCCGCTAGTACCGCGTAAGGGCATATGGGCCCTTGGCGATCGTCCCATAAAATCATCAGGATTGTGCAGTTGTTTACATTAAGCTGCAGCTAGTGGTTAAAAAAAACATCTGCCGGTGTCTGAAACTGGTGACAGTAGCAAAAGGTAAGGATATACCTGTTTTGAAAACATAAAGTTTATAATTAGTCTCGCCAGCCGATCTTTATTAATATTATTCATTTTATTTATCACGGCCGAGCTGAAACTATTTGCTTTCAAAGATAGTTCAATGGAGTATGTTCGGCTCTAAAATCAATGTGAAAACTAACAAAATAAATCGAGGTTAGTACACTTTGAGAAACTACTTTTTGTCTACATGCATGTGGAATGTGGACCTGCATGCCCATGTGCCCGCTACAAGGACGATCCCACAAACGTTTTCCAAGCTCTTCATTCATTCATTCATTTATTCATGCATCCATTCATTAATTCTTCATTCTGGTATAAAAGCGTCTAAAGAGTTACTTACATTATATTTGCAATTTCCATTGTGTCTCTGCGTAATGCAGTCCGTAAATCCCACTGTGCTCTTGACAACGATTTTTCGTATACTGAACTAACATAAAACTCGGTCTAGTTTCAGAATTTTCTGCCTTATCGTCTCTTACGTTATTGCAGCCCCCACCCTTCAAATGAAGTTCTTTCGGCATGGTCCCTGTCTCTCAAGGTCAAAAAACAATAGAACCTTATACTGCCAGTGCGAGTTGTGGGCCTCTTCAGGGCGCGAGCTGAAAATCAAAGCCGCTGACCTTCACTAGAAATGTGCATACATTCTTTCTTTGCAACATCCCATAGTAAAGCCATCTGTGAGAACTTGAAGTTTCGAAACCATCTATGTAGTGCGCCTCAATGTGCAAATGCAAACTGGCTTCTCTCCCATCTGCAACGGCTCGCTTGGCGCGTTCTAAGGCCCCCAATTTTGTCCTCGTTGTCTGCGAGCTGTGAAGCCCCAAAGAACCATAACTATTGAGACTTTTAATTTTTTGGGGAAGGTCAGGGAAAGTATAAAGTACCCGAGGAGTTGAGTTGAAAGCGAGATGTATTGTTTGTTTGTTTTATTATTTTCAATACGCAAGCCTCGGTTAACAGTGCGCAGCATTTAGAAGAGATTACGAAAATTAGTTACATCAACAAAAATATATACATACACATATAGACAAGGTGAGCAATATGAGGTGAATAGAGAGAGAATTCAAAGATGACACCCAGGTTGTTCGGCACCCAGGATGGTGAAGGTAGGGGTTAGGGTTAGCGTACTTTGTATGCACACTGTACAATAACATTTATTTACAAAAAGAGAATCGTATTACAATTATTTAAACCGAGATTTGTACTTCATAACCAGCTCTCCTTTGGGTGGACATGGCACAGTGGCAATGTTGGGTGGCAATGGATCAGTGCTCTGCACAGAAACGTTCAAAATTCCATATCTGTGCTTCTCTAATACAGCAACAATAAGGCTTTTGACAAAGTCAAACTCCATTTCCTCATAGACTGGTTTGATCACCCATTGCTTACTTCTTTTTTAAAAGGCCTTAGTGTAGCGAGGCATCCTTACATTACCCTTAGTCCTAAATTGTTCACGGCCAAGATTCTCGTTATGGGCCAAGACGGCAAGTAGAGTCCTATGTCTCATGCCCTGTATGCTGAAATGCAAGCGCTTTGGCCTGTACTTTAGGCACATATTGTGGAACACCTCCAAACCTCCTGTGTGACAGAATTCTGTCAGTTCCCTCAAATCTCTTGATAGAGTTTTATTGAAAACAATCTTCTCAATGGCTTTGTTTGTCGGTGAAAATGGATTCAACCACTTCTTCTTCCGTGCCTCCACTGGGGAAAAAGGGCAATGTTCACATTGGTGGAAATGTAGGTTTTCTGACCAGCGGTGCACGTTGGTACAGTGCTGCATCAGTGACTGCCATTTTTCAAGTAGTATTTCCACTGACCCTTCACAAGTTTTGGAGCTCCACCAAAGATGGTTGCTGATAGACTGGGACCACTCTAAAATACTTTCCAAACCTTTTTTTTTCCATGCAGCCGAGATTTTCTTATTGATTTATTTAGCAAGATGCCATACGTCAAATTGATGCTTAATATGTGGGAACTGCTCTCTCATTGTCTTGGCAATTGAAACGTGTCTGTCCGTGGCTATGAGGTCGATGTGCATTCCCCTCGATTGCAGATATTCCACTGATTTTATAAATCCTAGTTTCTCCATGGCCACTGAGGATGTACATTGTGTTACCTGCACGACCACTGAACTCACAATTCTCTTACTATCCATGTCCTGAAAGTGGTAGGTGCAGTACTTGGCAGAAAATCCAGGGCTATCGCACTGTCCATCGCCGGCTAGCCTGAATCGTTTGCCTTCGAATGTACTTGCTAGAGACAATTGTTCAATTTTCCAAGCATCACTAATGGCCGGAAACAGATAATAATGTTGGTATTTGTAGTACTGCGTTTTTTAAATGAAATGGAGTCCCACAAACTGAAAGAAAGACTTTAATTTTCTAAAACTGGAGCCACTAAAAAGTGATGCAGCTGCACACAGTAGATTGCCTGCTGGCAGTTTCCCCAGCATCGGTTGTGCAGACCATGAGAACTTATGATGTAATCTACAGGCGGCATGTATTGTAACGTTACTTCCTTGTTTTTGACGAGTCACATGAATCAATGGCTTCCCACATACTTTCCCTCTGACGGAATGCCCACATTTCAGCATACTTATAATATCCATCAAACAACTGTCGAATACTATGTAATTGTCCTCTTTCATTAGACTGTCATCCTGCGTCAAAGTTGTTTCGGCCTGTGACATTGAGGACATATCACCACATTTGAAAGAAATATCGCTGCTATCAAGTTCTGATGCGTCGGTGAATGCTGCTGCTGGTTCATTCTCTGTCATTTCAACATCTGCTACTTCAACATTGATGGGAGAACACAACAATGTTGACAGCTTTTTTGGTGGCAATTTTTTGGCGGGTGTAGATTGTGTAAATTGATCTGCGACTACTTCAGAGCTATCTTCAATACATCCAGTTTCATGTTGTTGCGGTGGTGCGGTCGTACTGTAGCAATGGTCCAATACAACTTTGCCGGATTCTCCGGACACATTAATTTCATTTTCTGTACATTGGACATGAGCATCCCGAGTCTCAACATGCCGCGTCTGAATTAATAGTTCCTCCATAGCCTCCATAGTGTAAATGGTCTGGCATCCAACATCTCTCATTCGCTTCCCTGTCTGTGTATGTATAGTTCGTAGACCCACGGGTAACTAGAGGGCAGATTGGAAAAGGGATGTTCAGTTTAAACACAAGATAAAGTATAGTACAATTGACTTGAAAAAAACATAAAATAGTCCCCAGCACAAAAAGATTTCTAAAGTTATGAACTGTTTGTAACTAACCTTATTTTTGTTTCTTTTCTTTGCAACTTTTTTGACTCGACCTTCAACATCTGCACGCTGTTGCTCCGATACGTATCCGCATGTCTCCCCTTCCTCTTGCGCTGCAACGACTATATTTTCTGTATCCGCATAGACAGCATGGAATGAGGCTCCATCGACTCCCTGAAACACAGTATTTTCATTACTGTGTTTCGAAATATTGTTAGCATAAAACACACGTGAGGACGAACACACATGTACATCTCAATAGCCAAACACGATTTAAACATTGTGTGGAACAATCAAACGACAAGTATTTGAGCTCTGATGACCTAGTTCGATGGAGCTGTCAGTATCCATACCTCTGGCTCTGCATGAACTGCCACGAATGATTGTATTGAAGAGGAGGCATCAGCAACTCCCTGAAACACAGTACTTGCGTTAGTATGGTTTTCAATATTGTAAACATAACACACACTTGGGGTTGACGGCACAGGTACATATAAAGAGATAACCACAAATGTTGCATTGTCTAAAAGAATCAAGGAATATTTAAATATGATCAGATTTAATCGACTTATTTCTCCGATTTCTTTACATCTGCATCATCTAAATGGGATCTTGTGATTGTAGTGGAAGCTCCATCGTCTCCCTGAAACACAGTACTTGCGTTAATAGGGAAGAAAGTATAGCAAATGGAATCACGTTATATGATCATGCTCGATGGAGCTGTCAGTATCCATACCTCGTGCTGCTGAAGAATATCTAGGGCTGTTGTCAATGTGGTGCACACTTCCGAAAGCTGTTGCGCCGATTCGTATCCGCATGGTCCCGCTTCCACCGAAATTACTTGAATGTCAGTTTCTGCATCAAGTGCGTGGGTTGACGATTCAACAACTGCCTGAAACATAGTATTTGCATTAGTAAGGATTACAATATTGAAAACACAACACACGCTTGGAGTCGACCGTACAGGTACATATCAACGGCTAACCACGAAGGAAACATGGTGTAGAACAATCAAACGACAAGTGTTCCAGTCCTGATGATCACGGTCGACTGAGCTGTCAGTATCCATACCTCGTGCTGCTGAAGAACATCTAGGGCTGTTGTCAATGTGGTGGACGCTTCAGCATCTCCCTGAAAGACAGTACTTGCATTAGTATGGATAACACTAATTATAACTGAAAACAAACATCAGGGGACGACAACTAAGGTGTATATCAATTGGAAAGCACTAACCAAACAATTGGTAAAATAATCACACGATACATACAAACTATTACTTGGCATGTATAAAACAAGTCTGTAGCGGAATAGCCAAGTATGATTACCTGATACGCGCTAGAAGTGGTTGATAACTGCGAGCACGTGACGGAAGTAGAATGTTCTTGCTTCAGACTCAAGGGATAGTCAAGAAGTTGTGAAGGTAAATTATTGTTTGATAATGAAAAGCCAACTTTTAAAATTGCCATGAAAGGAGACAGAATACTTGAGTAATGCGCAATATAGCACAGTTCCCTGTGCCCATATATAGATTTCGTTTGTGGGTTATGAAATCTAAAAATAATATATTGATAAATGTCATTATTCAAAAAGCTATACACTCATATCAATGTCGAAAGTATTACAAATTGGAAACAACACCTAAAATATCAATGAATCCATTCAGCTACCTACACACTACCGCAAGGCCAAAAGTTAAAAACGGACACTTGACTCACTAGTGGCGGATTGTGGACGAATAGAGTGGGAATAGCGTTTGCGAGCAATTTTCGTGTCGATCGCCGTTTATTCTTCTTTGTTACCCAAGATGTGATGTACATGTTCGAGGGAAAGTGCCGGCTGCAGATGCGGTATCAATCACCCCCCCCTCTTGTCTTCAAAGACTTGTTGGACTCTACTTTCCAGCTCATCCAGTGGATATTCGCAATGTCTGACCCCTTCTCTTATTCGATCAACAGTTTTCGGGAATACATGCATTGTAGTGCCTTCAGATTTAGCATGGGTCTTCGAAGGGCAACCGCTAATCGAACAGGCAGGCATTGTTGAAAATTCTGAAAAGTAAATATCAAGATTATTCTAAAACCTTGATGAATAAAAATGTCATAAAAAAGTAAATGAACCATACCATGCTCAATGCAAGGTTTGTTTTGGTCGCCGGAACTATACCAGTTCATCATGTGTGGCTTAGTATTTGCATAAGTTACAGAAATGTTTTAAATTATATGACTAAACTCTGAACATGTGACTCGTCCCTTGGATGTTCTGTGTTGCACGAAAAGGAACCATGCTTACATTATAGACTGGACCCCCGAAGGATGCAATTCGATGACAATTGACACAGATGAAAATAAATAGATCTATTGATAGCATAACGATTGAAACTCAAGTCAATAGCAATGAGACCAATGACCATAGCTATATTGGGTACTGTAATAGCAAATAGATTGAAATGTAAAAATGACCGAAATAGGACTAGGATACATGGCCTTACCTTGACCAACAAACAGTTGGAGTCAGCAGGCCGAGCAGTATGTTGCAGGAGAACAGGTAGATGGCGACAGGTAGCACACTGACGAGTTTGCTCGAAGCGGTCACAGATAGCACGGCGACGAGCAGATTAGCATAGATCTCAGTGCTTCTCAGGTAGAAGGTTCAGGAGTTGACTTGCAAAGCACAAAGATGTTCTCATGAGACATATCAAGTGGTTTATAAAGTATTAGAAACAGGGGTGTGTTTGTGAATGAATGACGTGTGTATGTCGTGGTATTATGTTTATTGCAGAGGGGCGGCCTGCCTCGGGGGAGGCCTGCCTGGAGACACGGGGTCTGAGGAGGCCATGTGAGCGATGGCCCCTGGGTGTGGGATACCTTTTGAAGTGTACATGCTGTTTGGCACCTTGGCCGTTTGCACCCGTGACAGCCCCCCATGCCAGCGCTCATCCCCGGGTGCGAACCGCCTTTGATAGAGGGGGTGGGATGGATGGGCCTGGGGCGTGCAGGCAAGTGTGTGGGAGCGAGGGGCCACCAGGCCCCTCTCATCCTTTACTTCTCAGTAGAAACTCGTACCAAGTGCCTCCAGTAGTGGGTTCGCCCCTTGCCCTTATGTGATGTTAACTTTGGATGACATTCGCGTAGATGGGAACACTGAGCAGGTCAAGGGGCATCCATTTTTGTACCCCCTTTCCACTCCATCTTGGTGACCAGGCCTCACTGCGATAGTACAGCGCGCAGAGCACATGGCCCCCACCCTCGTTCCCACTCTGATTGGAAAACTCCAGAGGTATTTGCAACAGCTAATAAATGTAACACATCACTCTTCCTCTGAGATCACGGTCCTGCATGTGAACCAACCTGAACCAAGCACATAGCTTGTTCATCTCCGCAAACGTGCCCTTGCCCACGCACCCTCGCCAGTGGAAACTTACTGCCATTCTGACCCTGTGTCCCTGCAAGGTATTCTCTTCATGTGCCAGACCACTGACCACGCCATGATGCCCACCTAGCAGATCCCCAACTAACATTAGACCCCTACTGCAGTATATCGTTGCCTATCAATAACAAATGCCACATATCGGAGATTCTTGTGAGCACAGACCCACACTTCAAACAGTGTATTATAGTGGTCAAGACCCTTGACCTAAGGCCTGTATAATCCAATGTTAATTGATAGTATAGATATATGTGTGACTTTTATAGAGACATAACCGACTGAAAGACTTTGAACAAGTGTTATTTAGTGCATGCATTATTGATAATATATTACGTTAGCTTAGATAGTGACCACCCCGCTTCACAGTGACCTGACCTTCACCCTTCCGAGCACAGATGTCTGACGTCCATCCTTGAATGGAGACACACTTGATTCATTAAAAAAATCGAAACAACCGTTGTTAAAATATATGTGGTGTTTTATTTTGTATCTTATTTTGATGACACAAAAATACAAGACTTTAAACATTGTACAGTTCAGGTTGCAGCACAGCAAGAGAAAATCCCCTGTACTGACCGCTGTCACTCGGGAACGTTTCTCTTATGGCACAAACGGCACAGGCGGGTATCACTCTTCGAACGCGGTGTCCAAGCCTCCCGTGAAGCCACCATGTAAAGGAACGATAGGCCACCAGACTATACCACCTGTGAAAAGGAATGAAACAAACTGTTTATAAATGACCAAGATAAGTTTAATAAACGTTTGTTGTCAATGACAATTCTTGTAACTAATGGCATTCTGCTCGGACAAATGCTATCTAGACACTGCACACTATTGAACGACTTTCGTACGTTACAATGATATGTATATGTAATTTTGGATATAGTAGAAGACCATGAAATAGGAGTGGCATGACAAGAAGAGTATACTTACTCGTTACTCGGATTACGAGGACGAACAGTTGCGCGAAGTTCGTGCATAAGCACCATCATTATCCTCAACACAGACCGTGTGAGGCAGGCTGCCCTGAAGTCTGGCAGCTCGGTGATGCATTGCGGTCATGGCTCGCCTTCTGAAATGTAGGCCACGGATCCAGAGTTTTCACAGCAGCAGAAGTTCTCGTCCTCGGTTGGCATTAGCTCGCACCGATTGCGTGTGCACCAGGTGGAAACACCGTCCATGCGACTAGGTCCAGGCTCTTCAGATGTTGAATCGTCCTCCCAACTGCCGTCCAAAGACCCATCGTTTTCGCGTGTTTCCCTTTCCAGTAGTTCCTCCTCGGTATACTCAGGCTCGTACATGTAGGGCATTATTGTATCCATTGTGTGTTAAACAAACTAAAATAATTTATAGCGGTGGTACTGGTATCTGTTCACACGGGCTACAAGCAACGAAGGTAGCTGACCAGAGCACAGAAACGAGTCACAGAATACTCAAAGTAACACAGAGAGAGGAATGGAATCGAAAATCTGCTGCTGTGTGTTGTGAAACAGTCTGTTTATACTTATTGAGGAAAGAGGCGTCCTGCCATTTACATGGCGACACGTCATTAGCTGAAGCGCAGCGAATGTTGACACGAGACGTGCTTTGGCGTTGTGAAATGGGCGGTACGCGTCTGCTGATGACAGGCTCAGGGGCGGGGGATATGATTTAGTGCTGCAATAGCAGATCAGCCAGGGCAATGGGGGAAATGATAGGATTATCACAAAATGGCGGCTCCCTGATGCCTGTTTTCGCGTGCGTTTAATGGACGAAAACTCGGGTAAGGTCCATAGGAAATTCTTCTAAAATCGAGCGACTTAGGCTTAAAAACACATGGCCCACCCATAGGGGCAATACAAATTTTTGACCGAACCATTTGTTTAAGCGCAGCGCATAGCGCTTACTCACCGCATCAAGGAGCTCCAAAAACGCCCATACTTACTGGCGAAACACAGATTCCGCTTTGCCACATATTGGACTTCCGCGTACCTAGGAAGAAAAATACATTGTTAAAAGGCATGCAAGAACAGCAATATTCACAGCAATAAGACCTACCTGAAAGACTCAAGACGGGCCGGCATCAGTGAAGCAACTCGATCGCCATTGCCCACCAAGCACAACACGCCCCTGCCAAGACAGCAGAACGGAGAACCCGCCAACATCTAAAACAAAGCAGAGCGCTTCCGCTCGTCACATCTGGGCATCGCAAGGAGGGACATCTGAACCCCAACTGCTGGGTGGCTCCCCCGTGGAACCAGGTGAGCGTAACACTTACACCCTTTGAAAAGGTGTTCGACAACTCAGTCTCACAGAAATGTATTTTGCCCAGACTATGGGGTCCTGATCACGGTGGACAGAGCGGATAGGGAGAACTTTAAGAAATACTGGAATGGGCCGGGTGGCGAGGAGATCTCGGAGGACAGGTGGGGCAGGACCTTTAAGATTATGTTTCATGGAAACTTTTTTACGGCATCTATCAAGCACAATGTCAAGATGTTGCACAGCTGGCATTGGGACCCGTTGAGAATCTCTCAAAAGATGTTTGCGGAAGTCTCTCCACTATGTCTGAGGGGATTACAGGAGGTGGGGCCTTGGCCCACATGTGATGGCATTGCCTGAAAATTCAGAGTTATTGAAAGGATTTATTGGGGGTGGATGTCGGAGGTGACAAGAGAGCTTCTCCCATTAGACTCCCGTGAGATGCTTCTGGGGTTACCTCCATCTGATAAAGATGTCTTTAGATACCCAAGAATGTGGGAAGCTGTGCTCAGAGCTGGATGGGTGGCCTTAGCCCAGAAATGGAAGAGCTCTGACCTTCTGAGCCAAGACGACTGGAAACGTAAACTCAGAGAAATGTTTTTTATGGATAGGTTGACGGCCCTGGTTCATGACTATGCAGGTACGTTCAGGAAGGAATTGGGGCACCGTGATACAGAAGTGGGGCTGGAATGTGCATTGATTGGTGGGGCAATGGGGGCATAAGGGGGAGGTGAAGGGCTTGCAGAGGGATAGGTGGAGTACGTGAGGAGAGGGGACAGGCAGGGATTTATAGGAGGGACACACAACGGGGGTGTTTTGATTGAAGGGAGGGGGACAGTAAGCCATTTTCTGGCAATTTCTGGACTGCCACAAGGGGGATGAATGCACTGGCCAGAAGGGCACGGAATCTATTCCATTGTGACTGTGGTTATTATTTGGTGGCAATCACTAGAGGAGTGTGGGGCGTGGGAGAAACTGGGTAAAACATTTCGGGGACTAGACTGTGTTGATATGGAGTGTGTATGCTATTGTGTTTTATTTTCCCCAATAAAAACATAATAAAAATAATAATTAACAGGGATGTTGTTGGTCCACTGATTTGCACCTATGCAACTCTCACTGCCTATAGTTTTGCTCTCTGGTACTTTCTTTGTGGCCGAACTGCACAGGCGGCAGTCAGAAAAGTCTCATCAGCAAAGCCTTGTAACACTGCCATGGAGCAGCAGCGAGCCTCTGCAGCCACAGACACCCACCCTAGACCATCAATCTCATTGGAGCAACATGTGCCCAAACCTTCACAAACATTACTGTCACTGAAAATCGATGCAGGATGTTTGGGGAGGTTGGTTTGTCAAATATTTAATAGCAGCACTGCAGGATGAACACAGACAAGAAGAACATACAGGTCCCCCTGCAATCTCAGACATTGTTCCCACGCCCCCTCACTTCACATTGCTTTATATATTTTCTAGTACATTGGTCTCAATGCAAAGTGTGGAAGATTTCATGACCTCACCTTGAGGAATTCAGTCTTCCCAGATTAACACAATGGCTGGCTCTAGTTCAGTTGAGTCCACATGAGATGACAACACCCAGCTGTGTATGCCGTATACAATTATTTTATTTATATCCTTCTCACGGCAGTCATCTGAAACAATTTTATCAGTGTACTCCGATGTATTTTTGGCAGTGAAAGCATGTCGCTAAATAATTTAGAAGGTGCAGCAGATTATCCACCACTGAATTAGGCTTAATGCTAACACTGAGGATCAGTCTTTCTCAAGTCAATATACACTTTACATTTGCATTAGATTCAATTACAAATACATTTTCCAGCAACATTTGTAGGCATATATTTACATGTTTTCCTTACAGATTCTCTACTTCCACCTTTAAGGCTGTGGTCCATTAGTATAACACTCTTAGATGTTTCGAATAATCAGTTCTAAATACTGATGATCATTTTCAAAAACATCTTCAGTTGCTTTCATGAGCAGAGCACAGCCACTCCTGAACCCCCAATCATTCACAGTGTTGTTTCCCAGATAATTAAATACACATTTGATTAGAAGATATTTAAAAAATAAATTCTGAAAAAGATAGCACACACCAATAATATCTCAAGGATTATGGAAGCTACAATTGATTTAATTTAATCAATAAACCAGTACCAAAGAGACCAACAAGTGTTTCCTTAATGCAGCATTGCTGCAGATTTTCTAATATGAGTTATGATATCTGTGTGAGTGTATAATCTGGAACAAATATCCAATAATTGGATCTGACTAGGTACAAATGCCTCCCTTCAAGGCCAAGATGGTGTGTAGGGCCATAAGATTCTGCAATATCATAATGCGCAAAGCCACTTGTTCATGGGATATTATTGAAAGGAATACTAAGGTGTAATTTACCATCTTTTCTAACAGTTGTAACGCTATAGCAAAAACATTTGTGTTGGTGGTCTGGATCGGCCAGTAACGGGCCGAGCCCAAGTTATAGGACAGAGCGAAGCAAGTGACTTAATACCATTACCGACCAATCTAGCTCACTGCTGCGGGTGTTATTGTTATTAGCATGCCACGGCTGAGCACCAAGTTGCTAATAAGTCATTACAAAAAAAACTGTGCCCTGCACTGTGTGTATCGCCGTGAAACTGATGATAGAAATGAAAGATGTTGTGGGCTGAAAGATGGACACTGGATATTCAGGAACAAGGTGAGTCCACCTTATTAGGTAAGTTACATATTAAGTAGGCAGTTGGTACATATGGTAACTGACACCACCACCCAGGCTATTCTTCCTCAGCTCTCAATGCAGCTAACTGATCGCCTAGAATGTGGACACTCAAGCAACCTCTAACATTCCACATAGGAATCACCTGACATCACCACTCTGACATCAGACTCACCTGGGAAGTCCCCTGTACACACCTCCCCACTTAATAACCAAAAAGTAGGACGATGCATGTAGCTGAATTAAGTTCCCAGGTAAATAAAAATACATCTCAATAATATCTCAGCAGAGTAAGGATACATACAGAAAAGGAAAGTAAAGAAGATCCATCCACAGGATATGTTAGCTCACGTGCCCTATGAATCCTAACTATACATTTGTCCCATGCACTGGAATCTACTTGCCATCCTATACTTAAAACTAAGAGTTAGCTGTACACTACCTTCCCTTACACAGAGCTAAATTCACAACACATTACCCTATTTTATACAACCTAATCTCAGAAAAACATGGAAATCAGCTGGTAACTTTTCATGCATCACATCAAGACATTTACAGTAGTCCCTCACACCAAGAGAACAATGCCTCAGCGCATATGGCAACGTGGACACAACATAAACACTCCCATCACAACATTGGGCCTACAGTCTGTGACTGGTTAAGATAATACAGCAGAAACGCAAGAGCAACAGCAATGCCCAAGAAGAACAACAAGAGCGCAGAGCACCCACAGAAAACACAAAGGAGTGGATGAACCGCCATATACCCTCAACATCCACAGCTCACCGTCAAATGAAAACAAACAACCACCCGAAGTAAAAACACACACCCATGTTACGGTGGAGTGGTTACTGGACACCATACCAAAAGGCAAGATGCATGAGGTAAATACATTCATACTCCTTCGATAACCGTCTAGGACGCACTACTAGACCACAGCCTATTAATTCTGAAGGTAACAACCTCACACCTACAAGGTTACTATGCACCTTCCACCTGGGACTGCCACTCCCAAACCTCGGTTCTGCCACAACCGAGCACACACCACATGCCACTGAAAACTCGCTCCGCCACAGACTGACACCTTGTGACCTCAATTCTGCCACAACCAAGCACAATCAAAAACTTTCCAAAACAATATCTGTTCCTCAAGGTCCAAATAGCATGGTAAGATGACTTAACTGCTATTTCAGCTCTGCAACTAATATCACCCACCCATGGTGAACCCATCGCTCCTCTGGCAACCACAGAAGAGCCCTTCTCCTCTTATGATGCCCCACAAGGTCTTAACCTGGCACTCTTATGTACTACGGCAGACAAAGTCCAAAATAAGCAATACCGTGAACTAGTTTCTCTCAACGAAGCACTAACACTCTGACAAAAGATGGTGCCCAACATAAAAATAGTTCCCTCCGAAAAGTTGTACTCACACAAAACTGCAGCACTCACTCATTTTCTCATGTCTCATCGATGTCACAACTGACAAAAAATCTAAGACCGCAAAGGTCACAGATAAAATCGGATGAGAATAATGAGACAGTGTTTTCTTAGAAAGCAGAAACGCCCCCACAGCGAGTGTGCTCTCACATACAACGTTGAAAATACCAATGCCCCCGTGGCAAATAGCAAAGCATAGTGAAACTCCGCCCTGTATGATTTAGCTGAAGTAGAACGCCCCCATGGCAAACACAAACAGGTACAAAAGTGTTGGGAGAGTAGACGCTCCCATGGCAAACTTCCACCTAATGCTGAAGATAAGAATGCTCTGTGGCAAACACACCAGTGAAAGGGTTGGAAGGGTAGATTCCCCCATGGCAACCTTCCACGCAAATGTAAAAAATATAGACACCCCCATGGCAACCTTCCACACAACTGCTGAACATATAGAAACCCCCATGGCAAACACACACCAAAGATCGTTAGAAATACATGCGTAAGTGCATCTCGCATCGTACCAAATGGGTCTGGGTGACATTATAAATTTGTTCTTGCTACTTTTCCCTTCAAAAACAAACATTGCACCACTTAGTAATGGTAGCTGGATAACTGTCTAGCCAATTCTCTATAATATATTCACTAAGCCCCTCTTTGATGATCTTGATAGCTTGGGGGTGTCATCTACACTAACTATGCATATGACACCCAGATTCTCATACCCATCACTGGCGACTATGAAACAGATTCCACCCCCCTCAACAAAATGTATCTGATTATTCAGGCATGGATAGCCACCCATGGCCTCTGTCTGAATGACGAGAAGACCGAACTTCTCCTTCTCAGATTATCTGTAAAACTAAACAACTTAACTCAACAGTTCAATATCGATGGTAATAATATCAAAGTTTCCAGTGAGGTGAAAACCCTGGGCTTCTACTTTGACTCGGCACTAAACCTAAAGAGACAGGTCAATGCCATTTCCTCGGCCACAGCATATACATGCAAGCTTATCAACGCTTGTAAGCCCTTCCTCTCCATAGCCAGTAATTACAACATAACAAAACTTCAAACCCTACAGAACAATGCGTTAATATCAGTCTTCAACTTTCCCAGAACGCAGCACATCACAGATCTCAGGCACAGCACTAACTGGTTTACAGTCAAAGATAGAATTAACTTCAAATCCCTAAATCTCACACATAAATGTCTAGCCAAATACGCCCCTATATATCTAGTCGACAAATTTACCAAAAAAGCCCCATGAGAACGATACACTGACACTGCCTGAACATACCAAGATATAAACTCCAGAAAGCAGGTGGAAGAAGCTTTCCAGTGATGGCAGCCAAACTTTGGAACTTATTACCTGTTAACCTTAGAGCAGAACCTGCCTTCTATAGCTTAAGGAAGAACACGAAATACTGGCTCCTGTCCCTTGATGTATACATTTGTCCTCCGCTCTAGATTCTTGCATATATCTGTATGTAAAACTTGCTATTTTTGGTAACCACTCTGTAAATACTTTTATTGCCTTTCCTTTGCTCGGTATGTAACCCTTGAAACATAGAATGTAACTTTGGTGATTAGATGTAACCATTCTGTAAATACTTTTATTGAATTATCACTGTTCTGTATGTAACTTTTGCAACATGGTAATGCACCCAGATACCTCTGGGTTTGGTGCGCTATATAAATAAACAAAACAAACAAATAAGACATTCCTGGTAAATGTTCTCTCATTAGCATAACATACACACTGGATCGCACTGAAAGTCCTTGTTGCATGAGCAGCTCTAATGCTGAAAAGCGTGCAAAATTATTCGATACTAAGTATGCATCAACACAGTGGTATCCCTAAACAAGCACGGTAGAGACTTTATGCTAACACTCACGCATGCACTCATACCTGCACACATGACACACAATTACAGGGCAAGGCATCATATTATTAAGGTGGGGAAACCTGTAAACTCACACATGCACCATCACAGTGAAAGGGAAATTATCACTATGCAGTCCTTCACAGCTGGCCAGTTCACAGGCCCAGACCGCCGCACATTACAGCAGCGCGTCATGCTGAAAAACATATTACTACTGAGCGGCCAGTTCCCAGGCATGGACCGCTGTAGGTTATAACAGCGAGTAAAGATGCTCAAAGCCGGCAGGAATACTTCCAGTACCAGCAATACTTCCAGCACAGTACCTTGGAAATCAAACATGCTTCTATCACCTCTCTTCACACGATTGCAGCCATCCTCTAGAGACATATCCGATAACAGTGAAACGGACATCACTCTGTTCTCCTAAAGACGAGCCGTCAGCTCCTGTGTTGGCCAGTCATTGCGTTCTGCATTCCCTTGCTTGCAGACAACGTTCTCGGATGTCATCACTCTATCTGGGAGCTCGCAGGGGAAGGAGCTCTTGGGACAGGAAACCTTGCGGTCAGGTCGGCTGTAACTCAGTTCTCAGTGTGGCCACTGACTTACAAGATATACCTCTGTATTGCTGTCCCCAGCTGGCGGCGCTGGCAGAAACTAAGCGCAGCGCTGCCCTTCACAATACATCCTGTGGGCTAACTTTGGTTCCTGTGGTGCTCAGTTCAGGGGCGGACTGGCCTATCTGCCATTCTGCCACCGGCAGAATCAAAATGTACTTTGGATGGCCCTGGGACGATTTTATAAGCAACTCTGGGGCCTATTTTACGAGCCACATTAATATCCATGGAGCTCGGCTGGATTTGTGTAACTGAAGTTGTACTTGTTACGTTGCCTCACACAGCCTGCCGCCAGCTCGCCGCACGGCGGCAAGCGGATGCATTTATGATTAGAATGCACACAGTGTCAGTCGGAGAACATCATCAAAGAAAAGTTAACACTTAATAAGTGTTAACTTTTCTTTGATGGTGCACACATAGCATGAGTTGTGGGGCTGCCAGTGCCCCAGTCATCCACTGGCTTGGCGCCAGGCAGGCAGCTTCACGTTCTCTTCGAGAACACCAACAATTCCTGTCGTGGGGGGTGGGCTCTACATCGGGTTTGTTTTTGCCTGCCTTGGGTGGGAGGCAGGGCGGGGCTGTCCCGGGGATGACTCTTGAGCCTCGCCCTCTCAGGGCATGGTCAGGGGGCCTGTTGATATGTAGCAGGCTGGAAGTGGCAGCCAATCATCCTCAAGAAGCACGGGCCGTGTTGCGCATTAGTGTGTTGCTGGGTGCCACACCCAGCGCAATGCATAGATATTCGAAAGAAAGTGTTGATGACAGAGGAGGGAATATGCCTCAAGCAAAGCACATCGACAACTACGAGGTGCCTATTCGAGCTGCCTGGCCCAGCCGTAAACTGCAATGGAGAGTCTCTGGATACAGTATCTGTGCATGTGGGTTACACACAGTAAGCAATAAAAGCACAAAATTGAATGGGCCAGCGGGGGTCGGGTGTGGGAAAATAGGCAGTCACTCTGAATGAGAACAGTCAAGTGAAGTGTTTGTAATTAATTGTTACTATCTCTGTTAGTCGAGAAAGGGTCAGAGCACTGCCACTCAGTCAGTGTGTGTCTCAGCCGTGCAATCATTGTGTCAGCATGACTAACAACACATGCAACTCAAACCGCAAGGGGATGTTTGAGCACAGACAAAAAACACATTTCCAATCAGACTTAATGAGTGTCTTTTGAATGAAGATAAGGTTTTCTCAAACACCTGTTGCAGGCAGCAGCATCCCTCCCATCCATGGCATATGGTGGTAGGAGCATGAGATAATTTAAACTCTATGCTGTTCCTGGCGCTGTATCCGGAGCTGGTGCGGAAGGGAGCCGTGTTGTGGTCTGCGTGGGTCATTGCTGGCAACACCTGACTTGGTGTGGGCTAGACAGCGGTGGAAGGAGGGCCTTTGTAGTAGTCCTAGCCCTTACAAAAGTGCACTTTGGCAGAGGGGAACACTGAATCCTAAAACAACCTGTTTGAGTACACATAAATGTGCGCGTGCAGGATTGCCAATTTGAATGAATGCCAGAACAACACGCTTAAAGTAGTGTGGACTCGGCCAACATGGAAGAGTTTCCCTGGACAGACCAGGTGCAGGGAAAGGTGAAAGGTCCTGTCCTGGTGGCGCATGCAGGGCCTAGATATCATGGTTGATGTGAAATTTTCAGAAATAGTATCATTGTGCAGTCTTTCATTCTACTAATTGAAACGTTCACCTACTCCAAATTCCCATTCCCCTTTTACCTTCCTGTCTCCACACTCCATATTCTATCAAACCTGGCCTCAAGTATTCAATTGAATCCAATATCTCATGATGTGGGCCCAGGGGTTGTTAGGGGCCTGGCTGTCCATGTTGCTCTTCTGTGCATAAAGCGTTTATGGTGCAGCTTAGTTGGTTTGTTGGAGGCAGCCCCACTGATGCTCGCTAGTGGTCACTGGGTTTCTGGTCGCAAGTCCGAGACAGTCTGCGCTTGTATATGCATTTTAAGATAGCCCGGGCCAGGCACGTGCCCTCACTTCTTTGGGGTGCTTTTCGGTGGGAGGGCTCCACAAATGGAGGAGGTCCGACTACAGTTTTGGCGAATCAGGCGGAGCTGGTTCTGAAGTGGTTATCTGGTGTGCCAAAGCCAGGACCGAGTTAACAAATGTGCAGCCTAATGTATAAAACATGAATGCTGCTCTGTGATGCTACTCAGCAAAAGAGATGTTTACGCTGCTGTCAAAGGTGCTACGCTCCTGTCAGTGCTGCTTTGTGTTAAAGGCATGTGAATGCGATGGTGTTCTGTGGTGAAAACACTCAGTGCTGCCCACTGGTAAAGGCATTTGATGCTACTCAGTGCGTCAGTGTTAAAAAAGCACGGTGAAGGCGGTTAATTGTAAAGGTTTAAATTGGGTGGGACTGGGAGGGTGTGGTGAGGATACAGTATTTAGGTGGCTCCAGTGTCACAATAAATATGTACATGAAGCTCTATGTTTCGACCTGGGCTGCGCTGGGTCTATGTTATCGTACCTGCTGGCTCTTTCATGAAGTGAGGTTGTATGCATGTATGTCACACTTATCAGGTCATGATCAAGCCTCTCTGAAAGCTGACTGAGACTGAAAGCAAACTACACCCAAGCCAGGGGTATCTTTTTAACCCCTGAGCGAAAGCTCTTAACTTCTAAAAATGTCTGAAATTCAACATGGAAAAACCGCTACAGGCCAGGACAAAGCTTCATAATTTTAGTTTACAGAAATGCAACTGTCCCTTAAACTGTAGTAAATATTGCTGCATGCATGTGTATTTTGTGCATGTCCATTGACTAGGAGTGTCTAATGCACAGTGCTTCTTGTAAGAGCTAATTTCCTAAGTTCCAGTGTACAATTATAGGACACAGACAGTCAATTGTACTTCTGCATTAGGTATAATGTGTGGCACTATAATTTGTCAGAATGTGGTCCTTTCGCTCTCAGTCCAAACTGTTGGCTTTGGAGTCTAGTGTTTGACATTGCTTCCAAACTTTGCAGCATATGGCTGTCGCGTTCTGTAAACCATACGATTGTATTTCAGAATGTACTATATATCCACAATGTGGGGATTAAGGCAATCAGCAAAACTAATTTAATTAAAAATAAATGTTTCCCAGAACGCCTTGCACACTGCTTCCTCCTTACCTTTGCAGGTCATGGGTGGGTGAAATAAAAAGAACATTTGTGCTGGCAGACGGTTGCATTTGCTGATGGGCGTACACTCATTGTTCTCACTTAAAAGCTCTGTTTTGTTTATCATTATTGTTAGTCACGGTCTCTGGCATCTAAATGCTGTCCCTTCGTCCAAACAGCCTGCTTTAAAATATATTGGGTGCATGGTTGAATGTACAGATCCTCCCTTTTATTGTGCCTGTGCACTTGCACAGCTGAACACCAATAAACAAAATGATATGAAACAATGTTTTCTCTGTGCTTCCCTGTGAGCCCATCATTGCACTCGACTCAAGTGCACCCTAGCCAGTTGACCCATGCATACTAATTTATCTTTAACTGCTATTTTCGAACATAACAATGGGGTAGGAATTACAGAGAGTGAGGAAGGAAAGAAATAAGGAGGAAGGGCAAAAGAGAAAAGAACAAGGAGGGTAGAAGGATGGGGGTGGGGGGAGTTAAGAGGAAGATGGTAGGGAGGCAGGAAGGAAACAATGTGAGAGGAAGGAAAGGAGGAGAGGAAAGATGCCCATGAAAGAAAGGGAAGAGAATGGAAGGGGAAGCAAGAAAAAGGGAAGGAACAGAAGAAAGAAGAAAATCAAGAGGAAGGGAGGGATAAAGGAGTAATGGATGATGGGAGGGAAGAAGGAAGGAACTGCTTGCTCCTCCTAGTTTACTCCAGCAATATAGACCAGCAGGTTCAGCGCTCGCTGGCGCTGCTGTAATCTATGCATGATCTGCAGGTAGCAGGTTCAAATCTTGCCAAGGCCAACTAAGCCTTTCATTAGTCAGAGGTTGATAAATGAGTACCAACTACTTTGGTCGGGAATTATTGTATGTAAATATGTGCTATGTACAGTCCTTTGGCAAACACGCTATTTAAATAACAAATCATTATCGAATGGCGGGGTCATGGAAAAAGAACGTTATTACTCGTTTTCTCAAGTGTTTACACAAAACATTACATGCAACAAACACCATTAACCCTCCATAAGTAGCTTTTTCTGTAAAGTTATGAATTGACATGATTCACGGATGAGGGTTTGAGGGCCACTTTTTTCATGTGAGTGTCACTTTTTTTGAGGTGTCCGGGCCCATTTCTTGTCCCAGTCAGACCCTGGCTCAGTTTGATTCACCATGGGTTTATGGGAGACAGCTCTCGACAGGGCACGCTTGTAGGCCGATGATGCGCTTCATGGCACAGGCATAATCGAAGTGATAGAGACCCAAGGAGCATGGCATGCGCGGTCCCAGTCCATCCGGCAGCACTTGTGGAGGGGCTGCACTTGCTATCTTCAGGCAGGCACACCTTGCTGCCTTCAGTTAGGCACAAGCTTACTGGCTTCAGGCAGGCACAGACTTGCTCCCTTCAGGTAGACGCTGCCTCAGCTCCTTAGGCAGCCATGGTAATGACAAGCAGAAACAGTGAGAGCTGCAGCCTGAATGCTGCTAAACCCTGAGCCTTCCAAGACTACTGAGGAGAGGAGGATCCTGGACCACTCCGGGGCCCTGGGTAGTGGTCTTCAATGGTGGCAGTTACTAGCCTCTGCACCTCCTGCAGCAGGAAGGAAATCCTTGTTGCAATAGGCTGAGTAGTGTGGGCCCCCCTTTGCACCTGTCCCCCCAACATTCCCTGGTACCTGCTGGTAGGCAAAAATGAGACAGACAATTCTGTACGTGGAAAATTATTGGCCGTAGGCTTGTTTTTATTTTCTACCGAAAATAACAACCACTCACTCATCATAACAAACCAAAATGACATAATTCGCTTTTGGGCACCTCGTGTCCAGGGTTTGTGGATGCCCAGCCTGGTCCTAGGCTGTTCTTCGTTATCCCGGGGCATCCGTTCCTGGACACGTGCCGCCTCCTACGACTCCCTTCTACCGTGTACCGAAGAAAGTACTCGGTGTTCTTGCTCCTTGTTCTTGTCTTTCTTTTTTTTTTTTTCCTTCCTTTGTTTTTTGCCGGGTGGGCGGGTGGCAAAAACGTTTCCTTATCCTTCTTCGCCAGGTCTTTGGAGCCTCCCCGAGTGAGGTGAGCTCCTTGGCCTGGTTGTGCTTACCTGCCTAGCGTTGGGGTCTCTTATACCCCCCTGCCTCTTTGTTGTGCCTTGTGGTGGCCGGATTTCCTGCCGCCCCCCCTGCTGCTAACACCTCACACCTATCCTCCGCTGCTATTGTCCTTCCCTGGCTGACTCCAAGGGTGGGGGCGCCATTCGGCTGCCCCTCCCCTTATTTTCGCGCCGTTTGTCCCCCACCCCGCGCCTAACCCCCCAGGCCCTCCAATGTGTCGTGCTTTGCACACCACGGGGCCTGGGGCATAGGCTGAGTAGTGTGGGCCCCCCTTTGCACCTGTCCCCCCAACATTCCCTGGTACCTGCTGGTAGGCAAAAATGAGACAGACAATTCTGTACGTGGAAAATTATTGGCCGTAGGCTTGTTTTTATTTTCTACCGAAAATAACAACCACTCACTCATCATAACAAACCAAAATGACATAATTCGCTTTTGGGCACCTCGTGTCCAGGGTTTGTGGATGCCCAGCCTGGTCCTAGGCTGTTCTTCGTTATCCCGGGGCATCCGTTCCTGGACACGTGCCGCCACACCTGAGTGGGTGTTACCTAGGCCGCTCAGGTCCCCCCAAAACGAGATCTATCTACAACCCCGGTCTGCTAGGGCCCTAAAAATGTTAGCTGTAAATACTGCCATCCCTTTGTTGGACAGGTGTATTCCTTCTTGGTGGAACCATTCTGGATTGTTCTGTGACATACTGTGTTTTATAAACTGGAGGCCGGTACCTCTACAATACTTTTCTATTGTCTTGTTCAGCTTTTTCCTTGACGTCTCGATGGCGTGCCTCCTATGTGCACCGTACCATACCCTTCGGGGTAAGATCTCTGACATAAAAATCTCAGTTTTCCACCAGCAGTGCGCAATGGCTTTTAAAGATTCGCACATGCTACGCATCAACGCCCCTCTGTTGGTCCTGACTAAGTCATTGCCCCCCAAATGTATTACCAGATATTCCGGCGGGTCCCTGAACCCGATCAGGTCGGATTGTCTGTCGTGGATGTCCTCCCAGAGCATTCCTGGGAGGCCCCACCATGATGTGATTGTCTTTTTGAATTGCAGCCCCTCCTTGTAGTCTTCAATCCACCTGCCTGCGCTCATCACGAAGGAATGGCCGACTATCCATGCCGACTTGTAAGGGCCTGTATCTGTGGGGGGTGGGAGGGAGAGGAATCATATTAAGCTTTCCCTCACGTATCTTTTGAAGCATTGCGATCTCCACCCTCCAATTTTTTTCACCCGTTCTGTACCTAGGCCTCCTACCCATGCTGATGTGGCTGCCCCTATTCTAAAAGAGTGGGTGCCAAATTCTGCTGCGTCCCACCCTGCACTTGTGATAGTTTTCTTTAGCACTGCTTGGAATTGATATCTGCTGAGTGCCCTTCCGTCCTTATGAATCAATAGCTGCCCCCCAACTACTGGTCTTACCTCCAGGAACTCCTGTGTTATGCATCTGGGACAATGATCCTGTTCTTTGATGCAATTTAGCTCTATAAGCCTCCCTTTCCCTTCTTGGTCCGTTTTTGACTTCCTAAGCCGTATTGACATACATTTTGACCCGATGCTTATGTCATCTTTTGCCAGCCCGTCCCCTGATACCGTGTTGCTGGCTACTAGCTCCCCAATCCTGAATGCCCCATAGTAAGCTAGTGCAAAAGCTGCCCTGAACAATCGTGTCTCATACCCGTCGCTGCATGCGGCCTGCAACAACTGTAACAGCCTTATCACTTTCCTGAAATTTAGTGGCCTTCTGCTGTCTGCTTTCTTTCCTTCCAATTTCCCCCAACCTTTCATAGCGTATTTTAACCGTGAGCTATCTGTGGGATCTGGCAGCCCGGCTACCTTTGTTGTGTATGCCACTGCTGACAAATGTGCAGCAGCCCAGCTCTTCCTTCTACCTTGTGAAAATGCTTTTTCCAAAAATTCACACATGTTAGCCGTTGTAATATCACCAATCATTTGTACCCCCACTTCTTTTAACACCTCCATGACATGTTTCTTGTATTGCTTACCAGTCTTATATGTTATGGCGTTTGCTGCCAACCGTTCAATCACCTGGCCTTGCTTTTCCTCTTCTTTTGATTCAACCTTGTAGTTGACCGTTTTTTCTCCAGTTTTCTTAATGGGACCCATGCCTTTTCTGGCGTAGGCGTTCCTATCCTGCTTGCCTCTGGTCTCAGTTTTCTGAATTTGTCCCACTGGAAACGAGACAAGGCGTCAGCAACCAAGTTTGTTTCCCCTGCGATGTGTCTCGCCCTTAGACATACATTATTCCTCAGACAACCCAGCGTTATTGCCTTCATCAACTCCAGCACCAGCGGGCATGATGCGCCTCCCTTATTTATGACCTGCACTACCGCCATGTTGTCTGACCATACGTTCAACTCTTTATCTTTCAGGTCTGCCTCCCATGCGCATAGCGCTACCCATATGGGGAACAGTTCTAACAATGTAATGTTGTTTGTCCATGCTGCCTCCCGCCATCTTGTTGGCCATTTTTCTGCACACCATTCTCTCCCCATGATAGCCCCGAAGCCAAAACCCCCGGCTGCATCCGTGAACAACACCCTCTTGCACTCTTCATTTAACGGTGAGCGCCAAATCACCGCCCCATTGAATGACATCAGAAAATCTTCCTACACTTCCAGGTCTCTCTTGATCCCACCACCTAATCTTATTCTGTGGTGTCCTTCTCTGACCCCCTTGGTTTTTAGCTCAATGCTCCTTTGGAATATCCTGCCTTGGGGGATGACTCTACCTACAAAGGTAAGTTTTCCCGCTAGGCACTGCAACTCTTTTACAGTAGCTTTGTTTCTTCCTTTTATGTTTTTGATTGTTCCTAAAAGATCTACCACCTTGTCCTCCGGGATCCTGCACACTCCCACTTTCGAGTCGATTTCTACACCCAGAAATTGTATTGTTTGTGTAGGACCCGTGGTCTTTTCCTCTGCTAAGGGAAAACCCCAGTCTTCCGTTACTGCTATGAATTCATCTAGTGTGGCCTTGCATAGGTTGGATCCCTGCGGACCCACGAATAGGAAATCGTCCAGGTAGTGGACTACTTGGGCCTACTCCATCTTTTTTGTGATTGCCCATTGTAAAAAAGAACTTACTTTCTCAAAGTAAGCGCATGATATTGCACATCCCATCGGGAGACATTTGTCCACAAAATATTCTCCCTCCCAATGTATGCACAACCATTTCTGTGATTCTCTGTTAACTGGTAGCAGGCGAAATGCAGATTTTATGTCGGCCTTCGCCATCCATGCCCCCTTCCCTGCTTTCCTGACCATGTCCACTGCCACCTGAAAATCTGAATAGGTCACTGACACCACGTCTTGTGGTATGCCATCGTTCACTGATGCCCCTGGTGGGTATGATAAGTGGTGAATCAATCTGAATTCACCTACTTCTTTCTTTGGGACCAGCCCCAGTGGTGAGCACATGTACTCGTTAAACGGGGGTGTTTTGTAGGGGCCCCCCATTCTCCCCAGCTCTATTTCCTTCCTGATTTTCATGCTGACTAGCTTTTTGTTTTCTAATGCGGATTTCAGATTTTTAGGGGTGTTTTGAGATCCCTGGCCCTTGAACGGGATGGTGAAGCCTTCCTGGAAGCCTCTCCTGATTGTCTCTGCCCCTTCCTGGTCTGGAAAAACCCGCAGCCACTTCTCCATATTCCCAATCCTCACCGGTGTGGCCCCTTTCTCTTCACCTCCCTTATTTTCTTTTCTCTGGTCCTCTAGGTGTGCTTGCTCTTGCCCTGGTGTGTTTCCTGTGCTTGTTTTTCTTCGCTCCACGGGTTCTGGGTGACTTACCCTGAGCCGTGACGCATTTTTTTAACATTTTTAAGATTTTGTTACCCATTGCATTATTGATTTTTACAGTACCTTCATCCTTGCTTTTCTTTTGTTTTTTCTTTGGCTCCTCTGTTTGTTGTTGCGATCCTCCTGCCACCTCTCTCGCCCTTTTCTGGCCTGATGGTAATCCTGCTCCCTCTTCGCCACTGCTGGAGTCCTCGAGTAGCAGAGGCGACATTGCCCTTGCCTTGCCATCCTTCTGCATCACCTCCTGTACCCATTCTGCTCCATATTCGCTTGCTGCTTTTTTTTTTTACCCAAAGCGCAAATTCCTCCGCCCTTTTTGCCCTTTCTTCAGCCATCCTGCTACCTTGAACAAGAAAATATATTGTCGCTTCGCGGTGCTCCTTTGGGCTTTATACTGTCTTTCTCTGCCTTTTGGGTTAATAGCGGAAAAAGTGGCCAATATGAGGATTGAACCGGCGTCCTTGGTGTTGTTAGCTCAATGCTCTAACCACTTGAGCTAATCCGCCCTTCTTTTGCCGGGCGGTCTGTCCCTTTAACTCCGCGTGCCGCTCCTATCGTTGCCGGCCACGCCCCTTCTCCGTCGCGTCTCTCCTGTTCTTTTCGCGGGCTTCCGCGACGCCGAACGCCCGCTTCTGCGATCCCGGCTCTCGGCGGTCCTGTAGCTACTTCCCTGAAGTCCCCCGACCGCCTCCACGCCTCCAGCTGCTGCCCGCCGAAACTCCTGATTCTTTGCCCGATGGCCGTCTCCTCGCTTCCCCGGATCGGGTTTTTCGTCCGTGGCCGCCGTCCGACGCAGAGGTGAGTCCTTGTTCTTCCGACGAGCCGCTCTGTTGCTACTACCTTATTAGAGTACGAAAAAAGCCCGTAGAGGCAAAATCGCCTCAGCAAGAGTAACAGGATAAACGAAAAAGCCCGTAGAGGCAAAAACGTTTCCTTATCCTTCTTCGCCAGGTCTTTGGAGCCTACCCGAGTGAGGTGAGCTCCTTGGCCTGGTTGTGCTTACCTGCCTAGCGTTGGGGTCTCTTATACCCCCCTGCCTCTTTGGTGTGCCTTGTGGTGGCCGGATTTCCTGCCGCCCCCCCCCGCTGCTAACACCTCACACCTATCCTCCGCTGCTATTGTCCTTCCCTGGCAGACTCCAAGGGTGGGGGCGCCATTCGGCTGCCCCTCCCCTTATTTTCGCGCCGTTTGTCCCCCACCCTGCGCCTAACCCCCCAGGCCCTCCAACGTGTCGTGCTTTGCACACCACAGGGCCTGGGGCAAATGTTGTGGGTTGAAAGATGGACACTGGGAGGGGGCGCTGTTGCGCACGAACGAGATAGCCGCCTAGCTGTGTGGCTCTGCAGTCCGTGACCACAACGTAGCAGTTTTAATGCCCTTGTAGCGCACAGAATACTGTGGGGATGGCTGATATCTCAACAGGAAGGTTGCATTTCCACACCAGCCCATTGCCAAGCTTTCTGCTCAACCTGTACTGCACCCGGACCGTGCTCGACCCGGTCTGTGCCCTGCGTCGCTGCTGCAGAGGTTGTCAAGGCTGCCGACTGTATTGGGTTCGGCTGCCCAGTTTTGTGACCTTGGGCGTTGGGGCTGATGGAGCCACACCGGATGCCTCTGGGGGTGCCCCCTCCGCTGCCTACATTCCACACCTACTCAATCTCCGGGGCGCTTGTGGCCCTGCTTCTCCAAGCTGCCGGGCGGCCTGCGTCGGCGGTCGCGGGGCTCAGCAGTGCGCAGAATGTCAGTTCTACCCACTCCCGCCTGAACACTTACTGCCAGTGTGCGGCTTGTGTGCGGCCTTCCTTCAACCGTGGCTTCTGCCTTGTCTGCGCTGTGGCTCTCGCGGATGGGGCTGATTGGAGCCGAGGAAACGGGATGAGGGCTGGTGTGCACTGCAGGATGCGCCTACGTGCGCCTGGTGGGGCCCGCACTCTGAGTGGCGGCGGCGGGCTAGATCCTGTTGATCCGACGGTCCTGTGACCTGGATCTGGCTGCGTGGGCTGCCCCGGCTGAACGCTACGCCGGTGAGCATAATCTGATGGGACAGAATAAACAAACAATCCTTGGCTATGTTTGCTCTGACCTACAGTGATGCCAAGATTCCTATATTGGAGCCACTTGCCTGCACTTCGTATCTGAATTGTGAATAGGTCCTACAGCGGAGGATTGGCTGCCCTTGCCTCCCCCCCCCCTGCCCCATTGGTTGGGTCTGAGTAATCTGGGTGTGGAGCCGGCCATCTTCCTGGGTATCCATCAGGAGTGGAATGCTCCCGCACCTGTGGGCTCTCTACCGTGTGCTGTAGAGTGGGCGGCCCAGCCAGCTCTGCTAATGTGCTGTCTTCTGGGTGGTGGTGTGTGCTCGCTGGTCTTACATAGCACTGGACAAACACTATGGCGGACAGATCCTGACGGAGGTTCTGCTGTCCCGCATATGTACAGACATCTGCGACCTAGTATTGCAACTGGGAGTTATTGTATGCTGCCCATCAAGGGGGCATTGGGGCTGGCCCCCTGCTCGCCCATGCTGCTGCCCTCCTCATTGGTACTGGAGGTGTGCCATGAGTGGGCTCCGACCTGTGGGAGCCATCTGTTAACTCAGTGGATTGCTTGTTCCAAGAGAAACACAACCTACTGACTACTGCTACCTACGCTTACCGGTCACTTGCAGAATCTAGAATTTATTGGCCGTCTGTATGGCGGCTGGCCGGTGAGCGGTTGTGTGTTGTGACACCCTGACCCCTCGCCTCCTGTGTTATCCATTCAAGTGCCACTCTGCCCCCTTCCTTCGCAAGGTGTTTGCAGTCAGCTGGGCGGCTATGCTACATAACCTTGTGTCGCAGAATTGTTCTTCATGTTCTGATGGTGCACAGTGTTTCATCCCTGATAAAATTGGCACACGTGGCCCTTGCTGGCTCTTCTGAGGTGTGATCCCTTCATGCGTGTCGGAGGCTGTGGTTTCTCCTGGTCCCTGCCGGCTGACCTCTGCGCTGTGAACTGGTCGCTGTTGGCCCTCTGGGTGCTGCTGTTATAACCCACCTGCCTGTGAATCTTGGGGTGAGGTAATACACTGGACAGCATACCCTCTATACCCGCAGCTATCCCCGCCCTCCTGCCGGCAATTGCTGTTTCATCTGGCCCATCTAGCCTCCCCTCCATACAGGGGCGTAAACATGACAAAAGGAAGAGGGAAAAAGCAACTATGTTCACTAAACCTGTCCCTAGGGAACCAGGGGGAGCTGACGAGGTTGTGCCGGGCCGCTCCCACCCTCCTGTTGAGGAGCCCTCCGAATTACAACAGATGATGGACTATACGCGTGAGGGGTTCACAACCCTCAACACCAAAGTGGATGACATGAGTGGCACGATCAGCGCCATAAAGACCCGCATGGAGAGTCATTGAAGTTGAGACCAGGGTCAGGCTGGCGGAGGATGACATTAGTGTTCTCTGATCGTATTTAACTGCACTCACCGAACAAGTGCAGATCGTCAACAAGAAAAATGAGGACTTGGGAGTCCAGATCACGGCGAAACAATATACAAATTATTCGGGTCCCTGAGGACATCACTGGCTCCATGGAGGACTTTGTTGAGGGCACCCTCCTCTCCCTGCTTGATGGCCACAAGCTCTCGCCCCAATTCGCCATAGAAGGAACAAGTTACTTACCTGTAACTGTTGTTCTCTAGCATGGGTCTGACATGGATTCACATGCTCATGAATATTCCCCATCGTCAGACTGGGAATCCTCGGTAAAGAAAAAATAATTTTCAGTTTCGTTTCTGAACTGTCTTTCTCCTAATAACCAATCACTCGTCTCTGGGTCATACTGCCCCCAGTCAATGACTACCCTCTACCTAAGCCCCTCCTCTGGCAGCCATCTTCAGATTTGGTAGCACGTAAAGTGGCAGTAGGACCAAGTGAAGAGCCGCAGAGGGGTAGGGAAGGAGGGTTCGCATGTGAATCCATGCCAGACCCATGCTGCAGAACAAGTTACAGGTAACTAACTTGTTCCTTCTCCAGCATGGGGTCTGGCATGGATTCACATGCTCATGAATACAAGAATCCATAGCAGTACACACATGCACAATCACGGGAGGTGGCAAGGCTCAACATTAACCATCTCTTACCTCCTCAACAGGCCCACCTTCAAGCGAACAGGTTGCGCAGCACTGCCTGGCCGACTCTGGACTCCTCCCCGGAATCCCGGTCGATGCAGTAGAATCTTGTGAAGGTGTGCGTCGACCTCCACGTAGCAGCCCTGCAGATGTCCAGCAGGGGCACACCAGATAGGAACGCCGTGGTAGCTGCGATCGCTCTGGTCGAATGGGCTCTCGGACGGCCAGGCAACGGTTGGTTTGCCAACCGGTGACAGTGCATGATGCAGCCGGAGAGCCATCTGGAAATGGAAGCCTTCGAGAGGGCCTTCCCTTGGTTCAAAGGTCCAAAGTTCACAAACAGCTGTGATGTCATCCGAAAACTCTCTGTGCGGTCCACATAGAACTTCAGCGCTCTAGCTACATGAAGCGAGTGCAAAGTCCTCTCAGCCGGCGACGAAGGTGACAGGAAGAAAACAGGTAACACCAAGGGCTTATTGAGATGGAAGTCCGACAGCACCTTGGGGCATGAAGGAGGGGTGCGTCCTCAGCACCACCCTCATACCGTGAAAAGTCAAGTATGGAGGTTTACAGGAGATGGCCTGGATCTCTCCCACTCGTCGTGCGGAGGTGATGGCCACAAGAAACGCACTCTTCCACGACAGGAACTTCAACGGTGCCGAATGCAGTGGCTCGAATGGCGGCCCCATGAGCCTGGACAGCACCACGTTGAGCTCCCACGCCGGGGCGAGAGCCTTCACCGGCGGGAATGACCGGAATAGTCCCTTCATAAACTCCTTCACCAGGCGATGGGACCAGAGAGATGATCGCCCAGGGTCCTGGAGTAGCGGGAAATCGCCGCTAGATGGATCTTGATGGACGCGTGCACCAGCCCCGCCTTGGCCAGCGACAGTAGGTACGGCATCACCTGAGGGGCCGTAATCCGCAGAGGGTTAATCTTCTGTGCACGGCACCAGACAGAGAACCTCTTCCATTTGTGTCCATAACACTTGAGAGTTGAGGGCGCCTTGGTCTTTGCAAGCACCTCCTTGCAGTCCGCCGGGATATCATACCCTCCAAACTCTAGCGCTGCAGGAGCCAGGCATGCAAGTTCAGCGACGCCGGATCGTGGTGGAGGATGGCGCCTCCTTCTCTGATGAGGAGATCCGCGTCCATTGGCAGTTTGACTGGGGGGGGACGCTGACATGTCCAAAAGGTCCGGGAACCTGATCTGCCTTGGGCACACCAGTGCGACGAGGATCATCCTGCACCGGGACCGTTTGAGTTGGTTGATGAGTCGCAGCAGCAACGGCAACGGAGGGACGCATACAGGAAAAGGCTGTCCCATGGGAACGAGAAGGCATCGCCCATGCTCCCCGGCTGGGGAAACCTGCTGACGAACCTCTGGCACTTGGTGTTCGCCGCCGTCGCAAACAGGTCGATCTGGGGATTGCCCCATCGTCGGAAGAGGATGTCCACTTGATCCTGCCGCAGTTCCCACTCGTGGCACGAGCGCAGCTCCCTGCTGACTGCGTCGGTGATGGTGTTTTTTATTCCTGCCAGGTTGAAGGGCACCAGAAACATCCCTTGGGCTACTGCCCAATGCCACAGATACTGGGCCTCCTTGGATAGGGCTGGGGATCTGGTGCCTCCCTGCTTCCAGATGTAAAACATCGTCGTGGTGTTGTTGGTGAAGATCCTCACCACCTTGCCCTTGAGGGACGGAAGGAACGACCTGAGGGCCCAGAACACGGCTCGGAGCTCCAGGACGTTGATGTGTAGTAACCTCTCCGGCAGCCAGAGGCCTCTTGCGTGGAGATCTCCGGAATGAGCCCCCCATCCCTCCAGGGAGGCGTCTGTCGTCACTGTCTCCTGATGGGCCAGGGTCTTGAAGTCCGTACCTGCCGTCAGATGCACACGGGTGCCCCACCACCGGATCGCTCGTCGAAAGGTCTCGTTGAGTGAGATCCTGTCTTCGAAGTTGCCCGTCGCTTGCATCCAACGGGCGTCGAGGAACTCCTGGAGTGGTCGCATCCGTAGTCTGCAAAGGCGCACAAGGTAAATGCAGGAGGACATCATGCCGAGCAGGGACTTGACGGACCTCACCTTGGCCACGTCCATGGTCGACAGCCGTTGCCGCTTGCCTAGGAAGGCCTTTGTCCTCTCCTCCGACGGAGATGCTAGTCGCGCCACTGTGTCAAGCTTGGCTCCCAGGAACAAGGCGACTTGCGATGGTACCAGGTGGGATTTCTTGAAGTTGATCAAAAATCCTAGATCCGTGAGCAGTTGGACGGTCTTCCTTGTGTGTTCGACGGCGAGTTCCCTTGACTCTGCCCGGATGAGCCAGTCGTCCAGGTATGGGTAGACGTGGATCCCTCGTAGGCGTAGCCGCGCCGCCACTGGTGCCAGGCACTTGGTGAACACCGCAGGCGCCGACTTCAGTCTGAAGGGAATGTCTTGAACTGGTAGTGCCGTCGTTGGACTACGAATCGCGGAAACTTTCAATGTTTTTTCAAGATGGGGATGTGAAAGTAGGCGTTCTCCAATTCCAGCGACGATAGGAAGTCGCCTTCCTCCAGCTGTCCAAGCACGTGCTGGAGGGTAACCATCCGGAACTTCTGGGACCTGATGTACTTGTTTAGACGACGAAGGTCCAGGCTGGGTCGCCAACCGCCGGTCTTTTTTCTTACGACAAAGTACCGGGAGTATACTCCGGAGCCCCGGAGCCTCCTTGGGACGAGTTTGATGGCTCCCTTCTTTAACATCGCTCGTACCTCCAGTAGAAGTTGTGGGACGTGGTTTTCTTTTCTGGCCACAGGTGGAATACGGGGACACTTTCTTAGAAATTGCAGTGTGTGCCCGCGGGCCAGAGCATCCAGCACCCAACGGTTGGTGGAGATGGACTCCCACACGCTGACGAAGTTCGCCAGCCGGCCTCCCACCGGAGTGGTCAGGTGGGGGCCCGAAACTAGGGCCGGTTCAATCCTGTCAGGCGGCGGGCTTGCCGCCCCGGCCTCTTTGGCGACGATTACGAGATCCTCATTGCTTGCCCCGTCCCCTGTAGGCCTCCTGCCGCGAGGAGCGAGCCGCCTGGCGGTATGTCAAGGAGCTGCCGTCAAATCCCTTGGAGGCACCCTGCTTGCCTTCGGAGCCCCGAAAGGGCGGCCGTCGTTGCTGAAGAACGCCTAAGGCACAAGCCATCTCGTGTCGGCCTTGATGGCTTGCAGCGACTCGTCCACTGCCTTGCCAAACAGGTTGTTCCCGTCGAAGGGCATATCCAGGACCCTGGTCTGGACGTCTTGACGGAAATCGGTGGCCTTGAGCCAACCGCGCCGCGAAGGCAAAGGCTGTTGCCCATCTGGCGGAAGCCAGTGTCAGCAATGTCCGTGGCCACCGTTATGGCATGGTCCGATGCCGCCTCTCCCTCCTGTACGATCTCTAGGGCCTCAGGCCTCTTGTCGTCTCGGAGGAAATCCAGTAGGGCAGCGATTTTAAACCATATCTCCCTGTCATAGCAGGCCACAATCGCGAAGGCGTTGGCCGCTTTAATGGTAGTCGCTGCCGACGAGATGACCTGTCGTCCCATGGCATCCAGTTTCTTCCCCTCGCCGTCCGGCGGATATGTCGGAGTTGCCGCCGTCGCCCCCGCTGCTTTCTTCTTGGCTGCCGCGGAGACAACCGAGTCCGGGGTAGGCTGTGCTCTAAGGCACATGGGGGCGGAATCTGGAACCCGGTACTTTTTCTCGTACCGGTCTCTCTTGGCAGGGGCTGTGGATGGGTTCTTCAGGAGCAACAGCCCCTCGTCCCAGATGTCGTCAAGTAGCGGGACAGAGAGGACCGTCTTCCTTTTGGCCCCCCGTCGTTGATAGAGGAAACCTTCCTTCTTCTCTTCCACGGGGTAGAGCTGGATGCCCTGGCGATCATAGCCTGGAAGGAGCCAATTTCGTCGGGCGGGGAGGCCCGAGCAGGTGGTGATGGAAGGTCCATCCCGTCGTCACCACCGTCGTCCTCCGTCCCCGTCGTGGCTGTCTCTGTTCCCATATCATCCCTCGGCTCAGGAGACGGGGAAGAAGGCTGTGCAGGCCGAGAAGGCTGGAAAGGAGGGGGTGGACGAATTCTCCTCTGCTTGTTTGGAGGGCTTTCCGACGGTCTAGGCTCCGCTGGGGCGTCCGTTGGTGGTAAGGGCAACCTTGTCCTTATCTCCGTACACAAGCCATGGATCGCCATCAAAATCGCCCCTGAGTTGTCTTGTGGCCCAGGGACCGGCTGCGATGGGTGCGACGGTTGGAGAGTGGAATCCTCTGCCTCCAAGTGTTCCTCGTAGCCACCGCTGTTGCTTTCCTTGTCTGCCTCTTCGGGATCCTTCCCGTGGGACCGGACCTCCTCCAAATTCTTGTTCAGGACCTTCACGACTCCAGCCAGTTCCTCTTCAGAGGCTGTATCCGTGTCCATGATGGCCACCGGCTCCCCCCTCTTTTCCCACCGGGATTTTCACGGGGGTTTTATCGATGGGCTGAAAAGAGAATTCCCTCCGCGGTGGAAGGGAAACTCTAGGCCCCGAGGTCGCCTCCACTGGGGTAGCCTCCACAGGCTTTGCCAGGGCCGCCACGACTCCCTCGATAGAGGCCTTAGCCGGGTGAATCAAAGCCTTCACAACCTTGGGGGCGCTTGAGGCCTTCACCTCGGCTGTCGTCACGATCGACTGGGACTTCTCCCGAAGCTTACCCAGGTTCTCCGCTTTCCTCTTCCCCGAGCCAGAGCGTTGGCTCGTGGTTGCTGGCGTCAGTGAAATTGCGCCCCGCCTGGCAGCCGAGGAGCCCGACCGATCGGCGCTCCCGGTGCCCACGGACTCGCGGTGCTTAGCCTTTTGTTGGGCCCCCATCGCCGGAGCGCCCTCAAAGGACTTAGAAGACCGCTCAGACTTCTTTTTCTCACCCGCTGCTGGGCTCTTCCCCTCCAGCCAGTTGGTGAGGCGGGCACGATGATCCCTCATCATCCGCTCTGACATGTTCTTGCAAAATGCACAGTCCTTCTCCACGTAAGTTTTGTCTTCATGCAGGCAGTAGAGACATCGAGAATGTTCATCCTCCGTGAAGACATTCTGCAGTCCACATCCAGGGCAGCTCCTGGAGAGCTTGGGTCCGGGCGTCGCATTTCCTTTTTCCTGGGCCATGTCCACACGGGGTAGGCCTCAAAGATCTTCCGGAAGCCATCGAGAAGTGAAACTCAACGAAAATTCCGCCCTTGAGGAGCATAGAGAAATCGGAAACGGGTCCCCGTTGATCGGAAGTAGAAACGGTGGAGCTTGAGGCCCGATTGACCGAAAAATCAGATTAAATCTCTCTGAAAATTCTCAAAACGCAGTAAATGCTCAAGAGCTACAGCACGGGGACTCCCAACACTTGAACGTGCGGTAAAAATCTGAAGATGGCTGCTAGAGGAGGGGCTTAGGTAGAGGGCAGTCATTGGCTGGGGGCAGTATGACCCGGAGACCAGTGATTGGTTATTAGGAGAAAGACAGTTCAGAAACAAAACTGAAACTGATTTTGTCTTTACCGAGGATTCCCAGCCTGACGACGGGGAATATTCATGAGCATGTGAATCCATGCCAGACCCCATGCTGGAGAAAGTGCTCATTGTTCACTGTCCACAAAGCATAAAACAGGAGTCCCTCATCGCCCAATTATTGCCAGAGTCTTCAACTACAGGGACAGGGACGCGTTGCTGCAGTCTGCCAGGGCTAAGGTGGAGCTCCTGTTAGGTTCCAATAGGATTCATCTTTACCCCGACTTCTCCATCACGGTGCAGCAGGAATGGAAGTCCTTCATGGCAGTGAAAAAGAGACTCTGTGACCTCGGGTCAAATATGTTATGCTATTCCCAGCCGAGTTGAGAAATGACCACTCTGATAAGGTCTACTTATTTACGATTCCCGAGGAGGCGATGACATTTCTAGACCAACACTTCCATAGGTGATACTGGTTATCCTTTTATCAGGCTTGCGGCCGACTCTAGGTGCCACAGTTGGAGCGCCAACATACAATTTATCACACTTGGTTGAGTACTGGGCCTCAGGTGCCAGTCACCTTGAATTCCCCAGCAATGGCTTCAACTGTATACTACTATGCGTTCTACACTTGCTACATACTTTCCTGCTGTGTTGTGGACAGGGCTATATGAAGCCAACAGTCCTCCATGCTAAGTTTCAAATGTTGTTTTTCTGTTATGGGGCATTCACACTCCCTGTTTGGGAGGAGGGTGGGGTGGTATGCTAAATTTAAAATGCTTGACATGTGTGACGGGGCTATTGTAGGACTGCAAATCCCAAAACGGCGTCTTGACAGGGTGGCCCCTACGGACATGCTCAGGGCCCAGGAGCTTCCTACTGCTATGGCTTAATGGTGGTTGACACACTGAGGTGCATGAGTTGGAATGTAAGAGGCATGGGTAATCATGCAAAGATGTGGAAGCTGCAGCTTTACGCAGAACAACACAAGGCCTGTATCCTTTTTTGCAAGAAACTCACACACAGGCGACAGAAAACTGGGGGAGCACAGTGCTTTTACACACAATACTCGGTGTCCAGTCAACTGGTCGACAACAAACTGGTCGACTGCAATTTGGTCGACACCATTTGGTCGAATGCCAAATGGTCGAATTTTTTTTTTTTATATATATATATATATATATATATATGTGTTTTGTGGGTTTTCGTGTGGGGAAAAAAAAAAAAAATTCGACCATTTGGCATTCGACCAAATGGTGTCGACCAATTGTCCTGTCGACCAAATGTTTTCGACCATTTGACTGGTAACCGGAGCACTCAGAGTTGGGGTGTTATGTTCTTATCCATAGGTCGCTACACTATGTACCCATGGCTACTTGTGTGGACCCCTTGGGGCACTATTTGTTGACGCACGGTTTGCTGTTGGGCCTGGAGGTCGTACTGCTCAATATATATGGTATGTAGTGATAAAATCCCAGCAAAAATATCGTCTGTAAAAATAAAAAGAAAATTGGCCCAAAAATGCTGTGATTTGCCCCATTAAAAGTGTACCCCATTAAACCATTTAAGGGGAGCGGGGGTTGCGGGGGTGTCCCCCGCTCCACTTAAATGGTATAATGGGTCTGACGGTTGTCCCCCGCATCCTTTACATGGATTGCGGCGTCAGAAACACAGCATTTTTACTGCGATATTTTGTGTTCACAGCCATTTTGCTGCGATTTTAACAGATGGAACCATATATATGTGCCTAATATAGATGATCCTGACTTCTATATACTAATAGCAGACTTGTTGGGTATCCCTTGGTTCCTATTCTGCGGGGTGGGTACTTCAACACCATCGTGGACCCCAACCTGGATAGGTCTGGAAACAGAGCCCAGCAGTTTACCAGGGTTGCCCGGATCATACTTGAAAGACAGGCCGCACTCGGTGTGGAGGATTTCTGGAGACTCCTGCACCCCCGATCCTGTGGGACTCTACTAAATCGGACAGTCGATTCGGAAAATATTCCGTAGGACATATTCAGACCATTCTCCAATCGCCCTAACATTGTCTTGGAGTGATCAACAGGTCCCCAGGCACCTTTGGAGGCTCAAACCGGAGGCATTGTTAGACCCAGTATTCAATATCTCTAATTGCTCTAAATCAGGGACCCAGATTAGACCCTTGCTCCCATCATGCAAGATGTCCTGGGCCAAACTACCTATAACACTCGCCGGTAGGGTGTCCCTCCTTAAAATGATAGTACTGCCACAACTGCTGTACCCTTTTTTAAATGTCCCAATATGGACGGGCGCTTCGATGTTCACTGAACTAAAGTCTGCGATAAATATGTTTGTGTGGCACTCTGGAGCTGTGAGACTAAAGTGGGCCACACTTACGAGACCCTACAGTCAGGGTGGCCTAGCAGCCCCAGATCTCAAGAAGTACTGGCTAGCAGCCCAAGCCCAGTATAGGGTGCACTGGTTTGCCGAAGGCCCCCCTTTCCCACATGTCAGTATTGAGCGTCATGCAACAAGACATAGGGATCGCCGCTCCTTGATACTGCCCTCATTGTGGAAAGATCCAGGGGTGCCCAGTCCAGCAGCCATCACTACACTGGCATGGGACAAAATATGAAAGCTGACAACAATCCTGAACGGTAGGGACCTACCATGATGGAACTTCTTCCCAGCGCTCCCCAAAAAAAGCAAAACCGCTGCAAACAAGTGGACAGTCGGGGGCTGCTCTAGTTTGGGGATTTGTTTGAAATGGGCTCTCTTCTCTCGTGGTCCGACTTTCCTAAACAGCCCACGGAGCAGTCCTCCTGTTGGTTACAGTACATTGAGTCTGTCTGCGTTTAAGAAAATGTGGAGGGAGTTCCCCGCAATACCCCCGGATGAAACACTGATGGCATTCGTTACAGGAAGTGTGGTACCGACTGGTCTGGTATCTGCATTATATAAGCTACTTCAGGCCCGTACCAACAAACCGCTCTTTAAACTTCGAGAGACATGGGGCAGGGAACTAGGTACCAATATCACTGATGACTGATGGGAGGCTATGTGCAAGCGGACTCGGGAGGTCTCCCTTAACGCTAGGTTCCGCCTGATTCAATTTAAGGTGCTGCACAGATTTCATTATACTCCAGCCAGACTACAGACTAAGTCATGGGATCACTCCTCCCACTGCCCCAGATGTCATACAGATGACACAGGTTACCTCCACATGGTTTGGGCTTGTCCCAGAATTGCCGTGTTTTGGGCAGGGGTTTGCACCACGGTAGCCACAATGCGTATCTGTACCATTGACCCAAATCAAATGAGCTGTTTGTTTCACGAGTTCCCGCCACTTAGTGGAGTCTATCGTAAACTAGCCTGTGTGTGATACTTGATGTGCGCTGTATTCTGTTGCTATGACTGCGGCCTCACAGCCCCACTGTAGACCAATGGCTCTGTGATGTTATCTTGGCATCTGACGTTGAGGAACGCTGTATCTCTCTACAACCAGTCTGTTGTGCCCCTTCAGATATATGGCCCCCTTTTCGTGCTTACCTCCAAACGATCACCACTGAGGAGGATAGAGGTACTGGCCCTTCTGACCCCCTCGACCCTCAATGAATGCAAAAATGAGAATGTTTCAGGGATAGACGCACCATTTGCCGCTAATTGTACCAATGCTGCAATGCACTGTACAAAACTGGGAGATGTTGTCACTGTCAAATCCATACAATTGTTGTTATTCCACCTCTGTGATTGTCTCTGTTACCTTCTCAAGCACTTAATAAATAAAGTAAAAAACATTGAAAGAAAGATGGACACTGGATCATCAGGATACAAGGTGAGTCAACCTTATTACGTAAGTTACATATTAAGTAGGCTGTTGGTACATATGGTAACTGGCACCACCACCCTGGCTATCCTTCCTCAGCTCTCACTGCAGCTAACTGATCGCCTGGACTGTGGACACTCAAGCAACCCCTAACATTCCACACAGGAATCACCTGACATCACCACTCCGACATCACACTCACTCGGGAAGTGCCCTGTACAAAAGACCAGCTCTGTGCGGAGCCAGCCTTCTATTTCAATGACTGTCTGAAGGCTGAGCCTAAAGAACCAGAGCAGCAGAGGCAGGCAGAGAAACTAAGCTAAGTACAGGTGAGCGAAGAATTAGGAATTCAGAAGGGAGCACAGTGCGAGGGAAGATTTAGAAGGGAGAGGGTGGTAGAAGAGGCAGCAAGGCTATCGAAACATGGTGAAGCAATGTATACTTGGGGAGGAATGTGCCTGCCACAGAATTGAACCCAGCCCGGGATTGTAATATTAAGCCTGCATTCGTTGGCACCTGACTGACTGGCGCCTTTTCCCTCTGTACGAATTAATAATCTTGTCTCACACAAGTTTGTTGCCTACTCCTGGATTCAGATCGCCCATTCCTTCAGCAAATGACTCCCATCCTGATTTTCTTATTTCTTTTTGGGAGATGGCAATTTAGTAAAGTACACACTTATCACATAACCCATATAACAGCTAAAGGCAGAAACTCCACATATAAAATAAGTGCTGCTGTAAAATGCATAACCGGATCCAGTGAAAGAAAACGTGTTGCCAAAAGTGAAATACATACCATTAATAGTAACTGTTCGGATCCATCAACGAAGATATAGCCAACTGTCACCAGCCTTCTTCTTGTATAATGCATTCTGGCTTCCTTGGAGACTTGGAAGAGACTGGCATAAACCCAACTAGTTTCCATCAAGTGAGTGCATAGGTCATATGCGAACCGTGGAGTAGTGGCCAAGCACTAACCAATCCCGAACAGCAGCAAGCCCCTCGATTCGGAGCCATGAAATAAAGGTACTGCTGATTCCGCAAATAATGTGTGGGGTTTAGGTTTGTCAGGTTCTGTGTTCTGTGACTACGGCTGTGCATACCTGACTCTTTTATAATGGATTTCCTTTTTGGCTTTGATGAAATTAAGTGAATGACCGATTACATTGATTATCAATGCTGGCTTTGATTATTGGCTCGGATTTTGGTTTATCCTGATCTAGTTGGCGAACTTCTGAAAGAGGGGGATTTGTCTCTCCCAGCTGTAAAGTCTTGGCCCAGTACCTCGAGACTCTTCACCAGTGAATCTCGTCTTCCTTCAGTACCTCACAAAAGAAACCGGAATCAGCCTTTGCACTGGACCTTTATTTTGCACATTTCACCAAACTGGTATCCCTCTGGAACTCAATCTGGAAACAAACGTTGCTTTGGCCGATTACCCCAGATTGCTTCCTCGTGCCATTCCAGTATTGTTTTTTGCTAACAGTTGTTTATCGGGATGGTTTTCGCCTGACATTTGGACTATTACAGCTCTCTGATGATTCCATATACGTTTTGCTTGATGGGGTTATTCGATTATCTAGTGCGGTCAGCAATATGCTCTCAAAGAAACAGGCAAACAGATTTCACCTGCTATTAAGGAAATGATTCTTGCTACAAAATGATGATTCAGAACCTTGGAGAGCAGAGGCCTGTCGCTCCTGCTCTGCTTCCGTAGCTGGATTCAATTGTGGCGAGACTGCACTGTAGGCTGAAGCTGATGAAGCCCGAGTTCAAGACGCATCATGACCGTGGACAGTCTATAGAGTTGTGGCACTCGATGCAACAGGATTGTGTACAGAAGCACATTCATATTCGTACACAGAATGTTGAATGCTTTTCCCCTTTTCCCAGGGTGTTACTATCCACTATTACGTTCTCTTCAAACTCAGATTATTAGAATTCCTTTATCTTGCGTCACAGCCTTTAAAGTTCATTAACTCCTGATTCAACTCGGTCTCATCACTTCTACTGAGACGAATTACGTGCACGGTATAACAATCCCGCAGGTCCTCCCGTGACTCCCATTCTCCCGGTTACCTTCAAGTATGCTGGAAAACATCTCAGGAGTCGGAGTCTCGTAGACCGGGAGGCCTCTTTCTAGTCTCCATCTGCGTTTTCTGATTCAGGTTTTCTTTGCCTCGCACGTTGTCTCAGTCTCTCAGTGAGGAACTGGATACCACACTGTAATGTCTCTCCGAAGTTTAGTGGACCAGCTGTCCACCATGGCCACTCTGTGGTCTCACCACCACTTCTATCTGGGCTCCTGCCCTTTTGATTGCTTCCCCCCCTTGGGATTCGCCATAGCGTTGGCGTTTCGCTCTGCAATGTCAAGCAACCTTGAAACTCGTAGGTCTCCTGACCTATGCGCTTCTCTCTCTCTGTGGATGTTATATAGCTCGGGCCCTCCCGTGACTACGTACGCGTTCCTCTCTCTCTCCAGGTATCTCTCTCTGGGTGTCATATAGCTTGTGATCTTCTTGTGCCTACGTATGGCTTTTTCGCTCTCCAGGTCTCCTGTCTGGGTGTCACGTAGCTCAGTCTTCCCGTGCCTACGCATGGCCTCTTTCTCCAGGTCTCTCTCTCTGGGAGTCATGTAGCTCAGGGCCTTCCTGTGTCTACTGTGAGGTATCGTGAGAAAGACTTAGACACAGAGGTATGCTGTTGATTGCTATAAACCTTTATTAAAAGAAATGGGTTGGAGTAAAGCCTAGCTTTGCCTAACTCTCAGAGGGGTTTCCCTGCCTCAACAAAACTAACTACGGTCTATGACAACATGTCCAAAGTAAAAGCCTTACGTTCGTTGTCCAAAACTCTACGCTAACCCTAACACGCTAAACCTATCAAAGTGCAAAAGGGCTTAATGTTCTCTAGCTGCCACTTGCAGTTGTAGTTCACAAGTAAAACTAAAGTTCCAAAAATGTGTCAAAGAAATAAACAACCAAAAGTTCTAGCATCTGGAAGGGGGTTCCACAATAAAAGGACCAAGAAGTTGCTCCTTCCCAGCTTGGTCTTTGTGGTCTGCGCGTGGCCCAGCAGTAAGCTTCATCTTCTGGCCAGCATTACAAAGGCTTCCCAGTCCTTGCACTGCAGCAGCTCTCCCAGTAGAGTGTCTATTGCCTCTTACTTCTGCCAGTCTCAGAGCCTCCTCTTTGGACACTGCCACAATCTCGTCCGTTTTCCTGTCTGCCCGGCGTTCCTCCTGTTTCCCAACCGACCTTGGGTGTGGTACATCTACATCTTCCCGGCTTGTCGGGTGCTTTAAAGTTCCCGGCACTGGTCAGCTGTTCGGAACAACTAGCCTGCACTATTTGGTTCTCGGCGGGCGCGATCTTCATTACTCAGGCCCTCTTCCTCGTCCCAGTAGGCCAATAGGAACTAGTATGTGTTTGTCTATGGTTTTTAACAGCAAGTTCCATATTACAATATGTCATACATAGCTGGGAAGGCAATCACTGGTGACTATTATCCCTCACAAGCTGGAGGGATATGACAGGTCTTCTAGTGAGCCATCTCCACCCCACCAAGGTTGTTCTCCCCCCCATATGGTCCTCCAGCAGATAGCCAACCCCAGGGTTGGAGTCGGGTAACCTCTGCTCTTCCCTGGCAACATGGGGGAAGACCCTCCCCCAGGGTCTAGTGACGAGTTTGCCAGATCCGTCACACTCTGCACTGAAAGCCTGGAGATGTATACAAAGGATGGCTGTGTGTGATCAAGTACTCCATGCATGAGAGATTTCCTGGATCTATTGGTGGATTTTATTTAACTATTCCTAAAATCCTCCTCTGAGTAACCCCTGTCTGCAAATGTGTCAAGCAGCTTTCACTTAAAATATGTTTCACACAAAGCAGTTGTCTGAATGGCAGCCTCCTTCTGAGGAGGATCGCAACCCATCCAATACTCTGACGTATAGCCCATCTTTCTGAGCTTCATGATTGGCTGTGATGCCCCCTGATTTCCCCTGCCCTATATGGCTGGGTGCTAATGTTAATTATAGCATGTGTCATGAGGAGGAAGGACTAGACCACTTGCACTATGTGAGACATAAATGGTATCAAGAGGTGACACAAACAACAGAGGTAACAAGTTTGAAAACCTTCATTAAAATATCAAGATGGTTGTAACGCCTATCTTGGCCTATAGCTATGGTGGGCATTGCCCTACCTAACAAAACTAAAGAATGTTTATGTCCAGAAGTCCAAAACAAAATTCTGTCTGTGTCAAAACCTATGCTTGTCCTCACTTCTAATACATAAATGTAATGCAGGGATATTCTACCTCATAATAGTGTCCAAATAAATTAAAGCGTGGAGAAATCTCTGGCTCCCTTCCCCAAGTTCAGTCAGGATACAGTGCAACATAAACAATGTTCTCAAAAGGAGCTCAGGGTTCCTTTCCCCAAGCTTCAGGCAGTGGCTCACCAAAACAAAGTTCCAAAAGAGTTTGGCGCTCCCTTCCCAGGTTTTGTGCCTGTATCCACAACACTATGTTCCCAAGATAATATTTCCAATAAGCTCAGGATGCTCTTCCCCAAGCTTAGTGTCTTTTTTAACCAACAATCTCTGAATTTTCAATAAGAGCTTAAATTCCTCTTTTCCCAAGCTGGTTTTACTGCTTCAAAAACAAAGTTCAGTTCTTAAGAACGTTATCCATATAACTTAGGATTGCTGGGTTAGCCACACAATTCAAATACAGCGCTTTTACTTTCTATTTGGTATTTTGCTCACACTTCGTTGCTCCCCTCGGCTGCTGACTTGCAGAAAACTATTCGGGTTTCATCGGAAGCTTTCGAGAACGTGATGCCTGCACACGACCACTCCGATACAATGTTACTACATTAACTTTCAAACGTGCACCGGGTTCCTCTCATTCATTGGAATTCACCAGCCGCGTAACTGTTCTTTCTCCGTCTCTCAGTTCGCACAGTCAGGATCTCACTGCTTGCCTGCAGAAATCCCTAGACTGTAGCTTCCAGTCGGGGAAAGAGCTCCTCTCGGCCACAGCACAGGGACCGCCTTCTTCCACGGCTCCCTGCTCTCTCCGGCTCCGTGCAGATACAGCTCCCTCACCATGCAATGACAGTCTGCCACACGGGTTCCTTCTCCAGCGTCTCAGCGCTCTGTTCCTCACCAGGCTTCTTGTGGGCTGTACTGCCTTTCTGCTCCTCTTCCCCACCAGCTTCTCGCTCTTTCCAGGATTCCTGGGCTTCCTGGACTTCTCTGGCTTCCAGTGTTCAATTCTGCTGTTCGTGGACTCCACCTTTTATACACTTGTGAGTCTCGTACATGCTGCAGCTGTAAAGTCTCCGGTTCAATTGCCTGACCACAATTGGTCCAATTAACCGGACATGCCTGACCTTCAGCTCTATAGCCTTCAGGCTCCCTCTTCTTCGTCTCAGTACTATAGTGGTGTTTTCCATAGGTAATCTTCATTAGTCTTGGGGTTAGTTTCTTCTTCTCAGTACTAGGTCTGGCTTCAGGGGGAGAAGTAGGATATGTGCAACAATATTCTGCAAAGGCTGAGGGACGGTAAGACAAACCACTGCTAGGAAATGGGGGATGCCATGTCTCGCCTTCTGGCACCCTCTCCTCAATCCCCAAAGAGCCTCCGCCCAGGTGATCCTTCCTCGCTAGCCTACCCCCAGGGTCGGAATCCAAAAGGGATGGCCCTTCCTGAGTAGAAGTGAGAGTACCTTCACGTTTCTCACAACACTTAACAAATGATGTATGACAGTGTTCATTCAAAATTAAACCAAAAGGTGACGTTGAGCTGGGCAATCCTCCAGACTATGTAATTTATCCGACCATGTCATTACAGATGATGGAAGACCATTTGTAAATCAGGCTTTGTTCCACGCCAATAGGGGCAGTGAAGCCCAAACTGCTAGGTCACCTCTCTTCTGTACGAGAGCACAAGAAAACACAGACAGACATATCTCAGCTTCATTGGTCATCGCCTTTGAGGTGCAGCTTGGATCATTAGGCACAGCAGGTTTGAGACATATCTCTGGACATGATTGCCCCCCTTCCGGTGACAAAAACAAAGCTGAAGATTGATGGCTGGATGTTTTTGAACTAAACATGACTGCGGTTCCTGGTTTTATGGTATTTATTTTTACACTGTTTCCGTCTGTATTGATTCATATTTATTTTTGGTCATTTTATAAGTATTTATCCACATTTATTTACGTTGTAACTAATATTTGTTCATATGTATTTACATGAAAAAACACATTAACACTTGGATGCCTGCAAAGGGAAGCTCCTAGAGCACTGTTCCTGAACATAAAGTGAAAGCCTGCATATTTGCTGCCATTTAATAGGAATCAAATTACTTTTTCAACCTCTCTGTTATGTTACTTTGCACAGCTATTGACCCACAATGGATGGCTGACAACTTAAGGACCCAATCAAGTCATGGTTTCCCATTTTGTACAATTAAATACTGAAAGGAAGCTGAATGATTGTGTCTGTATTAATGTACAAAAATCAGTAAAAACGGAAAACAGGGATCCTTAATCATAACCACTAGCATTGCTCTGGACAACTCTCGGCCTGGAACCTCCTCATCTTCCAAATTCTGTGTAGCGGATCCTCACTGACAGAGGCCAGCCTTACTCTCACCAGCACCCCTGACAGGCAGACACATTACCTTTGCCACACCGACCCGGGTATAGTAGCCGCAGGTACAAAACAGCAGCTCTATGCGGTAAGAGCATATCCCCATGTAAAGACCAATCCCTTTTGAATAAACAAACCAGAAAAAAACTACATGTCTCATAATTCCCATCTGGAAATAAACAAAACCCTGACTGGATCCAAGGAGTGACGTTTTGGACCTGGTAGAGTGTCGACTATTAAGAAGAACCAGTCAGGTCCCCTTGCCATCGAAGAAGGCTGAAAAACTCATCCCTGGGCCAAATTTCCTAAACCATGTTAACAAACCAATAAGAAGGGGACAAAATCTTCCATGATCCCTCTTTCGCAACAAAGGAAGACTCGGGCTGGACTGGCAAAACGCATTTCCAGATTTGCACTTGAGAAGATGAGGAAGACCGAGTAACTCACGGAAATGTTTTACACCCCTCACTACACCCCTCACAAAGGGCAGTTTTGGTGAACACAGAGCTCCCCTATTTGATATCCAGAGTGGCAGCAAGAAGTCCAGTCCTCACCCGTATAGTTAATGGACACACAGACATGGCCCCTCTTCGACCTGCACTACCAGACACACTGGGAAGGAGAGAACTCATGTCTCCCTCACAATTGCCAGAATAAGTGTGACTAATCCGCTGCAGCCCCCATTAAAAGCAAAGGAAAGGATATCAGCACTGCACCAAATAAAGGAAAACCTTTTTTTACAAACTCCAAAACCTCAGGTGTAATGCTTAAAGATTACCATGAACTGTTTTTGACATAGGAGGACAACAAAACGAAATTCAGAGAAGGGAAACTCGCCAGCACAAAAGCAGACTGATGTGGGGTCCAAAATGGCAGCTTCCATATTTAAACACTCAGAGCCTGTGCTCCTGATAAGATTTTGAAGTGGGAGTATTTTACTCCTTATTTTTTTTAAACTGGGAGTAAAATAATTTTTTAGGAAGTAAACATGACAGTCCAATTCCCAATGGGAGTATTTTATAAGCGAGTAAAAATATGTTTTAACTGGGAAATTGAAATGTTTTTGGAATAATAATTTCTTTGCACCTAGTTATTCAGACACATTAAAAGATACACATTTAGGACTTCCAATCAGGCAGTAATAATAGCAATTCCTTCCTGTGATACTGCGCTGTACTGCTGGTCCAAACATATCCATGAGAAAAAGGTCTTATTTGTCTGTTTCCCATCTTTTGTTAGGAGTATTTTTACTCCCTATTTTTATATTTTGGGAGTATTTGCCTATTTTTAGGGAGTAAAAGTGGCCGATACACCCCTTATCTGTAGGGCTGCTCAGAACTACAAAATAACCCTGCGATGGAGCATGCCCAGAGCTGACAAGGGACCCCTCTAGTCAATAAGCGGGAAGTAAGTCAGTCCTTTGTGATGAATCCTACAGAGTCATCACTGAACCCCAACCTAGGATCTCCTCCCATGCAGCCAGGGGAAGGCAGCCGGTAACCAATCCTAACCCTGGGGGGTAGTACCATGAGAGAGGATCACATGGGAGGAGAGGGCTGTCAGGGGGAAGTGATGACTCCTTTGGGAGAGAAGCGCTATTCATTTTCTTCTGAAGATGAGAATCCTATTATTCCCAAATACCTTATGGCATGCTGTCATTGCACAAGTCCCTCCCATGAAACTACCCAAAGAACATTCTATGAAAAGTAATTTAAAGAGAATAAGGTTTGTACCTTGGTAGTTCAGGTATTAAATATGACATCCTCTAATTGTTATGATTCTGTTCTATTTAGAGGTCCTTAACCCAATGTTCAACCACAAACCTTTAACATAACATCTCCTAACTCTGACAACTCTCAGTTCACAAAGCAATCAAAACAAACTAAATGTCAAAGGACAAAAACGATTATGGACTTCAGGATCCATAATGCCTTTGGTACTGGGATGAGGAGGAGGGACTAAGTAAGTAAGGATAAGAGATGCCATTGAACAGAATGTGCGGTCTAGTTGTTGTAAAGCACCTGAGCCAGACATTTAAACCCTAGCATGAGCTACAGCTGGGGAGAGACGCAGTAGGAGAAGTAGAAGCAGAAGCAGTCTAACGCTGGAAGAGAATGCGTGCGGTATTGCAGCAGGAAGTGGCGTCGGGGACGGCAACTGTAAGAGGAGCCCAGCCGTATGGGAGACTAGCTCCCAACCCAACGGTATCCAGTCATTTTTTCGAAGCCCAAAGTTTTGAATGTAAATCCTGAGAATACACCTTTTCGAAAAGCCATTCTTTCGAAAAGATATTCGTCTGAAATAAATTCGAAAATGGTATCTAAATGAAGGTAAGTATTAGTGCAGGGCTGGGGACAGGGTTAGGGTTGGGGCTTGGGTTAGGGGGTTATGGTTGGGGCAAGGGTTAGGGTTGGGGGGTGAGAGGGGTGGAGTGGTGGTTGGGGGGGAACCCCCCCAATATACACAAAAACTTTAAAACGTAACAAGGGGGTTGGCCAGTGCTGACATTTCAGCACTGGACAGCTCCATGTAACGTTTTAAAGTTACAAAAAAAGCACTGAAATGCTACTTTTAACTTGTAAAAGTGCATTTCTATTGAAACCAGTCCATGTCTATTGTCGACCGATTGGTTTCGATAGAAATGCACTTTTGCATGTTAAAAAAGCTTGTCAAAGCTTTTGTTTTCGAAACTTTTGTTTCGAGGCTTTAGTGATTCGAAACTTTTGTTTCGAAACAATCACTATAAACCAACCCAACATGAGCTGCTTCGGTGTGCAGGAGGACACAGAGGCCCAGCGTAGCTGGCAGAGCTCCAGAGAAAAGCTGTGCAGACTGCTGAAGTTATGCGGGAGCTCGAAATGGAGTGAGCAGAACACAGAAGGTCTGCCGCAGCAGCAGAAGGTGAAGCAGAGAGGCCAACGGAGGCCAGTGAATTGGCCTGAAGTTAAAGGTGACCCTGGTGCGCTAGGAGCAGGACATTTGTCAGTAACTGATAATTTTGAATGCCGAACATATAATGTACAAAGGCGACAAGCGCGCAATTAATTTTTTATGGGATACCAACTTGGGGAAACCTGTAACCCACATTGCCAACAGCCAAGAGGCTGCAAATAAGTAGCACAAAGGCAACAAGGGTGCAATTCCATTTTTATTGGATACCAACTTGGGAAAACCTGTAACCCGCATTGCAAACAGCCACGGGCTAGCAAGAAGCAGTCAAGAGGCAACTTGGGCGCAAATCTTTCTTGAGTTTCCAATTTGGGGAAATCTGTAACCCACATTGCCAAGAGCCAATAGACTATAAAAAGAGGCAGCCATAGTTCAGCCCTCTTCACATGGGATACTGGTGTGGAGAACCTTGGAACAAATATTGCCACCAAGACCAATTGTAGGTTTAGGATTGGTCTTCCTTGCAGGCGAGTGAACCAGGAAAGAAGATGTTTCGAAGAAGTGTGGTTGTGGCAAAAAGGTATGGTGGAAAGAACATATTAACTCTATTATCATTTTGACAAATGGTTGCGTTGCACCCCCAAAGGTAGTTGCTGTGCTATCCTGACAAAAGTATTCCATTTGAAGAATAAATGTGATATGCTAACAATTGCATATATTGAGGAAAATAATTGCCTTGGTTTATGAACGTCTGTGAGAGAGACATTTGCCTTACCAGGAAGGATACTGTTGAAGACAACAAATTGTTCGATTTCTGAACTAGTCTTTGTGAAAGAGACATTCACTTTACCAAATGTAAGGGCGCAGTGCAGGGAAACAAATTTGTGTTGAACTGAACAGAACAGAACTTTATTGAATTAGAGCTTTTCCAAGGGTATTCCTAAATTGATCCAGGGGAAGGGAGCCCAACCCTGGTCACAATGAGTACTTTCTAAAACCTATAAGTTTGAACTTTTACACTGGGCCTCATTAAAAGTTGTTACCGGACCGGCACACTATGAGTCTGCCTGCCGAGTTGCTGTGCCCGGCAGGTCTGACCCTGCCAGACACAGTGGCAACGGTAGTCAGTCTTACAGGGAAGCACCGTTATTAATAGTCCTAGGGGACTCTATGGCAATGGGGAATTCCATTGTCCAGACACCTGACTTTCCGGACCGGCAGGGTTAGAATCCCCTGCTGTTAACATGGTTACCACCAGACTTGTAATGAGGCCCACTGTTTTGTTGAACTCAAATCAGCCAAATATTTCTTGTATACTTTTGTCGAATGTATTAGTATGTTGGAGTAGAGAGGAAGATTGCTGGGCATATTGTCAGACCTGGAAGAGAGTGGTGAATTTCAATTCACGGAGAAGAGAGGCTAATTGTAAGACCAAGATAAAAGAGGATAATTGTAAAACCTGGAGACCGGAGGAGACTGAAAGCCAGAGAGCACAAAATTCATAAAAGGAAGGAGATTGAAGTGGAGACCAAAAGACAGATGAATAAATTCATGGCCACAGCCCTAGTAAAAAAAAGACAGAGGTAAAGGCAGAAGCCTTTGACAAGGGAAAGATAGAGAAGGTGCTGATCAAGAGGAAGGAAGAGCAGGAAGATGGAAAAGGTGAAGACAAAAGATCTGACCAAAGGGAGGGCAGTGCAGGAAAGGGCAAAAGCCCTGACAAGAGATAGAAAGGGCGGGGTCCCTGAACATAGAGAAGGAGGAAGTGCCTAAGGCGACAGAGAATAAAAGGATAGAGACTCTGGTCTGTAAGACAGAGAAAGTGATGAGAAGGAGGTGATGATTGTGAAAGGTCCCCTGCGGACCCTCCCAGGAATGAACCACCTACAGTGTCCTTGTGAAGTGCAGTGGAACACTATAAAAAACCTCAGCCATCCTGACACCTTAAATAAAAAGCATTAATTCATTTGTTAGAACTTGTGACAGGCGTCATGTACAATATCTCAGAGACATCTCCCCCTCACCTTCCCCATCCTCCTCAATAACGGATGCCACAGCACAATCTCACGGCAAAATTGCAGCAAGCAAAGTGCTTGAGGGGCGAGCAGCGAGTTCTGCTAGAAAAACAGACAACTGTGTACTATCTCCTGACCCCCCATTACTGTTTTATTTTTATATTTTATATTTTAATAGAAAATAAATATAAATATTTTGCTTTCCTGGGCTGGCCCCTTGTTTTTCTGCGACCTGATACAAATACAAGGTGGAAAGGTGGAGGCTTTACATTTCTAAAAGATCCTCCGCTACTGCAATGCGATACGTGAAAAATGTGGGTGCTGGGGGAACCCTGCTCTCTGCTTAATTTACAAAAAACTATAGGAAACATGTATGCCCAGCTAGTAAATTATTCCCATTCGTTCTGCCGCTCCCCAAACCCAATTTATGTATACACATGACAACAATGATCAATCTAAAAACCCATCTTCAAATTTCAAGTCAATGATTCAATGAATGGACTACTTCTGCTGACATGGTTGACCAAATGGTTTATTCTTTAGCAATGAGGACAAACTATAGTTCCTACTCTGGATACTTGCAGTGATTATATGGGTCGTGCTGCTATATATAAACACTTGGTGTCTGCTACAGGGACCTCTTGCTTTTTCATGAGACATGGGATTTGATTCAGATTGTGGTAAAACAATATATGCTAGGCCTCCTGCCAGAATGGTTTAACGGTATCCTCCAGAGTCATTTGCTCAATGTACTGGTGGAAGTAAGTGGGCAGAGGAGGGCAGCAATGGCTAGACTGTGCGTCTTTCATGAGGAACTAGGTGTTCAACAAATACTACTTATGAAACCTTTCAAGGCCTGTATTATCACCCGGGTTCTTGTTGCTTGTCATATTATTTGGAATATTCTTCGGGGTCTGTATAAGTCTCTAAAATATACATTCTACCACAACAAGAAAAGTACCTTTGTTTCCTCAGTTCTCATTGCATCCAGCAAATAGTGGAGAAGTTCCTGGCTGTCTTGCTGCTGGAATACTTTGAATTTAGGAGCTCTACAAAAAACAAACATACCAAGGAGGTTAAACGTTTACTGTACAAACGTGTGGCTAACTCTCCCACTAAGTTTATTTTCAGGACAAAACTCGATTATATACAGGATCCCATCCATTTCTACATGAAAGTTTATATTAAGAAACATTACTAATATCCAAATATTAAGTGATTAAAAACAATATAATTGTCAGTAATAACGTGATGTTCAGATATTATATGATATAACAAGTAATTACCATACTTTCTAATCTTTAAAAACTGGACTTTCCCAGTCAAAGAAACATATGCTATTTATTTACATAGTTTTTCCAGTGTAATGCTCACTTCATGAATACACATACAAAAAATATCCTGTCTTCCAGTCGAAAATTCAGAAACCCTTCATGCATCTGTTTCGAACCTTTGCACCAAAAAAAAGATAAAAGATAAAACCTACAGTGCCAAAAGATGGTAATGGGGCAACAATGTCTCGAGATAAATATGGTGAATGGGTACTGTGGAGACTTGGAATGAGGAGTCTGACCAATTAAAGGCTTGCTTGTTATTCATCAAAAATAAATGAAATCCTACCTATCCTAAAAGTTAGAGTTGGTATCCCTACCTCAACAAAACTAAAACTCAGGTCTGTCAGGAAGGTTGTGATGTCCAAAGCAAACGTACCATCCTAGTCAAAACTCATACTCTATCCCTGTCACTTAAACACAAATCACCAAGCTAATGGAAGAGTTCTTATATTCTAACCTAGGAGAATGACTACCTTCTCCAGAGTAAAGGTCTCTCACAGTTCGTGTTTCACAAAGTTCAATATCACTGGACTAGGAGAATGGCTCCCTTCTCCTAGTTTATAACCAGCTTTTAGCAGGCTTTCCTCGACTTCAACACTGTGTTTCAACTTGCCCCACTGGGACGAGGGAGACACTCCCATAGCTCTACTTGACACTTCAATGCTTTCTTGAGTTACTGCAATTTTAGATTCTTCATCAATTCTTTAAGTTCTCTATATGGATTTAGAGTTGTCCTTACTTGAACACTGTACTTCAACTTGCTAGCACTTGGACGAGGAAGAGGGTCCCAGAGTCTTTCTTGACTCTTCAATACCACAGTCTTATGGAACTGACCAGGGAGTTGCCTCACAAAATGATCTACTTCTTGCTTGTTTTTTGGTTTCGCCTTCTCAAGTTTTCCCAGCCACTCCCGGACATACTACCGTTCCCTTCTCTCTGGGAACTCTACACAGGTTTCGCGAGGGGTCGCAGGTTCCTTCTTTCTCTTTCTTTTTCTGCTCTTCTTTGGCATGCTTGAATTTGCAGCCCATTACTGCTGGCGGTCTGGGCGCAAGTTTCAGACCAAATGGTGCACACGTTACAGGTCCTGCACCCACCACAGTTCCTTGTACCTTCCATGCAATCGCCTACATGGCTCCGCAGTAGGCTCGTGTTGGCAGTCTCTGCGTAGTTCTTGGACCGGCCACAGGTCACGCCACCACCACAATGACTCTCAGCTTCAAGGTTGTCAACTCCCAGCCGGCAGACAAAACGCTTTCCTGGCGTTCCTTGGTTCGCACTCGTCACTCTGAAGTGCTGCTTCCTTCGAACGCCTTGTTTCCAACACGCTGGCTTTTTGATGGCATTCTAGCTCGCTGACCTCTCCTTCCGGATGTTGCTCCGCTTCTTTACTGTTTAGCTTAAGTAGCTGGGACTGCCCCAACGTAAAGTCAGTTTGATTGCCAACAGCTGGTCGAACACTCTTCATGCTTGATGGTAGCATTCTTTGGTTCTACTTCGTCCCAGTACCTATCACAGTGAAACTGTCTGCCACATTACAATAACACATTGTCTCAGACTTTACCATAGGGAAAGAAGGGTTGAGTGTTGTTTTTACCCTGTGGGGTTTGCAGATAAAGGGTCTGTGTCCCTGAGGCAAGTCCTTGTCCCCAGTAGGAAAGTCCCTCCCCATGAAATCCTCCTGCATGTTACCACCCCTAGGGGGATTATTGGTTATCGGCCTGACCTCCCTAGCCTCATGGAAAGGGGCTCCCCTCTGGGGAGAAGTGACGTCATCTGGAGGATCGTCACAGTATATAACTCGTTTCCTCTTCTTGGATGTTGGCTCTGTAGCAGAACTTCAGTGTAGCCTGGTACAACAGGAGACCTTCTTACACATTCTTTTCAAGCAGGAAACTGACCTCAATTTAGGATATCCTAAGGATTGTATCTGTTTTGGGAAATTATTCCAGTCCCACACAAAGTCTTACAGTGTATGTAGGTGAAGGGCAGTGGCAGAAGAATTGGTTTTGGGGTTTGCCCACCGGACTGACCTCAAACCATGATATACACGTCATCAATCTGACATTGACAAAGTGAATTCAATGGAAGGCACACGTTAGAATTTGGAATCATTCAACCATTTTATAAAATGGGCCATATGCAATCTTAAAAGTGCAAATCAACCACTAAATACAGCAGAATAAATAAAGATATACACACATTCCCACACAAGGCAGTAGGAAATATTCTGTAAACCCAGTTTCTTGCAGTTAATAAAACCAAATCCCAGCTGATCCCTGTTTCGCCAATGTTTCTTATATCTACGCTTTGCATGAATTTGAGGTGCCATCAAAATCGGTGTGTAAATGTGTCTCTGGTGGTGGGACACAAGCCGTTAGATGTTTTGTGATCAGAAAAAGTGTTTTCTATTCTGTTAGTTCAGGTCCTTCATACTTTTCCCAGTTTTCTCATGTTACATAATAATGTGCAGGTTTTGTATAGCAGTTGATGCTGGATTCCTCTTGCTTTTTAAACGCTTCAGTAATTGTATTCATTAATATTGAATTTAATATTACTCAAGAGTCGACCCTGCTGATGGACTTCGGGCCTGTGGCACGAGCTTAAATCCCTGAGCTATTTTACCTGAAAAACACGATTCGGAAGACTTTATTTTTTTAATTTTTATTTATTTGTTTCTATAGCGCCAAAGCCCGCAGGCATCAGGGTGCATTACATGAAGACAAGGACAACATGAAGTGACGGGACAGAAGAGCAGGATTACAGTTCCTGAGTAGATTATTTTACATGTTTTTTAGTAGTTATACAGGTCCTTATTTGAACACCAGTGTCTTCAGTTTCTTCCTAAAGTATAGGTAGTTAGGTTCTAGATGTGGTGCATAAATCCCATGCTTTCATTGATTAACATAGTATTTTATCACCATTTTCTAACGGTTATTAAAAAATGATTTTTTTAAATTAAGCAATCACGACGAGATTGGCACGCGGTACCTGATGGAAACAGCCTACTGCTCCAGCAAAGTTTTACTAGTATCCCAGGAAAAACATCCAAGGTTCAAAAGGATTATTTTGTTGTGTGAAAAAAACAGGCATCTGTGAGCTTGCAACCCTTGTATTTGTGCAAAAATCTAAAAGGATGGAAATGACAACTAGGCCTTGTTCAGAGTAAGAATTAAGCTACTTACCTGTAACAGCAATATTCACATGCTGTTGAATATTCTCCGTCGTCAGGCTGGGAATCCTAAGTAACAATTAGCAGAAATACCAGAAACAGCACTCACTTTAATGTGCTATTATTACACAGCTGGGTGTAGGGGTTGCAGACTCTGAGCTAATTACGAGGTTCAGTGGTTGCGGAAGGCTGCCATCTTCCCCTCCGGTACTGAGTTGAAGGCGTGCCCGGCACCACCTTCTCCCCACCCCACAACCTCAATTTACAGCCCCCACTCTGTGCTCCCAGCACAGCTCTTTCGCAGCAATGGCTACCATGAAAAGGGAGAAGGGCCTATCTGTAGTTATGTTCTCCCGGATCCATGGCAGTCATCTTGTTTTGTAGTTTTTCAAGTTTAGAAACCGCAAACACGCTGTTTCTCAACTTGAGGAAAACACACTATTAGTATCCCAGTCCAATGTGCCGGGATACTAATAGTAATAAACCCCTCTTGGCGGGGGCATTACCGAGGCAGGTAATGCCACATGCTAAAGTCAAAGCCCTCACTTTGCTCAGGCTTCTAACTTGCTCAGGGCATTACCTGGCCCAGTAATGCCCCCACCTGTTGGGATTCATTGCTCAATTAAACTGATTCAGGAAGCAAACATTAAGATTGTCTCAAGGGAAACAGCTTTTTTGGTGGCCATCACCCCTCCCAGAAGAGTGAGTGACACTCAGGCGCTTTCTTCGCAATCGCCCTACTTCACTTTCCACAAAGACGGGCAATTTCCTCACCATCGCCCTACTTCACTTTCCACAAAGACAAGATCCTCCTGCATACAATTTCAAAGTTTACATGTAAGGTGGCATCCACTTTTCATTTGAACAAACCCCATTGGTCCTACCTGTTTTCTTCAGCGACACCTGCTGAATGCTCCCTTCACTCCTTAGATGCATGAGGGCATTCAAATACTACGTTGATTATACCAAGGACCTTTGTAAATGGTCACAACTGTTGCTTTTGGGGCTACTGCTGATAGCAAGGGTCTTTCCAAGGCCTCAATTTCCAGATTGCTCTCAGCTTGCATCACTTTCTGCCATCAACAAGCTAACAGGCTACTTCCTGGTCGTCTGTGTACACATCTAATGAAAGCAGTCTTGTCTACTACCGCTCTTTTAGCAGAATGGCTATGTGGAGATCCCTGCATACCTTCACCAGGTTTTACTACACTGACAAGTACTCAGCAGAGGAGTCCAGTGGTGGATGGGCAGTCTTTTGAAGCATGTTTTACTGAGTTCAGCAGTATTCCACCTCCCAATCTGTATGGTGAGGAAGGATAGCTCAGGGGCAAAGCGTTTATCTTTGAGGCAAGACAATGCAGTGCAATACAGGTTTGATTCCCGATCCTGCACTTAGAAACCACTTGCTGGTATTAAGCGTGTTATAAAAGAATTTTTGTAATTATAATTATGTAATTGCATGCATGTTGCTGCCTTTTACCAATTTCTAATCTATTCAACAGCATGTGAATCTATGAAAGGTCCAATGCTGGAGAAGAATTAACTTACTTATCTCGAACTCCAGTTCTTCAGCATTGGTGTTTTTTATAGGTTCACATGCAACGCCCTCGCCTACCCCATGAAGCTCAACTGTACACTATTTCGTGAGGTATACAAATCTGAAGAAGGCCTCCAGGGGTGAAGTTAAGGAAGGCACTGCCTATTGGTTAAAGGGTAAATTACCCAAAACAAGACAAATAGAATGCTAAACTGAGCGCAGTTTCTTGTATTTCATTCAAACTGCTTATTATGACAGCGGATTCCCAGCCTGACATCGGAGAACATCACGCAGCCTGTGAATCTAAGAAAGGTCCAACATTGGAGAACACTTCCATTTTCATGCTGGTGGCAGGTGACGGTGGGGAACAGAAACCCAGAGCTTAAGAAGCATGTGAGGAGGCGGCAAAGTCTTCTTCAGCTGTATGCAGGTCTGTAGTGCACTTTTTATAAGCAAGTAGCTAATTTAATGAGGGGTGCATGTGCAGCAGTCAGCAGGACGGGAGAGGGTAAAAACAGCAAACAACCTGCTCAGAACACAGGCTTATACATGCATATGATTGTTCAAGTGCAAAATAGGTGCCAATTCTAATTAAATAATTACTAAACCTATATAGCACTCTTTGCGAACTGAACCATTACCAGATCCGATAACAGATGTTCCAAGTTAATGATAATCATTTTATTGAAATGGGAAAGAAAAAACATTGCACGGCCACATAAAAACAAACATTATGATAAAAGCAGAGAAAAAAAGAAGCGCGGAGGAGGAGCAATTGGAACTGCACAAATGTGCCTTTGAGGTCAAAGAAAATGTTGGGAATTTAACAGCAAAATATTCAGCAAGTAGTAATACTGTAAATGGTGCATGGAAGCAAAGATAGAAGGGGACGTCTGGTAGTCATTTTAGTAGACTCTACGAGTCTAGCTCAATTACAATAATGACAATGGATGAAGTTGAAAGGGCTTTACAGAAATGGTAAGGCCCCAGGGTCGTATTAGTTACACATTGAATAGTTTAAAAATGAATCCCAAATATGTGTTCGATTTTTAAATAATTTGTTTTATATGATTTATGAATCTGGATCCATTCCCAAGTCTTCCCCTTTCTTGTAAGGCTGTAACGATTGTGACCCACATACACAGTTCACTTTAGAAGGGTACGGTACGGAGGTAAACTTTATGGACCTAAGCTTAAAAATGATTGATAACACACACACTGACCTGTAATCTTTTTTGAAAACCGACAGAGAAAAATATTGCCCTTCATTACACTAATTTCCACCTTAGGAGCCTCAAGGACAATCTCCGCTTTGGGAAATGCCAGAGGATTAGACAGAGGTGTACAGACATCAAGGACATTACACATCATGCTGAAATCCTAGATGGGAGACTCAAGAGCAGAGGCCATCATAAAAAACGACTTTCAAAATCAAAAGAGAGAGCAATATACTCTTCCAGCGAACATCTAACTGAAAAACACAACTGTGATACTAACCCAAGATGGAATGACCTGTGTCCTGACCCACTCGATGATGAAATCCAAAGTTTAAAAACTATTGGCCTATTGTCAACCTGGATCTTCCAGCTGAAAATATACCTATGTTTGCCCTCAAACGAGCAGCTAATTTGAAAGACAAAGTAGTTCATTTCCGCTTTCTGAACCAGTAAAAAATACCCTGTGGAACTTGTGGCCACCATCCCTATCGCCAATGCTCAGTGTGCAAATTCACACAAAAAAAACTGTCTTTTCAAGTTGACCACAAGGAATGGAAGCTCTTGGACTTTACTAATTGCAAGACCAAGTAAGTCATTTATTGCATTGAATGTCCCTGCCATCTACGCTATGTGGGGCAGACTTCTAGATGTATCAACACCCGTGTGTCAGAATACAGATCAAGAATTCAATGCACAGTCTTTACGGCTCCGATGGTTGAACATTTTGTAGTTCAAAAACATTCTCCTGATGACATCATGTGGTGGGTACTCGATATAGTAAAATGCCCCATTACTGCCACAGTTTAGCTATTACAGACAGAATCAAGATGGATATACAGAATGGGTACCGTGAGAAACCTGAAGGTGTCTCACGGACTAGTCCCCGGGGACCTGTCATATGGGTGGCCAGGACTCGGCCATCTCTATTGGATCCAGTTCCTGGGGGTGGACCAGTGCGGGAGGATCACCTGCCTGGAGGGTGCTCTGGGAGTGGAAGTGGGACACTGACGGGTGAGACGCGGTAGGCCCTTCTTTACAACACCTTTTGCCCAACCTCCTACGTAGGTTACTTAAAACCTCAAACCCCTCCCTTTCTTTACACAAACACTTTCTCACAGACCAACTACCCTGAAAGACAATGGACTAACACCAGAGCCATATACCTGACATGTCCCAACTCAAAGGTCAGGCAATTACCACTAATTTCACACACCTAGCTACCTTTTCCCTTCCCTGAAGGGATAAAAGGTGGAGCACGGGAGCACACTCTGAGCAAGCCAGAACGTACGAGGAAGCAGTGATAGCGGCACAGCAGTTCAAACGGAGGAGAAAGGCGGCACGACCTGAAAGGACGTCAAGGAAGGAATTGACCTTGCCCTTTTCAACCCAGACCCATGCAACCTCTCAACAAAGAAACGTAAGACTGGCGAATGGTTTGACAGATGTCGGCGGTACATGGAATCCTCCCACACTGATAGTCAGGTTGCCATTGTGGTACCATCCTTGACTCCAGAGACAAAGGAGACGCCGAGTTCAGCACAGACAGTGAGTCGGGATAGAACCGGATAGGAGCCGGACTGTGTTAAGCTTAAAGTTGCAGTGGCAGCAAGAAAGAAGAATAAAACTGCAAATGCCAAGAGGCTGTAGGGAAGGCCGAAAGGAGGTGTCAAAGTGGCCATACAAGGGTGCAGTCAAATCCCATGTACACTCAAAGTCCTTGACACAATGGTAAAGAATAAAGAATAGTAAAATAGGTGTTTGCACCCGACTGAAGGGAACGCCATGTTGGACTGTGTGAAGCCTGACTGGGGGCTGAGAGCAAGCCTTACTCGGGGCTAAGAGAAAGCCTGACTGGGGGCTAAAAGAAAGATGGACAAATGTGAACCTGACTGAGGGATGTCCACAGTGCTGTTGGTTGGTCTGAGCCCGACTGAGGGAGACTAACATTGAGAAACGGATCGGAACCTGGCTGAGGGGAATCCACGGGTGAAGAGTAATCGCCTGACAAAAAGAGAATTAAAAGGACTCTTGTTTTATCAGGCTCTCTGAAGTAAGAGACTTTACTTGAAGGAGTCTTGGACACAGAAGGTCTGGGCATTGTTGAAAGGAACTGTAACTTCATACAGGAGAAGCCCAGGAGTGTGCTGTGCTTGAGAGTCCCGCCTTTGTCCCGTGCTAGAAAACATGGGGAAGGGAGACCCCCGCCATACCATCCTGACCTATTATTTTTGTGAACACTTCTTTATTTTTCTTGTGAACACTATCCCACACTATTTTGTAACTTAGTGATAAGGATTGGCAATAGTTATTTTAGTATAGGCCCTTTTAATTTGACAAGACACCACTAGGACTGCCTTATTTTGATTTGATGGTCGCAGCTTGCTCCATCTTAGATTTAGGTTAGGCGTTATTCTCACCCATTTATACAGTTTAATAAACACCCTTGCACTGTGATCACTTGTGTCTGTCTTTATGTTGCCACCATGGGTTCCTTACAGTACTCACCTTAATGGACTCAACGAACAACTAACATTGTAAATTCCATCTATCGTGTCTACATTCATCTTGATCCCTCACGGTACACTTGACAAATACAATTAATAAATGTTACACTGTACCATGCAACCCTTGTGCACAATGTGAGCTGTACTATTTACTACTTTAATTTCTTTGACCAATTGTTGCTATTCTTATTGAAACCAATACTAATCTTCAATATACAATGTGAGCTATTTTACTGATTATTGACTATTAGCTATTTGATTTTCAAAAATTCTCAAATTGTCGGCACCTCCAGTTATACCACTAACAACGTACTTACCTGACCATGTAATTCTATGTAATATGAGCTTCATTGCCTATTGTCGTTTAACAATATGTAACTACCATACTTATGTTATTATAAAATGGAATGTGTCTTTTATCCTAATGATTAGTCTAACAATACTTTCGCATTCTCTTCTGATATGGGATTCTGTTTCTTACACATGCATGCTCTATTCAATATTCTGCGAACAATGTTAATTTTGTTCTATCCCAAATAACGGCATCACGCTGTAGTGATCACTCTCTTTCTCCTTTCCTTTCTAAAATTTCTTTTCCACATAAATATACATACATTTTGTATGCATGTATATATATTTTTTTTATATATATTTTTATTGCCATTTCTTTAAACATAAACTTCGGGACTCAACATCGTCCCCAACCCACCTCTCCCTCCCCCCTCCCTCCCTACTGGTGTTAGCTCTTTTTGCAGAACCTTAGTGTCCCTTGTTTGCAACAGTTCTAACTTGTGAACATATCCAGAATGCGGATGTTGTGTGGGCACCACTGTATCATATAGTCACTTTGAAGGAATTCCATTACCTCTCCCCAATCTGTTGCAAATCCTTGTCTGTCCCCTTGGAGGTTATATGTGATGCTCTCCATTGCTACATAGGTCCATATCCTGTGGAGCCATTCTTTTGTAGTTGGGGGAGTCTCTTTTTTCCAATTCTGGGCTATTGCCAGCACGCTGCTATTAGGAGCCCCATAAAGTTCCGCTTTTGCGTCTTCGAGATTGTCCTGTCTTCGGGGGCCCACATGCCACACATCCAGATTTCTTCTGCTAGATTCGTGGTTCCCTCGAACATTTCCTGCATTTCCGTTTTCACTTCCGGCCAGAACGGTTGTAGTTTTCCACAGTCCCACCATATGTGTCTCCATGTGCCTATGGTGTCGCACCCCCTCCAACATTTTCCTTGAGCTGTGGGGAACATTTTGTGGAGTCTTTCTGGGGTGTAGTGCCATTGCACCATTACCTTGATCCATGCTTCCCTTGTTTGAATTGCCCGGGTCCACTTGGGGATTATTTGCCACAGATAAATCCACTGCTTCCTCATGATTTGTTTTCCCAGAGTGGTTTCCCATTTTTTCATGTAAAGCCACATAATGTTTTCATCTTGTGCGTTGATAAATTTATAGAGGGTTGATACGAATTTCTTTTCTCCAGTTTGGGTCAGTATGTATGACTCAAATGGGGTGAGATCCCTTGTTATGGCTTTCGTTATTCTTGGGGATGTGAGCCAGTGATGGATCTGTTCATACTGGTATCTGTCTTTCTCCGTAAGGCCCAGCAAACCCTGACATTCCGTGAAGGATCTGATCCGTTGGCCCACATACATGTCTCCCACTTTTGAACAGTCCGAGTCTCTCCATTTCTGGAATTACCCTTTTGCCATCCCTGGGGGGGATGTCCGGGTTGTCCAGCAGTGGAATGAAAGGTGCCGGGTCTATCGTTAGGGTTTCTCTCTTTGTGGCTCTATCCCAGATTTGCATAGTAGAGCACATGACTTCGCTGATCTTTATGTTTTGGTGCCTGTGCTCTGGTTTCTTCCACAGGAGGTGGCGGAGGTTTGATCTTGCTACAGCTCTATCCTGAGCCTCCCATCATTTGTCTGACGTGTCCGTGATCCATTCGTTGATTACCCATAGTTGGGCCGCCTCATAGTACTTCCTGAAGTGGGGGAGCGCCATTCCTCCATCTGATTTGTGTGCTGTGAGCACCTGTTGTGAAATTCTTGGAGCTTTGTTTTGCCATACGCATTTGATGATGGTTTTTGTGAGTGTCTTGAAGAAAGTAGTCGGAATCCTTATTGGGAGTGCTTGAAAGTAATAGAGCAATCTGGGCAGGATCATCATCTTGATTACCGTTATTCTGCCCCACCAGGAGATTGACAGCGGGTTCCATCTGTTTAGGTCTCTTTTAACGGCTTCTAAGAGGGTTGTGTAGTTCCCCGCATATAGGTTTTGTATCTTATGTGTCAACGTCACTCCTAGATACCGCACACCTTCTTCGGCCGTTTGTAGATGCTGGTCTTTTGTTAATTTGTAGATCTCTTCTTTGTTTTCTGCTAATGCCATAACGGTTGATTTCTGCTTGTTAATTTTTAGTCCCGAGATGTCCCCATATTTGTCTATTAGTTGGATGAGATGTGGTAGCGTTTTGCTTGGTTCCGTAATCGTCATCATATCGTCAGCATATGCAGCTGTCTTGTGTGTTTGTCCTCCCATTTCGATTCCCTTGATGTCTTGGGTCGCTCTAATTTTCACCAGAAGGGGTTCTAGGAAGATCGCGTACAGCAGTGGAGACAGGGGGCATTCCAGTTTTGTACCTCTCCTGATTTCGATGGGATTTGAGATTTCCCGGTTGACTGCCATTCTGGCCTTCGGTGCATTGTAGTTGGCACGGATCATATTTATGAATTCGTTCCCTATGCCCATTTTCTTGAGAGTCGCGAATAGCATTGACCATTCGACCGGGTCGAATGCTTTTTCCGCATCTAGCGAAATTATTGCTGATGGGATTTTCATGATTCCTGCTTTCTCTATGAGATGTACTATTCGTCGTATGTTGTCATGGGTTTTCCTTCCAGGGATAAAGCCTGCTTGTTCTTGATGTATCAATTTGGGGAGCAGAGGCGCCAGCCTGTTTGCGAGAACCTTTGTATATAGTTTGCCGTAGACATTGATAAGTGCTATTGGGCGATACAAGCTCGGATTTTCTGGAGCTTTTCCCTTTTTGTGGAAAACGAGTATCTTAGCTTCATTCATTGATGCCGTGATGTTATTCGAAGTCTTGAAAGTGTTGAATAATGTGGTTAATTGGGGGGTCAATATGTCCACGTATGTTTTGTAGAAGGCCGCTGTGAAGCCGTCCGGGCCTGGGGCTTTATTCTTGGGAAGGTCTCTTATTGCTTTCCTTACTTCCTCCTGTGTGATGGGCTCGTCTAAGGCCTCTTTTTCAGATGGCGATACTGTCGGGAGAGTAATTTCTTTCAAGAAAGCTGCCTGTTCTTCTTCTCTCGGATGTTGCGAGGAGTATAAGATTTGGTAGAACCTTCGAAATGCTTCTTTAATGTCTTTTGTTTGTGTTTTCTCAATTCCTTGTTCGTCTTTTAGAGTGTGTACCATTTGCTCCTGGCGTCTACCTTTTAGTTGTCTGGCTAGTAGTTTGTCGGCTTTCTTTGATTTCATCGCATACCAGTGTTTTGTGTACATTAATTGCGTTTCTGCTCTTTTGGTCCTGATCAAGTCTAGCTGACTCTGGACATGTCTGTGCGCTCTCTTTACTTTCCTGGAGTGATTCTTGTTCATTTCTTTCCCTATTTCCACCGTTTTTTCCCCAGTTCATCTTCCCATTTGTGTGATAACTTGTCTTTTTGTGCCTTTAGTGCGATCAGGTAGCCCCTCGTTACTGCTTTGAATGCTTCCCATTTTGTGCCTGTGGCGACATCCGGGGTGTCGTTGTACTCAAAGTATTCCTCTATCTTTTCTCTGATAGTTTCTTTTGACACTGGATCCTGTATTATGTCCCTAGGGAGCGTCCATCTCCAGAGGTTCGATCTTTTAGTGAATTCGGGGAGTGTGATCCAGAAGGGGGCGTGGTCCGAGTGTGAAATTAGGCCTCTTTCTATGTCCCGAATTTCTCCGACCAGGGAAGCTTTTGCCCAAATATAGTCTATCCTATAGCTAGTGTCATGTACGTGCGAGTGGTAGGTGAATCCCTCCGAAGTTCCTTTAAGTCTGCGCCATACATCCTCTAGGGTTTGGTTCTGCATCGTCTGTTTCAGCGCCTGGGAGGGAGATCCTACTTGGTTGCTCTTGGGGTTTGATCGATCTTCTTTGTGGTTCCATGCTAGATTGAAGTCTCCAGTGAGGATCACCACCCTTCTTGTGAAGTTTTCTAATTTGTTGATTGCGTCCTTAATAAAGCCCTCTTGCCCAGTGTTTGGGGCGTATAATAAGGTGGCTATTGATAGTTGACGGTTGTTTACCTTGACCCTTGTGAAGACGGTGATTTGCGAAGGCAATGAGTACTCCTTTCTTTTTTTCTTCATCGTTGGATTGGATGATTTGGTTGTAGCCCCTGATCCGAAGGAGGCCTCTCCTTTTTTTTTGTATATGCATCTCTTGGAGCGTGATTATGTCATACTTCTCTCTCTGCAGGAAATGTTCTAGTTCTTTCCTTTTTACTGGCGTGTTCTGACCTCTAATGTTGTATGTTAAGATTTTCAGCCCCATTCTTCCAGGTTTGCATTAATCTTCTTATTGGTTTTTCCTTGTGGGTCCCTGTATTGAGCTAACGTACCGGTATTGAAGTCCTTTCCCCTATGTACTCCCTCCCTGCCCCCTCCCTCCCTCCTTCTCCCTCCAACTTTGTCACTGAGGAGGGCGCTGGGCTCTATGGTTGCTCCGGCGTCACGCCTTTGCTCCATGCCCTCCAAAAGCTCAGGGTTAACTGTTTGCAGGGGATCCTAAACCCTGCTCGTAGAAACGGATTCCACGGCCGTCCCGTGGCTCTGCCGCGTCTTCTCGTCGGCACCTGTCCCGGGTAAATTGTCTAAGCATTCTTTGCCTCTCCCTCCAACTGGGCTAGTAGGCGAGCTGTTTGCTCGGGATGACTTAGCTTTTCTCCGGTTTGCGGGATTGGAGTCTTGTATTCCGTTGCTCCAATTGCCATCCCCTCGGTTGTCTCCTTTGTCTTTGGGGTTCTCTGGCCTTTGCTGTCTCTGGCTCTTGCTCCCGGGCGCCTAGTATCGAAAGGCCTTCCTCGCAGGTGAGTATTCGATGTTGTTTTTCTTCCCATTTGAAGAGGAGGCTGAATGGAAATGTCCATTTATAGCGGATTTGTTTTTCTGTGAGGAGTTTTGTTATCTAGCTCATATCTCTTCTTTTTCTGAGCGTGGATTGGGCTAAGTCCTGGTAAAGCTGGATTTTCTTACCGTTCATTCTAACTTGCTCCATAGTTCTGGCTTTGTTTAAGATTCGTTCCTTTTGGGCGTATAACAACATGACCACTAGAACATCCCTTGAATATCGTCCTCTGTCCCGTCTTGCAATATTTCTTGGAATACTTGCTGGACCGCTGTGCGTAGATCTTTGTCGGCTACTGTTTCCGGCATATTTTGAATTCTAATATTCAATCTTCTGGACCTATTTTCTAAGTCTTCGCATTGGGATTCCAGTTCCTGCGCCAGGCGAGCAAGTCGGTCTTGTGATTCTGCATATTGGATGGCTTCTTCATCCATGTTCTGGACCGTCCTTTCCAGAGTGTCTGTTCGCTCCTCAAGGTTTTCTATGTCCTTCTTCAGTTCCTGGACCGCTTGTTTCAGTTCCCCCTTCATGTTGTCAAACTGTGCCTGGGTTGATGCGATGAAATGCTCCTGGAATTCCCTTGAACCATGATTTCATATCATCCCTGGAGGCCATTTCTGCGTCTTCTGTCTGATCTGCTGGGTCTTCCCCTTTATTTTTCTGTTTATTCAATCACTTTTGTGTCTGAGTTTCTATTCCCCAGAGCTGTGTCAGGTTTTTATCTTGCCTGGAAACGCTTTTGCTTGCTGCAGTTGCTTGGGTTCCGCTCTTCGTTTTAAGTTTTGACATGTGTAAGTCTCTGGCCCCCTCTTGCCTCTTAGTCGTATGGTTTTCCGTAATTTGTGGAGTTGCTGTCTTTGTGGCGCCCTTCCCACCACCCGATGGGCCTCAGATTTGGGGGTGCGCGTTCCCCCCCTTCCAGCGACTCTTCGCGTTTTTGTGGGGTTCCTTCTCTGTTTCTTTGCGGGCACAAAATCCCTGCAGTGGTGGTTTTGCTGAGCTCCTGCCGGACCCCTGGGTCGGGGCCTGCCTTCTCTCAATGTGCCCACTATGCTGCCAAAGCCTCCGCTGGCCCGCCCTGATGTCGCCGGGCGGGCTGGGGCCTTGTTTCTCATTTCGTGGGGGGAGGGCGGGCTCCCGCTGTCTTCGGCGTAGAGCGCCGGTATCTAGTCCTCGATCTTGGCGGGGGGGGCGCCTCCTTGTCTCCCTCTTCCCCCGTGCGTTCTGTGCTCTGAGGGGAGGCTCGCCGCCTCCGTCTTTGTGCGGGGGGAGGCACTCCCCGTCTGCCCTTGGGTTTCGGCTTTGTCTTTGTGAAGAGGGGGGGCTCTCCCCGTCCGCTCTTGGGTTTCGCCCCCGGTGCGTACCTTCGTTCTGGGTGGAGCACTGCTGGGTCCCCCGGATCTGTAGGTTCTCTCCGCTGCCGTCCTCTTGCTCCGATAGGTGCCGTGTGGGCTTCACCCTCCTGCCGCGGCGTCCCCCCGGCGCCAGTCCCCTCGTCTCGTCTTCGCAGGGGGGTCCCCGGACTGGGCCGTCTCCAAGGGGTACGGGCCCCGCAGGCCTCCGGAATTTCTGCTCGGCTCCTCTGGTCTTCACCAAATCGGCCTCGCGTGGTCTCCTCTGCTGCTGGTGGGCCCCCGAGTGGCGACTCTCTCCTCTGCCTCCTCGCCGGCGTCGAAGAGGGCGCCGACGGGTCTTCTGAGGCGTGGGACGGGTCTTCTGAGGCGTGGCCGCCGGCTGGCTCGCTTCTGTGGGGGTCGGCTCCCCTGACTCACACACCGGGGGGCGAGGCACCTCTCGGATGGGTAGGTGTCCGTCTAACTTAATGTGCTTTATTATCGCGGCCCGAGCTGGGAGACGGAGCTACGCTCACGCACGTCTGCCCCGCTCGGCCGCCATCTTGGAATCCGTATGCATATATGTTGATATATTCTTGCACTTGATGCTTTTCTCTCTTGATAAACTTTCTACCTGCACACGAGCAGGTCCGCAATCTGTGCCTCCGTATTTTTAACATGTCCGCCACAATATTGTATCTTTCGTTCATTTAAACATCATATCTTTGATGCCAGACCTTCTCCCAGCTCTATTATTCTCACCAATTACTATATCAGTGGCCTTCCTTTATTTCTAGTCAACTGCACTAATATGGTCCAGCGGTAGACATTCTGACACTGGGACTAGCGACCACGTGATTAGGATGCTTCCAAGTGCTTTACTAACACCCCCACGTGACTGTTGCTAATGCGACAAGTACACACTCCTATGTTTCATGTTTATGGCTTCAATATCCCTCATTCTGCACTTGCCGCGGGACTAGCGATCACGTGACTTGGACTTTGCAACGTCATCACGTTAACAACCTCATGTGACTGTTGCTAAGGTGACACGTATACATTACTGTGTCTCTTGCCTTAGGCTCCAGTATTCTTCACTTCACACTCACTGCAGCTAGTGTATTAACCCAGCGATTCCGCAGCAAGAGGTCTCCGCTCCTTACCCGTTTTCTTTTTTTATTTTAACCTAAAACAGTAAGCGCTTCTCCGTTTTCTAAAAACAATCAGCTTTTCAGCCTTTCCTTACTCGTTTATAGGGTGGCAATTGTACTGCCAGCCATTTTTATTTCCCTATCTCCATTTCCTCCGCCCCCCACCCTTTTTTCCATTTTTTTTTCTAAGATTCATCTATCCTTTGAACCTTAAATAATAATGGCATGGATCCTACCTTTACCAGCACCGATCCTTCAGTTCAACACAGAACTGCAAACAGTGCCAATACAGTGTCAATAACTCCATATGTTTTCCCCCTTTACATAATTCTTCAACAAGCTTTCCCACTAATAGGGTGGCCTACTTGACCTCCCTCTCAACTTTAATAAGGTCTAATGAGAAAATATGTTCTTTTCTCTCTTTTTTTTAATCTCTTTTTACTTTACCAGAGGTACCACCCTTCCTGGCGCCCCGCCTACAAAACTAAGTTCCGGGGCAGGAACTTCTCTGTACCATCATATAGAAGACATTACGCCTACATCCCGAATTCCCTTTGGTATGTCTTAACAATTCTTACATTAAGATCCATTTTACAGTGTGATGCAACCATCTCCAGCATTTATAAGAAGGCTATATGCATATTTCTATAATTATGGTTCTCGCTCCCCCTAATCACAATCCTTAAAAATCTTTTCTCTCTAGCAATCAAAAATAGAGAAACTAAAATCTAGAATATCAACTGTTTCTACAATTATATTGCCAGCTCCTTCCTTTTTTCCCACACCAGGGTTGCTTGGAAACCCTAGGAAACGGGTGAGAGATCCAGTGCTTTGTTTAAAAATAGGAACTCCACTTATCAGGTGACAACCTACAATAGAATAAAATCCTCTTCTCTTCAATACATTTCTTTCTATTAGGGTTCCATGTCCTGAACAAGGCGATACATTAAGTCCCGCCGAAATGCAGTGTTGTATACATGCGTCAACTAGTTTACAATTTAGTTGTCCCTTGATCCTAAGAAGCATTGTGCTTAGCCTTGCTTTTTCCTATGTTAATGAAACCTTATTTGTTTGTCACTTTGTCTTGTGTCTCTTCACATATGATGTCCTTTGACAGTTCAAATATTAAATTTTTTCTTGATGCTATTAATCACTATGTGATTGAATGTTTGTTTTATAAAAAATATACTTTGGAAATTAAAAATCCTTTAAGTCAAAAGGCTAAGTGTATATTAAAATAATATGTATGCTGAATATACCTGAAGACATAATTTGTGACATATGCTGCTTTGAAACAACAGACCCTAAGAAAAATAATAAACATAATTTGGGATCTGCTATAGTGGTAGGAACATTTCTTGTTTTCTCTTCGCCTACTCTTTTGAAGAAGCCTTGTTTTATTTCATCAAAGGTAGCTGTGCCTGAAGGATTTAACCATTGATAAGAGTTTTGTAACTTACCTCTCAATAGAGTAGCCACATAAGTGTTTAAGTCATCTCCCCAAAGGAACTGATGCACCAATCTCTCAAAGTTGAGAAAAAAGTACCCCAAGTCTTCCCCTTTCTTGTAAGGCTGTAACACCCCGTGGGGTAATATAGGTTTCTGTTGAGAGGCAATCATTCGATCCAGCCTGTTTTGGAATCGATCTTCGGCTTGGATCTGGTGGGTGGTTAATCGAGTTAATAGATCTTCTATAGTGGCCATCTCAAAGTTTTCCGTTATATCAGGGATTTCGCTGGTATCCTCCTTTCCAACAAAGTCAATATCCCATTTAAATACACAGAAATCAGGACCTTCAATTAAGTTTTCTGTTTGTGGGGTTGCAAAGAGAAATACTTCTTCTTCTACTCGTTGAGGCTGCTCTACTTCTATGGTTCTATGGGGTCAGGTATGTCTGCCTGTAAAATAGTTTCCCCTAGATTTTCTTTCCCTGCAGGGCTCCGAGGAGGGATAGGGGGTCTCCGAAGGCTGGGTTTTATACACAGGGATGTTATTGGGGTGAGATCTATTTTGGCTTTAATTATCAAATTAAGTTTGCCGTTTGATTTTATTTCATAATCTGATAACTTTAGATTGTATAACAAAGGGCGACCCCGAAAAAGGAGCTGCTGTTATCTAATAGGGAAGTTACATTTTTTCAGTATCCTAAGGATGGACTCATCAGTCATGGTTTCAAATATGAAATCTTCTTCTTCTAACTGTTGGATAATTAATGAGTTTAATTTAAGGTAACAATAACACAACTATCATGGAATTGTGATGGGTTCCCCAGTTTTTGTCAGCTGGGTCAGAATCCAACTACTGACACCACATGTGAGGAGTCAGGAATGAAACTCAGACACAAGTTACATATGGTTTTGGCTAAAGACTTTTATTGAAAAATAAAAGGGGTTGCGAAAATGACTCACTGCCTCTGCGCTAGAGGTGTTTCCTTATCTAAACTCAAAACTAAGGATCTGTCGGTGTCAGATTGTCCAAAACAAAACCGTCCTGTGTCCAAAGTACTATTGTGACCCTCACATTCTAAGGAAATAAATCCTAAGGTGAAAAGGATAATGTCTTTGGTCTTCAGTGTTTTAGAACTGTTCAACTGAGCGAAGCAATAAGCAACTCCACCAAAAACTCTCTCAACGATATTGTTAATTACTCCAGAGGGTCTCTCCCTTCCGCTGGATCCTTCTCCATGTTTTCGTAAAAACAACAGTTCTTGTCTTTTCTCTTGATTAATACAAGCATTATAATCAACTATCTTTCGCCTTTGTTTTGAGCCTTCAGTATTTTTTTAAGAAATGTTCTAAAATGGAAAACGCAAACCTGAACAAGTTACTTACCTGTAACTGTTGTTCTCCAGCATGGGTCTGGCATGGATTCACATGCTCATGAATATTCCCCGTCGTCAGGCTGGGAATCCTCGGTAAAGAAAAAATCAGTTTCAGTTTCGAGCTGTCTTTCTCCTAACAACCAATCACTGAGCTCTGGGTCATACTGCCCCCAGCCAATGACTGCCCTCTACCTAAGCCCCTCCTCTGGCAGCCATCTTCAGTTTCGGTGGCACGTAAAGTGGCAGTAGGCCAAGAGAAGAGCCGAAAGAGGGGTAGGTGGGAGGGTTCGCATGTGAATCCATGCCAGACCCATGCTGGAGAACAACAGTTACAGGAAAATAACGTGTTCCTTCTCCAGCATGGGGTCTTGCATGGATTCACATCCCCAAAAATAAAGAATACATAGCGGTACACACTTGCAAAACTATGGGAGGTGGCAAGGCTCAACATAAGCATCCCTTACTTCCTCACCAGGCTCACCTTCAAGCGAACAGGTTGCGCAGCACTGCTTGGCCGACTCTGGACTCCTCCCTATAATCCCTGTCGACGCAGTAGAATTTCGTGAAGGTGTGCGTCAACCTCCACGTCGCAGCCCTGTAGATGTCCAGCAGAGGCACACCAGACAGGAACGCTGATGTAGCAGCGATCGCTCTGGTAGAGTGGGCTCTCGGACGGCCAAGCAGCGGTCGGTTTGCCAACCGGTGACAGTGGGTGATACATCCGGAGAGCCACCTGGAAATGGAAGGCTTGGACAGGCCCTTCCCATGGTTCACCGGACCAAAGTTCACAAAGTGCTGAGAGGTTTTCCGGAAACTCTTTGTGCGGGCCACATAAAACTTCAGCGCTCTAGCCACATCCAGCAAGTGGAAACTCCTTCCAGCCGGTTACAAAGGTGTCGGAAAAAACACAGGTAAAACCAAGGGCTCGTTTAGAGGAAAGTCTGACGGCACCTTAGGCATGAAGGAAGGGTGCATGCCCAACACCACCCTCGTCTCGTGGAAAATTAAGTACAGTGGTTTACAGGAGAGGGCCTGGATCTCCCTCACTCTTCGTGCAGAGGTGATGGCCGCGAGAAAAGCTTTTTTCCACAACAAAAACTTTAGTGGTGCAGAATGCATAGGCTCGAACGGAGGGCCCATGAGCCTATAAACACCACATTGAGCTACCACGCCGGGGTCAGAGCCTACACCGGCAGGAACGAGCGGAATAGTCCCTTGATGAATTCCTTGACCAATCGGTGCAACCACAAGGATGGTCGTCCTGGGGATCTTGTGTAGCGGGAAATAGCCACCAGATGAACCTTAATGGGGGCGTGGGCCAGCCCTGATTTGACCAACGACAGCAAATATGGAAGCACCTGAGGGGCCTTAACCCTCAGTGGGTCGATCTTCTGGGAACGGCACCAAATAGCAATTCTCTTCCACTTGAGCCTGCAGCATTTCAAAGTAGACAATGCTCTAGCGAGAACTTCCTTGCAGTCCGCCGGGAGATCATAGGCACTGAATTCTAGCACTGCAGGAGCCAGGCCTTCAGGTTCAGAGATCGTGGTGAAGAATGGCGCCTCCTTCCCGGGCAAGAAGGTCTGCGACCACTGGCAGCGCGACTGGTGGTGCTGCTGACATGCTGAGAAGTTCTGGGTACCAGATCTGCCTCGGCCAAGTCGGTGCAACAAGGATCACCCGGCACCGACACTGTTTCAGTAGATTGATGCCTCGAAGTAACAACGGCAATGGAGGGAATGCATACCGAAAGAGGCCTTCCCATGGGAATGATAATGCATCCCCCATGCTCCTCTGCTGGGGAAACCTGCTGGCAAACCTCTGGCACTTGGTGTTCGTCGCCGTTGAAAACAAATCGATCTGGGGATTGCCCCATTCGCGGAACAGGTTCTCCATTAGGTCCTGCCAAAGCTCCCACCATTCTCAAACCAAAAGAATGTCCCCTATCCGTGTTTATACATTTCTTAAGTAAATATTTTAGTTGTGCCACTCCTCTACTCAAGTGAGGCACAGTCTTGTTCCTTCCTTGTCCTTGCTTCCAACATCAGACAACTGAGGACAAGAGAACTATCAGTGAACTTATCAGACTTCTTATATTCATCTTTCCTAAATCATATGATGAAAGAATAAACAACTTCAGACCAACATACAATTATATGTGTTTTATATGAGATCAAAATAAAAAATCAACCAAGAAAAGCGAATAGTGCAACATCAATTATTCACAATAACACATAAGTGGAGTGTAAACAAAACATCACATTCATTTTCTGATACTCAAATCTTAATCAAAAAGGGCATATATTGCAACACCATTTATTTACAATAACATATACATAAAGTACAAATAAGAAATCACATTCATCTTATGAGAAATCTCCTAAATCATATCAACTGTAACATATTGTGTCTAATTATTTCAGCAAAAGACGAGACAATTTTACATGCTGACATATGCTTCTAAAGTGCACACCTTCACAAAGTCACAAGTTCTTTGTGTTGTTACTGGAGTTATCATCCCTATCCTCCTAGTTTGTATGATATATGGAGTCTGAGTCTTGGACTTACAAGATATCTTTCTATTGCCTACGTGTCAAGGTCAAAGTCTCATACTATGTGGAAAATGGCATCTAGACCACATTTGTCTTCAATGTTGCCTTTAGTGTGCTCACTTTTCGGTGGGTTATGTGCAAGTATTCTACAACCACCTTCTTCAGTGCGTCCTGTTGGTAGACCCGGCTGTGTTTCACAAAGGTCTGTAACTGAATCCCAAAGTCCATGGACTAATCCGGAGCGGAAGGATCAGAGTTGAAATTCAGTGCTCTGTTGTCTTTTCAAGATAAGGTCAGGGCTCGTGCAGCATTGTGTGCTGCACAAATCTGCAAATGAGGTTGGCTCTTTGCTCCAAAATCCCAGGCTGTCAGATGGTCTTGTCCTGTCGCACTTGGTGTACCCAAACATTTGAGACCTCCTCTGTGTGTCGGTCTCCTTAGTTCGTGTCCATATCTTGAATTGTAGCCGTGTGATGGCTTGCATGCGCGGCTCCCATGATTGCACTTCTGGACTCAACAAACACATTATTTTTAAAAACTTGGCTCATGAATAGAGATTTAGAGGTGGCTATTTGGCCAAGACTATACTGGCATAGATTACATAAAGAAGAGGAACTTCATCTGTATAAAGAAGCCATAAGTGAACATTTTGGGACCACTGATAAATTGTTAGTTTGGTTGAGGCAGACCTAGGATTATGGCAAAAGGAGCAACAGAATGTTAATTGTAAAAAGTAATGGTAGTACACCCTAGACTCTTAAGCATGTCCTGAAATCAATATATACCTTGAACTTACTCATACACCTTGGTTGTGAGTGAGCAGGCTAGTTGTCCAGACAATTAAATGTCAAATAACATTAGTAACAAAACATATATTTAATTGGTGAAAATAGTGATGTTCTATTGTCCAAGGTGTAAGGACCTCATGGTGGCAACAGTTAAGACAGACAAGTGATCACAAGGGTGTTTATTAAACTGTATAAATGGGTGAGAAAAACACCATAAACCTAAGATGGGAGCAAGCTGCGACCATCAAATCAAAAAAAGGCAGTCTTAGTGGCGTCTTGTCAAAATAAAAGGGCCTATACTAAAAAACATATTGCTGATCCTTACCTCTAAGTTATAAAACAGTGTTGGATAGTGCTCATAAGAAAAGAAAGAAGTGTTCACAAAATGATAAGTCAGGATGTTATGGCCAGGTTCTCCCTTCCCCACGTTTTCTAGCACGGGACAAAGGTGGGACTCTCAAGCACAGCACACTCCTGGGCATCTCCTGTACGAGATTATAGTTTCTTTCAACAATGCCCAGACCTTCTGTGTCCAAGACCCCTTCAAGCAAAGCCTCTTACTTCATTACATTATTTGTAATGCGCACTATGGACCCTGAGGCATAAAGGCGCAGACAATTGAACAGAACAATAACAGAAAACAGAAAAGCAGAGTTAAAACTAGGGGTCATAATCAGAAAGTTAGGGGGAGTCGAGATCTAAAATGAAGAGAATAAAAATGTTGTCCGTTCTTTCTTAAATACCGGCAGAGAGCTTTGGCATCTTAGTGCAGTAGGCAGCTGATTCCAAAGCTTGGGGGCCACTAAAAAAGAAAGCGCCATTCTCAGCTTTTGATGTTCTACTGCGAGGTAGAAACAAGTAGTTCTGTCCACAGGATCTCAAAGCCCTACCGTTAACTTTGTCAATTATAGAAGCCTGCGGGTATAATGGCATAAGTCCAAGCCTACACTTATAACTAGCACTCTAAACTTAGCTCGTGCCTCTATCGGTAGCCAGAGGAGGGAACGGCCAGTGCAGGGAACGCCTAGCATCTGAGGCGTGATCTCAGCGGGACAGACCCATCACTACTCTGACTGCCCAGTTTTGAACTACCTGGAACCTGTGAAATTTGTGCTTACAAAGTGTGACCAGGAGACTACTACAATAGTCCATCTTGGCCCCTATTATAGCTCTGGCAATCATTCCCGCGCTTGCCTGAGTGATAAGGGATCTGAGATGCACAAGCAATTTGATATAGTAGACTGATGCAGAGACCACAGTGGTTACATGGGGACCCATGGAGAGTGACTGATCGAGGATCACCCCCAAGATCTTTATTTTAGAAAGGGGGGGTAATATTATCCGCCCCTAGCCTAAAAGAGCTGTAAGCTCTGTCCAGCTTGAGCAAAGATTGGTATCAAGCATCCAATTCTCAGTGAGGTTTAAATACTCTGTTTAATTCTTGTTCGTCCTGAGAGTGACATCCTGAAAGCGGGACGACACATTGAGTGTTGTCCGCCTAGTTTGAAAACATGACCCCTTCTGACTCTAAACCAGAGAAGAAAGGGGTCATGAATATGTTGTACAAGCAGGGGGACGTACTGGCCCCCTGTGCTACCCCAAAAATAACAGGAATAGGCGAAGCCTCCGCGACATCTGAGCAAACTCTGCTGTGTCTATATTTCTGGAAGGAGGCAATCCAAGAAACAGCCAAGGGTGAGAAATTGGCAACCAAGTCAGGATGGAGTGTTCGACCAAGTCGAACGCAGCTGACTGTTCCAAAGATATTAAAAGAGAGAGCAAACCCTTCTCAATCTGATCCAATAATCTCAACTTCAGCTCAAAAAGAGAGGTCACTGTACCAAAATTCCGCCTGGAACCAGATTGATTAGAATTCAAAATCGGGTACAGATTGAGGTGTTTCGATATCTGTCCATATGCAACCCTATCTACTATTTTTAACAGAAAAGGGGGCCTGATACATTGTAAATGATAAAAAATAAAAAAGTTCCTTGTACTTCTCTTCTGTTTGGGGCGATTACTCTTCATCTGTGGATCCCTCTCAGCCGGGCTCTGATCCGTTTCTCCACGTTAGTCTCTCTCAGTCGGGCTCAGGTCAACCAATTTCACTGTGGACATCCCTCATTAGGGTTTACGTTTGTCCCTCCAATGCAGTTTTCGCAGCCTATTTTCTAATATTCAAAAGTCTCAATGTCCTTTTAAACAATTGCGTCGCTTAGTTGGGTCCCCCTCATCCGGGATCAGACCTTCCCTTAGCTTGTCCAGCCCCCAGTCAGGCTTTCTCTTGGCCCCCAGTCAGGCCTTCTCTTGGCCCCCAGTCAGGCCTTCTCTTAGCCCCCAGTCAGGCCTTCTCTTAGCCCCCAGTCAGGCTTTATACAGTTTACACCGCCTTCCTCTCAATGGGTGCAAGCGCCTTTTTCACTATTCTTGGTTTTTTAACAACATGTCAAGGACTTTCGAGTGTACAAGGGATTTGCCTGGACCCTTGTATGACCACCTTGACACCTTCTGTCAGTCTTCCCTATGGCCTCTTGGTATTCGCAGTTTAAACCTTGTTGCCACTGCAACCTTAAGCTTAACACAGTCCGACTCTTATCAGGCTCCATTCCGACTCACCGGCTGTGCTGAACTCATTGGCGTTTCTTTTGCCGCTCGAGTCAAGGACGGTACTACAATGGTAACTTTGTCTCCCCGCCCTGGCTATTAGTGTGGGAGGGTTCCATGTCCCGCTGACATCCGTCACACCATCCGCCAGCTGTAATTCCCAGTCTTACGTTTCCTTGTTTAGAGGTTTCGCGGGTCTGGATTGAAAAGGGCAATTCCCTCCTTGAAGTCCTTTCAGGTTGCGCCGCCTTTCTCGTCCGTTTGAAGTGCCGTCCTGGAATCACTGCTTCCTCGTACGTTCTGCCTTGCTCAGAGTGTGCTCTCATGCTCTGCCTTTTATCCCTATGGTGAAGGGAAAGGGCAGCCAAGTGCGTGAAATTAAGGGTAATTGCCTGACTCTGCCTGACCCTTGAGTTGGGACATGTCAGGTATACGGTCTGGTGTTAGTCTATTGTCTTTCAGGGTAATCAGTCTGTGAGAAAGTGTTTGTGTTAGGAAAGGGGGGGGGGCTGAGTTTTTAAGTATCCTACAGAGTAGGATGGGGAAAAGGTGTAAAAAAAAGGGGATACCGCGTTTCACCCGTCGGTGTCCCACTTCCACTCCCCGAGGACACCCCATCCAGGTGATCCTCCCGCACTGGTCCACCCCCAGGAACTGGATCCAATAGCGATGGCCGTGTCCTGGCCACCTAGATGACAGCTCCCCGGGGACTAGTCAGTGAGACACCTTCAGGTTTCTCACAAAGGTTAGACAATTTTAATCTTGACAATGACAAATGTTAGAAATATATTGCCCTTAAGCCGACACGTGTTTCAACCAACGTTTGGTCCTCATCAACGCTGGGCCTGGTCCTTGGTTATATTAATTCAAATTAAGGAGATGAGTATCTCATACAGCTGTCGGAGTAAGATCTCCACCGCCCTTGCATTGTCCAAATGAGGCAAATCCATCATAACTAAGTTCCCTTCCAATGTTTGGCTTGAAAGAATCCTCCTTTGTAACAGGAATCCAAGTCTGTCTGTGTTCGAAAAAGTCCCATGCTCTCTGTTTTAATTTTGTCAAAGTATGCTAAATCCTCAGTTTCTATTTAGCATTCCCATGTTTAGCTGGAAAGCAGCCTCCCTCGTAATAGGAGTCCAAGCCTGTCAGTCAATTTTGTTTATTGAATGCACCAGAAAAGGTTTATGGGCTATCTGATGCATAAATATTCTCCTTTTGCTGAATCATACCTCCAATTTATATATCTCCAAATGAAAAGAGCTCTTTATATTAAGTTTTGTTTGAACATTTTCCCACTTGCTGAATTTACTTCCGGATGGTCAACTTACAACAAGAACATTTGCTTGTTTTGGTCGACATATTCCATCTCTGGCACATTTTCTTCTTTTGTGTTCTACATACAGAGACATTAGAAGGAATCGGCTTATCCCCATCATAAAAAGTCAATGTCAGATCTTTGAAAGATGCCTTTTCATTGTGTAAACAAACACCTCCTATTCAAGTGGTTCTGGCTGTTTCTACTTTTCGGCTTAAGGCTTCACAGAGCTGTTCAAAAAATTCTATAGATTGAATTGCCAGAGTGCTTGTCCTTTAGATTGCTAAAATCAAATTACTGAATGTATGAGGTCATTAAGGTCTTAGTGGACATTTTATTACGATTATACTATCAGTGGAACATTTTGTTAAGATTATTAATTTATATGTAATGCTGGCTATTTTGGCATCTTTTAAGTAATGCTGACGACTATGCTTTTATGTATAATTTATCCCGAAATAAAGCAAAAAACAAAATGTTCTATGAGGTTAACGTTATACACATTGCTCTGCAGTTGATACGGTCGTGCACTGAGTTATTTTACCAGCTTTCGTTGCTAAAACTCTAGCATGGAGGAGGTGGGTATACTGTGCAAACAAACAAGAGTACAACTTAAGTAAATATTTACATGTGGATTAGCTAAGTTGTTAAATATTCTGGTTTTGCCAATTTAAAAAAATAATAATAATAAGACATTTGCTCAGCAGAGATCCACCACATTAAAACACACACATGCAAAAAAAGTCCCTTTCTCTAGCTCACATGCGCACACACACAAACATACACGCACTGCTCAGGATTTGACAACCAAAATGTAAAGTGATCAGTGTCTACATCTACATCTAATAAATTGTGAAAAACTAAAAACAAGTACACTCAGTTGTCACAAAGTCATATTATTTCACACCACCACAACTTAGCCATATCCAGAATTAGCACAGAAACACATGTAAAGGAGTGGAGGTGTAGGACAGGCTCGAGTGGTTATATCACCCACGAGTCAGGATGACAAATTGTGGTGGCTGTGGCTTGTTCAGAGTGTTCATCAAAGCAGTTCACAATTGGTGGCCCAACAGCTCCAAGCCATCTGTCTGTATCATGTGCAATACGTATTTTAACCTGTACATGGATTCAAAGTAGTTATCCTCAGGGTGTGCAAAGGTCTTCTCACTATGGCTAATGGGTCTGAGCAAAGTGTGATAGTGTACTAGATCTTTTTGCAGCCTTTGAAAACCGTGGATAACTAATTATCAGTCAATAAGATAAAAGAAGCAGCCGGATAGAGGAGCATAACATTAGACCGTGTTAACAAATTTTAGCAGATAGGCGCTAATGTAATAGACAGTTTTACTGCTCATGTTACCACTGAAGTTGTCTCCTGGGATAACAGATAAATAGAGAAAAAAAACATATTTTTCAGGCCAAAGAAAGCCAGCACTGAGTGCAAAGCTCAGCGAGCGAATTAGTATTTCTGCCATGTCAAAATAACTAAGTAGTGTGAAACATACATGATATCAAGAAAGAGACAGACTCAAAAGTAACAGTTTGAAAACCTTAATTATCAAACTTTGTGAGTTGGTGTAATGCTTACCTGGCCCTAACTCTAAGAGGATTGCTCCCTCAACTGATGCTTCAAAGGGCTGTCAATGTCTATAAATTAAAAACCAAGGTTGGTCTGTGTCCAAACCTGTGCTCGAGTTAGGTTGGCTACACTGAAAATGGCGCTGGTCCTTACACAAGTCAAAACATCACAGAAAGGATCCCATTTCGTGATCTGTGTTCAGTCAGACCAGACAGGGGTGTGCACATTTGACAAATAATAGTAATAATTTGCTCTGTCAGAGTTTTCTCTCCTTAGCTCTTCCCTGTTTGCACAGGGAGATTTTTTCTGACTCCGCTGAATCTTAAGTCTTTCTTGTTGGCTAATTGGTGTGAGTTTTGCCGGTGTGTCGCAAGTGGAAATTTAGGGTCTTGGCTGCCAATTGTAGACCAATGTTCGTCGATCCGAATACTGAATTCTCATACTGTGCTTCCAACATAAGTAAATTGGTGTAATGGTTAGTCTGTATGTATCTGCACATCAGTCAAGTGCCACACATTGAGAACCCCTGTTAATGCGGTTGCAACCATGTCAATGGATCTTGATATATGGTTTTGTCTTCAAACATTCCCATGAATAGATTAGCCAAAGCTTGTGCATATTTGGCCCCCATGGCAACTCCTTGGGTTTGTTGACAGTATGTGTGATTGAAGATGAAAAGATTATAGTCCAACGTTATTTGTAACATTTCTTTAATCATCTCTACATGCCTGTAATACAAGGCTGACCTATCCTTCAAAATGTGGTCAATAGTTTTGATGGCCAGTTAAAGTTTGATGGACATGTAGAGATAATTGATGTCCATAGTGACAAGCAGGTATTCTGGAGCCCATTGAATATGCTTCAATATGTTCAATATTTGAGTAGCATCTTTAAGATAAGAAGAGAGTTAATACATCTAGGGGCTGAGAATGGTTTCCAGATAGTCAGAAATGTTCTTGGCCACCCACACAATTCCACCGAGTATGTGTCTAGCTTGAGGTATAAAGTGATATTTTTTGTGAATTGTAGGTAGGAAGTACATTGTTGGAAGAGTGGGTGCTTTCACTGTCAGAAATAGTCTTGCGGAATCTTTCAATAACCCTTACCTGTACCACTTGAGAATGTATTCTTGAAGCTCCAAAATGGATTCTTGTCTGGGGTCTGTCTTGACAACCCGATAACATCCCGGAGTGTCCAGGCGGCTTTGGGCCATCTGCAAAGAATCAGTTTGGTTCATAATCACTATATTCCCGCCTTTGTTGGCTTCCTTGATGGCAATCTCAGTGTCAAAGCTCGGGTCTATTACTTTGTATTCCGATTTGAATAGGTTGCAGCCATGTAAGGATTTTCTTATTTTCTGTCTGTCAATTTTGTGAATTCTTTAGTGGCAGCATGGTGAAAGGTGTCTATTATGTTATCCGTCACATTCAGTGGTATGAATTTAGACGTATGCTTCAGTTCCAGCATCTCCAGTGTTCTTGATCTGATGTTCAGATCTAAAATAGTTTGTCCAATGTCATCCAGTGTGGCGAATAGGTGACTCATCTCAATGTCCCGAATTGAGTGTTTGCTGGGGATTGACATATTCTGCTCCTGATGTACTTGAGTGGGGTTGGAGCCAAAGGATTTCTTGACTTTCAGCTTCCTGATGAACTTGAAAAGATCTACTTGCAAGTGAATGAGGTCCATGTGGCATGATGGTGCAAATGAAAGGCCACGGTTCAAGACTGAGATTTCATCATAAATTGGCGATCTGTCTGAAAGGTTGATAACTCTTGTATGCTCGCTGTCATCATACGTCTATTGAAGACTTCTTGGGAATTTCTGTCTGGTCCATCTGTTCCCCCCTCCTACTCTTTCCTGTCTAAGTATTTACGGTAGGAGGTAGCTGAAACCAAACATGCTTCCTGTTAGTTCCTCTGTTGCCTTTCTTGTAACGCTTGATTTGATATATAAAAATAAACGCCCGTGCCACAGGGACACTGCCAGGTTGGTGGTCATTGCCATTGCTTGATGTGTCGGGTTCTGATTCAATGTCGGAGCCGTCTGGTATGAGGCCGGTGTACTTTCTCTAGATGGTGTTTTCGATTGCTCTTTCTATTTATCTTGAAAGGTGTAAATGCAGTCCTCTCTGTAGGCCTTGTCGTCTGAGGAAAAATGTATTCATTAAGTATCTCATACATGGTATGATAATTCTTCTGTTTGGAGGTTTCGATAGTTTTCATCTCTGAGATTTCTTTTTTGACAATTTCAATTTGTTCCTGCGTCCTTGAGTGTTCCCTTATTGCGTTAAATTCCATCATAACCTTGGAACTGGTATTAAGGTTTTCCGGCCATTTTTCGGCCAAATCACCGTCATCAATGTTTTTAAAATCTGGAAAAATCAGAATAGTAATCTGTGGATCTTCTCAGTCTGTAGGTCATTTTGCATGGTCAGTTTCTTCCAGGATTAGTTGATTTCAATTTTTTACAATATTTACAGTTTGAGAAATTTTTGTCAAAGGTCTTCTTTAACAGGTTTTGATGCTTGAAAGGCATGGGTAGTACTTCCGGCTCGGCAGGAAAAGGGCTACAGTACCTTCATCCTCGATTAATAAATATTCAGTCTTCATGAATTCGAAAGACGGTTGTCTTCGGAGTGGTGCACATATTATATTTCAAGAAGCAAATTCTGGGTAATTCTGCTCACTCTGCGCTCATCGATGGTCAGAATTAGTTGAAAAAGTGTATGCGTAAGTCTTAGTAGGCTTTGGACTTTAGCAGCCTCAGGTACCGAAAAGGTTTACCCAAAACCTTGACATTGTGTAAATGAGTTAGGTTGGGTAGACTGAAAATGGCGCTCGTCCTTAAACAAGTCAAAACATCACAGAAAGGATCCCATGTCGATATCTGTGTTCAGACCAGATAGGGTTGTGCGCATTTGACAAATCATTCTCAACTCAGTCTGTCTGTGATGTTTTGAATTATGATGTTTTGAATTACCCAGAACTTGCTTCTTCAAACCTGTGCTTGCCCTCACTTTTAAACCAAATGTGATAGGGGTCTTCGTAAAGGAAAAATGGTGACCCAAAAAGAAATGTAAACCACAGCTGGTTTCAGGTAGTTTTACCAATAGGTGTAGTTCTGCCAGTTCAAAATAATACAACTCAAAAAGGTTGCCCTTGGAACCTTCCACGTAGGGTTCTAGCATTAAGTCAATGGAGTTCACAATGTCTCTGGGCCTCTTGGAGTTCCCGCACCCAAGCTTTGATCCTTTCAGTCCCAAACAAAAAGACGCAGTTCTGGTTAGGCCTCTTAGGGTTCCCTTCCCCAAGCCGTGGCCCCTTTGGTCTCAAACAAACAAAAGGTTCCTCTTGTCAGGATGTACCTTCCACTGTACAAACCCGACTCCTATTAGGATTTGCCAAGAAATTCACATATTGCAGTGTACATATTCAAGTGCTGTAGTGCGACGCACTACTCCCCCCAAAACTACAGCACATTAATGCTGTTTACGCAAGAAAAATTATTTTGTGTACCTACCATTGTTCTATGTGTTTTCCACAAATGCTGACTTGAATATGCACACTGCAATATATGAATTTCTTGGCAAATCCTAATAGGAGTCGGGTTTGTTACACACACACAATTTGGAGATTGTCCCAAAAAATGTTTTTTTGGCACTGTGTGTTGTAAATATATTTTTTTGTCTGATTGTTCTGTTTTAGCAAACCATTTTGATGTCTTAATTTCTCTAAATGTTGGATTTATGTCTTTTTGCACACAACTTTAATATAAAAAAATGGATTTATCTCTACAACATACTATTGAAGAGTGATTCCTTCCTTAGCAATGCAGAGTTTGATAATACATGTGGAGGTGTTGTTCTGAGCCTAGCATCCTTGGACCTATTCATTTGTATCTTTTGTTTTCCTAGTTAACCCTCCTGGGTAGAATAGGTTCCACACCAGGAGCCCTATTTTTTGATTTACCACAAAGGTACAAAAGAGATTGGATGATGAAGCCAAAAATTCAGCAAAATGGCATGCTATATTAAGTGATTTTGCGAGAAATGACTTATCCAACAAATCTATTTTAATGGCGGCGGTGTTGGAATCAACAAAATGGATACGACATAACATCAATAAAATGGCATCGAAGCAAGTGGCGCTAGAATGTGAGTGTAACCTACAAAAAGGAATAGCAATAAGCCCCGTCTTAAACTAAATAAAATAAACGATAAAGGAACAACTGCTGAAAATGTTGCAAGTAATGCCATTACTGTAAGGAGAATCTAGATGAGCAGCACCAGACTTCGAAGAAAGCCCAAAAAAGTTCTTCTTGCTCAATAGTGGTTTTAGTAGACTCAAGAAATAGCCTCAGAGATGGAAGGCACCCAAATGCTGTGAGTACAAGTGTGTCTCTGACTGACTCAATATCAACATCAAGTGGGGAAAATACATCTAGATCGAACACAGTAATTGATATACAGAAAAAGAATGACAGAAGTGAACCCACCACACTAAATACCAATGAAAAGCAAAATCCTTTTTCAATCAACAAGACAAATGCCCCACAAAGCTTTGGAATTTTTAAAATAAACGTTCAAAAGTGTAATAGTAGAGAGCTGACGGGGAAATCAAGGGCATAAGAAAGAGGTGAATAAAAAAACTTTGGTGAGGACAGGCAACCCTAAAAAAATCAAATTGAATGGGTTTTCATCAGAAACGTGACCACCCCGCCACCAACCTCATTATTCCATCGAATCAGCCCAAAACGTAAATTCAACCACAACAATGGTCTCCGTGAACTGCCTGCCCCGCAGAAACTCAAAATCAACTTGACATCTTATGCCAAGAAAAGACCAAGAGTGGATGTTGAGGCTGATGGAAGCAGACAGGTGGATGAAAATGAACTTCTTGAAAAAATATCTCAATACTTGGAGGACAATGAAGGATCACTGTCATCTCTACAAGAGTTAGTCGAAGTTCAGCTCACTCCCCAAATTCAAAGTGCAAAGACTAGCAAAAATTGAAATGGGAGGGAATTTGAAGTTCCAAAGGAAAAAGACACAGACAATGCTGGGAAAATTAGACAAAATCCATCTCAAATGTCCCCTCAAAAGCGAAGAAAATTGCAAGAGAAACCTGACGATATGCGCAAACGGGAGCTTAATAAAGAGAGATCCATAATAAGTTTAAATCCAAAATTTACAATGGCTCAAGAGATCATGATGGGAGCAAGGCCCAGAAGTAGGCAAACTTCAGGAGTCTTCACCAAAGAAGAAAACGGGAAAATACAATTAGAAAATGTGTTATTATGAAAAATGAAGTCAACTTAAACAGATGCAATGTAATTAAATGTTTACATTGTGTGCCCATCCTTAAGAAAAATATCAACAGAAGATATTGAAATAGTAGAATACGAAACTGAGTCACGATCAGATTGGGTTATTCTACATGTGAAATCGCAAATAATTCAAACTACTCTTCTAGAAGCAAGAATAGCATTACTATCCTTTGGATATGATCTGACATAACACACGCAGATGCTTGAAGATAAAAGTCAAAATTGACTTTAAGTATACAGAAAAAATTGAAGATGTTGGTGCTCTCACACATAAAATGATGGAAAAAGGGCACATCCAAAAGAGGGAAGACTACAAATGTATACCTCAATGGGTAACAACAGAGATATTCGCACATGTACGCCAAACAGTCGATGCACAGCAAACAGACGAAAGTTATCGAGATGGTCCTGGTGCTCAAATCAGCATTAGCTAAAAACCACTAGAAGAAGAAGCAAAGGATCTCTAATTTCATGGAAACACTCGAGCTGTGATGAACGGCTTGGCTTTTCTTCTTCCCTGGAGTCAAGGCTGGTACCACGGTCGCGGGTGCTTCCCTCACTCCTGCATATCGGCGTAGGCTTGTCCTGTGTACTGTTGACATCTGCTGCATGACACTAGCGCTATTGTTCGCAGTCTTATGCTCTCTCTCTCGAAGGGTCTGCAGGGCTGGGACGGAAAGGGCAAGGTTACTTCTCTCCTCCCCAACCTCTCGATTTCTGCCGCCTTTCTCCTTCGCTTGAACTACTGCACCTGGTTAACCGTCTTGTCGCGATGTTCGCTATGCTCTCGGGCTCCACCTTTTATCCCTGTGGGAAAGGGACAGGGCCGTCAGGTGTGTGTGATTCTGGTCAATTGGCTGACTTTGCCTGACCCTTTTATTGGAACAGGCTCAGGTGTTAGTTGGGTTCGCTAGTTAAAAGAGGTTGTTATGCAAATGTTCTTCTAATGCACTTTGGAAGCGGCATGGGTGGACTTGAAGCTGGGTGCCCAGGGGGATTGGCACCCATTTATTCCTTACTTGGGAGTTTCAAAATGAACACAGTTTGTTATGACTGTTGTTTTTGTAGTACGGGGAGTTATGTCTTTTTTTAACCACACAGCAAAGTTCTCTGGCTTCCCCTTGGGAGTGACCCGGCTAATGCCCTTCCAACAGGTGCCTTGGTGGGTTTGGTTCACAAGTCGTGCCCGTGGGACCGCCTGATGGTGACTAACGACTTATCCTGTGTGACCCTAAATGTGCAGGGGGAGAACTCTCCGGTCAAACGCAGGGGCCATTTTGAACAGATTAGCTGCCTTGATGCTACCGTGGTTTTTCTCTAGGAGACTCAACTTTTGCCTATAGATGAAGCCCGCCTTGCCAATAAAAGATACCCCAAAGCATACTTTGCCTCTAGTAGCCTTAAAAAGTGTGGAGTCACCATCATGGTTCGTAAGGGCACACCCTTGAAGGTGCTCAGAGTGTTGAGGGCCGGGGAGGGGAGATACCTACTTATTAAAGCATTGTTGTGCGGACGTAAAGTTACATTGGCCTCCCTGTATGGCCCTAATGACAAACAGGAGGGGTTCATGGCATTGTTCTCAAAGGTACTGCTAGTTTTGTGGAGGGGGAACTTATCATCAGAGGGGACCTCAACTGTGTAGTAGATCCAACAATAGACAAATCATTACCCCCCACTGCTAATGGCAAAAAGAACTTCTTAGCCATGACCACGTTCTTAAGCGAGCACTCGCGAATATAGGCATGGCGGGTCTGCCCCCCAGGGAAAGGGAATACACCTTCTACTCAGCGGTGCACAAAGCGTTCAAGGGTAGACATATTCCTCATCTCCAATACACTTGTCCCCGTACTGGTTGGGATAGACATACACCCGAAGGCCCTCTCGGACCACGCACCTCTTAAACTCACTCTTGACCTAGCCCTACTGTCTCCTCAGAGCAAACCACCCTGGAGGATCATTGACTTAGTTCCAAGGGATGTGGCGGCGAAGGCTTAGCAGAAGCAATATCTAACTAGAGAGAATGATACTGGTGTTCTCGATTTTAGAACGGTTTGGGTCGCAGGGAAAGCAGTTATGCAAGGAGCTATAATTGAGAAGTCTGCGGATTGGGGGCGGACAAAGAAACTGATTGAATCCCATCTAGAAGACAAGGTCCACCAAAAAGAGCAGGAGCATGCTCGAAGGTGCTCCCGACGCTCCTTCCGTGATCTCTGGGTGGCCAAGCAGGCCTTAGAATCTCATCTCATGGGGAAGGCAGCTCACTCTATCTTGTTAGCTAAGCAATACTATTTCACTAAGGCAAACAAGGCCAATAAGCTATTGGTCTCCAATCTAAAAAAGGTGGCCACACGTAATTACATTGGGGCCCTGAGATATGGGTTTGGGAGGCGGGAGGTTACTGAGCCCGGGAAACAGCATAATGGACGAGATCTTTCGTTCAGTGTCAGCAGCACACCATGGGAATCATGCCCTAGCACAAGACCTTATGGCCCGTTCTCTGTTGCCTCGAGTCCCATCAGTGTTGTAAGAGATTCTTCAAGCGGATATAATGGCACAAGAAATAACCCAGGCAATTAGTGCCCTCCCGACAGGTAAAGCCCCGGTCCCGGATGGGTTCTTCAATAAATTGTGCAAAGTGTTTTCGGCTGCCCTGGTCCCACACTTAACCAAGCTTTTCAGCTTGTTTTTAATCTCCGGCAAAGTCACTGACTCATGGAGAAATCGGCCAGCACTCTCATACTTGAGTCGGGGGAAAAACCCTGAGGTCTGCTCTTCGTGCCATTCCATAGCGCTCCTGAAAACTAACGCCAAGCTGTACAGTAAGATACTCACTTCCCGCCTGAGTGAAGTTTTCCTGCATATAATTGAAAGCAATCAGACTGGATTTATTAAAAACAGGGGAACCTATGACAACATTAGGAGGGTCGTGGACCTGATTGCCTTGGCCCCTCAAACCCCAGGGTGACTGTCCCTGCTTTCACTGGACACAAACTGTGCGTTTGACAGCATGTCCTGGGACTACTTAAATAGTTATTGCCTGCTTATGTCTTTGGCCTCAAGGTGTCCAAACTAGTCATGGCGAATTTTCAAGTCCCGGCCACGCGTGTATAAGTGAATGCCCAATGGTCTCCATTGCTTCTATTAGACAGGGGGACTTGACAGAGCTGCCCTTTGTCCCCCCCTGGTATTTGCGCTGGCAATGTAGCCACTTGCTCAGAAGATTCGCCTCCATCCTGACATAACAGGGATAACTTGTGGAGGGTCTACTCATAAGGTGGCACTGTATGCCGACGATGTCTTGTGCTTCCTACATGACCCATTAACTTCCTTGCCAGCACTGATGGAGCTACTGGGTCAATTTGCCTTGGTATCAGGGTTTACAATGATTCATGCAAAATCTATAGGGCTCTCTATTACAGTACCTCTGGAGGTGGTAACCTCCATGAGGGAGTCCTTCCCTTTCCGCTGGGCGGATGAGGAATTCACATACTTGGGTGTCCACATCAAGTCGCAATACAATTCCCTCTTAAAATCTAACATTCCAATATTGTGGTAGTGGACCAAAGAGATGGCACAGTGGTGGGACATGCAGGAGATCTCATGAATTGGTCGGGTAAACGCAGTCCATATGTCCCTACTCCCGAAACTCCTTTATGTTTTCCAGGCCCTCCCAATTTGTATCCAAGAGAGCGACCTACTCGATATGCAAAAAGCGGTGGGGCAATTTATTTGGCACTGCAAACCCCCTAGGATTTCCCGTGGGAGTCTCACTCGTTCCAAAGGCATAGGCTACTTGGCGGTCCCATCTACCCAGAGGTATTTCCGGGCGGCCCAGATTTCCCTGATACTAGATTGGACTCTAGATACAGGGCTCTGAAATGTAAAGTAATAGAGCAAACCTGTGCATCTGGCCAAATAGCCCACCTCCCTTTCCTTCCTAAGGAAGCTAGATGCCAGCATCAAAAACCCCTCATATCTACTTGCATCACATTACAACACTGGGATAAGGCTTGCGCTCAGATAGGGCTTCGGACAGTGCTGGGTCCGCTTTTCCTGGTGCTGGATAATCCAGCATTTTTGCCGGGTATGGATAACAGGGCGTTCGCACAGTGGGAGTCACAAGGCACTCTGAGACTAAGGAACTTGTATAAAGATAATGCACCATTTATATTTACAGAATATAAAGAACGATTCGAACTGGCTGAAGCTGAATGGTTTCGCTATGCCCAAATACGACAGTGGCTGTTCCACAACACAGTTAAACAGGCGGGGTGTTGGCCCCCAAAAGGGATCGAGCTCAAAGCTTTGGAGGGGCAAGTATCGGGCAAGATTTCCATCTGTTATTACTTATTAGAGAACACCTCTCTCAGGGAAAAGCTCCCATTTATCACACAGTGGGAAAGGGAGTTGAACATGGATATCTCGGAGGAATCATGGTCGAGGATCTGGGCTGGGGCTCAAAACATTTCCTGATCTACTGCTATTAAGGAGTGTGGCCTCAATGACCCTGCAAAGATTGCACGCTATTGATTCAGACTACCCAGACAGATGTTGGCATGGCTGCGGGCAGTTGGGGGACCTAGCACACATGTGGTGGCACTGCCCAATCATGCAAACGTATTGGCAGGCGATCCGCTGAAGAATCAAAGACATCACAGGCTGTTTCCTCCCCATGTGCCCTCTGACACTACTATTATGACATTCTCCAGAGGATGGCACATTCCCTGTGTTGGGCCCCAGGGCGGAGCTCATATCCCATCTACTGATGGCCGCAAGGATAAACCGGGCCTGGGCGTGGAAAACTCCAGAAGGTCCATGTACCTCATACTGGTGGGTGAAGATTTGGCAAATTCTAGCTATGTTGTAATTAACTGCAAGCACCTTGGATTGGCTTCCCAAATTTTCCACGACCTGGGCCTCCTTGCTGGATTTCATCAGGGACTGAGAACCGCTTTTTTTTAGGCCGCAACTTAATGAAGCACTTCTCCCTGACATGATCTGGGGGATATGTGATTGGCACTGGCTGGTCATGTTGCGCTCTAACTTTCTGTGCGGGACTTGGGTTGACACAGCTCTGCTGATTGACAACCAGGTGCTGTTTTCGCTGCAAGAATATTGAAATTTTTTCGTGTGGTTACCTTTTTTTTTCTTTCTCCTTATGGGGGGCGTGGGGCCGGTTGTTAAATTGAAAATGAGATTTCAATGTTATACCGATGTTGCTGTATTTACATGACTGTTGTGCTATGTACGGTCCATCGAGATTTCAATAAAATATAACATCAAAACAGTAAAACAAGTACCTGTATATACCAACACCACACCCAGTAATACTGTGCTGAATCAAGTGCTAGTCAACAACAGATTATTTTTGACCCTGTTCCGAGGAGCAGTGCATGCACCAACTGATGCAGAGCTGCTTCTTAAGGCTTGGTGGGTCTATGTCGTGTTCCAAAACCATATCCTGTGAATAATGTATAAAACCACTGTCAGTGGCCCTAATACTGTCCAAAAACACACTCCTTTATAAACGTATTTGTATAGTTTTGCGCCTTGAAACACATTGGCCCTAATTCATGGAATGATTTGCGTGGAAAATAGGGGGCATTTGCGTGAAATCGCGCGCAAGCGCCAGTTTGTGTATTCCTGGAACACAATGCCCAAGGCTTACCAGGGACTTGCGAGGAATCTGTGCCGGTCCAACACGTCACTGCGACACCACGAACGCCTTGCGTAAGACTCGTAGCGAAGGGGCATTGGGTTCAGCGCCGTCACCTAAAAAGTGGGTGGAACACGTGGAATGGGGCACAAGTGAAAATATGGGCGTAACGAGGGATGTACCAAAGTAAAATCCACGCAAGGCCCATACGCGTGCTAATAACCTGTATTCATGGAATTGAACAGGGATCTCCATTGCACGGAAAAAGACGCACAAATCCGGAAAACACGTATGCCACGCAAAAGCTGGCATAAGCGTCACTCCGCACTAAAACAAATGCATAAAAAGGGCGCCCAAACAAAAAAACGGGCGTATACAGCTATGATGAACGTACCATTTGTCGCAGCAGTGATCGTGGGACACTGCATGAGGTGGAGGATGGCCAGGGCACAGATTTTTCTACCTAGGGCCAGCCTTTTTGGGATGCCTGATGACCAGGTCTATGGCAGGTATAGATTTTCACCTCATATCATATTAGACCTGGTCACAGAGTGGGAGGATGACCTTACATCACCCACCCTGTGCTCCCAAGCACTGAGCCCCTTGGAAAAGGTGCTCAATGTTCTGCATTTTTTGGCTACTGGGTCAATTCAGCGGACAACTGTCATAGTTGGGGGCATTTCACAGCCCACCCAGTCACGCTGCCTACACCAGGTGTTGGCACTAATGACTGCATGACCCTCAGTCCACAGACACATCTACATGCCCAGAACACCTGCAGAAAGGCAGGCCGTGGTCCAGGATGTTTATGGGGTGGCACACTTCCCTAAAATGCTTGCTGCGATTGATTGCACACATGTGGCTCTACGTCCACCTAGGGCCAAAAATCACATCTATCGCCATCGCAAGCACTGGCATTACATCAACGTGCAGGTTGTATGTGATGCCAAGGGTCTCATTACTTCTGTATATGCAAACTATCCAGGGTCCACCCATGATAGCTTCATATTCAGAATGTCACCCCTACACAGGGCCCTGGAAGCTGGGAGGCATGGCAACAGATGTCTCATTGGTGAGTATAAATGCCGTTGCACATGCATGCATGTCACACACAGACATATCCACAGCAATGACAAACATTTTAACCTCTACAGCGGACAATGCCTACGCTCTGAACATCTACATGATGACGCCAATACGGAATCCTGCCACACCACCCGAGGTAAGATGAAACACAGCCCATATTGCTACTCGGGGCATAGTGGAGCACACATTCGGAGTGCTCAAGTCACGTTTCTGCTCCCTTGACCACTCTGGTGGTGAGTTGCTATATGCACCACCACTAGTGTGCAGGATCATTGTGGCAGCATGTATCCTACACAATGTTGCAACACAGCGAGGTGTACTGGTGAACATGGTGGTGCCCCCACATCCCCAATCACATGCACGTCGCTTGCGCATGGTAGGGCCAAGGGCACGTGGTGAGGCTACCGTACCCAGCTTGTGGCACAATCTTTCACTTAAAATCCAACCCCTGTGAAGTGCACACAGCCATGGCACATTCCAGGTGCCATTCAATGACGACAAAGGGCCAATTATCTGGGCCCACCAAACCACCCTGAGAATGTGTCCTTGGAAGTGCTATATTGTGTGCATCCCTTAGAACTAAAAATAATTATTTATTTTGGCTTTCCAAAAGAAACACATAGATGAGGGACAATGCCACTACCACCATGCCAAATTAGACATCCAATGTCCTGTGTGTCACATAAACCGTCCCATATTTATTTTCAATATCACTTGCATATATAAAGCGCACAACAGCCCTTGACCATCGCAGCGCTGTCACAGAAGGCTTACTCAATTACATAAGTGCTTGTCAAAAAATACATGTTGCCTAGCCCCATGTTGCAGGGTGGCAGCATCATACAAATGAATAAAGTCAATGTAGGTAGCCGTGGCTAGGAGGAGAGGGGAGCACAATGAGGGGGGGGCATACACATCACAGGCGACCATGGGGGGGTGGGGATACACAACATCACAAGCAACCATGGGGGGGGGTGGGGAGCATACACAATATCACAGGCGACCATGGCTGGGGAGGCAGACACAACATCCCAGGTGACATGGGATGGGGGGGCATACACACCATCACAGGCGACCATGGGAGTGGGGGGGTATACACACAGTGCCCCGTTCCCATGCAAACACCACCAAGGTGTCAGCAAATGCCTTGCACTGACCTGTCCGTGGAACTCACCTGCCTTGCATACGATGCACACCATTGTGAGACGCTCCACCTACATGGAATGAAATGCAGAGTAACAGCAAAAAATACATGCGTATACATTACCACACTTGACACCAGAAAGAAAATATGGATACAACACAGAGTGCAGGAGCAACACAGGGTGAATGTCCATTGACATTGATATGTACAGGAGTACAGTGTACAACACCAGGGAGGGAGGGAGGGAGGGAGGGAAAGAGAGAGTGGCACAGATAATGAAAAACAAGGAAATGACAGATCAAGGAGTCCTGGCCCGGTTCACCAATGTACAATGACATGCTGCACAGCAGTGTCAGTATGCCCATTCAGGTATCAACATAGGTAGGTAACACAGTGACATCAATGAAATTAGCACAACGCCATGTGAGCATGCAAAGGACACATAAGAGAACCGACACATGCATCAAAGATGACCAACAATGAAGCATGCACAGCATGCAAGACAGTGCAAATACTTACCAAATAACAGCGTCTGAATGCTGTAAATCCTACATGATCTTCACCAGTAAGTGTGTTCCTTAATTTGATAAAGGAACGTAATTGTCTGGTGGAGGGCATGAAGAGTGTGGACTTCGAATGGTGCAGGATGTCTCACCCTGGACAGCAGTCACTGCCACATCACGGATTACTGGAACAACATGGGCGAACATATCAAAACAGACATTGTGCAGTATAATTGTCCCGGGAGGGTAGCTCAGCGGCAACGTGTTCGCCTTGGAAGCAAGACGAAACGAAGCAACAGAGGTTCGATCCCCGGATCCGCACTTAGAAACCTCTGGGTATTTAAGCGCATTATAAATATGCAACTAAGACAAAAAAAAAACAATTACGCAACTAACAAACAATTCCTGTAACAGCGCCTCGATGCCTATGGCTGTGTGAGCACTTTAAAAATGCAAAACAAATAAATAAAATAAATAATTGACACCGAACACACGTGCCATGGAAAAACAAAGCTATGATTACCTGTAAATGCCACCCGGTGCACCCCATGCACCTAGTTCACCAGGCATGCCTGTACGTACTGCACATATATAGTCCCTGAGGAGTTAATGGCACACCTCAAGGGCAATGAATGCAAAAAATAACAGACCACAACCAGTAAAGGGCAAAATATGACATGCCAACATCTGGACAAGGGGAGGGTGGAAAAAAGAAAAGAAATGTCTATCTTGGACCGGGGGCTGGGGAGTTCAAATGCATAACCGGGGGCTGGGGGGTTCACCGAGGAGGGGGAGGGGCAGGGTGCACGTCAACACGCACATGTGTATAAGTTGAAAAAACGATTCCTTCCATGGGTACATGGACTGCACGGCTATCATGGATTGGAAGGGCTGTCGCTGCTGTCGCCACCTTCCTGTGTAGAATGCGAAGGTGGTGGTGGTAAGGGAGGTCGACAACGTAAGACCCTGCCTGGTCCTCCATGGCAGCGGCCAGGCGAGACCCAGATGAATGCATCTGGAACATGAATTCTCGGAGGTCCGCATGCAACACCTCACGGGATGCACAGAGTTCCTCTGAGATGGTATGACTCAACAGTTCCATCTGCTGTTGACACTGTGTACTGCGGGCTTCCTCTCGCACTTCCACTGAAGCTCTGAGGGCCAGTAACTCTCGCTTCAGGGCTGCCCTGTGGCCCGACCCTCTGCAGCCAATGATGCAGAGACCTCAGGTCGGCACGTTGGCTCCTGTTGCTGGCCACCATGTGCAGCCTATGTGAGCAGCATGTGGAAAACAATGCCTGCAGCTGGTGCACTACCTGGGTTTCTCGCGAGAACGTGGAATTGGCCACCCTATCCATGCCCTGAGCCAACACCTCATAAGAAGCAGCCTGTTGCTGTGCAACATTGACTGCTTCCACATATTATCCCCAGCCACTACACGTCCGCCACGTGTGCGTGCCCCACGGCTGCTAGACCCAAGGGAATGTGGCCTTTGATGTGAAGCCGCTGTATGTGGCTGCAGCACTGCATCTCTCCCTTGGTCATCCGTCCCAGGACCGGAAGCCAATACAGTGGAGTGTGGCCTTGCAGCCGTTGCACCCACAGACAAACGTGGCAACACTGACTGGCCCTGTGAGGGGACGTTATCCCCTGCAGACGCACGAGCTACATCAGCAGCATCACTTGATGCACTCACCTCCGAAAGCATACAGGAATGGACGTCCAGCTCACCACCAGAGCCACTGGTATCATTGGAGGTGGACTCATACTGAGTCGTGCCTCGGATGGACTGTAGCACCAGTGGATTCTCATGGACTGCCACAACAACACGTCCTCCATTGGTGCTCTCTCTGGGCTCAGGCTCCTGTTCCTCCTCTACCTCCTCCCCTGAATCTGGTGGCTCATCACCTGCACATGGACACAAAGACTTGAAGAATCATGGTAATTGCTTCTACTACATGCATTGTCATCACAATGCTGCCCTGCAACACATTTACATGCATGTTAACATGCCATTATTTGCATTAATACACTATGTACAGAAATCTGAGAAATCATGGTGTCTGCAGACTTGCCACCATATCTAGGACACTCATGGCACAATGTCCTGCACGCTGACAGTGTGCATGGAAGGTATGTGTAGCATGAAGCCACCTATGGACATGTGTGGATGGAACATCTACTACATGCAGTGCATGATGAATATCCCGTGCTTCAGACACAAGCACTTGACTGGCATAGATGAGTCACTAACATCACTGATGTACATAGCCAGATGCCACGTTGTGTTGGCATGGTGGAAATGTGTATTACTATCCGACGGTTGTGGATGACTACTGTCATAAAGCCATGTACAACCACTGTGCAGCACATGTGTTGTATGCACTCTGCAGTACACTAAGCACGAGTCAGTACACCATGACATGGTTCGCCCATGGCAGTCATACAAATGCAGGCAGAAACGCCACACAATCATACCAATTCATTCAATCTACATTCACATATTCTGGATACACACGCTTCTTCACTCACCGGACGTTTCCTCGTATTCTGGCAGGCCTCCCACGTCTTGGATCTGATCCACATGAATCAACTTGCTCATGGCCTCTTCATGTGGAGTGAGCTTGTCCTCCTGCGGTGGCGCACCTCCAGTCACCATAGCAGAAGCAAGGTTGGCACCCAGCTTCCCTTTGGTTCGGCCGTGGAGGTCATTCCACCGCTTCATGACCTCACGACCGGTGCACCTCTCATTCCCCAAGACGTTTATGCCATCCGTGACTCGCTGCCGGTGGAGCTGAGCAGGTGTATGAGTGCTCCCTAGCCCCGTGCACATGTCACGGTGGTGGTCGCGCACGTAGTTCACAAGGTACTTGAGTTCATGATCATTGAAGCTCCTCTTCCTCGACGTGGCAGTCTCCTTTGCCGTGCTTTGGGATTGAGACTTTCCCTGTCCTGAACGTTTCTGCCTCTTGGAAGGTGGTGCAAACCCTGTGTGGCTGGGACCACTCACGGCATTAGGGGCTGGACCACTAGTTGGCCTGGGCCATGGCATCACCCACTGATGTTGGGTCAGTTACTGGCCCTGCAGCTCCCTGACCCAGGGTGCTGGGGTCAGGTGTTTTGCGTTGCCGTCCCTTCCCCTTGGACACACAGGCATCAGCTGCCCCTGTATGTCCGTGTCCCTGGGGTGGGGGTGGGGGTGTGACAACAGATACCGCAGTTGCTCCCTGACCCTGGTTGTTGGGGACAGGAGCTGCCCCTGCAGGTGCCTCAACCTGGGAGCAGATGACCCTGCATCTCCCTGACCCAGGCTGGTGCGTTCAGGTGTTTTGAGTTGCCGTCCCTTCCCCCCTTGGACACATGGGCATCAGCTGTCCCTGTTTGTCCGTGTCCCTGGGGCGGCGGGGGCGAGAGGGGCTACAACAGATATTGCAGTTTCTCCCTGACCCTGCTTGTTGGGGACAGGAGCTGCCCCTGCAGGTGCCTCAACCTGGGAGCAGGGGAGAACAGATGACACTACATCTCCCCGACCCAGGGTGCTGGGGATGGCAGCATCACCTGCAGCTCCCTGACCCTGTTGGGGGTGGTGCACAGCTCTCCCTGCACCTCCCCGACCCTGGCCACCTTGGCCACCTTTCCCCTCTTGGGGCCTTCCCAACCATGATACTGATGGATTAGTACTATGGGAAGCACAACAAGCAATTGTCCTGAGCAATTGCAGTGAGTGGGCAGGGTACGTGATGTAAAAAGTACTAGTATGGTCCAGCAAAGCTCAATATTACCCCTGGTGAAAAAATAAACGGGACGTTTAACGCACAGGCACCCCAAATATCAAAAAAGCATGTACGTGTCCCCTCGGTAGCTCACGTGAAAAGAAAAAGCATTACGCGGTACGCTGTGGCACCCAGCAACACAAAAAAATTGTATGCGAAGCCCACGAAAGCCACTGTGATGTTAACAATGGGGGTACGCGATAAACAGGGGCAGCCAGAGTATGAATAATGCATACGCAACTCACTGTTAGCCTCTGAAAAAGAAAAATACACGGGCAAATCACCCACCAAAATAGGAAGTTTGCACTGTCACAGTAGTGAACAAAATGCGTGGCACCCCAAACATATCCGAAGTCCACACGTCCATCCGCTCGCACAAGCTGTGTGATGTTCTCCTACGCACTCCTTTATCACAAATCTGAATGCCAACGCCCAACGCGTGTCAACGCCCAATTTACACGATTAGGCCCTTTCCTCGATTTCACGTGTACGTGCTAATTTTGTATGTGCAAAGTAACTGTCACTCTGTTTTAGGCTGCCCACGCGAGTAACACAGAAGACCCACGCGCTCCTGCCTATGAGACATTTTACCTGCCTCCTACTGCCCTGAGCTGCCTCCTACGAGCCATCTGCTGCTGCCTGCCCACTGTGTGTGCATGCTGCTCACCTGCCCTTCATTTTGAGCGCCTGCTGTCAATGACAGTGCTCCTACCTCGGCCCTGTGACCACCTCAGCTGATTCAGAAGACTCCCAACATGCCAGAACAGCTCCACAGCCCAGCCCCAGGACCACCTTGCCCACCCACACCTACCTCGGGGGTTGCCATGTCTGAACAAACATCTCCAGAGGCAAGTGGCAACCCCATGGCAGCGAGGCAGAGGGCTGTAAACTTCACAGCCAGGGAAGTTGACATCCTGGTTGAGCAGGTCCTGGGGCATTATGATGCCCTCTTCAATCCCCAGACGCAACACGGCACGGAAGGACGGAAGCTGATCGGGGACCAGATTGTGGCTGCCCTCAACGTGGAGGGTTGGCACCGCGGGACTACCACCATGTGCACAAGCGCTGGGAAGACCTGAAGTTCAGGACCCACAAAAAGGCCCAGCGCTTCCCTCCAGGCTAGTGACAACCAAGGGGCGGGGGGCCCCGGGGCGGTTGAACACCACTGACATGGGGGTTCCTGGAGAGGTTTTACCCGGCGCTGCACACCCAGGTCAGCGATCTGAAGTGAGTGTCCATGTGTTGCTGTCCTCCACTGTGCATGTGCATGTTGATGTATGCTGGGAATGTGCACCTTGGCCTTACGGCAAGTATGCCTCTTGTACGGATGTCTGTGTGCCTGTCCCAGACAGTGCTGCACATGTGCTCAATGAAGCATGCATGATTCTAAGGGTGTTACTTTTGCAATGTGTGTTGCACTGCAGCATATAACGACGTGCACATGTTTCTTACATGTGTCTGAGACGTACCCGTGTGAGAGGTGTGGCATATGGGTGTTGTCGTCAACATCATGAACACGCAAGGTGTACATGTGTATGTGTCTGAGATGTGACTGTGACTGGCCATCACTCCTGGATGGATGTAACTGGTGTATTTCAAAGTGTGCCCTACTCTCGCTGCATGATTGATGTTGAGGGGACTCTGATGTGATAGCTCAGTGCACTGCTTCAGGACTGTCAGGTGATGTGTCTGCATGACATTGTATGCCCCATGATGCATGTAGCATGCACAATTTGTAGGTGGTGACAGTGCCATGCCCAAGGATGTGATTGTCTGTTGTGAATGACAGATATGTATGTGCATGCATGTACATTGCGTTGTGTGTTGTGGAGGGTGATGATGGTTGTGACTTTTGGCAGTGTACTTCATGTGCATATGTTTTGTGCCAAATCCAGATAGATACAGTACCCTGATGTTTGTGTTCTATGTCTCCTTACCACAGCAACGTTGAAAGAAGAGGGCAGAGAAAGTGCTGTGGAGCAAGGCAGCAGGGATGTCTCCACCGGGCAGAGACACAAGGTCCAGTCACGCCCCCCTGTCATCAACAACATCGGGGAGCGAGGAGACTGGTGCCGCGTCTCAAACATCGGCCACCGCTGCTGAGGGGAGGTCCAAGAGGGCGAAGGTGGACGTGGACTCGTCGGCAGAGGGGGGAGGGGCCAGGTGAGCTCACACAGGGGCAATCCACTGCGGAAGACACTGGGCAGGCATCCAGGCTGGTGGGGGAGAAGGAGGAGACCGTATCAGCCCAGTCCATGGGGTCCGGCAGGGGTGATGAGGTGGGTGTGACTGGTGCAGTCCAGACACAGGGGCAGGAGGCAGTACAGGTCGCTGTGGAGGTGCCTGTGCCAAATCCTGCCCCTGGGCCAACGTCTGCAACAGTATGCACTTGCCGGCATGCCCCAGGCCGGACCCATCCGCAGGTCTCGGATGTTTCCACGCAAACCGACACCCCAATGTCTGTGGCCATTCGAGACAGAGTGGAACCCGTGCTAGCTGGTATCGCGAGGCGTACAGGCACTATTCGTGATGATGTGCAGGCTTACAATCGTAGGCTTGCACATCATCACAATGAGGTCTGGTGTCTCCTGAACTGGCTAGCTATGCTCCTGGTCTCGAATTGGGTGCGTGGGCTAGCCACTTATGCAACCCCCTTCTCGTATTCCTCCTTTGTGCGCCAGTTGTCCTCCCTGGCGCCTTCCAGCCCAGATACCACCAGGGACCCCTATGTACCTGTCCCAACCACATCGGCTCGTCTGGTGGAGATCACATCCCTGCTTGAGTTGGGAGTTAAAGTTGGATCAGCCGAGGTGGTCATCACGCCAATCCAGGCTACGACAGGAGCTGTGGCAATGGAGGGAGAGCAGGCACCCAGGAGCAGGACACGTGCCAGACACCCCCGGGTAATTTCATCAGCCCGGAGGCTGGCCAGGCAAAGCAGGCACCGGGCAATAAGGCAGCAGCAGGCTCTGAGCAGGAGGCTTCGGGACTCGAGGCATACCAAAGGGGGCAGGTATACAGCATCAGGCTGGACGCAAATGTGGACCTTCCCACAAGGATGTCCTCCGTGTTTGTATGGTACAGGCAGCAAATCGGGGCAGAGAGGCAGCAGGCTCGGGAGGCGAGACACGCCATAGCCAGGGCGGAGATAGCACTGCCTCGGGCTGAGAGGCAGGCTGAGGTCCTTGAGCATACTTGCAGGGAGTGGAAGGGGATGGAGAGGGCCATGCTGGAGTCCCTGCAAGCCCACGCGGTGAGAGCGGAGGCCCGCCTAGGGGAATTGGACGCAGTGTACGATGATGCCATGGCCAACACATTGAGGGTGGATGGTGAGAAAGACTAGCCCGCTGCCTTTGTAAATAGTTTTTTACATTCAAGTTTCCATGGATTTAATTTTTAATTTGGAGCTTTGGGACACTACTCTTTTTTGTACATAGTTCTTCATGTGTGGTTTTCCTTTTTCTCATTTTATGATTTGGAGTGGACTGTGGACATTACTCCTAATTGTGTAAATAGTTTTAAATATTTTGGGGGGGGGGTGTTCACCATGCAGTAATGGTTATGTTTAATTTTTTATGGTATTGTCTATATTTTTCATGGACATTTTTGCATTCTTTACTTTTTTTTAATGTACAGATTTTGAACTTTAATTTAAAGTGTGTATGTGCACAATACAACTGTTCAATATGATTTATTTTCTTACCTCACACTCATTGTTTCTCACAGGTTTTTTTGCAGTGTGCCCGTTTGTTAATCCGTTTGGCGTCCCTGGTTCTGACCATCGTTGTTCATTTGTGTGGTTACTTGCATGCCTGTGTCATGTTTGCTATCCATTTGCGTGGTAAATATACACATGTGGCTGACCGGTGGAGGAGTGTGAAGGGTGAGTTTTGGTGTGCAGCGTACAATGCCATTTGCTTTGACATGTGTAGCATCACTGTGTATTGGCCCTCACTGTGTTTGTGAGCGAGGTGGGTGGGGTGACTGGGAGTGTTACATGTTCAAGATATTGGCACATGATTTGCTTGGTGCTGTGTAACAGACGTTGTGCTTTCCCCTTCACCTGCATGTGTTTGTGCAGTTATCATTGTCTATGGTGTTGGTCTGCCTTTTGCACTGCCATGCAATATTGGCATTACTTTGGATTTATACATTGGCAGACCAATGTAGCAGTCTCGGTGCGTGGCACACTGTCTAAATGCCATGTACTCAATCAGGACTCAAGTCATTCCTCTTTGCTTGTGCTTTCTGTCCTCCTCTACCCTGCTGAACCTCTGTCTGAATCTGCACTGGTCACCTGGCTAACTTCTGACCTTGGGCCAAGGTCCCCTCGCCTGCCATTTGCACATCTGCACTGCCTTCCTGGCATCCCCCACACTTGGACTGTTTTTCTGATTTCAAGTAAGTTCAAGCCACTGCGGTAGCCTTGGAACCGCCTCCCATGTGCCCCCTGTACGTGATTCATGTTGTCAGGGATTCTTCTTACCTTCATTATAGTATTGGTGAACTCTCCATCCTGCTTGACTCACTGCAAGTCTTTATCTTACTAATGTCTTTCTCCTCTTCCTTTGACAGTTGTTGCGGTACCAACATGTGTGAATCACTCCACTGAAGGGATCGAGGCTTCAAGGTACGGTAAGTATAGGTTTTGTTTCTGTATGATCGTTAGCAGGTAATTTTCATGTTAACTACCCTTGTTCTTTCTGTCTTTCAGGCGCCGGATGCAGAGCCACGTTCCGGACCGAACCGCAGGTGTGGGAGGATGTAGTGCGTCTTCCGCTGCGAGTGGCAGATGAGGATCTTAAGTGTGAACTGGCTCATGTAAGCAGAGATGTAGCGATCGCAAGCGTGAGCTGATCCAGGTAAGCGAAGATGGAGTGGGTGTTGCAGTGGGCGCTGCTGACAAGGATAAACTGGCTCAGGTGAGTGAAGATGTAGCGGTCGTTGCAGCGGGAGTAACAGGTAAGTATGACATGGATAAGCTGTTCCGGAGCAGGTGGGCCTTGGATGCTGAGCGTCAGTGAGCGCGTGCTGCTGCTTGGAAGCAGAACAACGTGAAACATGGGTTGCTGGAAAGGCGTGGCTTAAATAGCCGGCCCCGCCCAAGGATACAGCCACACCCTAAACACTGGACCGTATGTAGGGGTTTCAATCCCGATTTCTACCTGCCATGTTGAATCACCAAGGAAACTGTACTGACGCACCTTAGCATGTCTCATGAGCCTGGCGCCAAAAGCGCCAAGACTGGGTCCAGGTGGGCCCTTTTCCATGTTTGAGGAAGTTTATAACCTGCCCATGTTTCCCATATCGTGTCATGGCTCCTAGTGTTGTCTTGGGGCAACACTGGACTGTGACACCCATCCACCTTCCCCACTTCCATTGCACTTGCGCCATCTCAATGTCACCTTGCCTAGCAAGATTGTTGTTTCTGTCTTCACTCTGTCCCCCTCCCCTGACTCGTTGCGCCTTCAAACACTTTTGTATAGGTGCATTATGAATGCCATATCATTGTATTTGATTTCATATCATATCCTTAACGCATGGGAGGTACAGTGATCTGCTTATTGGGGAAAAAACAACTGTTGGCAGAAAAAGGCTGTAGTCCACAGCACTTGTACTAAACAAATGAAGAATGGCACAAGGCCGCAGGCGTCGGGGGGGAGTGGGTATACTGCCAGTAAACTGCCACTGGAAAGTACAGTTGAGACGAGAGCACGTCCCAGTCACACCATGCCATGAAGTTGCAAAATCACGATTCAAGTCTGAAATTTATTTTGAAGTGGAACAGCCTGACACGTGTTTCGAGCTTTAGCCAGCTCTTCATCTGAGGCTTGACTTGAGAATTGCAAAGGGATCCAATTAGGAGATAGAAAACAGTTGCCAAAGGAAGTTCAGCTCTGATGCTTCGCAAGTGCGGTTATATCTGGGCAAGAACAAAAATCACAACTCAGTTTCAGCGTGCAGTGTTTATTGGGAAATCTGTTCTGGTAATAGCAGCTCATTGAGGGTCAGGCAACGACACACCTGGGCAGTGTCTGTTCATGTGGCACACATTGAGACTGCTTTTTATTATGTCATTGTCTGGCTATTTCTCCATGGGGATTTGTGACATGACATTGTCTCATGGCCAGCAGGGCCTCACTTTAACATTAACTTATTACATGTGTATGTTGGGAGATGGTTGCGGACAGCACTTGTGTTTGAGCAGCTGCCACAATCAAGGATGTGGGCCAGGTGTATGCATTTATTTGTGTTTGCAGGATACATTTTACAGCGGATATTCAGGGCGGTGTCACAATACGGCAGTCAAGGTGCAGGACACACCATCGATGGAGTGATGATGTATCACTATGTCAGCGTCCAGCATGCAGGTGATGTCTGGTCTGGAAGGGGCTGCCTGCAGGGTGGGGTGATGGGGGCTGTCGTGTCCCATGTGGATGGGGCTGCCTGCAAGGTGGGGTGACAGGTGATGGCGGCTGGGGTGTCCCATGTGGAGGGGGCTGCCTGGAGGGTGGGCTGATAGGGGCTGGGGTGGGGGTGTCCCATGTGGAGGGCGCTGTCTGCAGGGTGGGGTGCGGTGGTGTCCCATGTGGAGTGGGCTACCTGCAGGGTGGGGTTATGGGGGCTGGGTTGTTCCATGTGGAGGGGGCTGCCTGCAGGGTGGGGTCACAGGTGATGGGGGCTGGGGTGGTGGTGTCCCGTCAGGAGGGGTCTGCCGGGTGCAGCCAGGGATTGGGCTGAGTTTTCACGCAATTTGGATAGGGTGCAGCCGGGGATCGCGTGGAGTTTTCACGCGATTTGGCTGGGGTGTGGCCAGGGATCGTGCATGGTTTTCACAGGTTTTGGCGTGGGTGCCGTCGGGGATTGCGTGCAGTTTTCACGTGATTTGGCTGTGGTGTGTCCTGGGTGCGTGCTGAGTTTTCATGCGATTTGGCTGGGGTGCGGTCGGGGAACGTGCAGAGTTTTCACGCGATTTGGCTGGGGTGCGGCCGGGGATCGTGCAGGGTTTTCACGCAATTTGGCTGGGGTGCAGCCGGGGAACATGCAGTTTTCACGCGATTTGGCTGGGGTGCTTTCAGGGATCGTGCAGAGTTTTCACGTGATTTTGCTGGGGTGCGGGCGGGGATCGCACTGGATTTTCACGCGATTTCACTAGGGGGGGAGGCTGTATGTTGGCCATGGGATGGCGCGGAGCCTTGCGGCTTGTTAGGCATGGTACTTGCTTTTACTGCACCTAGGGGCGTGTTGGGGGCTCTACTGGCGCAGATTGATTTTCCTTGCATCAAGGCTACTGATGCCTCAGGAAATTCATGAATACGTGTGCAGCGCATTCATTTCTCTGCGCCACGGCTGGCGCACGTTCCTTCTCGCCACATGGTGCTTGCGCCTTTTCTGCGCCACATGAATCAGGCCAATTGTGTGTAGGCGCATTATAAAACCCATTAAATAAATAAATAATTGAATAGACACTTAGTGTCTTTACCATTCCAAGCACACTCACATGAGTGGCACGATTAGGTTAAGCGCCAGATTCACAGAGTGCACCATTACAAAACGCTTCTGTGAATCAGGCCCTACACATCCAAAAAAGTGCCTTTAAAGGAACCAATACAAATGGGGTTCAAAAATACCCATTGGGGAGCATAAAGAAAACCAATCATAGTATTTAAAATTTCAATATGAATTTCCGATACTAAAACACAAGTATACAAGATTAAAACCATTAAGGAACTAAAACAAAAAAAAAAGACACATCAAAGATCATTTCTCTTCCAGACCTAATGATCGCAGTTATTTCTCAATCTAAGCTGAATTTTAATAATTCATCCTCAATTATTTTCCGAAAAACAGACTAACGCAAAAATCAACTTTGTGTGTAAACCCACCATCAATTTATTCCATAGAAAGTCACTCGCATCTACAAAGTCAATGTTAACAAATTTCATTAGATGCGCTGTTCTAGATAACCTAAAGTGAGTACATTCAAGTACAAGATGTTTAAGTGTTTCATTAGGTTCAGCACACCCTCGGAAACGACATGAGCAATCACATTTATTATACGGGATACACCTCCAATGTTTTACCCGTTTCCTTGTGTGATATTGATTTAATCTGAATCGCATGTATTGCGAGCGAGCATGTTTAAATGGAAACATAACAATATATGTACCATTCAAATCCCTTTTTTTTTGGAAATGATGGGTACTCCGCATAAGTAGAATAATAGTTCATGGATTCAAGAGAATTACACCAGTCAGACTCAAACAAGTTTCAAGTCTGTATAACCCCAAACCTGGGCAATGCAACAATTGAAGGTGTTGGACCTAGTTGTAAATACCAAACTCGCCCTTGCACGCTCTTAAACAAGTACCCAATGACTGTTTAATGGCGTTCAAACAAAGCAACTACGTTTAAAACTGTGTGACTGCATACGAAACATGAAAAATATAGACCAATATTATATATATATATTGATTTCATTTTTGGATGGCAAAGAATAAAGTTGCCCTATGGTTAACACTGCAACGCTATGTATGAGGCTGTATAACCTGCAACACTATGTACGATGTGTTAGGCAGAAACCTGTGCAGTTCCCTCTGGGACCACTGCAAAAGATTTAAGACTACAGGTGTTTGGCAGTAAACCCACTTGGTAGCAGTCTGTACCACACAGATTCACTTGGTAGCTGTGGCTGAGCAGTCAGACTTCCCTCAGGAAGAGTTAGGCAGTATACAGAGTATTCACAATAGGTCAAAAGAACACAGTAGAACAAGCAAACACTGACCAAAGCTTGGTGTAAAAGAGATATAATTATTTATTTAAAACCACATCTAGTAACACACACAGGCACTAATATTAAGCTGTTCAAAAACACGGTCACTAAAAGATATACACTCCCTTAAAAGAATATTAGACAAGTCTTAAGTAAAGCCCCACTTATTTTAAGACAGCGGTGAGCGCTTAACGCAGATGGCACTCTAATAATTTGTTTTAAAAGGGAGAGAAAAGCAGAGTATAAATTGAAACAGATCCCAACACTTTCACAAGAACACAACAAGATAGGCAGAGTCAAACCGTGAAGTTAGAGTTCAGAAGGCCGGATCCACTTTAAGAGGATCAGAACGAAATGTGTCCAAGGTCACACGGTTGAAAAGTGCATAAATGTCTCAAAAAGGTTCAGAAAGAGTTGGACCAAAAGAAAGGGACCAGTTAGAGGGTCAAGGCGGCCAGCCCAGTCCAGAAGGTTAAGGGATTATTATTACCTTGTAGCAATCTTTAGAAAGGGAGGCCTGGCGGACATGGTACCTTAAAGTGGTGAGAATACTCCAGCGGGGGCAGTTGTTCCTGGCAGCGGATGCAAGTCGGTGCTTCGTCCGGGGGAAGAGAGGATCTCGTCGGGGAGGAAGACAGGAGTCCGTTGCACTGCCAGGGAAGAGACCAGCCGCGGAGTTCCCAGTTAAAAGGAGCGGTCCTTTAGTTTGTGGTCCAGTGGTAAGTGGCTATCCGGTTGCCGGGGTGCTTGGCACGGGCAATTCGACCACAAGACGTCCTGGGATGCGAGAAAAAGAAGGTAAACTGGTTGTGCCCACCAGTCAGGGGAAGAAGACTCTCCAGCAGGGAGATCTTCTCTGTCGTCGGGAAGTGGTGAGTCGGTTCCGCAGGGCTCCACCGGTGGTGTCTTCGTAGCAGGTCCGCTCAGCTTCTCCCTCGTCGGATTCTCAGGTCCTGTGGCGACTTCTGAAGTCCCAGTCCCCAAAGCCCTGCTTTTATGCAGCACACCCCCATTCACTCAGCCTAGCTGTCACTCAAACATGCTAAGTGGTGAGCCGGCTGGCTCACCACTTGGGCCAATCACACAAAAGTGCGACTTGAGTTACCAAGGTAACTCAGTCCAGGGTGCCTAAACCCCCTCCCACAACCCCTGTGGTACCCAGACAGAGTGGCACCACTTTTGGAGGCTTCTGTGGAGAAGCCCGCCAAAAGTGGAACAAAGGGCTCGACTTGGGTTGGAGTCACAGAAGAGAACACAAACGCCATTTTAGAATCGAGTCCTGGCAAAAAATACCAACCGGCGAATTAACATTAAATAAATAAACCGGCGGTATGTTCGAGGCTATGAGAATTAAATAATTAAAGTTGGTAGCCTCGAACAATGGGAAAATCCCATTGGGATATATTCGCGGTCGAATATAAAAAGTAGTATCCACTGCCACCAGCCAAAACTCGATCAGGGGGGACGGAGACGTGCCCCCTCGACTAACAGACCACGGGGCAATCGAATTGCCCCAACCAGTACGTCCACAATCCACAATATGATGGTTTGTACTGGTTTCTGTTCATAATTTGGGACTAGTAAATCCAATGGTGACTTTACATGCCCTGGGGGAAAGTAGTCAGTCCCAGGGTATGGAGTCTATGGTGGGGTGTCACTATGACACTCCTGTGTCACTGCACGGAGGGTGCTGTGTAACACACATAGTAAAAACACATGAGACCCTATGGAGTAAAGGACCCCATAACCCATAAAACACATTAACAGTCAAAGGAACACCATAAATCATGTCCAAGAGTGGGAAAAAGAGTCTCACTCTTGGCAGGAGAGAAAAAAAAACTCCAGAAATCCAGCAAAGCTGCTGGGGGACTCACTAGGTTAGGAAATTCAGCCTAAACAGAGAATTCTCCCTAACACGAGGCATGAGAACCATGAAATACAAGAATCAATGTTTACGGATATATTTATTTCTATTACCGAAGACAAAGCATACCAGATGTGAAGAGTGCTGAAGGGTGCCCGCAGGGTGCTTGAATAGTGTGGAAACAGTATAAATGGAGACCCTGGTTGCATTTTACGGGTGTACACTATCGGAGTAGAGGCAGGGAGTGCAAATACATTAATTCCTATATGTCTGATATATGGCTGCTGGGGAGGAAAGATTATGAAACCGTTTGGAGTACAAGAGACTGTCTATTTATTACTAGGAACGTGTGTGGCTATGCAAATGGTATCCGAGGTGCCAAGCAGGAGAAGCGCACCCCCAGGTGTATAGAAAGGGAGGACCTGTCATACTGGCCTGAGGTTACACATTCCAATTGATGTCTTCGTTAAGCCCTGATATGTGGCTGCTGGTCAGGAACATTAATCTTTGTTCCCATCGCTCCATGGATTTGAAAGTATAATAGTGCACCAACATGGGCAGAACATGTCATCTGCCACGTGTTGTGCTTCCTGAAAGTGGGCTACCAAAGGAGCATTGATGTTACCTGATTTTACGCAGCTCCTATGTTGTGAAATTTTGGTTTTGATTTTCCTGGAAGTCATTCCTATGTATCTCTTTTTACAAGGACATTCTATAATATAAATCACCATTTTGGAATTACAATTGGAGAGGCTTCGTTGTATACAAGGTCGAGGGAGACCTATCGCTACAATTTTGGTACTCGCAGTGAACTAACATGTACTACATTGATAACATGGAACGAGACCGGAAGATCGAGCCATCCCCCCTCGAGTAGAGTGGGAGACCTGCCTGTAAGATTTTTTAATGTCAGAGCGTACTAAGGTGTCTTTGAGGTTCTGACTCCTTTTAAACGTGAACATTGGCCAAATGCGTAAAAGATGCCAATATCTTCCTATACATTTTCTAATCATCTAGGATAGATTTGTGTAGGTCGATACACATACCAGCCTCTGCTCGTTCTAGATTTTGTTTATAGGTTGTAACAAAACATTGCAAGGAATCTTTCTTTCTCTCATATCGCCCTCACTTCTCGTTCCTGTCGCTTTCATCTTCACAACATCTGCAAAGCTTGTCTGTTTCTCACCTTTCAAGCATCTAAACTTTTAATCTCCTCATTGATCTATTCCTGACTTTTCAATTGTTCTACCCCTCTATTTGTTCTTCCCAGATCTCGTCTTGCCCCTTTAAGATCAGTCTTTAACTTTTCCATCCGTCTATTGTGTCTTTTTCCCTATCGGGACTCTATTGGCACTATCTCCTCTTCTCTCGTCATACTTGTTTGGCTGCCCTTCCACTCTCAACTTAAATTCAACTTCCTTTGCTGTGTTTTCAAATCTTTCTATGGTCTCGCTCCTAACTATCTGACTATATTCCTCCTCGCCCTCTCCGGCCCTCTTCCCACTTTAGACTCCTGGTTCCTGGCCCCACCCCCTTGTGCTCACTCTCGTTTTCGATCATTTAAATTTCTTGCTCCTCTCTACTGGAATGTATGTTCTCCCTCTTTCTCTTTGTTACATCCCTGTCTATTCTATCTTCCATGGCTCCCTAAAAACATACCTGCTTCAACATCCCTGAGTGATCGTCTTCTGGATTTAACTGCCTACTCAATTTTATTGTACCGTGTTCAGTTTTAATGTTCAGCGCTTTGGTTTAAGGCGCTCTATAAAAGACAAATAAAATACAAATACAAACATGCAACCTACCCAGCCTTCTGAGGATCGCCAGAACAAACTCTGAAGCTTCCCACAAATAGCTGAGACATTCGTCAAGCTGGTAGGCAACAGCAACAAAGGTGGCTCCCGCATGGACCTCTGTCCCCAGGATATACAGAAATCAATCCCCACAAAAGGAACCTTTTCAACCAATCACTAGTACCAAGATCATTAAAATAGGCATACATCAAGCCACTCCTCAAGGACACAGCAGGAAATGTGGAGGACCTCTCTAACTACAGACCCATCTCAAACATCCCTTACCCAGGAAAACGACTCGAAACATACGTCTACAGAATAACACAAGAATTAATAGAAGAACACATACTGCTGGATCAATCACAAGTAGGCGTCAGACCAATGAGAGGAACGGAAATGGCACTTCTCTCAATCTGGGATGATCTAAAGACTAATGCAAACTCGGACAAAAGCACAGCTCAGATACTCCTCGATCTCTCTGCAGCATTTGATACAGTCAACCATGACATCCTAATCGGGAGATTGGAAGAAATAGGAATCACCAACCTACCCCTACGATGGATAAAATCCTTACTAACAAACAGAACAGAAACTGTATGAATCAAGCCTGTCAAATCAACGCAAAGAGAATCCACCTCTGGAGTATCACAAGGATCCTCCTTATCCCCATGGTTTTCAACATATACCTTGCACCACTAATCAAGCTCATTTAAAAACACAGCCTCACATGCTACAACTATGCTGATGATTGATACACAGATCGTATACTAGGATACACAGGAAGGAAACACAGCAGTGGTAGACTGCCTACAAGAACTCTATGGCTGGATGAACACCAACAGCCTCAAACTCAACCCGGGCAAAACAGAAATAACGAACACATCCAAAAGCGGAGAAAACAACCACTACATCCCCTGGCCGACGGAACCTGGAACAGCACTGACTCCATCGACGATACTATGGACATTTTTGCATTCTTTACTTTTTTTTAATGTACAGATTTTGAACTTTAATTTAAAGTGTGTATGTGCACAATACAACTGTTCAATATGATTTATTTTCTTACCTCACACTCATTGTTTCTCACAGGTTTTTTTGCAGTGTGCCCGTTTGTTAATCCGTTTGGCGTCCCTGGTTCTGACCATCGTTGTTCATTTGTGTGGTTACTTGCATGCCTGTGTCATGTTTGCTATCCATTTGCGTGGTAAATATACACATGTGGCTGACCGGTGGAGGAGTGTGAAGGGTGAGTTTTGGTGTGCAGCGTACAATGCCATTTGCTTTGACATGTGTAGCATCACTGTGTATTGGCCCTCACTGTGTTTGTGAGCGAGGTGGGTGGGGTGACTGGGAGTGTTACATGTTCAAGATATTGGCACATGATTTGCTTGGTGCTGTGTAACAGACGTTGTGCTTTCCCCTTCACCTGCATGTGTTTGTGCAGTTATCATTGTATATGGTGTTGGTCTGCCTTTTGCACTGCCATGCAATATTGGCATTACTTTGGATTTATACATTGGCAGACCAATGTAGCAGTCTCGGTGCGTGGCACACTGTCTAAATGCCATGTACTCAATCAGGACTCAAGTCATTCCTCTTTGCTTGTGCTTTCTGTCCTCCTCTACCCTGCTGAACCTCTGTCTGAATCTGCACTGGTCACCTGGCTAACTTCTGACCTTGGGCCAAGGTCCCCTCGCCTGCCATTTGCACATCTGCACTGCCTTCCTGGCATCCCCCACACTTGGACTGTTTTTCTGATTTCAAGTAAGTTCAAGCCACTGCGGTAGCCTTGGAACCGCCTCCCATGTGCCCCCTGTACGTGATTCATGTTGTCAGGGATTCTTCTTACCTTCATTATAGTATTGGTGAACTCTCCATCCTGCTTGACTCACTGCAAGTCTTTATCTTACTAATGTCTTTCTCCTCTTCCTTTGACAGTTGTTGCGGTACCAACATGTGTGAATCACTCCACTGAAGGGATCGAGGCTTCAAGGTACGGTAAGTATAGGTTTTGTTTCTGTATGATCGTTAGCAGGTAATTTTCATGTTAACTACCCTTGTTCTTTCTGTCTTTCAGGCACCGGATGCAGAGCCACGTTCCGGACCGAACCGCAGGTGTGGGAGGATGTAGTGCGTCTTCCGCTGCGAGTGGCAGATGAGGATCTTAAGTGTGAACTGGCTCATGTAAGCAGAGATGTAGCGATCGCAAGCGTGAGCTGATCCAGGTAAGCGAAGATGGAGTGGGTGTTGCAGTGGGCGCTGCTGACAAGGATAAACTGGCTCAGGTGAGTGAAGATGTAGCGGTCGTTGCAGCGGGAGTAACAGGTAAGTATGACATGGATAAGCTGTTCCGGAGCAGGTGGGCCTTGGATGCTGAGCGTCAGTGAGCGCGTGCTGCTGCTTGGAAGCAGAACAACGTGAAACATGGGTTGCTGGAAAGGCGTGGCTTAAATAGCCGGCCCCGCCCAAGGATACAGCCACACCCTAAACACTGGACCGTATGTAGGGGTTTCAATCCCGATTTCTACCTGCCATGTTGAATCACCAAGGAAACTGTACTGACGCACCTTAGCATGTCTCATGAGCCTGGCGCCAAAAGCGCCAAGACTGGGTCCAGGTGGGCCCTTTTCCATGTTTGAGGAAGTTTATAACCTGCCCATGTTTCCCATATCGTGTCATGGCTCCTAGTGTTGTCTTGGGGCAACACTGGACTGTGACACCCATCCACCTTCCCCACTTCCATTGCACTTGCGCCATCTCAATGTCACCTTGCCTAGCAAGATTGTTGTTTCTGTCTTCACTCTGTCCCCCTCCCCTGACTCGTTGCGCCTTCAAACACTTTTGTATAGGTGCATTATGAATGCCATATCATTGTATTTGATTTCATATCATATCCTTAACGCATGGGAGGTACAGTGATCTGCTTATTGGGGAAAAAACAACTGCTGGCAGAAAAAGGCTGTAGTCCACAGCACTTGTACTAAACAAATGAAGAATGGCACAAGGCCGCAGGCGTCGGGGGGGAGTGGGTATACTGCCAGTAAACTGCCACTGGAAAGTACAGTTGAGACGAGAGCACGTCCCAGTCACACCATGCCATGAAGTTGCAAAATCACGATTCAAGTCTGAAATTTATTTTGAAGTGGAACAGCCTGACACGTGTTTCGAGCTTTAGCCAGCTCTTCATCTGAGGCTTGACTTGAGAATTGCAAAGGGATCCAATTAGGAGATAGAAAACAGTTGCCAAAGGAAGTTCAGCTCTGATGCTTCGCAAGTGCGGTTATATCTGGGCAAGAACAAAAATCACAACTCAGTTTCAGCGTGCAGTGTTTATTGGGAAATCTGTTCTGGTAATAGCAGCTCATTGAGGGTCAGGCAACGACACACCTGGGCAGTGTCTGTTCATGTGGCACACATTGAGACTGCTTTTTATTATGTCATTGTCTGGCTATTTCTCCATGGGGATTTGTGACATGACATTGTCTCATGGCCAGCAGGGCCTCACTTTAACATTAACTTATTACATGTGTATGTTGGGAGATGGTTGCGGACAGCACTTGTGTTTGAGCAGCTGCCACAATCAAGGATGTGGGCCAGGTGTATGCATTTATTTGTGTTTGCAGGATACATTTTACAGCGGATATTCAGGGCGGTGTCACAATACGGCAGTCAAGGTGCAGGACACACCATCGATGGAGTGATGATGTATCACTATGTCAGCGTCCAGCATGCAGGTGATGTCTGGTCTGGAAGGGGCTGCCTGCAGGGTGGGGTGATGGGGGCTGTCGTGTCCCATGTGGATGGGGCTGCCTGCAAGGTGGGGTGACAGGTGATGGCGGCTGGGGTGTCCCATGTGGAGGGGGCTGCCTGGAGGGTGGGCTGATAGGGGCTGGGGTGGGGGTGTCCCATGTGGAGGGCGCTGTCTGCAGGGTGGGGTGCGGTGGTGTCCCATGTGGAGTGGGCTACCTGCAGGGTGGGGTTATGGGGGCTGGGTTGTTCCATGTGGAGGGGGCTGCCTGCAGGGTGGGGTCACAGGTGATGGGGGCTGGGGTGGTGGTGTCCCGTCAGGAGGGGTCTGCCGGGTGCAGCCAGGGATTGGGCTGAGTTTTCACGCAATTTGGATAGGGTGCAGCCGGGGATCGCGTGGAGTTTTCACGCGATTTGGCTGGGGTGTGGCCAGGGATCGTGCATGGTTTTCACAGGTTTTGGCGTGGGTGCCGTCGGGGATTGCGTGCAGTTTTCACGTGATTTGGCTGTGGTGTGTCCTGGGTGCGTGCTGAGTTTTCATGCGATTTGGCTGGGGTGCGGTCGGGGAACGTGCAGAGTTTTCACGCGATTTGGCTGGGGTGCGGCCGGGGATCGTGCAGGGTTTTCACGCAATTTGGCTGGGGTGCAGCCGGGGAACATGCAGTTTTCACGCGATTTGGCTGGGGTGCTTTCAGGGATCGTGCAGAGTTTTCACGTGATTTTGCTGGGGTGCGGGCGGGGATCGCACTGGATTTTCACGCGATTTCACTAGGGGGGGAGGCTGTATGTTGGCCATGGGATGGCGCGGAGCCTTGCGGCTTGTTAGGCATGGTACTTGCTTTTACTGCACCTAGGGGCGTGTTGGGGGCTCTACTGGCGCAGATTGATTTTCCTTGCATCAAGGCTACTGATGCCTCAGGAAATTCATGAATACGTGTGCAGCGCATTCATTTCTCTGCGCCACGGCTGGCGCACGTTCCTTCTCGCCACATGGTGCTTGCGCCTTTTCTGCGCCACATGAATCAGGCCAATTGTGTGTAGGCGCATTATAAAACCCATTAAATAAATAAATAATTGAATAGACACTTAGTGTCTTTACCATTCCAAGCACACTCACATGAGTGGCACGATTAGGTTAAGCGCCAGATTCACAGAGTGCACCATTACAAAACGCTTCTGTGAATCAGGCCCTACACATCCAAAAAAGTGCCTTTAAAGGAACCAATACAAATGGGGTTCAAAAATACCCATTGGGGAGCATAAAGAAAACCAATCATAGTATTTAAAATTTCAATATGAATTTCCGATACTAAAACACAAGTATACAAGATTAAAACCATTAAGGAACTAAAACAAAAAAAAAAGACACATCAAAGATCATTTCTCTTCCAGACCTAATGATCGCAGTTATTTCTCAATCTAAGCTGAATTTTAATAATTCATCCTCAATTATTTTCCGAAAAACAGACTAACGCAAAAATCAACTTTGTGTGTAAACCCACCATCAATTTATTCCATAGAAAGTCACTCGCATCTACAAAGTCAATGTTAACAAATTTCATTAGATGCGCTGTTCTAGATAACCTAAAGTGAGTACATTCAAGTACAAGATGTTTAAGTGTTTCATTAGGTTCAGCACACCCTCGGAAACGACATGAGCAATCACATTTATTATACGGGATACACCTCCAATGTTTTACCCGTTTCCTTGTGTGATATTGATTTAATCTGAATCGCATGTATTGCGAGCGAGCATGTTTAAATGGAAACATAACAATATATGTACCATTCAAATCCCTTTTTTTTTTGGAAATGATGGGTACTCCGCATAAGTAGAATAATAGTTCATGGATTCAAGAGAATTACACCAGTCAGACTCAAACAAGTTTCAAGTCTGTATAACCCCAAACCTGGGCAATGCAACAATTGAAGGTGTTGGACCTAGTTGTAAATACCAAACTCGCCCTTGCACGCTCTTAAACAAGTACCCAATGACTGTTTAATGGCGTTCAAACAAAGCAACTACGTTTAAAACTGTGTGACTGCATACGAAACATGAAAAATATAGACCAATATTATATATATATATTGATTTCATTTTTGGATGGCAAAGAATAAAGTTGCCCTATGGTTAACACTGCAACGCTATGTATGAGGCTGTATAACCTGCAACACTATGTACGATGTGTTAGGCAGAAACCTGTGCAGTTCCCTCTGGGACCACTGCAAAAGATTTAAGACTACAGGTGTTTGGCAGTAAACCCACTTGGTAGCAGTCTGTACCACACAGATTCACTTGGTAGCTGTGGCTGAGCAGTCAGACTTCCCTCAGGAAGAGTTAGGCAGTATACAGAGTATTCACAATAGGTCAAAAGAACACAGTAGAACAAGCAAACACTGACCAAAGCTTGGTGTAAAAGAGATATAATTATTTATTTAAAACCACATCTAGTAACACACACAGGCACTAATATTAAGCTGTTCAAAAACACGGTCACTAAAAGATATACACTCCCTTAAAAGAATATTAGACAAGTCTTAAGTAAAGCCCCACTTATTTTAAGACAGCGGTGAGCGCTTAACGCAGATGGCACTCTAATAATTCGTTTTAAAAGGGAGAGAAAAGCAGAGTATAAATTGAAACAGATCCCAACACTTTCACAAGAACACAACAAGATAGGCAGAGTCAAACCGTGAAGTTAGAGTTCAGAAGGCCGGATCCACTTTAAGAGGATCAGAACGAAATGTGTCCAAGGTCACACGGTTGAAAAGTGCATAAATGTCTCAAAAAGGTTCAGAAAGAGTTGGACCAAAAGAAAGGGACCAGTTAGAGGGTCAAGGCGGCCAGCCCAGTCCAGAAGGTTAAGGGATTATTATTACCTTGTAGCAATCTTTAGAAAGGGAGGCCTGGCGGACATGGTACCTTAAAGTGGTGAGAATACTCCAGCGGGGGCAGTTGTTCCTGGCAGCGGATGCAAGTCGGTGCTTCGTCCGGGGGAAGAGAGGATCTCGTCGGGGAGGAAGACAGGAGTCCGTTGCACTGCCAGGGAAGAGACCAGCCGCGGAGTTCCCAGTTAAAAGGAGCGGTCCTTTAGTTTGTGGTCCAGTGGTAAGTGGCTATCCGGTTGCCGGGGTGCTTGGCACGGGCAATTCGACCACAAGACGTCCTGGGATGCGAGAAAAAGAAGGTAAACTGGTTGTGCCCACCAGTCAGGGGAAGAAGACTCTCCAGCAGGGAGATCTTCTCTGTCGTCGGGAAGTGGTGAGTCGGTTCCGCAGGGCTCCACCGGTGGTGTCTTCGTAGCAGGTCCGCTCAGCTTCTCCCTCGTCGGATTCTCAGGTCCTGTGGCGACTTCTGAAGTCCCAGTCCCCAAAGCCCTGCTTTTATGCAGCACACCCCCATTCACTCAGCCTAGCTGTCACTCAAACATGCTAAGTGGTGAGCCGGCTGGCTCACCACTTGGGCCAATCACACAAAAGTGCGACTTGAGTTACCAAGGTAACTCAGTCCAGGGTGCCTAAACTCCCTCCCACAACCCCTGTGGTACCCAGACAGAGTGGCACCACTTTTGGAGGCTTCTGTGGAGAAGCCCGCCAAAAGTGGAACAAAGGGCTCGACTTGGGTTGGAGTCACAGAAGAGAACACAAACGCCATTTTAGAATCGAGTCCTGGCAAAAAATACCAACCGGCGAATTAACATTAAATAAATAAACCGGCGGTATGTTCGAGGCTATGAGAATTAAATAATTAAAGTTGGTAGCCTCGAACAATGGGAAAATCCCATTGGGATATATTCGCGGTCGAATATAAAAAGTAGTATCCACTGCCACCAGCCAAAACTCGATCAGGGGGGACGGAGACGTGCCCCCTCGACTAACAGACCACGGGGCAATCGAATTGCCCCAACCAGTACGTCCACAATCCACAATATGATGGTTTGTACTGGTTTCTGTTCATAATTTGGGACTAGTAAATCCAATGGTGACTTTACATGCCCTGGGGGAAAGTAGTCAGTCCCAGGGTATGGAGTCTATGGTGGGGTGTCACTATGACACTCCTGTGTCACTGCACGGAGGGTGCTGTGTAACACACATAGTAAAAACACATGAGACCCTATGGAGTAAAGGACCCCATAACCCATAAAACACATTAACAGTCAAAGGAACACCATAAATCATGTCCAAGAGTGGGAAAAAGAGTCTCACTCTTGGCAGGAGAGAAAAAAAAACTCCAGAAATCCAGCAAAGCTGCTGGGGGACTCACTAGGTTAGGAAATTCAGCCTAAACAGAGAATTCTCCCTAACACGAGGCATGAGAACCATGAAATACAAGAATCAATGTTTACGGATATATTTATTTCTATTACCGAAGACAAAGCATACCAGATGTGAAGAGTGCTGAAGGGTGCCCGCAGGGTGCTTGAATAGTGTGGAAACAGTATAAATGGAGACCCTGGTTGCATTTTACGGGTGTACACTATCGGAGTAGAGGCAGGGAGTGCAAATACATTAATTCCTATATGTCTGATATATGGCTGCTGGGGAGGAAAGATTATGAAACCGTTTGGAGTACAAGAGACTGTCTATTTATTACTAGGAACGTGTGTGGCTATGCAAATGGTATCCGAGGTGCCAAGCAGGAGAAGCGCACCCCCAGGTGTATAGAAAGGGAGGACCTGTCATACTGGCCTGAGGTTACACATTCCAATTGATGTCTTCGTTAAGCCCTGATATGTGGCTGCTGGTCAGGAACATTAATCTTTGTTCCCATCGCTCCATGGATTTGAAAGTATAATAGTGCACCAACATGGGCAGAACATGTCATCTGCCACGTGTTGTGCTTCCTGAAAGTGGGCTACCAAAGGAGCATTGATGTTACCTGATTTTACGCAGCTCCTATGTTGTGAAATTTTGGTTTTGATTTTCCTGGAAGTCATTCCTATGTATCTCTTTTTACAAGGACATTCTATAATATAAATCACCATTTTGGAATTACAATTGGAGAGGCTTCGTTGTATACAAGGTCGAGGGAGACCTATCGCTACAATTTTGGTACTCGCAGTGAACTAACATGTACTACATTGATAACATGGAACGAGACCGGAAGATCGAGCCATCCCCCCTCGAGTAGAGTGGGAGACCTGCCTGTAAGATTTTTTAATGTCAGAGCGTACTAAGGTGTCTTTGAGGTTCTGACTCCTTTTAAACGTGAACATTGGCCAAATGCGTAAAAGATGCCAATATCTTCCTATACATTTTCTAATCATCTAGGATAGATTTGTGTAGGTCGATACACATACCAGCCTCTGCTCGTTCTAGATTTTGTTTATAGGTTGTAACAAAACATTGCAAGGAATCTTTCTTTCTCTCATATCGCCCTCACTTCTCGTTCCTGTCGCTTTCATCTTCACAACATCTGCAAAGCTTGTCTGTTTCTCACCTTTCAAGCATCTAAACTTTTAATCTCCTCATTGATCTATTCCTGACTTTTCAATTGTTCTACCCCTCTATTTGTTCTTCCCAGATCTCGTCTTGCCCCTTTAAGATCAGTCTTTAACTTTTCCATCCGTCTATTGTGTCTTTTTCCCTATCGGGACTCTATTGGCACTATCTCCTCTTCTCTCGTCATACTTGTTTGGCTGCCCTTCCACTCTCAACTTAAATTCAACTTCCTTTGCTGTGTTTTCAAATCTTTCTATGGTCTCGCTCCTAACTATCTGACTATATTCCTCCTCGCCCTCTCCGGCCCTCTTCCCACTTTAGACTCCTGGTTCCTGGCCCCCCCCCCCCTTGTGCTCACTCTCGTTTTCGATCATTTAAATTTCTTGCTCCTCTCTACTGGAATGTATGTTCTCCCTCTTTCTCTTTGTTACATCCCTGTCTATTCTATCTTCCATGGCTCCCTAAAAACATACCTGCTTCAACATCCCTGAGTGATCGTCTTCTGGATTTAACTGCCTACTCAATTTTATTGTACCGTGTTCAGTTTTAATGTTCAGCGCTTTGGTTTAAGGCGCTCTATAAAAGACAAATAAAATACAAATACAAACATGCAACCTACCCAGCCTTCTGAGGATCGCCAGAACAAACTCTGAAGCTTCCCACAAATAGCTGAGACATTCGTCAAGCTGGTAGGCAACAGCAACAAAGGTGGCTCCCGCATGGACCTCTGTCCCCAGGATATACAGAAATCAATCCCCACAAAAGGAACCTTTTCAACCAATCACTAGTACCAAGATCATTAAAATAGGCATACATCAAGCCACTCCTCAAGGACACAGCAGGAAATGTGGAGGACCTCTCTAACTACAGACCCATCTCAAACATCCCTTACCCAGGAAAACGACTCGAAACATACGTCTACAGAATAACACAAGAATTAATAGAAGAACACATACTGCTGGATCAATCACAAGTAGGCGTCAGACCAATGAGAGGAACGGAAATGGCACTTCTCTCAATCTGGGACGATCTAAAGACTAATGCAAACTCGGACAAAAGCACAGCTCAGATACTCCTCGATCTCTCTGCAGCATTTGATACAGTCAACCATGACATCCTAATCGGGAGATTGGAAGAAATAGGAATCACCAACCTACCCCTACGATGGATAAAATCCTTACTAACAAACAGAACAGAAACTGTATGAATCAAGCCTGTCAAATCAACGCAAAGAGAATCCACCTCTGGAGTATCACAAGGATCCTCCTTATCCCCATGGTTTTCAACATATACCTTGCACCACTAATCAAGCTCATTTAAAAACACAGCCTCACATGCTACAACTATGCTGATGATTGATACACAGATCGTATACTAGGATACACAGGAAGGAAACACAGCAGTGGTAGACTGCCTACAAGAACTCTATGGCTGGATGAACACCAACAGCCTCAAACTCAACCCGGGCAAAACAGAAATAACGAACACATCCAAAAGCGGAGAAAACAACCACTACATCCCCTGGCCGACGGAACCTGGAACAGCACTGACTCCATCGACGATACTATGGACATTTTTGCATTCTTTACTTTTTTTTAATGTACAGATTTTGAACTTTAATTTAAAGTGTGTATGTGCACAATACAACTGTTCAATATGATTTATTTTCTTACCTCACACTCATTGTTTCTCACAGGTTTTTTTGCAGTGTGCCCGTTTGTTAATCCGTTTGGCGTCCCTGGTTCTGACCATCGTTGTTCATTTGTGTGGTTACTTGCATGCCTGTGTCATGTTTGCTATCCATTTGCGTGGTAAATATACACATGTGGCTGACCGGTGGAGGAGTGTGAAGGGTGAGTTTTGGTGTGCAGCGTACAATGCCATTTGCTTTGACATGTGTAGCATCACTGTGTATTGGCCCTCACTGTGTTTGTGAGCGAGGTGGGTGGGGTGACTGGGAGTGTTACATGTTCAAGATATTGGCACATGATTTGCTTGGTGCTGTGTAACAGACGTTGTGCTTTCCCCTTCACCTGCATGTGTTTGTGCAGTTATCATTGTCTATGGTGTTGGTCTGCCTTTTGCACTGCCATGCAATATTGGCATTACTTTGGATTTATACATTGGCAGACCAATGTAGCAGTCTCGGTGCGTGGCACACTGTCTAAATGCCATGTACTCAATCAGGACTCAAGTCATTCCTCTTTGCTTGTGCTTTCTGTCCTCCTCTACCCTGCTGAACCTCTGTCTGAATCTGCACTGGTCACCTGGCTAACTTCTGACCTTGGGCCAAGGTCCCCTCGCCTGCCATTTGCACATCTGCACTGCCTTCCTGGCATCCCCCACACTTGGACTGTTTTTCTGATTTCAAGTAAGTTCAAGCCACTGCGGTAGCCTTGGAACCGCCTCCCATGTGCCCCCTGTACGTGATTCATGTTGTCAGGGATTCTTCTTACCTTCATTATAGTATTGGTGAACTCTCCATCCTGCTTGACTCACTGCAAGTCTTTATCTTACTAATGTCTTTCTCCTCTTCCTTTGACAGTTGTTGCGGTACCAACATGTGTGAATCACTCCACTGAAGGGATCGAGGCTTCAAGGTACGGTAAGTATAGGTTTTGTTTCTGTATGATCGTTAGCAGGTAATTTTCATGTTAACTACCCTTGTTCTTTCTGTCTTTCAGGCGCCGGATGCAGAGCCACGTTCCGGACCGAACCGCAGGTGTGGGAGGATGTAGTGCGTCTTCCGCTGCGAGTGGCAGATGAGGATCTTAAGTGTGAACTGGCTCATGTAAGCAGAGATGTAGCGATCGCAAGCGTGAGCTGATCCAGGTAAGCGAAGATGGAGTGGGTGTTGCAGTGGGCGCTGCTGACAAGGATAAACTGGCTCAGGTGAGTGAAGATGTAGCGGTCGTTGCAGCGGGAGTAACAGGTAAGTATGACATGGATAAGCTGTTCCGGAGCAGGTGGGCCTTGGATGCTGAGCGTCAGTGAGCGCGTGCTGCTGCTTGGAAGCAGAACAACGTGAAACATGGGTTGCTGGAAAGGCGTGGCTTAAATAGCCGGCCCCGCCCAAGGATACAGCCACACCCTAAACACTGGACCGTATGTAGGGGTTTCAATCCCGATTTCTACCTGCCATGTTGAATCACCAAGGAAACTGTACTGACGCACCTTAGCATGTCTCATGAGCCTGGCGCCAAAAGCGCCAAGACTGGGTCCAGGTGGGCCCTTTTCCATGTTTGAGGAAGTTTATAACCTGCCCATGTTTCCCATATCGTGTCATGGCTCCTAGTGTTGTCTTGGGGCAACACTGGACTGTGACACCCATCCACCTTCCCCACTTCCATTGCACTTGCGCCATCTCAATGTCACCTTGCCTAGCAAGATTGTTGTTTCTGTCTTCACTCTGTCCCCCTCCCCTGACTCGTTGCGCCTTCAAACACTTTTGTATAGGTGCATTATGAATGCCATATCATTGTATTTGATTTCATATCATATCCTTAACGCATGGGAGGTACAGTGATCTGCTTATTGGGGAAAAAACAACTGCTGGCAGAAAAAGGCTGTAGTCCACAGCACTTGTACTAAACAAATGAAGAATGGCACAAGGCCGCAGGCGTCGGGGGGGAGTGGGTATACTGCCAGTAAACTGCCACTGGAAAGTACAGTTGAGACGAGAGCACGTCCCAGTCACACCATGCCATGAAGTTGCAAAATCACGATTCAAGTCTGAAATTTATTTTGAAGTGGAACAGCCTGACACGTGTTTCGAGCTTTAGCCAGCTCTTCATCTGAGGCTTGACTTGAGAATTGCAAAGGGATCCAATTAGGAGATAGAAAACAGTTGCCAAAGGAAGTTCAGCTCTGATGCTTCGCAAGTGCGGTTATATCTGGGCAAGAACAAAAATCACAACTCAGTTTCAGCGTGCAGTGTTTATTGGGAAATCTGTTCTGGTAATAGCAGCTCATTGAGGGTCAGGCAACGACACACCTGGGCAGTGTCTGTTCATGTGGCACACATTGAGACTGCTTTTTATTATGTCATTGTCTGGCTATTTCTCCATGGGGATTTGTGACATGACATTGTCTCATGGCCAGCAGGGCCTCACTTTAACATTAACTTATTACATGTGTATGTTGGGAGATGGTTGCGGACAGCACTTGTGTTTGAGCAGCTGCCACAATCAAGGATGTGGGCCAGGTGTATGCATTTATTTGTGTTTGCAGGATACATTTTACAGCGGATATTCAGGGCAGTGTCACAATACGGCAGTCAAGGTGCAGGACACACCATCGATGGAGTGATGATGTATCACTATGTCAGCGTCCAGCATGCAGGTGATGTCTGGTCTGGAAGGGGCTGCCTGCAGGGTGGGGTGATGGGGGCTGTCGTGTCCCATGTGGATGGGGCTGCCTGCAAGGTGGGGTGACAGGTGATGGCGGCTGGGGTGTCCCATGTGGAGGGGGCTGCCTGGAGGGTGGGCTGATAGGGGCTGGGGTGGGGGTGTCCCATGTGGAGGGCGCTGTCTGCAGGGTGGGGTGCGGTGGTGTCCCATGTGGAGTGGGCTACCTGCAGGGTGGGGTTATGGGGGCTGGGTTGTTCCATGTGGAGGGGGCTGCCTGCAGGGTGGGGTCACAGGTGATGGGGGCTGGGGTGGTGGTGTCCCGTCAGGAGGGGTCTGCCGGGTGCAGCCAGGGATTGGGCTGAGTTTTCACGCAATTTGGATAGGGTGCAGCCGGGGATCGCGTGGAGTTTTCACGCGATTTGGCTGGGGTGTGGCCAGGGATCGTGCATGGTTTTCACAGGTTTTGGCGTGGGTGCCGTCGGGGATTGCGTGCAGTTTTCACGTGATTTGGCTGTGGTGTGTCCTGGGTGCGTGCTGAGTTTTCATGCGATTTGGCTGGGGTGCGGTCGGGGAACGTGCAGAGTTTTCACGCGATTTGGCTGGGGTGCGGCCGGGGATCGTGCAGGGTTTTCACGCAATTTGGCTGGGGTGCAGCCGGGGAACATGCAGTTTTCACGCGATTTGGCTGGGGTGCTTTCAGGGATCGTGCAGAGTTTTCACGTGATTTTGCTGGGGTGCGGGCGGGGATCGCACTGGATTTTCACGCGATTTCACTAGGGGGGGAGGCTGTATGTTGGCCATGGGATGGCGCGGAGCCTTGCGGCTTGTTAGGCATGGTACTTGCTTTTACTGCACCTAGGGGCGTGTTGGGGGCTCTACTGGCGCAGATTGATTTTCCTTGCATCAAGGCTACTGATGCCTCAGGAAATTCATGAATACGTGTGCAGCGCATTCATTTCTCTGCGCCACGGCTGGCGCACGTTCCTTCTCGCCACATGGTGCTTGCGCCTTTTCTGCGCCACATGAATCAGGCCAATTGTGTGTAGGCGCATTATAAAACCCATTAAATAAATAAATAATTGAATAGACACTTAGTGTCTTTACCATTCCAAGCACACTCACATGAGTGGCACGATTAGGTTAAGCGCCAGATTCACAGAGTGCACCATTACAAAACGCTTCTGTGAATCAGGCCCTACACATCCAAAAAAGTGCCTTTAAAGGAACCAATACAAATGGGGTTCAAAAATACCCATTGGGGAGCATAAAGAAAACCAATCATAGTATTTAAAATTTCAATATGAATTTCCGATACTAAAACACAAGTATACAAGATTAAAACCATTAAGGAACTAAAACAAAAAAAAAAGACACATCAAAGATCATTTCTCTTCCAGACCTAATGATCGCAGTTATTTCTCAATCTAAGCTGAATTTTAATAATTCATCCTCAATTATTTTCCGAAAAACAGACTAACGCAAAAATCAACTTTGTGTGTAAACCCACCATCAATTTATTCCATAGAAAGTCACTCGCATCTACAAAGTCAATGTTAACAAATTTCATTAGATGCGCTGTTCTAGATAACCTAAAGTGAGTACATTCAAGTACAAGATGTTTAAGTGTTTCATTAGGTTCAGCACACCCTCGGAAACGACATGAGCAATCACATTTATTATACGGGATACACCTCCAATGTTTTACCCGTTTCCTTGTGTGATATTGATTTAATCTGAATCGCATGTATTGCGAGCGAGCATGTTTAAATGGAAACATAACAATATATGTACCATTCAAATCCCTTTTTTTTTTGGAAATGATGGGTACTCCGCATAAGTAGAATAATAGTTCATGGATTCAAGAGAATTACACCAGTCAGACTCAAACAAGTTTCAAGTCTGTATAACCCCAAACCTGGGCAATGCAACAATTGAAGGTGTTAACTCGCCCTTGCACGCGCTTAAACAAGTACCCAATGACTGTTTAATGGCGTTCAAACAAAGCAACTACGTTTAAAACTGTGTGACTGCATACGAAACATGAAAAATATAGACCAATATTATATATATATATTGATTTCATTTTTGGATGGCAAAGAATAAAGTTGCCCTATGGTTAACACTGCAACGCTATGTATGAGGCTGTATAACCTGCAACACTATGTACGATGTGTTAGGCAGAAACCTGTGCAGTTCCCTCTGGGACCACTGCAAAAGATTTAAGACTACAGGTGTTTGGCAGTAAACCCACTTGGTAGCAGTCTGTACCACACAGATTCACTTGGTAGCTGTGGCTGAGCAGTCAGACTTCCCTCAGGAAGAGTTAGGCAGTATACAGAGTATTCACAATAGGTCAAAAGAACACAGTAGAACAAGCAAACACTGACCAAAGCTTGGTGTAAAAGAGATATAATTATTTATTTAAAACCACATCTAGTAACACACACAGGCACTAATATTAAGCTGTTCAAAAACACGGTCACTAAAAGATATACACTCCCTTAAAAGAATATTAGACAAGTCTTAAGTAAAGCCCCACTTATTTTAAGACAGCGGTGAGCGCTTAACGCAGATGGCACTCTAATAATTCGTTTTAAAAGGGAGAGAAAAGCAGAGTATAAATTGAAACAGATCCCAACACTTTCACAAGAACACAACAAGATAGGCAGAGTCAAACCGTGAAGTTAGAGTTCAGAAGGCCGGATCCACTTTAAGAGGATCAGAACGAAATGTGTCCAAGGTCACACGGTTGAAAAGTGCATAAATGTCTCAAAAAGGTTCAGAAAGAGTTGGACCAAAAGAAAGGGACCAGTTAGAGGGTCAAGGCGGCCAGCCCAGTCCAGAAGGTTAAGGGATTATTATTACCTTGTAGCAATCTTTAGAAAGGGAGGCCTGGCGGACATGGTACCTTAAAGTGGTGAGAATACTCCAGCGGGGGCAGTTGTTCCTGGCAGCGGATGCAAGTCGGTGCTTCGTCCGGGGGAAGAGAGGATCTCGTCGGGGAGGAAGACAGGAGTCCGTTGCACTGCCAGGGAAGAGACCAGCCGCGGAGTTCCCAGTTAAAAGGAGCGGTCCTTTAGTTTGTGGTCCAGTGGTAAGTGGCTATCCGGTTGCCGGGGTGCTTGGCACGGGCAATTCGACCACAAGACGTCCTGGGATGCGAGAAAAAGAAGGTAAACTGGTTGTGCCCACCAGTCAGGGGAAGAAGACTCTCCAGCAGGGAGATCTTCTCTGTCGTCGGGAAGTGGTGAGTCGGTTCCGCAGGGCTCCACCGGTGGTGTCTTCGTAGCAGGTCCGCTCAGCTTCTCCCTCGTCGGATTCTCAGGTCCTGTGGCGACTTCTGAAGTCCCAGTCCCCAAAGCCCTGCTTTTATGCAGCACACCCCCATTCACTCAGCCTAGCTGTCACTCAAACATGCTAAGTGGTGAGCCGGCTGGCTCACCACTTGGGCCAATCACACAAAAGTGCGACTTGAGTTACCAAGGTAACTCAGTCCAGGGTGCCTAAACCCCCTCCCACAACCCCTGTGGTACCCAGACAGAGTGGCACCACTTTTGGAGGCTTCTGTGGAGAAGCCCGCCAAAAGTGGAACAAAGGGCTCGACTTGGGTTGGAGTCACAGAAGAGAACACAAACGCCATTTTAGAATCGAGTCCTGGCAAAAAATACCAACCGGCGAATTAACATTAAATAAATAAACCGGCGGTATGTTCGAGGCTATGAGAATTAAATAATTAAAGTTGGTAGCCTCGAACAATGGGAAAATCCCATTGGGATATATTCGCGGTCGAATATAAAAAGTAGTATCCACTGCCACCAGCCAAAACTCGATCAGGGGGGACGGAGACGTGCCCCCTCGACTAACAGACCACGGGGCAATCGAATTGCCCCAACCAGTACGTCCACAATCCACAATATGATGGTTTGTACTGGTTTCTGTTCATAATTTGGGACTAGTAAATCCAATGGTGACTTTACATGCCCTGGGGGAAAGTAGTCAATCCCAGGGTATGGAGTCTATGGTGGGGTGTCACTATGACACTCCTGTGTCACTGCACGGAGGGTGCTGTGTAACACACATAGTAAAAACACATGAGACCCTATGGAGTAAAGGACCCCATAACCCATAAAACACATTAACAGTCAAAGGAACACCATAAATCATGTCCAAGAGTGGGAAAAAGAGTCTCACTCTTGGCAGGAGAGAAAAAAAAACTCCAGAAATCCAGCAAAGCTGCTGGGGGACTCACTAGGTTAGGAAATTCAGCCTAAACAGAGAATTCTCCCTAACACGAGGCATGAGAACCATGAAATACAAGAATCAATGTTTACGGATATATTTATTTCTATTACCGAAGACAAAGCATACCAGATGTGAAGAGTGCTGAAGGGTGCCCGCAGGGTGCTTGAATAGTGTGGAAACAGTATAAATGGAGACCCTGGTTGCATTTTACGGGTGTACACTATCGGAGTAGAGGCAGGGAGTGCAAATACATTAATTCCTATATGTCTGATATATGGCTGCTGGGGAGGAAAGATTATGAAACCGTTTGGAGTACAAGAGACTGTCTATTTATTACTAGGAACGTGTGTGGCTATGCAAATGGTATCCGAGGTGCCAAGCAGGAGAAGCGCACCCCCAGGTGTATAGAAAGGGAGGACCTGTCATACTGGCCTGAGGTTACACATTCCAATTGATGTCTTCGTTAAGCCCTGATATGTGGCTGCTGGTCAGGAACATTAATCTTTGTTCCCATCGCTCCATGGATTTGAAAATATAATAGTGCACCAACATGGGCAGAACATGTCATCTGCCACGTGTTGTGCTTCCTGAAAGTGGGCTACCAAAGGAGCATTGATGTTACCTGATTTTACGCAGCTCCTATGTTGTGAAATTTTGGTTTTGATTTTCCTGGAAGTCATTCCTATGTATCTCTTTTTACAAGGACATTCTATAATATAAATCACCATTTTGGAATTACAATTGGAGAGGCTTCGTTGTATACAAGGTCGAGGGAGACCTATCGCTACAATTTTGGTACTCGCAGTGAACTAACATGTACTACATTGATAACATGGAACGAGACCGGAAGATCGAGCCATCCCCCCTCGAGTAGAGTGGGAGACCTGCCTGTAAGATTTTTTAATGTCAGAGCGTACTAAGGTGTCTTTGAGGTTCTGACTCCTTTTAAACGTGAACATTGGCCAAATGCGTAAAAGATGCCAATATCTTCCTATACATTTTCTAATCATCTAGGATAGATTTGTGTAGGTCGATACACATACCAGCCTCTGCTCGTTCTAGATTTTGTTTATAGGTTGTAACAAAACATTGCAAGGAATCTTTCTTTCTCTCATATCGCCCTCACTTCTCGTTCCTGTCGCTTTCATCTTCACAACATCTGCAAAGCTTGTCTGTTTCTCACCTTTCAAGCATCTAAACTTTTAATCTCCTCATTGATCTATTCCTGACTTTTCAATTGTTCTACCCCTCTATTTGTTCTTCCCAGATCTCGTCTTGCCCCTTTAAGATCAGTCTTTAACTTTTCCATCCGTCTATTGTGTCTTTTTCCCTATCGGGACTCTATTGGCACTATCTCCTCTTCTCTCGTCATACTTGTTTGGCTGCCCTTCCACTCTCAACTTAAATTCAACTTCCTTTGCTGTGTTTTCAAATCTTTCTATGGTCTCGCTCCTAACTATCTGACTATATTCCTCCTCGCCCTCTCCGGCCCTCTTCCCACTTTAGACTCCTGGTTCCTGGCCCCCCCCCCCTTGTGCTCACTCTCGTTTTCGATCATTTAAATTTCTTGCTCCTCTCTACTGGAATGTATGTTCTCCCTCTTTCTCTTTGTTACATCCCTGTCTATTCTATCTTCCATGGCTCCCTAAAAACATACCTGCTTCAACATCCCTGAGTGATCGTCTTCTGGATTTAACTGCCTACTCAATTTTATTGTACCGTGTTCAGTTTTAATGTTCAGCGCTTTGGTTTAAGGCGCTCTATAAAAGACAAATAAAATACAAATACAAACATGCAACCTACCCAGCCTTCTGAGGATCGCCAGAACAAACTCTGAAGCTTCCCACAAATAGCTGAGACATTCGTCAAGCTGGTAGGCAACAGCAACAAAGGTGGCTCCCGCATGGACCTCTGTCCCCAGGATATACAGAAATCAATCCCCACAAAAGGAACCTTTTCAACCAATCACTAGTACCAAGATCATTAAAATAGGCATACATCAAGCCACTCCTCAAGGACACAGCAGGAAATGTGGAGGACCTCTCTAACTACAGACCCATCTCAAACATCCCTTACCCAGGAAAACGACTCGAAACATACGTCTACAGAATAACACAAGAATTAATAGAAGAACACATACTGCTGGATCAATCACAAGTAGGCGTCAGACCAATGAGAGGAACGGAAATGGCACTTCTCTCAATCTGGGACGATCTAAAGACTAATGCAAACTCGGACAAAAGCACAGCTCAGATACTCCTCGATCTCTCTGCAGCATTTGATACAGTCAACCATGACATCCTAATCGGGAGATTGGAAGAAATAGGAATCACCAACCTACCCCTACGATGGATAAAATCCTTACTAACAAACAGAACAGAAACTGTATGAATCAAGCCTGTCAAATCAACGCAAAGAGAATCCACCTCTGGAGTATCACAAGGATCCTCCTTATCCCCATGGTTTTCAACATATACCTTGCACCACTAATCAAGCTCATTTAAAAACACAGCCTCACATGCTACAACTATGCTGATGATTGATACACAGATCGTATACTAGGATACACAGGAAGGAAACACAGCAGTGGTAGACTGCCTACAAGAACTCTATGGCTGGATGAACACCAACAGCCTCAAACTCAACCCGGGCAAAACAGAAATAATGAACACATCCAAAAGCGGAGAAAACAACCACTACATCCCCTAGCCGACGGAACCTGGAACAGCACTGACTCCATCGACGATACTAAAAAACCTGGGAGTCTTAATGGACAACGATCTAACTCTTAAGCCACAAGTAAATGCCATAACCAAGAAATGCTTCTTCCTCCTACATGTGGTAAAAAGGATCCTATCATTAATTTCCTTCACCCACAAAACACCATCATCGCACTCATGTCCAGAGTCGACTACGCCACCTATACCTAGGAATGCAGAACGACTATTAAAGAAATACCAGCGCTTCCAAAACGCTGAGGCCAGACTCCTGCTTAAACTACCACGAAGAGAACACATTACTCCAGCACTGAAAATGCTTCACTGGTTACCAATAAAACCGTGAATAAAGTTCAAAACAATGTGTATAACGCACAGAACAATACACGACCAAGGAGCAGAGTTCCCAAAGGAGAAAATAACTGTCTACCACTCCGATCAACAAGACCACTCCGATCAAGCAATGACATTCGCTTAGAAACAAAACCATAAAATAAATAGAAATTCGGAGGATCGCCTTTCTCTCACCTGGCAGCAATAACCTGGAATGACCTACCAAAAAATATACGCAACACAAGGGATCATTTGGGATTCAGGAAACTACTGGGAGAAACCTGAAGGTGTCTCACTCACTAGTTCCCAGGGATCGGTCATCCAGGTAGCCAGTAACACGGCCATCGCTATTGGATCCAGTTCCTTGGGGTGGACCAGTAAGGGAGGATCACCTGGATGAAGGGTCACGGGGAGTAGAAGTGGGATACCAAAGGTTGAGACGCAGTATCCCCTTCCTTGTGACACCTTTCCCCCATCCTGCCTTGCAGGATATGTAGAAACTCTACTACCCCCCCTTTTCCAAGAGAAACACTTTCTCACAGCATGAACAACGGACTAATACCCGAGCCGTTTACCTGACAAGTCCCAACACAAGGGTCAGGCAGAGTCAGGCAATTACCGACAACTACACACACCTGACTATCCTTTCCCTTCCCTTCCCCATGGGACGCACGAGGAAGCAGCCATTCCAGGACGGCAGTTCAAACGGAGGAGAAGGGTGGTGTGACCTGAAAGGACGTCAAGGAGTCATTTGCCCTTACCCGTTTCAAACCAGACCCGCAAAGCCTCTGATGAAAACATAAGACCGAAAATAGCAGATGGCAGGTGGTGCGACGGATGTCAGCGATACATGCCACCCTCCTGCACTGATTGCCATGGCAGGGAGACGAGGTGGCCATCGTGGTACTGTCCTTGACTCCAGCAACAAAGGAATCGCCAACGTGTTCAGCACAGCCGTTGAGTCAGAAGAAGTTGATAGTCAACCAGACAATGTTATGCTCAAAGTTGCAGTGGCAACGTTAAGAGGATAAGACGACAAGAGGTCTTTTGTGAACAAACTTAGTACTAGAGACAGAGTGGTCCAGCGCCATGTCAGCCCTCAGTCGGAGGTCTCCGGCTGGTACCCCTGTATTGAACAAAGAGACTTATAGAACAATTGCAGGGAAAGTAACTACAGGTACCAATAGGCCATAGGGAAGGCCAGTCTAAGGTGTCATACATGTGTGAAGCCCAATCCCTTGTACAATCGAAAGTCCATGACAAATTGCGGAAATCTTGATATTGTGAACTTGCACTTTCCATGAGCCAACAGAGTGACCCAGCGAGAAGTGATTGCCAACTTTAAACAGAGACTCCTGAAGGGCGAAGTGTTTTGGAGCCTGGGCGAGGGAGACCTAATATGAACATTGTTCGATTGTTCAAAAAGACATCAAGACTTATGATTATTATAGAAGACAAGAAAGCTAAGCAAAGGGAACTATGTTACTGGGGCAAATGTGAACCCGACTGAGGGATGCCTACGAATTCATTGTGGTGAAAGAATTGTTTGAAGCCTGACTGGGGGCTGAGACCCAGACTTGGGTAAAGGAAGAACTGAAGGGGTCTAGAATGACTTTCTTTTGAACTGTATTTAAAATGGCAATGTGAAACTGACAGAGGGATGCCAGGAGAAAGCTATGGGAAGTGTATCCCGCATGGTGTTAAAACACCTTTGAATATTGTGATGACAAGTGTGAACCCGACTGAAGGATGTCCACAGTGAGTGATTGGTCTGAGCACAACTGAGGGAAGCTGACGACAGAGAAAAGGATCGGAGCCCAGCTGAGGAGGCTCCAATGATGAAGGGCAATCACCTGACGAAAAGGTTAACAGAAGGAACCTTTTTATTTTGTTGTTTTGGCATATAAGGCCCTCTAAAGCAAGAGACTATATGCATGAGAAGAGACTTGGGCACAGAAGGCCCTGATACTGAGAAAAGGAACTGTTAACTCTTGTCAGAGAAGTCCAGCAATGTGCTGTGCTCGAGAGTCCCACCTTGTCCTGTGATAAAAACGTGGGGAAGGGAGACCCCGGCTATAACATTCTGACTTATCTTTTTTGTCAACACTTCTTTCATTTCTTAAGAACATTATCCCCCACTAGCATAGCGGTAAGGGTTGGCAATAGGTTTTCTTAGTATAGGCCTTTTTCTTAGACTAGACTGCACTAGGACTGTATTATTATTATTTGATGGTCGTAGCTTGCTCCCATCTCAGATTTAGTTTCAGATTAGGCGTTTATCTCACCCACTTTACAGTTAAATAAACACCCTTGAACTGTGATCACTTGTGCCCATCTTACTTTGATGCCATGCTTTTCTTACACTACTCAAAACTTGGCTCTTTGCTCCAGAACCAGAAGGGAAAGACTAGGAAGCAAGCACCCAACGAAAAACAAGAACCTTAAGGGGTAACCCATGACCCTAAGTTGATTTCCCCTAACCGCAGGGTGGGGAGGGACAACGGAACAACCCTTGCCCACATAGGAAACATAGGTAGGCAAGGACCCCAAAGGTCGGTTAGGGAGTGATCAGAAGCCTCTATTCCAATCATAGTAAGGGATAAAAAACATGTTCTCGTTGGAGATCTTCAAAGACCAGCCTAATGAAAGATAAGGAGATTGAGGAGTTTAAAGAGCTTACTACCCAAGACCGTATAAAAAGAATGAAGAAAGATCTTAGCAAATTTAGACATGGGGCAGCTTTTCCGTATTCTGAGGAAAATTACAAAGTGGAACCACAGATGATAGGGAATACATCCATCAATAGAAAAGTACGATTCAGAGGTACACCATACAGCTCAAGTAGCGATAATAATACAGACTCATCAGCTGAAAATCCAATGGGGACCGCAGGACAAAATATGGGAAATAATACAGAAAGACAGAGAAGATGATTTCTAAGGGGTCATGCCTCTGATCAATCTTTTCTAGACAGAGGCAGGGGCAAGGGCATAGGACACAGACTAGGCCAGAAAGGGCAACCTCAAGAGACACGGGTGATGAGAAGTGGACTAGGGTCGTTGAAAATCTTTCAGCGCATATCCTCACTTCGGATGAAACCATGGTGTTGCAGAAAGGGTGAGGCTATGTGATCACCATTGTGGATTACCCTTTCAATTTTGCATTGAATTTCAACAGTTCAGGCGTAAATTAAGGTTAAAAGAATTTTTCGCTGATTGCACCGATGATCTGCCAGAAAATGGCACAGATTTTTGCGTAGCTTCTATGTTTACTCCCCCCCTTGTCTTCCATGTCAGCAGAGATCAAGGTTTTTCAGAAGAGAGCTATTAAGGACATCTCGGCTCTCAGCAATAATGATAAGGGGGAGCCATAGTCATATAGGACATGCAATATTATATAGAGGAAATCTGAATAATTCTGCAAGCTATAAAATTCGTACTCCCACGGAAGAGCTTCAAGAACAGATCAAGCAAGTCCAACGGGCAGAAGAATGTGGCATCATCTCCACCCAAGAAGCACAGTTTCTTACTCCCAATAATGTGCTGACTCCTACCTTCTGCACAGTTCCCAAAATCCATAAGGGTATAGTGCCACCCCCTGGCCACCCTATCGTGTCTGGGAATGGGTCCATTTTGGAACTCTTGTCCCAATATGGGGATTTATTTCTTTAACAAAAAATATCCACCATGCAATCTTTCATCAAGGACACCACACACACCATCTCTTTCATAGAAGGGTTTCCCTTTGATTCTATTCAACACACACTGTGATGAATTTGAGGGCGTCCTCAATTCTTTCCCCATATATCCTCCACCCAGGAGGCCAGGGAAAGGCCTTCGCTACAAGATCCTGACCCTGGGGGTGGATATGCGAGGGAGGATCACCTGGGTGGAGGAGACTTGGGGAGTGGGGATGAGGCATCCTTAGGTGAGACACAGTATTCCCCCATTCCCCTTTCACCATGAGTCCAATGTCCCCCAAGGCTTTATAGGCTATTGACAATCCCTTTTCTATTTTTCTCATAAATAATTTCCCAATAAACACCAGTTTGCTACTGGGACGACAAAGAGACCAACTAGAGAAATACATCCAAGAGCAATGCAGGACTCCAGAGTCAGTAATGAACTGTCTAGTTCTTTTTGGACCAATCAACCTGGTGGTGAAAATGGAGGCAGCTGTGGAAGCAGGTCTACGGACTGCTGGACGAAAGCAGACCTCTCATAGAAGGCAGCGTGGTAGACAGTGCTCGGGAACCCCTGAAGATGCAGAATGTATGCAGCAAGAAGCAAAGGTTGAAGGAAGCTGGAGGCCGGTGGCAGACCGCGAAAAGGGAACCGGCATGACCAGGCGAAGCTGGAAAGTGAGGCCCGAGCTGCGAGAGATGCATCGGAGGTGTGAGCGAAGCCATGGAGAGCCGCTGGGGAGACTGAGCAAGGCGCTGCACGAAAGAGAGCTTGTGGTGGCTGAAAGCCTCGCTGGAACACCATAAGCTCCGACCGGCGAGTCAACCTAGGAAAGGGGACACCGGGACAGCAGGCGAGTATGCAAAGTATTCAATGAATGTTGATTTGAATGAAAACAAGTACTTTTTGAATACTGATCCGAATGAAAATGAAAGTAAGCACATTTTGAATACCGATCTGATTGAAAGCAAGTTTTTTTAACTTCTTTATTCAAGGAACTGTGTAATTTGTGAAAACAAACTTTTCCAAACAAGTATTGGCAAGAGCCATAAAAATATAATGAACTGTGTAACTTGAATGAACAAGCATTGGCAAGAGGCAGGAGAGTATGAGAAAGTAAAACAAGTGAATGGTGGCAAAACAACTAATGATAAAGCATCATTAGGATATGAAATGAGAAAGAAACAAACTCCACTGTAAAGCTGAATCAGTGGCAACGTGCATATCAAGAAGCAGCAAATAAGGTGTATTGGTTGCGTGACCTGTAATGAGTGGACCATGTGGTCCAACAACTATGCTCAGACTGAGTGCACCCATCTATGGAAAAGCCACTGAAAGCCACATGAAGAAGCTTGTGTTTGGATAGAAATGAAATCTTGTGTGATCTGAAATTAAGGAACTACACTATATGAAACTGCTGAAAAGTAACCAAACCACAAGACCAAGGAAGTGTCCTAACATATTGTGCTGTTTTGTAAAGGTGAAAGACTTGAAAGTTTGGGGAAGGGAACCCCCTGGCATTGTGAACTATTTTGAACGTGGGGAAGGGAAAAATTTAACAAACCAAGAGCTGAAAAAAGCTCTGAACTTTTATTTGAACACTACTTATTTTGATGCCGACATCCCTACACATTATATACAATTAGATTTGAGGGCAACTATAGGTTTTGGACACAGACAGACATTTGATTTGGAATTCCTGACACAGACTATCCTTAGCTTTATTTTGGTAGGGAAATCCCACCTTAGTATAGGGCAAGTTAGGCCTTTTTCCAACCCTACGTTTGATTTAATAAAAGTTTATAGTCCAAACTATATTCAGCTGTCTGTGTCTACTTCATGATGCCTTCACAACTCTTGTGTGTATGGACATAGAGACACTCTACACTAATGTAACCTGAGCTAAGGATTCTGGAAATAATATCGTACCACTTGGAAGAAGAGTTTCATGAGCACACAGATGACACTCACTGAAAAAAAAAATCAGGTTTCAGGATACTTTATATCATCAAAAGGAAGGCACAGCCAGGGGCTCTAGGGTGGCCCCTAATCTGCCTCATTTATACCTTGACCATTTGGAATTAACATAGATTTACCCCATTGATAATGAATATCATCGTCACATTGAACTGTGCAAGCAGTTTACTGACAAAGTCTTTGTGATCTGGGATGGTCCAAAAGAAAAAAGAGCATAGTTTATAACATGGCCCAATGCTCAGGACCCTCAATTATTCTTTACCTATGTTACTAGTTTTAGTGAAATATAATTCCTTGATATCTGCATATTTTGCAAAGACAATCTCAAATTGAGACCCTACAGCAGACCCACAGGCACCAATGCCCTCCTCAATTTTCATTGCTTTCACCCCAGGTCTCTTCGAGATAATCTGCCATTTAGTCAGTACATACAACTTAGACATAATAGAGCTAAAATTGCAGATTTTGAATATGCAGCTATGAAACTTGCCAGGGAACTGCAGGCTAAACAATACCCTAAGAAATGTGTCAGACAAGCCAGAAAAAAAGCATCTATCATTCATAGGGAAGTCTTTTAACAACTTAAAAACAAAATCCAGAGACCGCGTGAAGAAGCTGCTCCATCTCAAGCCGTTGGGCCTATGATATTTGTTCTCCCCCCGGTTGGAGTGCAGGCTAACCGGCACCATCCCAGAGCATTTGTGCCCCCATCCTAGGCAGACCTGGAGGAGCAGAAGGTTGTGGCGACCCAGAGAGCCCGAGCAGTGTGAAGGGCAAGGCCTCGCGCGAGGCTCGGAGTACATCAGCAACCCCCCCCTACACGACCAACAGAGGGGAAGCGAGCTGTGGGCAGAGGGTGGGAACAGTGACCCGGGACATCCAGGGCTGTGTGTGGGACCCCGCGCAGTCTCAGGTTAAGAGACAGGCACGCAGAGACTGTACCCCAAGGAGCTGAGGAAGACTCTGAAACATTTGGTGGCAATCTGACCGCACAACAAACCTTGCGTAGGAGAGGGAGAGACTGTTCTGTTGTGGAGGAGGGGGGACACGGACCGTGACGAGCTGGCCCCCGGCCCGTGCCAACGTGGTGTCTCGCTGTGCTGGCCCAACGACAGGAGCGAGAACGCAGACGACTCCCCCTGCTGCTGAGGAGGATGGAGTCAGGGCACCGACAGAAGTTGTAGGAACCCAGAGGACCGGTGGCCCGTAAATTGAAGAGCAGCAGCCCCGGACGGCGCACGGACCAAAAGAGAAGGAGCAGATACCCAGGAGCCGGAGGAGCTCGGGCAGAGCAGTAAAGAAGACCGGACAGTAGAAGCCTACATGTGCCCGTGGAGTGCCTGAAGCTAAGAGACTCCCGGGAGTCTCAGTACCCACAGGTGAGGCCCTGGGCGGGGACTGAAAGGGGGGAAAAGACTTTACAACCCGGGCCCGGAGGGTGAAAACTGTACTTAAAAGCACGTTGGGGAGCAGCACCACACAGCGGGAGACCTCCGGAGGAAGACAGAGCAGTAAAGGCCCCAGAGGTAATGTAACCCGGGCCATGGGGGTGAAATCCAACCGGGAAGGCCAACCTGAAGCGGAAAAGAGGTACCAGGCCCTGACCCGGCGCTGAAACCACACCTCAGCTGTGAAAAGAGACAGACATACACAGGCGAAAGGATAGAGGAGGCCTCATGGACAGTGGAGGACATTGGGGAGGCTGAAGGGCCCAGCACTACCCTAGGAGTTCAAAAGGAGGCAATAACAAAAGGAAGGCAACCGCCCCTGCCTGGAGAGCACAAACTGAAAACAGTGGGCCAGCGGGTTTGGCTGCAGATCCACCCGGTATAGTTGAGGTAATTTGTGAAGTCAACCACGGATCAGGGACCCAGAGGGTGGTGAGAAGACCTAGAGAGACATAACCATTCCCAGCCTTGAGGGAAGAGTGTTTGACCCCCAGACTGAAACCAGAGGTGGGCCACACTCAGCAGACAGGCCTTGCAGTCGTCCTGGAGGGACCACAGGAGCAGCTTGGACACACAAGGGGGGTCCCCACAGGGTTCCTATCGCTACAATGCTTCCGGCGAGGAACAAGGAGTGACCCAACTAAAACCCACCCTGACCAATACTGGATGGAGGCCGGGAAAGGTGCACCTGCACCGATCTTGACCAGAGAGGACCTGAGAGATATATTTCAGGAGATTAAAGCGATCAGGACCGACATTCAGGCATCCATTTGTGATCTCAGAGCGCAGGGTTGATAAACTCGAGCACAAGATGGAAGGGATGGAGAACAATCTACAGGTAGACCTCCTCAACATGAAATATGAGGCTCGTCTGGCAGACCTGGAAATGCGGGAGGAAGAAACCTTGCTGAAGCTGGATGATTTGGAGAACAGAGAGCGGCGTAACAATCTACGCATCCTTTGAGTTCGAGAGCAGAAGGGAGAGTCCGCAACGGAGGTGGGACGGAAGGTACAAGGACTGATCAACCAGCTGTTTGCCCTGGAGGGGGGCAAGAAGGTACAATTGGAAAGAGCACACAGAGGTGGCGGTGGTAAAGGCCCAAGGTCTCTAGTGGTCCGCTTCCTCAGATATAGGGAGAAGATTGAGGCGCTTGAAAAGGCAAAGCGCCTGGGGACCTTCTAGTACGAAAGCGACACAATCAGTGTATTCCAGGACCTCTCGGGACTGACTGTCAAACCGCAGAGACTGCCACCCACTCACGCAGTGGCTGACCGACAAAGGCCTTCCGTATCACTGGTCCTTCCCCTTTGCCCTGTCATTTGAACGGGGAGAAGTGGACTATTGTGTGACCAGTGGTAAGGAGGCACAGCAAGTGCTCCAGGTTCTCAAAGGCAAAGACATGACGGAGGGCCAGGAAGGAGCAGAGGCTCCACCCTTGTAACTGCGAGGCCCGGTGGGCCTGCAGAGCTCAAAAAAGAAAATGCTGGGTGGCAGGAAATTTAAGAAGCTGAATACTCTGTTGCAGAAGGGGACCGGAGACCAGTAATGAAGGAAGGGGAGTGTAAGCTTGCTCAAGGACAGGGACTGATACGTGGGCAGGGATAGCACAGGGGGAGGTGAGAGGTTATGGGAGACAACAGAAGAGGCGGACCATCGTCCCTAGTGGCACACCTTAGGGTGGGCGTCTCGCATACGACACCGTTCACAGTACAGGGAAAAGGGAGGGGGCGGGGTGGGAATTGGAATTACAGAATGGAAAGGCAAACTTAAGTACGTATGGAGAGTTCTTTACTAAGTGAGATCGAGTGGTTATGAGGGGGAGCCATGTTTCCAAATGATGCACGTTGAGAAAGGGGGCCGGGCAGAGGTGTTCAAGATGGGATCTTTGAATGTTAAGGGCCTGAACTCAACCACCAAACGCACATTGTTGGGTAAGGAATTGCAGAACTGTGATCTGGGCGTGCTGTTGGTGCAGGAAACACGGATGGTTTGTGGGGAGGAAAGACATATCCCAGGCGCCCATATTGGGCAGGTTTTCTGGGCCTCCTCAAGACGGGAGGGGTGGGGGTAATCTTCAACCAGAGAATGAGAATTGTGGACCATGTGGTTTGGAAATGGGCTGACGGAAGGGCTCTGGTGGTTTCAGGGACTATAGAGGGCTCACATTTGACCATTGCATCTATATATTGCTCAAATGGGGTACAAATGCAGTTCCTGCGGGAAGCCATGGGGGAGATACTCAACAGGTCTGAGAGCCTACTCCTCGTAGGGGGAGACTTTAATATGTGGGCAGACGGGAATTGGACCACAGTGGTGGGCAGGCTGCCCCAGGAGGGGGGGTGTGGGGGTGGGCTAAGACAATCAGAAGGTAGATTTTTGGACTATGTGTCAGATAAGGGATTGGTTGACATGTGGCGGCATTGTCATCCGGCATAAAAGGGCTTTACTTTTTTTTCCCTCCACCCACGGATCCAGAACGAGGATCGACTATTGGTTTATGCACAAGCAGCATGCCGGTAGGGTTATCAGTTGTGACTACCTCCCGCTAAATTGGTCAGATCATTATATGGTTGAAATGGGCATAACTGACAGGTCTGAAACCCCAGGGAATCCCTATGGCGGTGCAACAATGTCCTTCTGAAGGACTCTCTTTTTGCGGAGGAAGTGAAAGCTACGATTGAGGAATTCTTCCGACAATGACACGGGGGAGGTTGGAAAGGGTAGGGTGTGGGACGTGGCAAAAGCGACATGGAGGGGCCTCCTCATTCGAAAAGGTGCCCCCAAAAAGAGAATTAGGGCCCTGCTAGCTGGGAAACTCAGGAGGGAGGTCCGTACACTAGAAAGCCAAGCTCGACCAGTCGACACGGGAGTCCCTCAAGGAGCATGTCTATCCGCCCTCCTGTTCAATCTCTACCTGATCACCCTCCCACCAATAATTCGTTCACACAACATCCTATGTTACAACTACGCCGACGACACTCAACTAATTCTAAAATTCCTGAACTCGAAACCCAACTCCCAACCCGACCTGGCATCCTGCCTCCTTAACATAGAGCGCTGGATGACCCAAAGCCACCTCTTGTTAAACCCCTCCAAAACAGAAATCATGGTCTGCGGCAACTCCGACCTTCTTCCGCACCCACTACCCTGCCCACCCGCCATGGGCAACTCACCGACACCCTCCAAAACAGTGAAAAATCTTGGATGCACCCTCGACTCCGACCTAACACTCTCGCGCCAAGTCAACAATGTCTCAAAGTCCTGCCACTACCACCTTAAAACCCTTAGGCGCGTCTTTCCATACCTCTCATTTCCCAACAGAGTCTCCGCTGTCCAATCAATCGTTACATCCAGACTGGACTACGGAAACCCCCTATACCTCGAAATCCATTCCTGTTAGGCAGAAACCTGTGCAGTTCCCTTAGGGAACACTGCAAAAGATTTAGGACTACAGGTGTTAGCAATAAACCCACTTGGCAGCAGTCTGTACCACCCAGATTTACCTGGTAGCTGTGGCTGAGCAGTCAGACTTCTCTCAAGGAGAGTTAGGCAGTATGCAAAGTATACACAATAGGCACTCAGACACACCAATACAAGCAAACACTGACCAGAGCTTTGGTATCAAAGTATATAATTATTTATTTAAAAACACACTGTTTGAAACACTCCAGCACTCTTGTTGTAAAATATTCTAAACACAGTTACTATTGTAATATATACACCCCTTTTTCCTTATCAGATAAGTCTCAGTAAAACGCCACTTATTTTCATACAGAGGTGAGCGCTTAACTAGATGGCACTCCAATAAGTTTGTGAGAAAGGGAGGGAAAAAGACAGAATAGGGAAAGGTACACCACTCTAATATTCAGGAACACTGTTAGCAAGGCAGAAGAGCAAAAGTCACTGGTTAGCCAAAGTCCAAAGGCTGGGCCCACTCTTAGAGAGAGCAGAGCACAAATGCGCCCATGATCACACAGTTACACTAAGCTTAGAAAGTCTTGCAGAGAGTTCAAAAAGAGTTTAGAGAGGCTTAGGAAAGTTTAGCCAGGGTGTCCCAGGCTAACCCAGGTTCGAAAGCCGGGGGCTAAATCTACCCCGTACAGTCGGTAGCAAGGGAAGCCAGGCGGGACACGCTACCTTAAGTGGGAAGGATCCTCCAGCGGTGGCAGTTGTTCCTGGCAGTGGGTGCAAGTCGCGTCGTCGTCCAGGGGAAGAGAAGATCTCGACTTGGAGGAAAGATGAAGGTCGTTGCACTGCCAGGGAAGAAACCAGCCGCAGAGTTTTCCGGTTAAAGGTGGTACCTTTTGTTCGCGGTCGTGGTAAAACGTGGTATCCCGGTTGCCGGGGTGCTTGGCACAGGCAAGGCGGCCACGAGGTACGTTGGGAAGGCGAAAAGACGGTGAAACTGGTTATCCCCACCAGTCAAAGGAAGAAGACTCTCCGGCGGGAGATCTCCTCTGTCGTTGGGAAAAGTGGTGAGACGGTCCAGCAGGGGTCCACCGGTGGTGGCATCGTGGCAGGTCAGCTCAGCTTCTCCCTCGTCGGATTCTTAGGTCCTGTGGCGACTTCTGAAGTTCCAGTCCCCAAAGCCCTGCTTTTATGCAGAAAACCCCCATTCACTCAGCCTAGCTGTCACTCAAACATGCTAAGTGGTGAGCCGGTCGGCTCACCACTTGGGCCAATCAGGACGGAGTGCGACTTGAGTTGCCTGGGCAACTCAGTCCAGGGTGCCTAAATCCCCCTCCACCCCTCCTAAGTACCCCAGACAGAATGGCACCACTTCTGTGGAGAAGCCTGCCAAAAAGTGGAACAAAGGGCTCGACTTGGGTTGGAGTCACAGAAGAGAACACAAACGCCATTTTAGAATCAAGTTTTGGCAAAAAACACCAACCGGAGAATTAATATCAATTAAATAAACCGGCGGTATGTTCGAGGCTACCATAAATAATTAAATAAAGATAGTAGCCTAAAACAATGGGAGATCCCATAGGAAAATATTTGCGGTTGAATATAAAAAGTAGTATCCACTGGCACCAGCCAAAACTCGATCAGGGGGGTCGGAGACATGCCCCCTCGACTAACAGACCCTGGGGCAATTGAATTGCCCCAGCCAGTACGTCCACAATATGATGGTTTGTACTGGTTCTGTTCAGAATTTAAGACTAGCAAAGTCAATGGTGACTTTACATGCCCTGGGAGACAGTAGTCAGTCTCAGGGTATGGAGTCTATACTGTGGGGTCACTATGACACCCCTGTGTTACTGCACTGAGGGTGCTGTGTAACACACATCACAAAAACACATGAAGCCCTATGGGGTAAAAGACCCCATAGCCCATTAAACACATCTAGATTCAAAGAAACACACTCAAATCATGTCCAATAGTGAGGGTAAAAGAGTCTCACTCTTGGCAGGAGAAATAAATAAACCCCAAAAATTTAGCAAAGCTGCTGGGGGACTCACTAGGTTAGGAAATTCAGCCTAAACAGAGAATTCTCCCTAACAATGCCTACCAACTGAATAAACTCCAAATAGCACAAAATGCAGCGGCCAAAATGCTACTTGCGCTCAGTCGAAGAGACCACATATCCCCAGCGCTTAAAACACTGCACTGGCTTCCAGTAGCCCGTAGGGTGGCTTTCAAAACCTTATGCCTCTCCCATCGAGCACTACATAAAACTGGACCGCAATATCTCCAAGACAAACTAATACCTTATCATCCCACTCGCACCCTAAGATCAAGCTCAGCCGGCCTCCTAGTAATTCCCAAGACAAACTCAGTCAGGCTAGGCGGATCATCATTCTCTGCCCAGGCTCTAACCCTGTGGAACTCACTCCCACCCCACATCCGCCTAACTGAGGACCTAACATCCTTCCGCAAACTACTGAAAACCTGGCTCTTCCCATAAAACCAATCTAGCATCATCACAATAATACCGACCCATCAAACTACCTGAAGCGAGAAATGACAGCTAAATAAACTCGAATGTAAACTAGAAAGACAAACAGGCCTAAACGAGTAAAGTAGATCAAAACAGTGAAACAGAAAATAGGAATAAGTCATTGAGAAACTTAGGAGATCTGAACCGATGAAAGGGACATAATGAATGAGAAGGGAATACAGTGAATGACATAAATGAAATAGTTAGAATGGATGAAGCTTACAGAACAGACGAATACACTAAGTGGAAGCGTGTATGAGTGGAAGAACAGACGACTAGAAAGATCAAATGAGTATGATGACCGGATGAATCAGTTGAGCATAATAATGCCAATCAGTATGAAGAATGGTTGGGTGTATAGAGCGGCCAAGCATATTGAGTTGATGAGTATGTGTAGAATTAACGACCACGCAAATAAAGAGAAGCAAACAAAACGCAAAAGCGCATAGAACTCAACCGGAAAGAGCAAGAGGGCGAGGGCGTAGAACTTTATGGAACGGACAAACGTATAGACGTGATGAACATTCGGCCAGTCGAACGTGTGAGAGCGAACGAACAAGTAGAGAGGACGAGCATGGGGACCGGATGAGCATGAAGAGCGGATGAGCGTGGAGAACGGATGAACGTAAAGAACGGACGAACATTGAGAGCGGATGATCGTAGAGTGCGGATGAGCGCGAAGATCGAATGTGCGCTGAGATCGGATGAGCATGGAGAGCGGATGGGCATGGAGAGCGGGTGAGCGGATGAGACTGGAGAGCGGATGAGACTGGAAAGCGGATGAGACTGGAAAGCGGATGAGACTGGAAAGCGGATGAGACTGGAAAGCGGATGAGACTGGAAAGCGGATGAGACTGGAAAGCGGATGAGACTGGAAAGCGGATGAGACTGGAAAGCGGATGAGTCTGGATAGCGGATGAGTGTGGAGAGCGGATGAGTGTGGAGAGCGGATGAGTGGGGAGAGCGGATGAGTGTGGAGAGTGGATGAGTGTGGAGAGCGGATGAGTGTGGAGAGCGGATGAATGTAGAGAGCGGAGGAGCGTGGAGAGCAGTTGATAGTCAACAACGTCTGAATGTGGAAAACGCAGAAGCGAGTGTGGAGAGCGACTGAATGCGAAGTACGCAGAGACTTATGATGCAGTTGAATATGAAGAGTGACCGGATGAGTGTGGAGAGCGGATGAGTGTGGAGAGCGGATGAGCGTGGAGAGCGGATGAGCGTGGAGAGTGGATGAGCGTGGAGAGTGGATGAGCGCTGATGAGCATGGAGAGCAGATGAGCGGAGTATCATGGAGAGCGGAGGAGCATGGAGAGCGGAGGAGCGTGGAGAGCAGTTGATAGTGAACAACATCTGAATGTGGAAAGCACAGAAGCGAGTGTGGAGAGCGACCGAATGTGAAGAATGCAGAGATGTATGATGCAGTTGAGTGTGGAGAGCGACCGAGTGTGGAGAGCGACCGAGTGTGGAGAGCGGATGAGTGTGGGGAGCCGATAATAGCGGAGGACTGTGGAGAGTGGAGGAGTGTGGAGAGCGGAGGAGTGTAGAGAGCGGAGGAGTGTAGAGAGCGGAGGAGTGTGGGGAGCAGATGAGTGTGGAGAGCGGATGAGCGTGGGGAGCGGATGAGCGTGGGGAGCTGATGAGCGTGGAGAGCAGATGAATGTGGAGAGCGATTGAGTGAGGAGAGCGGTCGAGTGCGGAGAGCGGTTGAATGTGGGGAGCGGAAGAGAGCGGAGGAGTGTGGAGAGCGGAGGAAGGTGGAGAATGGATGAGTGTCGAGAGCGGATGAGTGTGGAGAGCAGATGAGCGAGGAGCAGATGAGCGAGGAGCGGATGAGTGTGGAGAGCAGATGAGTGTCGAGAGCGGATGAGTGTCGAGAGCGGATGAGTGTCGAGAGCGGATGAGTGTCGAGAGCGGATGAATGAGGAGAGCGAAAAAGCGAATGTGTAGTGTGGATGAGCGTATGGAGCGGAGGTCTATATGGAGCGAATGAGTGTTTGAGCAGATGAGCACGTAAGCAGACAAAAGTACAAGCGCGGGGTAGACTGGTGTGCATGCGCAAGAAGGACAGGATTGCATTCGGATGGAACACACGAGAGCATGTGTGAAGCACACTGGAGAATGAAGGTCAGACTTGAGCTCGCAACGTGAACCAGAGCACATGAATAAGACGTGAATGTGTAGGACAATCGAACATCTGAAATGAACAAAAATGCATAGACGGACCTGCCCACACGTAACAGCGTGACATACTTAATATGCTTTGGAATGAAGGAAACACTTGAAAACATACATCATACCACACCCCACGCTTGCTCTCTCCCTTACACCACCACTCATCTAGAACACAGAGATACTATGACACCATTCGGTATAACTGTTCTCATATCTACATCTCCCGCTTACTCCACATCACTCTAAGTAAACATTGCTGGTTTCACACCCCCAGCCAGGCGTTCTCCTCAGGCCTAACGCAGCCACACTCGTTCTGGATAAAGCCGACCAGAGCGAACACATACTCCTGATCTCTCAAGCACCACACCTACAGCTAAGAAGCAGCTACCACTTGAATTCTGCACCAGCTGCACACATACCTGGTGCGCACACGCACTTTTGGACTCTCTCTACTGACCTGAACTTCGGTTCCCAAGGGCGTTCAACCGACCAGCGCCTTCAGACCATACCAATGGTATATAAGGCGCTATATAAATGCAAAATAACATAACCTAACATAACATAACAGAAGGCAAGGGTGAGAGAGAGAGGGAGGAAGATCTTAAATTGGCGAGGGAGAAGCAGCGGAAACTGAGAGACCTAGAAATGGGTATGGTGCTGGCTAGTTTGCAGTTTCTGAAACAAAGATATTATGAAAAGGGGGACAAGGCATTGCTGGAAGCTAGACTGCAGAGCCAAAGGTCGGAGCAATGGGTTTCTGGGGTTAGGGATGCAGGGGGGCGGCTACACTTCTTATCTGGGGAGGTGACGCACACATTTGCCACATTTTATGAGCATCTCTAGGGAAGAGAGGGAGGGGTGGAAGAGGAAGATCTGGACAGCTATCTAGTGGAGGTACCCTTGCTGAGCCTCCGGAGTATGGAGAGCACTGAACTGGAAAAACACATTTCCCAAGAGGAAGTGTTGAAAGCAATAGCTGTGCTAAAGTTGGGTAAGGCCCCGGAGGAGGACGGGTACACAGCCGGGATTTCTAAGACCTTCGCGGGGTCACTCGCGCGGCACTTGGCAGGCCTATTTAATAACATCATGGCCACGGGGAGGCCCCCCCCCTTCCTTTGGAAGGGCATTAATTACAGTCCTACAAAAAGCAGGCAAAGATCCAGAGAGTTGTAAGTCATACTGGCCCATCTCCCTACTTAACGTAGATGCAAAGATTTTCACCAGCGTCCTCGCCACACGAATGGAGGGGCTCATGCCGAAATTAATCCACTCAGATGAGATGAGATTTGTTCAAGGTCGGCACGGACCGACACCCTGCGCAAAACGCTACACCTAATGGGGGACGCAGCGAGGGGAGAGGGGAATCCAATGTTAGTTGCCTTGGACGGCGAGAAGGCTTTCAATCGCGTCGACTGGAGTTTCCTATATGGAGTACTGAAGAAATGTGGGTTTGGTGAGGGGATGCAGAGGGGGATCCGCGCATTTTACTCAGCCCCGACGGCTAGGGTCACAGTCAATGGGAGATTGTCAGGGCTCACTGCATTACAAAGGGGGACGAGGCAAGGTTGCCCCCTTTTGCCTCTCCCGTTTGCTCTAACGATGAGGTCCTAGCGGAGCACCTGAGGATGTCCCCACGGGTGGAGGGCATTAAGGTGGGCAGTAGAGTTTTCAAATTAGGTCTCTATCCAGACAGTGTCATGCTGATGAACCCCTACGAGTGTGTCCCCGCGGCCCTGGCAATAATTGAGGAGTACGGGAGGTTCCCTGGTTTCAGGGTGAATAGAGGAAAGTCAGTACTGTTTCCCTTCGCCTCGGATGTCTTTAGGGAGGTAGATGTGCTTAGGCCCCTGGGATTGCAAATTCAGCTGGATAGTGTGAAATACCTAGGTGTCAATATTGTTAGACCAGGAGAGGACCTGGGCCTTGCCAACTACCCCTCTCTGTTCAATAAGCTGTTCTCAGAGATGAGTACCTGGGGAAAAGGGCAGCTGTCAGGGATGAGGAGGCTCAAAGCTATAAAAATGAACCTCCTCCCGAGAGTACTATACTTGTTTCAGATGTTGCTAATTCGTGCCCCGGAAACACTTTTGAAAGAAGCTATGTCACGTATTTGGAAGTTCCTCTGGCAGGGTCGGATATGGGACGCTAATATTGCTGAAAGACCAGCGAGGCGCAGGGCTTCTGGATTTGCTGATGTACTATAGAGCAATGCATTGGTTTCACATCTGAGGGAGGACTCGGGGAGGCAATGGGTATATCTGGAAAACCAATACTTGCTCCCGGCAACAATGGGGGAATGGCTCTGGGTCCCGAGGGGTAGACTCCTGAGGCGAATTCGGGATCATCCAATCCTGAGGGTTCATTGGGAAGTTCTAAGTATGGGAGGAAAAAGGGAGGGGATTACCACCTGGCCTTCCCGGATGAGCCATATCTGGGCCCCACCGATCCGAGACACGATACCCGAGATTGAATGGTACCAGTCATAGTTTGAAGGAGGGCATACCAGGGTGGGGCAATTGTGGAAAGGAGGGGGTTTCATAGGTATTCAGGACTTGGAAGAGACCTTATGGGTGGGCAAAATATTGGTGCTACTGTACCTCAGGCTTAAAGGGATATTCACAGCAGAAAAGTGGAAGGAGCTTATTCAGAGTGACCTCACGCCTGTCGAGAAGGTTCTTGATGGACATACGGAAATGAAAGGCCTCATCTCACGTCTCTATGGGCCCTGTTGGAACACAAGAGGTGGCTATACAGGGACCTCGGGCAAGATGGGAAAGGAACTTGGAGATGGAACTGGGGGGGACCTTTGGCAGCTGATGTGTAGAAGGGCCTGCAAAACATCTATATCGTGCCAGTACAAGTTGCACGCCATGAAATTGTTACATCGATGGCAATATGATCCGATGCATTTGTCCAAAATCTTCCCCCACGGTGGATCCCCATTGTTGGCACGGTTGCGGTACCAGGGCTGATTACTGGTACATGTGGTGGGGCGGCCCTAGGGTGCAGATGTACTGGTCCGAGGTCCTGGGATGGATCAAGGATGCGGGAAGAGGGGAGTTCACGTTGGACCCCATGTTGGTATGTTTGCATTAGAGAGGCGGGAGGTCCAGTGGCACATCCTCTCACCACTGGTACTCTTTCTTCTTCTGGCGGAGCATGCATGTCACGCCAGATTCTGGAAAAGGATGACCCTCCCCACAGTAAAAGAGTGGTCCGACATGGCAAAAGATATATTCTTAATGGAAAAGATCATTGCAGCGATCCATGGAGGGAGTGCATCCATGGAAATTGAGTGGTTACGAACAGTAATCATTAGGGGTGCACCATGGAACATTATAAGAAGGGAATTGAAAGTGCAGAGACCTCTCAGACTTTAACGGAAGGATAGGGGCATAGTTTTAACACCAAGTTGCCAAAGGAGGAGTTTAGCTGATGGGAAGGGGGAAGTGGGCGAGGGTGGGGAGTTAAAGAGGGAGCAAGTCATGTTATTTGAATTGCTTGTAGAGGGTTGATCCGTCAGGTTGTTCTGTTTTACCCAATGCTTGACTGTGGTTAAAACCAATAAAAAAAAAATCCCCACCGAGCAGAGGCTGGTATGTGTATCAACCTATACAAATCTATCCTATAAGGTTAAAACATGTATAGGTACACATTGGCATCTGTTCTGCAATGGGCCTTTAGCCCTGTCCAAAACGTTGCTTGCATTTAAAAGGAGTCAGAACATCAAAGACACCTTAATATGCTCTGACATAGAGTGGTCTCCCACTCTTCCAGAGACATGGGGGATGGCACGAACTTCTGGTCACGTTCCATGAAGTCCATGTAGTACATGCCAGTTCACTACACGCACCAAAACAGTAGACTTAGGTCTTTCTCAATATTCAATTCAACGAAGCCTCACCAACTTAAATTCCAAAATGATGATTTATGTTATAGAATGTCCTTATAAAAAAGATAAATAGGAATAACTTCCAGGAAAATCAAAAATCTGAATTTCAGAACATAGAAGCTGCATATGATCAGGTAACAGCAATGCTCCTTTAGTAGCCCACTTTCAGGAAGAAGCGCAACACATGCTCTGGACAGTGTTGGTGTAATGTTATACTTTCAAATCCATGGAACAATGGGAACAAAGAACAATTTTCCTGACTAACAGCCACATATCAGGGCTTAACGAAGACATCATTTCGAATGTGTAACCTCAGGCCAGTGTGACAGGTCTTCCCTTTCTATTTATTTATTTGCATTTATATAGAGCGCACACAGCCCGGGGGCATCGAGGCGCCGTTACAAGATGTCTTAGTTACACATAGTTACATTATACAGAATTGTGGGCTCTGGGTTCAATTAGCCCATACTTACAGGTATAAATTGAGATTTTTAGGTAGGAGACTGGGTTACATAGGCCCCTAGCTAAGTTTATCTGACAGTGAGTGAATAAATACATGTATAGTCCTTACAAGTCGTTCTTAGTCAGTAGGCAACTTGTGTTGGTAGTCGAAGATCCGGTGGCTATTTGTGGCAGTATGAGGCAGGTAGTTCATGCGAACAGTCTTGTTTTAATTCCTTTACGGAAGAATAGATAAGAGGGTTCTGCTCTGAGGGTCCGTGGCAGGGAGTTCCAGTGCTTGGAAGCAATGAACGGGAAGCTTGCACCCCCTCCTCTGGCACGTTAGATTCTAGGAACGGCCAGTAGGTTGGTATAAGGTGCTCTTGTAGGTCTGGGTGTGTTGTGTAGGGTGGCTCTGTGTGAAAGGTATGAGGGTGCTTGGTGATGTATGCATTTGTGCATGATTGCAAGGGTTTTGAAGAGGATGCGCTGGCGAACAGGCAGCCAATGCGCTTGTTGCCTGGCTGCTGTAATGTGTTCCCTTTTGGGGATGGAAAAGGCAGCGCTCAGGTTGTTATTTTGTATAGTTTGGAGTTTATCCAAGTTTTTCGCCGAAGTTCCTGTGAATATGGCATTACAGTATGTCCAGCCTGGAGAGTATTAAGGCTCTGGCAATGGCTAGGCAGTTTTTGGTGGAGAGCAAAAGCTTTGCTGCATTGAGAGGTTTGGAGTAGTATGCTGCCGAGGTGGCGATTGCGCTAACTTGTCTGGCCATAGTTAGGTTCGCATCTAGATAGACTCCTAGGGTTTTGAATGATTGGGATGCAGGGATGATGGTGTTGTCAATGGAGAAGGATAGGTACTGGTCATCAAGTTTGATGAGAGTCCATTGGGGCTAGTAGTAGTAGTTCTGTCTTGTCCCCGTTGAGGCAGAGCCAGTTTTCTGCCATTGATGTGTGGATCGTATTGTAAATGGAATTAATGGTTTTAGAGTCAGTCTGATAGTTACCAGACAAGGGAATGAGGACTTGAGTGTCGTCTGCATAGTTGGTGTACATGATGCAGAGCGAGTCAAGTAGGTTGAACAGGGAAATGGTGAATATGTTGTATAGAGTGGGGGAGAGGCAAGAGCCCTGCGGGACTCCAAATTAGATGGTGGCTGGGGTTGCGGCTGTTTGGTCGGAGAAGACGTGCATAACTCTTTCTTGAAGGAATTATGTGATCCAAGTGATTGCCTTTGTTGAGAATAAGGCTGAAGTGGTGAGGTGCTGAGACAGTAGTTTGTGATCCACCAGGGGGTGCACCTCTCCTGCTTGGCACCTCGGATACCATTAGCATAGGCCACACACGTTCCTAGTAATACATGGACACTCTCTTGTACTCTTACTGGTTTCATAAGCTTCTCCCCCCAGCAGCCACATATCAGACATTTAGGAATGAATGTATTTGCACTCTTTCACCTCTACTCTGGTAGTGTACACCCGCAGGATGCAACCAGGGTCTCCATTTATACTATTTCGACACTATTCAAGCACCCCGTAGGCACCCTTCAGCGCTCTTCATATCTGGTATGCTTTGTCTTCGGTAATACAAATAAATATATCCATAAACATTGGTTCTTATTTTTCATGGTTCTCAAGCAGTTACACAGCCGCATACATAGTGTTGCGGTTCTAACCCCGTTTCAGTTATAGGGCAACTCTTTATTCTTTGCCATCCAAAAATGAAAAATATATATATAATATTGGTGTACATTTTTCATGCTTCTTATGTAGTCAAACAGTTTTAAACAAATGTGGCTTTCTTTGAACGCCATTAAACAGTCCTTGGGTACTTATTTAACAGCGTGCAGCGGCGAGTTTGTTATTTACAACTAGGTCCAACACCTTCAACTATGGCACCCACCCGGGTTTGGGGTCATCATAGAGACTTGCACGGTCACAGCACTCATCACTTGAGTAGCGTCACGTGCATATGGTTATCAGTCCATCAGGAAATCTGTTTCCACCGCATATCGAAACAGGCTGGTGTGGCTTACAGATTGGGTAAGCGAGGGTAATAATAGAGGGTTGCCCATTCCCTTTGATTGTAACTAGACATTGCTGCAGAGCTTGGGGCAGTAATGGCAATGTGCACTGCTTTATATTTTGTAGACAGTGGTACCTAGAATCCTGGGGACCGGACTTCTCACACACATACCCTCCGGCAGCACTATGTCTCAGGATTTACTCCTATTGCCCCCATTAGGCGTTTTTTGAAATCAGTTATCACACTATTGGAAGCCTTTAGCGAAGGGAAATCATTTTATTAGGAGACTTTAACTTAGCTTGGGATCCCCTCCGTGATTGGAGTGTGGCTACTCGCTCTATGCAACTAGTACCTTTTAAAGAATATTTTAAAAAATGTGCAAACTTAACATTGGTAGATGTCTGGCTAACATTAATGGGGGAATTGAAAGGATACACTTATTATTATTCATGGCATTGCAGGTGAGTTCAGGCCCTCCTGGGCCTTGATAACATCGAGGGTTGAGGCCCTTTATGACCCACCAGGCCCTGATTGCACCCTCAACACCCTTTCCCTCTTCCTGTTTCCCTCCCTACTCCCACCTCCCAACCCGCCCCCTCCCCTGATTGGTCCAAATGCTGCTCTTAACTCACCTTCCCAGGGCAGCCCTCTGCCCATGCAGCCCCTGTGGCTAAGGGCCCCAAAGCAAAGGATGGCTCCTACAATGGCGGCTCCAAACTGTTTCTGCAGGTGTCAGCAGGGCTGACCAGCCGTCAACCAGCAGCAAGGTAGGTGGGGAGTAAAGCAATTCCTATACTCCAGAAGCCCTGCCACTCAACCTAACCTCAATAGACAGCAGACCAGGATATTAATACTAGCCAACTTAACAACTTGATAGAATTGTGAATGTTAGTCACTGCCGCATTTAGAGAGAACTGTGAATATTATACTGTCACACATCTAAACAGGATTGTGAATATTAGCCACTGCCGCATTTGGAGAGATTTGTAATGTTAGCCACTGCCGCATCTAGACTGGACTGTGAATGTTAGCCACTGCCACATTTGGAGAGAATTTGTGAATATTAGCTGCTGCCGGGTCCACACAGGATTGTGAATGTTGGCGACTGCCACGTGGAGAGAATTGTGAGTGTTTGCCTGTGTTGCATCTGGACAGGATTGTGGGTGTTGACCACTGCCACATTTGGAGAGAGTTGTGCATATTGGTCACTGCCACATTTAGAGAGAATTGTGAATGTTGGCCTGCGTTGCGTCTAGACAGGATTGTAAATATTGGCTACTGCCGCATCTGGACAGGATTGTGAATGTTGGCCACTGCCACATTTAAAGAGAATTGTGAATATTAACCATTGCAGCATTTTGAGAGAAGAACAAGTTACTCTCTTACCTGGTAACGTTCTTTCGATGGGATGGTCCGACGACGTATTCCATATCTATTACAGTAATCACCACAGCTGTGCTGCTTCGGAAAATCTTCGGCGTCTGTGTCCTGCGTCGATGATGTCAATACGCCGCCCTCGAGGACCTCCTCCGACGGCCGACGTCACTGGATGTTATAAGTAGGACGCACGACACCCGTAGCCTCAGTTGTAGTTTTTCCCCAGAACGTTTGCCACCAGTCTTCTGCCAGTCTGACACACAAAGCCTTGCTGAAACGTAAGCTGCAATCGCATAAGAAATTCTGTAGCGGGGAAGGCAGGGAGGGAGCGATATGTAATACGTCGTCGGACCATCCCATCGAAAGAATGTTACCAGGTAAGAGAGTAACTTGGTCTTCGAGTGGATTGGGTCCTCCGACGTATTCCATATCTATGACAGACTCCCAAAGCAGTACCAATGCAAGGAGGTGGGAAAATAATTTAGAAAACAGAAATTTAGCATGCCCAATCAAATTGCGGAGTAAAGGACCGCCTTGCCAAAGGCCAGATCCTGCCCCCGGATGGAATCGAGGGAATAGTGACGTACAAAAGTATGTACCGAAACCCAGGTGGCTGCATCACAGATGTTTTGAATAGAAACACCCCTCTGGAGGGCAGTAGAGGCAGCCATACCCCTGGTAGAATGGGCCCATAAGCCGACCGGTGGGTCCTTACCCGCCAAGCGGTAACACTCAGAGATAGCCAAAATAATCCAGCGAGACAAAGTCTGTTTCGTCACAGCCTGTCCCAAACGCTTTCAAGCATAACCAATGAAGAGCTGATCGTCCACTCTGACCCAGGACATGCATGAAATATAAAAGCTCAACGCTCTCCTAGGATCATGCTTATGGAGCCTCTCCTCTTCCTTACGAGGATGTGGAGGAGGATAAAATGCCGGAAGAACAACCTTCTGGCCTAAATGAAATTCCGACACCACCTTCGGAAGAAAATAAGGACAACCCTGTCCTTATGAAACACAGTGAAGGGTGGCTTAACTGAAAGTGCCTGTAACTCACTCACTCTGCGAGCGGAAGTGACCGCAACTAAAAATACAGTTTTAAGAGTTAACAGTCTCAAAGGGCATGAATGCAAAGGCTCAAACGGAGCACCCATAAGAAACTTGAGAACCAGGTTCTAATCCCAACCGGGCACCTGGAAAGGTGACAGAGGGAACACATTAGTTAGCCCTTTCAGAAACTGAGAAATTAAAGGAATTTTAAAATAGGAACACTGTTCAGACGAGCGCTTAAATATGGACAGCGCCGCCAGGTAACCATTAATGGTACCCACTTGAAGGCCCCTGTGGGCCAAAGAAAGCAAAAAAGACAAAACCGTGGGAATTTCGCATGCAAAAAGATCCACATTCTAAACCCTTCACAGTTGCAGAACTTTCTCCAACGGCAACGGTACAGAGACTTTGTTGCGGGCCTTCTTGCCGAAAGCAACACCTCCATCACGTCTTCAGGGAGGTCCCAATCCTTATACCTCAACCTTTCAGAAACCAAGCGTGAAGGTTGAGGGACCTGACTTCTGGATGGAGAACCTGACCCCCCCCCTCCCGTGAGAGCAGATCGTCTCGGTAGGGAAGACGATGTGGAGGGCAGATGGATAAGTCGAGAAGGTCCGGGTACCACGTCCTCCGGGCCCACGCCGGAGCAATGAGGATCATCCAGGAACCGAACCTCTGTAACCTCTGCAGTACTTGCGGGATGACGGGGACTGGAGGAAACGCGTACAGCAGTGGGAATGCCCACTCCACCACGAATTTGTCTCCTAAGGCTCAGTTTGGAGGAAATTCCCGCGAGCAGAACCTCTTGCACTTCCGGTTGACACTGGAGGCGAAGAGATCCACTTAAGGGGTCCCCCAAAGGGCGAAGATCTCCAGGAGAATTTCCTGAGCCAACTCCCACTCGTGAGAGATCGCGCTCTGCCTGCTCAGAGCGTCCGCCGTCTCGTTTTCGTCTCCTGCCAGATGAACTGCCGAAACTTCCTGCTGGATTGCCCAGAACCAGAGCTGCATCGCTTCCCTGCACAGAGGAAGTGTCCCTGCCCCCCCGCCTTTTTGTTGAGGTAGTGCATGGCCACCGTGTTGTCCGTCAGGATCAGGACATCCTTTCCGTGCACAGTCGGCAGAAAAGCCTTCAGGGCTAGCCTGACGGCCCTCAGCTCCAACAGATTGAAATGGAGTCTGGACTCCGAAGAAGACCAACGACCGCTGACTGTCAACTTGTTGGCATGAGCTCCCCATCCCGTGAGGGATGCGTCCGTCACGATCGTCACCTCCGGCCAAGGCAGCCAAAACGGAGCCCCCCTCATCAGATTGCCTTCATCGGCCCACCACAGAAGGTCCTCGGCGACCGAAGACGGCACCTGAACAGGGTCCGACATCTTGCCAGAGGACTGAGACCACTGGAGCTTGAGTGCCCATTGCAAAGATCTCATTTGCAACCTGGCCTCTGGCACCAAAAGAATGCAGGATGCCATGAGGCCGAGCAGTCTCAAGAACTCGAACGCAGGGAGAGTCTGGGCAAGTTGAAACTTGTGCACCATCTGCTGAATGTGATGAGCCCTCACCTGGGAAGGAAAACACTGCCCCAGGGACATGTCGAGCACTGCTCTAATGTACTGTAGCCTCTGAGTTGGTGTCAAATAGGACTTCTTTAAGTTGAGGGAGAAGCCCAGCTTGTAGAGGGAGTGGCAGGTGACAGACAGATGATCCAGGACTTGCTCGGGAGAGCGTGCCCTGATCAACCAATCGTCCGGTAGGGGTAGACGTGAATCCCCCCTTTCCTGAGGTGCGCTGCCACCACTACAATGAGCTTGGTGAAGACCCTCGGGTGGAGGTCAATCCGAACGGCAGGACCCGAAACTGAAAGTGCGAGTCGCCAATCGCGAACCTCAGGTACATCTTGTGCTTTGGATGGATCGGCACATGAAAATAAGCGTCCTTGAGGACGAGAGACACCAACCAGTCCTGAAGTTGAAGGGCCTGGAGGAATTGAGAGAGAGTAACCATCTTGAACTTGTCCTTCCTGAGGAGTTTGTTCAAACCACGCAAGTCCATGATGGGTCTCAATCCCCCGTCTTTCTTGGAAATCAAAAAATAAGGGGAATACCCTCCCTTGTTCCTCTCCGCTACAGGTACCAGTTCTATGGCGCCTTTCTCCAGCAGGGATTGAATTTCCGGCGCAAGGAGCGGATCCGGACTCTTCAAAGAGAGATTCCCCGGTGGATTGTCTCGAGGCCTCTGCCGGAAAGGAAGACAGTAGCCATGGGTTGTGATCTCGAGAACCCACAAATCTGAAGTAATGGCGCGCCACTCTGCAAGATGCTGCGCCAGCCTTCCCCCAACCGGCGAACCATGGGACATGGCCTCATGACTGAGCTGAAGCGGCTGCGGCGTTGCCTGATGGCAAAGAGGTAAAGCCTGAGCGGCCTTGGCACCTCGAGTACCCTGTTTTCCACCTCTGGCACTCCTACGGTGGCCCCTTTGACTGGCAGCTCCTCTTGCTTTACCAAAGGATGAGTAATAACGAAAGGAACCTCCCCTCCATTGCTGTCCCCTAGGACGAAAAGGCGGAGTTGTCGAACTGCAGTGCCCAACGACTTTGCTGCAGCCTTTGAGGTCTGCAACCTCTCAAGGCTCTCGTCAGCCTTGCTGCCAAAAAGATGTTCCCCGTCAAAGGGCATGTTGAGTAGCCGGGCCTGCACATCAGGAGCAAACCCCGACTTCCGCAACCACGCAAACCTGCGTATCATGGTGCTTGCCGCTATGGACCGGCTGACGCAATCTGCCATGTCCAAACCCGACTGAACGGCCTCACACATGGCATCCTTGCCATCCTGAACCATGGCACGGAAACCATCCCATTCGTCCCCTTCGGGAATATGTTCAGCCGCCAAGGAAACACAGTTCCACAGAGTGTGCGTGAAACGTGACAAGGCACATATGGAGTTGGCCGCCTGAAGCGCCATACCCCCTGCAGAAAACACTTTCTTCGCCCAGCCGTCAAAACGCTTGTCGTCCCTATCAGGAGGGATGGTAGGGTACGACGCCTGCTTTGCCGGGGCCGTAGCCGCCTGCACCACCAAACTCTCCGGAGTAGGGTGCTTGGACAAGTAGCAGGGGTCACAACTGGCAGAGCGGTATTTTTGCTGCAAAGACTTGTCCACTGCTGGGAGACTCTCCGGAGCAGTCCAAGCCGCCGCCACCCTCCTCTGTAGAGCCATATGAAACGGCAGTACCGGGTCAGTTGGTGGACCAATGTCGAGGATATCCGTAAGGTCATCCTGAACAAACTCCCCCTAGGGAGCAGACCATCCTAAGTACTCAGTGACCCTTGACATAAGGCACCGGTACGAAGAATCGGCATGAGTGCCAGGCTCAGGCCTCCAAAACTCCACCTCTGGAGAGGTGTCCAGCCCACTAGCATCATGCAGGGACTGCCTCAAGTCCTCAAACTGGCTATGGCCTGAGAGAATCTCGTCTGGCACCGTGTCAGGCACCATGCCATCATCAGAGCCCTCATCCACCTCTGAAATGAACTACAGATGGTGGTAAGAAGGCACAGAACTTGAACCAAAGCCATGCTTGACCTTGGCCAGAGCCTTTCTAGGTGGTTCCCCCGAGCCACGGGGTACCCCTGTCGACACAGCCTCGAAAGGCGTTGAGGGCTTCGAGTGAATCGGCGTTGACGCTGAGCACGGCGTCGACAGCATCAACGGCGCCGACACAGTCCTCGAGGCCGGGGCCCTGAGCATGTCCCTCAACGGCCGGGACGCCAATGGCGTCGACGACCTCTTCGAAGGCAAGCCCTCGAAAGAGTCCGTCGACGACCTCAGCGCCACCGGCGTCGACATCTTCTGTGAAGACACCACAGGTTCACACGGTCTCGAGCGCTTCGAGGACGGGGACCTGGACCGGGCATGCCGAGAACGATTACCCTTGTCCGAGCGGGACCTTTCCCGCGAATCGTGACGACCACCCGAGCCCGAAGGCGTGTGAGCGGTGTCTCTCGGCTGATTACGACCGACCCCAGTCGGAGGCGCGGATGGACCAGTGCCCTGCGATTCGAGAATCGCCAACATTTTCTTCCAGAAGAAAGCCCATTCCTCCGGTGTCGCATTCTTGGTGGGGTAAGCGACCCGCCGACGGGCGGAGTCCTCGGATGAGGACGTGGACCGATGACGACGCTTCCGGGAGTGCCTCGAAGAGGCAGAGGAGTGGCGAGACCAACTCCGGGACCGAGACCCACTGGACTTCCGACGACGACGCGGAGAGTCGCCCCTCGAGTCGTCCATCGAAAGCCCCGCAGACCTCGACTTCCAGGGCTTGGACACCTTACCTACCGATAACTTCTTCTTGCGCTCCCGCAAGGCTTTCGACGTGAGCGACTGGCAGTCGACACAGTCATCCGTGTCATGGGCCTCCCCGAGGCACCAGAGGCAGGCGTCGTGCGAGTCCATAACCGACATCTTGGACCCACAGTGCCCACACTTCTTAAAGCCCGGATGTGGTGTGGAAGACGAGGTAGACATCTTCATGAAGAAATACTTCACAAACACCAAACAGGTTAGAAGAACCGAGAAACAACAGAAACTCCAAAGAGTCGAGGCGCGCCGAGATTCCCGAAGCGAACACGTTCGCGGAAAAAATGGAACTGAGGCTACGGGCGTCGTGCGTCCTACTTGTAACATCCAGTGATGTTGGCCGTCGGAGGAGGTCCTCGAGGGAGGCGTATCGACGTCATCGACGCAGGACGCAGAAGATTTTCCGAAGCAGCACAGCTGTGGTGATTACTGTCATAGATATGAAATACGTCGGAGGACCCAATCCCCTCGAATTTGTGAATATTAGCCACTGCCACATCTAGACAGGGTTGTGAATATTGGCCACTGTCACATTTGGAGAGAATTGCGTCACATTCAGGCAGGATGGTGAGTGCTGGCCCGTACCACATTTTGATAGAATTGTGGATACTGGCCTGCGACGCATCCGGACAGGACTGTGAATGTTGGCCAGTGCCGCATCTAGACAGGAAAGTGGAGCTATCCATGCGCCACATCCAGAAAGAACTTGGAAATTAGCACAAATCACATTTGGAGAGCGAGGACATATAACCCACTAACCCAATGCTCAAATCTCTGCATACCTAACTCACACAAAAATCCACAGAACCATCTTCTCGCTCAGCAAACCGCACGCACTTCACCACATTGCAACAACAAACAAAACACCACATAAATCACACCGACAGCACACAAGGTTTCGATCAGATATTCACAACAAAGCTCAGCTCACGATAAAAACCGAACTGATGCTGCCAACAGCACACCACCTTTCTCACTTTCCTATTCCCTCTTCACCTGACTAACCCACCCCACCCTCTTGTCTGCAGATCTGCCTGGGGACGAATTCCATTGGTGATGGTGCGTGTTGCAAATACCTTTAACATTAACATGTACATCAGTCTTTTTCCTGTATTGATTATGCCTGGGTTTCCAAAGCACTGCTTTGGAAATCACTTGTCAGCCAATTACTCTTTCGGATCATGTACCTTTGATCATAGATATAAATATAGTAGGGGCAAGGCAGGGGGTATGGTCCTGGCGATTCCTGTCTGAATTGCAGGATGCTGTAATAAAAGGTAAAATTCATAGTAAAATAGTGGAGTTCTTTGAAATTAACCAGATGCAAGACACTTCTGCAAATATAACCTGGGACGTGTTTAAAGCAACAATCCACAGAATCTTTATTGCAGAGGCTTCCATGGTCGGAAACAAAAAATGGAGTTGGAAAGAACTGGAGCAAGAACTTCAACAAATAATGGGGAAAATGGAAACAAATCCAGGTCCCACTATTCAAAAGGAATACAGCACAGTAAAGGGTAAATTAAATATGCTTCAAGCTAAAAAGCCAGAAAAGAACAAGTTACTTACCAACTGGTAACGTTCTTTCGACTATATGTTCCTCCAACGTATTCCACATCTTTGACATGTAATGTCCACAGCTGTGCACTTCGGAAACTTTTTCGGCAGAGGGCGTCCTGCGTCGATGACGTCGGATCGATGTACCTCGAAGGCCTCCGTCGAGGGCGACGTCACCAAAGTTATAAATAGGATGCATGGCGCCCATAGCTTCAGTTTAAGTTTTTTTCCTTAGAACGTGTGGTACCAGTCTCATGCCTGCTTGACTGCACTTAGCCTTGCGGAAACGGAAGCTGCAATTGCATTGGAAATTCTCCAGAGGGGCAGGCTGGGAGGGCGATGTGGAATACGTTGGAGGAACATCCAGTCAAAAGAACGTTACCAGTTGGTACGTGACTTGTTCTTCGAATGGATTGTGTCCTCCAACATATTCCACATCTTTGACAGACTCCCAAAGCAGTACCAGTAAATGGAGGAGGGAAAAGAATTTAGAGTACCCAATTAGATTGCGGAATAAAGAACCGCCTTCCCAAAGGCCATGTCCTGACCATGGATTGTATCCATCCAGGGAATAATGTTTAACAAATGTATGGATTGAAGCCAATGTAGCGGCATCACAAATATTCCCATTAGGAACACCCCGCTGAAGGGCGGTGGAAGTAGCCACGCCCCTAGTGGAATGAGCTTGCAACCCTTCAGAAGGGTCCTTACCCACCAATCGGTAACACTCCGTAATGGTAAGGATAATCCACCTGGACAAGGTCTGTTTGGTAACAGCCTGGCCGAATCGGTGTCCAGCATATCCTACAAAGAGTTGATCGTCCACTCTGACCCTGGACATCCTAGAAATGTAAAAGCTCAGAGCTCTCCTAGGATCGAACCGATGTTGTCGCTACTCTTCCTTACCAGGATGAGGAGGAGGACAGAAAGATGAAAGAACCACCTTTTGACTCAAATGATATTCAGAGACTACCTTAGGTAGAAAAGAAGGACATTCTTGCAGTACAACCCTGACCTTGTGAAACACAGTAAAGGGTGGCTTAGATGAAAGTGCTTGCAATTCACTCACTCTGCGAGTGGAAGTAACCGCAACTAAGAACACAGTCTTGAACGACAGTAATCTCAAAGGACAAGAGTGCAAAGGTTCAAACGGAGCACCTTGAGAAATTTCAAAACCAAATTCAAATCCCAAACCGGCACCTGGAAAGGAGACGGGAATACATTAGTTATTCCTTTAAGGAACTGAGAAATTAAAAGAATCTTAAATTAAGAACATTCTTCAGATGATCGCTTAAAAATAGACAGCGCTGCCAGGTAACCCTTAATGGTACCCACTTGAAGGACTCTATGGGCCCAAGAAAGACAAAACCATAGGAATGGAGCACTGAAAAGGATCAACATTGCGATCTCTGCGCCAGTCGCAGAACGTACGTCAACAGCAACGGTAAAGGGATTTTGTTGCAGGCCACCTGGCCGAAAGCAACACCTCCATCACATCATCCGGGAGGTCCAAATCCTTATACCTCAACCTTTCAGATACCAAGCGTGAAGGTTGAGAGTTTTGACCTCTGGATGGAGAACCTGACCCCCCCCTCGCGTGAGAACAGATCCTCTCGGTAGGGATAGACGGTGTGGAGGGCAGATGGGCATTTCTAGGAGGTCCGGGTACCACGCTCTCCTGGCCCTATCCGGAGCAATGAGGAGCATGTGGGAACCGAACCTCCGAAACACTTGAGGAACGAAGGGGCCTGGAGGAAACGTGTACAGCAGTGGCAATGACCAATCCATCACAAACGCGTCTCCGACGGCTCCTCTTTGCGGAAATTCCCTTGAGCAGAATCTCTCGCACTTCCGGTTGACACTGGTGGCTAACAAATGAACTTGCGGGGTTCCCCGAAGGGCAAAGATCTCCTGAAGGACTTTCCGAGCCAACTCCCACTCGTGAGAGATCAAGCTCTGCCTGCTCAGAGCGTCCACCGCCGAATTTTCATCTCCGGCCAGATGAACTGCCGAGATCGAAATTTCCTGCTGGATGGCCCAGGAACAGAGCTGCATTGCCTCTCTGCACAACGGAAGTGACCCTACCCGCCCTTTTTTGTTGAGTTAATGCATGGCTATTGTGTTGTCCGTAATGAGCAGAACACTCTTCCCCCGTACAGAGGGCAGAAACACCTTCAGGGCTAACCTGATGGCCCTCATCTCTAACAGATTGATGTGGAGTCTGGACTCCGACAGAGACCAACGACCGCTGGCGGTCAAGTCGTTGGCATGAGCGCCCCATCAAGTGAGGGAAGCATCCGTCACTGCTGTCACCTCCGGCCATGGTTGCCAAAACAGTTCCCCCCTCATAAGTTTTCCTTCATTGGCCCACCACTGAACATCCTGGGAGACCGAGAGGGGAAAATGAATGAGATCCGTCATCTTGCCGGAGAACTGCAACCACTGCATCTTGAGGACCCATTGCAGGGATCTCATGCGCAACCTGGCCTCTGGCACCAGAAAAAAGCAGGATGCCATGAGGTCGAGCAACCATAAGAATTCAAAAGCTGGGAGACTCTGGGCATGTTGAAACTTGTCCATCATCTGCACAATGTGATGAGCCCTTACCTTGGGAGGCGAACACTTCCCCAAGGACGTGTCTAACACAGCCCCGATGTACTGGAGCTGTTGGGAAGGTGTAAGATGAGACTTCTTGAAATTCAGGGGGACGCCCAGCCTGTGGAGGGTGCGGCAGGTGAGACTGAGATGATCCAACGCTTGCTCGGGAGTGCGTGCCCTGATCAACCAATCGTCCAGGTAGGGGTAGACGTGAATCCCCCTCGCCTGAGGTACGCTGCCACCACCACCATTAGCTTGGTGAAGACCCTCAGGCGGAGGTCAATCCGAATGGCAAGTCCTGAAACTGAAAGTGCGAGTCGCCAGCCGCAAATCTCAGGTACTTCCTGTGCGCGGGATGAATCGGCACATGAAAGTAAGCATCCTTGAGGTCCAGAGACACCAACCAATCCTGAAGTTGAAGGGCCTGGAGGACTTGAGAAAGTGACCATCTTGAACTTGTCCTTCCTGAGAAGTTTGTTCAACCAACACAAGTCCATGATGGGTCTCAATCCCCCGTCTTTCTTTGGGATAAAAAAATAAGGGGAATACCATCCCTTGTTCCTCTCCGCTACAGGCACCACTTCTATAGCGCCTTTCTCCAGCAGGCTCAAGATTTCCTGCGCAAGGAGCGGATCCGGAAGCTTCAAAGAGAGTTTCCCCAGTGGATTGTCGTGAGGCCGCTGAAGGAAGGGAAGGCAGTAGCCGTGGGGTATGGTATCCAGAACCCACGCATCTGAAGTAATGGCATGCCATTCTTCGAAATGTGGAGACAGTCTGCCCACAACCGGCGAACCATGGGACATGGCTTCAGAACTGTTTGAAAGCAGCTGCGGCAGTGCCTGAAGGCAAAGAGGTAGCTGCCTGAGTGGCTTTGGCACCATGATTTCTCCGACCACCACGGGTACTTTTTCGCTGGCCCCTTTAACTGGCGGACCATCTCGTTCTACCAAAGGAGGAGTAGTAACAAAAAGAACCTCCCCTCCACTGCTGAAGATTACACCACAGCTTTTGAGGTCTGCAACCTCTCAAGGCTCTCGTCAGCCTTGCTGCCAAACAAATGTGTGCCATCAAAGGCATGTTCAGAAGACGGGCCTGCACATCCGGAGCAAACCCCGACTTCCACAACCACGCAAATCTGCATATAACGGTGCTCGCAGCCATGGACCGGCTAACACTGTCAGCCGTATCCAAACCCGACTGAAGGGATTCACAAATGGCATCCTTGCTGTCCTGCACGAGAGCAAGGAACCCATCCCTTTCTTCCCCCTTGGGAATATGCTCAGCCGCTAAAGAAACACAATTCCACAGAGTGTGTGAAAACTTTGCCAAGGCACACATGGAGTTGGCCGATTTCAAGGCCATGCTCCCAGCAGAAAATACCTTCCTAGCCCAACCGTTGAAGCGCTTGTCGTCCCTGTCCGGAGGGATGGTAGATTACGCCACCTGCCTCGAGGTGGCCGTTGCCGCCTGAACCACTAAACTCTCGGGAGTGTGGTGAGTAGATAAATAGCTGGGGTCGCTAACGGAAGGGTGGTATTTCTTGGTCAAAGACTTATTAACAGCCAGAAGAGATTACGGGGACTGCCAAGCAGCTGCCACCCTTTTCTGTAAGGTAAGATGAAATGGCAAAACCGGGTCAGAGGACGGACCTTGATCTAATTTGTCTGTTAGATCATCCTGCACAAAGTCTTCAGGAGGACTGGACCAGCCCAGATACTCCGAGACCCGCGCAATGAGCCTCCTGTATGAAGACTCTGCATGAGCCCCAGGCTCAGGTCTACCAAATTCCACTTCCGGGGAAGTGTCCAACCCACTGCCATCATGGAGGGTCTTCCTCCAACTGACTGTATCCAGAAAATTGTGGAGCTTCATCAAGTTCCCAGGGTCCTCAAACTCAAGACCTTTCCTCCTCTTCATAAATGTCATCCAGAGGGAGTTGAAACCCAGGTCTGGCGATAGAAGAGGGCCAGGAGTCCAAAACTGGCCTCACAGACTTCGCCATTGCCTTTCTTTGAGGATCCACGATATCCGGGTACTCCAAAGGCAAATTTTGAGAAGAAATCCCTGAATGCGCCGATAGCGCCGAAGGCTTCGATGCCGAGAGTGTCGACAACCTTGACAACGTGATCGCCGAAGGCTTCTGCGTCGACACAGGTGCCGATGGCGCCGTGGGCTGGTACAATGGTAAAGCGTGGACACCCGAGTCGGACGGACACAGCGCCGACCGAGTTGATGCCAGCATCGAGCCCTCAGTAGGTAACTGCGGTCTCGCTGGGGACGAGGACCGAGACCTAGAGACACGTCTCTTGCGACTCTTCGAATCTTGGTCCGTACGGGACCTCGAAGGCTCCCAATGCGAGTCGCCATGGTGGACCCAAGCCCAAAGGCGCGCAAGCCACGGTACGAGACCAATCCTGGCCGGCTTCGTGAGAAGGCGCAACCAGACCCGTGCCCTGCAATTGGAAAATTGCTCACATAGGTTCTTTAAACGCTGCCCATTCCGCCGGAGTCGGGAACTTTGTCGGGCACGTAACCTTCCTCGAGGCACCATCCTCCGAGGACGACGGGGAAGGCGACCAGTGACGACGCTTCCTAGAGTGCCGCGACAAGGAAGACGAGTGACGGGAACCACTCCGGGACCGAGATCCCCGGGACTCCTTCCGACACGGAGAGTCGCCCCTCGAGTCATCGGTGGAAACCCCCTTGGAATTAGATTTAGATTTTCGGGACATAACACGCTTAGAGCCCATAAACTACCTGAGCGACATTTTCGACTTGCAGTCCTGGAAGGTCTTGAAGCCAGACCGCTGAGTCGGAGGGGTCAAAGAGAAAGACATCGTAACGCGTTCGCTGAAAAAACAGAACTGAGGCTACAGGAGCCATGCGTCCTATTTATAACACCCGGTGACGTCGCCCTCGACGGAGTCCTTCAAGACACATCGGCCCGACATCATCGACGCAGGACGTCCTCTGCCGAAAAAGTTTCCGAATTGCACAGCGGTGGACATTACATGTCAAAGATGTGGAATACGCTGGAGGACACAATCCATTCAAAATCCCTCTCATATCTTCGCCAGATATACTATTTCAAAGCAAATTGAGCAGACAGTTTATTAGCTAGACAACTGCGCCAAAAAATAGCGTAGCAAACTATTCAGTCAATTCAATCACCCGAAGGGAATACAGTAAGAGAAACCCCTCCAATTATCTCACAATTTCACACCTTCTAGTAGAATCTTTACCACTCTGAAAATCCAAACAAAGAAACTAAGGCGACGTATCTAGAAACAGTCACCCATGCCTGGATACCAGCAGGTGACCAGGAATGTCTTGAGAAGGATATTACTCCGGAAGAAGTAATAAGGGTTATACATTTTCTCCCTCCAAATAAATCTCCTGGTCCGGATGCATTTCCTGTGCTGTTTTACAAGCCGCACCGACAAGCACTAGTACTGAGACTTGTATCCCTATGTAATATGTTCATAAATTCAGGCTGTATATCTCCCACTATGGAAGAGGCAAAGATGGTTTATTTTCCAAAGCCGGGTAAGGACTCTAGTAGAGGCAGAATTTACCGCCCTATTGCACTTATAAATCTTGATGCTAACATTTATTACAAAGTATTAGCTAATAGGATAGAAGATTTACTTCCCCCAATCATACATCCAGATCAATCGGGCTCTATGAAAAAAATAGACAGACCCACGACAATATAAGGCGTACTTACCATATTTTAGAAAAAGTTGCGAAAAGAGAAATCCCTGCGGTCTTATTATCACTAGATGCCGAAAAGGCTTTTGACCAGGTCTAGTCATTCCTCTGTCAGGTTTTGGTGAAGATGGGCTTTGGTCCTCAGTTTCTAGCGAGAATATAAGTAAACTATGAATTCCTGGTAGCCCGCTTACTGATTAACCCATTAGTCCCCTATTGGTCTCCAAAGAGGGACTAAACAGGGATGTCCGATGTGACCATTATTATATGCGATTGGGTTGGAACCATTTCTAGCAAGGGTTTGACAAATGCAAGACATCACATTTGGGGGGATAGGGCACAAAATGATGGCTTATGCAGATATGTTGCTAGTTATATCAAAACCGGTAAAAACAATACCCGCAATAGAACGTGAGTTAGATATGGCTCAGTAGCAGGTTTAAAAATTCATCTGTCTAATTCGGAAATTCTGAATTTATCCCTGCCCGCTAATTAAGTACTTTAATTGCGTGCTCAAACACAATTTGGCTGGGCAAAAAATCAAATGAAGCTATTGGGGTCACTATAACCCCTGCTATAGCTGGATTGTATGAGGCAAATTATCCTCCCTTACAGAAAGTCATTACGAAACAATTAGAGAACTGGGGCCCTCTAACCAATTCTTGGCTGGGGCGAATCAATATGAAAAAAATGACCATTCTTCCTAAAGAACACTATTTTTTACAGGCACTCCCAATTCGAGTTTCGGCTCCATTCCTTAAAATGCTTTGGAAAATGATATCCGGTTATGTATGGAACATTACTACCCGGCGAGGATCAAACAGAATGTAACAAACAATCTGAACGCCCCTCGCCGAGGCATTACCTGACCCAGAATCCCTCGCCATCATATCCCCGGCGGGGAGGTGTGGCAGTCCCTCAGCCAACGAGGAGGCTCGGAACGGGGTAATCCCTGTTCCGAGCCACCACACGGCTGGAGGCTGCCATCCTCCCCTGCCGGGGATGCAGTTAAGTGTTATCTCCCCTCCCCCTTCCAAACAATCCCATCACCGCCCTCCCAACCCCACTTACCTTCTTTTTGCTCCGTTTTCAAGGGTGAACACGCTGGGAACACTTCTGTCCCCAGCGCGTCCGCTCCCGATGGCCGCCATGGAAAGGGAAAACGGACCCTTCCCTGGTGGCCATTTTTATTTTTTCTGTTTCCGAAACGCTGCAGCGTTTTGGAACAGAAAAAGAATGCTATTAGTAACCTGGTTTTACGGGCCGGGGTATTAACAGCAGTAAGCCCCTCGCCGCGGGGCATTACCTGACTTAGTAATGTCAGCGCGCCTCAGGGCTTATTGCTTAAATAAAACCCCAAGAGTGGCATTTGAGGTCCTATTTACTCCTACTAATAAAGGAGGTCTGGGCCTTCCAGATTTCAAAAGATGTTATCAAGCAGCTCAACTCGAATAGTAAAAGACTTGTGGGGTGTGGATGTGGAGAAACTCTGGGTGCAGATGGAACATGTATTGCGTGGACCACAATTAGGTGAAATTGTATGGCTCCCCAAAAGGGATCGTCCCCTTAATATTCATAAGAGTAAGATCACGACGCTAGTGGTGGTGGTGTGGGATACTGCGGCTAAGCAATATGGATTAACGACATTTCCCTCACCCTGTACAGCACTTTTTTTAACCCTAATTTTCCACTAGCCTTGACCCTCAGGCATTTCATAAATGGAAACGAGTAGGCTGTACGAAGCTGCGAGATATGTTTTTTTGGCAGAGACCCTAAGCCTTTCACCCAATGCAAACTAGAACTGGGACTAACTGAATCCGATCGCTTTCAATATTTTCAGGTCCGCCACTGGATACTTGCCCCTCCAATTAAACAGGCGGCTACTAGGGAGCTAATCTCCTTCATAACTACAAATCAGGGGAACAAGGCTCTACAATCAAATTTATATAAAGTAATAAACAAGACTTTCCCTTCCACCACTATAGAACACAATGGCAACTAATGTGGGGAGAACACATTTTGGAAACAGAATGGGAGGGGTTATGGAAAGACGTCCCCAAATGTACCCTCTCTATCCAAATAAGAGAATGTTGGTTTAAATTGTTCACCCAATAGCATTAAACTCTGCTTGCATAAAATGAAAATATCTACATCGGAGCAATGCTGGAGACAATGTGGTGCACCTGGGGATTGGGGGCATATATGGTGGAATTGCCTGATTTGGCAGGATATTGGGCAGTCACTGATATCTGTATGAACCAAATATTTGGTGTGTTAAAACCTAGTTCTATGATATCAAACGTATTGTTGAGCCTAGTATGCGACATAGCCCGAAACAAAAATGTATAACTTTTGTTATGTTACAACTGGCAGCATTGCTAGGGATCGCACAGAAATGGAAGTCTAAAGATCCACCGCAACTGGCTGAATGGTTATCCAGAAACTGGAACTTTCTTGCACTCGAATGGATCACTTACACAATTTAAGGAGATCAATCAAAATGTTCACAAGACTGGGCTAAGGTATTTGCATTTTTTACAATCTAACTTTAATGTTCGATACTGTCCTCAGAACTTTTGCATTCTCTGTATTCAGTGACTTCTTGGATATTTTAATTTGTACCATGCATGAGAGTTAGGGGGTAGGTATCCAGCTGCGAAGAGGTGGGGAGAGGACAGGTCAGGGGAAATGTTTTATTATTGTACATTTGAAATGCCAATACAAAAAAATTATAAAATAATTAACAGTAGGGGCTCGGGATTAACTGACTGAAATTAAGGAGAGAGGTTGGGGAAATTAATTAAAAAATGTAAGTACAGGGGGTCGGAGTAAATTAAAATGAAAGGCAGGGCATCAAGATAAATTCATAAAAATACAAATGAAAGGATTCCAAGATGGCTGCCGAAGAGTGAGGACGTGTGGTCCTGCGCTCTGTCCCAGCCCACCAAGCAGTGTGTGGTGGGTGCATCCCCCCTCAGCACTGGTGGTGACAGAGACGTGTCAGAAGAGTAAGTCTCGGACGAGGGCGGCAGTGAGGCAGAGTGGACCCTCCGGCAGAGGAAGAGTGACCCCCCGCAGGGACAGGCAAAGCACAGGGGGGCCTCCTGGTAGTGGCTGTAACCTCTCCATGGTGTCGGATTGATGCACTGCGGTGGGCCGGGACGCATGCCTGCACTGCAGGCAGCAGTGGTGCGGAGGCCGCAGAGAAGAAGCAGCAGCCCAGGAAGAGCTTTGAGGAGACAGTGAAGGAAGTGCACAGTACTCCGGAGACCCAGGACGTGAGAAGGGAGGCACCCTGTGTCTTGCAGTAAAGAAGAGAGAGAGGTTGGAGAGGAGCCAAACCCCTGATAATCACGAGCGGCCCGGGGGGCGGGGGGGCGCAGGGTGCACCTGCTACTCAGTCTGCCATGCATAAAGGCAGCAAGAGGCAGAGAGATGGTGTGGATCAGGCCCTTGAGTGGTGCATGCAGAGGAACGCGGGCTACTGGAAGGGGTCCATAAAGATAGTCTACGGCTCTGGAACCCGTCTCTCCACTAGAGACCAGCAGAGCTGGGCCCCTCAGTAAGGAACAACCCACCATGGTGGGGTGCAGCCCCTGAACCGGGTTCTAAAGGGTAGGAAGACCTGGACGGCGATCAACCACCCTGAAGGGCTCAGGAGGGATAACGCATTTGGAGGAGAGTCAAACAGAGCGTATAGGCCTTGTCTGGAGCACCCTGATGACTGAAGTTGAACGTGGAGAAAGGGTTGAAATCAGAGCCCGAGCACCAATAGAAGAGGGACACAGCTGGAGGAGTGGTACCAGCTGCAGGAGGGCCCTCCAGAAGACAGGGCCAAAGGGGAAAAGAACACCAGCCTGACAGAAGAACACCACCCCACCCCCCAACTTCCCAGGAGGGGCAACTGGAGCAGTGTTGGAGGCAGATCGATTCACCTCACATAGGGAAGAAATGAGAATCTCCCTGAAGGAGGTTAAGGGGGAGGTGAAGAACCTAGGAGACAGGGAGGACATCACAGAACAGGGATTGATGGAAGTCTCGGAGGAAGTGAAGCAAAATAGCGAACTGTTGGAGCATGTGGCCAGGGTCTCCCATAGCCTAGAGATACAGGCTGAGGACTTGGAGAATCGATCACGCCAGTCCAAGATTTGTATGAAGGGTCTTAGAGAGAAAGTCCAGGACATAGAGTTGAAGGGTACGATTCAACAGTGCTTTGGGGACTTACTGTTGGACACGCAGCCGGAAGCAGTGGGGATCGACACAAAACAAAGAGTCAGCCCCAGGAAGAGGGAGCCGGGAGCGAGGCCAAGAGATGTCCTGGTGGCCCTTACCTCATACGGTCAGGAAGAGAGTATCTTGCGAGCAGCGATAGGGCAAGGGAACATTACAGTGAACGGCTCGCAAGTCCAACTGTTCCAGGACCTGGTGCTGACAACCTTGCAAAAGCAAAGGGCCATGGGACCAGTGACAAGGGAACTTAACGCAAAGCACATTTCATATAAATAGACTTTCCCATTCAGCATGTTTACTTTGGATGGGACGACACATCGCATAACAACATGTGCGGAAGGCCTGGTGCTGCTACACCTGGAAGAGTAAGATGGCGATGCAACAAGACGACCGAGGATCACCCCCACCCCCATGAGGGCTCATACAGTGCGAATGGACCAAGAGACAAGGGAAGAGAGTTGACACTGTTAGGAAAGATTTCATAATGGTATGTAATTTTCCCTCCATGTGTCAACCCCCAAACTTTTTGCTGCTGTTAGACACCATTGACTGACTTTGCCAGAGAAGCACAGCCTTCAACTGCACTCCTCTGGGCTTTCGACACTTTTTATGGGGAAACTAACATGCCCTTAAGACAGTCAGTACTGGGAGACTGTCTTGACACTTGCCCCTGGCCCTCACTGGCAAGTCAGCCTTCCAGTTAGGGCCAGGTCAAAGGCCTTAAAACCTCATCCAAGACTCTCTTGGAGTCAGTCGTGGCGCCTTTGGCGCCAGTCTCATAACCATCATGAAGCCCAACATTAGAATGGGACTATTTACTTGGGACTATTTAACTTGGGGGGTGGGGAGGGTTCAGCCAACATGGAGGCACACACATAGCTCAGTTACAAGGAACTGAGCTATGCGGTCTAGTCTTTTGGGTGTGGCAGGCCTGGGACTACTTTACCTGGACTACTTTGGGTGTGGCAGGCCTGGTACTATTTTACCTGGACTACTTTACCTGAGACTATTTAAACCACACCCAAACAGCAGAACACGCTTCGTGTTATTCTGCTGTGGGCAGCGTAACGCTCACCGTGTCCAGTTCTTTGATGCAAGCTTACCTGAAACCAAGGACCTGCAGAGAGAGAAAGAACACTACCAAACTTACCTGGAACAGTATCCTGTCTTCAATCCATCGATGACTTCAGTTCCACTCACCTGAAGGTACGAACTCCATCATCCGGCACCGCATGCATCCTGGAATACCATAACCTGGAAAGAGGAGAAAGAAAGACAGCATTAGTAAGCATTTACTCACATTTCCTCCCGAATGAAGAAAGTCACACAATTCTTACCTGGGTAGTCATCCCTTGGTCAGTATCATTGCTGGAACATTACAGCGCTCGGCGAGGAACATCGCAACTGCAAGGAGAGAAAAGACACAGGTTAGCAATATAAAGGCAAAACAGCGCTGCGCATCGCGCATTACTCACCAGACAGCATCGCGCACACCGCGCGTTCGCCACCGGGCCCATGCTCATTTTCAAACTGCATGACAACACCAAAATACCTTTCCATACCTAAAAGGAAAGAAGCAAGACATTATTATTCGAACTAAACGGAACATAAGAACTGCATATAACGACTGTAAAGCAGTAAACCTACGGAGTCGCAGCAGGCCTGGATTCCCACAGTGGGGCCTGCACCAGTGAAGTAACTTGGTTGCTGCTCGCCCCCACATCTACGCGCCCCTGCCACGAGGAGCAGGACAGAGAATCCACATTTTACAATATTAAGGTGAGGAGAAGGCCCAAGGGGGAGGAAGGAGTTGAGGCCAAGGGAGGTGGGAAAACAAAGACAATCTGGTATTGAATCCAGCTCTCCTATATTGCAGATCCATCTTTAACCAGAGGTATTACCAAGGGACCGGGAGAGGGTTCGAGAGTGCAAATCATCCAACCAGGGCTTGGTGACGTCCCTGTGGATACCAGGTGAGCGTAACAGAGACTTTGTTTCCCTTAGTCCTTACTTCATGTTGCAGCTTTTGTGCAACATATAACAAGTGTGCAATGTATCTTACCATACAGCACACTTGGGTCTCTAGTCATTTCCAAAGGCCCTAGAAACTCTCACTGGACTTTTTATGAACTCTACAGATGTGTCATGGACAGGGCTAGTGGCATCTATCTTTTCGCATTATTTTTAACCGTTTCCTGCCATGTTAACCGCATTTGGCACAAACAGGTGGCCTGGCTCCAAAATGGCCATGCCACGAGGTTCTTTGTCCTGTCCTTTGGCCATCTTGCCCCTTCACCTTCCCCAGGTCGAGTCGACCCGGGTCAGTCCTTATTTGGCCATGCACTTTCCCGCAAATTCCAATGCTTTTGTGGGCTTCTGCATGCCTTGTGTGTGTGCCTCCAGGACGTGGACTGGGATGTCTGATCCCAATACACATCATGGGTGCCAGAGAGTCTGGAATGCCCTGAATGCCTGGGACCACTGTGGTCTGTGATTGGTCCACGTATTGAGTGTGTTTGTGAGCAGATCTCCCATTGGGTCCTCTCCGTTTTGGTGCAAAGGGAACCTTGGGTAAGAGGAGGCTGAAAACACCACTACCATGTCGATCTCCTGAGTTCACACCGAACAAAGGATAGGAGCCAAGTATCCTGCAACACGAAGCCAAGTCGAGGAACTGCTGGTGACCCGCTGGAAGGTTTGGCAACCTGAGCCCACTGTTGTCCCGTGGGACCCCTCTGCAACTGATCGTCCTAGAAGGTCTGCAAAGACGCTTCGACCCATTGGAATAGTGGGACCAACTACTCTCGGCACCTTCATCAAACCCTACATGTAAGCTTTCTCGGAAGTGTCCCTGGGCCAACCAGTGGGCTGACCAGCTTATGCAGGACCTTTGCTCTGTCACTGCTGCCGTTTTGAGGAGGCCCTCGAAACGTGCTATGCTGCTAGCTCTGTGTCCACAGCACCCTCACATCGAATTCGGTACACTTGGCATTCCCAGGTCTGAAGTGAGACGAGTGCGCCAGGACCAGAGTAAATGCAGTTACTGTGTTGCCCTGCCGCGGCAACGACCTGTGCAAGTTCGCTGCATTGGTGACCCTCTTGCCCCCGAAGCCTGCTGCAGTGAATCTGGGTAGATTCCTCCTCCCGGAGCAAAGAAATCGCCACTGTCCCGTTTGGGAAGCATTGCTGTATCTTGGAAACTACAAGGTGCTGAGATGTCCTTTTTGCCACATTCCAACCTGCCAGTGAAGTGGACTGTACTGGCGAAGTTTGGGTCTGCCTGCGTCGGGGACCGGTGAATAGTCCTTACCCCAACCGGTGCCCCCTAGCGCAGGAGCCCATTTTTACAAACGAGTGGCCCTTGAGGGCCCCTTTCCTTTCCACAGCTATTGCAAAATAGCGACTCCATCCCGTACTCTAAAACCCTCAAGTGGAGGTCCTTCTTGAATAGTGGGAACTTGTTCTGCATCGTCTTATCCACCTTACTGAGCTGCCAGAGACCCTTGAAGAGACCCTATCCTGCCCATTGGCACAAGCGCGTGCATGTACTATTGAGCACAAGGCTCCTCTCTTCGTAGGGCTTGGACTGCCTCTCAGTTAGGTGTATTATTGACGTGGAACTGGGCCTGAAGATTACCTGCACTGCCTGTTTTCTTCCCCTGCACTGCCTGTTTTCTTCCCCTCTAGTTTGTCGACATATTTTGTGCTTTTAACCCTTTAGACCCCATTGGCATTGTATATATATTGTATTGAGTGTGTTGTATTGGTTTACTTAGTGTTACTGTGATTCTTTGCTATGGTCTATGTTACAAAGGCCTTGTAATAAATGTGTCTATATTTTTAATATAACACCTGTCTGGAGTAATTTCTAAGTGTCCTTGCATTGTATGCTCATTGAGGTCTTTCAGTCACCCTCACCCCTCCTGAGACTTAGTCTTCACCACCTGCCATAGCTACCCTGATTGGTCTGGCTTGCCCAGAGGTTACCCTGTTCCTAGAAACTAGGCTGGCCTCCTGAACCTCTGCTTCTCCAGAACAGAGTCCAGAAATCTGTCTTAACAAATTGGTGTACAGCGGCGGGATAGGGGATAGGACTGAAGGTACCCAGTGCTGCATACTGGCGAAGGCATTTCAAGTTATTCCTACCAGGACACATAGTGAATTGTTGTAGTATAACTGAAAAAATCCATAGTCCTAACTAACAATATGGAAACAAGTACCTTGTAAACTTTAAATGCTTCTAAGTCTGAAACATTAAGATAGATGTGTGTTGAGAGAGGTGTCTCTACTCAAGGCACAAAAATGGAATTGATCCAAAGAATCATGGACTGGCAAGAAGCTCAGTTTAGTGCCATAGCTTCTGATGACAGTGCAGAAGGAGGTGGGGCTGCTCCCACTGGCAGAACTAGTAGTTCTGTCGCTGCACTGGTCTCCAGGGACCAGGATGATTTGGAAGATGTAATGTTTTATGGTTCCTCTGCCAGTGCTGAAGGTGAGGCCAGGCTTGAATTCATGAAACAAGAGCTGCTGTTTAGGCAGAAGGAGCTTGAATTTAACATGGCCAAACTGAAGACAGAGCAGGCAGAAAAACAGAAAGACAGGGATCACCAGTTGGAACTGGCCAAGCTTCAAGTTGCCAATGGACCGAAGGGTCCTGGACATGGATCTGGGGCCTCCTCTCATCCAAGGTTTCTTATGGATCTGCTCAGTGTGTATGAGGAAAAGAAGGACATTATGGACTTGCTGAATACATTTGAGCATGCATGTGAAGTTCAACAAGTTGACAATGCTGATAAAACTGCCTGGTTACTTAGCAGACTGCCCCATTCTGGCTGCAGTGCCATTATGGAAATGTCAAAAGCTGAGAGAGCAGATTTTGCAATGTTGAAGCAAACTCTCATCTTAAAGTTTGGAAAGACTCCTGCCCAATACTTACAAAGATTCAGAGAGTACAAAAGGAAAGAAGGTGCTACTTGGTCATCTTATGTAATTGAATTCTTAAAGAACTTGACTGGCTGGGTTGAAGGTTATAGGGTCTCTACCTTTGAAGGTATGATATGTCTTGTCATGCTGGAACATATTTTTGCACCTTCTTCCCCTGAGCCTAAGCAGCATTTGGCAGATTCAAAGGAGATAGATCCTAAGAAGCTTGCCATAGCAGCAGATTTGTGGTTGTCACATAGAGTGTCCCATAAGGACAAGACTCATCCTGGTAAGCAGGAGGAAGGGAAAAAGTCCAAAGATAAGGAGGGTGGGGAATCTGATAAATGTTCCTCCCATAAGGGCCACAAAAAGAAAAATAAGGGTAAGACACAAGAGAACTCACAGGGAAGTGGAGGTCAGCCTCCAAAACAGAACTCTGGTTATAGTAAACCTCTCTATGGAAACTGACCCAGTGGATCTTGTTTTGCTTGTGGAGCAACTGACCATGTGAAGGGGGATCCCAGATGTAAGGTCAAAACCATGGGGGTCCACTCTGCTAATCTGGCCTTCTCCTCCTATGGGGAAGAAGAGATTACAGGGGCATCCTTCTCCTCAGAATCCTTCCCCCGTGGGATAGAAGCTGAGGTAGTTTTAGTTTCCCTGGTTTCCTGGGAGCCTAAAGTCTCAGAGGCTTATGCTAGGATTCCAGATAATACCAAGCACTACTTTAAAGACAGTGTGCTGATCAATGGAGTAGATACTCCAGCTCTTTGGGATAGTGGGTGTAGTCGAACTGTAGTGGATTCTACCTTGGTAGACCCAGTGGAAGTTGCCAGAGCTACTCTGGTGCCCACTAAGTTGGCTGATGGCCCACCTCTCATGTTCCCAGTAATACCTGTAAATCTTACTATAAATGGTACAGCAGTCAGGATTCCAGTGAGCATACAGAGGAGTGTCTCAGGAAAGGTCTTGCTGAGAAATTATCTCAGAGCTCTAGGGCTTGTGGGAGATACAGCTGACAGACCCTGCACAAGGTCTCAAACAAGGGCAGCACTGGCCAAGACCAATGCTATGCTCCAGCCAAAGGGGAAACCCAAGGCTAAAGGAGTAAGGAAATCAAAAAGAGGGAAAGAGAATATTCCCCCTAACTCACCTACCACTGAGGTGGAGGTAGTTGGTCAATCACCAGGACCTGAAGAGGAGGTGGTGATACCTGAAATATTTGACTCCAATGACCATCCTGAAGTAAAAGATTTGTTAGTAGAAGGTGGTCCTGATAGGGAAGAATTTAGTAAGGGCCAACGTGAGTGCCCATCTCTGGAAGGCCTAAGGAGACAGGCCTGCTCCCAGCTTGAGGGTGAACCTCCTAGGAAGCACAGGATTTATTGGGAAGGTGGGCTCCTGTATAGTGAGCCTAGAGTCTACAGAAGGAGACCATAGGAGGTTGGTTGTTACCCTTGCTGTAAGACCCTTAGCCCTGCAGCTGGCGCATGAAGTGCCCCTTGCTGGTCACCTTGGAATCAGGAGAACCAAGCAAAGGTTATCCATGCACTTCTACTGGCCCAAGATGGGGGTGCAAGTAGAAAGTCACTGCATGAGTTGTGCCTCCTGCCAGTTATCTGGTAAGAGTGGCTCAACAATCCAAGCTCCACTGGTACCACTCCCAGTTGTGGGGGTACCATTTGAGAGGGTAGGGATCGACATTGTTGGTCCTCTTGACCCCCAAACATCCTCAAGCAATAGGTTTATCCTGGTACTGGTCGACTATGCCACCAGGTATTCTGAGGCCATCCCACTGAAAACTGTGACTGCCAAGTCAGTTGCAAAAGCTTTCCTCAGCATATTTACTAGGGTTGGCTTCCCTAAAGAAGTTGTGTCAGACAGAGGCAGCAACTTTATGTCAAAGTATATACAGGCCATGTGGAAGGAATGTGGTGTCACCTATATGTTTTCATCCACATACCACCCATAGACCAATGGTCTGGTGGAAAGGTTTAACAGGACCTTGAAAGCATGATTGGGGCTCTGGAAAAACCTCAAAAAAGGAAATTGGATCTGCTACAATGCTTACTGTTTGCCTACAGAGAAGTACCACAAGAGGTTGTTGGCTTCAGCCCCTTTGAATTTCTGTATCGTCACCCTGTAAGGGGACCCTTAGCCAAAGTCAAGGAGGGATGGGAGAGGCCCACTCCCCCCCCATTACTACCAACGTAGCGGACTATGTGCTAGGGCTCAGAAAAAGGATGGTACTCCTGATGGGTCTGGCTAGTAAAAAGTTGAAGGCAGGGCAAGCTCTGGTGAAACATTGGTATGACCACAAAGCTTCCCTCATCAATTTCACACCTGGTCAGCAAGTCCTTATCATGAATCCTATAAGGCCTAGGTCTTTACAGGACAAATGGTCAGGCCCTTACACAGTGGTAGTGTCACTGGGTGAGGTCAACTATTTGGTGGACCTTGGAAGGCCTGAACAGGCTCCAAAAGTGTTCCATGTAATAACACTGAAGGCTTTCATCCCAAGAGTTGTAATCGCTGCACTGCGGCTGGCTTCAGATGTTGAGTAGGAGTCGTCGGAACCTCTCCCTGACCTAGTCCAAAGCAGTCCTTCAGACAGCTCCATTGAGGGTGTCCGAGTGGCCCCTCACCTGACTTCTGATCAACAGGTGGAGGTGAAATGTTTGCTTAGGCAATTTTAGGCACATAGACACAGGAGACAGTGTACCTACCAAACGTGGGGGATACAGAATGTCAGACAAAGTAAGTTCTTACATTAAGACAGAGGTCAATAAAATGTTGGATCTTGGGGTGATTAAACCCCCCAGTAGTCCTTGGTCCAGCCCAGTGGTTTTGGTTCCAAAGGCAGGTACTTCTGAATTGAGGTTCTGTGTGGATTACAGAGCTATGGATTCTGTCAGCAAGACAGATGCACACCCATTGCCTAGAACAGATGAGCTGGTGGATACTTTGGGTGCCTCCAAGTACCTCAGCGCGAAGGGAACTTTGGATAGGAGGAGGCTGAAAACACCACTACCATGTCGATCTCCTGAGTTCACACCGAACAAAGGATAGGAGCCAAGCATACTGCAACATGAAGCCGAGTCGAGGAACCGCTGGTGACCTGCTGGAAGGTTTGGCACCGAGCCCGCTGTCGTCCCGTGGGACGCCTCTGTATCTGATCGTCGTAGAAGGTCTGCAAAGACCCATTGGAATAGTGGGACCAACTATTCTCGGCACCTTCATCAAACCCTGCAAGTAAGCTTTCTCGGAAGTGTTCCTGGGCCAACCAGTGGGCTGACCAGCTTATGCAGGACCTTTGCTCTGTCACCGCTGCCGTTTCGAGGAGGCCCTCGAAATTTGGTATACTGCTAGCTCTGTGTCCACTGCACCCTCACACCGAATTTTCGTACACTTGGCATTCCCAGGTCTGAAGTGAGACAAGTGCGGCAGGACCAGAGTAAACGCGGTTACCGTGTTGCCCTGCCGCAGCAACGACCTGTGCAAGTTCGCTGCATTGGTGACCCTCTTGCCCCTGAAGCCTGCTGCAGTGAACCTGGGTCGATTCCTCCTCCCGGAGCAGAGAAATTGCCACTGTCCCGTTTGGGAATCATCGCTGTATCTTGGGAACTGCAAGGTGCCGAGACGTCCTTTTTGCAGCATTCTAACCAGCCAGCGAAGTGAACTGTACTGGTGAAGTTTTGGGTCTGCCTGCGTCAGGGACCGGTGAGTAGTTCTTATCCCAACCGGTGGCCCCTAACGCAGGTGCCCATTTTTATGCACAAATGGCCCCTGAGGGCCCCTTTCCTTTCCACGGCTATTGCGAAATAGCGACTCCATCCCGCACTCTCAAACTGCCTCTGCCCTCAAGTGGAGGTCGTTCTTGAATATTGGAAACTTGTTATGCATCACCTCATCCACCTTCCTGAGCTGCTAGAGACCCTTGAAGAGATCCTATCATGCCCATTGGCACAAGCAAGTGCATGTACTATTGAGCACAAGGCTCCTCTCTTCGTAGGGCTTGGACTGCCTCTCAGTTAGGTGTATTATTGATGTGGAACTGAGCCTAAAGATTACCTGCACTGCCTGTTTTCTTCCCCTCTAGGTTGTCAACATATGTCGTGTGTTTAACCCTTTAGACCCCATTGGCCTTGTATATATATTGTGTGATGTATTGGTTTACTTAGTGTTACTGTGATTCTTTGCTATGGACTATGTTACAAAGGCCTTGTAATAAATGTGTCTATATTTTTGATATAACACCTGTCTGGAGTAATTTGTAAGTGTCCTTGCCTTGTATGTTCATTGAGGTCTTTCAATCAACCTCACCCCTCCTGAGACTTAGTCTTGACTGCCTGCCATAGCTACCCTGATTGGTCTGGCTTGTCCAGAGGTTACCCTGTTCCAAGAAACTAGGCTGGCCTTCTGAACCTCTGCTACTCCAGAACGGTGTCCAGAAATCCATTTTAACAGGCACTATTTGAGAAGTAGATTACAACACATACCAGGAATAGGCAGATGGTGTCTAATCTTTAATCAATATTAATGGAATCGGAAACCACACTCCTTCATGGGCCTACATGAAGCAATGGGAGGTCAAGCTGGAGGTGGATATCCCTGGGGGAGACTGGGAAAATCTGTGAAGGAATATCGCTAAACTAACAAGATCAATCCAACTTAGAACAGCTTGGTACAAAGTGATGATGCAGTGGGAAGGGGGGACTGGAAACATATATGGTGGGAGTGTCCGGAATTGTGCTCCTTTTTGGCGGCAGTCAGTGCCCAGATTAAGTCAATGTTTATGTTGGATGTGGCCCTTACCCCCAGTGCATGGATGTGTGGTCTGTTTGATCCAGAGATTAATCTTACAACCAAAGCTCACTGCAAAGCCCTTATGATGATGTTGATAGCTGCTTGACTGGTAAATGCAGAACAATGGAAGCAAGACTCCCACCAACGAGCCTAGAGTGGCTACAGAAACTGTGGTGGATGTTAGCAATGGAGTGGGTTACATGGAATATACAAGGAGATGCTGGGACATTTCAGCAGGACTGGGGAATGTCCCTGGAGTACCCCAAGGGGGATTACATTAAACAGTGGTGCCCGCACAACCTGTGCATAATGGACATCATGTAACAGTTAAATGCTTGTATAGCAGTGATGGGATTGTATGGTCTGGGACTAATGCTGCTGCCAAGGGTAGAAGGGAAAGGGGAAGTCGGGGGGGGGGGGGATGTTTCAAGCTGTATACTCACAAGTGGCAACAACATGTTTTTCCTAATTTTTCTGAGTTAAACTAAAAAAAGGTTTGATTAACAAAGAATTAAGGGCAGGGGGTCTAGGTGAATTAATTAAAATTAACCACAGGAAATCTGACACGGTCCGCTGCACGGTTGACGCCTGGAATAAGATAGATAAAAGAATCCATCATTCACAATCCTATACCCCGGAGGTTAAGCTGTGCATGCTTAAAGACATTGGCCCAACCTGCGATAGGTGGATTAGAGATACATGAGACGAGCAGGCATACATCTTCTAGGGCACATATATCCTTCTGGTGAATTTGTAACCAGGGCTCAATTTGTAGAAAGGAAGGGGGGTAACTTACTCTACCTCTTTCAATATTTCCGAATGAGGGAAGCCTTTTGTAAGTGGACCTTCTCATTCCCAATGGAACCCAAGCCCTTCCCACCTCTTAAATACATTTGTAATTCAGTAGGATGTAGGAAGGTGGTCTCTATGCTGTCAAACATATTCATGATCAATCTCCTCCTGTGTCCACCCCTGCCAAGCTGAGATGGGAGAATGGCGTGGGACATCCTACTGAGGAGGGGGATTGGAAGGCTTTGTGTGTGATTACTAAAGGTGTCTCGCTAAGCACTAACCACAAACTGATTCAATTCAAAGTTCTGCACCAGGCATAAATGTCCACTGCACGACAGGTTAAATTTGACCCCTCATCCTCGAGCGAGTGCCCGAAATGTAAATCGATGATTTATCTATTCCATTTAATCTGGGCTTAATCTGGGCTTGTCGAGAGGTTCAAACATTCTGGTGCCAGGTTCTGGAATGCACTGATGATATAATGTGCCGTTAACGTCCTGTTCCAAGGGCTGGAACAAGGATAAATGGCCCAGCAGCCCAAGTTAATGGCCCGGGAGAAGTACAGGCCATTAACGAGGGCTCTTGGCCGTTACCCTCCATTCCAGTATTGGAAATAAAATAAAAAATAAGGGGATGGGGGGTTGGGGGAAGATGGCGGCCGGGGGAACCAGACGTTCTATTCACCTGATTGGCTGGTTCCCTTTCCCGGGTGCTAATGGGTGTTGACATACCAAGGGAACCCCTGGTCTGTCTGTTTGGTGAACCCATCAATATTCCATTGACCTCCCAAAAGTTTTTGTTCGGGCTCCTGCTCTTCATTAAATGCAGGATCTTATTGTCCAGGAAAAATGATAGAGTTCCCTCTAAAGACATGTGGTTGAGGGACATAATGTGGGGTCAAAACACTGAATGTAGCTATATATATGGGACGAAGAAGATGCCTGCAAAGTGTTGCAGAGTCAGACATGGCCCCTTAATCAAAATCAGGTAGACCCAATTGATAGAGAACAACTGCAACCTGTTAATTGGAGGTGTATAAAATGAGAGACAAAGATTACCAAGGGGAGCAACAGGGAGGCCAGTGGGGGGAGAGACCATCAGGGGGCCATTGGAAAAAAGAGGCAGCTGTGGTGGGACTGTAGAAGGAGCCAAGACGTCGGCATATATCCCAGAGGGCTTACGGTACCCAGAAAGAGCCGTCCATGTCATTGCCGCAAGTCTGGGAGCCTCTGTGATACTGAGTGAGCAACAGGAGCTGCAGGAAAGCCAGGAGAAGAAAGGACGCCCTCCGCATCTGTGAAGCAGCATTCAGATTGCCGGCAAGCAGAGGAAAGCACCTGACAGACATGCTGGGCTCGTAGCGGTGGATTTCCCGGCTTCAGAAGTGCAGAGGAAGGAGCGGGAGCAGCTGAGAGGAGACGACTGAATTCCGCGGCACATCTATTAAACCGAAATTGATATTGGAGAGGCACAGTACCACTGACAACATACAGATGTACTCATACAATATCACAATGAGATTTCTTATGAGGACATCTGTATGTTGTCAGTGTTACAGCACCTCTTGATTGTTTGGTAATAGCATCCAGAAAGGAAAACCTACATGTAGCCGGAGCCAGGAAAGTAGCCCAAATATAGCCCAGCTCCATCTGGCTTAGAAAAATAAGATCACTATGCCGGCACCAGTTTGAAAGTGACACAGACACGTGATATGGTACAGTACTCCTGATTAGAAGAAAATGAGTTAAACAAGCCACTACTGGATTACATCAGCGTAATGAAACAAGAAATAACAGTAAGTGTGTTGGCTGATCATGCCACAGTATTTCCAGTTGTCGGGCCAAACACAAGGTCAGCTTTCTGGCATCCATTTACACTCTTTGTTCTCTGCAGCAATGGTGTTGGTGATATTTTGGTGGCTGCTGCACCAAAATGGGACAGAAACCATGTATCAACTGAGCGTGTATGCTGATATGCGCCCACTGCTCATTACGATAAAGGCTGCTCATGAGTGGCCATAGCACAATGGACATGTGACAACTTCATGTGATGGAACTGTGGAATAAACATAGCTCCTGGTGTCACTTGATGATTGTGGTTTCAGGTCCCAAGTCAGTCAGAACCCAGCTTGTACAGTTCATTATCATATAGTTGATCCGCACATGCAGCAGAAAACAGTTATCATTTTAAGTCTATGCACTTTGCATTTAAAACTAAGGTAAAGGCAGTAACTAGCCATACTTCAGTTATACGGGCCCCAATCAATAATCAGCATTTGCAGAACCTGTTTAAAACAATGTGTGATTTGGTTCACACACTGCACAGTTTTTGCTAAATTTGATTGTGTCATCTGTGCCTTCAATATGTATGTGTGTTCATTGTTCATATAGGTATTTTCTTGTCATTATAAATAGTTCTTTAGCAGTAGAAATAATATAAATGATTAAGTATTAAGTGTGTGCATACTCCTTTGATTGTTTCTTGTTCAAATGACAAGACTGTGCCCTTTCTGCACTGCTCTGCTGCTGTGTTGGGCAGTCTGGGATGTTCTACAGCACAGGATTGATAGATCCTCTGAGAATGAAGATGTTTACGTAGCTCCATAGGTCGCTTTTTGATTCTGAACTCTGACAGATGTGAGTTCAAGTCTCTGTGAGCTACAAGGAGGCAGTTGGGGGACGGGGGGATAGGAAGCCGCAGAGAACCTCTGTTCATCCAGACAGCATCCCTCCTCCACTCTGGGAAAAGCCTAAAGAACAGACATAGCTTGCTAGTCCTTTTAAAGAGTACCTTAGGTCAGTTATACAACTGTATAGAAGGCTGGTAGTAGGAACCCTGGGACAGCTGGCAAGGGAGCAAGGAATTAGCCTATGGAGACACCAGACACTAAAGCTGTAAGCCAGCAGGGATCCTTAGCTCTGCCTAGCACCCTAAAATCCTATTCAATTTGAGATATAGATTGTAAGTTGGTGTGGCCAGGTCTTGCGGTACACCATAAAAATAAACACCTAAGTATCATTTCACCTATAATTATAATAGTTTTTTTTATAACGCGGTTAATACCGAAACGTTTTCTAAGCGCAGACCCGGGATTCAAACCTGTGTTGCTCTGTGTCATCTTGCTTCCAAGACAAGCACATTGCCACTGAGCTATACTATCCGTGACACTAGGCCTGGCACCTATCGTTTCCTAGGTTTAGGGCTTCTCCTAATTGGATATTTCTATGTAGGCAGATATGGTTTAACTTACGTAGCTGTACCTATTGTTTTCCAGCATGGGTCTGGCATGGATTCACATGCTCATGAATATTCCCTGTCGTCAGACTGGGAATCCTCGGTAAAAGAAAAAATAGTTTCACTTTCACTTTAAATCTGTATTTCTCCTATAAACCAATCACTGTCCTCTGGCTCATACTGCACCCATCCAATGACGATCCTCTCCCTAAGCTCTACCCCTGGTGGCCATCTTCAGATTTGGTAAGCAGGTAAAGTGGCAGTATGAACCAATAAGAACCACAGAGGGAAAGGCGGGAGGGTTCGCATGTGAATCCATGCCAGACCCATGCTGGAGAACAATAGTTACAGGTAAGTAACTGAAACCTTCTCCAACATGGGGTCTGGCATGGATTCACATGCTCATGAATAACGATTACACGGCAGTACACATACACAACCACAGGAGGTGGCAAGGCGAAACAGAAGCAGTAAAGACTCATCTCTGGAACAGACTCACCTCAAACAAACAGGTTGCATAGCACCTTTGAGAAACCTGAAGGTGTCTCACCCGCTAGTCCCAGGAGATCTGTCATCCAGGTGGCCAGGACAGGGCCATCGCTTTTGGATCCAGTTCCTGGGGGTGGACCAGTAAGGGAGGATCACCTGATGAGGGGTCTTCAGGGAGTGGAAGTGGGACACCGGAGGGCGAGACACGGTATCCCCGTCCCTGTAACACCTTTTCCCCATCCTACCAGGTAGCCGTATATCTGACATGTCCCAACACAATGGTCAGGCAGAGTCAGGCAATTACTGATCATTATACATACCTGACTTCTATTACACTTCCCCACACGGATGAAAGATGCAGCACGAAAGCACACTCTGAGCAAGGAAAAGCACACGAGGAAGGAAGCAGCAGTTGCAAGATGGCAGTTTAAATCGAGGAGAAATACAGCAAGACCAGAGACGGTTGTAAGGAGGGAAGTGCCCTTGACCTTTCCAAAGAAAGACTGTTAAATTCGAAGGCCTTTTAGAGAATAAGAAACATAAGACCTGGAATTAAAGCTGAAGAAACCTGCATTGTGTGTCGGGGGTACCCAGGACTCTCCCGCGTCGATAACCAAGGCCGGGAGCAGCGTTTGTCACTGTGGTACTGTCCTTGGCGCCTACAACAAAGCAGCGCCAGTACAGTCAGCACAGCCAGCGAGTTGGGGAAACTGATACCAGACTGGTCTTTGTTAGAACCAAGGTTGCAAGCGGCAACATTGTATAGAGAAATCTGAAGAGAACAGTGTGTGAAGCTGTTTTGCATTTGCTTGGCCACGTGGGGAAAACCTTAGACTTACCGCTCCCCGGCCCCTGGCAAAACCAGTGATTGGACTCAGACAGGCAACACTCACACTTGGACCATAAGGTATGGTAGAACATATAAATGGCTCGTTATAGGCCCTATATTCACACCTTATATATATGAATACATCAAACACAACATACATATATAGTCAGTTATATAGGGCCATAGAAAAAGAGTTAATCACTGTTACCACTGTAGCAGAAGACACCTTCATGTTAGCCCTTACAGCACTGCTTAGTCCCAGAGCAGGTAGGCAAAGAGATCACGCACAATAACGGGGATGGAGAGGAGCGTCCGCTCTCTCAGTGGAACTGCATCACCCGGGGGTCCAGATTCTGACCCAGCCCTTCTCGGTTATGACTGCCCTCGGCCGAAGAGCAGATCACAAGTGGAAGAGCCAAAGAGCGGAAAAAACCAACCAGAAGTGGAAAAATCCAGCTTCCCTCTCCTCGCGTTCTCCCAGGATCCCTTATCGCTGCACCTGCAGTGCGCTCCGACTCGCTCTCAGTCTCATCCTTCAGCGGACAATACAATAACTATTACCCACAGTAATCCACTCAGCAACAATATTTATGTGACCTTGCTTTGCCTTCACTGCCGGGATACGCGTTCATTCTGTTGAGCCGATGAAGACGTAGGCTCTCACTACGGTGATGGGAGTTGAATGTCCAAGATGGCTGCGCACCGGCGCCATATTGTTTTAGCTCATATTTCGCATAAGCATTACAGAAGCGTAGGTGACGAGCGACACAAATAATTAAACAGCAGATGAGTGACTGAACTTTTGAAGCCAAGACAGATACCATAAACAGAGTGGTTCGGTGCCACGTGGGTACTCACTCGAAGGTCTCTGTTAGGTATCCAATTGAGTGGTGGCAAACGTAAAAGGGAATTGTGAAATCAAAGGGGTACTGCAACGGGTCAAGCTAAACCCTGTGCGCATTCAAAAGTCTTCGATAGTTTATACTAACTGAAAATGGTCCAAACCCGGCTAAGGGAGACTAATTGTCTAAGAGGAAGGATCTGAGCCTGGCTGAGGGGGATCCGGGGTGAACCGTGAGTCACCCGACAAAGAATATTCAATGAACAATGTAAAAGGGGATCTGAGTCTGGAAGAGGGGGATCCAGAGTAACGATTGTTCTATTAAAGGGATCTGAGCCTGGCTGAGGGGGATTCAGGGTGAAGAGTGAATCATCTGAATTGAGTACTTGTAGGTTAAGAGGAAAATAACTTTTCGTTTGTTTTGGTACATCAAGTCCTCTGAATCAAGAGACTTTGATAAGTAAAGAGACTTGGGCACAGAAGGCCCTGATGCTAGTGATTGAACTGTATCCTCGTGCCGAAGAAGCCCAAGTTTGTGCTACGCTCGAGTGAACCGCCTTGTCCCGTGCTGAAAATGTGGGGAAGGGAGGTCAACGGCCTTAACATCCTGACATATCATTTTTGTGAACACTTCTTTCTTTTTCATAAACACTACCCACACATTATTTGTATTTACAGGTAAGGATTGGCAATAGTTTTTTTTAGTATAGGGCCCTTTATTTTGACAAGACACCACTAGGACTGCATTATTATTATTTGATGGTCGTAGCTTGCTCCCATCTGTAGATTTAGGATTAGATAGGCGTTTATCATACCCTTGCTGAAGTTCAATAAACACCTTTGAACTGTGGTCACTTGTGTCTATCTTACTGTTGATACCATACCTTCCTTACATACCGCTTGGCCGACTCTGGACTCCTCCCTGGAATCCCTGTCGATGCAGTAGAACTTCGTGAAGGTAGGTGTGGACCTCCACTTCGCTGCCTTACAGATGTCGAGCAGGGGGAACACCAGAGAGAAAAGCAGTCGTTGCTGCAATGGCTCTGGTGGAGTGGGCTCTCGGCCGGCCTGGCAGCGGCTTGCTAGCTAGTCAATGACAGTGCATGATACAGCCGGAGAGACACCTCGAAATGGAAGCCTTCGACAAGACCTTTCCTTGATGTACAGGTCTAAAGTTCATTAACAACTGAGAAGTCTTGCGAAAATTCTTTGTACCTGCCACGTAGAACTTCAAGGCACAAGCAAAGTCCAGCGAATGCAAGACCCTTTACACGGTGACAGATTCGCAAAGAAGACCGGTAACACCAAAGGCTCATTGAGGTGGAATTCCGAAGGCACCTTTGGCATAAAGGTTGGGTGTGTACGCAGCACCACCTTTTAAGCATGGAAAGACAAGTAAGGCTGCTTGCAAGACCGGGCCTGAATCTCCCTGACCCGCCTGGCGGAGGTGAAAGCCGTTTCCACGAGAGAAACTTGAGCGGGGCCTGATGCATAGGTTCAAAGGGCGCTCCCATGAGTTTAGTCAGCACAACATTGAGTTCCCAAAGCGGGGCAGGAGCCGTCACCCGCGGGAAAGTCCTGAAGAGTCCCTTGAACTCCTTGACAAGCCTGTGAGACCACAGAGATGGTCTGCCCGGGAACTTGGTGTACCTTGATATGGCTGCGAGATGCACCTTGATAGAGGCGTGAGTCAGTCCTGCTTTGCCAAGGAAAACAAGTATGGTAGAAGTTGCAGAGCCGTGACACGCAGAGGGGTAATCTTCTGAGTCCGGCATCACACGCAGAAGCGTTTCCATTTATGTTCGTAGCACCTCAATGTTGACGAGGCTCTGGCCCTGCAAACTGTAGGGCTGCAGAGCTATGACCTCAGGCTCATGGACTCCAGGTCCTGATGCAGAATCGCCCTTCCTCCACCCCATTCCCTGGCGTGAAGGTCCGGGAGCAGCGGCAGTCGGATGGACGGGACCACTGACGGAAGTAGTAAGTCCGGATACCAGATCTGGATCGGCCACAACAGGGTGATGAGTTTCATCCTGCAGTGGCACTGTCTGAGTGTGTTGATCAGAACGTGTCCCCTATGCTCCTCGGTTGAGGGAATCTGCTGGTGAACCTTTGACACTTGGTGTTCGCCGCCGTCGCAAAGAGGTCGATCTGGGGTTGGCCCCATTTGCCGAACAGAAAATCCACATCCCACTCCTGGCAAGAATGCAGTTCTCTGCTGAGTGAGTCCGTGATGGTGTTCTTGACACCCGCTAGGTGAAACAGAACGAGGAACATGTCTTGATGAAGGGCCAAGCGCCACAGGTCCTGGGCCTGCTTTGAAAGTACTGGTGAGCGGGTCCCCCCCATTTCTGGATGGATGTAGAACATGGTGGTGGCGTTGTCTGTGAAGATCCTCACCACCTTGCCTTTCAACAATGGGAAAAAAGACTTGAGGCCCCAGAATACGTCTTGAAGTTCCAGGGCGGTAATGTATAGGCCCCTCTCCTCCGTTTGCCAGAAGCTTCTGGCGTGCAACTTTCCGATGTGGGCTCCCCATCCCTCTAGAGGGTGCCCGTTGTGACTGTCTCCTGGTAAGGAACTTGCAGTGTTTGGAGATGTTGACGTAGGCGTCCTCCAGATCCAATGATGTCAGAAAATCTCCTTTCTCCAGCCGGCCCGAGCACGTGTCGCAACGTGACCATCCAGAACTTTTGGGTCTTCAAGTACTTGTTGAGATGACGAAGGTCTTGTATCGGCCTCCAGCCCCCTGTTTTCTTTCGAACCAGAAATTATCTGGAGCATACATCAGAGCCCCAGAGATGCTGGGGGATGGGTACTATTGCCCCTTTCTGTAACATGGCCCGCACCTCCTGCAGTAGCTGTGGTCTGTGTTGCTCTTGCTGCTGAATCAGCAGGATATAAGGTCACCTGCGTTGGAACTAAAAGGTGTGCCCCTGTCCGAGAGCATCCAGCACCCATCTGTCCGTGGTGATATTCTCCCATGTGCCGACAAACTTCGCCAGCTGGCCTCCCAACTGGGGTGCCTAGGCGAGGGCCCGAGTCCACGACTGGTTAAGACTTCCTTGGGGGTCGGAGCTCTGCCCTGCAGGCGGCGCCGCTGCTGTCCTCCTGTGCCTTGAGAGCGACCCCAGTACACTTCTTGAGAGGAGGAGCGTGGAAGCTGTAAGTACAGCTTATTATATCTTTTGGAGGATCTTCCTGGTTTTCCTCAGGAAGAGCGAAAGGACGAGGGCCGTCGCTGCTGAAAAGTTCCCAAGGAGCGTGCCATCTCTGTGTCAGTCTTTATCGCTTGCAAAGACTCGTCGACCGCCTTTCCGAAGAGGTTCTCCACTTCAAACGGCGTGTCCAGCACCTTCATCTGAACATCTGGGTGGAAGTTAGTTACCTTCAAACAACCTTGATGACGCAGGGACACCCCATTCCCCATCTAGCGGAACCAATGTCTGCGATGTCCACTGCCACCATTATGGCATGATCCAAGGCCACTTCCCCTTCCTGAAAGAGTTCCAGTGCCTCAACCTTCTTGTCTTCAGGCAGAAAGTCCAGAATAGGACCCAACTTGAACCATAGTTCCCGGGCATATCTGGACAAGATGGCAAGAGTGCTAACTGCCTTGATGGTAGAGGTTGCATTATAAATTATTCTCTTGCCCATTGCATCTGGCTTCTTCCCCTCCTGGTCCGGGACGGGTTCGCTGAGCACCGAGTCGGGCGAGGGCTGAGACCTTAAGCACCTGGGAGCTTAATTGGAACCCTGTACTTCTTCTCCAGCTTGGTGGGGCCGTACTCAGGTTTTTCATAAGTGCCAGGCCTTCCTCCCAGATGTCAGAGCAGACATGATTCAAAGAAACAAGTAAATGAGGTGAAAAACGCCTAATAATTACTGACGCTCTCAGTTAGCTCAATAAGAGCAGAAATATATTATTGCATTTAGCTTTTATATTTCTTCACATTCCTTTTTTCTTTTCTCTTTACTTATTTCCCATTAAAATCAAATGTACTTTTTAAAAAAAGAAGAAGCGGAAAAGGTTATAAAAAATGCAGGAAATGTTTAATTCACATTCCTGTCATATTGCTACGAAAAGTGGCGTTTTCCAAGGCAGAGATCTAATACAATGGTTAATCTAGTGCAAAAAAGCCAATGCATTTCGGTGTGTTACACCATTGTCAGGGATGTGCAATTTTACATACATCATATATAAAGGAAAATAAGAACAGGAACATCATATGTGCAGTGAGATTCAAAGAAATTCAAAGTAATTCACAATTCCAGATCATGTACATACCATATTGTGCCAGTCATGTTCATACATGTCATCACCAGGGATAAAAAGCAGAGCGAGAATCTCAATCAGCAACTGTTCCAAAATACGGTTACAAATTACAATTTCTATGCCCATGTTGTCATTTCATAATTGTAATTATTCGTACCTCTATCGCGTGTATTGTAAGCATCTGGATGCCACGTATAACTCGTATCTCACATAATACAGACAACCGTCTATGCATTACGTTGAAAGCGGTACCTAGAATAAAGACATTAATCAATGCCTATTCAATCTGTATGTTACGCAATCCAATGGGTAGAATCACACTACGTTCTCTTACCTTCAGAGTTCGATCTTTCTCTTCTGAAAGCGAAACCGCAAGGACGCATGGATCCTACTTGTATTTGTGTTGCCATGGAGACAACTGCTCGGCGTCGTGTTCCGGCTTGGAAGCCGACGTACGTACGCCTTGCGTCCCACCCTCCCGTGGCAATGGGAGGGCAAGACCATCCCCATGATAGCGCATGAAAGTGAGTGGTTAATGTCAAAATGTGCCGCTCCTACTGATGCAGTATTCGGTAGCTGTGATGTTGATGGCCATATCTACGAGTGTGTGCCACTCATTCTTATGTGATCATGAGCTTGAAGCAGTACATGAAAATAAAACAAATGTGATGTTGATAGCCATGTTTACGAGTGCATGTCACTCTGAACTCGAAACATTACAAGTAAATAAAATACCTATATACTTTTGACTTGCATAGGTCGTGGAGGTATCCTCTGCTGGATTTCGGTGACCAGTGTGTGCAGGGTCGTTAGAATATCCAGCGACATGTCCCTAGGTCTAGGAGTGAACAGAGACAGCGGAGTAAACTATGGGATGACACCTCCTTTTGCGAGCAGGAGACCCCTCGTGATCCATGCAGCAATCTTCCTGCAGATCATTGTCCTCATCGCTACTCTAGTAGATTTGCTCCAGTCCGTCTGGGACAGACCCCGGGTCCACGTACCAGGGAAACTCCACCGGAGGGACCGTGTCTCTCTCCTTTTCAGGAGGCTGCTGGGTCTGTGTGGTCGCCGGGTACTACCCTGACCCTGGCTGCTGCCTTTGTCGCTGCTTCCGCGGCCGTATCTTGCCTCGGGTGTAAGGACACCCGTGGAGTGACCGCCACCTCCTTCGTAGACCCACTCTCCTTCAGCGCTATCTTAGCGGTCGTCATTAACTTTGTTGAATGATGAGCTTGTCGTTGTTTTTGTCGATGGTGCCGTTGTCGACTCCGTTGACTTGGCATGCTGTGAGGTCTTTGCCAGCTTGACGAGTCCACTCCGGACTTGTCCTTCGTCGGCTTATCCGCAGACACACAGAGTTTAGCTGGGTTTGGGACTTCCTCTTTGAAGAGGGCCCTTTTGATGGTAGGCTCACCGTAGAGGCTGATGGCGATCACCTTTTGCCTGACTCGGGACTCGCATTAGCAGCGAAACCAGTGGCACCAGTGTCGCAGAGCTTGGCTTTCTCTTGGACCCCTGCGAGCGGGACGTCCTCAAAGTGTTTCGACGTTCTCCCAGAGGGAGTTCGCCACTCGGACCACCTGGTCCTAGATGAGGCTTGACTCTTCCCCCTCGGCTGAGTCAGTGGCCTTGCTCGATTTGAGCCACGCTGAAAGTCTGCTGTAGCAGTCTTTTTGGGGTTTCTTCGAGAACTCACAGCACACCTCGCATCCCTCCTCATCGTGGTCCGGATGCAGAAAATATAAGCATTTATGATGCCGATCTTCCATGAAGACGTTCCTTAATCCCCACTTCGCGCAGAGTTTGAAGAGGCTTCAACTTTCTGTCTTCTCTTCACTCATGGTTTAAAGGTGCTTAGTAGGCCGAAGGCCGGACCTTCTTGAAACTTCGATGACGATCCGAAGGAACCCCGCTGCCGGCCTCTGTCCTTTATCGAAGATAATTAAGCAAAAATTGGTCAAAACTCGAAAATCGCTCGCAGAGCAACTTGAAAACTTTTCACACTGTAGCGTGCAGTAAAAATCTGAAGATGGCCACCAGTGGTGGAGCTTAGTGAGAGTACAGCCATTGGATGGGGGCAGCATGACCCAGAGGACAGTGATTGGTTTAGAGGAGAAATACAGTTTTAAAGTGAAAGTGAACCCGTTTTTTTCTTTTACTGCCTGACGAAGGTTAATATTCAAAAGCATGTGAATCCATGCCAGACCCCATGCTGGAGAAATTAATAGTTACTCACCGTAGTGACTAACGTACTCATAGTCCATAGTCCCCTTTCCTCCATACTGAACTGTTGTCCCTCGCGAGGGACAGAACCTTTTTCACCAGAAAAAATCTTCTTCCCCTTGAAATTTAGAGGCATGCAGGAGCATGGCCCTGGGAGCATGCGTTCACCCACTGCCCTTGGTTCGCCCACTGGCACAACTCCTCAGTCCCCATTGATGCGTCGACAATGATAGGCATTGTCTAATTACACCAGTATTATTAGGGGGAGGATGGTGGCACGTATGAAGGAAAGGGGATTATGGACTAAGAGTATGTTAAACTCTACGGTGAGTAACTATTAATTACTCTTATGTCCCGTCCCCTTTCATCCATACTGTATTTGCGATTACAACTGAATGTGACCCCATGCTGGATAGCAGCCCCTCCTTAAGAAAACGGGTTTCTTAGAACCGCCTGCCTGAATGCCATGTCTGACCAAGTGGCAACGTACAGACAGTGTTTACAGAAAGCCGAAGGAGTGGCCCAGGTAACCGCCCTGCTGATGACCTGCCACGGCACATGCCATTGGAACGTGATTGCCATGGCCCTGACTCTGACCGCATGGGCATGTGAGTTAGCTGGCACTGGTTTCTGCTGTCCCTCATAGGCCTCCTTGATGGCCGCAACCATCCACCTTGCTATGGAGGCCTTGGAGTCCTGATAACAGGGCCTTGACCCACCGAAAGTGACAAGGCGTCCGACTTGCGGAAGTCCTTGGTTCTGTCGAGGTAGTATTTCAGCACGCGTCTGACATCTAGATGGTGCAAGACCCTCCGAGGCTCGTCCAGACGGTGCAAGACCCTCTGAGGCTCGTCCTTGGGGTCGGCATAGAAAGTGGGTAAGACTATTTCCTTGTTGAGATGGAAGGAGGTGGTCACCTTGGGTAGGAAAGCAGGGTGCGTCTTCAGGGCGACCCTGTCCCTGTGAAAAGTGGTATAGGGTTCTGATGCCACCAGAGCCTGGATCTCGCTGACTCTGCGAGCTGAGGTGAGGCCCACGAGCAGAGCTGTCTTTATGGTGACCAGCCTGATGTCTGTGGATGCCATAGGCTCAAAACATGTGTGCGCAAAGGCGCCCCACACAACATTAAGGTGCCACACAGGGTGTGGCTTCTTTATAGGCAGGTAAAGCCTGTGGAGGCCCGCCAGATGTCGCTTGACCACCGGGTTGGAAGAGGAGAAGAGGCCCTTCTCCGAGTTCCTGTAAGCCCCTATGGCTGCCAGATAGGTGCGGCATGTATCCACCTGCACACCAGAGAGCATGTCGTCCAAGGTGCACTTGAGAGGGTCGATCTCCCTAGAGTCGGCCCAATGACAGAATCTAGACCATTTACTCTTATATTGGCTCCTAGTAGCCTTGCTTCTAGCGCCCTGGATGATCTCTAGGTTAGCCTGAGATAGGCTTAAGTGTTTCAGCGTGACCTGCTCAGGAACCACGCTGCGAGGGCTAGCTTGTGAGGAGCAGGGAGAAGTACCCCACCCCCCTGCTGGGCCAGGAGGGGGGCTGGGCCCAGCGGTAGGTGAATGGGTGGTCTGTCTGAAAGGCTGAGGAGCTCGGAGAACCACATTCTGTCTGGCCACCAGGGAGCTATCAAAATGATGCAGAGGGGCCGGGTTTACTTTATCTTGCAGGTCACCCTTTTGACTAGGGGTGTGGGCAGGAAGATATATGCCGTCATGTCTTTCCATTGGATCTGGAATGCGTCGCCCAGGGAGCCGGAGCCCTGCACCTGCCAGGAGGTGAACTGTTGGCATTTCCTGTTGTCCTGGGAGGCAAAAAGATACACATGTGGATGCCCCAACCTAAGGAAGATCTCCTTCAGCACGAGGTCGTTCAATTGCCACTCGTAATTGCCCTCCCCCAGTTGACTGAGCCTGTCCGCTTCCAGGTTGAATTCCCCCAGGAGGTGGACAGCCATGAGGTAAATGTTGTTCTCCAGAGCCCATTCCCACATGTTGACCGCTAGGTTGCACAGCGGAGGGAATCTGGTGCCCCTCTGATTGTTGACCTAGTACATGCTGGTGGAGTTGTCTGTCTAGATAAGAACTGTCCTGCTCTTGATAAGTGGGAGAAAGGCCTTAAGAGCCAACCATATGGCCTTCAATTCCAGCCAATTGATGTGGGACTCCTGCTCCTGCCGAGTCCAGACTCCATGGACGCTGTGGTTATCCAGGGTGGCTCCCCAGCCCTCTAGGGAAGAGTCCATAGTAACTGTGACCCAAGGGGCTGGCTGCCGGAAGGGCTTGCCCTGCTTCAGGTTGAAGTCTGCGTACCAACAGTGGAGGTCTGAGAGGAGAAAAGGAGGAATGTTGACTGGCTCCTCTTGGAAGCCCTTCTCCTGATTCCATGAGGCTGTGAAGTACAGCTGTAATCTCTGCATCCTGATCCTTGTGTGGGGCACGGCCAAAAGGACCGCTGCCATAAGCCCTAGTAGGTGTTGGTACCACCAGACAGATGTCACAGGCCTGGAGAGGAAGTGAGCTGTAGCTCTCTTGATGGCTGCAATCTTGTCCTCCGAGGGAAAGACCATCAAATAGCACGTGTCCCAGATGAGGCCCAAGAAGGTCAGGCTCTGCGTGGGCTTCAGCTGAGACTTCTTGAGATTGATAGTGAACCCCAGGTAGGTTGTGGAGTATGTTCATCAGTGCGGAGGCAGTATGCTGAACCGCTTCTGGAGAGATGGCCCGGACGAGCCAGTCGTCCAGGCATGGGTAAAAGTGGTGGCCCTGGGCCCTGAGGAGGGCTGCCACTGCATTCATCAACCTGGTAAATACCCTGGGAGCCGAGTTGAGGCCGGAGGGTAGCACATTGTATTAGAAATGGAAGCCCATGATCCTGAAGCGTAGTAAGGAACGATGCGGCTGCCAAATCGGGACGTGTAGGTAAGCGCCCTTCAGATCCAGGGAGCACATCCAGTCTCCCCTTTCCAGTGTTTCCGCAATGAGAGCTGGCGTAACCATCTTGACTTTTTGTAAAGGGAGGGAGAGATTGTGGGTGGAAAGGTCAAACACAACTCTCAGGTCAGCCTGGTTCTTCTTCTGTATGACAAAAATCCTGGAATAAAAGCCCAAGCCTCGCTGGGAGGTTGGGACTTCTTCCACATCCTGGCTCTCAACAAGCGACTGGATCTCCGCCAGCAGAGCTGCTGTCACAATTTGTGGGAGAGGAAAAGAGGAGAGGAAGGTACCAGTAGGCAGTACCCATGGAGACTACTGAGGGTCCAGGGGTCCAAAAAATTCTGGTGCCGAAATTGCATGTGAAAGGCAAGCATGCCCCCCACCGGAGACACGTGGACCCGAAGGGGCGTCTCATGCCTTTTTTCCCTCGGAGGCTGTTGCGGAGGAGGGGGGATTGGAAAAAACCCTTGCCCCCCCCCCCCACTTCATTGTTTCCACCGATGCTTACTTGAAAACGGTCCGGTTGTCTGGAACTCCATTCTTGGAAGCCTCGGAACCCGCCAAATGCCTGCCCCTTGTCGGAGTGTTGCTGCGACTGTGTGCAAGCCTTGGACATGGCCTTTTCAAGAATAGATAAAGACTTTGCAGTTTACGAGTTGCTGTTCTTTTTATCTAATTCCTCATCCGTGGTGGAGTGGAAGAGGTCACTGCCCTTGAAGGGAAGGTCCAATATGCGTTCCTGGACATCGGTATTAAATTTAGTAGCCCGGAGCCAGGCCATCCTTCTCATGTCCGTGGCAATTCACATGGCCAGGGCAGAGGTATCGATGTGGGCCACAGTGGACTCCATAATGTCCTGCACTACCAGCCTGGATTCTCCTAGTCCCGCCTTGAAGCGCACTTGGCTCAGTGCCGTAAGATCTGGGAGGAAGTCTGCAATTTCTGCCAGAGCCTTTGGTTAGCGGCTGACAACATGACATCTGCGTTGGCCTGCTGCAGGTGCAAGGAGGCGGAGTACAGCTTCTTCCTGCATGCCTCCAAGATCATCTTCTCCTTGCCTAGCAGTGTCGAGGACGAGGAGGCCGAGGACGACTGAGGCTTGTTATAGAGTGACGCTGCAGCTATCACAGAAGAGTGTGGTTGGGGATGCGCTGAAAGCAATAGCGTGTCCCCCTCCATCTGCATGTACTTGGCGCCAATTGACAGGCTGGGCCTAGTGCGGCTTGAGCCACCCGTTCTTGGCCAGGGAAACTACATCTTTCAGCATCAGGATCCCCGTTTTAGTAGGGGGTCTTAGGGTGAGGACTTCTGCGAAAACCCCCTCCTCGGCTGCTCTACCTCAGGCTGAGGAAGGCCCAAATATTCTGCCAAACCTGCAAGGTGTTTGTGGAAGGCCCTGGCTGAAGATGGCGTGTCGGGGTCCTGCTCCTCGTCTGTGTCCGCCAGGCTCTGGGGGTCCGTAGCTGGTGGAGGAGTGCTGGGCACCGTGGGGTACGGAGTGGAGACAGGAGCCAGAGGCTGGTCTAGAACCGCCTATACTGTGGGAGGCAGGGAAGACGGAATCGGAGGAGCCGGCTGGGGCAGCAGCGTCTGCGCTGGGGCCTGTGGCAACGGAGCCATCGAAGGAATGACTATGGGTGCCGGTGGGGTGACCTGAGGGAGCATGTCCCTGATGGCATCCCGGAGGATGGCCCCATCTGGGAATTCGCATCAGCACTAGGAACCTTTCGAAGAACGTGTCTTCGGAGGCTGTAGAAGTGGCAGGTGATATTGACGGAGTGGCCAAGGGCAGCTGGGGCCCGGGGCACACTCTGCCTGGGGTGCAGGGGAAACCTGCCCTGCGCTGCAGATGGATAAACTGTGGACCACAAACCTGGTTGACCCCAGTCCCACCTTGTGACTCTTTCCTCCACCCGCTTTGCAAGAGGGGGTATTGGATGAACGGCCATCTTGTCTGGCGTGGTCGAGCTGCGGGCCATGTGAGGCAGCCGTGGTGCCTGGCTCGCTGGAACCAGCCCCCGTCCAAGACGCTTGGTGTTGTAACGAAAGGCCTATACCGCACTTCAGGCTGTGACCTGGAAGGCATATTGCCCTCTGCAGAGTTGCTGGTAGTGCTGCGTGAAGGTACCATCTCGGACATGATGCCGGTACTAGGGCATTGCCCCTCAGGAGTAATGCCGGTAAAAAAAACGTGCGGTCCCTCAGCACTGACACTGGAAGGATCCGGAGACCCCTTGGCTGTGATATATGATATGATATGGCATTTATAAAGCGCATATACAAGTGTTTCAGGCCGGTAGCTGGACTAGCCTCTTTACGTGTGCTGGTACTAGAACCCAACAGGTTCTTCCGGGTCGGGCGCTTCCTTGGGAAGGAGTCGCCCTTACGGGGTGCGATGGTGAATAGAGCCCTGTCCTTCGGCCTCGAGCGATGTTTGACAAAGTCCTTTAGGTCCTTCGGTGGTGACTTCTGGAAGAGCACCTAGCTAGCCTGTTCTTCAGAACCGGTGGAGTCAATGCGTGGAACGCGGAACAACCTTCCCAGCTGTGGTCGGGGCCAAAGCAGCGGAGGCAAAGGGCATGGGGGTCAGTTGTAGGGAAGAGCCCCTCACAGGGTGGGCACCTGCTGAAGCCCGCTGAAGTCGGCATGCGCCGGGGAGGAGCACGGCGTCCGAGGAACAAGTACCTATTGAAAACAAAAAGACAAAGATAGAAGAATATCCAGGGAAGAGCGCATGGTATTACATGGCCGAAGCCAAACCCAGGAGCGCTGGTGAATTCGGCCCGTTCCCGTTGATGCGGGAAAAGGGGACGGAGGTGTGGCGTCGATGGGTGGAGTCAGACGAGTGCATGCTCCCAGGGCCGGACCCCCACGGCCTCTAAATTTAAAGGGGAAGAAGATTTTTTCTGGTGAAAAAGGTTCCGTCTACGGTCCCTCGCGAGGGACGCCCGTACAGTATGGAGGAAAGGGGACGGGACGTAAGAGTAATATGTGTACATATATCCTGCTGTTGAGCTCATTAGAGAGCACATTATCAGCTGTTTTTAATTATTCTGCTTCTGAATGAAATACACGCTTTCAATTTAGTCAAATTAGACTTTCTCTATTCGTTAAAAGACAAATTTCACCGCATTTCACTTTTAAGTATCCAAAGGTTTATGGGTGACTCTTTTACAATTGTCAATAAAAAAGTAAATATTTAATTTCGGTAAATGAAACATGCTAAGGGGCCGAAAATCTAAATCGTGTAGTGTGGGTTCATTCTTTAATTAATCGGGTCATAAAACATGTGCTTAATGGTGAACACGTAATACTGTATGAAAAAAGCACATGGCCAGTCAATCATTTTCGCGGATATTACCTCAATAACAAACACAACACAAGAAATGGACATCACCTCCATAACAGGCTAGGCTCTAAAAAAGAAATATCTTGGTCTGACTGCACGTGGGAGAGTTCAGGCCATAGCAGTGATGCGCACGCTTATTACAAGGGCCACTTGGTATTTTGAATGCTAGATCCGTTTTTGGCGCCCTTCTTTGCGCAGGAGTTCCGAATGGCAGCACGGGGGGGGGTGGGGGGACTACAGCGACGCGCAGATGCCCAATTACATTTGCCCTTCACTTCCTGTGGCCTTTAACAGGAGTCCAACCTGTTCTGTCATTATACTGCTGACACTGTACAACAGGTTGTAGCGCACTGGCACTGGCTTCCATATGGCAGCACATCTGTGAGCGGTCAGTTCAACCAACCATCTTAGAGCTGGGCCCTTTTGCCAAGGATCTTGCTCGGAGCATATTTTCAAGGAGACCAGAGAGCGCACGTCTTTTAGCTGTCACATTTCAACATACCAATTCCCCAGACCCTTGTTTTTTTTCCTTCCCTCTTATGGGCAGTTTCTTTAATTTCAAAGATTGTCATGCCCCCGTCTATAATTGGCATTTTCCTGAAACAGATACTTAATGGGGAAAAAAATATGATGTTCATGCGGTCGTGTAGTGCTTTGAATATACTTTCGTACATACTGCAGAAGCACTATGAATGCGTTGACTCCTGCTTTCGTCCAAAGAGCGCCAGAGTCTGTTCGTTTATAATAAAATGACATCACATATCCTTTAAAATAAATTAACTTTAAAACATGTTTTGCGTGCCGTATATTTTGTGCATATTTCATCTTCTAGAGTCCTCTATATTCTGGAGGATGTGACCACACTTAGTGGGTGCGTGTTTTTGGGGGTTGGGAAGGCATCATACCACAACCTCTTTTCTTCTGCAGTACTCTATATCCAAATGTATATTCCACCCACATAGATATGTGGGACAATATGCGCTTCCTGAGAATGTCTTGCAGCCATGCAGGGCGCCCCAATTACTTGTATCTCATTAACTAGTTTGGATGGGCTGAGGCGAGTGGTGGAACCACCGCCCGCACAATGAGATCTGGTGTTGGTTCCCGACTCGAGCCTCGCTCGTCGGGCTCTTTTTGGCTCACAATGACATGGAGGCAGCTGTTATAGTTCCCAAGGTGAACGCGAATGAGAACAGACCCTCCAGGGACACCATCTGTTGGGGCACAACACTGAACTGGGAAAAGATTAAAGAGGCAGCAACCATACCCTGTTTTTCCAGAGCCTATTGACTGGGTTGTGAAGAGGCCATAATCGTTAACATCTGATAGATGGATACTTAAGGCAAGTGACCATTTTTTGAACTAGAGCTGGCACTGCCATAGTGTGCAGGCGAAATTTCCATGCTTAATGAAATTGGACTTTTGCACCAGCCTCTGAGTAGGAGTGCATACTTCCTCTTCTCACACGTTTCATCCTGCCAACACCTTGCTTAGATTTAATACATGAGAACACTGTTTAACATTGATTTGTTTCCACTGACACATTCCTTTCATTGCCCCCAAAAGTAATGCTTCCATTACTTACTAGTAATCTTCATCACAACGAGGCCTGCTGTTCATTATCTTCTTTACAGTATGAGCAAGTCCATCACACAAGCAGCCACACAGCACTAGCATCTTCAATTGACCAAAAGCTCTTAGCCCTGAACTTCAAATCACTTTAGTTAGGTTTAACAAGAGTTCAGGATTGCCGAGATAAAATTGTTTTATAAGTACTCTCTAATAAACTAATATTACCCCTTCCTCCAGCTTCCTCGTCACATTCCTTACCTCATTGGGGCGCAGCCTGTTCCCACATAAATATGGAATGTCCAGTGGACTGGGTTAGTCCTTCCTCAATTTTATGCATGTTTAGTGATTTCCTTTGACCATCCTACAAGATCCTTCCCACCCTTGCACGAGCCTGTTTTTGTCGTCTTTCTTCTCAGAGGACTCTGACTTGCCCTTTCCCTTGACAGACTAGATTTAAGATAAATGCTATTAGCATATGTGTTTATATACCTGTATTAGTATATTTGTGTTGCTTACTTAATCTAATATTAGGATTTCTCCACCCAGTACTGCGGGGCTCCCAGCGTCCGGGGTTGTCAAAGAAGCCGGATGCTCCTGCCTGTACTGGCACGCCCCACGAGGGACAGTCAGTGCTTTAAGTGGAAAGCTAAATCGAGATGACCGAGGCTCTCTTTAGAAGCGCTTAGGCCACGCCCCCAAAGAGAGCCCCCTGCCCTCGCCTTAAACGGGGGGGAGGGCGGGCTGGAGAAAGCAGGGGAGCTGGGGGCACTGGTGTCAATAACACCAGTGTGCCCCAGCTCTCAGATGCAGCAGGCAGCACTTTCATTCAAGGCGCCACATGGTTAAAAACCACGGGTTCCTTGAGTGAAAGGTCTGTCTGCTGCGTGATGACTCTGTACTCAGAAACAGTAGGGCTGGACAGCGGCTCTCCTATTGTGTCTGAGTAAAGAGTCATCAGGCAGCCTATGTAGCCAAGCCAAGGTTACACAGACTGCCTGCAGGTGTCAATACTTCGGTCTAGAAAAAACGTGTTTCTAATCTGAAGTGCTGACACCTGCAGGCAGCCCGTGTTACTGTGAATCACTTTGGCTACACAGGCTGCCCAGGTGTCAGAGTGGCTGGGGCTAGTCAGGGGTGGGCCCCGGCTCGGGGGCCCTTACTGGAACCTGCCGCTGCTCTGCCCTGGTCGGTCCACTTAAAGCCCTAGGGACAGCAATCTTGCAGCAGCACCTGTGCTCCGAGACTCGGGTGCGCCGTGTTAGTACACGGCTGTGACGTGTCCACCCCGTGTAAGTAACACGGGGTCAGTGCCAGCAGCAAGAGCCAGCGCATGGATCACGTTGCTAGTCAACCTGTCATAGCATATTTTAAAAAACGATGGTAGAGAACTGACACAAGATGAATGGGAAAGGGTCTGGAGAGTTTCGGTTAAAGCTAAAGCGGATTTACAACTGCGTTACACTCAACAGAGAATATTGAGTAGAACCTATTGGACCCTGGCCCATATGTATGCTTTAGGAATGGTGGATGGTGACAGTTGTTGGGGTTGTGGGAAAGAGAGGGGTAGTTTGCTTCATATGTTGTGGAGTTGTGAAAGAGTGACACATTTCTGGAGAGATGTGGTTGATAGGATTGACCAGGTTTGGGGCATCACCTATCCACGGAATACATTAGCAATCTTTTTGCAATTACCAAGGAATGGTTGCAAATATGATTGGGTAATATCGTGTTGTATTGCACTACTAAACAGATATTAAAGGTCTGGAAGACAAGAAAGAAACCAACAGTAGAGGATTGGATTTTAGATGTGCAAGTTCTATCTAAATATGAGAAGACTATGTTTTATAAACAATGCAAAGAAGCACGTTATGATGAACAATGGGGGAATTTCAATGATTTTTCTGGGTAAACCATCTTGATCGGAATTGTGTAATCGAATGGGTTTGCATCACGTCTAATGGATACGTTTTGGGGGGGGGGCTTGTGTTATGTTCTCTTGTTTTGTGTTGTCTGTTATGTTTGGGAATGTCAGGCCACCGCTCATGGCTACGTTTTTAAATGTGTTGCGGTTAATATGTATCTCGAGGTTATTGTTTTCTTTGATTCAGTTTTATGTTGTTACCTGGATGATAGCCTGTTGGCCTAGTAACATTTGCTTTGTACTTGATATGTTTCTTTCTTGTTGAAAATAAGAAATAAAGTTTGAAAAAAAAAAACGATGAAATGGAACCCCAGGTTAAGCTGTACAAGGCCTTGCCGATAATGGGGCCAAGCAAGTGCATGGAAAAAAGAAGGGACGTATAACTCCCTACCCAGCCTCCCCCGTGCCCCCACTCCACTCCCGAGACTCCTACCTACTCCACCCCAGAGTCCAGTAATTACAATGGAGGAGGAACGATTCCATCGGCTAATTGATGCAGAAGTTCCAGCAGCATTCAGAGACCACTCCCCTAGAAGAGCAAGATATCTAGAGGGGGAGGAACTCGCAGCTGCCCTCCGCCTTATCAGGGTGGTGCTGCATTTGCCAGAACTTCATACTTGCCAACCCTACTGATTTAGCTTTTAAGGCTTTTAAGCAGTCCTATCGCCTACAGATGTGGGTGACAGATCCTACTGCTTTTTACAGGGGCAGGTAATGTATGTGACTATAAGGCAGGCTGCTTGAGACAGGGCCTAGGACAAAGCATGCAACACATTAGTTAGTCTCTCTGTGCGGTGGATGGGTAAGTGATTACTTTGAGTGATAGGCTCAGACCAATCCAGTGACGTGACAGCTACACGACTCTGCCCTGCACTCTGGCCGTGACAGGCCTAGGTGAACCACCAGTGAAGGCAAGTGGCAGAGTGTACCCATCACACAGCATCTGCATATCAGAGGAGGGTATCAATCTCCATGTTGTTCAGTTATTCATTTTGCACTGCAGGAATAAATATGTATTAACGTTGCCTACCAGCTCTGTGTGATTACCGTCTGTGAAGTTAGGTAATTGAATTCGGTGTTAACTTACCATTAAGAATTATACATTTGAAACATCTGAACATCTTTCCATGCTGTGTGATGGGTTTTGTATTTTAGAATGCTCCAGTGGTGCCAACAATGTATGTTTTGTATTTTCATGTGATGTACTCGTTAGGCAAAGTATTATTTTTGAAACTTGAAAAATCCTACATCTTTTTGGTCACAGAATTTTGGCAAGTATGGAACCTGCCAGCACGGAACCAGAGGAGGATGACCTGTTTGGCAATTACATTGTACATAAGGGCCTTCTAGTCCATAAACGGATTCATAATATCCTCAAGAAATGTAAAGCTATTGACATCCAGTGTTGTCCTGCTTTGTGATTAGACGTCATCCACCAACAGGCTTATTAAAGGAGGAGTTCCCCGGTACCAAAAGCTGACTCCTTGGCCTGCAATTTGTCCGCCCAAACTTGAGTTTCATTGGAAGGGGCAACCCCGGGGGATGTAACGGACAAGTGTGAAGTGGCACTAAACTATCCTTATCAGCAGCTAAATTTGATGTGCACGCAGGCACATATGCGGCATATGCTGCACAGACGTTGGTTAGATAGTTCAAAGAGTTGTTTGAGTTGACATCAGCAAGATTATATTTCCCTCTTACTAGGTGAGGTGGAGCCACTTACTAAACTATTATCAGATGTCACGCATGATGGCCTATGTGCAGAGGCAGCCTCGATGGCAGGCTGCCGTCAGGTATGGACGCGTTTCTGAAAATTGGACGCTACCCAGAAGTTGTTGCTGTTATACTCCCCCCGCCCCCCTCAACCACCTTCAGGGCAGTAGGTTGTTTGGGCCTCAGATGGAAAAAATCATAAAAAATCGGCAATTATTGGCCCTGTGAGACCATCCTGCCACAGGTTCTTTCCTTACAAACAAATCCTGAGGGGGCAGCAGATCCCCAGGCGAGACATCCCTTTTGCGGCAGGGGCCTGGTAGGGCTCCCTCCTGGCAACAAGTCCTGACGGTCCACATCAGCAGCAGCCAGTGCCCCTCTGAAGTCCTGACTATTTGGGGAATACCGACCTACTGGTGGGAGGACGCCTGAGGGACTTACTCTTTATCTGGCAGGACATGATCGTGGACAAGTGAGTCCTCAATCTCGTGAAGACAGGATATGCCATCACGTTTTCATCCCTGCCTCCCTCCACTGGGACAGTGGTTACTCCAGTTACACAGGATCACCTCAGGGCTTAGGTGCTGCAAATGGGGACAGTCTGCTACAGAAGACGGCAAAAACATCAGTGCCACAAACGCAAAGGGGAACGGGTACATACTCAACCTTGTTCCTGGTTTCAAAACAATCAGGGGAGTTCCGCCCGGTGTTGAATCTCAAGCCATTGAATCGATTTGTCTGTTATGCCAAGTTCAAGATGCTAACTTTGGTGGCCATCATTCCCTTGATCAATCCGGAGGACTGGATGGTAGTCCTGAACCTCAGGAATGTGTATCTGCATGCAACCATGCACACCTAAAAAAGGCATTTTTGCGGTTTGCCTCAAGATACTACTGTTTGCTCTGGCCTCAGTGCTCTAGTTACTCAACAAGGTTATGGCCCTGGTATTATCTGTTACACGAGGTAGGTATTACTGTATTTACATGCCTCGATGACTGGAAAATTGCTGCTCCTCCTTTTTTTAAGGCCACGGCGGATGTTTGTCGGGTGTGCAGAACCCTGCAAGAGTCTTGCTTTTTTGATCCATTGGGACAAATGCAAGTTACAGCCCGCTAAGACTTTACAGTTCATTGGCACACTTTTCGACACAAGGACAGCAAGGCTGTTTCTCCCATGCGACAGAATTATCACACTGCAGACCAGGCAGAGGAGTCTCATGGCAAAGCATGCTTCCTTGGCAATAAAATGGCTTACAGTCCAGGGGGGATCTCCCAGCGACAACACAGGAGGTTCCGTGGGGCCGGAACATATCAAGTCCTTGGTGGGGCACCTCTTGCACCACTGGTACCTGAGTTCACTCCAGTTCTACCATCTTATTCCGTGGTCGGCAGCTCTCAGGGAAAAGATGGGAGTGGTGGCTACAGCAATACAATTTGCTCAAAGGGGTTACCCTATCTCCTCAGCCACCATGCATCGTGAAGATGGATGTCAGCCATTTCGGTTAGTGTGCAACTGGGCTCCCAGGCAGTACAGGTCGGCTGGGGATGAAAAAAGTCAGGATCATCTTCTAGGAGGGGGAATGTCATGCCCTGGGCTGGGTAGCACAACAGACTTTTCTTTTTTGTTTAATAGTTTTTTTATTAGATGAATAACAGCAGATGTAAGATCTAATACATATTGAAGTAAATATTAACAGGCATTAGAGCAACAAAAAAGAGGAAAAAACAACAGTAATATAATTTTAGAGCGATTGTTAACGATGTATACTTAGACAACCATAATTTGAAATCTGCTATATAAGAACAAAATATTTTGCCTACCGACTTAACAGGGGGAGACAAATACAAGGAAGACAGACAAGAGAACACAGGGTAAAAGGGGAGGAAGTATATGTGCTAGTATACATTTAATAATAACACAACCATAGAAATACATTGTAAGCAATAATGGTTGGAAAGCAGAAATGTTTATGAGCCATGGGTGGAAGCATTGAAATGGTCGAGATAATGAATGAAGAATGACCATTTAGCATTGTATTTGGGGGTAGTACCTTCGTTTTGGCCATGCAATGCTCCATTCTATGATTATGACAGATATTATTCCACCAACCTCTGCTACTTAGGGAATGAGCATTTTTCCATTTAGCAGTTATAAGTTTAAGAGCAATGATTATGAATAAATCATACAAATGTCCTCTTGCAGTTCGCATTCTATGACTGTTAATGGCGAGGCTGCCTAAAACAATATTAAAAAAAGAAACAGGAATGTCAATTTTAAAGATTAAATTAAGATATTACCAGACGTCCTGCCAGAAAGAAAAAACAAAAAAGAACATTTAAAAAACATATGCTCATATGAGGCAGGGGCATAATCACAGGAGCAACATTCATCACCGAGTCCCTTCTTAGACTTGGAGAGTTAAGCAGGAGTAATAAACACCCTGTGGATGAAAAATAGGAAGTGTTGCGTAATGTTAGCCAAAGCTGAAATGTCATTGATTCTTGAGAAGATTACCAAGATCTTTTTCCCCAAGACCGACAAACTGACGTTGCTAAAGATTTAGTGTTGAGAGCTATATATATGTTAGAGGCACTAGGGGTGGATGATGTATTTAGTAGCAGCATTCTTAGGGCGTTCGGTGAGAGGATGTTTGAAAAATTATGTAGGGGATCCAGACAAGCGTTGACCAATTCATTATAAAACTTGATATTCGTATTTGGGATGGAAAATAAACGTTTAAGTTGCGGAAACGGTAAGATGAAGGGACCATTGATGATTTGTTTAATAAATCTAATACATTTGATATCCATGATTTGCGACTTAAAGATCTATGATTAATAACAATGTTTTTGTTATGCCAAAGCAAGGGAGACAAATCTTTGTTAGGAGTTATATTGTGGGGAAAAAGGAAGACCTTCAAAGTAGCAGTGGTAGCTTTGATTGGATTAGAAATAGCCAAAGAGGAGTAATTGAACCTATATGTGAGATTAGCTGGATCATACAGGAAAACCATATTATTCTCCAATTTAGACCACGACGGGGTATCTGACCTGAGGGAAGAAATAAACCAACATCGCAATTGTTTAACTAGGAAGGCCATAGGATATAGTTTGTAGTCTGGGAATTTGACTCCACCCTTATCATATGGAGCTTTTAATTTGGTTAATGCAATCCTTTTACATTTGCCTTGACCCCATAGAAAATTAAGTAATAAGAAATTGATAGGTTTAAAAAAAGAAAGAGGGAGAGAAACTGGAAGAAGTTGAAGATAATAGAAGATTATAGGAGATAACAATTTTTATTGTGTCCAGTCTACCCCACAAGGGGGGACCATTTAAACGTGAGATTTTAAGTTTGTTTAGTAATATATGTGAATTAAGTTTAATTGTGTCATGTATCGTGGGTGCAAAATTGATGCCCAGATTTTTAATAGAGTCTTTGCACCATTTTAGACTCATGCTTAAGGCAATATGAATTAAGAGGAAGTATTTCAGATTTTTCTTTGTTAAGTTTATACCCAGAAACTAGACTAAATTAGTGAAGCATATCAAGCAGATGTGAAAGGTAATGCTTGGGATTTTTGATAAATATAAGTACGTTGCCAGCACATGCAGCAATTCTACAATGTGTGGAACCCCTTTCTGTTCCTTGTAAATCTTTATTAGCTCTAATAAGTTCAAGTAAAGGTTCCAACGCAAGGATGTATAAGATCGTAGAAAGGGGACACCCCTGCCTCGCTCCTCTCAGTAGAGGGAAGAAGGATGAAGATTGGCCATTCATACTAATAGATGATTTGGGACAGGAATAAAGCAATTTAACTAAGGAGATACATTTTTCACCGCAACCATGCCAGTGGAGAGACGAACATAAAATCCCAACTAACCCGATCGAATGCCTTCTGTGCGTCGAGGGCAATAGCTGCATATCCCTGTCTATCCTTTTTGTCCTTGGAGACAGTATGAATAACGTCCAAGAATAGTCTAGCATTGGAGGAGATATTGCGACCTTTAACGTATCCAACTTGATCTGATTTTATCATAGCAGGAAGGGAGGATTCAATTTTATTGGCTAATATTTTAGCAAAAATGTTGCATTCCACGTTAATGAGAGATATGGGGTGATAATTACTAGGGTTGGAAGTGTCCTTATCAGGTTTAGGGAATAGTATAAGCAGAGCCTCAGCAAAAGAACCAGAAGATGATTTGTTTGAAGCAAAGAAAGGGAATAAGGACAAGAGTTTAGGAGCAAGAGAATGGGCAAGAAAGTTAAAAAAAATTCCACAGAAAAACCATCCGGACCAGGGGCTTTATTTCTTCCAAAATTCCTTATAGCTTGCATTATGTCCGAAGTTGTAATATCTTTGTCTAGACGGGAAAGATCAATCTGTAGATAAGAAGATCTATTAATTTTTATTAAGGAAGGATTTGATATTTTCAATGGGTATTGGGGTGTCAGGAGTGTATAGGTATTCATAGAATTCTTTAAAGCAGTTAAAAATATCCTTGGGTTTTTAAATACCTTGCCTGAGGAGTCCTATAGATGAGAAACATGTGACCTTTCCTTCTTTGTTTTAAGATATGAGGCAAGCGACCTACCCGCCTTGCTAGAGGTTTGATACATTTTTGTTTTGTATTTAAGTATGGTACTGGCAGCCAAATCAGTTAGTTCCTTATTGATCTGACAACGCAGTGATATCACATGATGTAAATTTGCAGAGTTAGGGTTTTGATAGTAACAGCGTTCTAAAGATGTTAGTTGAGAATATAAATCCTCAATGTGTTTTTTACGCATCTTTTTTTTCCTACCCAAGAATGCCATAATATGGCCCCTAAGAGCAGCTTTGAATGAATACCAATTATTAACAACGCTAATATCTTTATCTATATTCTGTTCATAATATTGTTGTAAAAAGGATTGGGCTGAGGTAATGAATTGTTTATCCTGCAGTAAATAATTATTGAACTTCCACCTAGAAGTAGGTCGACTGATATCATCGAATACAAGGTGCGGCATGGTCAGCGATGTGTATATTAGAAATGGTGGAGTTAAAGGCATGGTCTAGTAAAAAAATGTTATTGTCCCTACGGGTCGGCCATGTTTTTTTAAGCCTAAGTGGCTCGATTTTAGAAAACTTTCCTATGGACCTTACCCGAGTTTTCGTCCATTAAACGCACGCGAAAACAAGCACCAGGGAGCCGCCATTTTGTGATAATCCTATCTTTTCCCCGATCCCCCTGGCTGACCTGCTTTTGCGGCACTAAATCAATTTCCCCGCCCCTGAGCCTGACATTATCAAAACATTCATATTCCCCACCTCTCCCCGTGACGTTACTGTGCTGCGTAGGCAAACGCGCCCAGTCGTCTTCTGCGCGACTCCACACAGAACCCGGAAACCAACACAGACCATCTCACAACACAGCGCGCCACAATTCGGAATATGAAACTGTACTTTAAAATGAAACAGCAACACAGTACATTTGGTAAAGTACATTTATTTGACATTAAATGTTTAGAGAATATTCAGCAATTGCCATATGAATTCCGGAAGCCATTTATTTTCTTTTATCTGTATCCCAATAACTGTTCCGTTTCATCTTGAGTCACGCGCTGTTCCTTTATGGGACACAGGGTGTTCATTTTCGTAAAAAGAATCACTTTGGAAGCACGGTGAACCGCAAGGCTGTTCCATCAACTAGGCACTAGTCCAGCCTAAAGGTTGATATGTTGCTTCTAGCCACTAGTACAGCGTAAGGGCATGTGGGCCCTTGGCAATCGACCCATAATATGGTGATTGTGCTCCAGTTGTTGACACGAAGCTGCAGGTGTCTGCTGAAGAATCCATCCGGCGGTGTCTCAAACAGATGGCAGTGGCAGAAAGGGATCAAATACCTGTTGTGAAAACAAAAAAATGATAATTAGTCTCGCTAGCCGAACTTCTTTAATATTACTCATTTTATTTATTACGGCCGATCAGAAACTATTTGCTTGCAAGGATAGTTCAATGGAGTATGTTCATCTCTAAAATCAATGCGAAAAGTAACGAGATAAATCGAGGCCAACACACAATGATAAACGACAGTCTACATGCGTGAGGAATGGTATGATATATGATATGGCATTTGTAACGTGCCTATACTCAAGTGTTTCTAGGCGTGACGAGGCAGGTGGGGAACAAGGGCAGACAGACAACGATCCTACTAGGCCAGGTGTCTTTCTGATCGCGCATGGGGAAGGGCTGTACATGGTTAGTTGAATACAAATTAAATAATAGGGCCAGCTGGTGGCAAGTGCAAGGTAAATGCCGGGAGAAGGGGCTGAAGGATACAGAGACAGTCCCGTAGTGCAGGTAGGCAGTGCAGGGAAAAGTGGCTGGGCCAAGGATCGAGATCGGTGAGACCAGTGAACCTGCATGCCCATGTGCCCACTACGAACAGTTTTACTTGCTTTTCCTAGCTCTTCATTCATTCATTCATTTATTCATGCATCCATTCATTAAATCTTCATTCCGGTATAAAAGCGTGTAAAGATTTACTTACATTATATTTGAAATTTCCATTATGTCTCTTCGTAATGCAGTCTGTAAAACGGAACGTGCTCTTGACAATGATTTTTCGTATACTGACCTAAAACTGAAACTCGGTCTAGTTTCTGAATTTTCTGCCTTATCGTCTCTCACGTTATTGCGCACTCCCTTCAAATGTAGTTCTTTCGGCATGGTCCCTGTCTCAAGGTCAAAAAACGATAGACCCTTATACTTCCAGTGCGACTTGTGGGCCTCATCTGGGCGCTGTCCTTCGCATTCTTTAATTGCAACATCACGTAGTATAGGCATCTGTGAGAACTTGAAGTTTAGAATCCGTCTATGTAGTGCGCCTCAATGTGCAAATGCGAACTGGCTTCTCTCCCAAATGCCACGGCCCGCTTGGCTGGCGCGTTCTAAGTGCCCCAATTTTGTCCCCGTTGTCTGCGAGCTTTGCAGCCCAAATTGAGACATTTAATTTTTGGCGGAAGGTCAGGGAAAGTATAAAGTACCACAGGAGTTGAGTTAAAAGTGAGATTTATTGTTTGTTTGTTTTATTATTTGCAATATGCAAGCCTCCCCTCCGTTAACAGTGCGCAGCATTTACATTTACATGAGATGAGACATGAGAAAAATATATACATACACATATGTGAGGTGAATAGAGAGAATTCAAAGATGACACCCAGCTTGTTCGCCACCCATGATGGTGAAGGTAGGGGTTAGGTTTACAGGTACACTGTACAATAACATTTATTTACAAAAAGACAATCGTATTGCAATTATTTAAACCGGGATTTGTACTTCACAATCAGCTGTGCTTCGGGTGGGCATGGCACAGTCGCAATGTTCGGTGGCAATGGATCACTGCTCTGCACAGAAACGTCCAAAATTCCATATCTGTGCTTCTCTAACACAGCAACAATAAGGCCTTTCACAAAGTCGAACTGCATTTCATCATAGACTGGTTTGATCACCCATTGCTTACTTCGTTTTGAAAACACCTTAGTGTAGCGAGACATCCTTACTTTACCCCTAGTCCTAGATTGTTCACGTCCGACATTGCTGTTATGGGCCAAGACCGCTAGTAGAGTGCGATGTTTCATGCCCCGAAAGCTAAAATGCAAGCGCTTTGGCCTGTACTTTAGGCACATATTGTGGAACACCTCCAAATCTCCTTTGTGACAGAATTCTGTCAGTCCTCTCAAATCTCTTGATAGAGTTTTGTCGAAAACAATCTTCTCAATGGCTTTGTGTGTCGGTGAAGATGGAATCAACCACTTCTTCTTCCGTGCCTCCTCTGGGGACAAAGGGCCATGTTCACATTGGTGGAAATGTTCATTTGCTGTCCAGCGGTGAACGTTGGTACAGTGGTGCATCAGTGACCACCATTTTTCAAGTAGTATTTCCACTGACCCCTCACAAGTTTTTGAGCTCCACCAAAGATGGTTGGTGATAGAATGTGACCACTGCAAAATACTTTCAAAACCTTTTCTTTTCCCTGCAGCCGAGATTTTCTTATTGATTGATTTAGCAAGATGCCATACGTCAAATTGATGTTTAATATGTGGGAACTGCTCTCTCATTGTCTTGGCAATTGAAACGTGTCTATCCGTGGCTATGAGGTCGATGTGCATTCCCCTCGATTGTAGATATTCCACTGATTTTATAAAACCTAGTTTCTCCATGGCCACTGAGGATGTACATTGTGTTACTTGCACAACCACTGAACTCACAATTTTCTTACTATCCATGTCCTAAAAGTGGTAGGTGCAGTACTTGGCAGAATATCCAGGGCTGTCGCACTGTCCATCGCCGGCTAGCCTGAATCGTTTGCCTTCGAATGTACTTGCTAGAGACAATTGTTCAATTTTCCAAGCATCACTAATGGCCGGAAACAGATAATCACGTTGGTATATGTAGTACAGCGCTTTAGAAATGAAATGGAGTCCCACAAACTGAAAGAAAGCCTCTAACTTTCTAAAACTGGAGCCACTAAAAAGTGATGCAGCTGCACACAGTAGATTGCCTGCTGGCAGTTTCCCCAGCATCAGTTGTGCAGACCATGAGAACCTATGATTTAATCTACAGGCGGCATTTATTTTGACGTTACTGCCTTTTATTTGACGAGTCACATTAATCAATGGCTTCCCACATACTTTCCCTCTAATGGAATGCACACATTTCAGCATACTTATAATTTCCATCAAACAACTGTCGAATACAATGTATTTGCTCTCTTTCATTAGACTGTCATCCTGCGTCAACGTTGTTTCGGCCTATGACGTTGTGGAGATTTCAACACATTGGAAAGTAATATCGCTGATATCAAGTTCTGATGCGTCTATGGATGCTGCGGCTGGTTCATTCTCTGTCATTTCAACATCTATTACTTCAACATTGATGGGAGAACACAACAATGTCGACAGGTTTTTTGGTGGCAAATTTTTGGCGGGTGTAGATTGTGTAAATTGATCTGCAACCACTTCAGAGCTATCTTCAATACATTCAATAACATCTTCTTGTGGTGGTGCGGTCGCACTGTAGCTATGGTCCAATGCAACTTTGCTGTAGTCTCCAAACACAGTTAATTCATGTTCTGGCCATTGGACATGAGCATCTCGAGCCTGAACACGCCTCGCCTCAATTAATAATTCCTCCATAGTGTACACAGTCTGGCAAGCCACATCTCTCATTCGCTTCACTGTCTGTGTGTGTATAGTTCTGACACCCACGGGTAACTGGAGGAGAGATTGGAAAAGGGATGTTCACTTTAAACACAAGATGGAGTGTAGTAGAATTGACTGGAAAAAAACATAAAATAGTCCCCAGCACAAACATTTTTTTAAAGTTATGAACTGTTTGTAACTAACCTTTTTTTGTTTTTTTTTCTTTGCAACATTTTTGACTCGACCTTCAACATCTGCACGCTGTAGCTCCGATTCGTTTCCGCATGTCCTCCCTTCCTCTTGCGCTGCAAAGACTATATTTTCTGTATCCGCCTAGACAACACGGAATGAGGCTCCATCGTCTCCCTGAAACATAGTACTTTCATTACTATGTATCAAAATATTGTTAGCATAAAACACACGTGAGGACGAACGCACAGGTACATCTCAATAGCCAAACACGATTTAAACATTGTGTGCAACAATCAAACGACAAGTATTCGACCAGTGATGATCTATTTTGATGGAACTGTCAGTATCCATACCTCTGGCTCTGCATGGACTGCCATGAATGGTTGTTTGGAGAGGAGGCATCCGCATCTCCCTGAAACACAGTACCTGCATTAGTATGCTTTTCAATATTGGAAACACAACACACACTTGGGGTCGACGGCACAGGTACATATAAAGAGATAACCACAAATGATGCATTGTCCAAAAGAATCAAGGAAAATCCAAATATGATCACATTTCATCGACTTATTTCAACGATTCCTTTACATCTGCATCATCTAAATGAGATGTTGTGATTGTGGTGGAAGCTTCGTCGTCTCCCTGAAACACAGCACTTGTGTTAATAGGGAAGAAAGTATAGCAAATGGAATCACGTTATATGATCACGCATGATGGAGCTGTCATTATCCATACCTCGTGCTGCTGAAAAATATCTATGGATGTTGCAAATATAGTGCGCACTTCCGAAAGCTGTTGCGCCGATTCGTATACTTGAATGTCAGGCTCTGCATCAAGTGCAGGGGTTGACGCTCCATCAACTGCCTGAAACATAGTACTTGCATTAGTGAGGATTACAATTGTGAAAACATAACACACACCTAGGGTCGATAGCACAGGTGCATATCAACGGCTAACCACGAATGAAACATTGTGTAGAACAATCAAACGACAAGAATTCCAGCTCTGATGATGACGCTCGATGGAGCTGTCAGTATCCATACCTCCTGCTGTTGAAGAACATCTAGAAATGTTGTAGATGTGGCAGACGCTTCAGCATCTCCCTGAAAGACAGTACTTGCATTAGTATGGATAACACTAATTAGAACTGAAAACAAACACCAGTGGACGATAACTAAGGTGTATATCAATTGGAAAGCAGTAACCAAACATTCGGTAAAGTAATTACACGATAGAATAAAACTATTACTTGACATGCATAAAACAAGTATGTAGCGGATTAGCCTAGTAAGATGACCTGATACGCGCTAGAAGTGGTTGATAACTGCGACCACGTCAAGGATGTAGAATGTTCTTCCTTCAGATTGAAGTGATAGTCAAGAAGTTGTAAAGGTCAATTAATGATTGATAATGAAATGCCAATATTAAAAATAGCCATGTAAGCCGACAGAATACTTGAAAAATGCTCAATACAGCACAGTTCCCTGTCCCCATATATATATACATTGCGTTTGTGGGTTATGAAATCGAAAAAGAATATATTGATAAATGTCATTATTCAAAAAACGATACACTCATATCAATATCGAAATTATTACAAGGGATAGAACACCTACAATATCAATTAATCCATTCGGCTACCTACACACTACCGCAAGGCCTAAAGCTAAATCCGGACACTTGACTCACCGGTGGCGGAATGTGGACGTATAGAGTGGGAATAGCGTTTTTGCGCAATTTCCGTGTCGTTCGCCGTTTATTCTTCTTTGTTACCAAAGAAGTTGTGTACATGTCCAAGGAAAAGTGCCGGCTGCAGATGCGGTATCGATCACCCCTCTTGTCCTGTAAGACTTGTTGGACTCTACTTTCCAGCTCATCCAGTGGATATCCGCAATGTCTGACCCATTCTCTTATTCGATCAACAGTTTTCGGGAATACATGCATTGTAGTTCCTTCAGATTTCGCATGGGTCTTCGAAGGGCAACTGCTAATCGAACAGGCAGGCATTGTTGATAAATCTGAAAAGTAAATATCAACATTATAATACAATCTTCAAGAATAAAGATTTGATACAAAAGTAAATGAATCATACAATGATCAATGCAAGGTTTGTTTTGGTCGCAGGAACTATACCAGTTCATTATGTGCGGCTTAGTATTTGCATAAATTACAGAAATGTATAATTGATGTGACTGAAATCTGAACATGTGACTCGTCCCTTGGATGTTCTGTCTTGCACGAGAAGGAAACATGCTTACATTATAGACTGGACACCCGAAGGATGCAATTCAATGACAATAGACAAAGATGAAAATAAATAGATCTATTGATAGCATAGCAATGGAAATTCAAGTCAATAGCAATGAGACCAATGAACATAGCACTATTGGGTACTCTACTCGCAAATAGATAGAAATTTAAAAATCTGCGAAATATGACCAGGATACATGGCCTTACCTTGACCAACAAACAGTTGGATTCAGCAAGCAGAGCAGTATGTTGCGGGAGAATAGGTGGATGGCCACAGGTAGCGCACTGATGGTTCCTGAGTAGCACGTTCAGGAGTTGACTTGCAAAGACTTGCAAAGCACAAAGATGTTCTCATGAGACATATCGAGTGGTTTTTAAAGTATTAGAAATTGGGGTGTGTTTGTGAATGAATGATGTATGTATGTCGTGGTATTAGGGGGGCGGCTTGCTTCAAGGGGAGGCCTGGCTGGAGACACGGGGTCTGAGGAGGCCATGTGACCGATGGCCCCTTGGCGTGGGACACCTTTTGAAGTGTACATGTAGTTTGGCACCTTGCCCTTTCGTGCCCCTGACAGCCCCCCATGCCAGCGCGCATCCACCGGCGCGAGCCGCCTTTGATACAGGGGGGCGGGATGGATCGTCTTGGGGCGTGCAGATAAGGCACAGGAAGACTGCTGAATGGAGACACACTTATGTGGATTGCAGGGGGGAGGCCTGCCTCAGGGGAGGCCTGGCTGGAGACACGGGGTCTGAGGAGGCCATGTGACCGATGGCCCCTTGGCGTGGGACACCTTTTGAAGTGTACATGTAGTTTGGAACCTTGGCCTTTCGCGCCCCTGACAGCCCCTCATGCCAGCGCTCATCCACTGGCGCGAACCACCTTTATATCAATATACAGTATATCGCCTTTATATCAATGATAGTATATCGTTGCTTATCAATAACAAATGCCACATACCGGAGATTCTTGTGAGCACAGACCCACACTTGAACCGGTGAATTATAGTGGTCAAGACCCTAAGGCCTGTATAATCCAATGGTAATTGTTAGTATAGATATATGTGTGACTTTTATAGAGACATAACCTACTGAAAGACTTTGAACAAGTGTTATTTAGTGCATGCATTATCGAGAATATGTTATGTTAGCTTAGATAGATAGTGACCACCCTGCTTCACAGCGACCAGACTTCATCCATTCGGAGCACAGATGTCTGACGTCCATCCTTGAATGGAGACACACTTGATTCATTTAAAAAATGGAGACAACCGTTGTTAAAATATATGTGGTGTTTTATTTTGTATCTTATTTTCATGACACAAAAATACAAGACTTTAAAGATTATACAGGTCAGGTTGCAGCACAGCGAGAGAAAATCCCCTGTACTGACCGCTGTCACTCGGGAACGTTTCTCTAATGGCACGAACGGCACAGGCGGATATCACTCTTCGAACGCGGTGTCCAAGCCTCCCGTGAAGCCACCATGTAAAGGAACGATAGGCCACCAGCCTGTACCACCTGTGAAAAGGAATGAAACAAACTGTTTTTAAATGACCAAGATAAGTTTAATAAACGTTTGTTGTCAATGACAATTATTGTAACTAATGGCATTTTACACGGACAAATGCTATCTAGACAATGCACACTATTGAATGACTTACATGCGTTACAATGATATGTAGATGTAATTTTGGATATAGTAGAAGAACATGAAATAGGAGTGGCATGACAAGCAGAGTATACTTACTCGTTACTCGGATTACGAGGACGAACAGTTGCTCGAAGTTCGTGCATAAGCACCATCATTATTCTCAACACGGCCCGTGTGAGGCAGGCTGCCCTGAAGTCTGGCAGCTCGGTGATGCATTGCGGTCTTGGCTCGCCTTCCGAAATGTAGGCCAGGCATCCCGAGTTTTCTCGGCAGCAGCAGTTCTCGTCCTCAGTTGGCATTAGCTCACACCGATTGCATGTGCACCAGGTGGAGACGCCGTCCATTCGACTAGGCCCAGGCTCTTCATCTGTTGATTCGTCCTGCCAACTGCCGTCCGAATCCCCATCGTTTTCGTGTGCTTCCCTTTCCAGTAGTTCCTCCTCGGTATACTCGGGCTCGTACATGTAGGGCATTATTGTAGCCATTGTGTGTTAAACAAACTAAAATAATTTATAGCGGTGGTACTGGTATCTGTTCACACGGGCTACAAGCGGCGAAGGTAGCTGACCAGAGCACTGAAACGAGTCACAGAATACTCAAAGTAACACAGAGAGAGGAATGGAATCGAAAATCTGCTGCTGTGTGTTGTGAAACGGTCTGTTTATACTTATTGAGGAGAGAGGCGTCCTGCCATTTCCATGGCGACACGTCATTAGCTGAAGCGCAGCGAATGTTGACACGAGACGTGCTTTGGCGTTGGGAAATGGGCGGTACGAGTCTGCTGATGACAGGCTCAGGGGCGGGGGAATTGATTTAGTGCCGCAAAAGCAGGTCAGCCAGGGCGATCGGGGAAAAGATAGGATTATCAGAAAATGGCGGCTCCCTGGTGCTTGTTTTCGCGCGCGTTTAATGGACGAAAACTCGGGTAAGGTCCATAGGAAAGTTTTCAAAAATCGAGCCACTTAGGCTTAAAAAAACATGGCCGACCCGTAGGGACAATAAACATTTTTACTAGACCATGCCTTTAACTACCAGTGAGGGTTTTAGAAGTGAAAATATAATCATGGCGGGAAAATGTATTGTGAGGAAGTGAATGAAATGTATGATCAAGTTGTGAGGGATGTGAGAGTCTCCATGAGTCAATTAAGCTAGATTCAGAAATGCAGCTTAAAAAAGATTTATGAGACTTAGACGTTTTAAATATGCAGCTGGATTTTCTATCTAAAAACGGATCCATAACTTGATTCATGTCACCACACATAACCAGGTTAATAAAATTGTCTGTAAGAATGATCTTTTTGATTGATGTCTAAAATGCCGGATCAGGATGCGTAGGACCATAGACATTCAAAACAGAAACATATTCAGTATTGGTTAGTAGTTTGACCCAAGCCCAGCGACCATCAGAGTCAACATCTTGATCCAAAATTTGAAAGGACAATTTCTTACCTAGCAGTATCGCAACACCATTCTTTTGGGCAACAGCAGGGCTTGCAATAACCTCCTTAACCCATGAGGATTTGAATTTCTTTTCTTCAATAGAAGATAGTTGTGTTTCTAGTAAGCATACTACGCAGGGTTTAAAGGTATTTAAATGAGAAAGAATTTTGCCCCTCTTCATAGGGTTATTGCATCCCTTAATGTTCCAAGTCACACATTTAAATGTCATTTAAAAGGATGTTTATCAGTACATGAAGCATCGCCTAAGACTAACTTATTGGTACAGAAACTAACAACATAATGCAGTGACCAAGATTTGGGGGAGGGACTCATAAGGGAGACACAGAGGATAACGGGAAAGGGGAAGGATGGCCGAAAATTAGGTGATCTCAACATAGATGAACAAACATGGATATGTTTATAGAGCCAAAATAATAGAGATCCCTACATCAAGACCTATACCAAATCGGCCAAGTAACTGGGGAAAAAAGGAAGAAAAATTTAACAGGAGCTGGAGGTGTCTACTGGGCTGTCAAAAAGCAGCAGGAGACAGCACTCGGCGAAAGAGGGGCACCACATCAGTAACCGTCTCAAAATTCTAAAAGGATACATCTATGAACGGCATGTAGCATAGAACAAAATGAGGCAAAGCAAGGGAAAACACTCAACAAGAAAACGTATGATCCAGCTGAGGTCGAAGGGTCCAGTGGGGCTGATGTGTCCATGGTGCGAATGAAAACTTTCAGATCAGCAGGGTCGCCAAAAACTGCAGAGTGTCCATTGTGTGTGACCTTAAATGAGCATGGGTGATATAAACCATACCTGATATTAAGTTGTTTCAATGCAGGACGAAATGATAAAAATTCCTTCCTACGTAGCGCAGTACTTTTGGCAACATCCGGGGAGATATATACTTTACTTCCGTGCCAGAACATATCCTTTTTTTCTTTTACAGTTGCTATAATACTTAGAAGTTGCGTGAATTGAAGTAGATAAAAATTGAGTGTACGAGGAGGAGAACAAGATGATCCTGCATTAGTGCGTTGACCCACCCTATGAGCTCACTGTATATTGAAAAAGGTGTCAGAGGGCAAGTGAAGAATAGCAGGCAGTAGCTTTTGTAGAAAAGTAATTGGGTTTGAACCCTCACATCCTTCCGGTAAACCACATATATGTAGGTTATTGCGTCTGCTCCTGTTTTCTAAGTCCTCATTGTGTTTTTGGAGGGCTTTAACAGATTTATCCAGCAGAACCACCCTGGGGGATACATCTTCTGCAATCCCTACCCTCCTCTCCACCTCTCCCGTCCTCTCTTCAAAACCTTTCCATCGATCATCAAGCTGTTGTAGCTTTTGATTCGTAGTCTCAATAAAGATTGCAAATCTCTAATTTCTGATAGAATTGCTTCTAAAGCAGGGTCAGATGAGTTGAGCGGTGGTGGTGAGTCACTCTTGGGCCTTTTCCAATTTGTTGAGGGAGGCGTAGAGTCTTTTGTAACCAGTGTGGTTTTCTGTTTGTTTTTATTAGAAGCCTTTGCACCTTATGACCGAAGTCAGTATGGTAGTTAGGAATACGGATTATCTAAATGTTATATCAGGTGGGTTGAAGTAACTGCAGGACGCCAAAAAGATCAGCGAGAGATCCCACAGTTCTCACATGTAAATTTCTGGTGCCAGATATGTTAATATTCAGGCAGTGGACCCATTGTTGTAGCAGATAAATTGAATCCTTTTGTGTAGAGCGTAGCACCGTGAGTATTGAACACAGCAAACAATATGGGCAAGTACTTAGTGCAATGGAGCATAAACCGCCACCAATATGAACAAGATGAAATGAAGAATGTACTTGAGGTGACTTTAGATGAAAAAGCACATGAAAGATTGACTGAGCATGAGATTTTTACTACTTTTCCTTGTTGCCAGCAATTCGACATAAAACTGGATTCAAAAGCTTTAGCACAGATAGAGTTATAATATAGCTGTTATAGTTGAGGGAGCCAGTACTTGCCTTTAAAAGTAGTGGTAGCGTGAGCACCAGACTATATTTTATTCAACTTTGGTCACATGTTTATAACAGATGTAACTGCTTCCTCATAAATGCTGCGTATAAAGGTTTCACCAGTGTTCCAATAAACTCATCATTTAAAATTTGAAGAAAAAGGGAGAAAAAAACGGAGCAGCAGTATATGAGAAACAAAAAAATAGTATTTCTTGCTGTACTTGTAGCAGAGAACAGACGGTGGCGCTGTTAAATTGGAAGCCACAAAGACCGCAGCACACGCGTCACTGTAGAAGGCTCACCGAATTCTCCTCAGGAAGGCGGCCGCCTCAAGAGCCAGCAGACGCCCACATGGAGCACACGCTGTGCGGGCTCCAGAAAATGGAAACGAGTCATTTTTCCACAAGCAGCGATGTCCGGAAATGCAGGGCTTCGTGAGCGGAGGTAGGTGGAAGGAAAAAGAAAGCTAAATTAAAAGAAAAAGGCCTTAATAAGTGTAAATGAGACAGAGCCGAAGGATCAGGCGGCCATCTTTCATAGCGCGAGACCACGCCCCCCTCCCCACAACAGATATTTTCAACAGGGACAGGAGAGCCTGGAAGCTCTGTCTACAGCGTATTTTATGGAGAAAGAGAATGTGCTTGTCCAGTCCAGTACACTCTGAGCCCTGAGCCCAGCAACTTTTCTCCTTGTGTGTCAAAGATTTGGGACTCCTACGATAGATCTGTTTGCATCCAACCTCGATCACAAGGTTCCGATGTTCGTAGCAGCAGTCCATTCCCCTTTGACTTTAGCGGGTGGGTGCCTTCTTGTTCCATTGGCCTCTGAGGCCTCTGAGGCTCCTGCTCTGTCCCCCCCCCTAGTCCATTGATCTCAAAAGTTCTGAACAAGATCGGGCAGGACAGGGCTTCTGCCTTAGCAGTGATCCCAATCTAGACTCGCCATCCATGGTTCCCCTTGCTTCTACAGCGAGCAAGGGAGGCCCATTGGGTCTTACCTCTGTCACACCCCATCCTTCCGGTGAACACACGCTGAGAGATTAGAGTTGCTACGTCTGGGTAGTTCAAAAGGAGTGGCCCTGTGTATACAAGAAGAAAGAAGGCCGGCCACTAGGAAGGCTTACCAGCGCCACTGGCAATCATTTTCGGCCTGATGTACCAAGAAGGGGTTCTCCCCCAGCCAAGGACAATCCCTTTCAAGTTTTCAAGTGCTGGATTTTTTGAAAGACAGGTTTTTGTTGAGGCTTTCCGTATCCTCTGTCAGATGTCAATGGGCCGCTATCAGTGCAGCCGGCTTCAACTGGGAGGGTAACAAGTGGCAGCACTGATCCGAAAGCTTTTTTGGAGTTTCGGGAACAAACGCACAAAGGTCAGATTAATGGACCCGCCGTGGAACTGTGCTCTGGACACTCCAGGCTGCTCCCTTTGAGCACTTGAAGGAGGGCCAGCTTAAAGAACTTTCTGATAAGGTTCTGTTTTTGGTATCTGACACCTCAGGAAGGAGGATAGCGGAGCTGGGGAGCCTCATATGCCATGAGCCATATGTGCGTTTCGATGCGGATATAGTGGTCCTGCGTTTTACATCCTCCTTTCAGCCGAAGGTAACATCACAGTTCCATGTTTCCCAGGACCTGACCCTTCCAATTTTGAGAAACACACAAGGGGATTTAGATGCTCTGGTTATAGCCAGAGCGCCTACTGTGTATCTGGACCGCACATCATCTTTCCTGCAGATGGATGCTCTTTTTGTAATCTTTTGTACAACTAAGCAGGGGCTTGGGCCTTCTCCCAGCATGCGTAGCAAATAGATCAAGTGGGTCATAACCACGGTGTATGCAGAAGCGAGGTTGGCACTGCCTGGGGCAATCCAGTAAGTTCAATAGGGGTGTCCGGATCTCCTGGGCTGAGATGGGGGGTGCTTCCACTGAAGATTTTTGTATAACCGGAAACATAGGCAACTCCCACTATGTTTATGAGACACTACAAACATTTGGTAGAGCCATCCTGGAACTCAAATTTTGGGTCAGCAGTGCTGGCTGCAGTTTCACGTTGAGGTGGTGCATTAAGGAAAAAATCTCTTCACCGACCAATCAGGCTGGGACAGGTCTTCATTGTAAGTGGTATGGTTGGATTGTGCCTGTGTGTATATCCTCAATGAAGTAATAAGTGAAGAGGAAGCCGGACGAGGGGTTAACAGCCTGATTACTTACCTGTAAACTTCATTACTCTGAGTCCAGATCTTCCTCGTCGCAGTCCTGATTTCTCCCCCCACCACCCCCACTACCAATACTTTCTGGATGGCTAGGGGAAAACCAGGCTGAGGGTAGGGGTGGGAGGGACCTTTTTAGGATGGTAAAGGGAAATCACCAAACTTACAGAAACATGGAGAAAGGACTAAAACAGCCCACAGGAGCATCCATGAACATGTTGATGTGGGAAAGGGTGGTTTGGAAGGTCTGTCAGGAGAGGTGGCTTGTCAATGAAGTAAAGACTGTGACGAGAAAGATCCAGACTCAGAGTAAAGAAGATTACTGGTAAGTAATCGGGCCATCTACTTGGACAAGACTATACTGCATTGATGAAACCTAATAAGGGTTAAACCGGTTTGCATTTGCCTTCAGACTTGAGAACTGTCAGTCTTTGGTTTGTAGAGCAAAACGCTTACATTTGAGCTAATATGAATACCCACAATGCTTTGCTCATGTGGGTCTTAATTGGAGGTTAACATCCATTGATGGCTAGTGGGTGGTACCTGTGGAGAAAATGCACCATAACTTTGCTGGAGTTTGGTACTTCCATAAAAATACGTTGTTTTGTCCATTCTTGTCACCTATTGGTCCATTCAAATGCTTTTTCTGAGTTGCTGTATTTCATATATTTTGTAGGTTTAAAAGGTACGATAAAACACAATCTTTCCAAGCATTGTGAGTAAATATACAGGCGTAAGTAGACTTGACTTTGTCTCAGACCACATAACAGAGGCTATGAGCCAAAAGGAACAGCAGGTTGAGGCATAGCCTTGCAGCACTACATCTGCAGACTCTCCTACAAAGGAAGGCTGGGCAGCTGGCAAACTGGCCCAATGGACAACAGAGAAAATACTCTATGCCCAGTCATCAAATGGCCCCTCAACAGTGAATGATGATACTCATGTCATTGCCTGAAACAGGGTCAGAAGAGATTGTGTATCTTTGAAAAGCATTAGTACGAGATGAGTTGTGTCAAAGGGAAACCTCCTTCCTGGAGCTAGCTTAACAGGATTCTCCGATGTATATAGCTACCACACACCTCACTCTTATATATATATATAAACACACACACACATTTTTCCATTTTTCCCATAGGAAAAGGCAGTAAGGATTGCCCATTTTGTCTTATTAGACATTCATTTATGTAGTCCCTGCACCTCAATTTGGTCCTTTATGATCCCAACCAATGAGGTGTCAGGGCTTAAGCTCCACCCAAGGCAGCCATCTTCAGATTTTGAGCCATATAGTGACTGCATATATGAGGACTGCCGGGCCTTGGAGCAGCCTCTCAGGGGAGACGGGAGGGTGCATGTGAATCTATGAAAGATACCAATTCTGGAGAAACACAGTTACAGGTAACTAACTAAGACTTCTCCAGCATTGGATCTTTCATAGATTCACATGCTTGAATAGAATATCAAGCAGTGGAAGCATCAACAATAGTACTCAAGAGAGTACCCTGAACAAATTATGCATGCTTGAACCTGAAGGGAAGGAGGGAAGGGACAAAGGCTGCTCCTACCTCACACAAACATGTGCCGCATGAGAGCTTGTCCTGACCCTGACTCCCTTTTAACATTTTCTCTTAGATAACAGTGTCTGGTGAAGGTACTGGGCGTGCTCCAGGTTGCGCCCTACCTAAGTCCTTCATGGCCACTCCCACCTGGAAAACCAGTGTAGCTGCCCTCCCTAAGGTTGGATGGGCAGTAGCGGTACTGCTAAGAGGGTTGCCCCTGATTTCTTGACAGTAGCTAATGCAATACACCTCCTGATGGGGCAAGGCCTTGTCTAGGGATGCTTTGGCCCCCACTGGGCCCTACAACTGAAATTTAACAATCTGGAAGATACTCCAAAGGGCAGTAGTGCGCTGCAAATAACATTTACATTCTTGTGACTGATGCAGCGAATGCAAGGCGTGTTGGTATGCCTGCCGATGAAAAACTGGCAGTACAGTGCATTCTGACAGAATGATATCCAATACCGGCTTGGGAAGGGTAAACGGAGGTTAAGTGGACAAGCTTGCAGTTTGCCGATTTGCCTTGCAGACGTGATTGCCACTAGGAAGGTAACCTTCTAGGAGAGGAAGTTTAGACCACATTGTTGGATGGGCTCATATGGAGGAGCCATCAATGCTGTTAAATGTGCTCAAACTCCAGCTTGGAGTAGGTGCTCGCATCTGTGGAAGGTCGTTAGCAAAACCCTTCAAGAGGGTTTTTACTGCAGGGTCGGAAATAAAGGATGTAGCTCCAGGACCGCTGGAGAAAGACATGATAGCTGAAACATGAACCTTGAAATAAAACCTGAGATAGGTGCACTTTAGGCCAGTGGAGCAGGTAAGATAGTATATGGCCTACTGTGAACAAAAAAACGGGTGGAGCTACTGTGTTGCACACTAGGGTGTAAACCTTATCTATTTCCTGTTATACGTGCCTACTGTGACCGAAGACGGGTGGAGTTGCTATGTCGCACACCAGCTTGTAAACCGTTTCCATTTCTTGGGATACGGGTTGCGTGTGGAAGGTGCTTTGGAAGACTAAAATGATATCCGAACATTCGTCTGGCAACGCAAGGTTGGTATGTTTTTGTTGCTCAGCAAGCAAGCCCTGAGAGATAGCGACGCTGGATTGTGGTGAAGGATGCGCGTGTTACGTTGCATAAGCAACGATTATTAGGCTCTGAGGCGGATGGGCATGGACGCTTCATTTGTAGGAGAGTCGGATACCAGACTTGCCTGGTTCAGGCTGGAGCTATGAAGATCATCCTGCAGGGTATCCTGTGATCTGTCTGAGCCCCCGGAATAGCAAGAGTAGCAGCGTGAAGTGTAAAGGAGCTTGCCTAGCCATGTGAAGGAGCAGGCATCCCATACTGAATTTTCTGTCGGGTAGATGGATGTAAAACGGAAGGCAGAAGTGGAGATGAACACAAGTTCTGAAAATGTGTTCGACCTAGGTCCAATTCAGTTCCCAAACGTGGGACGTGGAGCATTCCCATCTCACTTTATTTGCCAGAAAGTTGTCCTTCCCTGGAAGGTGTTCTGCTCTGACCCGATTGTTGTGGGCGAGGGCCCATTTCCAGGGTGTGTGCGCCTCTGCATATCGAAATGTTTACCTTGTGCCCCCTTGCATGATGGTATAATGCATAGAGGTAGTGTTGTCTGTCACGCGAGGATAGGTTGAAAGGACTTCAGAACCCAAGAAAAGGCTCTGAGTTAGAGGGCCTTGATGTGGAAGTTTGCTTCGTGTGCGGACCAGGTGTCCTTTCTCTTTAAGCTTCCGAGATGGGTTCCCCATCCTGACAGGGATGCATGTGTTCTGAGAAGAAGCATGGAGTGGGGCCTGGAAAGGCCAGCTTATTCTATGTTCTGCTCCCTCTGCCACTCTGGTGGAAAGGAAGTGGCAGATGCACAATGTCCTCCTCCAACAAAGCTGATGCTTGGATCCATTGATATAGTTCTTCCTTGATCGGCCTAATTCTCAACCTGCAATTTGGAAGTAGTAGTATACATAATGACATTATGCCCAGTAGGAATTTGTAATGATGGGCCATGTTGCGCGTGCCTTTCAGAAAGCCGTTGACTAGCTGGGGGATCGCTGTTGTTCGGCCAGAGGATGGAGTCACCCTCGGAATGTGGGTTCCAGTTCAGTTCCCAGAAAGAAAAGGTGTGTGCTTGCCTGACTGCCTTGGTTATGTGCATCCTTGACCTTGCTCTGATGAGTCATTCATTGAGTTATGTTAATCCTTCCACACCTGCTCTTCTTTCTTAGGTGCTCTGCCACTGGGGCAAGACCTTTGGTGAAGACCCTAGGTGCTGACCCTACTGTAAACCTGAGGTAGCACCTAGCGCCAGATAAATGGGTACTTGAATTGAAAATGCTCATCTTCTAGATGGATAGCAGCTGGAGAAATAGCCCTTATGGAGCCATGGCGGTCTGTTGAAGTGTGGCTAGTTGGAAAGTTATGCGCTTGAAGTCCATGCTTAAAGCGCGTAGGTCTAGAATAGGGCGCTACTGCCCGTTCCCTTTTCTTTACTACAAAAGCACGTGCACAGAAAACCTTTCACCGTAGATTGGGAGGAATGGTGTGAACAGTGGCTTCCTGTAGCAATCTGTCCATCACTAGCTCAGCTGGGCCATTGATGCGCGATGTGAGCACAAGTAGGTAAGGGTGATGGCTGTGTACAGGTTCGATGGTACGTCCTTTGTTTATTATTTGGGCACCCACTTGTCTGACGAGATCTTTTGCCACTGATGTAATGGTGACTGATCTTCCCTTACATCGGGGTGCAATGTGGCGACTGAGCCCTCGTTTGGCACGTCCCACGCCTGCCATTGTGTGATGTGAATTCAAGGAGGACTGCTGGTACCTTGTGGATGACTGATTTGCAGAGGTGGACCTCTGCGTGGAATAGGGTCTGTTGTAGGATTGAACCTTCCTTGATAGGGCAAAATGTATGCCGTTCCGTCTTTATCTATGAGCGTACTGATGGCCCTAGCTGTGTCAGTGTTCGTCTTGATCCCCTTTAGGTGATCGACCCCTTTCCTGCCAAGGAGCTGTTGGCCGTTGAATGAAATGTGGAAGATTTGCACCTGTACTTCATGCCTGAAGGTGAAGGACCGCTCTGTGAGCTAACTCTGTGAACCCAGACGCAGCCGCATCCACTGCCGAGTGAATCATGTGATCGGGAGCTGTTTCTTCATTTTGAATGATTACTTAAGCCTAGTTTTGAAATTCGGCTGGCACTTGTCCCTTGAACATGGACATCTTGTCCCACCTTTGCCTGTCATATCTTGCTGTTAGAAGAGAAGTCACACCCGAACAAGGACTTGAACTCTGGACCCTCAGATTAAAAGTTTGATGCTCTACTGACTGAGCTATCCAGGCTCTGGGAGAGCAAGGGCACTAGATGTTGTAAAAGACAACGATGCTGAAGCTGAAACTATGCTGTGTACAGCCGCAAGTTTCCTGCTTTCTTTGCAGGCAGAGCCGTTAGTGGTGAAGCAGGATTTGAGAGTTTCTTCCTGGTGGCCACAGTGGTGACAATCAGGTTTCGGGTGTCCCCGCAACATAGTGGTGTGTCTTATGGGGCCTTGTATTGCATTTGTGGCCAAGCCGCTGTGGGGGTATGGTTATAGCTGTAAAACGTCCCCCTTCTTCTGACTCTATGCTGATCCAGCCCTGACTTATTCTCTGTACACGATACCTGGAGATGAAACATTGCTGCAGTCTTGCAATTTGAATGGAATTAAGCTGTTTTGTCTGGCGGTGAAGAGCTGTCAGGAGAGTCACACCCCTTTTGCTTCTCAATGATATACTGCTCCCATTGGTAGGTGTCCTGTTGGGTGAGTTTGAAGTAATCTCCACCTCTTCAGGATTGTCTGTGTGTGTTTCGGGCTCCGAAAAGGAATCACGAAATCGGGTCCTGCCAGACAGACACCGTAAAGAAGGTGTTCTTAAGGACTGTGTTGGGGAGACACTTCCTTGTGTTCATGGTGGCCCAGGCGGAGCCCCTTGAATGGCTGCTGATGATGATGTTGATGTGCTGGTTATCACCAGTGGTGGTAGCCAAACGCGTCCTTTGCCTTTGGAGTTTATTCATGATGCTTTAAGAGGGTTGTGCTCCTTGGGCACAGATTGTGGCATGTCCTTTTTTTTTTGGTCAGAACTTTTGTCTTGCAGAATTATGTTAAGAGGTTTACCCATGTTCATGATGGGGTACAGGTTAGCATTCGAAAATGAGATCTGTGGCACTGATGGCATCTATTTATGACTCTGTCCCGTGGAGTAGTGAACGAACGGCCCTTAGACAGTGTTTCACCCCGTCAACTATGCCTTTCCCGAGAGGGCGCTAGCGAGCCGTCCAAGATGGCTGCTCTTATTTGAGCGCTACCTGTGCTCCCGAATCAATCCTGAACAATAGCGTCTCCCGGTGAATAATCCTCCCCAAAACGACAGGTGCAGCATACTTTAACTACGAGGCAAACCGCATCCCAACAAGGAAGAACCTAGCATCATTGAACCAGCGGCTGCCGCATCAGAGTCAGAGGAGCCTACCCACCTCCGCGGCCCCTTGCTACCCAGCGACCCAAAAGGTGCGAAACACCAGGAGGCAGCCGCTACGCTCAGAGGACAAGGCAAATCTGTCAGGAGTCACCCTAAGACCACACCATCCGGCTACCAGCGCTGCCGGCATCCAAACCGGGTCCCGCTGCAGGCGTGGGAGATTGCTGAAGGGACCAGACATAGCCGAGACACACCGCCCTGACAGCCAGCGCAGCGGGGACCCACGCGCTCAGACCCAGACGCTATGCCCTGGGTGAACCACCAGAGACCAAAGATCCATCCGATCCCCATCGTCACTGGGGCTACGCGCTGTAGGGTCAGGACGGCAGAGAGGCGGTGAACTAAAGACAGAGGACCCTGTGACAACAACACACCAAAGTGGCAGTGGGTCTCCGGACACCGGCGCGGAAGAGGGAGAGGGAGAGAGCGTGCAGGCGACCAGCAGCACCCAAGATCAACACCAGGCGAGAGCGCAGGCGGCCAGGACACCAAGTTACCTCTCTCCCCCCGCCAGCGGCTTAGACGGCAACACATAATCCCAGTGGCAGACACCTCTAAAGACCCCTCCAAGACCATCAAGATCACTGTCCAGGGTCTCCCGCGGACACTCGCCATATCAACCGGCCCCAATGATGAGCGAACTGCCGGAACAGAGCAGCAGTAGGCCTCGCCAGGTTCCACACGCCACGGGGCCTCGCAAGACACTTTCCCGCCGAGACACACCTGCAACCTGCCGACCCCCAGCCGGACAAAATCAAAGATGCTGTGCCATGCCAAGACCCAGAAACCAGGATTCAAAAACACCAAACAACCTTAGGGAAACTAGACGGGCCCCACAGATCCCGCGCAGGCCGACAGGCCAAAACACCCCCCCCCCCCTACGCCAGGCCCAAAATTAACGCAGCTGACACGCCTCATTCCCCCAAGCTACTCACCATTTTCTTTGGACTGCGGAGGAAACCCAAACCCATAAGCCCTCGGGCCCTGTCCCGAACACACTCTACGTCGGGTAACGCCAAAAGGTAAGACAAACCCAGCTGCACCCCCTCCCGATTACCCACGGACCAGAGAACAACAAACCAAACAGCCGCAGACCCTGGCCTCCATAGCCATCACTGAGCAGCTCTATCGGCCGTCAACCGTCCACCTTGCAGTGTGAAGGGTGCTCCAAAGCGGACAATACAAGAGGAACGCGACCTTCCTCCCCCTCACCTGGTCACACAGTATCACCCACCTAGGGCGGTCTGCCAATCAACCTCGCCTTCTACAATGCCGAAACCCGCAACAGAAGCTCCGGGGGTCACTCACGGCGCAACGTTGGGTCCCCAACAGGGAGACACCCAAAAGGAGTCTGAAAACCGCCTTGCTGTCCCGAACCACCTCAGACCACCTAAACACGGAGGACGGAGGAGGTTGCCCCCACACTAGACTCCAACGACAAATGAGTCGCCAGAACCCGGGCTTTTTCAGACGCCAGCCCCTTACTGCCCCAATACACACAATACAAGCAATTAAAAACCCGGTAGAATTACTCTGCAAAACAGATCCTGAGCGCTAACCGACACCAACCACAGCAGAAGCAGCTCAACAACTGAGTTTGCCACAACTTTCCACAGACAACAAGGAGAACCTGCCTAAATACGGCCGACCTACGACCACCCAGAGTCGCAGCGTAGAACAGGAGGAACCTCCACAGAGTCTTACTAGCCCCTCGGGGCACCAACGCTTTGCCAGCACAGGAACCACAATAATCAACCCCTGCTAGAGACCACAGCCATACAAAAGTGGAACCGCTGGCCTCCGATAAAGTCCAGCCAATCACCCAGTCATTCGCCTTTGCCCAGAACCGCAAACCCTTCTCAGCTAGTCCCGGCCTCTCCCAGATGCAAATCGAGCCTGCATATAATCACAGCACGATGGGGAAAACGGACAAGTCCCAAAGGAAAATGAACTTCGAACCCGGCACAGCAAGCAAGACCCCTAAACCCAATGACCAAATGGAGTTCCAGACAATAGAAGAAGAGCAAGATGACGGGCGTCCAAGTCTGTAGACATTCGGGAGATCCTTCTCGACCTAAAAGCCGGAATAGGAAACTTAGACAGTAAACTGGATACACTGTCGTCCAAAGTAGACCTGCTAGAACATCGCCTCGACAAACACGGGGACAGGCTCGACACAGTCGAACAAAGGGTCTCTGATCTCGACGACAACTCCACGACCCTCACCGCCAGAGTAACGGCACTGGAAACCAAATTAAGGTCGTAACAGCCAAAAATGAAGACCTGGAAGGGCACTCACGCCGCAACATCATCAGGTTGGTCATAATAAGAGAAAGGCAGATTCCCGAGAAAATGGAAGAATTTGTTGAGAAGGTGTGTAAGGACCTATTTGGACCCACAGCCCTATCACAGCTCTTCGTAGTGGAAAGAGCCCACAGAGTGCCGACCGGTCAACCCATCCCAGGCAAGGCGCCACGCCCAATCATCGTGAAACTCCTCAACTTCAAAGATAGGGACACGATTTTACGATTGGCAAGAGAAATGGGAAACCTCTAATTCGACAGCGATAACCTTCAACTGTACCCCGACTTTTCCCCCGCAGTGCAAACACTAATGTCAAACTCCGGCTGCAAGACAATCAAAGTCATACTCCATGCTATACCCAGCAAAATTGCGGATTCAACATGATGGGAAAACTCAATTTTTCAATTCACCTGAAGAGGCAAACTCCTTCCTAGACGGTTGGGCTGCAAACAAGTCGAAAACATCCAGAGACCACCTAGGCGACACTGTGGCAGGAGAAACCCGCCCTGAGGCGAAGGGCCATACATCTAACACCGTCTCACTGATAATGAAATCTTACACCGGAACTCAAAGACGCAATTAAAATCAAAGGGAGCCGACACCCTTGGACGGGCACTTGCACCCCTAGCACAGCTCCCAAAATGACTTTGTTTAAAGGGGATGGATCGGTCACGGGCCACTTTGGGGTTGCCCGTGCGAAGAAGGGAAGTTATACTCAGTTTCAGGAACGCACAGGTTGTAGATCCAGCACCCGTCGGCCGACTCCGCTGCCACCCAACCGACTCGAGCCACATCAATTCAACTACCTAACACTACACAGAAGATGGCAGAGAATGACCACAAGGAAAACAGTATCCGCCAAAGACACAGACCATATCTGTAAGAGAAATACCTACTACACGCTGCGTTCAACTTAGCCACATGGAACATCAGGGGGGGCAATCGACCGTCTAAGATACGCAAAATATCTCAATTCCTCCGAAGACACAAGATAGATGTAGCCCTGATCCAGGAAACACACCTTCTCCCTGAGACTGGGGATGTCACAGGGACTTCTCTTCGTACTCCTCGTTCTCCAGGGGGGTAGCCATCCTGATAAACAAAAGAGCAAGATTCAGGCTAATCTCCACAGAAAAAGACTCGGAAGGCACAGCGCTCCTCGTAAGGGGAAACATAGAAGGAAAAGAGGTTGTCCTAGTAAACTCCTACTGGCCAAACATTGATAGTGGTAACAATTTTGATTGGGTGATGACGCACCTAGAAACTGCAGGGTCAGCCACAATTATCTGGGGAAGTGACCTAAACACCCCATTGATCCCTCAAAGATAAATCCCATGGCAAAATGTCAGGGAAGTATGCCTGGCGAAAGAGAACAGAATATTAAAGCTAATCAGGAGAGAACTAGCCTCCAGTGAAGCCAAGCTGAAAGAGTGGGAATCAGAATACACTCAGTCGAAAGACCCCAGATCCCTTGCGGCCCTCAAGGCAGAACTCGAAAACTTTAGATCAATAGCTGAAAGAGAACTAAAGTTTCTATCCAGAGGCCACAAAATCTGTCAATACGGTGAAAGCCAGAAGCCCGGAGCCCTTTTGGCACAACTATTGGTAGCTGAGAGGAAACCCACCCTAGTGGAGAGACTCCGAAATAGACAAGGAGACCTAGTATACACAGAGGAAAAAATTGTCGAAACATTCTGCACCTTCTATCAAGAACTCTTAGCACCAAATATACTGCAGACCCAGAAGATATACACCAATATCTCGAGAATATTGAACTATTCTGGACCAGCGCCGAGCTGAGAGAACCACTGAATGTCCCTATTACTCTAGAAGAAATCCTCACAGCAATTAAAAACCTTCCCAACACCAAGACTCCTGGGCCCGACGGACTGATAGGCAAATTTTATAAAGCTCACGCCCACCTTCTAGCCCTGCTCCCGCTGCGGGTATACGAAGAAGCGATGGAAACCGGAACACTACCACCAACCCTACATCAGGCGAACATGATCCTTCTGCATAAGCCAGGTAAATGTAACGCTCACCTGATTCCCACGGAGGCGCAGGTCGTGGCAGGAAGGTGTCTGTGACTCGAAAGGTGATGTGCAGGACTCGATGGGCTTCCGGGGTCGAACCTCTTCGCACTGTGTGACGAACTCGTAGGGTGAGGTTTCTGCAGATGAAAGAATATAGGGGTTAATGGTCTGGGTCGTTTAATGTCTCTCTTCCTCTCTCTCCCAAGCTTCTCCGTAGAGCCCCCAGGTCAACGTGCTCACCTTAGATAGGTGAATGCCGGACTCTCCATCTGCGTCTGATGCAGGGCGCTGTTGCCAGTTCCTTCACTGGTGAAACATAGGCCTCTTGGACTCAGAGGACCTTTACCGTCGTTAATAGCACGAGCAGTGAGTTTCCAGACACCTTTTTAGTCTTTATAGTCTTTAGAGTCTTTAGGTGCAAGGCACGTTAACATTGAACAGGACTTCGTATGATGCTTTTCTCCCTTTTTGCTTGCAGGACTCTTGAGGAAGATGAAATAAAGCGCCTGGAAATGCGTGAGTAAATGCAAGCGCTCTGGCTGTTTTGGCTGTTTTTTCCCTTGCAGCGTCGTTCGTGCTGAAGAGGCACCGGAGTATTTGCAGGCGTTCTATTGTGAAGAGCGCGATGGGCGTAAGTAAATACCTGTCTAATGTCTCTTCTTTTGTCTTTCAGAAGCTTGTTTGCAGCGCCGGAGTCCGCGGAAGGCCCGTAAGTAAATACGATGCTTTGATCTCCACAGGTGGCGATGCAGCGTGAAGAATTCCAGAGTTTACGGAGTGCCGGTAAGTAATGAAAATACCTTTGTCTTCACAGGCGAAAGTACAGCGTGCCGAAATGACCGCAGCCGATGGATCAGGTGAGTAAGCACTGTGAGTTAAGACTGCCTTGCTAACCTTCTGTTTCTTGCCTCTGCAGATGCTGCTGTCGACTGGATACAGGAATGGTGAGTATGATTCTTGCAGATTGAGGAACAGACTCGGTGAGCGTTCTGCTGCAGATGCAGAATAACGCGAAGCACGTTTCATCCATCGGGTGTGGTTTAAATAGCCTTGGAGTGATGAGGCATCTTCCTCCACGGCCCCACCTAGGTAAGAAAAGAGTTCCGGTTCCAGAAGCTTTCCTCATGCTGAATCCAGGGAATGGAGCTGCCCCACCCAGGTAAGAAAGTAGTTCCTGTTTACAGAGGACTTCTAAGTGGCTGGTAAGTAAGCAGCATGGTCTGCTGCAGGTAAGTCCACCCAAACATCTGCACACATATTATGAGCCCGGCGCTTCCAGTGCCGGGACCGATGATTCTGATGAGCCTGGTGCCACCGGCGCCAGGACAAGGTCCAAAAGGTCCCTGTGGGGACCGGCTGGTGCCTAGGATTAGGGTTAGGGGCCTGCTCCCAAGGACGTTGGGCTGGTCCTGGCTCCTTGGAAGCAGTGATCATGACAGTAAACCGCAGGAAGACAGCGCCTCTTCTCGGCCAATATCCTTTATAAATCTAGACAATAAAATACTAGCCAAAATACTTACTACCAGACTACTTCCCTTGATGCCCCGTCTCGCACTAGCCTATCAAGCAGGCTTTATCACCAGTCGCAACACGTCATTTGGCATCAGAAGAATGTTTGGAGCCATGGAAGCACTTAATCCTGAAACACAAACAATAGCAGCCCTACTTGATGCCGAAAAGGCATTCGATTCAGTGGAGGGGCCCTTTCTCTTCAAGGATCTATGACGCATGGGTCTAGGAAACTACTTCCTCAAACTAATTGCTCTTCTATATAACGACCCAAACTCGATCATCGTCCTGGGGAACACCAGATCCTCAGAAATAAAACTACAGAGGAGGACTAGACAAGGCTGCCCTCTGTCGGCAGTGCTTTTTGCGCTGGTGATGGAACCCCTGGCATCCGACCTTAGAGCCCGCCACCTGTACAGAGGTCTCTCATTCGGACCCCACAAGATGATAATTTCCCTCTACGCAGACGACATAGCTTTATTCATACACAACCCCGCAGAGAACCTAAACCCAATCATTCGTGAGGTCATCAAATTCGGCAACTACTCTGGACTAAAGATCAATCACTCCAAATCCATCATATTCCCCCTAACTGCGACGACAAAGTATTTGCAGACGACTTCAGTCGAAAGTCAGATACCTCGGTATCTTCCTATGCAGATCCAATCAAGACATTGATGCGAGATAACTACAGGACAACAGTGGAAACACTACAAAGCAAAATAAATAGATGGAAAATCCTCCCACTCACTCTCTGGGGCCGGGTTTCCCTGGTCAAGATGATTATCCTCCCAAAATTCCTATACCTCGTTGCTAACATCCCCATACTACTATCACAACAGTTTCTCCACCGAATCCGGAGCCTGATACTTGAATGAATATGGGCAGGTAAGGTAGCGAGAGTGGCAAACTCAACACATATCCAGCCCGTGTCAAAGTGTGGCCTGGCACTCCCAGATCTGGAATGCTATTACTGGGCAGTCCAAGCCCAGTTCCTCAGGCACTGGTACGCTACAGATTTGATCAGACCCCACGTCCAAATCGAACGAGCACTGGCGACCCCATACCTCCTCAGGACGACAATTTTAGGAAACTTCAGCATACCTCACACCACGCTAAACATAGTCCATACTACATATGCCATCTGGAAAAAAATTGCGCAAAAAAGCGGCATCCACACCAGGTACTCCTCTAATTCCAGCAAGATTCATAACCAGTGTTACATTAACCACAGAGAGAACATATCGTAGATGGATAGGCAAGGTACAAATAAGTTCACTAGAAGACCTCTTCGTTGACAACACGTCTCTTACTCCACAGCAATCCAGAGACAAAGGCGGTAACAACGCCCTAGACCTGTTCATATACTTCCAACTACGCCACTCACTCCAAACCAATTTCACAACGTTCTCTCAACAGCCACCCACATGGCAACTTCTTCACAGAGTGATACAATCACAAGGAAGTGGTAGACTAGTTTCGGTAATATACAAGTCACTCCTGGGCGACACAGCGCCCACGCCCCCAGGAGCCAAGAGAAGATGGGAGAAAACCCTGAAAACCATAAGAGCAGACGAGGACTGGCCCTACATGCTGCATCAAACCCAAAAGATATCACTCAAAACACGCTACAAACAAATACACTTCAATTATGTACATCAAGTGTACTACACGCCAGCAAAACTCCACGCGCAACAGGCAACAACCCCAGCAATATGTGAACGCTGCAAAGCCCCAGATGCTGACTTTCTACATCTAGCATGGGGGATGCCCAAGCATAGCTCAATTCTGGAACTCAGTACTGGAAAAAACTGCAGCAATTGACGGAACTCAACTAAACCCACCCTGGCACTTCAATGGTTGACCAGACACTTACCGTCCTTTGGGCGTAGACTGGTGGGGTTACTGCTGAGTTTAGCGCGACGGAGGGTGGCAATAACATGGGGACGTAGACCCCCTCCTAAGCTGCAATGCTGGCTAAAAGACGTGGCCTAAAGTCAGGATATTGAAACATGCTTCATAAAACTGTTACCGCTCCACGCCCGGCTCCCAGACATCTGAGACCCCTACATCGCATACCTGATGTCCACCACAAACCCAACTTCATCATAAGACTCATCCCCTGGTCCAGTCCCCTGAAGATACAGACATCACGCTATCGCCATTGGCTGAACATAAAACGTATGCACTACTTGTGGACTTGGCTGCTGTCGGGTTTGGGGGGGAGAGAGTGAAGAGGGTGAAGCAGGAATGGATCTTTAGCTGCAGCCTGTGCAGCGATGTTGCGTTATTGTTATGTAAAAAACCAAAAATAAAGTTTAAAAAAAAAGAATAACTATGCCTTTCCCGTCGATTGTTTACCAACCGTCGACGACATAGTCGTGGATGAGGACTCCCGTTGATGAGGACTTCAGGTTAGCCGTGGACGAGGATCCTCCCGCCGAAAGGGACGGATTAGCCATGGACACAGATCCTCCCTGTCGACGATGGCTGCCATGAACAGGGGATCCTCCCATCAACAAGGACTTTAGTAAGGCATGGACGGGGATCCTCCCTTCGACAGGGACGGATTAGCCATGGACAGGGATCCTCCCATCAACAATGTCTGCGGTGGACAGGGAGACTTCAGGTTAGCCATGGAGGACCTTCTCAGACGAAGACCGCTGTGTTTCCTTGACAGGTCCCTCATGGACAAGGCACTAGTCCACGTCAATTAGCCATTGACGTCAGGGCCATGGACGGAGATATGCCTGTCAAAGAGCACCTTGTGGACGTTAGTCCGTGGACGGTACCTTGGAAATAGTCGTGGACGAGGAGGTCTTACCTGCGAATTCTGATGTCCTTTGATGTTGTGGCTGTTTCAGAGGCATCATTAGCTCCTTTTGTGGGTGCTTCTTCTTAAACAGGTGGTGCTGTCCCCCTTTCCACTGAAGAAGCTTTTCTCTTCGAAGCTTGCCTCTCAAGGTTTCACTGATGAAGCTCTTCTCTTGGAAACATGATTCTAAAGGGTCCTTTGGGAGTGACAGGGGCTGTGCATCCGATGAATGGCACTTACTCGCCAGAGAAGGTGTCTCCTCTGCCTGTCCTCTAGGGTCTTCTGAGGAAGGTCTGACAAAAGGGACCTCCTTGAATGTCATGAGGGAAAAGACAGATCTGCACTTCTGAAGGGATCTCTCAAACCTTATGTATCACCTGATGCAGTCTCTGGAAAGAGAAGCTTTTCATTAGGCAGGGCCTTTGTAGCCTGAAACCTGTGTTGCCATGAGGGGCCAGTTGTAGGATCTTCTCTCAACGATTTAAAGATGAAGACAAACGTTTCCTGTGCTTCAAAACACAGTATGTGTTGAGCAGAAGAAACTCTCTGTGGTAGTGAAATATTTACTTGAAAACAGACTAGAAAAAAACTGTATAAGACAAAGCTCAGGAGAGCTGTGGAAGATTCCCTAGTCACTATACTGTGGTGAAACATCTGAAAATGGCTGCCTCGGGTGGATCCCTGCCACCTCATTGGTTGGGGTCAGAAACGACCAATGTGAGGTGGAGGGACTACATAAGTGAATGTCTTATTAGACATAATTGGCAATCCTTGTTGCCTTTTCCTATGGGAAAGATTTATATCTATATTTATTTTTAAATTACTGAGGATTCCCAGTCTGACGACTGGGAATTTTCAAGCATGTGAATCCAAGCTATGAAAGATCCAATGCTGGAGAATTACGAATTATCAATATGCAGGTGTTGGGTACTTACAGACCTTCTCACTAGGTGATGGGGAGTCCATTAAAGTCATGGGTTCACTGGAATCTGCGCTCATCCAGTACAGCTTTATCTTAAATAAATATATAATGGCATCCAATCAGCTGCAGTTCCTGAATAAATACTTGTAAAACAGCAGTGCCTATTATTCCACTTTCTGTACTGGTCCCACCTCCCTAAGCGCTTTAGAGTAAGGCAAGCTGCATTCAAAGCACTATGAGGGGCCAGGGGGAGAGGGAACAGTGGTAGGACGGACTCCACCGCCATATAATCAACCCACATAGTATAGCCCAGGACATGAACAAGACTGCCATTTTGCGTAGATGTTAGTAATCATAGTTAGGAGACAAGCCCTGCGTGGTAAATGCAGCATTTCATGCACTAGGCCCGAATTGCAAGACGATGGAAACTTCCAGCCATGCCCAAGCTACCATGAGGACAATCCACATCCCCAGCCGCTACACAGCACATTCATTGTACTAACAGTGTTTCAAATATGGTTTTCTACCCAAAAGGAATGTGCCCTTCAAGTCCGCAATCATAGACCAGCGCCTAGTGTGCATGTTATATCGCACTGGACTAAGTCTGACCTGGTCCACCTTCAGGCGACCATGAATTATAGCCCACATAACTGGCTATGCCTCAAGATCCCAGAATTCCATGACACCAGGTGACCTTCGACCATCACCCCTAAAGTAACAAGTGCCATGACCCTTGCCCCTGGCCCTCACTGGCAAGTCAGCCTCCCAGTTAGGGCCAGGTCAAAGGCCTTAAAACCTCATCCAAGACTCTCTTTGAGGCAGTACTGGCGCCTTTTGCACAGGCTCATAACCATCATGAAGACCAACATTAGAATGGGACTATTTACTTGGGACTATTTAACTTGGGGGGGTTCAGCCAACATGGAGGCACACACATAGCTCAGTTACAAGGGGCTATGCAGTCTAGTCTTTTGGGTGTGGCAGGCCTGGGACTATTTTACCTGGACTACTTTACCTGAAACTATTTAAACTGCACTCAAACAGCAGAACATGCTTTTGCGTTATTCTGCTGTGGGCAGAGTAACACTCACCGTGTCCAGTTCTTCGATGGCAGCTTACCTGAAACCAAGGACCTGCACAGAGAGAAAGAACACTATGACACTTACCTGGAACAGTATCCCATCTTCAATCCATCGCTGACTTCATTTCCACTCACCTGAAGGTACGAACTCCATCATCTGGCACCGCATGCATACTGGAATACCATAACCTGGAAAGAGGAGAAAGAAAGACAGCATTAGTAAGCGTTTACTCACGTTTCCGCCCGAATGAAGAAAGCCACACAATTCTTACCTGGGTAGTCATCTCCTGGTCAGTATCAATACTGGAACATTACGGCGCTCGGCGAGGAACATCGCAACCTGCAAGGAGAGAAAAGACACAGGTTAGCAATATAAAAGGCGAAACAGCGCCACGCATCGCGCATTACTCATCGGACAGCATCGCGCACACCGCGCTTTCGCCTACCGGCCCATGCTCATCTTCAAATTGCATGACAACACCAAAATATCTTTCCATACCTAAAAGGAAAGAATCAAGACATTATTATTCGAACTAAGAGGAACATAAGAACTGCATATAAAGACTGTAAAAAAGCAAACCTACAGAGTCGCAGCAGGCCTGGATTCCCACGGGGGGGCTTGCACCAGTGAAGTAACTTGGTCTCTGCTCGCCCCCGACATCTATGCGCTCCTGCCACGGGGAGCAGGACGGAGAAGAACAAGTTACTTTCTTACCTGGTAACGTTCTTTCGATGGGATGGTCCGACGACGTATTCCATATCTATGACATGTAATCACCACAGCTGTGCTGCTTCGGAAACTTTTTTCGGCGTCTGCGTCGATGACGCCGATGCGCCGTCGTCGAGGGCCTCCTCCGACATCCGACGTCATCCGATGTGATAAGTAGGACACACGACGCCCGTAGCCTCAGTTGTAGTTTTTTTCCCCCAGAACGTGTGACACTAGTCAACTGCCAGTCAGACACAAAGCCTTGCGGAACGTAAGCTGCAATCGCAAAAGAAATTCTGCAGCGGGGAAGGCAGGGCGGGAGCGATATGGAATACGTCGTCGGACCATCGAATCGAAAGATTGTTACCAGGTAAGAAAGTAACTTGTTCTTCGAGGGGATTGGGTCCTCCGACGTATTCCATATTTATGACAGACTCCCAAAGCAGTACCAGAGCAAGGAGGAGGGAAAGAATTTAGAATCAAAATTTAGAATAGCCAATCAAATAGCAGAGCAAAGGACCGCCTTGCCAAAGGCCAGATCCTGTGCTCGGATGGAATCGAGGGAATAGTGACGTACAAATGTATGTACTGAAGCCCAGGTGGCTGCATTACAGATGTTGCGAATAGGAACACCCCTCTGCAGGGCAGTAGACGCAGCCATACCCCTGGTAGAATGGGCCCGCAAGCCAGCCGGTGGGTCCTTACCCGCCAAGCGGTAGCACTCGGAGATGGCCAAAATAATCCAGCGAGACAAAGTCTGTTTCGTCACAGCTTGCCCCAAACGCTTTCCAGCGTAACCAATAAAGAGTTGATCGTCCACTCTGACCCGCGACATGCGTGAAACATAAAAGCTTAAAGCTCTCCTAGGATCAAGCCTATGGAGCCTCTCCTCTTCCTTACCAGGATGCGGAGGAGGATAGAATGCCGGAAGAACAACCTTCTGGGCCAAATGAAATTCCGTCACTACCTTCGGAAGAAAAGAAGGACGAACTCTAAGGACAACCCTGTCCTTGTGAAAAACAGTGAAGGGTGGCTTAACTGAAAGTGCCTGTAACTCACTCACTCTGCGAGCGGAAGTAACCGCAACTAAAAACACAGTTTTCAGAGTTAACAGCCTCAAAGGGCAAGAATGTAAAGGCTCAAACGGAGCACCCATAAGAAACTTAAGAACAAGGTTTAAATCCCAACCGGGCACCAGGAAAGGTGACGGAGGGAACACATTAGTGAGCCCTTTCAGAAACTGTGAAATTAAAGGGATTTTAAAGTAAGAACACTCTTCAGACGAGCGCTTAAAGATGGACAGCGCCGCCAGGTAACCTTTAATGGTACCCACTTGCAAGCCCCTGTGGGCCAAAGAAAGTAAAAAGGACAGAACCATGGGGATGTCACATGCAAAAGGATCCACATTCTGAACTCTGCACCAGTCGCAGAACTTACGCCAACGGCAACGGTACAGAGACTTTGTTGCTGGCCTTCGGGCCGAAAGCAACACCTACATCACGTCTTCAGGGAGGTCCCAATCCCTATACCTCAACCTTTCAGAAGCCAAGCGTGAAGGTTGAGGGATCTGACCTCTGGATGGAGAACCTGGCCCCCCTCCCGTGAGAGCAGATCGTCTCGGTAGGGAAGACGACGCGGAGGGCAGATGGACAAGTCGAGAAGGTCCGGGTACCACGTCCTCCGAGCCCACGCCGGATCAATGAGGATCATCCGGGAACCGAACTTCAGTAACCTCCGAAGCACTTGCGGGATGACGGGGACTGGAGGAAACGCGTACAGCAGCGGGAATGTCAACTCCACCACGAACGCGTCTCCTAAGGCTCCTTTTGGAGGAAATTCCCGCGAGCAAAACCTTTCGCACTTCCGGTTGACGCTGGAGGTGAAGAGATCCACTTGAGGGGTCCCCCAAAGGGCGAAGATCTCCAGGAGAATCTCCTGAGCCAACTCCCACTCGTGAGAGATCGTGCTCTGCCTGCTCAGAGCGTCCGCCGTCACATTTTCATCTCCGGTCAGATGAACTGCCGAGATCGAAACTTCCTGCTGGATGGCCCAGAACTCGAGCTGCATCGCCTCCCTGCACAGAGGAAGTGACCCTGCCCCCCCCTTTTTGTTGAGGTAGTGCATGGCCACTGTGTTGTCCGTCAGGATCAGGACACTCTTTCCTCGCACAGTCGGCAGAAAAGCCTTCAGGGCTAGCCTGACGGCCCTCAGCTCCAACAGATTGATATGGAGTCTGGACTCCGACGGAGACCAACGACCGCTGACTGTCAGCCCGTTGGCATGAGCTCCCCAACCCGTGAGGGATGCATCCGTCACGATCGTCACCTCCAGCCAGGGAAGCCAAAATGGAGCCCCCTTCATCAAGTTGCCTTCGACAGCCCACCACAGAAGGTCCCGGGCGACCGAGGGCGGCACCTGAACCGGGTCCGACATCCTGCCGGAGGACTGTGACCATTGCGTCTTGAGCGCCCACTGCAAAGATCTCATCCGCAGGCGAGCCTCTGGCACCAGAAGAATGCAGGATGCCATGAGGCCGAGCAACCTCAAGAACTCGAACGCTGGGAGCGTCTGGGCATGCTGAAACTTGTGCACCATCTGCTGAATGTGAAGAGCCCTCACCTGGGGAGGAAAACACTGCCCCAGGGAAGTGTCGAGCACTGCTCCGATGTACTGGAGCCGCTGTGTTGGCGTCAAATGGGACTTCTTTAAATTGAGGGAGAAGCCCAGCCTGTGAAGGGAGTGGCAGGTGACGGACAGATGATCCAGGACTTGCTCGGGAGAGCTCCCCCTGATCAACCAATCGTCCAGGTAGGGGTAGACGTGAATCCCCCCTTGCCTGAGATGCGCTGCCACCACCACCATGAGCTCGGTGAAAACCCTCGGGCGGAGGTCAATCCGAACGGCAGGACCCGAAACTGAAAGTGCGAGCCGCCAACCGCGAACCACAGGTACTTCTTGTGCTTTGGATGGATCGGCACATGGAAGTAAGCATCCTTGAGGTCGAGTGACACCAACCAGTCCTGAAGCTGAAGGGCCTGGAGGACTTGAGAGAGAGTAACCATCTTGAACTTGTCCTTCCTGAGGAGTTTGTTCAAACCGCGCAAGTCCATGATGGGTCTCAATCCCCCGTCTTTCTTCGAAATCAAAAAATAAGGGGAATACGATCCCTTGTTCCTCTCCGCTACAGGCACCAGTTCTATGGCGCCTTTCTCCAGCAGGGCTTGAATTTCCTGCGCAAGGAGCGGATCCGGACTCTGCAAAGAGAGGTTCCCCGGTGGATTGTCGCGAGGCCTGTGCCGAAAGGGAAGACAGTAGCCGTGGGTTATGATCTCCAGAACCCACACATCTGAAGTAATGGCTTGCCACTCTACAAGATGCTGCGCCAGCCTTCCCCCAACCGGCGAACCATGGGACATGGCCTCATGACTGAATGGGAGCGGCTGCGGCGTTACCTGAGGGCAAAGAGGCAACTGCCCGAGCGGCCTTGGCACCACGGGTACCCTGTCGTCCACCTCTGGTACCCCTGCGTTGGCCTCTTTGACTGCCAGCTCCTCTCGCTTTACTGAAGGACGAGTAATAGCGAAAGGAACCACCCCTCCACTGCTGTCCCCTAGGACGAAAAGGCGGAGGCTGGCGAACTGCAGCGCCCAACGACTTCGCTGCAGCTTTCGAGGTCTGCAACCTCTCAAGGCTCTCGTCAGCCTTGCTGCCAAAAAGGTGTTCACCGTCAAAGGGCATGTTGAGGAGCCGAGACTGCACATCAGGAGCAAACCCCGACTTCCGCAACCACGCAAACCTGCGTATCACGGTGCTCGCCGCCATGGACCTACTGACGCATTCAGCTAAGTCCAAACCCGACTGAACGGACTCACACATGGCATCCTTACCATCCTGGACCATAGCAAGGAAACCATCCCGTTCGTCCCCTTCGGGAATATGTTCAGCCGCTAACGCAACACAGTTCCACAGAGTGTGTGTGAAACGAGACAAGGCACAAATGGAGTTGGCCGCCTGAAGCTTCATACCATCAGAAGAAAACACTTTCTTCGCCCAGCCATCAAAACGTTTGTCGTCCCTATCAGGAGGGATGGTAGGGTACGACGCCTGCTTTGCCGGGGCCGTGGCCGCCTGCACCACCAAACTCTCCGGAGTGGAGTGCCTGGTCAAGTAGCAGGGGTCGCTACTGGCTGGACGGTCTTTTCGCGACAAGGATCTGCCTACCGCCGGGAGACTCTCCGGAGCAGTCCAAGCTGCCGCCACCCTTCTCTGTAAAGCCATATGGAACGGCAGTACCGGATCAGTTGGGGGACCAACATCAAGGATGTCCGTCAGATCATCCTGCACAAACTCCCCTGGGGGAGCAGACCATCCCAAGTACTCAGAAACCCTAGCCATAAGGCGCCGTACGAGGAATCGGCATGAGAGCCAGGCTCAGGCCTACAAAACTCCACCTCCGGAGAGGTGTCCAGTCCACTGGCATCATGCAGTGACTGTCTCAAATCGTCAAACTGACTATGGCCCGAGACAATTTCATCTGGAACCTGACTAGGAACCAGGCCATCAGAATCCTCATCCGCCTCTGAAATATAGTCCAGGTGGCGAAAAGAAGCCACCCGAGAGTGCTTGCTCTTAACCAGAGCCTTCCTAGGGGGTTCTCCCATGCCACGGGGTACCTCCGACACGAAAGGCGTCGAACCGGCATCGGCGCCGAGAGGATCGAGGAAATCGGCGTCGACGTCAGATGCAGCGCCTCCAGCATCGGCGGCGTCGACACAGCCCTCGAGGCCGGAGCGCCGAGCGTGTCCCTCGACGACCTGAGCGACCTGAACGACGGCTTCGACGACTTCCTCGGAGCCGGAGCCTCGAGAAAGCCAGTCGACGCCCTCGACGCCTCAGACGTCGATGTCTTCCTCGAAGACCTCACAGGTGCACACGGTCTCGAACGCGTCGAGGACCGGGACCTGGAACAGGTACGGCGAGAACGAGTCTCCTTGTCCGAACGGGACCTCTCCCGTGACTCGTGCCGACCACTCTTGCGAGCGGTGTCTCTCGACCTCCCACGACCGACCCCAATCGGGGGCGCGGACGGCTTAGTACCCTGCGACTCAAGAATCGCCAGCATTTTCTTCCCGAAGGAAGCCCATTGCTCTGGCATCGCACGGCTGGTGGGGTAAGCGACGTGCCGGGCAGAGTCCTCCGAAGAGGACCTGGAAGACGACCGGTGTCGGCGCTTCCGAGAATGCCTCGAAGAGGCTGAGGAGTGGCGAGACCGACTCCTAGAAGGAGACCCACGAGACTTCCGACGATGACGCGGAGAGTCACCCCTCGAATCATCCGTCGAAAGCCCCGCAGACTTCGACTTCCTGGGCTTGGACACCCGACCTACCGACAACTTCTTCTTACGTTCACGTAAGGCTTTGGACGTGAGCGACTGGCAGTCGATACAGTCATCCGTGTCGTGGGCCTCCCCGAGGCACCAGAGGCAGGCGTCGTGCGAGTCCGTCACCGACATCTTGGACCCACACTCCCCGCACTTCTTGAAACCTGGACGCGGGGTCGAAGACGAAGTAGAAGACATCTTCACACGAAGGAATCCCACAAAACGAACAGGTTCGAAGAACCGAGAAGAACAGAACTCTAAAGAGTCGAGGCGTGAACCGAGAATCACGAAGCAACACGTTCGCGGAAAAAACGGAACTGAGGCTACGGTCGTCGTGCGTCCTACTTATCACATCGGATGACGTCGGACGTCGGAGGAGGCCCTCGACGACGGCGCATCGACGTCATCGACGCAGGACGCCGAAAAAAGTTTCCGAAGCAGCACAGCTGTGGTGATTACATGTCATAGATATGGAATACGTCGGAGGACCCAATCCCCTCGAATCCACATTTTACAATATTAAGGTAGGAGAGGGCCCAAGGGGGAGGAATGAGTTGAGGCCAAGGGAGGAGGGAAAACATAGACAATCTGGTATTGAATCCAGCTCTCCTATATTGCAGACCCATATTTAACCAGAGGCCTTACCAAGGGACCGGGAGAGGGTTCGAGAGTGCAAATCATCCAACCAGGGCTGGGTAGCGTCCCCGTGGATACCAGGTGAGCATAACACACGACTTGAATGTTCAAAGAGAACGAACATTGCAAGTCTGTGAGCTACAATTATGTTATTTGTATTGCGAGACACTGGGAGGGATAAACAATAGTGCAAAACGAGGGTGGAGACCTTGTAGCCAGATGGCGTGAAGGGGAGTGAGTGATATGTGTGTGGGGAGGTCAGAATGCCCCAGAACCTCCTTTTTGCCAGTCTGCCAGTTTTAAAGCCTGCCAGGTGTACAGTATAATGACGAAGTAGCATTGTGTTAGGAGTGTTGTTAATTTGTTCTTTGACCTTCGTCAATGAGAAGAAGATGATCTCTGCAGCACCCATGTGATGGAAGACGTACAGACTGGGCTGGAAGTAATGGCCGGGCATCCCTTATGGAGCAGGCAGATCCTGTATAAGCGCATACCAACCAGCTGCATGGGTTTTTACTGTATAGTATTGCGTCATGATGATATGTCTCCTATTAAGCCTCTGCTTGTACCCTTTTCCAGCAGAACGTTCTTGGCAGCAGAGTCCTTTGCTGTTGCTCTCATTGTTGTGTGAGATTAAAACTTGTTATCCTTACAAGATCGACATGGCCTTTCTTCCCTAGCAGGTTATATTCTCTTTGGTGTGAGTGTTGAGGGTGCTGCCTTCAATTGGTGACCCCGACGTGATCCCAGCCCCCCGTATTTGCAGAGGCTTCCTGGCCGCTTCGCCAGAAGGAGCCACGCCCACCTACAGCGACCAGTCCCGGAAAAACTTGTGTTCCGAGTGGTTTAGCAGGAGCCATTTTAAGAGAAGTCCTCTCTGCTCTTTGAATCAGGACGTGGCTCGAGGAGAGTGCAGGCCAGTGTTGGAATCCCGTGACGGAGGACTTCGGGAGAGCACGCACATGTGAATAGACTCTTGATCGTGATAACAAGTAGGGGACAGATGCATGGGGAAGTGTGAGAGGTGTGCACACGTGGAGAGCGAGGTCGTTGCTGTAACATGGGTGTGATTTGTGTTATTTCTTATTGCCGTTTGTATTGTCAAGAGATTATTTTGGTAAGGCATTATAAGGTAAGGCAGGGAGCCCCTCCTCGGAAGGGGAGGGAAGGTGGTGAAACGATAACATATTATTTAAAGGAGAAATACAGAAATAAAAGTAGTGGTCCTGTGTAAATAGAACAAGTAGTGGTTGTTATTTTAGCTTGTTATTTTAGTTTATTGTATTTGTGTTTTATTGGATGAAAAACAGGCACTAGGAGGGGCATTGATTGTGTGTGTCGCGGCATGGTGTGGCATTACATGGTTGTGTGAAAGAGTGTGGGTGCTTGGGGTAAGGGGACAGAAAAGGGTGGGGGTTGATTTTCCTTCTTTTGTTACAAAGAGCGGCAGCGTGCTGTGAGAAACCTGAAGGTGTCTCACTCGCTAGTCCCAGGTGATCTGTCATCCAGGTGGCCAGGGCACGGGCTATTGCATCCAGTTCCTGTGGGTAGACCAGTGCGGGAAGATCACCTGGATGGGGGACCTTCAGGGAGTGGAAGTGGGACACCGAGAGGTGAGACGCAGTACCCCCTTCCCTACAACACCTTTACCCCATCCTACCACGTAGGATATTCAGAAGCTCTACCCTCCCCACCCCCTTTCCTACACAAACACTTTCTTACACCATGAAAGACAATGGACTAACACCAGGGCCATTTACCCGACATGTCCCAACACAAAGGGTCGGCAGAGTCAGGCAATTGACAATAACCACACACACCTGACGGCCCTTTCCCTTCCCCACAGGGATAAGAGGTGGAGCACGAGAGCAAACGAGCAAGGCAAAACTCACAAAGAGGCGGCTGTTCCAGGATGGCAGTTCAAGAGGAGGAGAAAGGCGGCGAGACAAGAAAGGACAACAAGGAGGGAAGTGTCCTTGCCCTTTTCGACCTAGACCTGCAAATCCTCTGAAAGAGGAATTATAAGATCGGGAGCTACAGCTAGCGTGTGGTTTAACAGATGTCAACGGTGCATGGAGCCCTCCCACACTGATAAGCAAGGTGGAGAGAGGCGCTTGCTACTGTGGTACTGTCCTTGACTCCAGAGATAATAAACGCCAAAGAGTTCAGCGCAACCGGTGAATAGACGGGAAAGCCCATAATAGACCAAGCTGTGTTGAGCGAAGGTTGCAAACTGCAACATGATGTGAACAAAGAAATTGTGTTTACTGAACTTTTAAAACCCAGGGAAAGACCAGATGCAGAGTGGTCTGGCGCCACGTGGGCATTTATTCGAAACACTCTCATTGGTCACCTTTTGTTAAAACGACAAGATACCAGGATGATGCAGAAGCAGGGGCCGACGTAGGAGGTCAAAGTGGTCATACAAAGGTCGAGTAAAACCCCTTGTACAGTCAAAAGTGAACTGTGTATTTGGAAAATGTGAACCCGGCTGAGGGATGCCTGCAAATCAGGGTGAACCATAATACACCTGTGAACATTGTGACGACAAATGTGAACCCGGCTGAGGGATGTCCACAGTGAATGAATGTTTAAAAAGACATTGAGATTCCTGAAGGTTACAAGTTGCTGATATTTTGAGTGAAAGACCATAGTGAAACTGACTAAGGGAGGCCAACGTTGAAAGACGGATCGGAGCCCAGCTGAGGGGGATCCAATGGTGAAGAGAAATCACCCGAAGGGAAGATTACTGAAAAGGAATTTTATTTGTTGTTCTGGTCCATCAGGCCCTCTGAGGCAAGAGACTTTTTATGAGAAGAGACTCGGCCACAGAAGGTTCTGATATCGTTGAAAAGTACTGTAAGCTTGTGCTGGAGAAGACCATGAGTGTGCTGTGCTCGAGAGTCTGGCCTTGCCCCGTGCTAAAAACGTGGGGAAGGGAGACTCCGGCTAGAACATCCTGAGTATATGTACAAGGCCCTGCCACTGTATTTTGACAGGGTGGAGAAATACCATAAGCAGTGGATCGTGGAGACGGGACGAGGGGGGATGCCCGGCCCGTGGCCAGAGCAGGGCTCCCACAATAAGAGCATCCTGGAACACATGTTCACATTTTTAGTAGCTAAGTATAAGGGGAAACAGCTACAGAAGAGAAAATTAATTTTAGACCTCTGGCAAATGTTTGAGGACACAGAGGACCAAGGGGACGGAGCAGGAGCACAGATACAGAAAGATGGAAGGTGAAGGAGGGGAGAAGGAGAGGGTAGGGCGCCAGCAGAGCATGGGGGATTATATCCCTTGACAGCATGTTCCGCAGACAGGTACATAAATCCAACCTATCTGCCCACCGTGCTAGGGACCCCTTCAGCATTAGCAGCACCGTAGGCTAACGCTCCTCCAGCCCCATATGTACACCCGCCTGAACTATTGGCATCCGCGGGTGTCAGGTCGAGAGAGTTCGAAGAAAGGTTGTCCGAGTTGCTAGCAGAGCAGTAAGGGATGTAAGGGTGTCGGAAAAAAGGATCAGGATAATGGAAATCATGGAGCTTCTTGCTCAAGATGGATAATGAAGGAATAAGAAGTGTATGTGTTGAGAAGGAGGGAAGAAAGGGTGGGTGGATAGTCTTGGGACAGGAGAATACGGTGGTGGGAAACAATAAAAGGGACGACAATGGCACGTTTGATGAGGGACAGGGTGAAGAGGAAGGAAGGAGTAAAGAGGTGGCTGAGAGTACCCTCCAAGTAGAAGGCTTGTGGGCAGGTTGAGGAATAGAGATGGCAGGATGGCGTTAGCAAAGAGAAGGGGAATTATGAAGAAGGGTGTCAAAAGTGGGCTGAAGATGCAGATACTCCTCATATATAAGGGGGCAGGAAGGACGCAGTATGTGCCCTGGCCCCAGATGGATATAAACAACTTGATTAAAGCTCTCCTACAGCGCACAGCAGGAGAGAGTAAGTGGATACATGAGTTTGAAAAGCAAACAGCAGGGGTGCCCCTGGCAGTGGGTGATAGCAATAGCTTGATGGTCGCCATAATTGGGGGCCAGGCCGGGGCTATGTGGATGAAAGCTGGGTGTCCGGGAATAACCCTGGGGGATGATGAACACGATGGAACATCGTTCAATGGAATTAGAGCACAAGTGTGGGAAACGCTACGAAGGACTTTCCCAGATACCCCCCCATTTACAGTCCCTGATGCAGAGTAGAATGGCAACAAGGACCCAGCTAAATTTATTCTTAAATTCCAGAGATGAGGAGAGCTGAAACGGGAGGACCATGGGATCGTTCAATACCATTTTTCTATTTTATTGTAAAGAGGGGCTTGCCAAAGGAGGTGCAGAAGGCGTTAGATACGATTGTGGTTAGCGAAGCAAAGGGGTGGCCAGAGATACAGAGTTATAATAGTGCACCATTGTAAAAGAATCAAGGAGCGGGACAGGGAAACAGCCCAAAAGCGTCACACCGAGGAAGCAATATTGGTAGAAAAGAAATTGGCAAAAGTTATTGTTCAGGCGCCAGTACAGGTGGAGGGTATAGAGCACCCTACAGGTCGTGAGCGCCACCATTGCTGCGCGCTCTGGGCTGAAGGAGGACAAGGACAGTGGGGCAGGGGCCAACAGTATCCCAGCCCACAGTGGCAGCAAGAAGGATCGCAAGGAGGATCGCAACAAGGAATGGGTGGGGTTCCAAGGAGCAAGATTTTAGCGCAGAGCGGGTGGGTTTGGACTAACACAATATTGAAATTCTTTGAGGTGAGGGCATTTTGCAAGGCAATGCAGGAGCAGGTCTGTAATGGGGTATAATTACGGGTCACAGCAGCAGGGCCAAGGGCCCCAAAAACTAGGGTATCTGCAACAGGGTCAAGGGTATCAGAACACATGGTATCTACAGGGGCAACCCCAAACATATAACCAGCAGCCTCAAGCATCTGGCATACAGGTGCGGCACCCGTCACAGCAACAGCAGGGCGGTGTGGCCCCAGTCAATAAGGTACCAAGCAGGACCACCACCCCCATTGGAGGAGCAACAGTGATGGGGGGTAACCCCTTCCCGTTCCCCAGAACAAATACATATCCTGATTAGGACAGCCCACAGAGAGCACTCGCGTGTACGGTCTTATCAACGACCATCCACCCCAAAGAGGAACCCTTGGTGGGGGCGGAGTTAGGAAACAAGCAGTTCATATTTATGGTGGACTCAGGTGCTACGAAATCATGCATCATAGAGGGGAATTTCCCATTATCAGGCAAATATATTGACACGCAGGAATTCTCTGGGGCTATTTCTACGGTTCCATACACTGAGGAGCTGGACGTAAAGGTGGTGCAGGCTCCCTTACTCTATTCTGAAATTTCCCCTGTCACTTTGCTGGGTAGGGACCTGCTCAGCAAACTAAACATGACAATATAATTTATAGATCGTGGTATAGTTTTCTCCAGCCAGGGATATGCGCAATAAGGGCAATGCTGATAATACACACAGTGACAAGGGAGGTCCTGGTTTGCAGGACTCCCATGGACCCAGAGATGTTCATTTATGGTATTACTCTACTCATGGACTCGTGGAGCGGTGCTTCAGATCGCTAAGCAGTGTTAGGGAGTGCCCACAGATTTCATCTTTCGTTCAGTTGTGTCCAGTTGTGAATGGTGTCAGTAACAATATTGTCGTTGGATTTAGCGGTGTTGTTGGTCTCTGACAAGAGGGTTGTTGTGTTAGAAATAGACAGGGACGGGTGTGAGTGGCGCACAGTGCTCTGTATAGATCACTGACAAGCTGTTTGAGAACTGTTGGGAAAGATTTCCATTTAATGTGTAATTTTACCTCCAGTTGTGTACCCCTCAACTTTTTGCTTTGTTTAAACACCATAGTCTGACTTTACCACAGGAGCACAGCCTTTTGCTGCACTCCTCTGGGCTTTTCACTCACTTCTTATGGGGAAACTGATATGCCCTTAAAGACAGTCAGTACTGGGAGACTTTCTTTCCCCTTAGTCGTTGTCCATGTTGCAACTTTTCTGCAACATGTAACCAGTGTACAATGTACCTTGCAATACAGTGCACTTGGGTCTTCCTGTCATTTCCAAAGGCTGGAGATACTCTTGAAGGATTTTTTAGGTGAAGTGCAGATGTGCCGTGGACAGGGCTGGTGGCAGCTTATCATTTTGCATATTTTTAACCCTTTCTTGCCAGGTAAACCGCGATTACCGTGTTTGGCATGGATGGGTGGCTTGGCTCCAAAATGGCCATGCCACAAGGTTCTTTGTCCTGTGCTTTGGCCATCTTGCCCCTTCACCTTCAACAGGTCGAGCCAACCCATGTCAGTCCTTATTTGGGCATGCATTTTCCCACGAAGCGCCAAGCTTTCGCGGGCTTCTGCATTTCTTGTGTGCGCCGCCAAGATGTAGGCTGGAACATCTGGTTCCAATGCACATATTGGGTGCCAGAGAGTCTGGTGTGCTGTGAATGCCTGGGACCACTGTGGTCCATGATTGGTCAACGTATGGTATGCCTGTATGTGAGCAGATCTCCCACTGGGTCCTCTTCGTTTTGGCGAAAAGGAGATTTTGGATAAGAGAGGGCTTCAAACAACCATACCATGTCGATCTCTGGAGTTCCCACTGAACGAAGGATAGGATCCAAGTACCCTGAAACTAAGAAGCCGAGTCGAGGAACCGCTCGTGACCCGCTGAAAGGTTTGGCACCCTGAGCCCTCTACATCTGGTAGTCCTAGAAGGTCTGCAAAGACGCTTCGACCCATTGGAACAGTGGGACCAACTGTTCTCTGCACCTTCATCAAATCCTGCAAGTAAGCCTGTTCGGAAGCGTCCCTGGGCCAACCAGTGGGCTGAACAGCTTGCGCAGGAGTTTTGCCCTGACACCGCTGCAGTTTCAAGGAGGCCCTTGAAACTTGGTACATCGTAAACTCTGCGTTCACGGCACCCACACAACGAATTTTGTACACTTGGCATTCCCAGGTCTGGAGTAAAGTGAGTGCGCCCGAACCAGAGTATACGTTGTTACTGTGTCGCCCAACCGTGGTGACGAACTTTGCAAGGTCATTGCAGCTGTGGTCCTCTGTGCCCTGAAGCCTGCTACAGCAGAACTGGCCTGATCCATCCACCAGTAGCGGAGACATCGCCACTGTCCCGTAGGGGAATCAACGCTGTATCTTCGTCACTGAAAGCCGCTAGATTGCTGCATTTGAACCTGCAACCGAAGTGGACTCGACTGCTGAAGTTCGGTCCGGAGTGTGCCGGGGCCGTGAGTAATTGCAACCCTAACCGGTGGCCCCTAGCGCATCCATCCATTTTTACATGAGTGGCCCCTAAGGGCCCCTTTCCTTTCCACTGCTAGTGCGAACTAGTGAACTACTCCCAACTCTTGGAATCGACTCTGCCCTCAAGTGGAGGCCCTCCTCGAATAGTGGGGAACCTATTCTGCATCATCTCATCTACTCTTCTGAGCAGCTACAGCCCCTACAAAAGACCCTGCTTTGCCTATTTGAACTACCCCGTGCGCCAGCTTCGCAAGTACATTTGAGCATTAGGCTCCCCTCATCTTAGGGATTGGACTGCCTTTCAGTTAGGACTGTGTTTGATGCAGAAGGGCCTAAAGACTATTTGCACTGCCTGCTTCCTTCCCTGTTTAGGTTGTAGAACCATTTGGTGCATTCTTCCTTTAGATCCCATTGGTCTTGTATACATGTGTATAGATAGGGTTGTATTGGTTTAATAGTATTGCTGTGATTTTCTTACTGCGTGTTGAATTGCAAAGGACTTGGAATAAATGTATTTGTATTTATGATATATATACACCTGACTGGGAGTGATTTGTAAGTGCTCTTTACTCTGTGTGCTCATTGAGGTCTTTCAGTCACCCTCACCTTTCCTGAGACCTAGTCTTGACCGCCGCCAAACTACCTGGATTGGTCTGGCTTCTCCAGAAGGTTACCTTGTTCCAAGAAACTAGGCTGGCCTTCTGAACCTCTGCCCACCAGGTCAGAATTCAGAAATCCGTCTTAACAAGAACAGTGACAAAAATGGGGAGATAATATTAGAGATTTGTATCTCCTGCAACATAATGGTACAGTCCCGAAGGGTACAGTTCCCCTGCTGGCAGTACCCTGATAGCAGTACTAACTCCACCTCTATTTATTGACAAAGACTTACAACACGCGCCTACACAGTTGTGGAATACAATTCCACACGATGGGGGACTACTGAAAGACGTGACGCCTGTGCGTATAACACTGAAGCCAGGTGCAGTGCTACCCAGGGTAAAACAATATCCATTATCAAGGGAGGCGGAGAAGGGTATTAGAAAAGAAATACAGGCCTTACTGGATCAGGAGATAATCGTACCTTCTGCGTCTCTGTGTAACACAGCGATATACCCTGTCAAAAAAATCAACAGGAGGCAATTGGAGAATGATTCAGCACTTACGCCCCCTAAATGAAGAAAACATTTCCAGTGGTTCCTAATCCTATGACAATTCTATGCAGTATCCCCAAAGAAGCTACATATTTCACTTTAGTGGACTGGAAGAATGCATTCTTCTCTATTCCACTTCATCCTGAGTCGAGGTACCTCACAGCATTTACATAGGGCTAGATGCGGTTCGAACATACTAGGTTACCTCAGGGATACAGTGAGAGCCTGAGCATTTTTAACAGAATACTGCATGCTGTTGTAGGGAACATTCAGGTACCCAGCATGTGGACGATCTGCTAGTATGTAGTGAGTGAGCAGCACTGCCGAACGGATTCCATTACACTCCTACAATTGCTGGCCTATAAGGGGTACAAGATTGACAAGGCTAAATTGCAATACTGCCAACAGGAGGTGCTCTACCTGGGGATATCAGTGAAGGGTAAAAGAATACTACCAGATAGGGCAGTGTCAGTACGCGCCAACCCAGACTCACCTCAGTTAAAGAAATGCAGACATTTTTGTGGCTGTGAAACGACTGTAGGGCATGGATCTTAGATTATGCGGCATACAGAAAACCACTTCCACAGGCCCTTAAGGAAGCACAAAAAACAAAAGGGCCGTAAATTACAGTGGACTGCAGATATGATCAAACAGTTTGATGATCTAAAGGACGTCATTAGTTCAGCACCCGTCCTGGCCACCCCAGACAACACACAGGAATTTTACTTCTTCTCACATTCAGATGGCCGAATCATGACCACAGTGTTCCCACAGAAGAGCACCATGGGCCATAAGCCATTGGGCTATCAAAGCAGCACACTGGATTCAGTGATGCAAGGGCAGTTCGCGTGCGAACAAGCTTTTGCAGCTGCAACATTTGCAATAGAAAAAATTCTACTATTGTAATGGGGTGCTCAGATACATTGTATGTGGAACACACTGTATTTGCCATCCTGGAAAGATCAAAATCCACCCTGACTACACAGAGATCTTCGGGGTATGGGATTATTTTTTCAAAGCCCCACATTGTTGTGGTTAGATGCAAGACGGTGAATCCTGCCAGTTTCCTAACAGATATGCCCACTGCCGAAGATCTAACAGTGCACGACTGTGCCACATACGAGGGGGAGGAGGATGACATCCCCAAAGCGAAAGATTGCGCATTGACGAAGGGTGAGGTACTGTTTGTTGATGGGTCATCCACAATTAACCAGGAGGATGGATAGAGGCATACAGGGGCAGTGGTGGTACGACTTGAGGAAGGGGAGCATGAGACGATGGTTATGAAAAGATTGCCCATGCATTATTCTGCACAGGCTGCGGAACTCATAGCGCTCATTGAAGCATTGAGAGTGTCCCAAGGGTGCCATGTTACAATATATTCAGACTCAGCATACGTCACAACAACTGTGCATGCCAGTCTATCCCGCTGGAAGAGGATGGGGTTTATGAGGGCAGATGGGTCTCTAGTGCAGCATGCAGCACTGCAAGAAACGCTAATAGAAGCATTCTCCCAGCCATCTAGTTGTGGCGGACGTCAAGTGCGTCGCCCACACTAATGGGGACAGACGAAATATCAATGGAGAACGCAGGCACCGATTCGGCAGCCAAAATGCACCGATTCGACAAGCCAAAATGGCTGCATATCTACCAAATAAAATGCCTGCTGAGTACATCGTGACCACTCCACCAGCAAGCGAACATCCAGCACCTTACACAGCATTGCCTATCTCCCAGATAATAGAGTTGCAGGGAAGGGCACCAGAAAGGGAGAAGGAATTGTGGCTACGAAGGGGATGCATGCAATCCCCAACAGATCTATTGTGGAACCAAAAAAGCTCTGGGAAGACAGTAATGCCCCTGCTAGCAGCAGCATTTGAACAGTTACACTATCCATCCCACAGTTGTTAGCAGCACATTTCAGCAGATATACAGGAGGACTAGTTTATACCAAACACCCAGGAGAGCATCACAGAAATGGTTGTACATTGCAGCACATGTCAAGGTCTCAGAACAGGGACGACACTACAGACGTTACAGGGCACATTGTTCGGCCCTATTGGCCATTCTGTGAATTACACACAGATTATGGCGACTTGGGTGAGCGTTGCAATGGCTTCAGGTATCTCAGTCATGGTTTGCCCTTTCTCAAGGTGGGTGGAAGCAGGGCCTTGTGTACATCCGGATGCCAAATGTGCTGCTAGATTTTTGGTATGCAAGTTTTCCCTCGATGGGTGTTTGCGAGTTTCTAAGGTCAGACAATGGCAACACACAGTTTTTCAATGCACTCTTTCAGCACGTCACAGCACTACTTGGCATTAAGCACTGGATGTGTTCAATTTATCACCCAGAGGCCAACAGATTTGTGGAGAGGATCAACAGGGTCCTCAAAAACAAACTGTCCAAACTGTGTACCACGTTGAAGAAGAACTGGGTACACTGTTTGCCCCTGGCCCTCTTTAGTCTACGCACACAGCCCATCAAAGACCACCATTTGTCACCTCACAAGATGGTCACTGGTCCGCATATGCACACCCCCATATCTCCTGTAAGAAGAGCATCAGCCGCACATAGGGCAGCAGCGGTGTTAGGTGATGAGTTCAAAGATTATTTTACCACACTAACGCAGGCAATTAAATGTGTCTCTCAACAGATTGCACCTCCCAGAATTGAAACAGCAGACGTAGCAACCACAACAGCGATTGATCCTGAGTGTATGGCCACACAACTGCTGCTGGCTTTGTGTACATTCGCAATTTTGTGCGTAGGTAGAACAACCCTCGGTTCCACAGGCCCTACGAGGTGGTGATTTACACTCCCTCGCTGTGAAGGGAAAGGGCTTGCGATATTGTTCAACTCTCCGACATCCGCAGGAACCTCCAGACAGCACATCGTCACTTCAGTTATCTTAATGGAGTGGCAGAAGTGCCTGCGTCTTATCTACCTCATCAGCCTGTGTAGGCACAGCAAAGTGTGCGCTGTCATACTCCTCTCACTGGTCGAAGCTCAGCTGCTAGCTCCATATTTTTCTTTTTTCGGGAGCTCTTTCTCCCTTTTTCTTTCTCTCTCTCTGTAAAGGTGCGTCTTGTACGGCTCTCCTTTACTTTGTGCTGTGTAGACTGTTTCTATTTTTAAGAGAGAAGATGATGAACCTCACCAATGTAAATAACTGTTTGTTAAGTAGGGATCCGAAGTGTAGATGCACAAATGATAATATACGGGCCTATGACTATTACTGTGCAATGACCGTTATTGCAAGTTTATGTATGATATTGATGCTATTGTTGGGGCTTTATTGGGGAGAGTATGTTATGGGGGAGGTCCTATAAAGGGGGGAATGGAACTGTACACTTTAACAGGACAGTACATATAAATGTTAATATTAGTGGATTTACATTTATCAGTAGCAACATGAATGTCAACAATAATAATGGAAATACATATAGGAGTAGCAATAGTGTTCATACAAGTATTAGTGATGATTATAGCAGGAACAACACAACAGCGAGCGTGTGTGCATAATTGGCAGTAAGGGTTATAGTAAAGAGTTTGTTTCCAGCAATTCGAGGACCATTTAATCATTCAAAACAATATGATGATATTTTCAATCGCACTGTTAAAGCTAGCACCCCTGAGAGCGTGCATAGAATAATGAAAAGAGAACCACGAAAGAAGTATGATACAAATCAAGGACTGGTTTTGCAAGTGATTGAGAATATACGCCATCCCGAGTTTACCAACAGTTGGTATACTGGCATGAGTGGCGTGGAAAGTAACGTCGTGAATGGAAGCAATTATGTGTGCTTACTCATTCCACACGCGTCAGGGGCTCTCAAGGGGTTAGTACCGCAAGCAGTCCCAATTATAGAGGCACAATGCCCAGTTCATCTTGCGCTATGCAGAAAAAAAGGAACATTCCAGGCACACAGTGTGCAACTGCAAACGGTGGGCCTAGATCTTGTAAAGTGCAACAACAATCCAAAGAACATTACTTGTGTGGAGCTAGCCTATTTGATGGAGAAAGGGCATAAAAATGTCAATAACAAATGGCAGGACACCACGCTATGCTGCCTGGTAGAAAGACTGGTAACATATGGCAAGGAATCGAAGGTGCGAGTGGACAGGTTCTGTGGATAGATCATACCACAAAGCTGACATGGATTGCAACAATGGAAAATCACACAGGGAAGAAGTATATGGACTTTGTTTTCGCAGCAAGCGTACAGCAAGCAAACCGCAGCTGGGATGGATTACTACTGGGTCTGTGGCCAACAAGCTTACTTGCACCTCCCACCATCATGGAGGGGCTGTTGTTCTCTAGCCACGATGCACTCAGCGCTACTAGTAATCCCAAAAGAACACCTGAAGGAGGGAGGGAGAACTGCCTGCTGAGGAACCAACTGCCCTCCCCCGGGATCCAGATCAGAACTACATGCAAATCAAGAGCCAAAAACAAAGAGGGACTGCATATATAAACAAACAAAAAATAAAAAAAAGGAATATTAAAAGTAAAGACTTCAGCACCCTTTCTGAAACAATAGAATTTCAGCAAAACAGCACAGGAAGCCTATTTTTTGACAAAAACGAAGCACGCTAGAAACAAGATTTACGAAAACTCACCTCTTGATGAGCCACTGTAAAAGCAAGTGGTGAAATACGTGTAGAGGTCATTAAACAGAGCACAAATTGAATAAAATCTACATTGGAGCGCCAGTCACCACAGTGTTTTGGAATTTCTTTTGGTAACCTAATGCCCCCCCCCCGGTATTCAAAATAGAAGAAGAGAACCCTTTGTCCACACAAGAACTCTGCATCCTGCCAGGGAAGGACAGTTCCAACAACTAAAGAGGAAGAAAAGATCAAATTACATATTCAAAGACTCCTCCACATTGCTTGCTTGCTTGCTTGCTGAAATACCAGAGGAGTACCGACTCTTCACCTCAACAGAATCCTTTTTCGCATCTCTACTGTTGCCGGGAGTGCGGGCCACAGCAAATGCCAAATGGCTGCAAATCGTGCACTGGGAGCTGGTCCAGCTCACAAATGATACAGAGAACGGGTTCAACATGATCAAGGTTGAGGTGCGGGCATTGAGAATTATGACGATTCAAAACTGCTACGAGTTGGACATGTTAAAAGCAATGGAAGGCAGGGTTTGCAAAAAGTTTGGTGATTCCTGCTGCACGTTAGTGCCTTCAGAAGATGCAGAGAACACGTTGCTATCCCACATTATTGCAGCCGTCCATGACCTGGGTGTTTGAATGAAGAAGGAGGGAGGAGTACAGGAGAGTGACCGGTTCACCTTAGCATTTAACTAGCCCGTCTTGGCTCGAAGCGAGCATGAAGATGTTGACCATTATAGTGTTCACTCTAGTTATCTTCTGCACCAGTCAACTGGGCCTCCAATGTTGTGCCAACGCGGCACCCAATAGCACAAGAATGATGGTATCAATTAGGGTTTCAAAAGCACCTTGCCAGACAAAAGATAGTTAAGTACAGATTGATATCCCACAAAGTGGCCTTAAGTATGAAACGCTCCCCATCTCGAATGGAAAGGAAGTTAACCACCTATACCACACTATCATTACTCCACCCCTGGATTTAGAGACGTACGCAGAGGTTTGGGTGGACCTACAAGGGAATGGGGGATGCATCTATATGACTTGCTCACCTGAGGAATATGCACATAGGAGGGAGAGTTTGCGGTGAGTATGCAGGGCTTGGATGCCAATAAAGGGAACACAGCCATACGTGTAAGCAGAGAGGAGAAAGCTGGAGCAAAGGGTTATTTTGGAGTTCATTACTGTAGAAGTAACGAAAGGGGGCGACCCCGTCCCTCCTCCCTAAGCGCTTTAGAGTAAGGCGAGCTGTATTTGAAGCACTATGATGGGCCAATGGGGAGGGGGGACGGTGGTAGGACTCCACAACCAATGTAATCAACCAACATATTACAGCCCAGGACATGTACAAGTCTGCCATTTTGTGTAGACGTTAGTGCATTTTGCATAGATGTTAGTAATCATAGTTAGGAGACAAGGCCTTCGCGGCAAATGCAGCATTTCATGCACCAGGCCCTATTTGGGAGACGAGGGAAATGTCCAGCCATGCCGAGCTCCCATGAGGACAATCCAAACCCCCAACTGCTATAACACTCATTCATTGTACTAACAGTGTTGCAAAGATGTTTTTCTACCAGAAAGGAATGTGCCCTACCATAGACCAATGCCTGGTGTGCATGTTATCTCACACTGGCCAAAGTCTGACCTGGCCCACCGCCAGGCAGCCACGAGTTATATTCCATATATCTGACTAAGCCCCAAGATCCCTGAATTCCATGGCACCAGGTGACCTTCAACCATCAACCCTAAAGTAACAAGTCTTGAATGTTCAAAGACAATGGACATTGCACGTCTGTGAGCTACAATCATGTGATTGGTATTGCGAGGTGCTGGGAGGGATAAATGATAGTTCAAAACGAGGGTGGATACCTTGGAGCCGGATGGCGCGAAGGGGAGTGAGTGAAATGTGTGTGTGTGGAGGTCAGAGTGCCCCAGAACCTCCTTTGTGCCAGTCTTAAAGCCTGCCAGGTGCACAGTATAATGATGAAGTAGCATTGTGTTAGGAGTGTAGTTAATTTGTTCTTTGACCTTCGTCGATGAGAAGATAATCTCCACAGCACCCATGTGATGGAAGACGGACTGACTGGGCTGGAACTAATAACCTGGCATCCCTTATGGAGCAGGTGGATCCTGCATGGGCACACACCAACCAGCTGCGCAGGTTTTTACTGTATAGTATTGCGTCATGACGACGATGTGTCTCCTCTTAAGCCTCTGCTTGTACCCTTTTCCAGCAGAACGTTCTTGGCAGCAGAGTTCTTTGCTCTTGCTCTAATTTTTGTGTGAGATTAAAATGTATTATACTTATAAGATCGTCTTGGGCCTTTCTTCCCTAGCGGGCTGTATTCTCTCTGGTGTGAGTGTTCAGGGGTGTGCCTTCTCTATGTGTCAAATGGTGTCAGATACACAGGGTGGATGTGAATCTTCTCAGCAGCAGTGAGGGTGGTCAGAGCATCCACAACAGTACAGAGGAGGAGGCCGAACCTTCCGCTTTTTCAGCAGCACATTGAAGCCCTTCTCCATAAACCAAGGTATTCAGGCCTCTGCCTGACATGACAGACTTCCGCCCCTCTGACAGAGCACAAACAAAAAGAGGACTATCAGGATTATCCCAGGTTCTGCTGCAACCCTGAGCAGGAGATGTTCGCCCTCTAGCAACTTGCCTACTGGTGATCCTACAATAGTGCTAACTAACCCCACTTTTAATCACTGTCAACTGTCTCATTACTAAATCCCGACAGCGTCCTCCTGAACGGCAAGGAAGCAAAGGAGATGCAGGCATTTAGGAAGACTCCTCTCAGAGAACTCCAGTCAGAGAAGTGAAATTCAAAGTACCAGCATGAGGAATTTAAACTCATTCAGGAATGCCTTCACGTGGCTTAGGAGCACCAAAATAAACAATACCACATGAAGAAAAGTACAAAGCCCTAGTCCAAACAAATAACAGAGGAGTGCAGGTTTTGGTGAGAGGCCAAGATAAGCATAGTTTTAAAAATGTTGTTAGACTTAGTCTACACAGAGAACCAATTGGACGATAGCCAGAAAGGACTGCATCGTGAGACAATCTCTAATTTGGGTAACATTTATTAATATATCTTAATAATACATGTGTACTATTCACGTAGGAGTCTTGAGGAATAATGAATATCAATTCCCTTACCCACCCCAGCTCCTCTGCTACACCCTAATTGTAACCCCTGCACAGGCTCTTTTGCTTCCAAACTAGGGTTGAGCTTTATAAATCCCATAGATGCTTTAAGTCACATGCCCTCCTTATATCATTTTTTTTAAGTGTTTCAAGTGTAAAGCTAATAACACTAAAATAATTGAAACCACTGCAGTGAACACCATCTTGACCATGGTTGATGAAATCTCACTGAGACGGAGACGGACGCTCCGCTCCAGACCCCGTTAGCGCGTGTGATCTCTCTGCCTACTTGCTTTGGGACTGGGCAGTGTCGTGGTGGCCAAGATGAAGTTTCCTCCTGCAACTACACTAACGGTGATGTATATCTTTTGCGTTTATGCATAATCAACCATATTTTATGTTTTATTTGTTTGTGTGTTTATAACATGTGTGAATAAAGGGCCTTTAAAGAGCCATTTATATTATAATTAGTGGTCCAAGTGTGCTTTATTGCCTCTCTGAGTCCAAGAACGTTTGGTCCGTGTAATAGGGTAAGTGAGTCTGAGGTCCTTACTCGTGTTCGAAAAGCAAAACAAGGAACAAGTTACTTACCTGTAACTGTTGTTCTCCAGCATGGGTCTGGCATGGATTCACATGCTCATGAATATTCCCCGTCGTCAGGCCGGGAATCCTCGGTATAGAAGAAATCAGTATTAGTTTTGTTTCTGATCTGTCTTTCTTAGTAGTAACCAATCACTGGTCTCTGGGTCATACTGCCCCCAGCCAATGACTGCCCTCTCCCTAAGCCCCGCCTCTGGCAGCCATCCTCAGATTTGGTAGCACGTAAAGTGGCAGTATGACCAAGTGAAGAGCCGCAGAGGGGTAGGCGGGAGGGTTCGAATGTGAATCCATGCCAGACCCATGCTGGAGAACAACAGTTACAGGTAAGTAACTTGTTCCTTCTCCAGCATGGGGTCTGGCATGGATTCACATGCTCATGAATATAAGAATACATAGCAGTATACACATGCACAACCACGGTAGGTGGCAACAGGCTTAACATTAAGAAATACAAAAAACTCAACATTAAGCATCTCTTACCTCCTCACCAGGCTCACCTTAAGCGAACAGGTTGCTCAGCACTGCTTGGCCGACCCTGGACTCCTCCCTGGAGTCCCGATCGGCGCAGTAGAATCTCGTGAAGGTGTGCGTTGACCTCCACGTAGCAGCCCTGCAGATGTCCAGCAGGGGCACACCAGACAGGAACGCCGTGGTAGCAGCGATCGCTCTGGTCGTATGGGCTCTCGGACGGCCGGGCAGCGGTCGGTTTGCCAACCGGTGACAGTGCATGATGCAGCCGGAGAGCCATCTGGAAATGGAAGCCTTCGAGAGATCCTTCCCTTGATTCACAGGTCCAAAGTTTACAAACAGCTGTGATGTCTTCCGAAAACTCTTCGTGCGGTCCACGTAGAACTTCAGCGCTCTAGCTACGTCCAGCGAGTGCAGAGTCCTCTCAGCTGGCGACGAAGGCGACGGGAAGTAAACTGGCAACACCAAGGGTTTTGTTGAGGTGGAAGTCCGACGGCACCTTGGGCATGAAGGAGGGGTGGGTCCTCAGCACCACCCTCGTGCTGTGAAAAGTCAAGTATGGTGGCTTGCAAGATAGGGCCTGGATCTCTCCCACTCGTCGTGCAGAGGTGATGGCCACAAGAAATGCTGTCTTCCACGACAGAAACTTCAACGGCGCCAAATGCATTGGCTCAAATGGGGTCCCCACGAGCCTAGTCAGCACCACGTTGAGCACCCACGCCGGGGCAGGGGCCTTCATCAGCGGGAACGATCGGAACAATCCTTTCATAAATTCCTTCACCAGCCGATGAGACCACAAGGACGCCCGTCCTGTAGTTCTGGTGTATCGTGAGATGGCGGCCAGATGTATCTTGATGGAAGCGTGAGCTAGTCCAGCCTTGGCCAATGACAGTAGGTACGGCAATACTTGAGGGGCCGTAATCCGCAGAGGGTTAATCTTCTGTGCACGGCACCAGACAGAGAACCGCTTCCATTTATGTCTGTAGCACTTGAGAGTTGAGGACACCCTGGCCTTTGCAAGAACCTCTCTGCAGTCGGCTGGGATGTCGTACCCTCCAAACTCTAGTGCTGCAGGAGACAGGCCTGCAAGTTCAGCGACTCTGGGTTGTGATGAAGAATGGCGCCTCCTTCTCTGGAGAGAAGATCCGCGTCATTCGACAGCTTGATTAGTGTGGACGCTGACAAGTCCAGAAGGTCCGGGAACCAGATCTTTCTCGGCCACGCCGGTGCGACAAAGATCATCCTGCACCGCGACCTCTTGAGCTGGTTGATGAGTCGGAGCAGCAACGGCAATGGAGGGAACGCATAAAGAAATAGGCCGTCCCAGGGGAACGAGAAAGCATCGCCCATGCTCCTCGGCTGCGGGAACCTGCTAACGAACCTCCGGCACTTGGAGTTTGTTGCCGTCGTGAAGAGATCGATCTGGGGTTCGCCCCATCGTCGGAAGAATTGATCCTGGCGTAGTTGCCACTCGTGGCACGAGCGCAGCTCTCTGCTGAGTGAGTCGGCGATGGTGTTTTTTACTCCTGCCAGATGAAAAGGCACCAGAAACATCCCTTGGGCGACGGCCCAATGCCACAGATCCTGGGGATGCGTACTTCCTTGGATAAGGCAGGGGATCAGGTTCCGCCCTGCTTCCGGATGTAGAACATCGTGGTGGTGTTGTCGGTGAAGATCCTCACCAACTTGCCCTTGAGGGACGGAAGAAAAGACCTGAGGGCCCAGAACACTGGCGGAGCACCAAGATGTTGATGTGGAGTGGCTTCTCCTCCAGGAGCCAAAGGCCTGTCGCGTGAAGATCTCCGGAGTGCGCTCCCCAACCCTCCAGGAAGGCATCCGTCGTCGTCGTCACCTGGTGAGCTGGAGTCTGAAAGCCCGTGTCTGCCGACAGATGAGAGCGGGTACGCCACCACCGGATCGCCTCACGGAACGTCTCGTTGAGTGGGATCCTATCCTCGAAGCTGCCCGTCGACTGGATCCAGCGGGCGTCGAGGAACTCTTGTAAGGGGCGCATCCGAAGTCTGCAAAGGGACACCAGATAAATGCAGGAGGACATCATCCCGAGGAGGGACTTGATAGATCTTACCCTGGCCACGCCCGTGGCCAGCAGACGCTGCACCTTGCCTGGGATGGTTCTGGTCCTTTCCTCCGACGGCAAGGTCAGCCGCGCCACTGTGTCGAGCTTGGCTCCCATAAACAGGGCGACTTGCGACGGGACCAGATGGGATTTTGGAAAGTTGATGGAGAACCCCAGGTCCGTGAGCAACTGGACGGTCTTCGCAGTGTGTTCTAAGGCGAGCTCCCCTGTACTTGCTCGGATGAGCCAGTCGTCCAGGTAGGGGTAGACGTGGATCCCCTGCAGGCGCAGCCGCGCCACCACCGGTGCGAGGCACTTGGTGAACACCCTGGGTACCGACTTCAATCCGAACGGGAGAGCCTTGAACTGGTAGTGCCGCCCTTGGACCACGAACCTGAGGAACTTTCGGTGTCTTTTTAGAATGGGGATGTGGAATACGCATCCTCCAGGTCCAACAACGACAGGAAATCGCCCTCCTCCAGCTGTCGCAGCACGTGCAGGAGGGTGTCCATCCGGAACTTCTGTGCCTTGATGTACTTGTTCAGTCGTCGCAGGTCCAGGATGGGACACCATCCTCCTGTCTTCTTCTTTACGAGGAAGTACCTTGAGTAAACTCCGGAGCCCCGAAGCCTCTTTGGGACGAGCTCCATGGGACCTTTCTTGAGCATCGCCCTTACTTCCAACAGTAGTTGAGGGACGTGATTTTCCTTCCTGGCCACGGGTGGAACGCGAGGGCACTTCTTTTGGAACTCGAGGGCGTGCCCTTGGGCCAGGGCGTCCAGCACCCAACGGTCAGTGGAGATGGACTCCCACAAGCTGACGAACCTCGTCAGCCAGCCTCCCACCGGGGTGCTTCGGCGGGGACCCGACGCCGCGGTCGGTTCAATCTTGTTTGGAGGCCGCCTTGCCTCCTTGACCTCCCTGTCGACGACGACGGGCACCACCTGACTTGCCGCGTCCCCTGTAGGCCTCCTGAGACGAAGATCTTGCCGCTTGGCGGTACGTCGAGGAGCCACTGCCGGATCCCTTGGAGGCACTTTGTCTGCCTCCAGAGCTCTGAAAGGACGGCCGTCGTTGTTGGAGCACTCCCAGTGCCCGGGCAGTCTCCGTGTCCGTCTTGATAGCCTGAAGGGACTCATCAACCGCCTTCCCAAACAGGTTGTTCCCGTCGAAGGGCATGTCCAAAACTTTGGATTGTACGTCCTGGTGGAAATCTGTGGAAACCATTGAGCCATCCTCGTCGTCTCAGCAAACGCTGTTGCCTAACTGACGGAAACCGGTGTCGGCGATGTCCGTTGCCACCGTGATGGCATGGTCCGAAGCAATCTCACCTTCCCGTAAGATTTCAAGGGCCTCAGCCCTTTTAGCATCCGGAAGGAAGTCCAATATAGGGGCGAATTTGAACCACAACTCCCTGTCGTAGCGGGCTACGATAGCCAGGGCGTTGGCCGCCTTGATAGTCGTCGCTGCGGATGAGATGACCCGTCGTCCCATCGCGTCCAGCTTCCTGCCCTCGCTGTCCGGCGGGGAAGTCGATGTCGAAGCCGATGCCCCCCCAGCTTTCTTCTTTGCCGCCGCCGAGACGACCGAATCCGGGGTAGGTTGCGCCCGAAGGCACAAGGGGGCAGCGTCAGGGACCCGGTACTTCTTCTCGTACCGGTCCGTCTTTGCAGGCGCCGTGGCAGGGTTCTTGAGGAGGGAGAGCCCCTCCTTCCCAGATGTCATGAAGAAGTGGTACGGCGAGGACTGTCTTCCTTTTAGCCTTGCGCCGTTGATAAAGGAACCCTTCCTTCTTCTTCTCTTCGGGGCAGAGCTGGAAGAGCTCGAATGCCCTGGAAATCATAGCATGAAAGGATCCAATCTCATCGGGCGGGGACGCCCGAGCAGGGGGCGATGATGGACACGTCCCGTCGTCGCCTCCGTTGTCATCTGTACCTGTCGTAGTCGTGTCCGTGCCCGTATCATCCCCATGGGTAGTTGACCGGGGGGAAGGCAGAGCAGGCCGCAGAGGTGGAAGAGGTGGCGGAGGATGCGTCGTCCTCTTCTTATGCAGTGGACTTTTCGAAGGTCCCGGCTCCGGTTACCCCATCGGGTCTAGCTCAGGTACCTCCGTCGGGGGGAGGGGCAACCTTGTCCTTATCTCCGAGCATAAGGAATGAATTGCTGACAAAATGGCCGCCGAAGTGTCCGGCGGCACCGGAAACGACAGGCGCGAGGGCTCTTCAGGAACCTCGTCGGCGCCACCGTCGCTCTCGTCATCGCCCTCGTTGGGATCCCTCCCGATGGGCTGGGTTTCCTCCACGACTTCGATGAGCTCTTCTTCAGAGGTCGTGTCCGTATCCACAATGGCCACCTGCCCCTCCCCCTCTTTTTCCAATGGGGACTTCGTGGGGGTCTTCTCAATGGGCCTGAAAGATGACTCCCTCCGCGGTGGCAGGGAGGCTCTGGATCCTGAGGTCACCTCCACTGGCGTAGCCTCCACAGGCTGGGCCAGGGCCGCTGCGACATCCTCAATCGAGGTCTTAGCAGGGTGAATTAAGGCCGTCGTCACCTTCTGCACACCTGGGGCCTTCACCTTGGGGGGAGGGTCCGAGCCTCGCTCCCCCTCTGCCGGAGTCTTCGAGATCGACCAGGGCCTCTCCAGAAGCTTCGACGGGTTCTCGGACTTCCTCTTGCGTTGGCTCGTGGTTGATGGCGCCGGGGAGGATGCACCCTGCCTGGCAGCCAAGGAGCCCGACCGTTCGTCGCTCCCGGTGCCCGCGGTGCTTGGCCTTTTGTTGGGCCCCCGTCGGCGGGGCGCCCTCACAGGACTTAGAAGACCGCTCTGACTTTTTCTTCTTCTTCTCGCCTGACGGGCTCTTCCCTTCCAGCCAGTTGGCGAGACGGAGGTGGCGATCCTTCATGGTTCGCTCCGACATGTTCCCACAAAACGCACAGTCCTTCTCCACGTGCGTCTTGTCCTCATGGAGACAGTATAGGCATAACGAATGCTCGTCCTCCTTGAACACATTCTGAAGCTAGCATCGAGGGCAGGTCCTGAACAGCTTCCCGGGCGTCGAGCTTCCTTTCTCCTGGGCCATGTCCAGTGTAGGCCTCGGAACTTCTGGAATCCTCCAAAAGCGTAACTCGACGAAATCTTCACCCTTGAGGGGTGTAGAAACTCCGAAACGGGTCCCCGCTGATCGGATGTAGAAACGGTGGAGCTTGAGGCTCTATTTAACCGAAAAATGAGAAAAATCTCCTGAAAAAAGCACGAAAACGCAGCAAAAGCTCGAGAGCTACAGCATGAGGACTCCCAACACTTGAACGTGCGGTAAAAATCTGAGGATGGCTGCCAGAGGCGGGGTTTAGGGAGAGGGCAGTCATTGGCTCGGGGCAGTATGACCCAGAGACCAGTGATTGGTTACTAAGAAAGACTTATTAGAAACAAAACTGATACTGATTTTTTTTATACCGAGGATTCCCGGCCTGACGATGGGGAATATTGATGAGCATGTGAATCCATGCCAGACCCCATGCTGGAGAACAGTGCAAATACAATTGAATATATTTTCGTAAACCCGACTGCTCTACCATTAGTAATTGACATGGGCATTGTCATTAGAGAAGAAAGCAATTGCCTTCCTTTATCTGTCTTTCTGGAAATTGCAAGTGCAATACTGAATTATAACAATTGTGGAGTTGTTTCGATAAACAACGGGTTCAATCGCATAAAGTGAAATCATCCAAAGTGGACTAAGGCCTGCTCCATTGCTAATGCAGAATTGAGGGAGTTCATTAACTGTGATAAATGTGAACTGTAGGGTTGGCATCACGGAAGCAGACGCAGGCAACAGATTCAAAGTTGAATACTCTTTTATTAAAGAAAATGTCAGGATGGAGAAGGCCTAACTTGCCCTATACTAAGGTGGGATTTCCCTAGCTAAAGAAACTAAGAAACGTCAATGTCAGTAAGTTTAACGTAAAAATCTGTCTGTATCCAAATCCTATACTTGCCGTCACAACTAACACCTAATAATGTGTAGCGACATCAACCATAACTCAAATAGTGTTCCAAACAAAGTTCTGAGCTACTTCCAGCTCTGGTGTATTTATCAGCCTCTCCCAAATGTCATTACATTCACCACAAAGTTCAATTTCTCTTCCTGTTAGCATTAGATGAAATACAGTTTTATAAAGGTTAGGGTGCCCTTCCCCTAGTTCAACACAATTCCAGGGTACGACAGTTCCTGTCCCCTCAATTTAGGGTTCCCTTCCCCAACCTCAAAGTTCATATGAAAAGAAAATATTCTTGAAGCTTTTGTCTTTTAGCTGAACGTGCATAACTCAGGGACCCTCCTTCAAGTCTGATGTTTATCACTATTGGCTATCTTGTTTTCACCACAGCAAGCTTCCTTGTTAACATAGATAAGTCCCCTGGTCAAGGCGCAGTTTCAGACCACACGGGCCATCCATTACAGGTCACACAACTAGGAACTTAGCATTCGCTTTATCAACCTTTGGTTCACAATTAATAGTTCTCTGGTCTTGGCACAGTTTTGGACCACACGATCCACCAACTACAGGTCACGCAACTACGAGCTTCCAGGCTTCTTCCAGAGTTCAAGGTGAGGTTCATTGCAGCTACCATCCCCGCAACTGCATGACAAGAGACATTTTTACCCACAAGCGGCAGCGTCCGTTGCATGACAAGAGACATTTTCACCCACAAGCGGCAGCGTCCGCCTGTATGAGATGTGCACCCTGCTGGCACACCGTCAGGCTCAACATTTTCTTATCTGAGCCCGAGCACCTTTCCGGCGGCATCTACATTACCATCACATGCCCCCCTGGGGCCTCCACACGCATTGAGCTAATCCATGCCTGAGTGGCCTAAACACGGCAACCACTCCTGAGTGTTCGCACGGCTTCTACCATTGGCTGCCCCCCCCCTCTTTTGCTGCATTTCCCTTCGCTCACCAATGTCCTCTGATGTTGAGGAGCTACAGCGTATAGGACCTTGTTACTACTGCCCTGATAATGGCAGAATATTTTTCGATTTATGTTAATCTGTTTGTTTAACCGCCGAAACGCAATATAAGAGAGGGGCATGTAGGTTGTCATTATATTTCAACATAAGAAAGTTCGCTTTGAACCTATTTCCCCCACTGCGCTGGCAATATTTGATTCCCGGAAAAAGAAGCTATTCCCGGGATGCATCACCATTTTATTGTTTACATTTTTTGAATTTATTTCCAGATTTGAATTATGTTCACCAAAGTGATGATTTAAAACGTGAGCGGTATAAGTAACGCTCAGTGCAATGATGTGTCTTTAATATAATGTTATGACAGAAATGTACCTGTCCACTTTTGTTTTAGACTACTGTCAATTGGTGTCTTCCCACATCCTTGCTATTTTTCTTTCCCTTTCTCACCTCCTCCTTGTGTATTTCCCCTTCTCCTCTTTTCTTGTTTAGTACTTTTGTCAATAATTTTCCTTGCAATTATTGGATCTGAGTCTTGATTTGTTTTTGCTTTGATCCTTAAATGATCTGTAAACATTATTTGCTTGCCGCTTTGCCTTTTTCTTACACGACTCATTTGTCAGTTATTTTTAATTTAGTGCATGGTTTGAATATCACCAATTGTAGCTGTTTTATGCTTGTGTATAACCAAATACAGAATCACTTAAGTATTCTCCAGTTTTTCTGGTGTTTCATTTTTCTTTGTCAAAGAAACAGATGTGATGTGCGTCAATTTACTTTTTGCAAAAGTTGAGGGGTCGCAAGAAGAGGTCATAAAACTGTACAAACCGGCTTGCTCTACAAACCCCTGGCACAGCAACACCTCGTTTTTTTTAATGATTTATGAGGTTCATTAAACAGCTTCTTAAAGTGCAGTTTCACAACTTTATCACCTTTGTTTCTTAAAGCATTAAGTTTAGTTTCCTTGTTAAGTTTCAACTCATTGTTCATCAATGGTGTTCAGTTTATATTATTGTGTTCAAAGAAATAGTTAATCCAGTTACAAGGATTGCTTTCATGTACTTCAATATATCTGATTCTGTTTTACAATTCAGTATTTCAATAAAGCCAGCTAACTTGTTTTACCCAAGGCAATGTTCAATAAAGGTGGCTTTTGCTCAGTTCATTCAATCTGGTATTCACCATAAGTTTCTTTCATTACTTTCATTCAATGTGACAATCAATTGAAGCAAATTGGTTAATTTCATTCAGTACGCTAATTTTCAGGTCGTATTTGATATCAATAATGTTGTTTGTTTCATATAAGTAACATTATCTGCTTCATTGAGAGTGCAAAGTTATTTTCATTTCTTTCATTTAGTTCGTTATTCAATATATGTAACGTATTTGCTCTGTTCAATATATTATGTTACTTCTGTTTATTTCATCCGCTCGAGATTCGGCATAGTAACGTGGTTCGTTTAATTCATTTGATCGGTACTGTGTTCTCTGGCTTCTTAGAGCGCCCCCAGCATTGCGAGTGTCCCAGACACTTATCCCCGTCTCGGAGGCGCCTTCTTTCTGCTTTCGGGTGTCCAGGGTACTGCCAAATAGCCGGGCGCTTCACAATGCACTAGCCGGCTGGTCTGCAGCGCTTGCTGCTCGCCTGCCCAGCTGGGGAAACCCCGATCCACATACACCTTTCAACGGGATACTCAGGGCTTCTGATGGCTTACTGGCTTCTCGACTTCTCTTCCCGCACGGGTAGCACTCGGGTGCTCTTGCTTATGCCTTGGTTCTTGCCTCGGTACTTGCTTCGGTCCTTGCCTCAGTTCTGATTCTTGTTTGCAGCTGCCCTTGTTATGCAGCTGGCCTTTACTAATAGGCTGCAGGTGTAAGTTAAGGATTTGCCTTGCCTGACCACAATTAAATCAATTAATGGGACATTCCTGACCTTCAGGCCTCTTCTTCATCCCAGTATTTGAATGGGAGGTAATATTCCTGGCTCCTAGTTGTCTCTTCCTCGTATCAGTACTGCCATGTATTTTAGAGGGGGAGAGAAGAAAAAGTTACTTATCCATGGTAACATTCTTTCGATTGGATGTTCCTCTCATGTATTCTTCATCTTATAATGACTCTCCAACCGCCAACCTGCCTGTCACATCTACGCATAATGTGCAGGTAGTTACTGCTGCCACCATGACTATGTCCGATTATGCTACGACTGCTGCTTGCCCAAATGCCACCATGTTGCCCACTGTGACCACCATACCAATGTGTGATTATGCTACCATTGCTGTTTGCCCAAATGACACCATGGTGACCACCATACCTATGTGTGATTATGCTACCACTGCTGTTTGCCCAAATGCCACCATGTTGCCTGCTGTGACTACCATGCCTATGTGTGATTATACTACCACTGCTGTTTTCCCAAATGCCACCATGTTGCCCACTGTGACCACCATGCCTATGTGTGTGATTATGCTACCACTGCTGCTTGCACATATGCCATGCCTTCCTGTGATACTGTAACCAAGGATGCTGGCCCCACTGCCTCCATGCTGCCCAACACTGCTACGATGCCCAGGCCCGATACTTTCCTGCCCCATGCCACACTGTCCTCTAGCACTCTCCACAAGCTACACTATCTTCAGACAAGACCGTCTGCACTCGAAAGGTGTCGGGGTAGCCCTCATAAACAAGGAGTCCATCTCTATCATAAAGATCGAAAAGTCAGTCGTAAGCAACTGCAACTTCATAGTCCTCAAACTCGACAACTCCCACAACTGCACAATTACACTCCACATTGTGTACCGCCCCCCCTGTCCCCTGAGCCGACTTCCACGCAACCCTCACACCTTCTCCCTGACAACCTGAAGACTTCCACCAAGATCATCCTGGCAGGTGACCTGGTCCAGACCTTCAACACTACTTTAAAACACGCAGTGGAGGCCATTGCCCTGCTGGCACCCTGAAAGCAAAGCCTATAAAACACTCCAACGCATGGTTCTCCCCAGAGCTTCTAGACCTCCGCTCTAAGAAACGGGCAGCTCTGTTTACCTGGCAATCCAATCACCTGGATTTAGCCAAACTTGAGTTCAATAAACTCTCGAAGTAATATAAAAAGCAATCACCCATGCCAAAGTCACTTCATTTAACACAAATATTGCCAACGCCAAATCTGACTCTAAAGAAATTCTCGCCATCTTTAGGGAACTGGAAACTCCTGATGCCCCCCAATTCCCTCCCCCGACCCCTCAGGCCATGACCAAAGATGAAGCCCCACCTAAACACTCTCACACACCTGTCTCCAACCACAGGGCCCATAACACACCACTATTCTCACTTAGAGACGTCAATGAAATGGAAGTCATCACCCTCATGAAGAACATCAAACCTTCCAAGTGCAAAGGTGATATTTGCCCTGCCACACTCATCAAACAGTGTGCAGACACGCTTGCACCATTCCTCACTGCATTCATAAATGCCTCCTTTGCTTCAGGATCCGTCCCATCCAGCCTCAAGGAAGCTTGGGTACGCTCCCTCCTAAAAAAACCTTCACTCGACCCTACCACCTTTAACAATTACAGACCCATAACCACAGTCCCCTTCCTACTAAAGGTCCTGGACAAAGCAGCCTACCTACAAGTTCAACACTTCCTTGAATCAAACAACATCCTTGGTACCCGACAGTCTGGCTTCCGCCACAGGCACGGAACTGAAACGGCCCTGCTCGACCTAAAAAAACAGATGGATGACATTAGACACACAGGTAAACCTGCCCTCCTCCTCCTCCTAGACCTCTTTGCTGCATTTGATCTGGTTGACCATAAACTACTCTGCCAACACCTCTGCTCTTCAGCACACTCCCCCCCACTCCCCAACACTACTGCCTCGATCTCCTCTTTCCTCCAAGGCAGAACCGTGAGACTATTCTCCGACCAAGCATCTGCAAAACCAGCCATCATCCAATGCGGAGTACCACAGGACTCCTGCATATCCCTAACGCTCTATAACATATTCACTAGACCACTACTCAACATATTTGATTATCTCAGCATTATGTACATCAACAACGCAGACGAGACACATGTTCTCCTTCCTGTCGGTCTACTACGAGGCTGATGCCAAGACCCTTAACGCCAGCTACTCCTCCATCCACACCAGGATGGCGGAAAACTGGCTATGTCAACGGGGAAAAGACAGACCTACTACTGCTAGGACCCATCGACACATTGAAAAGTATTGACAACCGATACTCATCCTTCAATACTGACAACACCATTATCCCAGTCTCCCAGGCTGTAAAAATATGTGGGGTCTACCTTGATGCCAAGCTATCCATGTCCAAGAAAGTCAGTGCCCTCGCATCCTATGCAGCCTACTACATAAAACCTCTATATGCAGCTAGGCCCTTCTTCACCTCCGGAAACTGCCTAACTATTGCAAGAGCATTCATCGGGTCTAGATTGGACTACTACAACATCCTCTTCGCCGGCACATCAGTACAAAAACCTCGACAAACTCCAAACAATCCAAAACGCCACCCTGCGCGCCACCATAGGCATCCCTAAAAGGGAACACATCTACTCAGCCAGATGACAAGCCGACTGGCTACCCGCCTGAACGTGTCCTCTTTAAAACACTTGCCCTAACCCACAAGTGCATCTCCCACACAGCCCCAACGTACATATCGCAGAGAGTGAACATACCCCTCTCCACCAGACCAACAAGAACACCCTACACCAACCAGCTGTTCGTACCTAAAGTGAAGCGTGCCAGAGGGGTTGGTGTAAGCTTCCCCTTCATTGCTGCTAGGCAATGGAACTCCCTTCCGCTCTCCCTCACATCTGAACCCTCACACTTCGCCTTTCGCAAAGCCATCAAAACTAGGCTATTTACTTAAACCTCTTCAGCAAAGCCTGCAGGGTCTCCTTGCTAGGTTATGATGTGCACTCTTGCCAAATTAGCTATATGTAATGTTCAATGTCACGAGATGCATTACACTATGTAACCCTATGCATCCATATCGCTATCTAAGTAACACATTATGTACCTAAGTATGTAAACCCACCTGTAACTAAGTCTATTCCATGTAACAGCACCACAATGTCTCCGGGCTGTTTGTGCACTTTATAAATGCAAATAAATAAATAAATTATATTTCCATATTCAGCTAATTTTTTTCCAGCAGATGGCGCTGCACGCCAATGTCTGTCGACTCGATGTTCCTCGGAGGCCTCAGTCTCGATGTCTATGTCATCGATGGTATAAAGCGTGCGCAGCGACCACTGGCTTCAGTTCCGTTTTTATAGGATATCCTACCCCGACAGTTACTCCTCCTGAAAGAGCGAAGACTGCAATCACATGGAAAATTCTACTACCGGACAGGCTGTGAAGGGCGATGAGGAATACGTGGGAGGAACATCCAGTCGAAAGAACGTTACCATGGGTAAGTAACTTGTTCTTCGAATGGATTGTGTCCTCCCACGTATTCCTCATTTTATGATGAACTCCCAAAGCAGTGAATGCATTCCTGCAAGAGGGAGTCAGAATGTTCAGGAGTTAGGAGTTCCTTCATAGGTCTGTGTGCACAGAATGTAGCACTGCCTTTCCAAATAAACCTTCCTGGCTTGAGGAAGAGTACATAGTATAGTGTTTGGTAAAAGTGTCTACGGATGACCGTGTGGCTGCCGCACAAATATCTTTAATTTGGACACCCCTCTGTAATGCAGAGGAGGTAGCCATGCCCCTGGTCGAATGAACTCAGACTCTCCGAGGGATCCTTTCCTGCTAATCTGTAGCATTCAGATATTCCTAAAATGATTCAGCTTGACAAAGTTTGTTTTGAAATTGCGATACCCAACTTGTGTCCAGTGTAACCTACAAAAAGTTGGCTGTGGCTTATTTTAGACATCCTGGAGATGTAAAATGTCAGTGAACGCCTTGATTCAAGTCTGTGTAACCTTTCCTTTTCCTTTCCAGGATTAGGAGGAGGATAAAATGAAGGTAAAATTATGTTCTGAGTTAAAAGGAACTCAGACACAATCACAATCAAAGTAAGAAGGTTGGCTTAACCTTCTCTTTATAGAAGATTGTATAAGGATGCTTGCAGGACAAGGCCTGAAGTTCACTCCCTCTTTGGGCTGATGCAATGGCCACTAAACGGATGGTCTTTAAAGTTAATAACCTTAAAAGGTATGGATAGGCTCAAAAGGAGCACATATTAGAAATCTCAACACCAAGTTGAGGTCCCAAGTTGGGGAGGGGCGTGGCCGGCGCGCATGGCGTGAGGAAATACTTCGCCAGCGCTCCTGCCCGAGATCCTGCAACGGACCGAACCGTTCAGTTTATAAGTGATGAATAAACAAAAACTAAAAAGCAGCGAGGAGAAGAACCGTTTTCCTACCCTCAAACGAAGATCCTAGGCGTAAATCGGATTGTGACAGCTGGTAAACGGAGCGGGTAAAGTGGAGACCCCCCGTCCAACAAGATGGCGGCGCCTGCGGTTCCCTTCTGAACCTCACTGCTGAGGAGCGGATCGCCTTTAGGAAGTGGAAAGTCGAGACTGACACTTCCAGCCCAGCGCGCCAACGGCACCCCGTAGGAAGCTGATACCCGCTGCAGACTGCAGCCTGTGTCTCCGCATCCCGGACCACAAACCACAGTGGGGACGGCGCCGGGAGGTGGAAAGCCCTGCAGCGTAAGAGAGGAGAAGACGAAGAGACGGGACCACTGTACGAGGCCGCCGAGAGCGGTCGCCGTCTACCAGGGCCCCGTCTGTGAAACGAGGTAGAAGAGCCCGGGCAACACCTACGGGGAGGAGGCCGGGGGAAGTACCCTGCTGAAACTGCTGGCTCGAGGAAACTGCGCAGGACACGGAGGAAGCACTAGGGAGGCGGCCTGAGGACGGCTCTCACCAAAGCCCCGGACAGGGACTCCCGGGGGCCTGCAGCTCCCCACTGACAGCTGACGGCATGCCGCCAAAGCCTTTCGGTAACAGAGCGGCCCACCGGGCAATAGGGCAGTGAGCCTCAGGAGCGGCCTGGAAGACCTGGGGCGGCACAGAGGACACGCCGTGCACTACGAATGGAAAGGCACTGCGCCTGAACGTTCCCCGACACGCCGCAATTTATGTGCTTGGTTTCAGGCCTTGGGCCAGCACTTAACGGATGGCCCTAGCCACGAGCGAGGGAGAAGCGGAGCCATAGGAGGCAAGCTACAATAGAGCCAGCCCTCCGATGCTTTGGGCCTTGGGAAAGACTGCTAGTTAACACGCCGCAGACCTGCAGGAAAAGGAGATTGGGCCAACGGGGGACTGACAAAGGGGAGGCCCGGACATGGAACACTGAACAGAGTCGCCGCTGCTCTGATACACTGCAATTGCAGGCACACATGAGATCGTAAGGGCAGTACACCCATCTATGGCCAGCGACTTAGAGACCACTGAACCCAGATAAGGCTGCCATTGACCTCGCAATCAGCGCCAAACAACTATCCCCACAATACGGTGACAGGCTGGGGGAAAAACCCAGAGGCAAGGGATGTCAGCAATATTCGAATCCTGGGGGTCCCAGAGGATATGGAGGGCCCGGACCCAACAGAATTCATAGAGACAATGCTATTGCAAGAAATTGGGGCCGGCAAACTGACCCAGGGATTTTCGATACAACGGGCCCACAAGTCACTGCAGAAAAGACCTCCCCCGGGCTCGCGCCCACGTCCAATAATCGCAAAAGTCTTAAATTTCTGTGACAGAGAGACAATATTGAGATTCTTGAGAGAAGGCGGGGAAATCGAGAGACATGATGCCAAAATAGTAATCTACCCAGACTATACCCCCGTGGTGCAATGGGCAACGAATTCATTTGTGCCGGTGAAAGCAAGGCTACGCAAACTCAACCTCAAGTACATGTTAATGTACCCTTCGCGCCCTAAAATATTGTATAAGGGGAAAGCCATCTTCCTAGAGACTCAAGCGGCGGCAAATATGTGGCTTGAAGACAACCTCGCAGATGATAAGGAAAGAATGGCGAAGGAGGTCACAGGCCACTGAATACCCCAACTAACAGGAAAATGATCAAGGATCACACAACTAAAGAATGAACCATCGGACTGCATTAAGATTTACAGCACCACGAAAGCAAAAACGGGCAGGAGCGCACCGACCCATACGTTCGACGACGAAGCCGACACACCCCTCCGGAACACGTGTAGGCCAACTGCCAACACACTACCCGCACCGGGAGGCCTGGAAAGGCCTGAAAGGCTCTGGTGCCCCAGAGCGCTGCAAGTTTGAGGCAACTGCTGGGGGCAGTTTAAAGTTGAAAGGTTTGCTGTTCCCATTCACTAGAATGAAGGTTACTATTGTTGGTAAGTCTCCAGGTGATACCGATGGGGGAGGAAGAAGGGGATGGGGGAAGGGAGGGGCCTGAGCCTCGATCCAAACACAGGCCGATTCCTGGATAGTTGGTCCAAGCCCGTGGGCAGCTAGGGAAGGGAAGCAGGAGGACAGTGAAACCCTTATTGAACCACCATGGCTACGACCACAATAAACATAATGACATGGAATGTGAGAGGCTTGAGTACTTACCTCCGCAGGAATAGAATTAAAACCTACCTATACAGAAAAGGTGTGATGATAGCGTTGCTGCAGGAGACCCACTGCACAGTAGACTCTATGACCAAACTCCAAACGCATTGGGGATGACAGGGATTTGGCAACACTTATTCTAAATATGCAAGGGGAGTCTACACGTGGATCCACCCACAGCTCCCGTTCCGCGTGGTCAAATCAGAGATAGACCCGGAAGGCAGGTTTGTTATAATAAGGGGATTCATTGAACAGGAAGCAATATGCATTATGAACTCATATCTCCCTAATAATAATGTACCAACATACCTGAACTCACTGTACGCTAGAGTCGCACAGTATAGGAACGACCTTTTCATCTGGGGAGGAGATTTTAACTGTGTGCACGACCCAATGCTGGATAGGTCCATACCCCAACCAAAAGGCCCATCAACAGCTACGACAGCTCTGGCCGCCATGCTGGACAGGCTGGACATGGCGGATACGTGGCGTGAAAAGCACCCAGAAACATGTGGATACTCATACTACTCGTCCCCGCATAATCTACACACGAGATTAGATTATATCGTTATAGGCAGGGAACACTTGTCCCGGGTGGAGGGGGCACAATACATGGGAAGGACCATTTCTGACCACTCCCTGCTCCTGGTGACATGGAATCACAAAGGACCCAGACCCCCGATCCACATGTGGAAAATGCCTGCGGAAGCCCTGAAAGACCCAGCCTTCAGGGAGGTATTACGAGACTCTATTGATGCCTATCTAGAGGTTAATGTAGGCAGTGTAGAACACATAAGCACAGTGTGGGATACACTGAAAGTGGTGGCCAGGGGAGAAATCATTGCAAAGGCGGGGGGCATCAGGAGGTTGCTCAGAAAAGAACTAGATCAAGTGGAGCGGGAAATTGAAAGACTGGAAGCTACTCCCATAAACACCCAACAGGGGGCAGCAGAACTTAAGAAGCTAAGAGAGAGGAACACAAATGCGGGGAGCAGGCTAGAAAAGTTCGACTATACTGCCAAGACGAATAGAGCACACATTGAGGTGGACAAACCGGGCAGGTTACTGGCCTGGCTCTGCCGGAAGGAGCACCCCAGACACTCCACCACCTCATTACAGGATGAAGAAGGGAACATGCACTACACACAGCAGAGCATAAATGATACCTTCACACGCTTTTACGCACACCTATACTCTCATGAGGAACTGATCCCCCAAGAACAGTTGATAGAAACACTGGAGGAGATAGGGCTCCCCAGATTGTCCCCTGAACAAACCGACTCCCTTGAAGCAGAAATCACATCCGAAGATATTACCGAAGCCATCAGATCCTTGGCCACATGTAAAGCACCCGGTACTGATGGGCTAACTACAGAGTTCTATAAAACATACGAGTCCTCCTTGACCGCCCTGCTATACGCTGTCTACCAAGAGGCGTATGAAGAAGGGATACTGCCCGAAAGCATGAGAGAGATGCTTGTGGTCCCGATCCTTAAGCCCAATAAACCAGCAGACCAATGCGACTCCTATCGCCCACTTGCGATGCTTAACTATGATGTTAAAATTCTAACCACGATTTTGGCTAAGCGACTGTCTAGAATAATAGGAGACATAGTACACAATGATCAGTGCAGCTTTGTACCGGGCCGCAATACATCCATGAACTTGCGCAGGCTGCAGCATGTTATAGCACAAACTGACAATGATGAGGACTCATATGCACTGCTGTCTCTGGATGCAGTAAAATCATTTGATTCCATCTATTGGGAGCGGCTTGTGGCGGTGCTCGGGGAGTTCGGCTTTGGACCTGGGTTTATTAGATGGATTAACATCCTGTACGCTAAACCTAGGGCAAGGGTGAAAACTGGGAAACATGTGTCGGAGGCTTGGGACATATGCAGAGGGACTAGACAGGGCTGCCCATTATCCCCAATGCTTTACATATTAGGACTGGAACCCATAGCCATTTACTTTAGGAAGCAGTTCTTCGATGAAGGCATAAGACTGGGAGGCGTGGACCACATCATCTCACTCTACACAGACGATGTTCTTATATATGTCAGGGACCCACACCTCAACGTGCCCACCATGCTCGAAGTTTTGGACAATTATTCCAGGGCCTCTGGGATACACTTTAGCAAGTTGAAGTCCTGCTTGTTCCCCCTAGCGGCCCAGAAAAATAGACGTGGAGGCAATCCCAGCAGTGGGGATCAAGTGGCAGACTACGTCATTCCGGTAAACATTCCAGAACCCCTATGCCCCGGAAGTACCACTGAACACAGACCTATGCACGACAAATTCAGACTTGAAACAAATCAGACTATGGGAGAGGGAGGGGGTCTACACCTGCGGAGATCTGTATGATGAGGGTATCTTTAAAGAGTTCACCTCCCTACAGGAGAAGGAAGGTATTTGCACTGGCCAATTTCTATGGTACCAAAGACTCTGTACCGTTGCTCGACACAAATGGGATACATGGCCTGAAGAACCAGAAACAGACCCATTCCTAACACTGCTGTACAATTTAGGAGAGGGCTGCAGACCCATATCTCAAATATACGGCCACCTGAGTGACATACCTAATCCCCGGAGCATGGAAATGAAAAACAAATGGGAAGTGGACATAGGCAGAGAAATGACGGAAGAGGAGTGGAATAGAGCTCTCATATTCCCCAAAGCGGTATCCAGGAATCATAGATTCAGACAGATTCAGCTAAATATATTACACAGAACTTAACTGACCCCATGTCGAATAGCTAAATTCAATCAGTAGGCACAATCAACCTGCACCTGGTGCATGGGGGAAAAAGCGGATTTGATCCATATGCTGTGGGAATGCCCCAAACGTGGGTCTTTGTGGGACAAAGTGAAACAGACTTGTGAAAAAGCAGGCTTGAACGAATACAAATGGACACCCGAGAAGTGCCTCCTAGGAACCTACCCCAGACTAGCCAAGCTTAAAGATGCGATAAGACTCATGGACATATCCTGCATACTGGCCAAAAGAACTATAGCAATGGCTTGGAAAAAACCTTCGGGTACGCAATACAAGCTATGGCACAATGAGACTGAGCGATGGATGCTAGCCGAGACCAAGGCATGGGAGGACTGTGTTGCCAGGTCCACGGATGACTCCAGTATGACACTTGAGGCATGGAAGGAACTCACCAGACACATGTTTCACCCTTCCAATGATAAGCCCCCCTGAACTAGAACTATTAGCTATGCCAATTCGTGGCTCATCCAAGGCCAACTAAGGCAGAGGAGCTGCGGAAATAGAGGCCCTCTGGGAATCCCCCCCCTCTTAAGTTGCCAGATGGTTCCCCCTCGGTCCCCCCTTCCCCTGGGACAGGTGACACTATAAGATGTGAACTAAGCAAGGAGACAGTTGTTGTTGTTTGTATAATGTTAATGTTAAGCTAAATACATTGTTATTGCTATATGTGTAAGGCATGTTTGAACATCAAGAATCTGATACTAATGAAAATGCCAATAAACACATTTAAAAATATATTGAGGTCCCAAGTTGGGACTTGAAATGGGACTGGGGGAAATGTATTTGTCAGTCCTTTCAAGAATTTTATCACAAAAGGGATCTTGAAGAAAGATATCTCTTCAGTGGAATGCTTAAAAATAGAGAGCGTTGCCAGATACCCCTTAATTGTACCAACCTGGAGCCTCAAGTTTGCTAACTGTAATAAAAATGACAACACCATAGGTGTATTGCATGTAAATGTATCCTCATTCTTATCCCTGCAATAGCTGCAAAATGTGTTCCAACTGCAGCGATACAAAGACTTTGTTGCTGGCCTTCTGGCCAAAAGCGAAATCTCCATTACGTCTTCTGGGAGGTCCCAATCCTTGTATCTCAACCTCTCGGAAACCATGCATGATGGTTGAGAGTCTTGACCTCTGGATAGAGAACCCAACCCTTTTTTCGCTCTCTGTATGTATGTAGATATATGTATATATATATATATTTATATTTGAGCAGTACCGCTCGCACTTCTGGTGACACCGGTCGTGAACAGATCCACTTGGGGGTTCCCCAAAGGGTGAAGATCTCTTGAAGGACTTCCTGAGCTAGTTCCCACTCGTGGGAGACTGTGCTCTGCCTGCTCAGAGCGTCGTCCGCCATGGTATTCTCCACTCCGGCTAGGTGAACTGCCGATAAGGAGATTCCTTCTTGAATTGCCCAGTACCAGAGCTGCATTGCTTCTCTGAACAGTGGTAGTGACCCTACACCACCTCTCTTGTTGAGGTAGTACATGGCCACGGTGGTGTGCGTCATTATCAGGACATTCTTTCCCTGTACAGAGGGCAGAAAGGCCTTCAGCGCTAGTCTGATTGCCCTCAGTTCCAAAGGGTTGATATGTAGTTTGGACTCCGATGGAGACCAATGACCCCTGACTGTCAGATCGTTGGTATGTGCTCCCCACCCTGTGAGTGTGGTGTCCGTACTACCCTCATCTCTGGCCATGGCTGCCAAAAAAGGTTCTCCCTTCAAAATGTTGTCCTCGCAGGCCCAGCACGGGACATCCAGAGCAACTTTGTTTGGAACCTGAAGGAGATCTGACATCCTGCCTGAGAATTGAGACCATTTAGTCCTGAGAGCCCACTGGAGAGATCTCATTCTCAGGTGCGCCTCTGGCACCAGAAAAATGCAGCATGCCATGAGGCCGAGCAACCTCAGAAAATTGAAGGCTGGGAGACGCTGGGAGCTCTGGAATTTGGTGACTATCTGCAGAATGTCTTGATCTCTCACCTCGGGAGGTGAGGTTTTTCCCAGGGATGCATCAAGGACTGCTCCAATGAATTTGAGCTTTTGATATGGTATCATGTGGGACTTCTTGAAATTGAGGGAGAAGCCCAGTCTGTGAAGAGAGTGACAGGTGGAGCTTAGATGTTCTAGGGCCTGTTTGGGGGAACTGTCCCTGATCAGCCAATCGTCCAGGTAGGGGTAGACGTGAATCCCCCCTCCGCTGGGAATCGCTGCCACCACCACCATCAACTTGGTGAAAACCCTTGGGGCGGAGGTCAGCCCAAATGGCAGAACTCGAAACTGACAATGAGAGCGGCCAACGGCGAACCTCAGGTACTGTCTGTGCTTGTGATGGATTGACACATGAAAGTAAGCATCCTGAAGGTCCAATGATACCATCCAGTCCTGAAGCTGGAGGGCCTGAAGGATCTGAGAAAGGGTAAACATTTTGAACTTGTCCTTCCTGAGGAATTTGCTTAAGTCTCTTAAGTCCAAAATGGGTCTCAATCCTCTGTTCTTTTTTGGAATTAAAAAGTACGGGGAGAACCAACCCTTGTTCCTCTGTGCTACAGGTACTGGTTCTATAGCACCTTTCTCTAGCAGGGTGAAGATTTCCTGCATAAGCAGCGGATCTGGAACTTGAAAGAGCTATTCCCCGGTGGATGACTCTGAGGCTTTTTTAGAAAGGGAAGGCAGTAACCCTGCGCAACCATTTCCAATGCCCATGCATCTGAAGTAATGCCTCGCCATTCTTTCAGATGCAGTGAGTCTGCCTCCCACCGGCATCTTGTGAACTTGAACTAAGACCTCAGAGAGGTGTTGAGGCGGCCACAGCAGTGGCTGATGGTAAAGCAGCCGCTACCTGGGTAGTTCTAATGCCTCTCCCCTGTCCACCACGGGGAAATCTTTTCTGACCTCTTTGATTGGACAGTCCTCTCCCCCTTCCAACTGAGAAGTAAAAGCGAAAGGACCTACCACTCCATGGTGTGCCGGTGGGGTGGGTTTGTGTCTGTATAATAGCAGCAGCAACGGATTTTGCTGCTGTTTTGGAGGTCTGCAGTTTCTTCGGGCTCTCATCAGCCTTAGTACCAAATAAATGTGTGCCATCAAAGGGCATGTTAAGTAGTCTGGATTGCACATCTGGAGCAAAACCAAACTTTCGAAACCAGGCAATTCTGCACATTACTGTACTAGCCGCTACGGACCTGCTGCTTCTGTCAGCAGTGTCAAGACCTGTCTGGAGGGATTTGCACAATGCGTTCTTCCCATCCTTGACTACATTTAAAAATCCGTCTCTTTCCTTCCCTTCAGGGATATGATCAACCGCCATTGCTACACATTCCCAAATAGTATGAGGGAATTTGGCCAACGTGCACGTAGCATTAGCTGAATTTAGGGCCATACCTCTCACAGAGAAAACTTTCTTGGCACAAGCGTCATAACGCTTGTCATCTCTGTCTGGGGGAATAGTCAGGTATGTGTTTTGTTTTGAGGTGAATGTGGCAGTTTGTACCACCAAACTTTCAGGAGTGGGATGCTTCGTCAGGCAACTGAGGTCACTACTGGACGCACTGTATTTGAATGTTAGTTTCTTATTCACTACTGGAATTAATTCTGGCATTTCCCAATTTGTATTTACTCTCCTTTGCAATGCCACATGAAAAGGAAGAATATGATCCTATTGGGGTCCTTTATCTAGGATGTCAGTAAGATCATCCTGTTCATATAGTGGGGTGGGTCTTTTCCACCCCATATATTCAAGCACCGTGCATATTAATTGTCTGTAAAACCCTTCAGCATGGTCAGTAGGGTCATGTCTCCCAAACTCTCATTCTAGATACATATCTAGTCCGCTTGCATTTTGCAGGGACTCCTGTACATTTCTTAACCTCAAGATCAAGGGTTCAGGGACCCCAGGTGTTGCATACTGAAGACCAAAAGGTTGTGAATCATCAGAAGAACGTTCTGCTTCCTCATAAATCAAAGAAAGTGACTCAAAGAAATCCCTTCTTGGTAGTGGTGTATACACTTTTTCTGTAATCCTCGATGGCGGCACCGAAATCTTCAACAACATCGATGTCGGCGTCGAGGACTTGTCTGACGCTTTTGATGTCGAGGACCTGAGATGTTATGACGAGGAGTCTTTCGGCGTTGATGGTGTCAATGACTTCTTCCCTGAGGAAGATTTGTCTCGACTTGAGGGATCCTTCGACTGCTCTTGAGGAGATTTAACCTTACCTTCCGGGCCCCATGGCGTACAGGTTTTGCCCTTATCTTTTTTCTTGTTGAGTTTTTCGACCTGGGCATGGCTTTCATAAGTCTTCGAGGGGGTCAAGGCCTCAGTCTCGAATACTTGCATCATTTTAACTCTGAACTTCTCCCACGCAGCTGATGAGGCGGATTTTGTCAGGCATTTCCACGTTCTGGGGGTAACTCGACGATGAAGATGGCAACCTATGGTGCCTTTTCTTCGAAACGTCGCGAAGATGACAAGTGGTGAAAACCACTGCGTGATCCCGATCTTTTTGCCTTTTTATGGCGACTAGAAATATTTCTCGACTCGTCTGAAGACTGTCTTTTCGCCAGGGTCGTAGAAAGGGATACTGACCTACCTTCTGCTAATTTTCCTCTTTGCTCTTTCAGGACTTTCGCTGTCATCGATAGGCAGGCCTTACAGTCAAATGTAGCGTGAGAGGAACCGAGGCACCACCGGCACACCCGATGGGGGTACGTAAGGGACATCTTTGCCCCAAATCCTGCAGCACACTCTGCTGGAAAAAATTCCGAAGCAGCTGAAGCTGGATATGGAAATATCATAAAATGAGGAATACGTGGGATGACACAATCCATTCGAAGTGGAACACATTTATAATGACTCATAAAGGTTGTGAAAAGATCATGGTGACTATCCGGAGGATAGTGGGGATATTGAGATTTATTCTCATGTATCTCATTTCTATCCTTCCTTTTCCTTTGTTTAACCTGTTTGGTGTAATGTTGGTTCCTATCCTTCTCAGAGATCATGGGACTAGATGAACAATATCTCATAACCTTCTCTGGTCTAGGGGTTATTTCTGGAATGGAAGATATAGAATACTGTGTCTCACCTATGGGCATCCCACTTCCAATCCGGAGAACCCTCTATCCAGGTGATCCACCCTTGCTTGTCAACCCCCAGGGGCATGGTTAAAGAGTGATGCCCTTTCCCTTGCTACCTACAAAGAGGATCCAAAGGGATTAGAAGTGAGAATAGCCTCAGGTTTCTCACAGAACATAACCCATAGGTTCAAACTAATTCTACATACCATTAGGGAGCAGGTACATGTGAACTGGGTGAGTAAAGAAGGTGTTAGCAGCTTACGGAGTAAACACTTAAGAAGGTTTGATGCAAGGGTTCAAAATGAAAAAAAGAAAATTGAGATCTGATATTAGAGTACTAGTGAAGACCTATGAGAGGAAGGGACAGAAATTGTATTCTCCACTGTTGAAAGCAGCCATAGAAAGAAGAAGTATTATAAATGGCTGTATACCTATTTGAAGACAAAGGATGGAGATGTGTGGATGAACCTTGCTCATCACGTTAGAAATTGTGATTTTAGAAAATTCTGGGAGGTGATAAATGCAATGAATACTGCAATGCTAATGATTAGTGGTGCTTCTAGCAGGGACTGGGAGGAATATATAGTGGGTACACTGGGAATGAACACTGAGGATTCTTCCTACCCTTTTGATAGCAGTTCACGATGGAGGTTTTTACCTGCTTTTAGTGATGTAGCTGCATTAATAAAGAAGTTGAATACATCTCGTGACACAGGTCCTGATGGGACCTGCAATGCCCTACTCAGAAAAAAGGGGCTTTATGTACATTTTCAGGTAAAATTGAGGATATAGAGGTGAATCTATATGAACTATATACCAGACCAAAATAAGGCTGTGCATGCTTTAGGGTGTGACGTTTGGGGATGGAAAATACATCAATGCATTAAAGATCCAGGAGGCAAAGGTATTAAAAAGATTAATAAGACTCCCAAAATCTATTCCAGTTAAATATTGTAAGGGTGCAGAAGAAGGACTCTGACACAAAGGTGGCATGTTTGGGGCTAAAGACCTTTAATCGACAATAAAGCAAGAGAAAACCTATCTTTCCCTATTCCTAAGAGGAGCTTCTCTGCCTCATCTAAAGATATATGGTGTCTGTCAGGATGTCTGTTAAAGTAAAAGTCTCTACTGTTCTGTGTCAAGAAAACCTTACTTCTGTCCCTTAGACTATGAACTAAAGATTAAAGCAGTACTTTTCAGGTCCGAGGAGAACGCCTCCTTTCTCTTGGGTTATGGTCAAATTTCCACACAATGTTTCTTTGGTGGGCCAGGAGAATGCCTGCCTTCTCCTGGCATTCAGTCTCAGATGTCCTGGGCAAAGTTCTAAACAATATTGTCTGTTGGACCTTCCTCCTGACCTGCGATACCAGGAGAAGGATTCCCTTCTCCTGTTAATCATGAAAGAGTCTATTATTACCAGGGGGAATGGCTCCATTCCCCATGTCTTCTCTTCACTAGGTTTCACACCTGTAACACCCAACTCAGTGTTCGGCGGGTCCACAACCCTGGCTTCTCTTCTTATTTGATTGGGCCGACTTGGTTCACTTCCCTGCCAAGTACTGCCATGAGGGAAATTACTCATATCTCTCTCTTGGTTTGGGTTCCAGAACAGGGTTTCTCCTCTTCTTTGATTGTGCCCACTCATTTCACTTCCCTGCCAAGTAATGCCATGAGGAAGATGACTCATATCTCTCTCTTGGTTTGGGTCCTCGACCCTGGTTGTTGTTCTTTTGTTTGTCCCACTTCCTTCACTTCCCTGCCAAGTACTGCTACGAGGAAGATGACTTGTATCCCTCTCTTGGTCTTGGTTTAGGTCCCAACACTGGTTTCTCTCTTAATGGGCCTATCCACGCCACTGTTGTGAGGGACTCTCCCTCTGAAGGTCTCTTTAGGATATCTTGGGTCTTTGACCCTTACCTGGTGATCAAGGGGCTTTGTTTCACTGTAGAAATTAGAAGGAGAAGGTTTGTAGGTTTTCTGGCTCTGCCGTGCCACCCAATCGTTATGGTTAACAAGGGGTTTAGGGACAACTGCATGCGCCCTCTGTGAAAACCCCCTGCGTCCCCTCCGGGTCTCCCTTGTTGTCATTTACTTTGTTGAGGGCTTTCGACATGCTGCTAGAGCTTCCTGGGATGGCACGTGCTCTGTTCAGTGCCTCTGGCGTCTTTCCCTCCGGGTGTGCAACAGCATTCTCGGCTGCCTTCTGCTTTACTTCGTCCTCTTCTCGATGCTGCTGGGTCTGGGTCTTCTCCTGCAGACCTCCCGATCATCAGACGCTGCAGACTGCTAGCATCCTTGGAGTTCTCCCTCTCTGGATCAGCCACATGTTTGTTATCTCCCTGTTATCTCGAGACAGTAAAATAAAACACAGATCAACAACAGGGGGGAAGAGATGGAAATAGAAAGGCAAAATTAGAGAAGGGCAGGCCCTTAACATATGAGTGCAAGAAAGAATCAAAAGGAGTAGCAACCACAACCGAATAAATTAAAAAACAGATATTGCCAGAGTAATGACATGTGAGAGCAAGAGGAGTTATATCAACCGATGCAGCGAGATATAGGAGGGAAACAGCAACAATAGAATGCAGCGATGGGAGAGGCAGAGTGACAGAGAAACAGACCGCAAAACGTGGCATTGCGACACTTAAGGGTGAGAAGCAAAGCGTCTGAACGTGAATGACAGGGCAAACAGAGTAGCAAAGGGAAGGAGAGATGGAGCAAATACATGGAGTGGCTGTCAAGCAGGTAGTGCCAGGCATTAACAGTAGGCACGAGAGGCAGAGAAGTGATGCTGGTAGAGTGAGGGACGTGATTTATGAATCCCCTGATTTAACTAGCTGGCATCTGTAGTAGCACTTAACAGAGTTTGTGCCCAAGTATCATGAAGATGAAGCTGGGTATTATGCATCCACAAGGTTTTTGTGTGGGGAAAATGTTTTCCACAGGTGCAATAAATCATTTAGAACCACTTTGAAATGCATCTGTTTGTCACTGTTTTTGAACAACGTTTTAGTTTTTAGTTTTACGCACAAATTGGATAGTTATCAGACACTTTTTACTCTCTTGAAATTGGATTTACTCTCTCATGCTAGAAATTGGGAGTAAAATACTCTCACTCCAAAATCTTATCTGGAGCACTGGCTACTTGTAATGCTGTTTTAACTGTATCCTTTCCGGTTATACCTTTTTAGGAAAGTTGTATCCCCTTAAATTTATAATTGCTGTTCGTTGGCTTAGGCAATGCTGGTTACAATCTTCTCTTATAGGTAATCTCTGAAACCTGAGGGTATCCTCAATCCTACTCCTCCTGGATCATCTTCTCAGGTGACCAGGGAAAGGAAATCGCTTTTGGAACCTGACCCTGGGGGTGGAGAAGCGAGGGAGGATCATCTGGGTGGAGGGTCTTTGGGGATTGGGAAGAGGGTAACTTCAGGCAAGACATGGTGTCCCCCTTTCCCTCGTGAGAACCAAACAAACCCTCCCCTGGCCTTTATGGGCTATTGTAAAACATCTCTCCTCATTCAACCTACTAAGTACTGGGACTAGGTAGAGGTGACTAGGAGTAGTGAATACTAGTAAGTCATTTCACCACTCTAGTACTGAGATGAGGAAGAGGCCTGCAGAGTATTGTAAAGGTCAGGCATGTCCCAAGTTCTACTCTAATTGTAGTCAGGCAATTTCAAATGGGATTTCACACCTGCAGGTGGGTGCAGGTGTATAAGAAGTGTGGTGACCAGCAGCTAATAAACCAGCAAGGGATCCGGATTGTGAGGAGGCAGCCATGGTGGGTCCGGCAGGAGAGTCAGCACACCAGCAGAGGACCACAAGGAAAATGTGGTGCCCAGGAACAGGCAGGGCGTAAGAAATCCACATGAGTCGGAGCCTCTGTGGTCGGAGATACGCAGCCAAAGCTGCGGCAAAAGAAGAGGAAACAAAGTAGCAGCCAGCATCCGCGGAAAAGAAGTGGAGCTGCCAGCAGGAACAGAGGAGAATTCCGAAATTCGAGCAGGGCTTGCAGATAAAGGAAAGCCAACAGGCAGAGCTGAAACGGAACAGCGCAGGCTGCCCGGTAGGAACATCAGATACTGGTGAGTGAATGGGAAAGTCATTTGAGACCCGGGTGCTCCTGGGGGCTGCGTGGAAGTGAGCCGAATGCTGAATGCACAGAATAATATGTGCACAATGAAAAAAAAACAAAGCCACGGGTTAAGAGAAAAGTAAAGCAGCAAAAGTGAACGATCACTAAACTGAATACCGAACTGAATGAACACTTTATTGGCAGAGCTACGAACTGATGACAGATGAATGTGAAAATGCTAATTTGAAAGCAACGTATGAAATAAGAGAGAAAGTGTGAAAAGAGCCTAAAGAGCACGACAGAAAGGTGGAGAAGAAATAAAGCCACCACAACTTTTTGCATGAACACAGCTAGGCAAAGCCAAGAGGCTGACAAGGAGAGGCCAAGTGAGTGTGAATATTCATACAGGGGCAGATAAAGAAGAACCTGTGTGGCCTAAAGAGCCTAGGGTTCCTGGTTACGCGATGGGTGTACTGTGTGCCCTAACAACTGAGCCTAGACCAGGGAACCGTCAATTGTGAAAGCCAAAGACATTGTTGAAGTAAATCAAGAAGGAGTAACTTGATTGAACTGTTAAACCAATTCAGAAGGAATGCCAAGTTGATCTGGAGTTGTTTCAACATTGAGAGACTGAGACTAAGTATAAATTGGCAAGTTGAAGTCTTGGGGAAGGGAAACCTGAGACTTACTGAACTGTGGTGCTGTCGTGAGGACAGGAATCACAAGACCCCTTTTTGGCTGGAACTGTGTTATTTTGAACTTGGGGAAGGGAACCCCTGAGGATTTGTGGAACTGCCTTGAACGTGGGCCAGGTAATCCCAAGACTTTTGTGGAACTTTCTTGAACTTGGGGAAGGGGAGCTGAAAAGTAAGCTAAGAGCTGGAAGAAGCTCCACACTTTATTTCAATCACCATGTTTTTCATTGCTGACATCCTTACACATTGTTTAGCTTTAGTTGTGAGGGCAAGGATAGGTTTTGGACACAAGTTAAGTTGAATTTTCTGACTCAGACATTCCTTAGTTTCACTCAGGTAGGAAAATCCCATCTTAGTTTAGGGAAAGTTAGGCCTTCATCCATCCTGACATTTGTGTTCATGAAGCAATTCGGTTTGAACTTTGAATCTGTTGTCTGTGTCTTACTTCATGATGCCTTCACATCACCTTGTTTGAATATTGTCCCCATTGTACTTTGGCAATGTTGGTCACAATATTCTTCTACTCGATTTCTCTTAATGTGAGAGTTGTGCCCACATCGCTTTAAATCAATAGTTTGATATTCAAACGCTTCATTCTGAAACAGCAGTCTATTTCGTAGTGCCTCGGGGCTACCTAGCAAAGGCCAACTCACCAGTATTTCTGTGCGTCTCCTTTGAGCCTGCGGCTTTTGTTTCTGCAATTGTCGAGATTTCCTTGGTGCTTGACCGCACCAGTTAAACTCCCACTGCTCGCACTTCCTGTCAATGGAGCTCTCGCTGCTGCACACACACTCCAGTGAGTGCCACCGACCAGAGAAGGATCCAGGAAACAAAGCTTTTCTCTCCCTCAGGACAGCTGGCCTTCCAACTGCTTCCCGCTGCGCGGTCTCTGCATCTTACAGGATTGCCAACTTCTGCCACTTTCTCAGCACAGCGTCCCGCTCTTAACACAGCGGTGGCTCCGTCTTCTACTTCTTCCAACTGCTTCTGCTGCTCCAATTGCTCTCTAATGACCTGAACCTGACTGAAGGAGCTTTAAATGTGTAAAGGTCCTGCACAGGTGTGGGTCATTACAACCAATAGACCATATAACAACATTATTCGGAACATATGGTCTGTTCTGTAACTTCTACCGCCCTCCCCCTTCTACCCTCCCACCCCCGGCCAGTTCTTTGGTTGCTGAGGTCCTATTTTAAACCAGCTTCAAGGGCTTCAGGTGTTGTGGCACCGCTGAACTCTGTAGTCCTCCTTAAGAAATTAATCATGGCGTATGATGCCCATTCTAGAGCCATAAATTCCCAACCCTTCCTGAGCCAGTATTGGAGGGACAGGATCTCCGCAACTTTCCATCGTTTCGCTATGAGTAGCATAGCTGAAAGTGTCAATATTATGCCAGCTTTCCTTCGCAGTCTGGACATACCTCCTGGGGACCCGCGATTCAGACCCAACAGAATTTCCTCTGGTGGTGCCCGTGCCTCCTCCCCGAAGGTTTGAACCTGCACCTCCCTCCAGAAGGATTACATTTTGGGGCATCTCCACCATATGTGGGACAAAGAGCCTGTTCCCCTGCACCCTCTCCAGCATGCCTCTGATGCTCCTGGGTAAATCTTATGGAGCTTGCCCGGAGTGTAGAGTGACCTGAAGATTATCTTGTACCAAGTCTCCTGCAGCTATGAGGACTTAACCAACTTGGGAATCAGTCTCCACAACTTCTCCCATCGCTCCCTAGGTATTTCCCTCCCATCGCACCATGTATGCCCAAGTTCTGGAACTTAGTCGTTCAGTGCCTTATACAGGCCTGAAATAAGCCCCCTGGAGCCGTCTTGTGTTGTGATAAACTTTTCAAAGGGGGTAAAATGGTGTGAGGCAGCAGCTTTGATCTCCGGACTTGAATATTAAGAAGTCACATTATATCATACACAGCCGCCAAGAAGAAAAGACTCAAAAAAGAATCTGAAGATATTCTTTAACTTATTAAGTCCCTACAACTAGAACACATTCGGACTAACTCCTCTCCTATTCTTCAAAAGATTATTAAACTTAGATTACAGTATAATAACTCAGTGACTGAATACTCCTGCGCAATTCTTTTAACGTATAAATCCAAGATTTATCAGTTTTCCAACAAAACTGGGAAATCTTTAGCATCATATCTGAAAACAAAAAAAGACTAAGCAAAGATTACTGTTATTACAAATCATGATGGTAACAGAGTTATGAATGATAAAGATATTTTGCAAGTTTTCTCGAACTTTTATCAAAAATTATACACCTCTGAAGCATTGCCCAATAATACCAACGCTACTGATTTCCTTAAGCATATACATCGTTATTCCTATGTAAATTCTACCCTACAATCTTTAGATTCTCCTATATCCTCTAACGAAGTACATAGAGCTATTAATGACCTTACGAAGGGTAAAGCTCCAGGCCCAGATGGTTTCTCAATTGATTATTTTGCCAATTTCAAAGACATACTAGTCCCTAAACTTAATTAACTTTATACCTTCTTTATTGCACATGAGAAAGCTTCAAGATCAAAGTTCATATCACAGTATATTTCGATGAACCCCCTAATAAAAATCAACAAAAGAACTCTATGTCGGAGACCATGGCTATCTCTTGGCATTAAATATGTGGGGAAGCTGTTTATTCAGGGTATTCCTCTCACCTTTGATGAGCTTATAGCCAAATTTAATGCACCAATATCTTTTTTACAGCAATATGCGAGTTTATTAGATGCTATTATGGAAAACTATAATATGCTAATTTGTAATGCAAATACCTATTCTACTCAAAGACTACTTAATCTATCCAACCATAATGTCACAGCGGCTATGTTGTACAAAGCTTCCTCATCTTAGTTAACTGATGGAGACCTACTTAAATGTCTAGAGGCTTGGAATGAAGACTGCTTCCTAGATGACCCCCAAAGGAGCTGGCTCTATGTGTGGACCAACATTTCCAAGGCGATTGTTTCAGCTAGATTACTTCAAACAAAGGTTTTCTTCCATCAGAGGGTGTGTATCACTCCATTAATGCTTTTCAGGAGTTGTCTTTGCAGTAAGGGAACGTTTAAACACATTATTTTTGAATGTATACATGTTGAAGGTTTTTGGAAGAAGGGGTGGAAAACTCTAGAGCACATTTTTCAGATTCAACTAGTTTTTTCCTTTACAGTTCTATTTCATGGAAGTAAAGCTATTCAACCCGCCATAGATAAGAATTCATGTTATCTGTTTGATCTCTTCATGGCCATTACAATTCAGACTATTACTTCTAATTGGAAGGATCTAAAAAATGTCCATTTTAAATTATGGTGGAATTCAGTATGCAACATTCATAGAATTGAAAAATGCAATGCTTCGTGCCCATGATTGATGCATAAACATGGATTAAAATGGCAACCATTTTTGGATTTCTTAGGTAATTTAATGCCATAGGCACTAAGAAAGATAACCTTACTGGTTCTACTTATCTTAATAATCACAGTTCCCTCCCTTCCCCCTCCTTATGTTCATGTTAGTCTTGTGTGTTGATGTTTGTTTTTAATGTTTTTCACCATAATTATCTTACATAACTACTAGTCTATGCTAATTTGCAGTTTACTGCATTAGTGCTTACTTTCCTATATTTATTATACAAGGTTTATGTACTGCTTAATCTTATTGTTAATGAACATGCTGTCCTAATGATTCGTAATGCTTATATTGGCCTTACTATGACGCTCTACTTATCATTCAATTCTCGTATTCTTAATGATCTCAATAAAATGTTTAAACATATAAAAGTCTGTCTGTGTCCAAAACCTATACTTGAACTCACAACTAAAGCTAAACAATGTATAGGGATGGCAGCAATAATGTTCTGGGATTCTCTCAGCTCCAGCCTTATATTTCAGCTCCCCCTCCCCAAGTTCAAAGCAGTTCCACAAAACTCTCAGGGTTCCCTTCCCCAGGTTCAAGACAGTTCACAAAGTCTTGGGGTTCCCTTTACCAAGGTTAAGATAGAACGTTCAAAGTTAAAAACAAAACAGTTCACAAAGGATTTGGATCCTCCCCAACCTTCTTACCATGGGTAATCTTCCCTGGTTCACCAACTCGCGCCTGTTACAACACAAGTCTTTCCATGTATACTTTCATGGATTTTGTCCTTTAAATGTCAACACTCTTGACTCTTTTCTTTTTCATGCAGGGCACTCGGTCTAGGCGTAGTTGTCGGACCACATGGTACACCCATTACAGGTCACGCAACCAATACCCCTTTCTTGGCTGCTGTTCATCAATATAGCTCCTGTGCATGCAGGGGTCTCCTCAGTCTAGGCGCAGTTGACAGACCACACAGTTCAAACATTACAAGTCGCTCAACCGATACCCCCTTTAAATCTGTTTTACCAACAATTGTCTACTTCTTTCCTTTGACAATGAGTATTCCTTGGCATCAGGATCATTTTTTTTCCAAGAGGGTATCGTGGCTAGCTTGGCCACCATTCACTTTATCACACTTTTGATACTTCTCTTGCCAATACAGGTTTCGTCTTATCTGTAGAACCTTGATCATTTGGCTTGTGTCAATACTTAATTCTCTTCTCGCACCCTTCTCAGGATTTTATTTGCTATGCCAATACTTGTATTTCATTCAATTAATTCTGTGGTATTTATTACCTGCACAACGTTGCTCTTATTCCATTCCAACATGTTCATTAATTGCTTTGTCTCTGTGCGGCATTCAGAAATGCTTATTCAATCATACTCCTTTGTTGTTTTTATTCTGTACGGTATTCAATAATGTTTTTAGTTTGTTCGGTATTTGTTTAACCCTTGGAACCACCTTCAGTTCATTTCAAGATTATGAGCACTTGCTTCAATATTCAGAAGTGCTTATGACAGTTTCCAAAACGTGCGATATTCAGGAAAGGCTTATTGACGGTTTTCGGAGCACCTCAGTATTAGTGTTCCCCACATGTAGTCACCGGCTTCAGGCGGCAGCCCCGTTGGTTCCGTTCCTTACCTCACTTTGCGTTTCCAACTCCCAGGGTCTACGCTCTTCTCTTGTAGAGGTCAGGCAGATCGCTGCTCGAGCCCCCGGAGGTCAGCAGCAACCGGAGTGCCTCGGCGTCCCAGAGCTCCTGCTTGCGCCCGGCACAGAGGGTGCATAGAACTTCCCGACCTTCTCTGGACCTGCCTCGGCATCTCTGGTCCTTGCCGGACAGCATATTACGCTCGCGTCCCCCCACTCCTGACTCTCCGGTCGGCCAGATTCCAGCCGGCTCCATGCTCCAGCCAACTAGCCCACTTCTTGCCTCATCTCTGACAGAGCTGTATTTAGATCTGACCCCATCAGCTGAAATTGCTCTTGAAAGGCCTTAGTCAGGAAAGATTGCAAGCTCATCAGATTGTTATGCACGTCTTGCCTCAATAGGGTCTCCCCCGCTGCCACTGGTTCCCCCGGCTCTTCCAGCCCCAGGCTTGGATATTGCTCCTGTCTCACTTTGGCTGCATATGGTGGGGAGGGTGCCCAGTGGGTCCCCTCTTGTGGGGGGTCGCATCTGTGCTGTGTTAGACTGGACCTTTGACATCCAGCTCTCTCCTCTACGGCCAAAACCAAGTTACAGTCCAGTCATGTTGCCCTCCGGAGGGGTGGCCTCCTTTATCTACACCACTGGCCCTGCCTCGTTCTCTCTGGATTCAATGCCTGTTCTGCTGGGGCCCCTGGCACCACCTCTCCCCCTACAGTGCATGGGGGGGGGCAAGGTGAGAGGGGGACCGATGGAAAGCTGGGAAAGCACCCCCCCCCACTCTCTTCTGTTCACCGAGATCATGCATGCCCCCCAGGGGGTTTGCTGCATTGTACGACAGGTCCTATCACTCCTGGGTGCTGGTCCTCATTTCCACCTTTGGTCTCGGGCTCTCCTGCCATGAGAATTTCCACCTTGGGGCAGGGAGGTCTGCCTCCGAAGTGCCCATGTATCTTGCTGGGGGGCTACGGCTGTCAGTTGCCTGAATTTAAGGCGGGCACCACCCCCCACCTCACCTTCTGTTCCTGTGGCTCTCCAGGTACCTCACTACCCCAGAGCGTGCCCACCCATCCTGGGGCAGAGGGTCCCTCTCAAAAACTCTACTGCTGCCCGCCTTGAGTTGTAACAGGAGATACACCAAGCCCAGTCACTCCCAGCAGTGCCCTTCTCGCCTCTTCTTCATTTCGCTCCCAGGAGACCAGGCACCGCGCCTCCTTGCAGATAGTTTCTGCCTATGTCGGCAGCCGAGAGAGCCCTTTCTGACCGTTAGGAACTGGCAGACGGACTACAGCTCACTCCCCCGGCGGGACCTCAGCCAGTTCCCCCTCTTTCAAGCCGCTCAGGGTGGCTGCCCGAATGGCGGCAGGTCCGCCACCTCCTGTAGCATGTGGCCCAAGCTGGAACAGACTCCACTCTCCCTCGCCAGCGGTTCTCCAGTTTCTGCACTGGCAATCTCAACACAGTGAGTCTCTGCAATCCTGTGTTGCGTTGGGCCAAATCTCCCGATTCCTCTGGCGCCTGAAGATCTAGAGGAGAAAGTCTTGTTTATCCCCTTGCGACTGTACCAGTTTAGTGTGCTCCTATGCGAGCTCCATGACAAACAATCCATCTTTCATGTGTCATGGATAAGATTCTCCAGTCTCATTGTGCCTACAAGGGTGCAAACCTGGATAATATTGTCATTTGTATTAGGACCTGCAGATCCCCCATACAACATATCAAGTTTGTCAAAGCCTACAAGATGGGAAGAGTATGATGCATCCCCTAAAAGTTGGGGCAGTACAAAACACTGTCCACCCCAAGACCAAGAAAGTCCTACAAGCATTCCTTGGGCTAGTAGGATATATTAGAAGATTTATTCCCAACATTTCTGTGCTAGCGACACAGCTAGTCAACCAACTCAAGGGGGAAAAACAAATCCAATGGATGATCAAAATATAAGGGGTTTTTGGGGGTTGAAGCAGTCCCTTTGTGACCTACCACTTGCTGATAATGACTGACTTTAAAGACACCGTCATTATGTAGATTTCTGCCTACAGCGTAGGCCTAGGAGAGGTAATCTCACAGGTTGGAATGGGATCAAACAGCCAATCATTGTTATCAGTCACAAGCTGTACTTCAGGGAGTTCAACTATATCACCATAGAGCTAAAATACATGTCTATCAAGTGGGAAATAGATGTCTTGAAATGTTACCTCACAGACAGGAAATTGCAGGCTAGTGACCAACCACACACCACTAGTGTGGCTCGCTCTAAAGAAGGAAACAAATGATCTCCTTCGAACCATGGGTAATAGGGAAGGTCAGTGCTAAGCCAATGTAGATTTCTTGAGCCACTATCCCATTGACAAATCAGAGGGGTAGAGGGGCTATACAGAAAAGGGGGGAGGAACGTGAGTAAGTCCCCTGCCTGGCCCTTAAGGCGTGTAGCAGGGCAGCAAGGCGGAGAGAGCAGAAGGTGCATAAGGAGGAAGTAGCATGGAAAAAGGTGAAGACACTGAAGGAGGTGGGGGAGGCGTAAATGTGCAGGATGAGGAGGAGGTGTGAGGGAGACCAAAACGTGTAGAGGGTGTTGGAGATGCAGAGAAAGTTGAGGCAGAGTCGGAAGAGGTGGAGGAGAACAGATATTTGAAAGGGCAGAGGGAGGCTGCAGGGCATAGGGGCAGATGCAGCATGTTGGAAGAGCAAGACTATGAAGGAGGGGGAGAAGACACCAAAGGTAGAGGAAGGGAACATCAAGGGCGGAAGGAGAAGTTGGAGAATGGGAAGAAGAGTGAGGACAGAAAGATAGTCAAAGATCCCTTGGAGATACAGGGCTAGTAATATCCAGACAGTGAGACAACACCAAATTACTTGATGTCTCGGAAGAGTAGGAGGAGGAATGACCTTGGGGAGGAACGACGAGTAGATTGGCCTACAGATAACTCGTGAGACAGAAGTAAGGCCTAGAAGCAGGGTCTCAAGGCACGAGTGAGCTGCAATTTGACGAGGAGGAAAGTAAAATGGGCAAATCTGGGGAGTTCAACAAAAGTGCTGATTCCACCTAAAGAATGCTACCCAGCCACTGATCACAAGCAGAAACCTGCAAGGTAATAGAGACACTTACCAGCCACTGTAAGTGTGCAGAAGTAATGGACCGACACAAAGGTGGCATGCTTTTGGCTATAGACTTTTATTATCATGAAAAGAAAAGGAAAAACCTAGCTATCCCTATTGCCAATAGGGGTTTCCCTGCCTCAACTAATAAACTAAGGGTTGTCGGAATGTCCTGCAAATCATAAAAGCCCATCGTCGTGTTAAGCCTACTTCTGTCTCTAACACTTATACTTTATTTTATTGTGCATTTGTTCAAGATTTGAACTTTACCACATCTTTACAAAATATATACATCACTTATTAATATTTCAATGTTACAACAACAAAACCAAAAAAAGAGCTGGAAACCATTCTATCACGATAAGAATAATTCATAATTCACCAATTACTAAAATTTCATAACATTTACAAATGCAATTTCATTATTTCATTGTAAGACCAAGTTCATACAGCATGTTAATCACCTCAGCAGTAAAAAAAACTAATTACCTGCACTCACTCTATCCCAGACTACTTGTGCAATATCTACATGTACTTACTACTGAAAAGAATCTGCTCAAAAAGCGCATTGTCATTTCTTTTAGGGCCTCATATTCTACCATAGGATGACGCTGATTTTCAACTGACTCACTACAATGCCGACATATACCTTCATTTTCACCAGTTTGTATTCCTCGTCTGGCCAAGATTTCCCCTGTTGACAGTAGGTTAAGCCGAAAAAGCAGGAATTGCCCCCTTATTCTAGGACAAGGAAATCGGTTTAAGTACGTTGGCAAAAGACCCAGTGGTTTATCAATCTTGGCAAATGTAGTGTGAGACGTATAGCTCCTGACTATAGCAATTGTCCTAATCCAGTCCATTTCTTTCACACGTTTTTTGACAGCTTGAGGATTTTCATTCATTCCTCTTCTATCCTTACCACTTTCATACAAAATCTTATCTGCATAATTTATAAGATTGTTAAGAAAGGATGAAGCACTTGTTTCCATTTCTTTGGCTAGATCTTCAAAATTGTATCTTGAGCAGGATGAAATATTTTTGTCATTAAGGTCAGGACTTTCCATTGAAACCAGTATTCTAGTGAGGACCGGCCAAATTCATAACAGATCGATGACATTGGGGTCATCCTTGGCAAATTTAGGAGCTTTTTCCATATGTGTCCCTCTATTATACCCCATGGAATAGAAGAACTCATAGGGTTGATTTCCATCCCATATAATATCTTGTGTACTTCTTTACCCACATAGTAGGTTAGTAAGGGTTGTATTGCATACCTACAATATTTCCCATGGATCTTCATTTGAAATATCAACTGATCACTGTTAGTCAGCAATCGTTTTATGCTTGCGGGATGTTTTATCCGGGAACTGAAATCGGAGGTAAATTATCTCCCTTTGAGGAACAATCTTGGTATTATCTATCTGCCAACTGAATTTGGCTCCATACGCCTTGGGATGCGATTTCTGAATTACCTGACACTTCTTCTGGTTAATTAGTAACCTGTTTATTTTGGAATATTGGTTTGTTTTAATTAGCAGTCGTTGAAGCCCCACCTTGGTATGATCTATAAGTGCTAAATCGTCTGCGTATGCCAGCCAGTTTAAATTGTCTTCACCCAATTTGGGTGAGACTAATCCGACTCCCCTCATCTCCTTAGCAAAGTCAGACATAAAAAGGTTAAAAAGACATGGTGCAAAAATGCACAACTTCCTTAAACCCTTAGAATTTTAATTGGAGTTGATAGTATACTTTCTGAGTTTAGCCGTATTCTAATACAGGTCTCTTCATGGATATGTTCTAATATTGCAAGGAGAGGGGGAGGGATGCCCCACAGTTTCAGTATTCTCCACAGCTGTTCCCTATCTACTAAGCTGAAAGCTTTGGAGAAATATATAAGGGCCACAAGCATTTTTACTTGACTTCCTCCATCACCCCTTGCAATTTTATCCTTCAGGACTGATAAGACCAATCCATTCAGTGTTGTTCCCATTACTTTTCTAAACCAAGTTTCGGCTTTAGGTAGTAGGCTTTTCTCTTTCACCCACTCGTTCAGCTTTTCAAGAACGATCGTCACAAAAATCTTACTGTCTGGATCCAGTAATGCGATCGGTCGATAATTCAACAGATCCGCTCGATTGCCCTTTTTATGGATTGGAACAATAATGGATTCCCTCCAGGATGGTGGAATTCTGCGCTTCAGCAAAATATCCTTGAGCAAACATATCCATAATTTTATATTATTTTGAGAACAGCGTTAGACAAACTATTCGGACCACATGCAGATGACATAGATGCTTTTGTAATTAATATTTCTATGTCCGATTCATCAAATTCTAAGGTCCAGGGTACCTTACTGTTAGCGACACAACTTAACCCACCCGGCCCTTACCATTTATTGCTTTTCAGTGTGCTATCCAATTATCCTCAGTTACACCTGTAGATTAGATTACACATCGTGGATGTTCCATATCGTTTATTATGGTCCAAAAGTACCTAGTGTCTTTTTTAACAAGATCTCTTCGCATTATTCCCCCAGTTTTACCGTCCATCAATTGCTATGCCCCCTAAGCCATCGTTTGTAAGCTAATTGCACTTCCTTTTTCTTTGTTAGGTAATTTTCTGAGCTATAATCATTAATTTTGAGCTTTCTCAGATGGGAAGTAATTTTTTTCTTATTTAACCAGACTTTCCTATCAAACTCATATTTGTGCTATTTTGTCAGTGGCCCTCATTACGACCCTGGCGGAAAGTGACTGACCGTACCGCAACAGCGTAAATAGCGTTTCCGCCATTGCACGAAGGAGCAAAGAGCGGTCCATTCCGACCCATCGGGCACGAGCACCACGCCATGGCGGAAGTGCAAAGTCCGCGATGGCGCAAATGGCCCCAAAACGGCCCACACCGCCGCCGTACGTCGCCCTAGGTGCAATACCGCCACCCATCACAGCGGACACCGCAGAGTGCGCCTACCGGAAAGTACGGTGACCGGAAATATACGGAAACGGAAGCAAAAACATGGGCCCGGAACGGGAAACAACCCGCCGTACACCTATAAAACCACTAAAACCACACTACCACTAAAAACACAACCCTGAGACACACCCCAACCCGTCATCCACCCTAGCGAAACCAAGTAAAATGGGAAAAGCAGCGAAGAAAGCGTGCGACCGCAAGCGGCAGGTCCACTTCTCCCGCGAGGAACTCACCGTGCTAACAGAGACCCTCCAGGAGAATGGTGCCGTCGTCTACTCCACGCAAATGACCAGGACGGCACTTGCGAACAAGAAGGCCATATGGGCTCTGGTAGCACAGCGGGTAAGCGCGGTGGGGACCGCACCCCGCACACCACAACAATGCCGAAAGCGGTGGGACGACCTGCGGATACGCGTCCGCAGCATACTCTCTGCCAACCGCAACATTGCCACAGCCACCGGGGGAGGTCCTGAATCACCCATCAAGTTGACCCCCCGGGAAGAAATCTGTGCCTCCACCATCGGAATGGAGAGCATTGAGGGAGTCGGAGGGATGGAGAAAGGAGTGCAGACATCAGAAGAATCAGGTAGGTGGGCCAGATAAAATAATGCTAAAACCACAATGTCCAATCATGTGAAGTACCATGTGTCCACATAGTGCAACAGGAACACATGTCCAGGAGAACGTCCACACACATCGCCCTCATAGCGCACCTTAAAACCACAATAAATACATAAATAATTAAAAACCCCTAAAACACCCACCTCACGTCCAGCAGGCACACCCTAACTGCAGGCTGCCAAACAACTGCACCCTCACCCCACACACAAATGAAAGCACCACCAAGGCCCCGACCCAAATCACCCTCATGTACCACCCCAATGCATGTGATACAATGCCATTCCAATACCCACAGACCCATTAATAACCCTCGCCCTCCTTTACTCCACCACAGGGTCCGATCCAAACGACGAGCATCAGGACACCCCTACCAGCACACCTGCAAAGAGGGCCAAGACCAACGGCCAAAGACCCTCCACCTCAGCTGCACGCATCAAGACACGGCAGCAGCACAAATCAGGTGGCAGCACAGAGGAGGGAACATCAACAGGCACCCCAGCAGCCAGCATGCCCACTACACCACCACCACAGGTCCCCCCAACGGATGCCACAGAAGGCACTGGCTCTGGTGGCAGCAGCACCATAGGTGACACCCCAATGATGGCAGCATGCTCCGACACGGAAGACGGAGATGTCGAAGTCAGATCCATCCATGACCTGTCCCAATCCCCCTGTCTGTCCCATCCCGTACAACCTGAGAATACCACGCAGGGGCACCCACAAGACGACGACTGGCCATCCCCCCCAAGCCCTGTGGCAAGGCAACATGAGGTCGACAGCCCCTCTGTGACCCCCCCGCAAATGGCCATGGCCCAGCAGAGGCAACAGTCCCTCGACAAGTTAATCGGGCAACAGCAGCAACTGGCCACGCTCCTCAAGGACCATGCCGATGAATGTGGGGGCACTAAGGCAGACATAGAAACAGCAACTGAGACACTAAGGGCACAAATGGAGAGAAGCACCGAGAGCCTGAGGGGGGAACTGCATGCGACGTCCAAAGACGTATGTGCCGAACTTGCCGCAGTGCGCCGTGTGCTCACTGAGCTCTCACAAACCCTTAGGGACATGCATGCACGTGAGCAGGCAGAGACATCATCCGTTGCAAGTTCCGTCCAGGGCAGCCCCCAACGTAGATCTGGGAGGAACCTGCGCTCCACAGGCAGGGGTGCCCCTGATACCCGCAGAGGGGGCTTGCACTAGCGACAGCCCACTGACAATGAGCATCTTCGGACACTGGTGTTCGGGGGGGAGGTAGGAGGGTGGAGGGGGTGTGTTGGGCTCACTTGGGTGGCGGGTCGATAGGGTGTTCACCATGATATCACATATGCCACAAACAAGTGCACGATCAACCAATGAGATGTGTCGACGATGATCATTATGTACTAGGCCATCCTAGGCGTATAGTCCATATTGTGCATGTACCAGACACACACAGTGCCACGAGTCCCGTGTCCATGTATCAGCCACCAGGCGTGAGTGCTAGAAGCATGCATCAATGACATGCTGACGAATGTCACGGCCCTCCGGCGCATCGCAGACTCCTTGAGGTGCTGCCACATCCCCACCCTCATCATGACCATCATCAGGTGCTTGCAGTTCTGCGTCTGGGGGCATGGGCACATTTCTACGTACGCACATGTTGTGGAGCATGACACATGCCATCACCATCTTTGCAACCTTCTCATGGCGGTACAGGAGTGCCCCGCCAGACCTGCTGAGGCAGCGGAAACGACCCTTCAGTAGGCCGAATGCCTGTTCAATGACTACACGGGTACGTGAGTGGGCATGGTTGTAGTCCTCCTCATGCTGGTCCCGTGGGTTCCGGACTGGTGTGAGGAGCCATCTCTTCAGTGGATACCCAGCATCACCTGTATGTGGACGATAAACGTATGATGTGGGATGCCATTGCTACGTACGCACCCCCCCCCCCTTCCTGCCAGGTCATTGCCGCATCACATACCCCACATCATCATGCATGAAAAGAGACTCACCGAGTAGCCAGGATCTGTTCCCTGCGTGTCGCTCCATGTAGCGTGGTATAGCAGAGTTCCTCAAGACCATAGAATCATGGGTTGATCCAGGGAATCGGGCACAACAATGTGTAATGATCCTGTTGGAGTCACACACCATCTGTGCATTCAGGGAATGATATTGTTTTCGGTTGCGGTACTGGGCCTCCATGGCATGTGGGACGACCAATTCCACATGGGTGCAGTCGATGGCACCAATGCAACCCGGTATGCCGGCAAGTGCATGGAATCCCACTTTGGTGTTGGTAATGTCCTGCTCCGAGCGTGGTAGAGAGATGTAGTCGTCTGCGTGCTTCAGGAGGGCATCGAGCACTTGCAATGGTGTCCGTGAGAACAGTGGCTGTGATATGCCATGCAACTGTCCGACTGTGTGCTGGTAGGTGCCTGTGGCCAGGAAGTGGAGTACAGACACCACCTTCAGTAGGGGTGGGATGGCGGTTGGCCTGTCTATCATGCTGACAAGGTCAGCCTGTGTCATGTCCACTATTGCGGCTATGGTGTTCCGGTCCAAACGGTAGAGGGCGTGGATCTGCTCATCAGTGAGGTTGAACGGATGTGCTCGGAGGCGTGGGATTGCGGGCTGCCTGCGTGGTGGTAGTGGCTGTGCTGGCGGCCCTTGCGGGCCCTGCCTTGGCCTCCTCCTCCTCCTGCGTTTCCTCCGTGCGGCAGGTTGTAGTTGGTGTTCGTCTTCTTCTTGGAGTTGGAGTACTTGCAGTGCTATCAGGTCCCCCAGGGCCAACATCGCGAGTCCTGCCGGTAGCATTTCGGAGTGGGTGTGGTTGTGGGAGGAGACTGGGTGTGCACTTTATGTGTTTTCAGGCTGTATGGCCTCCACCTGTGGTGATTCATTCCACCTGTGCAAGCTGCTCTCCCCTTTGGCCGAGCACGTCCCGCACACAACGCTGCTAATCGTGGAACGGCATCTTGCTATTGCAATCATGTATTTGTACCCGATGGCCGTGTAACATTTGTTGATATGTACATTCGGCTATGGTCCCATTGTTTTACATACAATCTTTGCAGTCGCGAACAGACTTGTGATGGGTCAGTGGAACGTAGTACTCGAGTAACGGTGGGCCCTCATGCATCACTGTACAGGGTTGCAACGACGGGCGGGGCGTCCCATTAGTGGGTGATGGCAGTTGACATTTTCACACACAGCTGCACTAGCTGGATTAATTTGTGATTTCAAACGGCCACAGATGCCTTTTCGTACGTGAATGTGGCTCTGTGTACCATGATGGGACAGGGCGTCACACAAGTAGTAGCTGGTCATTCCTTGCGGATGCAGCCCACAATGGTGATATGTGTTTTGGAGTTCATGGACTGATGGCTGTATGGGCTTGGTGCTTTAGTTGTGCATTGAATTTCTATTCTGATATGGCCCGTGTAGCGTTCTTCTTTGCGAGTGATGTGGCATATTCCTATTTGGGGAGCGATGTTTTGTGAGGAGATCTGCATTGGGTTCCGGTTTCGGAGTATGGTCGCGTGGTACTGTGCTGGGCGCGTTTGCCTACGGAGCCCAGTGAGGTCAGGGATGGGGGATGCCAATATGACTGTTTGGATGTTGTCATGCTCAGGGGCGGGGGATTGGGTTTTGTGTAACAGACGACGGTCAGCCAGGTGGACTGGTGGAATGTTGTGAGTTTCGTGATATTGCTGGTCACAGGTGCCTGTGTTTGCGTGCGTTTCGGGGGGGGAATGTGGTCATGTCCATTGGAATGGCTTCTGTATTCGTGCCATCTGTGCCCTGCAGCTCCCATTGGCCCCTCTTGTGGTTCTTTTGTTCGTTGGCATGCATGGGTGACTTGTACATTTCACTGGTAGCATTGTGACTTCATTGCACCTACGAGGAGTTGTGCTTTGTGGGCAGGGAGCGGTGTACAGGCACTCAGTGGGGCCGTTTACGGTTGATTCGCGATGCCGTACTTCTCACCATGGCGGAATGGTGCTTTCCGCCATGCTTGATGGCGTTAGGTGCATGTCCGCTAGGGTCGGAATTCGCGTACCCTTGCGCCATGGTGGTATTTACGGTTTGGCATGGCGCGCGCGCGCGTACTTGGTGCAGTTAGCGTTGGCGTTCACTACGGTGTCGCTAATGACTTCGTACTTTGCGGTGGCGGGTCATAGTCGCACCGAGCGCTATTCGATGGCGGTATTGCATCTCCGCCATCGTTTTCCGATTTCCGCCAGGGTCGTAATGAGGCCCAGTGTGTGGAGTATTTGAGGTGTTTCCTGATAAAAGAGAAAATCATTAAATCCCTCAACTGTACAATCCGAGATCAAAACCTCCTCACTTACCTGATCTACATAACTATTGAACTTCATATTCAGTGAACTTCCTTTATGCCTATATTTCCGTATATGATTCCCTGCAGGATTAATCATCAGGTCTGTAAGTGCTCGGGATACAGAAAAGTTTACCTTCATACCCAAATTGGTAATTAGCATATCATGGTCACTCAGATTAGTCTCCTTCACTTTAAAAGAATCACAGAGCTATTAATGATCTGGAACGGATTAGATAGTCATTTGTAAATATTTCCCTCGTTTCCATGTAGTAGGCATTTTTTAATTAGTCTCCATTGTTTTATTCATAATACGAAGGTCTCAGATATTACACAAATTATCAATTTTTTTCCCCCATTTGCTCAATCAACCTTTTTTGAGCTCAAGCCATAATTAACACAATCTTTGTCTAAGTCCCCCACCTACATGATCAATGAGTCAACATCTATCAACCATTCGCCAACTAATTGGGAGATATGGTTAATTAAGATATCTACAGTTTCTAGCTGGTTATTCCGGTATATATTAACTACCAATAACTTAATTTCCCCCCTACACAAGCCACTTCCATTTCTACTGCTAGAATCTCTTCAATTTCATCTGATAGCATGTGGGTCAATGTTATTTTTGAAATCTGAGTGGCTAATAACAATCCTGCCACTGGTTTACCTTTGTCAACCTTCTTGGCTACTTGATGAATTATGGTGGACCCGTCTCGGAAAAATTTGGTAGTTAGCCAGGTTTCCTAGAAAGCAATGAGATCAAACCTTTGAAATATATGATTTGTCTCATTAAAACCCCAGGAAACTGTTTAACCCTGTATTATTCCAGTCTAAACAGTATAAGTTCTCTTCTGTCAGAGATCAAACAGGCCCCCGTGTCCCACTCTCCACCAGCCCATGATATTCCACTGATTCAGTTTTTAGCGACCCTGTTTTCACATTTCTGCTTCTCACATCCATCACATTCCATACATCAGATTTTGCCACTGTGGTTTCACGGGGCACTGATATCTCATAGATTTAGAACTCTATTTCGAACTTCCTGTCTTTCTTCACATACCACACAACCAAATTTCATTATTTCCTCTTTCTCGTCTAGCACCATATGTTTTACAAATGCTGATCTCCAGCCCACTTCCGCTATGTCACACCGATCTTCAAATGGAAAGCTTACATACATTATTTCACGGGTGGATATTTTTGCAAGACTACCAGTTTGCCTCAACAGTGTCACAATGGTGGACCTATTAAGCACAATATTCAGGTTACTATCAGCACACATTTTAAAATATAGCATATTCTCGTCCTGGGTGAATTTTTTCCTCCAATGACCATTCCCACCCTTCTCTTTCGGTTGCTCTGAGTTCCCTCCCAACTTAAAATGTTGATTGATTTCAATTCCTTCCTTTATTGGTGCTCTTGGTGGACCAAACAGGCCAATCGAACAATCCATTGGGCCCTCCAAAATGTCTTGGGATCTGGTGTTATTCCCACCTGCTCTAAGTGACCCGGAACTTCCTTTTGCAAGTCCTGTAAGACAGTTAGGTTATTCAAAGCCACCGTAATCACCCTGTTGGTTTCTTGCATTATCATCGCCACTGATTTTCCTTGTTGTTTGCCATCCATTTTATCTATGGGAACTGAAAGAGTGAAGCCCATTTCTCCTTAGTCTCTGCTGAAGCAATCTTAGCATTTGCCTGCTTATCAGGATTATATGATGTCGTAGGGCCAAGGTGCTCTATATCTTCAATTGGATTGTCCAGCCTCAACATGCTAGTTCCTACCACTTCCTTGTTTCCTCGCTTTAAGTCCAGGTATAGCATTAGATGAATGGTTAGGGCAAACGCTAACAGAGGAAATATTTTCCACAGTTTCGATTAAACCCATTGATCGCTTTGAGGAAATCATGTCTGATAAGGTCTCATTTTATGATATGTCATCAATCACTGTTGGTTTTCTTGCTTGACCACTGCTCAATGCATTTTTCCTCCACTCTTGATTAATATCTCCATCAGCATTCTACTCAGACTGTCGAGCCACATCTCTCAGATACTTTTTTGAATCCTTCTTCAGCTGGTTCTTCTACCATTTATCGATTCTTGTAATGCTTTTTTTGTAATCTTTGGAGGCGATATCACATTTCCTGTAGATTCTTTTGCTGAGTTTAAAACTGCATCATTTATTCCATCACCAGTACACACCGATTTCTCCTATGTTTTCTTTGTGGATCTCTTAATCTCAAAATAGCTGGAACTCAGTATATCCATTTTTACATTCAGCTCAGAGAGAATTAGCATGTGGGCTCTTACCTCATCCCTAATGTTGTCATAAAGAGCAACTTGTGCACTCAAGATTGAATTGAGTGCTGATATTGATGGTGATCACAGTTTAATGTAGTCATATGCTTCATGCAGTGTGTGATGAAGTATGTTCATTCTACTAACTTCAGGGCCTTGGGAGAAATTACTAAGTGATAGCAATTCAACCAGTTCAGAAGGTGATCCTACCATAGGATCTGGATCCAGGAAAAGCTGCCCGTGGGTACTCAGATGCTTCTCCGATAAGGGCCCTTAGGTTTTAAATTCTACCAGAGACAGCCTACCATTGACCGGGACAGCATTCTGAACAGCTTGTGGTGAGACTGCCTTATTCCGTGATTTCTGCTTGGTAGTCTGTTTACACAGAACCGTGACAGTCAATGTAGACTGTTGTTTTCTGTTTTGCACAGGCGGCATCTTTAGCCGTTACGATTGCACAGAAAAGGGGTGAATTGTGCACCTTCCTTTCCCTTCCCTTTTCAGATCTCAAAACGCACAATCTGAGTCTGCTGGAAAAGGTTTCTATACAGGAGACCATCCAATGAGGTTTACTAGGCCTGGAAGCTCAAAGGTTTATGCACCTGCAGTCACTTCCCGGCCGGGTACGTTATATATGAGTTAGTAACCTTTCAGTCTTCGCCCCTTCCTTGACTGCCAAGTACTTCCCGATTCTTGCACTTAGAACATTTTTATGAGTTTATTATGCCTGAAAGCTCAAAGGCTTAGGTGCCGCAGTCACTTCCTGATGTAAGAGTTTTTCTAGGGTGGTGCATGTAAAGATTTTTCAAAGTTTTCAAAGTTTCTCCTCATGTCAGTCTCCACCAAACACTCAGAACCTGTCTGCAATCCTTCGATTCGTCAGCAAGGGGTTTGATGAAAATAAGAAGATGTAGGCGGACTAAGTTGAGTTGGGGGACTGCACCAGTCACTCCGGTCACAGCGGACCACTTGGCAACCCACTTGTTGCCCGTGCGGTGCTCCGCGCTGAAGATGAGGTTTTAACCTCTCTGCTGCAAATGCTCGAATCAGAGGCTCCTCCTCCTCCTCAATGGAAATGAACAACAGATTGAGCAGTGTTGCCCATAACAGACCACTTGGCAACCCACTTCCCCCTGCTTTCTTCTTCTTCTTTCTGGACACAAGTCTTTCAATGTTCATAACTACCAGAGGGGGTGACTCCCTTCCCTTTGTTTAATATCTTCCACAACTGCGCTGAAGAAGAGGTATTAGTCTTTTCTTGCTTCTTCACTTTCTTTGTTTATGCGTTACCTGGATGGCCTCACTGCCAGGTATTGAAATGATGAACAACTACTTCTCAGCTTGTTCCACCTGGTACAATCTGCTGACAGGTGCTGTGATGATTATGAGCACTCTTGATGCTTTGATACTGTTTTATGGGTGCGAGTCCCAGACTTGCGTATTCTGCTGCTTCGGGTACTCTACCTGGTGTACTCACCAGCCAAGTACTGTGACTAAGGTGAGCACTCTTGATGCTTTGCTTTGGATTTATGGGTGTGGGTCTCAGATTTGTATATCCTGCCTTTATTTGTAGTTCACCTGATATACTCTCCTGCCAGGTACTGTGACTGGGATGATCCCTCTAGATGCCTTTGTAGTCCTTTATGGTTCTTGCCCTGGGGTCCCAGACCCTATATGTGGAGCCTTTCTGTGTTTATCCACTTTCGTCCCATTGGTTCGGGCCCTCTGCGTCTCCCCTGCTGCCTGCATACTGGTTTCTCTGGTCTGCAGCGTTGTCTGGGCTCTTCGGACGCTGGCTGTCAGCTGCATGGTTTCCTCACCATTGTTCGCCTGTCCTTAGTCTGCGGCGGATTCGCAGGGGCAGCGTTTCCCCTGTTGGTTGAACATCTGTTTCCCACTATCCACGACCTCCCAGTTTGTTGGGAGTTTCTTCCTCAGCTTCTCCTTTGTGTCCGTTTGACACTGGACCGTCTCTGGACTCGCTTTCCCTTCTCGCAACGTCTTGGTCGGTTCTCCTTCTCCAGTTTCTTTGAACTTTGGGGTTCCTTAAGGGACGGCGGTTCGAGAAAACTAGTCCATCCTCTCCTTTTAAAGAACCCACTGCAAATCATTTTCCATATTGACTAGACTGCACGTGATGATTCTTTCAAGTATTCCCCATCACTCTGCGCATCTTCCTCGTCGCAGTATCCACACCAACATGATTCACTGAGGAACTGATGTTCTTCCTCATCTCAGTTTTTCTATAGGATTCACATGGGAAGCCCCTATTCTTCCTCATCTCAGTACTTGTTAAGGAGGTGGAAGGGTCTACCTTACATAGGTGTATGGACGTGTAGGGGACTACAGGATCTTCTATGGGGTAATAGGGTGAGGAAGGTTGTGAAGCGGTGTCGTGCCTCGTCCCATAAGGGCTGTCCTTCCACATGTGATCCTCCCACAGTACACTACCCCAGGGGGATTATTGGACTGTGGCTGCACCACCCTGCCCCTATGAGAAGGGCCCCCCCATGGGAGAAAGGACGACATGCAAGGTTTCGTCACAACACCCTAAGTGGCATAAAAAGGACTGAGTGCTGCTGAAGACAGAGCCGGAGAGTCTTTTCTTTGGGATCCATTTTCTAAATCAAGAAAACTTTCTTTTATTGTTGGCCATCGAAAACCCATTTGAGGTACCCATCTTTCATGTGAAGCTCCGAAATAAATCCTTTTGAATCCAACTATTGAGTTACGTCCTTTGTGGAGTCCACCTGGCTTAGTGACAGAACAAACCGAGAAGGTTTTTATATTTTAACCGTTTTTCATTTTATTGATTTTATAAAATGCATCATAACTACGAAGGGGGAGCTAAGAAAATAAAAATGGCAATTAATCTTATAATACATATTAATTATAATAATTCTAAAAAATAATGAAAAATATGCATCAGATTAAAAATGTAGAGGAAAAAACTCCAGCAGCAGAATGCATGTTTTCCATCTGAGTATAAATACTATTAATAAATATTTATTTGACTAACTGAAAAAGGAAGCTAGAGCGAAGAGAAAAGTTAAGTAAAATAATCTTCTACAATGTATTCAATTGAATGAGACTAAAGTGTGCACCATTCAATCACATGAACCAACATAAAATGAAGAAGGGTGTCAAGATCCAGCAAGACAAAAAGAAAACATAAAAGAAGAAGGGGTAATCATAACTCCTTTGGGTGTAATTATTGGAGTATTTCATTGATACTGGCAAAGACACTCAGAGACCCCAAGTTTTTCACCTGACATGTCACTTTCTATGTGAGATGGAGACCCAGATACTTCAAGATCTCAACTTCTGTAAAGCAAGCGTGATCAGTCACGCTTTGAACCTATATTACCAACCTGTTAAAATCCTTGCCAAGTCAGCCTAGAAAGACGATTTGGTCTTTTTATTAGTTTTGTATAATGATCTGGTATTTAAGAATATGTGTACGGTTTATTTTATAAACCATATCACAATAGAAAAAAGTAAAGAAAAGAAAAAGCAGTTTAAGTTCAGAGGGGCCCTTGAGAGTTGGATTTTCTGCTTGTGAGCCTGAAACATCTGAATAAGCGCCATCTTCCAGTCTTGGGCACATAGGGGCCATTTTAATGCCTATTTTGTATTCCACACAATATACCAAGGCTTACCAGATGTACATTTTAACCAGTAAAACGCAATGAAAATTAAAAAACACAATTTTCATGTCTACTGTCTGTACATTCTGTGTGCTTTCCACTTGCTGCAATAACTACTGGTAGAGGCAAGGAGAAGCGGCCGTGAAAAAAGAATGCTGCAGGGAACATTAATTTATATGCAATTTTCCCTCCCTTTATGGACCCCTCAAACTGTTTGCTTTTGTTTGGCTATCCTAACATGACTTTTCCCAGTGGAGCACAGCCTTAAACTGAACTCCCCTGGGCTTTTGCTCACTTGTTATGGGGAAACTGACACATCTTTCAGACTGTCAGTACTGAGAAACTTTGTTTCCCTTAGTCTTTGACTATGTTGCCATTTCTTGGTAACTTTTTAACAGGGCACAATGTACCTTCCAGTACAGTGCGCTGGGGTCCCTTTTTGTTTTATGGATCTAGACACCCTCAAAGGATTGTTTGTTGATTATACAAGTGTGCCTGGGACAAACTGGTGGCAGCAGTTACTTTTCATAATGTTTTACTTCTTTTTACTGAGTTAAACCACGTTTACTGCGTTTGGCTCAGGCCAGAGGCGTTGGTAGGGTGGGGGGACAGGGGGGCTGAGGGGGCTATAGCCCCGGGTCTTTTGGTTGCAGGCCTAGATAAAAGCTCAGGGACTACAACCAAAAGGGTAGCTTGCCCCAAGTCTCGACAGTCCCGACATTAGCTTAGCCCCAGATCCTTTTCCAGACCTAACACCACCCCTGACTGTGGCCAGGTCCCAAATTGGCAGAGCCAAAAAGGTCCTTTGTTCTTTCCGATGGCACTTTTGTCCCTTACATTCACCCAGGTCGAGTTTTCCTTATTTGGGAATGCAGACCCCCGTGAAAACCGATCTCATTCGCGGGCTTCTGCCTGTCACGTATGTGTGCCCAGGAAGAGGGCTGGGACTGTCTAGTCCCAATCCACACTACTGGTGCCAGGATGTCTGGAGTGCCTGAATGACAGACCACTGTGGGCCGTGATTGACCCACGTATGGGATGGCTGCAAGAGAGCAGATCTTCTATTGGACGTCCTAGATTTTGGCGCAAAGCTAATCTTGGATAAAAGAAGGGACTCTGCAGCCATTCCAGGTAGATAACCTGTGTTCTCACCGAAGTACCGAAGGAGCAAAGTCTCCTACACGAAGAAACGGACTTGTGAAACCACCGGAGGTGCTCTGGAAGGTTTTGGCACCCTTTGCCCTCTGCTGTCCCGTCGGACCCCTGCTTTCTTCTTTGATCAAGAAGGCCTGCCAACGGGGTGTGGCTTGACGGCCATGCGTGGGTGAGCGAATCTCCAGAGCTCCCGAGAGTTCCGACATACAGATCCGCCAAACTGGTGTAAAAGCGATGAATTTTGCATAGAAAAACGCAAGTTTTTGGAAGACCTGCGGAGCACACAGCCTGAAGCGCGAGAAGAATCGGGGAGAGCTGATGACAGTAGGAGGGCCAGAGCGGCCGTGACGCCAGGCACAAAATGGCGGGCGCAATACATGGATGAGGCCGAGACTCTCCATCGAGACGAAGGCGCAGACGGAACATCAAGGAGAGCGGGTGTGAGAGGCGACGGCCAGCAGAGAGAGGGGAGAACGCAGCCTGAGGGAGGATCCCCCATATATCGTTCCTATATCAGAGCAGAGCAACTGCGGGAGACCGCACCCCGCAAGGGGAAGAGGCGAACCAAGCAGCCAGCGGTGAGAACGAGCCTGTACGGGCGGTGAGTGCAGCTCGCCACTATTGGAGGTGCCGCGGGTCTGGAAAAAAGCTCAGTGGTAACAGAAGACAGAGAGGCACTTCCCCACAGCGGATGAGAGGCGGCTGCAGTCTGGAACAGAAGAACGAGGTGGGGACAGGGAGCAGAACCACCACCCAGGCTCGGCACCGAAGCAGGATAGCCCCGTTGCAGGAACGCTGGGCTGAGCGAGGACACGCCGAGGCCCACCTGGTGTAAATACAGATGGAAGGAGGCGGAAAAACACCTGTCCCACGACGTAAGGAGCAGGAGGGGGGGCGAACACTTCAAACAAAGGCATACATAGACCCTGCCATAAGGAGAGCCCCGGCTTGAGCCGCAACAACACGCCGGGACGGTGGCACGGAGGGAGAACAACGGGCGGCAGAGAGACACCCCCAGGCAGACCGTGGGGGGACGCTGGGCCCAACTACGACTGGACAGTCTGGGCGTGCTTGGAACTTAATGGGCAGGTCAGCACGGCCCTGCCTGGGTGTGCACAAAGTGACGGACACAAGAGGAAGATAATGCAGTGCCAGGAGGCGATCGCACTAACCGAGCCTGGACCGCCAACACGGGCGCAAGGAGTCCGGAGCACCCAGCAACACGGTCACCCGCATGAGGCAGCGGCCGGAGCACAGAGGACCCGCAGGTAGAGGCAGCCTACCCAGATGAGCTAAGCCGGATCCCCTGCTATAAAGTAATTACGCACCCACTGGAGGGGACCATTAAAGGAACCAACAGGGGCATAATTAGACCACCAGAGGTCACGTGGGATAAGCCCAGGGAACCCCAAACTACAACATAGGGGGCACGGCGCAACGCAAAAGGCCAAACTAAACCATAAAGGGAGCTGCGGGCGAGGACGCCCCCATGCATACAGTCCCAATAGCTGGAACATACCAGCGCAGATGCCACCACCTAGGTACAGGGCAAATAGGAAGAGCGTATTTAATGAACAGATGACAATATACGTGGGAGGCCACAACCCACTGATTGGCCACAAAGTAAACATCACTGGGGAGACCCACAAACGCAGAACCCAAGAAGACACCCATATGCAGCAGTGACCGCAGGACCTCGAGGTGGACAGCACAGGGAAAGGAAAGGCCCGTCAGTGAGAGAAGAGAGCGCGCTGATCACAAGGGAGGCAGTCCAGAGACATACCAAGTGCAACTAACACTGGAGAAGAGGAGGCCACGTCACAAGACATACGCCAAGGACGTAAACATGCCAGACAAACAGAAAGGAGGCAAACCAGTATGGAGTAATTCGCCCACAAGAACGAGGACACGCAGCCCGTGGCAACAGAAGCGGCCATGACAACGTCAAACCCCACGCAAGGAGAGATCAGGCAAGTGGAAGGCAGCATTCTGGAGGCCATAGAAGCACGTAAAGCATCGATAGAGGGCAAATTAGATGCAGTGATCGTAGATGTGGGGATCCTTAGACAAGACACAAGAAATCTAGCGGAGAGAGTGACAACGGTTGAGCAACAGGTGCAAAGAAACACGGCGAACGTGACGACCTCCCAATCCCAAATGTCAGAGGTGCTGCATAAAATCTGCATGCTAGAACGCAGAGCTGAAGATGCAGAAGGGAGAGCTTGACGCAACAACGTGCGCATAGTGGGGCTGCCGGAGGGGGAGGAAGGCAGAGACCCCACAAACTACGTAGAGAGCCTACTGCGGTAGGAGCAGGGAATTTATCCCAAGGCTTCGTAGTGAAGAGGGCACATAGAGCCCCAACCAGGAGACCCTGTCCGGGGGCACCCCAAGACCTATGATTGTGAAGATTGTGAACTTCATAGACAGGGAGAAGATTTGGACATTCTCGAGGGAGGGTGGGGTGATAACAAGAAATGGCACCAGAGTAACCATCGACCCATACTACACAGCGCTAGTGCAAAGACAACGGGAGCAGTTTTGGCTGACCAAGGAGCGCCTTCGGGCAGCAGGTGTGAGATTCATGCTATCATACCCGACCAAACTAAAAGTGTTGCACAACGAGAGGTCACACATCTTCCGAGACTACAGCCGACATCCAAGAGTGGATGGACCAACAAGGGATCCCACAACCAAGAGAGGGAAACGGGAGAAACAGGAATGCACCTCAATGAAGCACGTAGCAAGAAATGACAAACAGTATACTTTGCAGAGACTCGGGCCAATAGCCTGACAGGCGGGAGCTCCCACAACATTTGTACAGACCGCAGATACCACAAGTACTTATCAGAGGAATGGAACCGGGGATGCACCCCGATGTAACAAGAAAAAGCGAAACAAACAGCAGAGTAATACCACAGAGACTTGAACCAGTAGTAGGAAGCGGGAGCTCACCGTTTCCGGGAGCAGGCCGCCGAGACCCACAGATGGGACCCCAAGGAAAGAGGGAACTTGCGATGCCAGTTTCAAGGCACCATACCGCAAGTGTGCCCACAAGAAGGGGGCGGCACCTGGGAAGCGGCGGAACTCGAGCAGGGGGAGGGTGGCTGGGCGATTGTTTATAGTTGTAGTAGTTGTGTGGTTAGCGTTATTAGGGGAAGGCACGAGTGGAGGAGAACACAGCAAACGACAAAGGCACGGCAGAGGCAAAGAGGGAGAGCAATCAGAGCCACACCAGCAAAGATCAGATGCAGGAGAAGATGGACAAGGTGTGGAGGGACCAAAACCACCATAGCGGGCGGAGCAAAGCCGGAGTGGGCCCGGATGCAAGAGGCATCAGAAGAGCGATGACCTACCAGCCCATGGGAAAGAGCAGGCTGCCGGACTTAGCGAGTAAATAGGCCAAGAAGTGGTTAATGTAGTCACATGGAACATCAGAGGGCTAAACGCCTATGTCAAGAGGCTAAGGGTATAGGCCTGGCTCAATAGGGCAAAGGTTCACATGGCAATGCTGCAAGAGATGCACTTGACGGCCGAGAAACAAGCTAAGGGAGCCAAGAAGTGGGGAGGCCAAATGTATAGCTCCACATACTCTAACTACGCGAGAGGTGTGCTGACGTGGATCGCCCCAGGGATCCCATTCCAACTCATAAAACAAGAAAGGGATGCAGAAGGCAGGATACTGATCATTCAGGGAATGCTCGAGAACCGGGAGGTGTGCCTGCTGAACACGTATGCCCCCAACTACGAAGCCAAAGAGTTCTTCAAGACACTCACGTCACGGGATGGCCCCCTACAGGACAGCATTGATCATCTGGGCCCAGGATTTTAACTGCACACTGGACCCTTGGCTGGACAAATCGGATACCAATCACAAGAAACCAGCGGCCAGAGCGTTGCGGAAGATACTGTATCAGCTGGAATTGGAGGACATCTGGAGGAAGGTACACAGGGGTACTAGGGGATACACACATTATAGCGCCCCGCACAGGACATTCTCTCGAATTGACAACCTGTTCACAGGCAAGGAGACACTGGGGGAATTCCCTGGGGCACACATTCATGCACAAACACTATCCGACCATGCCCCACTAGCTGGGGCTTGGACACATACATACAGAAGAGCCCTCATACCGACATGGCAAATGAGGGCTGAGGCATTGATGGATGGGGAATTCCAGGAGCACATGCAGAGCACGATAGATGACTATTTTTACCATAATGCAGGGAGTGTGGAGAGCACTGAAACGGTTTGGGAAGCCCTTAAGGTGGTAGTCAGAGGGGCGGCAATAAGAAAAACCAGAGGCCTCAGGGGTGAAGTTTTAGCCAAACTGGACAAAGTAGAAAGGGAGGTGGCACGGGCGGAAGCACGAGCACGCAAGATGGGTGAAGAATCGGGGGACCTCACAACCTTGAGGCAGAAGTGCATGGTGATTTGGGAGAGACTGGAAAAGCTGGATTACGGGAAATATATACAGCGGCTACTGGCAAAGGGAGATGAGCCCAGCAGGCTACTAGCCTGGCTGACCAGACAAGAGAGTAAGCGGGAACCGATAAATGCAATTAAAGATGAGCAAGGGAAGGAGATCAGGACCCAGGAAGCAATCAACACGGTTTTCTCAAGATTCTATGAGAAACTGTACTCCCGGGTCCAGGAGGGAGACATAGCGGAGGCTCTGGTGGAAATCACCCTTGCCCAACTGACAGACGAGCAAAGTCAAATGCTAGACGCACCCCTCACTGTGGAAGAATTGTCGGCGGTCATAACTGGGCTTCCGACAGGCAAGTCCCTGGGGCCTGGTGGGCTACCTGAGGAATTCTACAAGAAATACAAGGACAGCTTAGCCCCGAGACTGTTGGAGATGCTAGAGGAGGAGTACGAGAGGGGACGGCTCCCTAGAAGTATGTCGGAGTCAATAATCGTACCTATACTAAAACCAGGGAAACCGCCCCTAAAGTGTGGCTCTTACAGACCAATCTCCCTGATAAATCAAGATTCCAAAATCCTGACAGCGGCTCTGGCTAACCTACTCGAATAGTGGGAACCAATTGTTCATCGCCTCAAGCCCCATCCTGACTTGCTACAGCCCCTACATGGAGACCCGTTTTTGTTCATCTGCACGATCATGCGCTTTTACGCACAACTGTACTGTTGAGCACAAGGCTCCCCACTTCTTAGGGTTGGACTAGAAAGTTCGGGAACAAACTCTGAAGAATTGCTTAATGCCATTTGTGTACTTAGTTGACCCTCTCTTCACAGGTTGTGGTTCTATCCTGTAACTAAATTGCATTAGGAAATGTGTTGTATATATATATAATGATTTGTGTGATAACTGTTTTCTCATTTACTAAAGTTACTTGTGCCTATTTGGTCCGGCCGACAATAAATGTATAGATATTTTTCATATACACTTGTCTAAGAGTAATTTTTGATTTGCTGCTGTGTGTGTTCATTGTGGGCTTCCGATCACTCTCACCCCTCCTGAGACTTAGTCTTGACTGCCTGCCAAGCTACCTAGATTGGGCTGGCATGTCCAGAAGGTACCCCAGGTTCCCTAAACCGAGGGTGGCCTCCTAAATTTCTGCCCACCATGTCAGAGTTTAGAAATCCATCCCAACTAATTGGTGTACAGCGGTGGGATAAGATCGGAGGTACCCAGTGTTACACACTGATAAGGTACCCGAGTTACACTTACACAAGAGACACAGTGTTCTTAGGTATGCCACCTGTCTTTACCTATAGTATGGAAGCAATCAGAGGCATTGCTTTGAGTGCCTCTAAGTCTGAGACACTAAGGATGATTTGTACCGAAAGGGGCCTCTCAGCCACTGGTACGAAATCCAAAATAATTCAAAGGATCACAGATTGGTGGGAAATGCAAATTCTGGCTTTGCCTTCTAATGATAGAAGAAGGTGGTAATGGGGCTATCCCAAGTACCACTAATGTGTTTACTAGTGCTACCATAGAAAATGCCAGGATGATGTTGATGAAGATGTGTCCTCTGTTCCACTCACCGGCTCTGGGGCTGAAGTCATGCTGGAATTCAAGGAGCAAGAGCAGCTTTTTAAGCAGAAGGAGCTTGAATTTCGCAAGGCTAAGTTGGATTTGGAGAGGTCAGAGAAGCAGAAGGACAGGGGCCTCCAATTGGAGCTTGCTAGATTGCAGGGCACAAATGGGTCTAATAGAGGTCTGGTAATGGTGCTGGCCCCTCCTCTCATCCAAGATTTCCAAAAGATCTGCTTAGTGTGTATGATGACAAGAATGACATCATGGACTGGTTGACTGCATTCGAGTATGCATGTGAGGTGCAAGACGTAGTGGATGCTGATAAGATTGCATGGTTGCTCAGTCCACTACCCCATTATGGTTGCAGTGGTATTATGGATATGTCAAAGACTGACAGAAAAGACTTTGCAAAATTAAAGCAAACTTTGGTTTTAAAGTTTGGTAATACTACTGCCCAATTATTGAAACATTTCAGAGAATACAATATAAAAGAAGGTAATACTTGCGTTTCTTATGTTGCTGATTCTTTTAAAAACTTGGCTGGTTGGGTAGAAAGATACAAGGTCACCACCTTTGAGGGTATGATGTATTTAGTCATGCTTGAACATATTTTTGCTTCTTGTTCCCCTGAGCATAAGCAGCATTTGGCTGACTCTAAGAAGATAGGTCCTAAAACGTTAGCCATTGCAGCAGACTTTTGGGTGTCGAGTGTCCTACCTGAGAACAGTCAGAGTAGTGGGAGTAACCCTCCCAAGTACAGCTCGGGTTACATTAAGCCTCCCTATGTACAAAGACCCAGTGGATCTTGTGTAGCTTTTGGAGCAAGTGACCATGTGAAGGGGGACCCCAGATGTAAGCTTAACACCCTGGGGTTCTACTCTGTGAGTCTGGCCTTCCCCTCCTATGAGGAGGAAGAAATTATCACAGGGGCATGCTTCTCCTCAGATTCCTTCCCGTGTGGGATAGAATATGAGCTAGTCTTAGTTTCCATGGGGTACTGGGAGCCAAGAGTTGCAGAAGCCTATGCTAAATACCTGACAACACCAAGCACTACTTTAAAGACAGTGTGCTGATCAATGGAGTTGACCCTCCTGCCCTTAGGGATAGTGGAGCCAGCAGAACTGTGGTGGATGCCACTCTGGTCATCCAGGAGGAGCTTGCCAGAGCTCCCCTGATGCCCACCAAGTTAGCTGATTGCCCCCTCTCATGTTCCCAGTAATGCGTGTCAATCTGACTATTAATGGTACAGTAGTAAAGATTCCTGTGAGTGTAGAGAGGCAAGTCCCTGGAAAGGTTCTGCTGGGAAATGACCACAGAGACGTCGGTCTTGTGGGGGATACAGCAGAAAGACCATGTACAAGCTCACAGGCAAGAGCTGCCCTGGCCAAGTCCAAGGCTGAGCCAAAGCTAAAAGAGAAACCCAAGGCTAAGGGAGTCAGAATATCAAAAAGAGGGAAAGAGAATATTCCCCCAACCTCACCTACCACTGAGATGGTGGTAGTTGGCCAAGCACCTGAACCTGATGAGGAAGATGTGCTGCCTGAAATACTCAACCCCCATGACCATCCTGAACGCCAAAGTTCATTGGTTGAAGGTGGTCCTGATAGGGAAAAGTTCAGTAAGGGCCAACATGAGTGCTCATCTTTGCAAGGCCTAAAGAGACAGGCCTGCTCCCAGCTTGAGGGTGAACCTCCTGGGAAACAAAGGATTCATTGGGAAGGCGGGCTCATATACAGTGAGCCCACAGACTCTACTGAAGAAGACCATAGGAGGTTGGTGGTCCCCCTTCAAGTCAGACCCTTCCTCCTGCAACTGGTGCATGAAGTCCCCCTTGATTGTCACCTTGGGATCAAGAGAACCAAGCAAAGGATATCCATGCACTTCTACTGGCCCAAGATGGGGGTGCAAGTAGAAAGTCATTGCATGAGTTGTACCACCTGCCAGATTGCTGTAAAGAGTGGCTCAACAATCCAGGCTCCATTGATGCAACTCCCTGTTGTGGGAGTGCCATTTGAGACAGTCAGGTTTGACATTGTTGGTCACCTTGACCCGCAAACATCCTCTGGCAATAGGTTTATCTTGGTGCTGGCCGACCATACCACCAGATATCCTGAAGCCATCTAATTGAAGATAGTGACTGCCAAGTCAGTTGCTAAAGCTTTACTTGGCATATTTACTAGGGATGGCTTCCCTAAAGAGGTTCTGTGTGACAGACGCAGCAACTTTATGTCCAAGTATATGCAAGCCATGAGGAAAGAGTGTGGGGTCACTTATACGTTTTCATCAGCTTATCATCCACAAACAAATGGCTTAGTTGAGTGGTTTAAGAGAACTCTCAAAAGCATGATTGGGGCTCCAAAAGACCCTCAAAGGAGAAATTGGGATCTCCTGTTGCCATGCTTCCTCTTTGCCTACAGAGAGGTGCCTGAAGAGAGGGTTGGCTTTAGCCTCTTCAAACTTCTTTTTGGTCACCCTATGAGGGGGCCACTGGAATAGTCAAGGAAGGATGGGAGCTCCCCACTCCTGCTGTCACTACCAATGTGGTGGACTATGTGTTGGGTCTAAAGAAGAGGATGGTCCTCTTGATGGCTCAGGCCAGTGACAAGTGAAAGGCTGGCCAGGCATTGGTATGACCAGAAAGCTTCACTTATTCAATTCACCCCAGGTCAAGAAGTCCTGATCATTAATCCTATAAGGCTTCGAGCCCTACAGGAAAAATGATCAGGTCTTTACACAGTTGTGGAGCAGCTGGGTGAGGTGAACTATTTGGTGGCCCTTAGAAGGCCTGGACAGGCCCCAAAAGTGTTTCACATAAATAGGCTGAAGGCTTTCATCCTCAGGATTGCAGTAGCTGCACTGCTACTGGCATCAGATATGAAGAGGAGGAATTCAAACCTCTACCTGACCTGTTACACAATGGTCATTCAGATGGCTCCATTGAGGTTGTCCATGTGGCCCCTCACTGGACTTTTAAAAAAAACTTTATTTAACACGTTGGCAATTACTTACAAGCGGTTCATTGATCTCATAGCACATACATAGTATAGTTCTGCAACACTTATCCTGTTACATATATCGCATACATTTATATTATTATTTCCCTTGGTGCAGTATGACTTTTCCATTTCCATTCCGGAGCATTTTACTATGTTTCTAAGTTCTGGTTGTTTGCTCCATGTATGCACGGTAAAGGGCCCATATATCTTTAGGTCTTGACGTTATTATGACAGTCTGTACATATCCTTCCTAGTTTTCGTTCACTTGTGCCATTTCTTTGAGCCATTGTTGTATAGTCGGCGCCTCTTTCGCTTTCCATTTGAGCAGTATGCTCTTTTTGGCTATAATACATCCTATGTTGAAAAGTCTGTGGGTTGTAGTTTTCATCTTGCCTATATCGCACAGGAGGTACTTTAAAGGTTGGAGTGTCGGAGGTACTCTCGTCATATCATGTAACGTCTCTGCGATTTGCCTCCAAAAGTCAACTATTGGGGGCAGTTCCAGAACATGTGGATTGTGTCGGCTTCTGCACCACTGCATTTCGGGTATACCTTGCATTCTGTGGGTTGAATCTAGTGATGTGTTTGGCGGTGAAGTGGAGACTCTTCAATACCTTGAACTGTATCAGCCGCAGTCGTGCATTTAGCGACACCTCCTTGGTTAGGCCACACAGTCTCTGCCATTTGACTACACCTATCTCGTTCCCTGTATCACTTTCCCATTGTTCCTTCAATGTGTTTGTTTGGGGAGCTCCATTCTGAATGAATCTTCATATATAGTCTAAACAGCAGTCTTTTCCTGTAGTCGCATTGTACCACCACTTCGATAATGTCATTATGGGGCTGGCTCTAAGGGGAACGATGGCCATTTATGTTTAATAGATGCTCTTATGTGGTAGTATTAAAGCAGCTTTACAGGGTTATTTCCCAATGTTTCTTTGAATTCTTCTAATGAGACATATCTGCCTCCGATGAATAGGTCCCCTAGTTTCATAATTTTGTCCGGGTTCCATGCTCTCTGGACATCTATATGGGGGGAAGGTCTGGGGTATTCCACAAAGGGATGGTTTTACTATATGGGTTTGTGGTGCCCAGTCTTGCCTTATACGCCTCCAGGCGTCCAGAGTGGTCAAATGGAAAAGGGTCCACCATGTAGCTACAGATCAGGGTGGTTCTGAAGTCGTTCGGGGCTGCAGAACGTTTTTCGAGGTCTATATGTGTGTATTTATTATCCAGGCTATACCAGAATCCAGCATAGTGTGCCTGGGCCGCCAGGTAGTACAGCTCGAAATCGGGAGCCGCCAGCCCTCCCCGTCATACGGTTTAGTGAGAGATTCCCACTTCATTCAGGCTGTATTCTCATCCCACACAAACCCCACCGCCAGCTTCCGCACTGTGTTAAAGAATTGCTCCCCAGAACAGATTGGGATGGTATTAAAAAGGTATACCTGTTTGGGAACCACTATCATTTTCAGAACAGCAATCCTTCCGTATAATGATATTGGGAATTTAGCCCATAGATTTAATTTGTTTTCAAGTCTGCTAAGGTATTCTGCATGGTTATGTTCGTATAGTAGTTTGCGCGTGTGTGTCACCGTTTCCTCCACCCATTTCATCCCATAGAGTTGTGGTGGTCTGGTGGTGTTGTCGTTTAAGGGGAACAGTTCTGATTTTGTTGGGTTAATTTTGTATACCGAATGTAGTGTTACTTCAGTTAGGATCGCCTCAATGTTTTCTGTAGGGTGTCTGAGATATATAAGGGTATTGTCTGGTACAACGATATAATTTGTGGGGGGGGGGCGAAATGTGAATGCCTCTGTGGTGATAAAACTCTCAGATCCTGCTCGCAAATGGTTCTATGGTCAGTGCGAAAAAGGAGAATGGACATCCCTGTCTGGTCCCCCTGGCCAGCTTGATTGTGTCGGAATAGTTTGTTGGGTTGTATTTTGGCTTTGGGGTCGCTATAGAGGAGCTTTACAAATGTATTAAATCCCTTCCCTAGTCCCAGATGTTCTAGTACCCCGAAAAGGAAATTCCAAAAAGCTTTTTCAGCATCTAACACTATCGCGACTGCCGGAACTGTTGGGTCTATCTGAGCTGGGGCACCAAATAGTCTTTGCAAGTTTAGAGCGGTTGTACTGCCAGGTATAAATCCTGACTAGTCAGGGTGTACCAGCACAGGTATATACAGTAGTAATCTGTTAGCCAGTACTTTGGAAAATATTTTTGCGTCCAAATTAATTAGGGAGAGTGTGCAGTATGAAGACCTTTCGTTTGGGGGCTGCCCTGGTTTTGCTAGGACAGTGATAACCACTTTGGTGAGGGAAGGTGGAAGCGCACCAGAGGCATATGCCGCCTCCCACACTCTGAGCAGGTTGGGGGCTAGTATGTCCTTGTATACTTTCTATAGTCCAATACCTACACATCCGGGGCAAAGGGCCTTACTTGATGCTAGGGAAGTTATAGCCTCCTCTATTTCCTCCGCTGTTACTGGGCTACTCTAGTAGTTTATCTGTAGCCTCGCTGTCTGGCGTGGGTAGTTTGGTGCCCTCCAGGTACAGATCCACCTCCTCCTTCGTAAAAGTGTCTTTGTCATAAAGGTTTTGGTAGTACTCTCTGAACATATTGTTTATTTCGTCTGGCTTGGTGGTGGTGTTTCCATCAGGTTTTGTAATCCCGTTAATGTGGATAGCTCCCCGTTCTCCTTTAATTATTCACGCCAGTAAGCAGCGGGGCCGCTCCCCCTCGCTGTCTCGTCTGGCCTGTACCTTCCTAGACATATATCGAGTTTCTCGTTCAGCCAGTTTTGCAGAACTTTAGCCGGTTGTCCTTTATGGGCCCCAGCAATGCTCTGTCCTGCGTTTCACCATACTAATTTTCTAGATTTCTCAGGTCTACTTCTGTCTCCCTCAGTTCTCTTCTTATGTTTTTAACAACTCTGGATGTTGTTGCGATCATTACTCCCCAAAACCACACCTTAAATGATTTCCATACTGTGGAAAAACCTGTTACTGAACTTTAATTTTCCCTAAAAAAATGTCTCTGATAGTGAAGAGTCCATCAATACCGATGGACCCATTCTCCACAGTGTTTTGGGCTTAGGTGCAGGTGTCTGTCTGTCTTACTTTTAGTACCAATGGCGTGTGGTATGACCATGTGCGTAGCAGTATTTTGGTCTTGCATGTGTTTTATACCCATTATTCTGAAATAAGCCAGAGATCGATTCTGGAGTGGGCATCGTGCACTGTGGAGTAGTATGTGTATTCCTCCGTTGTCGGGTGCTCTATTCTCCATATGTCTAGGAGACCGTATTGAGTCATGATCTGTTTCATAGTAAGGGCGGCTTTGGTCAGGTTTCTTTGTCTGATGCTTGATCTGTTTCTGGAGAGGTCAAGTATTAAAGTCCCCGCTGCACAATGTTGGGGTATCAGGGGTCTGACCTACCAGCATTGCCACGAATGCGGGGTCATCTGTATTGGGGCCATATGTGTTGACTAAGGTTATCGGCATATTGTTGATGGTGCCCGACACTATGACGTACCTACCCTCGGGATCGATGTGGATTGGCCCGGCTTAATTTTTTATGTATGAGAGTGATTACCCCTTTCGCCTGCTATGAATAGTCTGCTTAGAATCTATTCTTCCTCCATTTCTGTGCCATCTGCCTATGTGTTGCTTCTAGTGCATGAGTCTCTTGTAACATCACTATATCTGGTGCGTGGCGTTCCAAATATGCACAAATCGTTCTCCCTTTTATCGGGTTGTTTAGCTCTCTTACATTCCACAAGATTAGTTTCAGGTGGTCAGCCATATGTAATCATTACTGCATTTGTCTTTGTAGGATTTATTGCTGGTGTACTACCTTCCCTGTATCATTCCACCTGTCTCGCAAGCCAATTGCCACTTCTTTTCCCAACTTTTCCACCCAATCCTGCCGGGTCGCCAGTGCCCGGACTTGCTTGAATATTGAACAACTGTATAACCACTACCCACCCCCCCATCCTCTCCCCATCCTCACCATCTGCCTCAACTTGATGATGTATCAATGCTAAACATTTGGTTATCCCCAGGGGTGCTCTGTTGATAGCCGCAGTGCTTTAGGTTAATGGTAGATGGGCATAGTTTGCCATCCAGTGCTAATGGACGGTGTGTAATGGAAGGTTAGCTTGCCAAGCTACTTATGGCTGACCAATAAGAGGGATGTGTTGGGATGGAAAACACAGGGATCATGTGCAGGAGGGACCCCAGCCGGCCCATAGGACTGCGGGTTTCCCAAACAGCACTTTAAGATGGAATAGCAGCACCCGTGAGATGGATGGGGATGCAGATTAATACTCAAGCATCAAATCAAAAATGATAACTGAATGGTTTGGCAAAGGGAGTCCGTTTAATGACAAGTACAAAACACGGGGAGTTTCATGAATATCCACGGTTGCGTGATCTTCCTTCTCGCTTCACAACTCCAACGAACTTCATAAAAATCACATCTTTTATGCTAAAAACTCGGCATCACAGACATGCAACGCTTAAAATGTTGCATGCACTTCTATTGGTTATGGGAAGGTAACTTTTCTATAGGTGCTATATCTGTATGTGATAGTGGAGTAAAAGGATTGGATAACTAATGTCAGGTGGGGCATCTAAGCCCTTCCTTCAGAATGGCTATTGTGGACGTCACTAAAAGTACAACGTCCCATTGGTTCTACAAACTATAGGATCCTAGTTTACTTAGTCCATTGTGATTGGGTTGGCACCACGTCCCCTTGTACATTTCCACTGGCTTAGCAGCGTGCAGAACGGTCGGCCAGGTGCAGGGTGCCCGCCCGCTCTTCCAGGCTCCCACCAACCAGTACCGCCATCCATCACGCCCCAATGGCCATGTGTCAATTAATTTCTTGTTGGTAGGCCTCGATGCTCCCTCTCTGCCTGGGAGAATTCAGATATCTGTGCATTGCCCAAGGCCGCGTGTAGGTGTGAAGGCCCCAACTCTTCTTGCTTGGCAGGTCACGTGTTTCAGGCACCGTGAAATCGTCTCCGTCTCCATGCAATTCGTGTGTTTGATTTTAGCTTTCTGCCCACCAAATGCCTTCTGCTGCTTATCTTGACTCCTTTGAACAGGATAGTCTACTCCTGGTGTCATAAATTGTATCTCCTATTCGTCTGTGTCAGCTGAGATGACCTTGGCTTCTTTGTATGGAATTCATGCATCCGAGTTTCGTTTCTGTCTTAGCTTTCAATTCCCATGTAGAGGGGCTCCTCTCCTGTGGCCTCTAGTAACTTGCGGTTGGTTCTGCTCTTGTGCACAGTGGAAATATACGTTATATAAAGTGCTCCTTTTGAGGTAGATATGTATAGGTGGCGCTTGCCGCAATCTATCTCTCTATTAAGCATAGCAAGCTGCACGATTTCGTCAGCTTTCTTGAGGTTTCAAGCATATGTACACATGTAAACTGGTTGTATATCTTCATCGCTCTTATGGCATAAGCTTCTTACTTGACATCACTCATTTCGCTTTAACTCAGTGTGTCGCTTATCCATGGTGTTTTGTCTCTTTTCGTCATTCACGGGTCGCCGTTTTCTTTATCTGTTGCTCAGTCCGGGTTCTTGTGACGTCACCATTCGTCTTACTTTAGGACTTTCTTGGCTTCTTCAGGCCTTGTTTTTTGGCAGTCAGTTTGTCTCAATTGACGATACGGTTTTCTCAACGGGTACCTTACCGTCCAAGGTTTCTTAAGTGCAGGTACTTCAATAGGCGCTGTCAGTCTGACAGGTACCGGGCAGAGCCCCACTCTAGCTCTCTGTTGGTTTATTTGCGCATCATACGTCACGTGTTTCGGCGTGAACGTTCCTGGCACTTCAAAATGGGCGCTTTGAGTGTGGGTCGTGCTTGGGACCTCCTCTACAATCATCTGCAAAGAACAGGCTCTATCCTTAATTGACTGCCTTGTAATATTAGTGGGATCAGAGATTTTACCAGCTACAGTTTTGGGCCCATATTTGACAATCATACTATGTTACTTTTGCTTTCTCGCTTTGCCAATAAGAAATAATTCTCCCATTCCTGTCATACTCACATGAACAACCTTATCTCATAGCTCACTAACATTCACTTTGAGATTAGATCTAACCCCCACAGCATTGCCTTCTCAGAGCTCTACACCACAAACTTTATTGCAGTGTTTCTGCAGTGGGCCTCACTCACAACCATAGGCATTCCACTAGATAATATAGCCAGTAGAGGGTTTACCATTTCTCCCGCCACCACAGTGACCAGCATATGGACAGACCCCTGCCCTTCCCCTGTGTTTGAGATCACCACTGCAACCCACCTTCGCCACTCACCCGACTTTTCGACCTTGCATCCTTTTGGCTCTATTAAAGCCATATCTGACTCCTCCCTCACCCCTGCTGTACCCATCTTGGCAAATAAAAGTGCTCTATGTGATAAGAATCCTATGTGACGAGAGTGCAGTGCTAACAAAGACATAATGCTTTTCAACATGTTCATCCTCTGCTGCCCTCTTTAGATCCTCTCTAGAACACTCAACCCCCTAAACTTTGAAATGAGATTGAAGAGCTTTTTCTCCACCAAAATCAGCAAAGTAAGGTATAACTTTGCAATTGATACACAGGAGGAGTATCTGTGTTTGTCGCCCTCTTGGACACCACACCATCCACTTATTTCAATTTCACACCAGTCTGCATTACTGAAGTTCGAACCAAACTTAAAGAAATCAAGCCATCTGATTCCATAGCAGACGCCATTCCTGCCTTAGACATTCGGAAGTTCCTCAGGTTTTGCTCTCCCTTATCCAGGAGTGGACTGGGAACCAAAAGAGGCCCTGGATATAATATTCAAAGTGGCCCCATATTGCAAATTTCCAGCATGCCCAACCTTTGTGGAAATAAAATGGGTTACCACACAAATGAGGTGCAGGGTGCAGAGGCCTACCGGGAACTCTCCAGAGTTACCTCTAGGCCAGTTCACCCCTTGCCCTTATCACTCAGTTAAAATCTTTTTTGGAAAATACACTTACCCCTCGTCTCAAACACGCTCTGTATCGTCCTCTTACGAAAAAAACAAATATTGACCATTGCTATTCCTGTCATCTATCGGCCCATAGCCATGCTTGCGGATTCGAGATTATTACTAACCAACAACATTATGAATACCCATTAGTCTGGGTTCCACTCAAGACATGGGGCTAGTGGAACCAAGCCAGCCCTCTTGTCAGTTTGGGACCCTGCCTTAGAAGCCACCGACAGCAGCCAGTGCTCACTGATCAGTCTACTGAACCTTTGGAGATCATTCAACACTGTGGATCACTGTGTGCTGATAGCAGATTTAGTTTTTCCGCCTACCTCTCTTCTGCTGTGCGATCTTGGCTCCCCTCCTTTCTGGTGGGAGATTCCAGCAGATCGTTCTTGGCCCTTTGTTGATCCTCCATAGCAAACACCTGCTGCAGGGTCTTGTACAGTTGGCTCCTCTTTTAGAACATGCAACCAACATTTCAAGACTGGATATCATTTGTATGCCAATGACAACAAGCACATTGTTAAGGACCATCCCTCCCAACTCAGTGCCTGCTTATCATACATTCAGTCTTGGATAAAAAACAACTAGCTGCAGCTGAACGAGTTCAGAGTCAAAAACGTAGGCCTTGTCTCTTTACCATTACTGGAGAACCAATCCCTAAGTTTTAGCTACCCATTTGCCTCTCCAGCTTCCCTATCACCACTGCTCTAATTCAGAACCGTGAAGTCTGGATGCACACCAAGATGTCCCTTCGCCCCCATATCAACAAAAATCAAAGTACCTGCCTTGTCCAGCTCAAACTCCTCAGACATATTATTCCTTATCCTCCCAGAAATGACTGTGCTGTAGTGGTGGGATAAATGGTCAATTCCTGCCTCGAAAATTGCAATTCCTTGTATGAGGATCTATTGTGGTGAATCCTGTGGAGCCATCACTAATCCCCCGCCTAATGTCTCCTCCCATGTGGCCAGGGGGAGTCAGCCGCTACCTGATCCTGACGCTGGGGGTGGTGTTCAGAGGGAGAATCATATGGGAAGAAATGGCTGTCAGGGAGATGTGGTGAGTCCATCAGGAGAGACACGGTATTCCTCTCTCTCATGTGTAGAAGACTCTATAATTCCATTCCAGTGTTCCTAATGGTGTGTTGTCGTTACACAGACCCCTCCAGTTGTAAAACCTTGAAACCCCTTCTTGTCAATCACCCTATGAAGGATGCCATTCACACCTCATAAGTATATGAAACACACTCAACATCGCCTGTTTTTGATGATTTTTATTGCTACAAAGATTCAAAGCAAAACGGCCTTGAAAAGTCTAAAACGCCTAAGAACTTCAAGTCTCATAAAGCCTCAAGTACTGAGACGAGGAAGATGAAGAAGGTGTTAATGAGGAATCAAAGAAACATCAAGCTGAATGTGCAGTCTAATTACCATAATGGAAATCAGCTGCGCTGGACATTTAAACCCGATGGAAATCTTCCACTTGGGAGAGAAGAAGGGAGCTGCAGAGCAAGAAGAGCGGGATGCAGCACAGACTGCTGAAGCAGATGCGAGGAGGTAAACCGTGCCGGGAGAAGCAGACGCTTAGAAGCACCTGCTTGGAAACACACTTGCCCAGAGAGACGCGAGACCCGGAAAGGTGCCGCTGCTGCTTTGGAGGGACAGCTGGAAGGACAGCAGCCACAGCGAGGCAGTTGGAAATGCAGTCCAGCGAAAACCCTTCAATTTCACCGACACATGAAAGCGCATCCGGCGCTGGAACCAAGTGAGGGTCAGCAAAGCTGAGCAAGCCTTCCGGGAGCTGTAGCTTTGCTGCAGCAGCGTGTCACAGTCCAGAGATGCCAGCAAACACTGGTGAATCTTCCATTGAGGGTTGGGGATGCCAGGGCATGGGGACAGGCATTTGCACAAATAAATAAAGCTTTTGAATACCGAACAAGTAAAGGGAAAAGAAAGAACATATGCAGATCTTCATGTGAGAGAGATAAATATGGGGAAAGCTGGCGTATATGTTATCCTCAGCAAATATACCTTAAGGAAGAAGTGGAAAGGCATAATGTGTACAACTCTCCTTATATAAGAAGTCAATTTGGGGAAAATTGGAACAAGCATTTCCACAAACAAAGAACAAGTTACTTTCTTACCTGGTAACGTTCTTTCGATGGGATGTTCCTCTGACGTATTCCACATCTTTGACAGGTAATTACCACAGCTGTGCTGCTTCGGAAACTTTTTCGGCATAGGCGTCCTGCGTCGATGACATCGATACGCTCCCTCGAGGACCTCCTCCGACGGTCGACGTCACCGGATGTTACAAGTAGGACGCACAACACCCGTAGCCTCAGTTGTAGTTTTTTCCCACAGAACATGTGGCACCAATCTTCTGCCAGAATGACTACAGAAAGCCTTGCGGAAACAGAAGATGCAATCGAATGAGAATTCTCTAGAGGGACAGGTAGGGAGAGTACGATGTGCAATACGTTGGAGGAACATCCCATCGAAAGAACATTACCAGGTAAGAAAGTAACTTGTTCTTCGAGGGGATTGTGTCCTCCGACGTATTCCACATCTTTGACAGACTCCCAAAGCAGTACCAACGTAAGGAGGTGGGAAAAGAATTTAGAAATATTTAGAATGCCCAATCAAATTGCAGAATAGAGGACTGCCTTGCCAAAGGCCAAATCTTGCCCATGAATAAAGTCCAAGGCATAATGTTTTACAAAAGTATGGACAGAGGCCCATGTGCCCGCTTTGCAAATATTGCGAATCGGAACACCCCTCTGTAGTGCAGTGGAGGCAGCCATACCCCTAGTAGAATGGGCCCGTAAACCTACAGGAGGGTCCTTTCCCGCCAAACGATAACATTCAAAGATTGTCAAAATGATCCATCTAGACATGGTCTGCTTAGAAACAGCCTGACAAAAAAACGCCTTCCAGCGTAACCAATAAAGAGCTGATCGTCCACTCTGTCCCGGGATCTGTGAGAGATAGAAACTTAAAGCTCTCCCTGGACCCAACCTATGGAGCCTCTCCTCTTCCTTACCAGGATGTGGCAGAGGATAGAATCCTGGAAGAATTACCTTCTGGCTCAGACGGAATTCCGACACAACCTTCGGAAGAAAGGAAGGTCGTACCCTCAGGACAACCCTGTCCTTATGGAACACAGTGAAGGGTGGTTTGGCGGAAAGTACCTGCAACTCACTCACTCTGCGTGCGGAAGTAACCGCAATTAAAAATACAGTCTTAAAGGACAACAGTCTCAACGGACAAGAATGTAAGGGCTCAAACAGAGCTCCCATTAGACACTTTAGAATCAAATTCAAATCCCATCCCGGAACCTGGAAAGGTGACAGTGGAAACACATGAGTTAGCCCTTTTAGAAACAGAGATATTAAAGGGGTTTTAAAATAAGAACATTCCTCAGACGAGCGCATAAATATAGACAGCGCCGCCAGGTAACCCTTAATGGTACCCACTTGCAGGCCCTTGTGGGCTAAAGAAAGCAAAAAAGACAAAACCAAAGGAATGGAACATTGGAAAGGATCCACATTCTGTACCCTGCACCAGTCGCAGAACTTCTTCCAACGGCAACGGTACATGGATTTCGTTGCGGACCTTGTGGCCGAAAGCAACACCTCCATCACGTCTTCAGGGAGGTCCCAATCCTTATATCTCAGCCTTTCAGATACCAAGCATGAAGGCTGAGAGACTTGACCTCTGGATGGAGAAATCGACCCCCCCTCCCGTGAGAGCAGATCGTCTCGGTAGGGAAGACGACGTGGAGGGCAGATGGACATGTCTAGAAGCTCCCACGCTCTCCTGGCCCATGCCGGAGCAATAAGTATCATCCGGGAACCGAACCTCTGCAACACCGGCGGAATGACGGGGACTGGAGGGAATGCGTACAGCAGTGGGAAGGACTACTCCACTACGAACGCGTCCTCTAAGCCTCCTCTTGGAGGAAATTCTTGGAGCAGAACCTTTTGCACTTCCGGTGGACACTGGTGGCGAAGAGATCCACTTGTGGGGTTACCCAAAGGGTGAAGATCTCCAAAAGAACTTCTTGAGTCAGCTCCCACTCGTGAGAGACCGTGCTCTGCCTGCTCAGAGCGTCCGCTGCCGTGTTTTTGTCTCCGGCCAGATGAACTGCCGAGATCAAAATTTCCTGCTGGGTGGCCCAGAACCAGAGCTGCAAACGCCTCCCTTCCCAGTGGGAGTGACCCTGCCCCCCCTTTTTGTTGAGGTAGTGCATAGCCACTGTATTGTCCGTCATAATTAGGACATTCTTCCCCCGTACAGACGGCAGAAAAGCCTTCAGGGATAGCCTGACATCTTGCAGCTCTAACAGATTGATGTGGAGTCTGGACTCCGACGGAGACCACCGACCGCTGACTCTCAGCTCGTTGGCATGAGCTCCCCAACCCGTGAGGGATGAGTCCGTCACGATCATCACCTCCGGCCACGGTTGTCAAAACGGAACTCCCTTGAACAGATTTCCTTCGACAGCCCACCACAGAAGATCCTGGGCGACCAAGGGCGGAATCTGAACGGGGTCCGACATCCTGCCGGAGAACTGCGACCACTGCAACTTGAGTGCCCACTGCAGAGATCTCATCCGCAGCCTGGCCTCTGGCACCAGTAAAATGCAGGATGCCATGAGGACGAGCAACCTCAAGAACTCGAACGCCGGGAGACTCTGGGCACGTTGAAATGTGTCCACCATCTGCAGAATGTGATGAGCCCTCACCTGGGGAGGCAAACACTGCCCCAGGGATGTATCGAGCACTGCTTCGATGTACTTGAGAAGCTGGGAAGGTGTCAAATGGGACTTCTTTAAATTGAGAGAGAAGCCCAGCCTGTGAAGGGAGTGGCAGGTGACGGACATATGATCCAGGGCTTGCTTGGGAGAGCAACCTGATCAACCAAACGTCCAGGTAGGGGTATACGTGAATCCCCCTTTCATGAGATACGCTGCCACCACCACAATCAGCTTGGTGAAGACCCTCGGGCAGAGGTCAATCCGAACGGCAGGACCCGAGACTGAAAATGCGAGTCGCCAACCGCGAACCTCAGGTACTTCCTGTGCTTGGGATGAATCGGCACATGAATGTAAGCATCCTTGAGATTGAGAGGCACCAACCAATCCTGCATTTGAAGGGCCTGGAGGACTTGAGAAAGAGTAACCATCTTGAAATTGTCCTTCCTGAGGAGCTTGTTCAAACCACGCAAGTCCATGATGGGTCTCAATCCTCCATCTTCTTCGGGATCAAAAAATATGGGGAATACCATCCCTTGTTCCTCTCTGCTACAGGCACCAGTTCTAAGGCGCCTTTCTCCAGCAGGGATTTGATTTCCTGCGCAAGGAGCGGATCCGTACTCTTCAAAGAGAGCTTCCCCGGTGGATTGTCGTGAGGCCTCTGCCGGAAAGGAAGACAGTAGCCGTGGGCTATGATCTCGAGAACCCACACATCTGAAGTAATGGCACACCATTCTACAAGATGCTACGCCAGCCTTCCCCCAACCGGCGAACCATGGGACATTGCCTCATGACTGAGTGGAAGCGGCTGCAGCAGTGCCCGAGGGCAAAGAGGCAACTGCCTGAGCAGCTTTGGCACCTCAAGTACCTTGTTTTCCACCTCTGGTACTCCTACGTTGGCCCCTTTGACTGGCAGCCCCCCTCGATCTACTAAAGGAAGAGTAGTATCGAAAGGAGCTTCACTTTCATTGCTGTCCACTAGGCCGAAAAGGCAGAGGTTGACGCACTGCAGCGCTCAAGGACTTCGCGCTGCAGCTTTGGAGGTTTGCAACCTCTCAAGGCTCTCGTAAGCCTTGCGGCCAAAAAGATGGACACCATCAAAGGGCATGTTGAGAAGCTGGGACTGTACATCAGGAGCAAATCCCGACTTCCGCAACCACGCAAACCTGCGCATCACGGTGCTCACTGCCATGGACCGACTGACAGAGTCTGCCACATCCAGACCCGACTGAACGGTCTCACACATGGCATCCTTGCCATCCTGAACGAGGGCAAGAAAACCATCCCGTTCCTCCCCTTTCGGGAATATGTTCAGCCGCCAACGACACACAATTCCACAGAGTGTGCGTGAATCTTGCAAGAGCACAAACTGAGTTGGCTGCCTTTAAAGCCATACCCTCAGAAGAAAATACCTTCTTCGCCCAACCATCAAAGCGTTTGTCGTCCCTATCGGGAGGGATCGTAGAGGGTACGCCGCATGCTTTGCTGGGGCCGTAGCCACCTGCACCACCAAACGGCAAAAGACTTGTTCACTGCCGGGAGACTCTCTGGCACAGTCCAAGCTGCCGCCACCCTTCTTTGTAAGGCCATGTGAAATGGCAACACCGGGTCAGTGGGTGGACCTTGGTCAAAGATATCTGTCAGGTCATCCTGCAGAAAATCCACAGGTGGAGCAGACCACCCCAGATACTCCATCACCCTCGACATGAGGCGCCTGTACGAAGATTCAGCATGCGTACCAGGCTCAGGCCTGCCAAACTCAACCTCCAGGGAGGTATCAAGACCACTGGCGTCGTGCAAAGACTGACGCAGGTCTTCCAGCTGGCTATGTCCAGACAACAAGTTATCAGGAACCTCGGAAGGCACCTCATCCTCAGACCCTTCCTCAATCTCTGAAATGTACTCCAAGGGTTGGAAAAAAGACCACCCTGGGAGGAGGAACAGAGTATGGGTAGAGAATAGGCCGCAAAGACTTGCTGACGCCTTCCTAGGAGCATCTAACGAGGTCCTCGAGGGAGCGCATCAACGTCATTGACGCAGGACGCCTACACCAAAAAAGTTTCTGAAGCAGCACAGCTTATACTAAAAAGGAAAGAGAACATTGCAGGCAGTCTTGGTGAAACAAACCATCAGGCAGTGAATCCTTTTGGGAAAGGATTCCTGGAAGGAGAGTACACCAGGGCATATGCAAGACCCAGAAAGGCAGGGGAGCATACCAGCTGAAACCTATAGACCCTATGAAAGGAAAAGACTGCGTGGAAAATATACCTGGCAGGAGAGTACACCAGGAGATCTAAAACCCTACTGAAGAAGAAAAGACACGTTTTGCCATCCTGAACAAAGTATTTTAAGAAAGAGACATTTGATCTGCTCTTAAAGACACATTAAAAAAGAGACATTTCATCTACTCTAAAAAGGCTCATTGTTTGAGAGAGACATTCTTGCTAGCCTACCTGAAATAATCCTGGGGAAGGGAAACCAGACCCTAGATTCAGAGACTATTTGTTGGATTTTCACATTTGATTTGTATACAATTTTACTCAATCAAAAACAGAAACACTTACCACACACCTTTAATTGTTCATTTATAGTGTGAGGGTCAGATATATTTTGGACACAAGGACTATTAGTAGAATTTTGAGGACAGGACACAGACTGATCTTTAGCTTTAGTTTCCTAAGTAGGGACCTCTTTACGATATGGACAGAAAGGTCTTTATCCAACCCCTTTTATTTTAATAAAGATGTCTGATGTTGAAAACGTTACAACTTTGTTTCTGCTTCTCATTTCTGACCCCTCACATAACCCTTATCTTCCATTGCTAAGCATCAGGTGTCCCAGAATGCATCAATCAGGCTTGCTCCAAGACTTTAGAAATGGGGCAAAACCTCTGTAGGTCGAAATTCTCTCCACTGACTCGAAGTAAAAAACAGAATCCTATTTAATCTACTCTATCTTCTACACAAATGTCTTTGGGGTTCAGCGCTGGAATATCTTTTGGCCGCATCCCTCATTGTGTTTCAACCAGCTTTTTAAGATCCGCTAGTGGGGACTTACTGGTCATCCCAAGAACATGCTCTGTCACTCTTGGTGACTAATGCATTTGTGTCTGCAGCCCCAGACAATGGAACTCCCTTTTGGAGAACCTATATTACAGCCCACTCACCTTCATATTGGGGTCCTCCTTTAGGACTGTTTGCCAACTAGCTTTACTCTCTGGTTTGGGTTAAGTTGCCAGCCCTCTCTGCTGATAAGCAGCAAGAAACTATTTAGTTTACAGTGCGCACTTTATAAATGATCTCACTCAATCCCCCACTCACTCATTCATCACATACCACATCTCAAAAGTGAATATGTGTTCCACTGGAATCTAAAGTAGAGATTTGAAACTGTTCTAATATATCTCTGCCTGCTTAGCTCGCATACTGGTATGTGTGATGCTGGAAATGCATTGGAGGGACAGGGCCTCTCTGTCCTTGTCCTGTAGTCCTTTTTCATTTGTGGTCTGTATTGTTTTCTGCCTAGGAGTCCATGTGGGACTCCTGGCAGTGCAGCTCTTCCTCTTTTTGGTTTGGTGTACAGACCCATGGGATAACCTTATGGCACCCATGGGTGGGGGTACAACTCTGTGCCCCTAGTGTATGTTTTTGGGCACCTGTGTGTGGTCCACAGAGCAGAGTATGGGCTGGTGGTAGCTCCATGTCATATTGGAATCAGTTGATTCCTGATAGGAAACAACATGGCCCCTGTGGCCTTTTGCTTTCTATTGCCTGTTACCTTGTTTTCCCAAAGTCCTGGGAAGCCCCGACTCTGTCCCTTTCCCCTGACTGGCTGTTGGGTGGAAGTTCCATATATGGTGTTGTTGTGAAGTCCAGGCCAGACTGGCTGGAGCCTTCCCAGTGACTGTATGTTGTGGGTACACTCTGTGGGTGGGACCTGGGTGAAAGGAGTGTGTGACCAATATGCACTTCTTGTTGTGGATGTCTGGTTTCTGGTGTTTGACACAATGACTGAGACAGCCCTGCCCAAACTGGTGTGAATGCAGTGTGTAGTGTTGAATGGCTGGGTACTTGTCCCAATACACATTCCTTGTGAGTGTCTGAGAGGGAGGAGAATGGCCTGAATGCACTGTATGCCTGATTGGCTGACTGACTCCTGAATGCCCTTCTGAGTGATTGGTTGCCTGAGTGTGACCCAGCAAAATGAATGAGATATCAACTAGTATATCTGGGGGCCTCTCACTGCTAGAAATCGTTCAGAAGCTGAAGTTGAAACTGAAGGTTGACTGCGGTCTCCCGGAGACTGATCCAAGAGAGGACCTGGTTAGGTGCCCTCTTCCCATGCTCCGAGGGACCATTGAGCACCGCTAACCTTCGCCAAAGCTCCCTGGAAGTCAGACCCTTCGAAAGGATGCAGGCCAGAGATGGGGACCGCCAAGGAGAACGAAGTGAAGCACCCGGACATCAACGCCGTCAAAGTCAATTGCCGACGATCAGGGTTCAGAGTATCGCCGTAACTGCTGGAGGCCCGTCGAAGCCGTGTTGCCCAGAAGTGGGGACCGCTTGATGTTGTGCGATCGACGCCCGGAGCCGCACCTTCCTTTGCCCAAGACTTTTGATTCACGGATGCGCTTGTCCGCACCGCCACCCACCTTATCCCACCAGAGAAGGCCAGACCGTCGACATGCCAAGGAGCATCCGCCGGTGGGTTTCCCGCCACCCAGTGGCTGTAGAGACGCCGGATGACTCGACGCCTTGCTGGGCCACAGTTCTTCACAAACTCTTTGCGGTCCTGAACTATCGACATTCAGGTGCCCCGCACGCCTCATCCTTACAGGACATCTTCAACTCATCATCGATGAGCACTGTCAGGATTGAAGCTGCTGCCTCGACGCCACCGAACGTCCATCGAGGATTCTCGACACCGAGTTCATTTTCTTCGAGGCCCATCGACGATCCGTGGCTCCTGCTTTAAAGGGAGTCACTGAAGGTGGATCCCTCGACACCTCCTTGAGGAACTCTGCTATTCCAGGTACTTTGGGGTAGTAGAAACATTATAGAAGGAAATAAGGCTTATAGAACAATATATGGACTGGGCTTGTGATATATCTTTACTTTACAGGTTGCACAGGTGGAGGGGGGATCTCCACACAGAACTGTGTCTAGTGGTAGGGGCCAGTATTCTTCCAATTGTTCTAACCAACTGCTTTCCTCCTAGGTATATTGTTGGTTACGTTTATTAAGTGATTTGTGTGACATTTAACCAGAGTACAGTTGATGCACTTTAATGGAATCTAATAATAATTGTGGTACCACTTAGAACTGTATATATTTGCCATTGTAGGTTTTATGAGCACAAAGTCAGTTATTGTGATGGTGTGCATAACCTTGAACTTAATTATATACAGACTGTTTTAACTAATACAGTGTGTGGACATTCCTTTGTGGGGGATTGGGGACTACACTCTACTTAAGAACCAGCCTGCATCACCTCCTGAGAAGCTAGGCCTTGATTGCTTGTCCATTGCTACTGTAATAGAGAATCTTGGCTAGGGTCCTCTGTGCCTCTCCTCTACCATATAGAGAGCAGAAGTACAGACCCTCCCACCCCAGTCTTTGCGGTATGGCTGCTCAATTCTGCATGAGCTGGTTAGTAGCTTCCATTCTCTGTGAAAGGAGGGCTGAAATGTGTGTGTATGATTCTGTGCCTTTGCATAGCCTGTGAATCACCTCAAACATGTGAAAGGGCATGATATGTTGTTCATTTAGCATGGTGCATATTCACGTTGAATAACCAAGTGGGGAGAACATTTTTTTTGAAACTCAGTAGGTTAGTTCAGAGAGGACACCAAAAATGTATGTTCTGTTTGAGTGATTCTGGATGAATCAAAACCATAAGGGGGACATAAGAAGGCCACCCCACAATTCCGATCTGCGTTCCTGTGGATGTGGTTGGCAAGATCAACCCTATCATAGGCCGCTGGGAGTTGCATTAATATTATGGCTGATGAATGGTCCTAGTTTGAAGCTTTTAGTAACCCCTCCGTATTTTTCCAATAGCAGACTTTGTGTCTCTAGCAAGACTAAGCACTGATTAGTTGTCATGGGAGACCAGCCTTTCCTCATAGATAAGTAGCAACTTGTAGGATACCTCTAAATCCATGATGTTTCCCTACAAAGGGAGCCAGGGAAAATTCATTGCATTTTTTTTTGTTTAACCATGGGGAAGTAGGAGCTTTTTCACACTATATGCTGCAATACTGTGATGGGTTAATGAACTCACTAGGTCAGAGAAGGGGAAAATATTTGGTCCTTAATGAAATGTGGCATATTTGGTCAGGAGACTTCTTCACGTGTCAGGATAATGCAGTAGGGGATTGCACCATATTTGGGAAGAAGGTGGAAACAATCATGTCAACCAAGAGTGGCATAGGGGGTCTTAATGTCATTCTGGAGCATTAATAATTGCGGTAGCGCATGGAGAATGGCTGTGTGACATCTGCAGTTAGAAATAAATGATAGAAAGCTACAATAGCGGTTCAATGAAAATTAGAGCAACACAGCCTTTATGGGGCAGACTTACATGTGCATACATGGCTTTCCTCCCAGATGATAAGGGGGATAGTGTGCTAGGGAAGCAAGTGAAGGAAGGAATATGGGACAAATTAAGTATGTGTAGCCAATTTTAGCAATGATACTAATGATTTGGTCGTTCTCATATGGTGCAATCAGAGGTGATCAGAAAAATCTCGTGACGTAAAACGAAGATTACTTTTTGGAATTCGGAATAAATCGACAAGCCTGAGAAAATGCATTCATGGAAAGGAGTGCCTCTATGGAGATGATGGCCATTATTTTGCGGATCCGTGTTGCTTAATTTGCCTGGAAAAGCATTTAATCTGCTATCAAGTGTTGCAGCTTCATCACTATGATTTAAAAAAATAACCTGCGTCTTGTTCTCGGCATTACATATAAGATTATAATTGGAATTCACCACATGAATGAAGCGTCGGCAGATACCATAAAACAATCCTAGAACGGTGTGTTCCAAGGAAAAGCACATTTTAGCCTCATAATGAGATAAAGGCATGGCAAGTTTTTGATCTGGCCTTAAGAAATGAGATGGTTCTTTAATTATGTTCGCGAGTGAACATTCCCGTGTCAGTTATGCATTGACCTAAGTTGAAAGTCGAGAATTAATACTTTTTGCTATGACAACAATATAGGTACAATGGGAAGAATTCAATTGCTTGAAGTACTGCATTCTCTTCTCTTTCATGTCATATTCTGCACACAATAATACACCTCGTCAATAGGCTTGTCGCCCTTCAAGGGCACTCCACCAACAAAGATACAATTCAAATGGTACGATTAGTGCAAAAGAAAGCATTGCTTATTAGCTGCTCAGTGCCAACAACCCCTGAGCGGCATTATAATTTGCCAATTGCGTGCCTCAGGTGCAAGCAAATAAAGAACATACCAGGCAGACACCTAGCACTGTTGTCCTTCACACCTTTTTCCCCCCCATATAAGCGCCGTTTTTTGTTAAGAAAACACAAGATTTTCTTTTAATTTCATCTACTTTTTCAATCGCAACATACGCGCAGCTTTATGAGATGCGATGCGGATGCTATTAATCGAGACGCTGTTCAAACGGTGTCGAGGCACGCCATAAAGGGTGGCTTGCCAATTAGGGGTCTGAAGGGAATGTAGGCAAATGCCACCATGGCTGGGAACACTGCCGCTGGCTCTTCACATATCTGTGCAGCTTTTACCATTTTTCGGCTTAGCTGCTAAATTCGACCGGAGCCCAATGGCTTCCTTTTAAGCACTGGGAAGTAGTTAGAAAATGCCCGTCAACACAAACAATGACTCGCTTTGACTGGCACAATATGACAACAGGGTCTATGTTTCGTTGAAATTCCACACGGTAACAAATACCTACAATACATGTCTCCATAATGCAATAAATGTTTGGGCAAATAGGTTTTCAAATTGACTAGTAAAACAATCCATCCCCAAAAGCATTTTGAAAGGAATCCAAACATTGTATTGGGTATATAGTATTTCCTAGTGAGAGAGAGATCTCAAACAGAGTGAACAGCCTGGGATGGTGGCACTCTAGTTGGGAGGCAAAGGGGAAACGAAGGAGAATGTTTCCGAGCGGTTGCCAGCATGGTGTTTCTACTTCCGCCTGAATGCTGACGTTGCTTCTGATCCATTTCGTCGGAGTGTCGTGTGCGAGCCCCTCCCTCGGTGGGGCTGGCTCTGTTGCAGGGGAGAGGAGACTCTCAGAGAAGGCGGACCCAGGCAGGGCGGAGCGGTGACTGGGTGGAGGGTGCTGGGTTCGAGGAGGAGCGGTCTCTGGAGACTGATGCAAGGAGTGAGTGCTCAGAGGAGGTGGTAAAAATGGGTAAGGGGAAAGGGAAGGTTGGAAAGAAAGGGGGGGTGGAGGAGGAGGAGGCAAAGAGTGGGAAGACATCATCTGTGAAATCTACACCTGTGGAGGGGGGGGAGGAGGGAAATGAGGGACGGCATCGCAGCAGATCCCCTCAGAGGGATGATGAAGGGGGGCTGGTCCGGGACATCTCAGGGTTGGGGACTCCAGAAAAGTGCGCTTTGGAGGGGCTGGAAGCCTCAGTGAGTGGTATGTCTGAAGAGAAGATGCAGTCTGATAGTGTGTGGAAGGTAGTGTTGAAACCTGAAAATCGTGACAAGACGTTTCTGGGGGTGAATCCGACTGAGATTGCTAGATGGTTGAAGGCAGCAGTGGGAGATGTTTCCCGGGTACAAGTGGTGGCTGGGGGCCGGTTGTTGGTGGAGGGGTCGGATGCTGATAGCAAAGCAAAGATTCTGGAGGTGCGTTGTCTGGGTAGACATGCGGTAAGAGTGTTTGATCAAAGTGGAGTGTCTTGTAAGGGGGTGCTGTATGGAGTGCCGGTGGTTATGAGTATGTCTGAGGTGGAGGAGCAACTGGCGGGAGTGGGGGTGGTGGAGGCGTGGAGGTTGGGGAGGAGGGATGCACATGGGGATGTGGTGTCTACAACTGTGGAGGTGAGATTTGAGAGAACCGAGTGTCCGGAGGTGGTGGAGATGGCTTATCATAGGTATCGTGTGAAAGTATATGTGGCAATGCCATTAAGGTGTTATAAGTGTCAACGATTTGGACATGTGGCGAGAGCATGCAGGAATGAGAGACACTGTGGGAGGTGTGGTGGAGATCATGATATAAAGGAATGCAAGGTGGGGACCCTGGAGAAATGTGTGAATTGTGGGGGGGAGCATTCTTCCGCGTTTAGGGGGTGTGAGAGTTACAGGGTGGCGAGAGAAGTGGTTCAGGTGAGGGCAGCGGAAGGTTTGTCTTATGCGCAGGCTGTTGCAAAGGTGAATCCAGTACGGGTGGTGAGTGAGGTGAGTGAGAAAAAGTTGGTGGTGGAGGAGGTTGTGGGAAGGAAGAAAGTGGTGGGTGAAGTGAAAGGTGTAGAAATGGTGGTTATCCCGAAAACTGAGTTTTTGTGCTTTATAGTGAATGTGCTGGATCTGGTTCAGGGGAATGTGTCTATCAGTCCATCAGATCTTACGAAAGGAGTGGTGGAAGCTGGAGGGGGTTTTTGAATGTTTTAGATGTATCAGAAGAAGATGTGTTTAAGAAGGTTGCTAAAGTGCGGAAGCTGAGTGGGGTGCCGGCATGAGGATTTTGCAGTGGAACGCGAGGAGTTTGTTGAGGAATGGACAGGAGTTGAAAGCTGTGGTGTGTGAGGAATTGAATGTTGACGTGGTATGTATTCAGGAGACGTGGTTGAGGGGTGATTTGAGATTTGTGATACCAGGTTTTGAGTTGTTTCGTAAGGATAGGTTGGAGGGGAGAGGGGGGGTGTGGCTTTAGCAATTCGAAAGGGGTTGATTGCAAGGGAGATTGTGGTGGATGGAGCAGTAGAGGCGATTGGGGCGGGGATTCGGGTAGGAGGATCGGAAGTATTGGTGCTGAATTATTATAATCCGTGTGAGGTGGTGGAAGTGGGTGTGTTGACTGGAGTGATAAGAGGACATGTGGGACCGTGTGTTTTGTGTGGCGATTTTAACAGTGCCAACACGTTGTGGGGTAGTGATAGGACAGATACGAATGGAGAACTGTTGGAAGACATGGCGTATGAATTGAGTCTGGTATTGCTGAATGATGGGTCAGGTACGAGGTTGGATGTGAGGACTGGGAAGCTGTCGTGCTTGGATTTGACCTGGGTGACTGCTGCAATTGCGGGTGAATGTGATTGGGAGGTGCGTGAGGATGGGGACATGGGGAGCTATCATTCTGCTATTTTTGTGACTGTGAGGGGTGAGGTAGGGATCAGGTCACGTATGACTGGGAGTCGGTTGAATTTTAGGAAGGCTGATTGGGAGGTGTATGAGGGAGTGTGTCGGGATTTGATTGTTCCAAGGGGAAGAGAGGGGGGGTGGATGAATGGAATGAGCATCTGGTGCAGGGAATGAGAGCAGCGTCTGTGGCAGCAATTCCGGAGATTGAGAAGGGGAAGGGTGGGAAGATCGAGGTTCCTTGGTGGTCGGTGGAATGTTCAAGAGCAGTGGCGGCACGAATGAAGGCTAGAGCAAGAGCAGTGAGAACGGGAATATTGGTGGATCTGGTGGCATATAAGGAGGCTAAGGCGGTGGCGCAGAGGGTGATTAGGGAAAGAAAGCGAGGATATTGGAGGGGCTATTGTGGGTCCCTGGGGAGTGATTCTGGTGTGAGTGAGGTTTGGAAACAGTTCAAGCGGATGTCCGGATTAATGAGGTCGCAGGGTGGTATGTCTGTGTTGTTGAAAGGAGAAGAGGTGATTAGTAAGGATGGGGATAAGGCAAATTTGTTGGGGGAGTATTTTGCGGGGGTTCACAGTTCGAGGAACTTCCCAGAAGAGGTGAGGATACGAATGGGTGTGGTAGAGGAGGAGATGCGAGAGGTGGTGGCAAATGTTGGGCCTTGGGAGGAGCAATATGAGGTTTTGTTTTCGATGGTGGAGTTGGATGGAGCGATTCGGAAGGGGAAGTGGTCTAGCCCTGGGGTGGATGGAGTTATGTATGTATTTTTGGAGAAGTTGCCTGAGGAATGTAAGTTAGAGGTATTAGCGCTGTTCAATGAGATCTGGAAGAGTGGAGTTTTGCTGAAGTTGTGGAAAAGAGCGATTGTAGTGGCGATTTTGAAGGGTGGCAAGGTTCCTACAGAGTGTAAGTCGTATAGGCCGATTGCGTTGACTGTTGTGCTGTGTAAGGTTATGGAACGGATGGTGGTTGAGCGATTGGGGTTTTATTTGGAGTCGAATGGGTGTTTGAGTGACTTTCAGAGTGGGTTCAGGAGGAATCGGTCGGTGGCTGATCCATTAGTGAGATTAGTGACTGGGGTGGAGGAGGCATTACGTGATGGAGAGTTGGTGGGAGCGTTCTTTTTGGATTTGGAGAAGGCGTATGATATGGTGTGGAAGGGAGGGTTGTTAGTGAGACTGTTGGAGATGGGTGTGAAGGGGAGAATGTTTCGGTGGATCAAGGCATTTTTGGCAGATAGGACCTTTCAGGTGAGAGTGAGGGAGGTGCTGTTTGAAGTTTGGAAGATGGAGAATGGGACGCCGCAGGGAAGTGTGATTAGTGCAATGCTGTTTAATGCGATGGTGGATGGGTTGATTCGGGCTTTGGCGGGAATTGGATGTCAGGTGGATTTCTTCGCGGATGATGGTGTGGTCTGGGTAAGAGGGCGGAGTTTGTTGTTGGTACAGAGACGGTTGCAAGCTGCGATAGTACCCATGGAGGAGTGGTGTGGGAAATGGGGCTTCTCGGTGTCTTTGGATAAAAGTGTGAGTATGGTGTTCTCAAGGAGAAGAGTGCAGCAGGAGTTGAATTTGGTTTTGAAAGGTGTGAGGGTGAAGAGCATGGAAGAGTTTCGGTACTTGGGGGTGATTCTGGATAGAAAGTTGAATTGGAATGTGCAAGTGGATGGTGTGGTGGATAAGTGTAAACGCAGGCTGAATTTGTTGCGGGCGGTGACTGGGAAAGAATGGGGTGCGCAACAGAAGTGTTTACAAATGTTGTATAAGGGGTTGATTTTGAGTGTGATGGATTTTGGGTGTCAGTGGGTTATACGTCGAGTCAAAAGTTGCGGTTAGGTAGGGTACAGGCGAGGGCATTGAGGGTGTGTTCGGGTGTGATGAGGTCCTCTCCAGTGAATGCGGTTCGGGTGCTTGTGGGAGAGATGCCATTGGGGTTGAGGAGGGATGTGTTAAATATGAGATGGTGGGTGAAGTGCAGTGTGAAAAGTGTGGCTCATCCGGTGCGTGAATGTTTGAAGTATAATTGGAGGTTTGACTATTACAGGGATCGGTGGAGGAGGAAGGGGGGCACTTTTGGGTTTCACATGTGGGAGAAGGGAGTGCAGTGGGGTGTGGGTGATTTGATGATTGTGACAGATACGGATTTGGAGAGAAGGCCGAGATGGATGATGAGATCTCCAAAGGTGTGTTTGGAGTTGGCAAATGTGGTGTCGAAGAACAGAGGTATGCGGGGTGAGATCAAAGCTTTGGGTCAGGAGTATGTGGCAGGAAAGGAAGGTTGCAAGGTGTTTACGGATGGTTCAAAGGATCCTGTGTCTGGGAGAGTGGGAATGGCGTATTATCTAGAAAGCATTGGGGAGTATAAAGTAGGACGACTGACAAATGATGTGTCTATTTGTACGGCTGAGTTGGTGGCGATTGCATTGGTGATTGATAGGGTGAGTGAGTTGGGGTATGAGAAAGTGGTGGTGTTCTCGGATTCATTGAGTGGGTTGCAGGCGATTGTGGCAGGGGATGGTGATAGGAAGGATGTGATTTTGGACATTAGGATGAAGATTGATCGGTGTGTGCGCGAGGGTATGGATTTGGAGTTGGCGTGGGTTCCCAGTCACAGTGGCATTTTGGGAAATGAGTTGGTGGATCTGGTGGCGGGTGAGGGTATGAGGAGGGGAGCGGTTGATGTGAGGTTGCCTTTGAGTGTGGATGAGGTGAAGGCTGTAATGGAGAGACAGGTCCTGGATGAGTGGCAGGAGAGGTGGTTGAGTGGGGTGAAGGGCAGGTGGATGTTCGGTGTTCGTGGGAAAGTGTCGGTGAAGGTGGATGCAGGGAGTTCAGAATGGAGGAGGGGGGAGGAGGTGATGCTGAATCGGTTGAGGATAGGTCATGTGGGGCTGAATGACTGTCTATTTCGAATAGCAAAGCGTGAATCAAGGGACTGTGCGGTGTGTGGGGTGCCTGAAACGGTGGGACATTTTTTGATTAGGTGTGAGAGACATGTTGCAGAGAGAGAATTGATGAGGGTTCGGTTGACTGCGTTGGGTGTGGCTGAGCTGAGCGGGAGGGCTTTGCTGGGAGGTGATGGGGAGAGAGGCAGGAGGAGGAGTAGTGTGATGTTGGATTTTGTGAGGCAGACGGGGAGGTGGGAGGAGTTGTGAGTTTAAATGGAGCTAAATAATAATTAGTGGGTACGGTGCACATCATCCTATAGAATGGGGAAGCGCCTGCGTGGGTCCGCCCACGCCTCCGATAATTAAGAAGAAGAAGAAGTATTTCCTAGTATTCGATAGGGTGATACAGATACAAAAGGGGGATGGATACAACAATGAAAGTAAAGGGGGGGCTGAAGGGGACAAAGGGAAATGAAAAGGTACCTCAATAACTAGAGGAGAGTAGAATAGATAGAAGAAAGCAGTTAAAAATAGACTAGAATCGCATACAGTAGTTTAAATCATTCCTACTACTCAGGAACCTTATAGTGGAACAGCATACCTTATAAAGCGGCCTGCTATGGACTTCTTCAATTAAACTATACATCAACAAACCGAAGTGACCCAAAAACGAATTCACATTATACTCTTAATGGTATATTAAATATGACTACTTTCCAGCTAGTTAACCATAAACTCACAACAAATGTTATGCAGTAATATTAGAAAAAGAGTACCTCCATATACGAAGAGCATAACAAATGACACAGCTTTTCAGTCATAGTGTCCTGTAGAATCGTTCAATAAGTCTTCCAATAAATAACCTCTGGCCCATGATCCGGGTGTAGCAATCTTGTTTTAGGAAGCAAAACCTTCCATACAATGGGTATACACAACCTGGTTCCACCATACCGATTTTGAGAGTTGGTCTAAGTTCTGCCAATTGGGTGTGATCGTCGTAAAGGCAATGTCAGTCAACTTAATGTATTAAATAGCTTTCCCTGGGTTGTATTACCACACAATTGAGGGCTGGCACTAGCACATAGGACTGATAAAGTGTTCAGTGGGATTGTTATTTTACAGATACGTAGGATTAAAGGCCATATCGATTTCAAAAACCCATAGTTGAAGGTACAGTCAGACAGCATATGCTTTAAGGTACCAATTTCGGCATGGCATGACCAACAAAGCAAAGTGGCAGATTTTTGGTTCGATTTCCCAAGCCTCGATGGTGTAAAAAGGGTTCTATGGTAAATCATTAACAGAGTTTGGATAGTACAGGCCGCCACTTAGGTATGCATTATCTTTTTCCATATGCTTGGCCATGAGTATTTTGGGATGCTGCTCTCACAGTCCTTATATCTATGCTTGCTTTTTTTTAAGGTTCAAATGTGGTCGGGTAGACATAGATTGGGTTTTTGAATATATCTGAGAGGAACTTCGGTGTGGTTTTGAGTGACCTTGTTTTCAGAGTATGTATATGTATTTATTTAGTTTTTATACAGCGCTGTAAAGCAAAGCGCTGCACAGAGGAAAAGCAGTACAATAAAATGAATAACAATAGTAGAGGTAAAACAGTCTGTCATATTAGCCAGAAGTGAGCAAGTGGGGCTTCAGCGATTTACGGAAAACAGAATAGACAGACATAGAACGAAGGGAGTAAGGAAGAGCATTCAAGTGTAGATTAGCAAGAAGAAAGATCGAAAGTGAGACTCAGCACAAGGAGGCCGTGGGTCAATAACAAGAAAGTGAGAGGAAGAACGTAGAGATCGAAAAGGAGTGTAGAATGAAACCAGAGAGGAAAGGTAGCCAGGTGCAAGACCAAGAGGGACTTGAAAAAAAGACATAAGAAATTAAATGTAAGATGAGAATGAAAAATACCCTAGTCGCTGTGTGCATGCAGCGAGCCAATTGCAATTATCTTAAGAATTCACCTACCAGGAGATTGATTGACAATTGCAGCACCTGAAATGGTAAATTAGAAATTACTCACAGTAGTGACTAACATGCTCCTAGTCAATAGTCCCCTTTCCTCCATACTGTATGGGCACCCCTCGCTAGGGACGGGAGACAGAACTTTTTTCTCCAGAAACAATCTTCTTCCCCTTTAAAGTTAGAGGTGCGTGGCGGCACGGTCCTGGTAGCATGCGCTCCCCTGACTCCGTCCACCGGCGCCACTCCTCAGTCCCCTTTGACGCATCAACAATATTACCATTGCCTAATGACACCAGTTTTATTAGGGGGGAGGATGGTGGGACGTATGGAGGAAAGGGGACTATGCACTAGGAGTACGTTAGTCACTACGGTGAGTAACGTCTAATTACTCCTACATCCCGTCCCCTTTCCTCCATACTGCATGGGCGATTACAACTGAATGTAGCCTCAGGGCGGAGAGGTGACCCTCCTAAGAGAACAAGTTCCTTAATACTGACTGACCAAACACTGCGTCGGACCTGGAGCTGGCATCCAAGCAGTAGTGTTTGCAGAAGGCCGAAGGAGTAGCCCATGCAGCGGCCTTGCTGATGACCTGCCACAGAACGTGCCTCTGGAAAGCCACAGCCGTGGCTTTGGCTCTGATAGCGTGGGCATGCGCATTTGCAGGGAGTGGTTTGTGCTGCTCCTCATAAGCCTCTTTTATGGCCGCAACCATCCATCTTGCTATGGAGGTTTTGGAGGCCTGATAGCCTGGCGTAGACCCACTGAAGGTGACAAAGAGCCTCTGATTTGCGAAAGCTCTTGGTTCTGTGCAGGTAGAGTTTTAGAGCGCGCCTGACATCTAGACAGTGCAGTACACTCTGAGCCTCGTCCTTAGGGTCTGCGAAGAAAGTGGGTAGCACATGAAACGAGGAGACTACCTTAGGTAAGAATGCAGGGTGGGTTCTAAGCACTACCTTGTCTTATGAAAAGTAGTGTAAGGATCTGACGCCACCAGTGCCTGGATTTCACAGACTCTTCGTGCCGAGGTAAGACCCACCAGGAGGGCTGTCCTAACGGTGACTAGTCGGATGTCCGCGGACACCATTGCTACGAATGGCTTATGCACCAAGGCGCCCAAGATCACGTTCAGGTGTGGCTTCTTGATTGGCGGGTAGAGTCTGGTGAGGCCCGCCCAATGTCTTTCAACCACCAGGTTGGAGGATGAAATGACCACCTCCTCCGAGTTCTGGTAAACTCTGATTGCAGTCAGATATGTGCAGCATGTGTCTACCTTCACGCCCAAGTGTGCGAGGTGTGTAGAGAAGGATAGCACGCCGTCCAACCTGTAGGTCAGGGGGTTGACCTCCTTTGATTTCGCCAAGTGACAAAACCTAGTCCACTTGCTTTTGTACTGGCTCCTTGTAGCATCACTCCTAGCTCCCTGTATGATGTCAAGGTTGGCCTGTGACGGATGCAGATGCCTTCGTGTGTGTGTGTGTGTAATGCTTACCTCTGGGGCCCTGCAGGAGTGCCAGGTCCGGATCGCTAAAGGTGTGGTGGGAAGAGCTGTGCTGGCTGCTGGTTGCCAATCCCAAACCACTGTCAAGCTGAGAGGCCAAATCAGCCCAGCACACAATGAGTTGGGAGTGATGTGGAAGCCCTGGGGATGATGATTGTGGTGCGACCCTCAGGATGGATCTATAGGTGATGAAACAATGAAAAGGGGTGAGGTGCAGTGCTTTGCGTCTCCTGGCACCTCCCACCCAGCACCCACTTCCCCTAGATGAACTGGCTGGCAGGCAAACTGGGCATAGGCTCACCTTGTAATCTTAAAGCAGGATTCACTGGAATGGCTTCTGTCTTCCAGTTCCTTCACTGGAAGTGGTGGCGCCCAGACCTGCTGCGACGCACGTGCTGTGGTTGGTAAGTGTTCCTGCTTGGCACTTCAAGATGTCCTTATAATGCAGCCAATGCAGCGCTGTGCATGAATATCAATGTGTTTAAATGCACTGCTGACTGTTAGAGTTTTAACGTGTGCTTTGGCTTTCCTTCTTCTTGCAGGATTCCTGCTGTCTTTCCTTTTGCAGGATTCTTACCGTGTTCCAGCCAGCTAGTAGTTGAAGCGGGTTCCAATGTGATAGAGAAGGAAGAAGCAGTCGTAACAACCACAGAGGTAAGCGGGTGAAAATGAGGGATGACGAGGCGTGTGGGGAGCAGCCAGAACACCGCTAACTTGTGCTGCTTGCGCGCGGGTGCTTTTAGAACTGCTAATGTATGTATTCTTGCCTTGCAGGTGCTGCGGGAAGAGATGGTGAAATGCTGGCTTCAGACGTAGGATCCGGATCCCATCAGGTAAGTATAAAGGTTGCCTTGCAACACGTGGAGACTGGAAACAGAGGGTAGGCATTACTTATCCTCTGCAGCGGGAGAAAACGCTAAGTGCTGGGTGTGGCCCAGGGCGGGGCTTATATAGCCTTGTGCTGCATCCAGCACCACTAGAGGACCATGGATGTTTCTGAATCGATTTGTCAGGGGCCATCTTTGTTCCCACTGAGTGTTCAAAGCTGGTGGCCATTTTGAAGGTGGCATCACCAGTTCCAAGCCGCAGCCTGCGCCAACCAGCCATTCCCAGAGTCCAGACCCTCCCTACACTGTGGATTCTGCTAGGGGCCATGACAGTGTGACCTGCTCAGGAACCATGCTGCAAGGGCTAACTTCTGGGGGGCGGGGTGGATGACCATGCCTCCCTGCTGTGATAGTAGGTGAGCTGGGCCCAGCGGAAGGTGCATCAGGGGCTGCTCTGACAGGCTGAGCAGTTGCGAGAACCATGGCCTTGCTGGCCACCAAGGCGCTATCAGACTGATACGTAGGTGCGGAGACTCCCTTATCTTGCAAAGTACCCTGTGTACCAGAGGAGTGGGCAGAAAGGCATATGCGCTCATGTTGTTCCACTGGATGTGCATTGCATCGCCCAGAGAGCCCCTGCCCTGTCCGGACGCAAACTGGGGGCACCTCCTGTTGTCCCAGGTGGCGAAGAGATCCACCTGAGGATGACCCCATCTGTTGAAGATACCCAGCAGGACCTGTCAATCCAGCTGCCATTCATGGTTGTCCGCCTCCAGGTTGGCCTCAGCTGGGAGGTGGATCGCTGACAAGTGAATGTTGTTTACCAGAGCCCACTCCCAAATGCTGACTGCTAGAGTGCAAATGGGAAGAGACCGGATGCCACCCTGCTTGTTGATGTAATACATGCTGGTGGGGTTGTCCGTTTGAATGAGGATCGTCTTGCCACTGATCATCGGGAGGAAGGCTTTCAGAGCAAGCCAGATGGCCATCAACTTGAGCCAGTTGATGTGGGCCTCCTGCTCCTGGCGGGACCATACCCCATGGACACGGTGGCTGTCCAGGGTAGCTCCCCAGCCCTGTAGGGATGAGTCCGTGGTGATGGTAACCTGAATTGCTGGTTGACAAAATGGCCTGCCTATCCGCAGGGTGTTGTCTGCGCTCCAGCAGACTAGATGCTGGTGGAGCTGAAGTGGGATGCTGACCAGCTCTGCCTGGCAAGCCCTCTCCCGACTCCAGGAGGCTGCGAAGTGCAACTGCAACCACCTCATTTGAGCCTGGTATGCGGCACTGCCAGGAGACATGTCGCCATTATACCTAAGAGGTGTTGTTAGCACCAGGCCGAGCTCACTTCTCTGCTGAGAAAATCCCTGTGTCCTTCTTGATGGCTACGATCTTGTCCTCGGAGGAAAATTCTCTCGTAGCTCGTATGCCACATGAGGCCCAGGAACGTTAGACTCTGCGTGGGTTCCAGCTATGACTTCTTGAGATTGATGGAAAATCCCAGCTAGTGCAGTGTGTTCATAAGGGCGGAGGCGGTGAGGTGCAATGCCTCCGGAAACCCTGCCCTGACAAGCCAGTTGTCTAGGTATGGATTATACGTAGTGCCCCTGGGCCCTGAGTAGGGCTGCCACCACGTTCATCAGACTTGTAAAGACCCTGGGGGCTGAATTGAGGCCAAAGGCCATTTCTTGTATTAGAAATGAAAGCCCATGATCCTGAACCTGAGAAAGGACCGATGGGGCTGCCAGATCGGGACGTACAGGTACGCATCCTTCAGATCCAGGGAGCACATCCAGTTTCCCATGCACAATGTCTCAGCTATAAGCTCTGGGGTAACCATCTTGAACTTTTGAAGAGGAAGGGAAAGGTTCAAGGTGGAAAGGTCCAACACAACTCTCAGGCCCGCCTGGTTCTTCTTATGTATTGCAAAAATCCGTGAATAGAAGCCCAGACCCCGTTGGGAGGCTGGGACTTCTTCCACTGTCTGGCTCTCTATGAGCGAACGAATTTCCGCCAGCAGAGTTGCTGTCCCAATCTGTGGGGGCAGAGGGGAGGAGAAAGGGGAGGGAGGAATAGGTCAGTGGTAGCCCGTGGACAATACTGAGAGGATCCAGGGGGCCGCAAACCTTGTGCGCCAGTATTGGGAATGAAGAGCAACCAGAGCTCCAAAGAGTCGAGGCGTAACCGAGATTCACGAAGCAACATGTTCACGGAAAAAACGGAACTGAGGCTACGGGCGTCGTGCGTCCTACTTATCACATCGGATGACGTCGGACGTCGGACGCAGAAAAAAGTTTCCGAAGCAGCACAGCTGTGGTGATTACCTGTCATAAATATGGAATACATCGGAGGACCCAATCCCCTCGAAAAATAGACCCGGATGGGCGTGTCATGCCTTTTTTCTGTCTTTTTCTTATCTAGTTCCTCGTCCATAGTGGAATGGAACAGGTCGCCTCCCTCAAAGGGAAGGTCCAGTATGCGCTCCTGGACATCCGCGTCAAACTTGGTGGCCCGTAGCCAGGCAGTCCTTCTCATGTCCATAGCGATGCAAATGGTACGGCCTGAGGGGTCAATGTGCGCAACCGTGGACTCCGTAATGTCTTGCGCTATGATTTTGGCCTCAGCCAGCCCCACCTTGAAGTGCACCTGGCTCTGCACCGGAAGTTCCGGAAGGAAATCAGCGATCTTCCGCCAAAGTCGCTGGTTGACTGCAGCAAGCATAGCACCCGCATTCAACTGACGAAGATGAGGGGAAGCAGTGGAATACATTTTCTTCCCGTATGCTTCCAGGATCTTCTCCTCCTTACCCAGGAGTGCAGAGGCTGAGGTAGCTGAAGACGATTGTGGCTTGGAGTAGATTGAAGCTGCAGCAATCACTGAAGAGTGTGGCTGAGTGTATGCCGGCAGCAAGAGGTGTCCCCCCCCCTCCATCTGCCTAAACCTGGCTTTGAGGCACCTGTTGGTAGGCTGCGCAGAGTGGGGTTTAAGCCATCCCTTTTTAGCGAGTGCCACCACGTCCTTTTACATCGGAATCCCCGTTCTAGCCGTGGGGTGTAGAGTGAGGGCCACTGCCAAGACCACCGCCTCCGGTTGTTAGACCTCGGGCTGAGGAAGCCCTAAGTATTTGGCCAATCTGGCGAGCTGCTCATGGAAGGGCTTGGCCGACGAAGGTGTGTCGGGGTCCACCTCCTCACCTGTGTCCACAAGGTGTCCTGCTGGTCAGGTGCAACTGGAGGAGTGCAGGGTGCCGGGGCTGTGGCGTACTGACAGGAGCCGGTGGCTGTGGGGCCACCAAGACCGTTGGAGGCGTGGGAGCCAGTATGGTAGGAACTGGCATGGTCAGCTGGGGCTGCATAGGAGCCGGAGTCGCTGTAACCACGGGCGGCAGAACTGGAGGGAGCATGTCCCTGATCACATCCTTGTGGATGATGCCCATCTGTAGAGTCCTCATGAGGGTCAGAAACTTTCCTTGTGGACAATGCCCATCTGTAGAGTCCTCATTAGGGTCATAAACTTTTCAAAAGACCTGTCTTCACCGGCCGGTGGAGCGCTTGGGGCTGCAGGCATGGGCTGAGACCTGGGCACACTCTGCCGTACTGTCCGCTGGAAGTATCTGCCCTGCGATGAGGACGGGTATGCAGTAGGCCACGTGTCTGGTGAAGACCAGTCTCACCTGGAAACTTGTTCCCCCACCTGGTCCCAAAAGGGGGATGGTGTCGGGCTAGCTGCCATTTTATCTTGGCCGGCAGCCATCTTGTCTGGCTGCATGCCTCGTGCCTGCATCGTGGTGCTTGACGCGGTGGGCCCAGCCTCCTCTAAGACTCTTGGCAGTGGAGGTTGAGGCCTACCCTGCACCTCAGGACGGGGCCTGGTAAGGCAGACTGCCCTGGGCTGTGTCGCCAGTAGAGCTGCATATAGGTGTTCCCTCAGACATTTGTCCGGTACTAGGGCATAGCCCCTCAGGCGTATACCCGGTAATGGAACCTTGCAGTCCTTCAGTGCCCTCACCGGTAGGATCTTGCGACCCCTGGCCTGGCGGACGGTAGCTGTAGCAGCCTCGGTACCTGCACTGGTACAAGAACCTGAAAAGTCACTCCCGCTCGTGCGCTTCCTTGGGAGGGTGTCGCCCTTGCAGGGTGCGGATGAAAACAGTGCCCCTACCTTGGTCCTGTGCGTGTGCTTGATGAATTCCCTCAAGTCCTCTGTAGGCGACCTTCCGAAGAGCTCCCTCCACCAAGCTAGCATGTTCTTCAGAGCGTGCTGTGTTAGCGCGTCACACGCAGTACATCCCTCCCAGCCGTAGTCGGGCCAAGGCAGCGGAGGCAGAGAGCGTGGGTGTCGGACGTAGGGAAGAGCCCATCGTAGGCTGGACACCTGCTGAAGCACTCTGACATCGACATGCGTCGGGGAGGAGCGTGGCACCAGAGGACAGAGGTATCTAATCAAAAACAAAAAAGAAGACGACAAAAGACACTTCTCCGGTGAAGAGCGCGTGAAATTTCTAGGCCGGAGGCCTAACGCAGGAGCGCTGGTGAAAGCGGTCCATTCCCGTCGAAACAGAAAAGACGACTGGAGAGTGGTGCCGAGTCAGGGGAGCGCATGCTCCCAGGGCCACACCCTTGCGATCCTCTAAATTTAAAGGCAAACAAGATTTTTTCTGGTGAAAAAGGTTTCATCTCCCTTCCCTAGCGAAGGACACCCATACAGTATGGAGGCAAGGGTAAGGGACGTAAGAGTACATCTTCGATACTGCCCGGATTTGATTTTCATATAACAGTCCAGATTCAACCCATGAAGGCCAGAATATCGACTTTCTAAACATGGATATATTTTTATTAAACTATAGGGGTTTCAACCACTTCCTGCCTGTCCTGTGCACTGTGACCAGGTATGTAAAGCCCTAACAGTAGTTTGAACAGAGATCATTCCCTGTAGGGAAGGTATACATTTCATATCCGTTGCATCACTGGTTAGACAGCGTGGCCAGTTCATCCTCAAGCTCAAGTCATCTGGGGGAGGAGGGGACGTTGCTTCCTGAATACCACCATAGGCCCCGATTAACCATGAACTAATCCAAGTACATTTTCAAGTGGGCAAATATTCCTCCTCCTTGAATAGGGTGTAGGATAGGCCTATTCATTGAGTATCTAGGTTTTTTCGATTTCCATACAAAATGTATCAGCAAATGTGTTGATATGTTTAAAGAACTGCATTGTCCACTGAAGGGGAAGCATTGAGAGAGGATACAAGGTCACCACACTGGTGGACAATTTGATCATTTCTAAGCAACCCCACCACGAGAGGTGCTGTGGGGACCATTTATTCACTATAGATTGTACTTTAACTTTAATCGCTTTAGCATTCTGTCTTATTGTAAGCTGCATGTCATTGAAAAAAGGATGCCCAAATACTTAATGGCTTCCAGAGGAGACCAGATTAGTCAAAATGCGATTCAAGCCAATGATTGTTGAGGTGCATTGCTTCTGTTTTATCGATGTTAAGTTTATACATTGAGACAATAGAAGAGAGTGTGATTTCTTCTAATAATGGAGGCAGGGATTTGTGTTGGTCTTCCAGGAAAGCCTATGTCATCTGTGTATGCCTTGGTCTTTAGTTCCCTGAAATGATAGCCTGCCATTGTGATTGTATTTTTATGTTATATGCGCTGAAGTAGGGGTTCTTTATTTAGAATGAATAAAAGGGGGGTGAAGAGGGGAGCTTGGTACCTCAGCGCAGTGGAAATAAATGGTGAACATTTGCTAGTAACAAAGTAGACCTCTTGTCAAAGCTGTGCCATCGAAGTGCCTCAGCAAGGAAGACCCATCCCACCCAGACAGAATCCTTAGCACCGTCCAATTTAACTCCCGCCCAAGGTTTGTCCGATTTCCCAGCCAAATCTATGATATCGCAGAACATTCGGTTGTTGGGCAAGAAAAGCAGGGCCTCAGGATGAGAGGACACAATCTTGGCCTCTGCATTAATCAAGGAGATGGGTCTGCAGTGTTTGAGTTGGTGATGGTCCCTTCCCGGATTTGAGATCATGTGCATCATGGTTTGAAAAACCTGCATTCATTTATCCAAGCTCTAGAACTTGAATAAAGTTACTAAAGTATATCGATAATTGTATAGAAAATAATCGAAAGGAAGGCAGTCCCGGCCTGGGGCTTTCGCCTGTTTTAGCTTGTTAATTGCTAATTTACCTTTCCAAGTATTATTTCCTGTGCTACATGGGAGTATTTGTCTGGGGAAATATTTTGGGTGCGTGGCCTAGCAGCTATGGATTAGGCTGCTCTCTTGAAGAGCTCAGTGGATCCATCAATGCATTTGAAGAAGCATGCTGAATAATAGGAAGAAATCCAACACCAAAAAGATACCAGGACAGCATGAATACGAGGAGCCTCTGATGCACGAGGCCATGCGGAAAACGATTGTATATTGAAAGACTTGTGCAACATTGTTGCTCGCGGCGAACGTCCTAAGCTGGATACAAAATGGCGGCCGCTCAGTGACCGAACAAAGGAACAGATTCACTGAAGCAGGGGCCGGCGAGGATGGAATAACTGATGTCCTCGTGCGAGGAGCTGCAGAGGGACGGCACACACAGGAATGTGCTGTCCGTGAGCTTGCCCGCCTTGCATCGGCGGCCCGAGTGTGCCCGGGGCCTGGAAAAGATGGAGGAGCGTCTCTGGGTGCCTCTGCGGGCACCGAGGTGATCCCTCCAGCACCCGGAGCGTGACTGAGGTGCGGGAGCTGGGACCGGAGAAGCCCGCCGGCCCGCTGGGAAGCGCGGTGTGCTTCGGAGCCCAGGAGCCGGGGGGCATAGAGCAGGCCAAGCCGCGAAACATCACAGAGTCAGAGCGAGGTGCGGGCGCCCGTGGCTGCACGGAGAGCCTGGGTGGGGGGGGGCGAGATTGCGGGCAGAGGGAGCTCAATGCCTCGGAAGAAGAGGACTTCTGGGGATGATAAGGGCGTGATTAAGCCCATGTAAAGTAGGAGCATTGAGACTGCGCAGCCCCCTAAGTGTGACGCGGTGCTGTCGTGGGGCCCCCCCCCCCACAGTGAACGTTCCCATGGTGGGGAGCGAGGACAACGGATGGAGAAAAGGGGAGGAGGGGCCGGTCACACGACGTGGTGGGAGAAGACATTCTGGTGGCAAAAGACAGAACAAGCAGCCCCTCCCTTCAAGCCAAAGCAAGAGGGGCCTGGTGGCAGCAGTGGAGCCCTCCCCTGTGGCAATTGGAGAGCAGCATGAGTAGCTTGCAGAGTACTCAAATAAGCACACACTGCATGGGAAAGATGAACAGGGGCGGCCTATGACCGAAATTGCCCACAATAGGACACTGGTGGTCCGGTCAGACTGTAGCGGGTCAATGGTGTACAGCCCAAGCTACATTGCTACAGCATGATGCCGCACTGCCTGGGGGGGTAAGGCCAGAAGTAGGACCAAGGCGCATCATACAGGGTGGCATATGATTCACGCGGCGCGCACAGGAACTGCCAAGGCAGTACTGGAAAAGAACCGCGCCATGGGAAAAGTGCTGCGCCCAAGCACATCTTGATCCCACAAACAAGACCCTCAGAAAGCAAGAGCTGCAACCCCCCACAAGGCGGACTGGAACAGGCGCAAGCAAATACAAGACCGGCAGTGCTATAGTAGGCCTGCAGCCACGAAGAAGAAGCCGCGGAAGGGCAAAGACCTGCACGCTACAGGTGAACCAGATCCTGAAGTAAAGACTGGGTGGTACAATGTCTGTAAGAGGAGGCAAAACCAAGGGCAAGCAACCCACAATGGATATCTTTGCTAAGTCGCAACAGTCCCCCACCATCCCAGCACATGGTATGGCTGCCGCACCCGCAGACGCGGCTTCGCCGAGAGATGACCACTTGATCTTAACAGCCATCACGGAATTGAAAACCTCGTGGGGAATAGCGATGGCTGACCTGAGAACCGCACTGGAAACCAAAATAGATGCACTGGGGATAGAGGTCAACCTGCTGCGACAAGATGTGAGAGCGCTGGCAGAAAGAACAAGTGGCCTAGAGAGTGCGGTGAAAATTAACATGGACACCAGCACAAACAATGCCAAGGAAGTCCACATACTGAAACAACAGGTGGCCAACCTGGAGAACCGAGCGGAGGAGGCCGAAGGAAGAGCGAGACGCAATAACATACATGTGGTCGGCCTACCGGAGGGGGAGGAGGGCCAAGACCACACAGACTATGTAGAGAACATGATTATACAGGAAATAGGAGCTAGCAATCTCTCCCAAGGATTTGCAATTGAACGCGCGCATAGGGCCCTGATGAGGAAACCACAACCTGGAGCCCCCCCTTGAGCAATCATAGCGAAGATCCTAAATTACAAGGACAGAGAGAAGATCTTGGAATTCTTTCAGGAAGGACGGACAATAATAAGGGCGTCTGCGAACATCACTGCATACCCTGATTACACCATGCTGGTGCAGAGACAGCGCTATAGCTATGTGGCGATCAAGAGGACACTGCGCACAGCCGGAATCAAATATATGCTTTTGTACCCCGCGAAGCTCAAAATCTTACACAAAGGCAAAGCGCACTTTTTTGAGACCCCAGATGACGTTGCGACATGGCTGGATACGCAGGGCTGTCCGGAACGAGACGAGGAGCAAGGTTGCGAGGAACACGATAAGTGATGGGTAAACACCATGCATGATAAGAAGCGGGGAGGGGGGGGCCTGGGGCAGAGACTGTAGAACAGATAACAAGGGCACGGCTAGAAAAGATAGTAATGGTAAACTGTAACATGGGACACTTGAACTTGTTGGACTAGAATATAAATTATAAAAAGTAAATTGGCCAGCGTCAAGAGCGATCAGCTTGATGTGCAAAACAGGAGCTACAAGATGGAGACAACCTACCCCCAGGAGTTAGAGTAGTAGGACCGCCACTAGGGCGATATCTCCCTGCTGAGCCGTGAGCAGGGGCAATTGCTGGAAAAGGGCTAGATGTGGGGGTGCCTGAGATCCAGGGATAGAGCTGGGCAACAGTTGAGGAGGGGTAGAGATAAGAGGGAGTTGAAGGATGAGCTGGGGCAGGGTGGTAAGGAGGGAGGGAGGGGTGTTGGGGAAGGGGAGTGGACAGAGAAGAGGGAACGCTGGGAGTTAAGAAGTGTGTTGGGGCGACTCATATAGACCGCTGTCAATGTTAAATCAGGATAGCAAGATGCTAACGGCGGTCTTGGCTAACAGAATGAGGAGGGTTATTAATAAATTATTACACCCCAACCATACCGGTTATGTCCCTAATAGGAATATATCTAATAACCTCAGACGACTCCATCAAGTTATTGAACACGCGGACGAGGACGCGAGCGAAATGGCAATTGTATCGTTGGAAGCAATAAAGGCCTTTGACTCAGTCAAATGGCCCTGACTGATTGTGGCCCTGACTAATTATGGAATAGGACCTGGGTATCTCAAATGGGTCAAACTATTATATAGCTAGCCAGGGTTAAAACGGGAGCAGTAATATCAGAGAGGTGGCAACTCAGCAGAGGTACTAGACAGGGGTGCCCATGGTCCCCTATGCTGTATATCTTAGCCCTAGAGCCCCAGGCGATATATCTGAGGCAGCAGTATGATATAATAGGCATTAACATAAAAGGGGAACAGCATTTAATCTCTTTGTATGCAGACGATATGTTGTTGTACCTACGTTACCCTGAGGAAAACCTTCAATATGTTCTGGAGGTGATGGAGCGATTTGGCTGTCTGGCATAGCAGTGAATCCCAGGAAATCTTGTATATTTCCACTCGGCAGATACAAAGGGATCCCATTAGATCAATTACCAATTTTACAAATACCATGGGAGGTCAACACGTTTCGATATCTTGGGATAGACATCTATCACACGGTAAAAGCAGAACACCAACATAACACTGAGAAAATGATCAAGAGTATTGAAAATAGCATGAAGTGCTGGGTAAAGCTCACCTTGGTGATTATGGGGCGAGGGCAATGTTGAAAATGGTGGTCCTGCCAAGACTACTGCATTATTTTGGGAATATCCCATACCTGATACCAAGGCAATCCTTTGCTAGGATACATGGCATATGTAGGGAATTCCTTTGGCATGGGACGAGAAATAGAGTAGCCCTTTGGAAGCTACAGAACTCATACGAGAGAGGATGTATTAAATTCCCAAACTATGAAATCTACTACATAGCCAGCCAGCTACAATACTTGACTGTGCCCCATTCTTCTTAAAAGAAATGATGTGGTTGCCCGGATCGGATATGGAAGGGCGCTCAAAGATGATGATACTGGGGTGGGAAATGTGGCGTAGGGCCTGCCAGGTAATGGAGAACCCATCCCCGTGCTCCCCGCAGGTGCCTCTAGGCGCACTGGCGGTAAAAGAAAAGCAACTAAGGATGACGATCAGGAAGCACTGGGAACCGGTACGGATAGCAACAATGGGCGACATATGGCAAGAGCGGAGTATAAAAGACTGAGATGTTGGGGGAGGAAACAGGGTTACATGCGGGACAGTACATTACATACCACAGGGTGATATGGCGAATTAAAGAGGCATGGTCCGAAGTAGTACTAGAAGATGAACCGAACACCACCATAGATACAATATATGACATAGCAGAAGGGGACACGAGATATCTAGAATATATGAGCTGATGATGTCCAAAGTGGGGAAAGGAACAAGTTACTTACCTGTAACTTGTGTTCTCCAGCATGGGTCTGGCATGAATTCACATGCTCATGAATATTCCCCGTCGTCAGGCCGGGAATCCTCGGTATAGAAAAAAATCAGTATCAGTTTCGTTTCTGATCTGTCTTTCTTAGTAGTAACCAATCACTGGTCTCTGGGTCATACTGCCCCCAGCCAATGACTGCCCTCTCCCTAAGCCCCGCCTCCGGGAGTCATCCTCAGATTTGGTAGCACGTAAAGTGGCAGTATGACCAAGTGAAGAGCCGCAGAGGGGTAGGCGGGAGGGTTCGCATGTGAATCCATGCCAGACCTATGCTGGAGAACAACAGTTACAGGTAAGTAACTTGTTCCTTCTCCAGCATGGGGTCTGGCATGGATTCACATGCTCATGAATAAGAGAATACATAGCAGTACACACATGCACAACCACGGGAGGCGGCAACAGGCTCAACATTAAGCAATACACCAACTCAACATTAAGCAACTCTTACCTCCTCACCAGGCTCACCTTAGGCGAACAGGTTGCGCAGCACTGCTTGGCCGACCCTGGACTCCTCCCTGCAGTCCCGATCGACACAGTAGAATCTTGTGAAGGTGTGCGTCGACCTCCACGTCGCAGCCCTGCAGATGTCCAGCAGGGGCACACCAGACAGGAACACCGTGGTAGCAGCGATCGCTCTGGTCGAATGGGCTCTCGGACGGCCAGGCAGCGGTCGGTTTGCCAACCGGTGACAGTGCATGATGCAGCCAGAGAGCCATCTGGAAATGGAAGTCTTCGAGAGAGCCTTCCCTTGATTCACAGTCCCAAAGTTCACAAACAGCTGTGACGTCTTCCGAAAACTCTTCGTGCGGTCCACGTAGAACTTCAGCGCTCTAGCTACATCCAGCAAGTGCAATGTCCTCTCGGCCGGCGACGAAGGCGACGGGAAGAAAACTGGCAACACCAAGGGCTCGTTGAGGTGGAAGTCCGACGGCACCTTGGGCATAAAGGAGGGGTGTGTCCTCAGCACCACCCTCGTGTCATGAAAAGTCAAGTATGGAGGCTTGCAAGATAGGGCCTGGATCTCTCCCACTCGTCGTGCGGAGGTGATGGCCACAAGGAAAGCTGTCTTCCATGACAGGAACTTCAAAGGCGCCGAATGCATAGGCTCGAATGGGGCCCCTATGAGCCTGGTCAGCACCACATTAAACTCCCACGCCGTGGCAGGAGCCTTCACCGGCGGGAATGATTGGAATAGTCCCTTCATGAATTCTTTCACCAGGCGATGAGACCACAAGGACGCCCGTCCCGTAGTCCTGGTATATCGGGAGATGGCAGCCAGATGTATTTTGATGGAGGCGTGAGCCAGTCCAGCTTTGGCCAGCGACAGTAGGTATGGCAGTACTTGAGGGGCGTTAATCCGCAGAGGGTTAATCCTCTGTGCACAGCACCAGACAGAGAACCTCTTCCATTTATGTCCGTAGCACTTGAGAGTTGAGGACGCCCTGGCCTTTGCAAGACCCTCTCTGCAGTCGGCCGGGATGTCGTACCCTCCAAACTCTAGTGCTGCAGGAGCCAGACCTGCAAGTTAAGCGACTCTGGGTTGTTGTGAAGAATGGCGCCTCCTTCTCTGGAGAGAAGGTCTGCGTCCGTCGGCAGCTTGACTGGTGGGGACGTTGACAAATCCAGAAGGTCTGGGAACCAGATCTGTCTCGGCCACGCCGGTGAGACGAGGATCAACCTGCACCGGGACCTCTTGAGCTGGTTGATGAGCCGGAGCAGCAACGGCAGCGGAGGGAACGCATAAAGAAATAGGCCGTCCCAGGGGAACGAGAAAGCATCGCCCATGCTCCTCGGCTGGGGGAACCTGCTGGCGAACCTCCGGCACTTGGAATTCGTCGCCGTCGCGAAGAGATCGATTTGGGGTTCGCCCCATCATCGGAAGAGTCGATCCACTTGATCCTGGCGTAGTTCCCACTCGTGGCACGAGCGCAGCTTCCTGCTGAGTGAGTCGGCGATCGTGTTTTTTATTCCTGCCAGATGAAGAGGCACCAGAAACATCCCTTGGGCGACGGCCCAATGCCACAGATCCTGGGCTTCCTTGGATAGGGCCGGGGACCTGGTTCCGCCCTGCTTCCCGATGTAGAACATTGTGGTGGTGTTGTTGGTGAAGATCCTCACCACCTTGCCCTTGAGGGATGGAAGAAAGGACCTGAGAGCCCAGAACACTGCGCGGAGCTCTAAGATGTTGATGTGGAGAGACTTCTCCTCCGGGAGCCAAAGGCCTCTCGCGTGAAGATCTCCGGAGTGCGCTCCCCAACCTTCCAGGGAGGCGTCCGTCGTCACCGTCACCTGGTGAGCTGGGGTCTGAAAGTCCGTGCCCGCCGACAGATGGGAGCGGGTACCCCACCACCAGATCGCCTGACGGAGCGTCTCGTTGAGAGGTATCCTGTCCTCGAAGCTGCCCGTCGACTGGACCCAGCGGGCGTCGAGGAACTCTTGTAAGGGGCGCATCCGAACCCTGTAAAGGCGCACCAGATAAATGCAGGAGGACATCATCCCGAGGAGGGATTTGATAGATCTTACCCTGGCCATGTCCGTGGCCAGCAGACGCTGCACCTTGCCCCGTGGATCCCCTGTAGGCGCAGCCGCGCCGCCACCGGTGCAAGGCACTTGGTGAACACCCTGGGTGCCGACTTCAATCTGAACGGGAGGGCCTTGAACTGGTAGTACCGCCCTTGGACCACGAACCTGAGGAACTTTCGGTGTCTTTTTAGAATGGGGATGTGGAAGTACACATCCTCCAAGTCCAACGACGACAGGAAATCGCCCTCCTCCAGCTGTCCCAGCACGTGCTGGAGGGTGACCATATGGAACTTCTGTGCCTTGATGTACTTGTTCAGTCGTCGTAGGTCCAGGATGGGGCGCCCTCCTCCTGTCTTCTTTTTTACGAGGAAGTACCTTGAGTAAACTCCAGAGCCCCGAAGCCTCTTTGGGACAAGCTCGATGGCACCCTTCTTGAGCATCGCCCTTACTTCCAACAGTAGTTGAGGGACTTGATTTTCCTTCCTGGCCACAGTAGGAACGCGAGGGCACTTCTTCTGAAACTCGAGGGCGTGCCCTTGGGCCAGGGCGTCCAGCACCCAACGGTCGGTGGAGATGGACTCCCACACGCTGACAAACCTCGCCAGCCGGCCTCCCACCGGGGTGCTTCGGCGGGGGCCCGACCCCACGGTCGGTTCAATCTTGTTTGGAGGCCGCCTTGTCTCCTTGACCTCCCTGTCGACGACAACGGGCACCACCTGACTTCCCGCGTCCCCTGTAGGCTTCCTGGGACGAAGATCTTGCCGCTTGGCGGTACGTCGAGGAGCCACTGCCGGATCCCTTGGAGGCACCTTGTCCGAACATAAGGACTGAATCGCTGACAAAATGGCCGCCGAAGTGTCCTGCGGCGCCGGAAACGACGGGCGCGAGGGCTCTTGAGGAGCCTTGTCGGCGACACCGTCGCTCTTGTCGTCGCCCTCGTCGGGATCCCTCCCGATGGGCTGGGCCTCTTCCACGACTTCGATGAGCTCTTCTTCAGAGGTCGTGTCCGTATCCACGATGGCCACCAGCCCCTCCCCCACCTTTTCCAATGAGGACTTCGTGGAGGTCTTCTCAATGGGCCTGAAAGACGACTCCCTCCGAGGTGGCAGGGAGACTCTGGGTCCTGAGATCGCCTCCACTGGTGTAGCCTCCACAGGCTGAGCCAGGGCCGCGGCGACATCCTCAATCGAGGTCTTAGCAGGGTGAATTAAGGCCATCGTCACCTTCTGGACGCCTGGGGCCTTCACCTTGGGGGGAGGGTCCGAGCCTCGCTCCCCCTCTGCCGGAATCTTCGAGATCGACCGGGGCCTCTCCAGAAGCTTCGCCGGGTTCTCGGACTTCCTCTTACGCGAGCCAGAGTGTTGGCTCGTGGTTGATGGCGGCGGGGAGGATGCGCCCTGCCTGGCAGCCAAGGAGCCTGACCGTTCGGTGCTCCCGGTGCCCGCGGACTCACGGTGCTTAGCCTTTTGTTGGGCCCGTCGCCGGGGCGCCCTCACAGGACTTAGAAGACCGCTCGGACTTCTTTTTCTTCTTCTCGCCTGACGGGCTCTTCCCTTCCAGCCAGTTGGCGAGACGGAGGTAACAATCCTTCATGGTCCGCTCCGACATGTTCCCACAAAACGCACAGTCCTTCTCCGTGTGCGTCTTGTCCTCATGGAGACAGTAGAGGCATAACGAATGCTCGTCCTCCTTGAAAACATTCTCAAGCTGGCATCCAGGGCAGGTCCTGAACAGCTTCCCGGGCGTCGAGCTTCCTTTCTCCTGGGCCATGTCCAGGGTAGGCCTCGGAACTTCTGGAATCCTCCAAAAGGGTAACTCGACGAAATCTTCACCCTTGAGGGGCGTAGAAAACTCTGAAACAGATCCCCGTTGATCGGATGTAAAAACGGTGGAGCTTGAGGCTCTATTTAACTGAAAAATGAGAAAAATCTCCTGAAAAAGTGCGAAAACGCAGCAAAAGCTCGAAAGCTACAGCACAAGGACTCCCAACACTTGAACGTGCGGTAAAAATCTGAGGATGGCTGCCAGAGGCGGGGCTTAAAGAAAGGGCAGTCATTGGCTGGGGGCAGTATGACCCAGAGACCAGTGATTGGTTAGTACTAAGAAAGACAGATCAGAAACGAAACTGATACTGATTTTTTTCTATACCGAGGATTCCCGGCCTGACGACGGGAAATATTCAAGAGCATGTCAATCCATGCCAGACCCCATGCTGGAGAAGAAGTGGTACAACTGAGACAGGACTGGGAAGAAGAAGTGGGTGCCTCAATGAGGGATGAGATGTGGGAGTGACCCCAAGGATACCATAAGAAAGTGTCAAGGAATGCAAGGTTACAACAGATACAATTATATATAACCCACAGGGCTTATATGACACTGCAGAGGATAGCTAAATTCAAAAATACAGGACGACAATCACGCCCCAAATGTGACTAAGAAAACGCCAGAATAGTGCACGTTTTGGACATGTCTTGTTATTGAGAGATTCTGGGGAGAAGCGGCACACAGGCTGGAACAAAAAGGGATTAAGATAGTGGTGGAAACAGCGTGGACATGCCTATTGGGGGGATTTCCCAGACCACGTAAACTTAGGCATGTAAGTAAACTAAAAGACTTGGCATACGTACTTGCTAAGCGAAGAATCACTATGGGATGGAAGGCATGCCATAAACCAAGAATAGAAGTATAGTGGAAAGACTTACAAAAATAGGCGGAAGCTGAAACTATAGTATGGCAGGAAGCTAGTAATTTTGGAGGAGAGGAGGAGCCTGAAACCTTGATAGCCCGGAAGCATCTGATAGCTATGTTATTTGGGCCCATGCAAGACCGGTCAAGTGATCGGGGAACAGCAGAGACCACAGGAGAGGAATCCCTACTGCAAGACGAAGAAATAGTAAATGAAGGAGAGTAGGCTCGAACGGGGGGGAGGGAATGGGAGAAGCAGTGGACACGGATGGAGTGATGTAAATTCAAAATGTTATTATATGCACTGCAAGTTTGGTTTGTAATGTTTGTTGAAATAAACTTAATAAAAATTGTTTAAAAAAAATAATAATATGTTGTGCAGGTGGGCCTCGGTTTGACCTCTTGATGGATAGAACTCAGGGGAATATAGTGATTTTTACTATTTGGCAAAGCAGTATGCAATTTTCTCATCTCTTACTCAGATGCTATCATCTTCTCTAAGAACTGCAGTTTTTTTTATTTTGATTTCTTGCTCTTAAGTAGGCTGTGAGTCATGAAACTGCCTTGCTGGCCCCACAGAACTTGGTTGGGGCTTTATGGATGCACTTTTATTCTACTCATTTTTTTCCCTGTATTAGGAGCTTCAGTTTCTCTGGTGTCAGCTAGCTCAGATAGTCTGATTCCATTGTATTAACCTTACTTAGGTTTTCAGAAGTGACTTGCTTTGCCCTTTTATCTATTTTGCTACACTACATAGACTATGTGCCCCCATGAAGCAACGTTATATGTATCCCTGATCCGGCCAGGGGAAATGTATCCCGGTTCATTCCTCTCATTGGAAGTTTGGAAGTCCAGGGAACGGAGTAGGTCTGCGTTGAGGTGCCATTTGGTGCTTCTAGGAGCAGTTGTTCCCCAGTATAAAGTGGTAACTAAAGGGGCTTGGTCGGAGATTATGGGGTGAGATTTCAGCATTCTGCACATACACCATTAATAGTCTACTTACAGGCAGGTGGTCTATTCAGGAAAAGAAAGAATGCTCTGGTGAGTAATAGGTGTATTCTAAAGGGTGGGGTTATCCAGCCTCTAGACATTTGCCAGTTCATATGAGTAAATGAAGCAGTCAAATGCTTTGTGCATCTTTGAAAGACAAAGTGTTTGCACCCTGTGACTTAAATTACTCCAAAACCATGGGTCTGCTTGATTCGGATCATGTATATTTAAGAGAGCCATCTGGGTGTCTCGGATCTTAAAGTTGATTAGAACCCATCTTCCAGCCTTATCAGATTTTGTCTCAAAGACCTGTATGTGACTACTCTTGTTTATTAGTATTGCAACACACCCCTTACATCCCCTGGTTTCAAAAGAGAACACCTCTACTACCCACTAAGTATGGAGTCTGGCAGTTTCGATTAATGTGATTCCTGGATAAAAGCAGCCTCGGGGTCCAAATTCATCAGGTGAGCCTGTACCTTTTATCTCTTAATAGGGGAGCTTAAACCTTTCACATTTCAAGAAACTATATTCACCATGGTAAGGCCAGAAGTGACACGTTGATATGGTATTCACATACATAATTAAGGCTCCTGGTTTTATGGTATTTATTTTTCCGTCATTTCTATCTGCATTTTTGGCCATTATTTCTGTATTCATCCACATGTATTATTTGTCATATAAAACGATAATTTGCAACCTGTATTTTTCTGCATTCAATTAAAAAGATGTATTATATATAACACACACAAATACATAGAGAACACAATTCGAATTGGGTTATTCCACATCAATATCAGCTCTAATTTTACCATAATGTTTTAACCGGCTGTATGGCTGCGAAAAATACACCATGTAAGTATTTCAACAGGACAGTCCAACCGATTGCCAGCTGCGAAGTGCCTACAGAGGCAAATCCAACCTAAACGTACTAACAGTGAATAGTCCTGTCCTGTCAGGGATCTATGTTGGTTCATCACCATAATTTTTAAAGTGGATTGTTCTTCTCTCTTATAATGGGAGATACCACGCCCACACAGTGCCACTACCTTCATACTCTTATTTTGCCCCTACTCCCATCTATACTATGTCTATTATGTAATGGCTATCAAACTGACACGACTAAACAGTTCACTATACATTTTTTGGGGTGAAACCACTGCAGATCAGCGCACAAATACAGACATCCAATACATGTACATAAGTAGGTTTTCCAGGATGCAGTATTAGATATTTCTGATGTTAACATAGGGCCAATTCATTTACGATGTACTGTTGTCTGAATAATACAAGAAAATGGGTATGTATGATACAGTTTTGTTATGTATAACTTGTGCATAATCACAATACTTGCTTTCAGACAATCAATGTTTGATTTTTCCAGATTTCAGAATATTCTCAAATTACCATAATAAACATGGCTGGTTGAGTGTTTTGCGTTTGCTTGGCCAAGTGGGGAGAATCCCAGACTTATGCATCCCCTGATCCTGACAAAACAAGTTATTGGACTCAGACAGGCAAGAAAACACACTTAAACCAATAGTTATGGAAAAAATGTAAATGGCTCGTTATAGGCCCTTTATTCACTTTTTACATATAAATACCTTATACACAAAAATAAACATATAGGGCCTCATTACGACCCAGGCGGTAAGTTACCGCCTGGGCCGTGACTTTACCACAATGGCGTAAACTAAGTTTACGCCATGGTGGTTGGCGGACTTACCGCCCCATTCCGACCTAGGCGGGGCGGTAAGTCCCCAATCCCCATTTACCCTTCCCCATTCCCATTTTTGCCCCATAGGGCATAATGGGAGTGGGGAAGGCGTTAATTAAGCCACCGTAAATTACGGTGGCGTAATTAACTCCATGGTCCCTTAGCGCCATGGATTTTAACACCTGCTAAAAGCAGGTGTTAAAAGCACCATGGCGCTAGGGGACCTCGTAATCAGGCAGTAAGGGGCGGCGCTGTTAACGCTGCCGTTAACCCCTTACCGCCTGAGTCGTAATGAGGCCCATAGTCAGTTATACAAAAACATAGAAAAAGAGAGCATCGCCGTCATCAAAGTTGCAGAAGACACCTTCATCTTGGCCATTGCGACCCTGCTCAGTCCCAGGTGCAGGTAGGCAAAGAGATCACTCGTAATAACAGGGTCTGGAGAGGAGCGTCCTCCCTCTCAGCAAGACTGCATCAGACGGGGGTCCACATTGTAACTGCTGACCACAGAGGAAAACCTCTTCTCTTTATGGGGGCATGTCCCCGCCTTCTCAGTTATGACTGCCCTCAGCCGAAGAGCAGATCACAGGTGGAAGGGGCATAGAGTGGAAAAACCAGCTAGAAGTGGAAAAACCCAGCTTCCCTCTCCTCGCATTCACTCCCAGAACCCCTTATCACTGCACCTGCAGAGCGCTCCGACTCCCTCTCAGGCTCGTCCTTCAGCGGACAATACAATAACTATTCTCCAGAGTAAGTCCACTCAGCAACAATATTTATGTGACCTGGTCTTGCCTTCCCTGCCGAGATGCACGTTTACTCTTCTGAGCCCATGAAAAACATAGGCTTTCATTACGGTGATGGGAGATGAGCGTCCAAGATGGCTGCGCACCGGCGCCATGTTCTTTTAGCTCGTATTTAGCATAAGCATTACACTGAGTTACACATGTTTTAAAAAAATCTGCTGCCTTTCAATCGGGGAAGGGGGAGCAGGTGCCCCATTATTTGCAAGAGTATTTATTATACTTCTTCTCAAAAGTATTAGGAAAAAAGCACAGCAAGGGTATTAGCCAGATTAGTTTACCTTTTCAGCAGGGGGTTGTCCAAAGCAGAAAATAGTAAGAATAACTGATGTGTCCGAAGTGGACAGAAAAAGTACTATCGATCATTATGCTAGATGCACAAAGGGTGTTTTACCACAACTCTTCTGGCTTGTTATAGAAATGAATAACTGTCATGTTGGAAATGCCTTATGGAGGGACGGAGCCTCCTAGTCCTTGTCCTCCCACTCTCTGTGGGTGTTTTTCTTATGGTGTTTGCAACTGAAGTCCAGACTGGACCTCTGGCAGTGCAGCTCCTTATTTTATTGTTTGGTGAACAACACTCCTGGGATACCCTTATGGCACCCATGGTTGGGGGTATACCCTTGTACCCCTTATGTATGTTTCTGGGCACCTGTGTTTTTCCCACAGAGCAGGGTATGGGCTGATGGCAGCTATGTGCTGACTTGGCAGTGGCTATGAGTATCCCTCATTTTGGGATACGCAGGCCCTGCCATAGGTATTCATGTATTCCTGCACAAAGGAAAAATGGCCACTGTGGCCTCTTGGTTTCTATTGCCTTTTACCTTGTTTCCCAAAGTCCCGGGAAGCCCAGTCTCTGTTCCCTTCCTCCTGAGTGGCTGTTGGGTGGAAGCACCATAAAATGGCCCTGCCCCCTTTCCTCCTGACTGGTTGTTGGTTGGAAATACCATATATGGCTCTGGGGCTGCCTCCTGTCAGACTGACTGGAGCCTTGCCAAGGGCTGTGTGTTGTGGGTTGGGACTCAAATCACATTCTCTGTTGTGGGTGTCTGGTTTCTGGGTGTGTGACGCAATGAATGAGACAGCCCTGAATGAAACTGACATGAATGCACTTTAGTGTGCTGAAAGGCTGTGTACTTGCCCCAATCCACATTCATTGTTATGGGTGTCTGGGTGGAGTGAATGGCCTGAATGCCTGTGAGCATGATTGGCTGCCTGCCTGCATGAATCCCCTTCTGCGTGATTGGCTAACTGAGCCTGGCTCAGCCGGAGTGAATGAGGGACAGATGTGTATATCTGGGGACCTCTGACTATTTGTTCAGAAGCTGAAGCCGAAGTTTAGCAAGAAGAAGCTGTTCTTTGAAGCCCAGCTGGAGAAGTCTGCTACAGCAATTTCTTCACTGTAATCTGAAAGCTGCCGTGCTCTTCCAAGGACTGATCCAAAGAGGACCTGCGAAGGAGAACTCTCCCCGAGCTATGAGGACCATTGTGCAAACTGCTACTCTTCATCAGATGCCCCATGGAAACCAGTCCTGTGTGCCTGAGTCCTGAAGAGGAGTGCCCAGACATTGTTAGGGAGAATTCTCTGTTTAGGCTGAATTTCCTAACCTAGTGAGTCCCCCAGCAGCTTTGCTGGATTTTTGGGGTTTATTTTTTCTCCTGCCAAGAGTGAGACTCTTTTACCCTCACTCTTGGGCATGGTTTGAGTATGTTTCTTTGAATCTAGATGTGTTTAATGGGCTATGTGGTCTTTTACTCCATAGGGCTTCATGTGTTTTTGTGATGTGTGTTACACAGCACCCTCAGTGCAGTGACACAGGGGTGTCATAGTGACCCCCCAGTATAGACTCCATACCCTGAGACTGACTACTGTCTCCCAGGGCATGTAAAGTCACCATTGACTTTACTAGTCTTAAATTCTGAACAGAACCAGAAACCATCATATTGTGGACGCACTGGCTGGGGCAATTCAATTGCCCCGGGGTCTGTTAGTCGAGGGGGCACGTCTCCGTCCCCCCTGATCGAGTTTTGGCTGGTGGCAGTGGATACTACTTTTTATATTCAACCGCGAATATTTTCCTATGGGATTTCCCATTGTTTTAGGCTACTACCTTTATTTAATTATTTACGGTAGCCTCGAACATACCGCCGGTTTATTTAATTAATATTAATTCTCCGGTTGGTATTTTTTGCCAAAACTTGATTCTAAAATGGCGTTTGTGTGTTCTCTTCTGTGACTCCAACCCAAGTCGAGCCCTTTGTTCCACTTTTTTGGCGGGCTTCTCCACAGAAGCCCTCCAAAGTGGTGCCACTCTGTCTGGGGTACTTAGGAGGGGTGGAGGGAAATTTAGGCACCCTGGACTGAGTTGCCTAGGCAACTCAAGTCGCACTCCATCCTGATTGGCCCAAGTGGTGAGCCGGCCGGCTCACCACTTTGCATGTTTGAGTGACAGCTAGGCTGAGTGAATGGGGGTTTGCTGCATAAAAGCAGGGCTTTGGGGACTGGAACTACAGAAGTCGCCACAGGACCTAAGAATCCGACGAGGGAGAAGCTGAGCCGACCTGCCACGACACCACCACTGGTGGAGCCCTGCTGGACTGCCTCACCACTTTTCCCCAACGACAGAGGAGATCTCCCGCCGGAGAGTCTTCTTCCTTTGACTGGTGGGGATAACCAGTTTCACCGTCTTTTCACTTTCCCGACGTACCTCGTGGCCGCCTTGCCCATGCCAAGCACCCCGGCAACCGGGATACCACGTTTTACCACGACCGCGAAACAAAGGTACCACCTTTAACCGGAAAACTCTGCGGCTGGTTTCTGCCCTGGTAGTGCAACGACCTTCATCTTTCCTCCAAGTCGAGATCTTTTCTTCCCCTGGACAACAACGCAACTTGAACCCACTACCAGGAACAACTGCCACCGCTGGAGGATCCTTCCCACTTAAGGTACCGTGTCCCGCCTGGCTTCCCTTGCTACTGACTGTACGGGGTAGATTTAGCCCCCGGCTTTCGAACCTGGGTTAGTCTGGGACACCCTGGCTAAACTTTCTTAAGCCTCTCTAAACTCTTTTTGAACCCTCTGCAAGACTTTCTAAGCCTAGTGTAACTGTGTGATCTTGGGCGCATTTGTGCTCTGCTCTCTCTAAGAGGGGGCCCAGCCTTTGGACTTTGGCTCACCAGTGACTTTTTGCTCTTCTGCCTTGCTAATAGTGTTCCTGAATCTTAGAGTGGTGTACCTTTCCACATTCTGTCTTTTCCCCTCCCTTTCTCACAAACTTATTGGAGTGCAATCTAGTTAAGCGCTCACCTCTGTATGAAAATAAGTGGTGTTTTACTGTGACTTATCTGATAAGGAAAAAGGGGTGTATATATTACGATAGTAACTGTGTTTAGAATATTTTACAATAAGAGTGCTGGAGTGTTTCAAACTGTGTGTTTTTAAATAAATAATTATATACTTTGATACCAAAGCTCTGGTCAGTGTTTGCTTGTATTATTGTATCTGAGTGCCTATTGTGTATACTTTGCATACTGCCTAACTCTTCCTGAGGGAAGTCTGACTGCTCAGCCTCAGCTACCAGGTAAATCTGGGTGGTGCAGACTGCTACCAAGTGGGTTTACTGCCAACACCTGTAGTCTTAAATCTTTTGCAGTGTTCCCTAAGGGAACTGCACAGGTTTCTGCCTAACAGACATCTCGAGTCAAAGAAGTCCATTGGTGTTGCCCAGGGTCCAGAGGTGCGTTTCATGACTGCTGGAAGCCATTGCTGTCTACCAATCAGAAGAGGGGCTACGCTGGCATAGTGCTGCTGGACACCTGCAGATGCGAAAGTTCCAAACTACCTAAGAACATTTCAAGGGACATCCTTATCATCAATGACCACTTTTTCTCGCCGGAGAGAGTCCATAGTCGTGTGCAGAGGAAGGTCCGTCAGTGGGTTTCCCATCACAAGAAGCTAACGAAGATGTCCCAAGGGTCCAGACTTGGTGAGGGTCCATGATCCACTCCAGTGGTTGATTCCAGGTCGCCAGAAGCTGCCCAGATGTTAGTGCTGCGGCTGCAGCACAGAAGAAATAAGTCGGAAAACTGCGTTATTTCGAAACCCGACACCAAAAGTGACCTATGCACCCGTCGCCGCCAGAGGTGATCGAAGGGTGCCAGGAGATTTACTCTCATCCGCCAAGCCTTTAAGTCAGAGAAATCGTCGACCAACGGAGAGCACCGCAATGTGCAAAACTGCTGCACTTCAGAAAGACTTTGGTTAAATTTTTCTTCTTGGACTCGGCATCCCAGTGGTTCCTTCTTCCAAGCAGGGTCCATCCTCGGATGGAATCGTCGAGTGAAGCCAAGAAACTCTGCCACTTTGCATGCCAAGGCACCAAAGGTACTGTGACAAGGAAGAGCATCTTCTAGCCTCAGGAGTCATCCATGGGTCCCAGAATGGTCTTGGATCCTGTTCACATATGGCCTCTCAGATACTTTGGGGTGGTACAACCTTTTAAAAGAAAGCAGAAGGTTATTGAACATTATTGGACTGGGAAGTAAAAGACAAGATAAGTTACTCCCTAACTTTCCCCTTACAAGTTGCCCAGTTTGGGGGTTGGGTGTGGGGGGAGGAGGAATCTTCACACATACTTGGATATCTAGCCTAAAGAAAGCATACTGCCACTGTTCACAACTAATCTGCCTTTCTTCCCTATTCTATGCTGATACACCTCAATTAAGAATGCACCTGCCTATTTAAAACTGTCTGCAGTTAGTGCAGTTCTTACTGAATTTAAGTATTGTATGGTACCACAGAGTGTGTATATTTGCCATTCTTTGAATAAGTATTCCAAGTGCACAGTGTTATTATTTATATGTATATACTTGTAGTGGTAGAACCCTTATTTTATATAAAGAAGCTGTGTTATCACCTAATACAGTGTGTGGACATTCCTTTGTTGTGGGCTTTGGGGAAACACTGTACTTAAGAACCTGCTGCATCACCTCGTGAAAGCTTAAGCCTGGTTGCTCGTCAATTGCTACCAAACTGAGAGCTCTGACTGGGGTGTTCTGTGGCTTTACCCTACCATATAGAGGGCAGAAGTACAGATACCCCCTCCAGTCTTTACACTGGTGGCAGCTGTGGGATCACTGTTTTAAGACTCTGTGTTTAACCCAGCTACTACAAAATATCCACACTTCTTTATTGATTTAGAGTTCTATTAGTGTATACTGATAACTACACTACAAATAATGGAAACTATTGTGAATGGTAAATTGACTAGGATGAGCTTACATGCTTTCCAGAGTGCTTGTGAAGACAAAGAAATAGATCTTGAAGAAACGTCTAGGGCCCTTGTGGATTACCAGACAGATTGTGATACTCATGATGAAAATGGTGGAGGCTCTGATGAGGACCTTGACCCTGGGGAAGTCCCAGTTGTTACCAATGGGATTGCCACCTCTCGTGCCACTTCTATTCCAAACCCCAGCATTGCTCCTCATGGGGATGCCCTGAGACTTGAACTTTTGAAATTGGAGCTACAGACAGAACAGTTAGCCTTCCAATAAAAGAAACTCAAGACTGAAGTTGAGTTAAAGAAATGAGTTGGCACAGCAAGTGATATTCAAAAACAAAGCTACTGAAGGCCAAAGAGAATGTTAGGGTGGAGACTTCAGCAATTCCAGTTAAGGGTGTCGGGTCCCCAGCCACCCAGTTTATGAAAGATTTGGTTGGTATGTATGTCGAGGGTTCTGATATCCTTCAATGGATAGAAGCATTTCAGATGGCTTGTGGTATCCATGACATCGACCATAGAGATTGGGCTAAGTGTTTGTTAAGTGGAGTATCTCAGACTGGTTATGACTGTATTCTGAAACCGAGTGTGGAAGAAAGAAGTTAGTATGAGTGCATGAAAGCTGCTTTCATTGCCAAGTTTGGCATTATAAGAAGAGAGAGAATGTGTCTTGGGTTGATTGGGTGAGTGCTGCACATATGAATATGATGGGATGTGTTTATGGTTACAAAGCCAACTGTTTTGTTGAATTACCTCACCTCTTGTTTTTTGAACATTTTTGAAAATGTTCTGAGCCTTGTTCACCAGAGCTGTGTCCGTACATTGCTGACCAACATATCTTGGTCCCCTTTATGTTGGCCAAATTGGCTGAGAAGTCGGTCCTCCACAGGGTGTCCACAGTGGGAAGGACAAGGAGAAAGGGACCCTTAGAAGGCTGAGGATTCCAAGAAGCAGCCACATCCAAACATTCACCCTCTAAGGTCCAAGAATCTAGTGGGGATAAGCCTCATGGGAATGGGAGCAAGAGTAATGGTGCTCCTGCTGCAAAGCAGGCTTCCAGATCCAGTTCAGTTCCTCACATTACTGGCCCCTGTTGGGACTGTGGATCCCTGGACCACACAAAGGGTGACCCCCAAGTGTAACAGTAAGGCACTTAGTGTCCAGGCTGTCAGCCTGACCTACCCTTACTCTATCTCTGAGGTGGAGGCCAATCGCCTTTGGTGCTCCTGTAGAGATTTCCTTAGTGTCCCTAGGGGCCTGGGACATGTACTCATCAGAAGCACTGGCTACTAGCCCACAGAACATGAACATTTCTGAGACCTGTCCTCATAAATGGCCCGCCTTCCACTGGTTTGAGACATAATGGGGCTAGCACGACAGTGGTGGACAGGACCCTGCTCGGGCCAGGGGACTATGTAAGTACTCCACTGAGAAGCACCAGGTTGGCTGGTGCGCCTCCCAAATGATCGCCCATAGCCCTAGTCACCATTCAGATTGATGACAAGACAGCAAAGCTTCCTGTCCTGGTTCAGGACAATGTACCTGCCAACATTTTGTTGGTGAATGACTTAGTGAAGATGGGGTTAATTTCGAATGGGTTACCCCTGACTGCTACTGCAGTCGCTAGGTCACAGGTTAAACAGGGTCTGACTGATAGTCACCCAAGCCAAAGGAGAATCCCAAGGCTAAGAGGAAGAGGAACAAGACCACCTCTGTCAAGGGGGATCCTTCTCTTCCTGCTGTTTCTGCAGCACCCACTGTGGTCCCAGCTCCTGAGGGACTCGGCCCAGTGGTGACACTTGACTCAACTCCAGAGGGAGAAGAGCCAGAGTACCCACCTCAGGGAGAGGTACTCAACCAAGAGGATCCCGGACCTTCAATGCCTGCTGGCTGAAGGTGGTCCCTCTAGGTTTTTTTTTTTTTAAGTGTCAAAGAGAGTGCCACGATCTTTAGGGTCTAAGAAAACTGGCTCAGGCCCAAGGTGAAGCGCCTAGGTCATTTAAGATCTATTGGGAGGGTGAGCTCCTTTACAGTGAGCCCACTCAGAATGAACCTGGTGCAGTCAAGAGGTTGGTTGTACCCAACGTATAAAGGCGCTTCCTGTTGCAGTTGGCGCATGAGGTGTCCTTATCTGGTCATTTTAGGACCAAGAAGACTAAGCAAAGGCTCTTAGCCCACTTCTATCTGCCCAGAATGGGAGTGAAAGTGGGCTCCACTGCAAGAACTGTCCCACTTAGTTGTCTAGCATGACTGGATGCAGTGTCATTGCCCCATTGCAGCCTTTGCCAGTGATTGGCACACCATTTGAGAGGGTTGGCATCGACACTGTTGGTCCCTTTGACGCTCCCACATCAGGTGGACACAGGTTCATCCTGGTACTGTTGGATCATGCCACCAGGTACCCTGAGGCTATACCCCTTTGGACCATAACAGCCATGGCTGTTGCCAGGGCTCTCCTCAGCATTTTTACCAGAGTTGGATTTACTAAAGAGGTGATCTCTGACAGAGTAACCAACTTCATGTCTAGTTACATGCAAGCTATGTGGAAGGAATGTGGTGTAACCTATAAGCTCTCCATCTCCTACGATCCTCTGATGCCTTTGTGGTTGCTTCAAGGATCAAATTCAAGACCCTTTGCATCATCCACAAGGCTGTCTGGGGCAAGGGAACACACTACCTGCAGCTCTCGCTCACAAACTACTCTTCTTCACGATACCTTTGATTCTCTCACTCCAACTCTCTGCTGGGCAAATGCTTCTCCAAGCAGAGAGCTGGGGCAGATCATTATTGACGTATAGAGAAATCCGTGCCTGTGTGCACCGCGCCTCACGTCATCTTTAAAAGAAAATATAAATGTAGTGGGAACAGGCATGATGATACAGTTAAAATGGAAGTAAATATTGTCATATGTGGTTTACTTTAAATATTTCGTCGTTTTTCAGTACACTGATCGCCACTAATATTGTTCATTTTTGTGGCATGTGTTACCAAAAACGAAACCGATGAAGGGTCCCATCGTTATGTGTCCTTGAATACACTGCACTAAAAGACTTTGAAGGACCAAATGTGTAGAAAATCCACAAAGGAATGATAAGATTTACTATATTGAAAACTTACGCCGGAAAGTAAAGTTTCTATTGCAGAAAACTGTCTTCCGAAGAGGATGGTCTTCCACCACATCGGAAGAATGGAATCTCAAAACACAATGTAAGCAAGATTTTAAATAATATTTAAGCAAGAGTGGATGTAAAGTGTGCTGTGTGCTACATGATGAATTTTCTGACGGATGAATGTTCAATTTGACGCACAGAATAGACATTGTACGTGTTCATTGTAACTTAAATTGATAGTTAACATAAGAAAATACTGTGTATCTTCAATTATAAAGTGGGTACTGAAATATGTTTTTGCATTCTCAATTTTACATAGTTATATGATCTCAATGTGCACCTGTCGTGGGTATAGCCTACCGGCCGACGGCTTCTTCCAACAATACTTGGACAATAATCATCAACAACGCCTCTTCTGGGATGATCGCCATACAACAATCTGTCCTTTCGCAGTTACAGTAACAATGAGCAACATTGCAGCCTATAGTTTCTAGAAACATGTGGATGTGAAAGTGTTGCATTTACACCAAAAATGAGAACGATGTGCAGTACGCTAGCTATGAAATGTGTTTGAAAAAGTTAACCAAGTTTTTGTGAACTTTAATTACTTATTTTCAGCATTGTGTCAAAATGAAAACTACTTGTTACGCTCCTGACTATTGCCGTTTTCTTCAAAATAAAATGGTTCTATAAATTTTGTAGAAAGAAACAAAGGTTTTGCGTTTGTTGTGGATGTGTGTGTTTTAAGTTCCTGGTTCTGCGTTAGATAAGGTTAGGACGTGGGTGATGACAGGGTACGTTTGCCTAGGCTGCCCACTAACGTCATTGAAAGAGGCGGAGCTCATCTTGAGCGGCTAGTGATGTCAGCGTTAGGGGGGGGCTAACCGAATCAGTGCTGTGAGTGCACTTGTACATAGGGCGATAGATCAACAGATAAGAAATGCAGAAGATGCCGGTACCCAAGCGTTAGAGTGAGAAAAACTCAGGTAAGTTGCATTCCAAACTTTCTTAAGAACGATCGATGTATGCTCTGAAATACATTCCTGATCCATTGGGCCAACAATATTTCTAACCGACTATCCCTTTAATTAAAAAAAAGCATTTGCTATTTGATCAAGTGCAAGTACCAACTGCCATAAAACTGAGTTTTGAAATTCTACCACATCAGGAATCCTTTCAGGATGCTTAAAACCTAAGCATGTAACAGATGACAACCCCTGGGTGTTGGATATAATGCTAAAATCAAAAAGTCTGAAAAGTCTCAGGCCTACAAGCTTTAGTTAGCAAATCATGAAAACTATCTTGCCAAAAAGACAGTATGCTGCTCTATGAATCTGTAAGTAACAGCTGAAGTTGATCAGTGGATCATTGTGAACATTATGTCCCGTTACAGACATGACACTATAAATGCAGCACTGGAAGACAGTGTTTGATCTTCATGGTTTGCCAATAAAACTCCTATAGTGGGGAAAATAATACAATGGAGCATATGCCTTAAATGCCAGTGTAAAAGTACAGACACCACACATATGCTAGCCAAGCGCAGGGAAGGACCAAGTTACTTACCTGTAACTGTTGTTCTCCAGCATGGGTCTGGCATGGATTCACATGCTCATGCTCATTCCCCGTCGTCAGGCTGGGAATCCTTGGTAAAGAAAAAATCAGTATCAGTTTTGTTTCTGATCTGTCTTTCTTCGTAGTAACCAATCACTGGTCTCTGGGTCATACTGCCCCCAGCCAATGACTGCCCTCTCCCTAAGCCCCTCCCCTGGCAGCCATCCTCAGATTTGGTAGCACGTAAAGTGGCAGTATGACCAAGTGAAGAGCCGCAGAGGGGTAGGAGGGAGGGTTCGCATGTGAATCCATGCCAGACCCATGCTGGAGAACAACAGTTACAGGTAAGTAACTTGTTCCTTCTCCAGCATGGGGTCTGGCATGGATTCACATGCTCATGAATATAAGAATACATAGCAGTACACACATGCACAATCGCGGGAGGTGGCAAAAGGCTCAACATTAAGCATTACATAAACTCAACATTAAGCAACTCTTACCTCCTCACCAGGCCCACCTTCAGGCGAACAGGTTGCGCAGCACTGCTTGGCTGTCTCTGGACTCCTCCCTGGAATCCCGGTCGACGCAGTAGAATCTCGTGAAGGTTCGCGTCGACCTCCACGTAGCAGCCCTGCAGATGTCCAGCGGTGGCACACCAGACAAGATCGCCGTAGTAGCAGCGATCGCTCTGGTTGAATGGGCTCTCAGACGGCCGGGCAACGGTCGGTTGGCCAACCGATGACAGTGCATGATGCAGCCGGAGAGCCATCTGGAAATGGAAGCCTTTGAGAGAGCCTTCCCTTGGTTCACAGGTCCAAAGTTCACAAACAGCTGTGATGTCTTCCGAAAACTCTTCGTTCGGTCCATGTAGAACTTAAGCGCTCTAGCCACATCCAGAGAGTGCAAAGTCCTCTCGGCCGGCGACGAAGGCGACGGGAAGAAAACTGCCAACACCAAGGGCTCGTTAAGATGGAAGTCCGACGGCACCTTGGGCATGAAAAAGGGGTGCGTCCTCAGCACCACCCTCGTACCGTGAAAAGTCAAGTATGGAGGCTTGCAGGATAGGGCCTGAATCTCTCCCACGCGTCGTGCAGAGGTGATGGCTACAAGGAACGCTGTCTTCCACGACAGGAACTTCAACGGAGCCGAATGCAAAGGCTCGAATGGTGGCCCCATGAGCCTGGTCAGCACCACGTTGAGCTCCCACGCCGGGGCTGGAGCCTTCACCGGCGGGAACGATCAGAACAGTCCCTTCATAAATTCCTTCACCAGTCGATGAGACCACAAGGACGGCCGTCCTGCAGTTCTGGTGTATCGGGAGATCGCTGCCAGATGTATCTTGATGGAAGCGTGAGCTAGTCCAGCTTTGGCCAGCGACAGTAGGTATGGTAGCACTTGAGGTGCCGTAATCCGTAGAGGGTTGATCTTCTGTGCACGGCACCAGACAGAGAACCTCTTCCACTTATGTCCGTAGCACTTGAGAGTTGAGGACGCCCTGGCCTTCACAAGAACCTCTCTGCAGTCAGCCAGGACATCGTACCCTCCAAACTCTAGTGCTGCAGGAGCCAGGCCTGCACGTTCAGCGACTCCGGGTCGTGATGAAGAATGGCGCCTCCCTCTCTGGAGAGAAGATCTGCGTCCGTCGGCAGCTTGACTGGTGGGGACGCTGAGAGGTCCAGAAGGTCCGGGAACCAGACGAGGATCATCATGCACTGGGACCTCTTGAGCTGTCTGATGAGTCGAAGCAGCAGCGGCAACGGAGGAAACGCATACAGGAACAGGCCGTCCCAGGGGAACGAGAAAGCATCGCCCATGCTCCTCGGCTGGGGAAACCTGCTGGCGAACCTCTGGCACTTGGAGTTCGTCGCCATCGCGAACAGGTCGATCTGGGGTTTGCCCCATCGTTGGTAAAGCCGATCCACTTGATCCTGGCGTAGCTCCCACTCGTGGCACGAGCGCAGCTCCCTGCAGAGTGAGTCAGCAATGGTGTTTTTTATTCCTACCAGATGGAAGGGAACCAGAAACATCCCCTGGGTGACGGCCCAGTGCCACAGATCCTGGGCCTCCTTGGATAGGGCTGGGGATCTGGTGCCTCCCTGCTTCCGGATGTAGAACATCGTGGTGGTGTTGTCGGTGAAGATCCTCACGATCTTGCCCTTGAGGGATGGGAGGAACGACTTGAGCGCCCAGAACACGGCGCAGAGCTCCAAGATGTTGATGTGGAGAGACCTCTACTCCGGGAGCCAAAGGCCTCTTGCGTGGAGATCTCCGGTGTGCACGCCCCATCCCTCCAGGGAGGCGTCTGTCATCACTGTCTCCTGATGTGCCGGGGTCTGGAAGTCTGTGACCACCGTGAGGTGTGCACGGGTGCCGCACCACTGAATCGCCCGACGGAAAACCTCATTGAGCGGGATCTTGTCTTTGAAGCTGCCCGCCGCTTGCATCCAGCGGGCGTCGAGGAACTCCTGTATACAATACTTACTGAATACAATAATGCTTTATTGGCTTGACTAAGAAAACAAGCCTTGCCGAAGCTGGTGTGATGCTGGAAATGCATCGGAGGGACAGGGCCTCCGTATCCTTTACTGCTTTTTATCACGTTCTGTCGTGTTTTCCGCGCAGGAGTTCGTGTGGGACTCCTGGCGGTGCAGCTCTCTCTCTTTTGGTTTGGTGAACAGACCCATGGGATACCGTTATGGCACCCATGGGTAGGGGTACAACCCTGTGCCCCTAGTGTATGTTTTTGGGCACCTGTGTGTGACCCACAGAGCAGGGTACGGCTGGTGGCAGCTCCGTGCTGAAATGACTGTTGCCCTGAGCGTCTTCCATTTTGGGATGCCCAGGCCCTGTCATTGGAATCGGTAGATTCCTGATGGAGACAAAATGACCCCCATGGCCTCTTGCCTTCCATCACCTGTTACCCTGATCTTCCTGAAGTCCCGGGAAGCCCTGCCTCTGTCCCTTCCCCCTGACTGACTGTTGGGTGGAAGTTCCGTATATGGTAGTGTGGGGAAGTGCCGACCAGACTGGCTGGAGCCTTCTCAACGACCGTATGTTGTGGGTACGCCTGTGGGTGGGACCTGGGTGAATGGCGTGTGTGACGAATATACATTCTATGTTGTGACTGTCTAGTATCTGGTGTTTGACACAATGGTTGAGACATCCCTGCCCGAAACCGGTATGAATGCAGCTTGCTGTGTTGAATGGCTCGGTACTTGTCCCAATACACATAACTTGTTGTGAGTGTCTGGAGAGAAGTGAATGGCCTGAATACCTCGTGTGCCCGAATTGGTTGCCTGCCTGCATGAATGCCCCTAGTCGTGATTGGATGCTTGAGTGCGACCCAGCGGAATGAATGGGAGATCAACAGTATATCTGGGGACCTTTTACTGCTAGGAATCGTGTTCAGAAGCTGAAGTCCACTACGACGAGTAACTGGAGTGAAGCTTAATCTTGAGCCCTGATGGACGAGAAGAATTGCTGTTGCTCTCCTTCACAATCTGAAAGCTGCTGTGCTTCAAGAACTGACCCAGAGAGGACCTGGTAAGGAAACCCTCTTCCCGAGCTATGAGGGACCATCGTGCACAGCTGATCTTTGCCTAAGCTTCCTGGTAGACAGACTTTCGACAGGCTGCCGACCCGATATGGGGATTGCTGCGGAACTCCAAGGAGAAGTGCCCGGACTGTTGTCCGCCACTGTCGCCGACCGCTGTCGCCAACCGGAGTCGCAGTGCTCCCGTTGCCTAAGAAACTTCCGTGATCCAAGGACGCTCTAGTTCGCATCGTCGCGCTGTATCCTGCTGGAGAAGGCCTGACCGTCGACGCGCCAAGGAGTATCCACCGGTGGGTTTCCCGCCACCCAAAGACCACAGAGACGCCGACGACTCGACGCCCTTGCTAGGCCACAGTTCTTCAACTCTTTGCGGTCCAGAACTATCGACACCGAGGTGCCTTGCACGCCTCTTCCTTGCAGGATGTTTACGCTTCCCCGTCAACGAGCACCGCTAGAAACGACGGGGCCACTTCACTGTCGTAGTTCGACCTGTTCTCCGTCGGACGTTCGACGACCCGTGACTCCTGCCTGAAAGGGAGGACACTCAAGAAGGGTTGTCGATTTTCCCGACGCGGAACGCTACAACAGCAAGGTACTTTGGGGTTGCAGAACTATTGGGAAGTCTAAGGGTGAACAATATATGGACTGGGCTTGTATCTTTCTTCTACAGGTTGCCCAGGTGGGGGGATCTCCACACAGAACTGTGTCTAGGTAACAGGGCCAGTATACTGCCTATTGCTCAACCATCCTGCTTTCCTTCCTCTCTCTACTGCCGGTTTCCTCTTTATTTTAATCTGTGTGTCACTCTGACCGTATGCACTTTAATAAGATAGAGTAACGTTAGTGGTACGACTTTAGAACTGTACATATTTACCATTGTTGATTTTCGGAGTACAAAGTGAGTTATCATGATTGTGTATATGACTTTGAATATTGATTATATGAAGACTGTGTTTTAACCGATACAGTGTGTGGACATTCCTTCGTAGGGGCTTGGGGACTACACTGTACTTAAGAACCAGCTCGCATCACCTCCCGAGAAGCTAGGCCTTGATTGCTCGTCCATTGCTATAGTAATAGAGAATCTTGGCAGGGGTCTCTGTGCCTCCCCTCTACCATATACAGAGCGGAAGTGCAGACCCCCCCTCCGGTTTTTACAGCTGGATTACACATTTGTTTGTTAGCCATACAGGTCTTTTTTATATGGAGTCATGCACGGTTTGTCTGTTGTAAAGGTGTCAAAGATAGAAGCTGACACAAAGGTGGCATGATAGTTGCTATACACTTATTTATAGTAAAAGGAAACCATCACTATCTTCTAAGAGGGGTTTCCCTGCCTCAAACTAATACTAAAGGATCTGTCAGAATGTCAGTCAAAATCCAACTCCACCGCGTCCTGTGTCACAAACTACTTCTATACCTTACACTACAACTAAAGAATAATCCAACAGAAGAACAAGTTACTTCTTACCTTGTAACGTTCTTTCGATGGGATGTTCCTCCGACGTATTCCTTATCTTAGATCTCTTTCCAGCTTTGCTGGCCTCGGAAATTTTTTCTCTCTAGAGGGCGGTGCGCGTCGACGTCCGCCGAGTCGATGTCCCTCGACAGCCGCCATATCGACGTCGACGTCATCCTGCCTATAAAGGCCGCGCGCAGCGTCCGTTGCGCAGTTCCATTTTGTAGCCCACAATAATTCTTTCTGGACTCAACTAATCACCCTGAAGGAGCGTAAACTGCAACAACAAGGGAAGTAGTACTGCGGGGATGGATGGGAGGGTCGATTAGGAATACGTCGGAGGAACATCCCATCGAAAGAACGTTACAAGGTAAGAAGTAACTTGTTCTTTGAAGGGATTGTGTCCTCCGACGTATTCCTTATCTTAGATAGGCTCCCATAGCAGTATTCTGTTATTGGAGGTGGGAGTACTGACTTCATGCTTCCTCTTATTGATGAATAGAGTGCAATACTGCCATTCCAAACCTAGTTTCCTGACTGGAGGAGGAATCCAAGTTGTAAAACCGTGTAAAGGTATGGACGGACGACCATGTGGCAGCCGCACAAATGTCTCGAACCGGCACTCCTCTTCTGAGGGCCGATGAAGCTGCGATACCTCTGGTCTAATGAGCCCTAAGATTTTGAGGGGGCTCTTTTCCTGCCAGTTTATAATATTCCAAAATGGCTAAAATAATCCATCTGGAAATGGTCTGCTTAGTTATCGGTAGCCCCAGCTTGTGACCTGCGTAGCCTACAAACAGCTGGTCTGCTTGTCTTATCCTAGCCAGTCTACTAATGTAAAAACTTAAAGCCCTTCTTGGGTCCAGCCTGTGTAACCTCTCTTCCTCTTTCCCCGGATGAGGAGGAGGATAGAAAGATGGAAGGGTAATCTTCTGTGTGATATGAAATTCAGAAACCACCTTTGGGAGGAAATTAGGCTTCACTTGCAGAACAACTTTGTCTTTGTGAAAGATTGTATGAGGGGGTTTACAAGAAAGAGCTTGTAACTCGCTCACCCTTCTAGCAGATGTAAGTGCTACTAATAAAACAGTCTTAAGGGTAAGAAATCTTAACGAACAAGAGTGGAGTGGTTCGAAAGGTGTGCCCATCAGGAAAGTTAGGACTACATTTAAATCCCATAGGGGAACCTGGAATGGTCTTGGGGGATAAACGTTAGTTAACCCCTTTAGAAACTGTATTACCAAGGGTAACTTGAAATAGGATGGTTCTTCCGCAGTGCGCTTAAAGATGGATAGCGCTGCGAGATACCTTGATGGTGCCAACTTGAAGGCCTGAATTTGCTAAATAAAGTAGGAAGGACAAAACCATTGGTGTACCACATAAAAAGGGATCGAATTCTTTTCCCTACACCAGCTGCAAAATCTGTTCCAACGGCAGCGGTATAAAGATTTTGTTGCTGGCCTTCTTGCCGAAAGCAACACCTCCATAACGTCATCAGGGAGGTCCCAATCCTTGTACCTCAGCCTTTCAGAAGCCAAGCGTGAAGGTTGAGGGTTTTGATGTCTGGATGGAGAACCTGACCTCCCTTCTGTGAGAGCAGATTCTCTCTGAGTGGAAGTCGAATTGGAGGGCAGATGGACAAGTCTAGAAGGTCCGGGTACCACGTTCTCCTGGACCAATCCGGGGCAATTAGGATCATGGTTTTCCGGAATCTTCTCAACCTCCTGATCATTTGAGGAATGACAGGGACCGGTGGAAACGCGTACAGGAGTGGAAACTCCCAGTCCACTATGAACGCGTCTCCCAGAGCTCCTCTCGGGGGAAATTCCCTTGAACAGAACAGATCGCACTTCCTGTTGACACTGGTGGCGAACAGATCCACCCGAGGGGTTCCCCAAAGGGCGAAGATCTCTTGAAGGACTTCCTGAGCTAGTTCCCACTCGTGGGAGACTATGCTCTGCCTGCTCAGAGCGTCCGCTGTCAAGTTCTTCTTTCCGGCTAGGTGAACTGCCGATAGAGAGATTCCTTCTTGGATTGCCCAAAACCAGAGCTGCATCGCCTCTCTGCACAGAGGTAGTGATCCTACGCCTCCTCTTTTGTTGAGGTAATGCATGACCACTGTGTTGTCCGTCATTATCAGGACATTCTTTCCTTGTACAGATGGCAGAAAAGCCTTCAGCGCAAGTCTGATGGCCCTCAGCTCTAACAGGTTGATATGTAGTCTGGACTCCGATGGAGACCAACGACCGCTGATGGTCAAGTCGTTGGCGTGGGCTCCCCACTCCGTGAGTGAGGCATCCGTGACTACTGTTATCTCTGGCCAAGGTTGCCAAAACTGCTCTCCTTTCAGAATGTTCTCCTGACAGGCCCACCACTGAAGGTCTCGAGCAACCCTGTCGGGAACCTGAAGAAGATCTGTCATTCTCCCTGAGAATTGTGACCACTGAGTTCTGAGTGCCCACTGGAGAGATCTCATTCTCAGGCGAGCCTCTGGCACTAGGAAAATGCAGGATGCCATGAGGCCTAGCAACCTCAAAAAGTCGAAGGCTGGGAGACGTTGGGCATTTTGAAACTTGGTGACCATCTGTAGAATATCTTGAGCCCTCACCTCTGGTGGTGAGGCTTTTTCCAGGGAAGTGTCCAGGATCACTCCGATGAACTGGAGTCTCCGCGATGGTATCATTTGTGACTTCTTTAAATTGAGGGAGAAGCCCAGTCTGTGAAGGGAGTGGCAAACATGATCTAGCTGGATCTAAGCTTGTTCCGAAGATACAGCTCTGATCAACCAATCGTCCAGGTAGGGGTAGACGTGAATCCCTTCCCTCCTTAGACTTGCAGCCACTACCGACATTAACTTGGTGAAGACCCTCGGGCGGAGGTCAGCCCAAATGGCAGCACTCGAAATTGATAATGAGAGTTTCCAATTGCGAACCTCAGGTATTTCCTGTGTTTGAGATGGATTGGCACATGGAAATAAGCGTCCTGAAGGTCCAGAGATACCAACCAGTCCTGGAACTGAAGGGCCTGAAGGATCTGAGAGAGAGTTACCATCTTCAATTTGTCTTTCCTGAGGAATTTGTTCAATTCTCGCAAGTCCAAGATGGGTCTCAGTCCTCCGTCTTTCTTTGGTATGAGAAAGTAAGGGGAGTACCAACCCTTGTTCCTCTCCGCTACAGGTACCGGTTCTATGGCACCTTTCTCTAGCAGGTCTAAAATTTCCTGCAAGAGGAGCGGATCTGGAGCTTTTTGAGAGCTGATCCCCGGTGGATGACTCTGAGGTATGCGTAGCAGAGGCAGACAGTAACCTTGTGCAACTGTCTCCAATGCCCAAGCATCTGACGTGATAGCCTGCCATTCCGCCAGATGTTGAGTTAACCTGCCTCCTACAGGTGTCTTGTGAGGGAAGTCCTCAGAGTGGTTTTGGGGCGGCTGATGCAGATGCCGATGGTAAAGAGGCACCTGCTGTTGCTGCAGCTTTTGAAAATCTACCCCGTCCACCTCGGGTAGTTCTCCTTTGTCCCCTTTGAGCCGGTCGTCCTCTACCTCTTCCGAATGCGGAGTAGAAGCGAAAGGACTTGCCTCTCGCAGAGGTTCCTGTAGGACGAAAAGGTGTCTGACGGATTGCAGCACCTAGGGATTTTGCTGCTGCCTTTGATGTTTGCAGTTTTTCTAAACTGTCATCCGCCTTTTTCCCAAACAAAGAAGAGCCATCAAATGGCATGTTCAAGAGCCTGGTTTGCACATCTGGGGCAAAACCAGACTTTCTCAACCAAGCAAATCTCCTGGTTGTTGTACTTGCCGCAATCGCTCTGCTGATACTGTTAGCCGAATCAATGCCCGTCTGGAGGGATTCGCACATAGCGTCTTTACCGTCCTTTATGATATTTAGGAACGCCTCCCTTTCTTCTCCCTCCGGGATGCAGTCAGCTGCTGTAGAAGCACACTCCCAAAGTGTATGGCTAAATCTAGCAAGGGTGCAAGTAGCATTAATAGATTTTAACGCCATGCTACATGCCGAAAAGACTTTCTTAGCCATAGCATTGTATTTTTTATCGTCCCTGTCCTGTGGGACGGTAGGGTGAACAGTCTTGATGTCAGTAGAAGATGCTGCCTGTACCACCAGACCTTCTGGGGATGGGTGGTTGGACAAAAACTCAGGGTCTGCAGAAGATACCCTGTATTTAGTAGACAGTTTATTTACTGCCGGGACGACATCTGGGGTTTCCCATTTCGTCATTATTTTTCTTTGAAGAGCTTTATGAAAAGGTACTACAGGATCCTCCTGTGGACCTTTATCAAGAATATCCGTGAGGTCATCCTGTTGGAAAGCCTGTGAAGGTGTTGACCACCCCATAAATTCTGTAATCCTGGCCATTAAGGCTCTATAAGGGGTTTCAGCATGCTCCCCCGGGTCTGGCCTAGCAAACTCCACCTCTGGGGAAGTGTCTAAACCACTTGCCTCATGTAAGGAATCATGGAGTTCCTTTAATCTGCGTTCCTCTGAGGATAACTCCTCTTGAACTGGGGTTGCAGATCCCTGCAACTCAAATGTCTCTTCCTGGTCAGACAGTTCTCCCTCTTCCATAATTGAGGACATTGTTCTCAATTGGTCTGAACTCACAAAGGAAGTGAAACCCATCTCCAAGGCAGAGGGTGCCAAACTTGTCGTAATCGGCCTCGAAAACGTCGATGTCGTCGACGCCGACGGCTTCGAACGTGGTGTCGAAAACAAAGGTGGAGGCCTCGAGGTCCTCGATACAATCGGAATTCTGCTTGAGGATATCGACAATCTCAAAGACATCGTCATCGAAGACCTGGGAATAGCCACTGGGTGCGCCGCAACCGTGACTTTCCTTGGCGTCGACGCCGGTGTTGAGGATGGCGTCGAGTGGACAGACCCGTGTGTCGAAGGTCCCTTCGACAGTGGCGTCGAAGACACCGACCTCGACGTCGACGGAACCTTCGTCAACGGAACCTTCGAAGAAGGATTCGAGGTCTTTGCTTTACTCAAGGGTTTGTGACGCGCTCGAGAAGCTTTCTTCGCCGGGTGCTGCGACTCGCGGCGTTTTGGACCTTCGGGTCTTTCGACCAGAGCATCGCTCTCGGCAGTCTTCGAGGGGGTCGAGGCCATTTTCTCGAAGACGCTCATCATATTTTTTCGGAATTCCTCCCATTCAGCCCGGGAACTATGTTTCGTGGGGCAAGGGATTCTCTTAGGTGAAACAGAGGAAGAGGAGGACGAAGAAGGGGATCTTCGGCGTCTCCTTTTCGAGTGCTTCGATCTCGAGGAGTGATGGGACCCGCTTCGAGACCTGGAGCGCGAATGGTGACGAGGAGACAAATGTCTCGACTTCGTCGAGGAAGAAGAAGCTTTAGAAGTCTTACCTTTTTCCAGCTTCCCCCTACGCTCCTTCAGGGCCTTAGCTGTCATGGACATACAGTCCTCGCACTCCGAACAATGGTGTTCAGCTCCCAAACACCACAGACAGACCCTGTGAGGGTCCGTCAGCGACATCTTTTTTCCACAGTCTCGGCATTTTTTAAAGCCGGACCGAGGGGTCGTCGGTTCAGACGAGGAAGCCATCGAGTATGGCTCAAATATCTCGAGGAAAATGGAATAATTCTCTACGAAACTGAGCAACGATATTCCGAGGCACTGAGTAAGTGCGGAAAAACAGAACTGAGCAACGGACGCTGCGCGCGGCCTTTATAGGCAGGATGACGTCGAGGTTGATACGGCGGCTGTCGAGGGACATAGACTCGGCAGACGTTGACACGCAGTGCCCTCTAGAGAGAAAAAATTTCCGAGGCCAGCAAAGCTGGAAAGAGATATCTAAGATAAGGAATACGTCGGAGGACACAATCCCTTCGAAAGTTCCATCTACAGGAGAATGACTCCCTTCTCATGGTATTTGGGTGATTTTCCCAAAATGTCTCTTGCACAAAAAAGGAATGCCAGGGGGAATGACTCCCTTCACCTGGCTTGTGATTCCAACAAAACCCAGGCCTCCAAAAATCTTTTAAAACTGCAAACCTGCAGGTCGAGTAACTTATTTATCTACTCGACCTTTGAGAAATGCACTCGACCCACAAACTGGAACCTGCATATCATGTCCCATTTAATTAGGGAAGAAGAGCTGGTGTCACATGTAGTGACTTGACAGAAGCTGCTATTTAAATGACTGGCAGGAAACATGTAAGAAGGACAATACTGGGTATGAAACTATTAAATGGGTATTTTACATAAAGTGCCCAGAATCGCAAAAATATGGTCATGAGCCAATGCCCACAAACCTCCGGGAGACTTGAGGACATTTTTATCTGGGCCACTTTAAACAGCCCTCTTTGAATAACAACGATACATTAAATTTGTTTACAGAGTCCCTTGCTTCCCAAACACCTTTTGTGTCTGCCCAGTCGTATGTATCTATTAAATTACAACATACTACTAACAGCTTTTATAAAAAATATCAGTTTATTTTCATTTTATAAAATACATATCAATAAAATGCATAATTTATCATGTTTCAAACACAATTCTAAAAATACTTTTTACTTGGACCAAATTGTCGGATGCACAATCTGTTTCCATAGTAGATTGGTTCTTTAACTGTTAATTTTTATATAGAACAAGTTTTCAATAGAGATCTATCGTTGATGCCTGTCTGCATTGATGCAATATTCCCAACTCCTCCTGATCATCCGTACAACTGTCACTCATTCATTCAACCATTCAACATTCAAAAGCAAACCCAACATGTTTCTTTCCTTGTTACTTAACACAGTTGACTAGGAAATTCTTCAGGGGTATAGTATGTACTATAACAGTTTACTATGCATATGCCATTCTGGTCTTCTTAAGCTCATTGGTGAGTGGTCTTTTATTCCACTCCCTTCTATCTTTTTGTGTGGGCCAGACCACCGAAAGGATATCTTCTTAATAACGCATATAGGTTCTGTATCTTCTCCAACCTTCTTGCAGTGCGATCGTATATAGGTTATGCCCATGTGTCTGACGTTATTACACTTTTCGCACGTTTGCACTACCTCCGTGCCTGATCTTAATCGCCTCGATTCCAAATATCTATCCTCCCCGGATTTTGAAAAACAAAAGGTTTTTTCTTTTTTCCAGATCTGAATAACAGTCAGATCCCGGTCTTCCATAGATCCCCAGGACTCTTTCTTCAAGGTATTTCACTCTTCGGGGTGTACCAAGTCTTAAAAACAGCTAGGTGCCTTTACAGGTCCCGATCTTCCTTTGGTACCAAATTCTCTCTGCTCGGGTTCTTTTTCCCAAAACTCTACAGGATGGGCAGATCTGAAAAACGAAATGCAGCTAATCACTTTTGCTGGTGTTGATCGCCGCTCCTTACACCAACGGGAGAATTGTCATTAGGTGGTCCAGGCTAGCTCCTTCTCTCTTGTCAGTGCCACAATTGTAATCTCCAATTTAGACCACTGAGTCACTTGTCCTTTACTAGGCAAGTATGGGTTACTTGACAGGCTTTCTATATGATAAACTTTGGTCACAGGTAAACCTTCACTGGGTGAGCATGAGAGATTGGCAGCACACTATAATGCTTTGTGACTGTATTTGAAAAGCCATTGCTGGCCATCAATGTGAGGCTACTGTGAATTAATGTCAGAGGAATCGGATACTGGGAATCCCTGCGGTTTTACAGGCCCTGTAGATTGGGTTCCCCTTTGACTCCTGCCTTTTGCTGTTATCTTTACAACATGCACTGATCAATCACACGCCCTCAGAGAACAATACAAATATAGGCAAGCGGGCAATTCTGGGTGTCCATTAGTGGGAACTCATTACTAGGCTTCTCAAAAATGCTCTTATATTTTGTACTCCATTGCCTGCAAGCCATCTCTGGTAAGCCCACTGCCCAATGCACTACGCCTGGGTGCCACATCTGGGAAACATATGAGCTTGTGAACTTGCATTTCAGCAGGGTTAGATCTGAGGAATAGATCTTTGTGTACTTACGCCCATGCCCTGCTCTCGGTGTCACTGCTATATCCCGGGTATTTAAAGAGATTCTTTCAATGTGTCTTATTGACAGAGTTGGTTAATGGTAGCTGGCCTTCAGGGTGTAGCAAAGAGCTGGATATATCTGCTACATGGGAGAAGTGGGATGGGTGTGTGGTTACAACTGGCTGCCAGTGTTGGTCCCTTCAGCCCACAGATACCACACCTTCACCACAGTGAGCATACTGCAGGAAAACCTCCTGTATTAGGCATGGCCTCTCACAGAGGTAGTGTGGCCTGTTTAGTTTCGGAGTTGCTTGCAGTTCAGGAGGGCTGAGTAAGTATTATTGTAAGCTGCACCATCTTAACCTTTCTGCAGACTCATGGAGAGGTTTTTGGCTCCTTCTAGCATTTCAGAGCTGCTCCCACATGATTTAAATGTATTACATATGAGTGAACATATTGCACATCAGGGCAGAAAATAGGTTCTCTGAATGGGGAATACACGTTCAGAAGTCTGATAGACTTTGCAGGAATGAGAAGCCTGCACATGTCGGTGGGTAGCACGGAGTAAGGCGGCCCCCATAAACAGGATGGCACACATTGGCTCAAGGTTATAAAAAAAAAGGCATTTCAAAACGTAGCCTCAGATTCATTTGCTTATGGGTTCCTCAGACGAATCGCGGACAAGCCTCGCAGAAATGTCCTGGGCCCACCGAAGAAGGTACAACACTTTCTCTTAATGGGGATCTTGCTCATGGGAGTGCTCGTGGGTCAGGGTTTTAGTCAAGTGAAAATAAAATAGATGGTTTTAGCCGGTGGACGGTTTTGTAAATATTAAAGATCATAATTGTTTGTTTGGTATTTGTTAATAAATCTGGTAACTGGTAATGTGGATCAGTGAGAATGAGCACCCTCAAAAGCCCCATCTGGTCTGGGAATGGCTGGCTGTAAGCAGTAGAGGAATTTGCATCATACACTATATTTAAGGGGTCATCGTAAGTGTAGGGAGTCAGTATTCTCGTACAAAAGTGCACTTAGGTCTCCCTCTGTCAGGCTTGGACCTTTCAACCAAAAAGTACCTGATTCAACATTGATTACAGCACTTGTAGGGGTTCCCTTCCCCAACCTTCATTCACATTCCTTAGGGGTTCCCTTCCCCTAACTTATTTCATGTTTCCGGTCTCCCTCAGTTGGGCTGGGACCATTCACTGATGTCGAAGACCTTCAAATGTGTGAGGCTTTTACAATAGAGCTCCGCGGGACCACTTCGACTTTCACTTCAAATCTTCCTTAATGTTATTTACCCCAATGTCTCCTGGTCCTGGTAGTCCCTTACAACAAACAGAAAAGTTCAAAGAAATCACCATTCAACTTCCCCTTGCACCGTGGTTAATCTTGACCATTGCGTATTTCAGAGTTTGTTCACTTTGCTGCTTTATAACAAGCCTCCCGACTACAGCAACAAAGCTTTTATTGCATTTTGCTTGTTTAGCTCGAGCTATAATCCACGAGGCCTAGAGAAGATGGCCACCACGCTTTGTTGACGCCCGTTGCATAGCAACGATCACACCGCCTACTCTCAGTGGCTGCCTATTGTCCAGCTGAGGCCTTTTGCCTAATCTTGGAAGCACCGGAAGGCGTTAGCCGGCATATGACCCTCCGAAGGCCCGACTCCTAAGACTCATCGTCTGTCTGCGTCTGTCCGCGGCTGAACGCCGGCCGGACGTGCTGCTGCCCTCCTAGACATTGTGCGAGTACATATCTACGAAGCCTACGTTTTATATGCATAGAGTACTATGGCGTCCTTAGAGTGCCACACTAGCTAGTGCACTTTGCCTTGCAAACCTATGCACCACTGCCTGTATCTCACTGTATTCTTTGGCCGAGCAATGAGTACAATGTGTAGGCCCACATCCACTTGAACATATGGCAAATAGCAGGTAAATGACTGCTTAACTAGACTATCTCCTGTAGCATGATCCAACACCGGCTCCTCTCTTCTAGTAACTATTTATCATCCTTTCCCCAACGCTGAAGGCATTAGTAAATCGAACTGGACTACCAAATTGGCCTGCATCATGCTCCATCACCGCCTTTACTGTACCATACTGAACGCTTGCTAATTCTGTTTGCCTTTACATTGCACATAACTCATGTATCGAAAATGCACAGGAATTGTGACTTCATCAACCAACTTTAATATGGATTGCATTGTTCCAGTTTAAATATACTGCCTATGTGAGTGGTAGGGTGCTAACCTATCTCTATATTGATATTTGGTCCATTTTAGGCCAGATTGATTGCCTTAATCAATTATTGTTTTCCATAAAGAATGTGTTATGAGCCACCTTATGACCAACCCATTCGCCATAATGGTACATATCGTACAAATATTACATCACTACTAAGGTGTCGTGACCTCCTCTGTCTTTGCCTTTATCTGGAATGTGTTGCTTTAATCGATTGTGATCTTAACGTGCACTACTGATACTATTATTACTTGCTGCTTTCTGCTAATTGTAAGGTGTGACAGGGGTGACCAACCCACTTGGGATACTTCTCTAACCTATCCTGGAACCTAGTGCTGTGACTCCTACATTTCGGCCCTCATCTACCAGCAGTATGCATGCTACTGATTCTCTGTTGTTAATAGCACTGTATGCCTCACTAGCCCTAGGCTCACTAGTAAATGTCCTTGCCCTAAACTACCAAGACTACTACAGGACTGCCTCGCCCAGCCAAGACCTCAAACCCTTTACAGTAACTAATAGTACCCCACTTTGTCCTCAGTCTCATCACCCATACAACATGGATTCTCATCATAAGGTACCTACTAGCCTAAAGATTGACTACACGATCAGTAAACCTAATCTTCCATGCCTGCCTACAGCCAGAAACCTCAGATTTAGGGCTAGGCTAACTAAGCTTTATGAACCCCTGACCAATTCCTCTCTCAATTCCAGCCCTACTACTACGGATCACCATATCAAGGCTAAATCATATGACAGAAACAAAAAACTGGACGGACCTACCTCTCTAGGCTCACTCTCAAAAACTTGTCAAGATAAACCTCATGTTATGGCCAACCACACTAACCCTCCGTTGATTATGAGCGCACTGATCAACGCCAGATCCTTAGTGGCGCACCCAACAGAAATAGCAGACCTTATTACTATTGACAACCTCGACTTCCTTGACATTACAGAGTCTTGGCTCCATGCAGCTGCAGGCCCTGCACTCCTAATAGCAATACTTGATAACTATGAAATCATTAGAGCATATTGAACAGATTCTAAAGGTGGGGGCATTGCTCTCATAGCCAAAGCAGACCTAGCCATGAGAATAGTTCCCTCTCCTGCTGTCAGCTCCTGTGAACTACTCACAGCTAAACCACCAATCTCCAATTCTAGCACCTTAACAACACACCTAATATACAGACCCCCTGGACCGATTGGGTCATTCGAAGAAGACCTCTCTGCAATCATTTCTGTTAACACCAAACCAACTTCAAACATTCTACTGCTAGGTGATCTTAATCTAGGTTTTAATGATCCCAAAGACCAACACGCTCTAGCAATTTCTAAGGTACTGACAGAAGTAGGGCTTACCCAAAGAGTAACCAAAGCTACCCACGACAAAGGAAGAACTCTTTACTGGGTAGCAGATCTAAACTGCGCCACGTCTATCATATCGATCCTAACTCAAACTTGGACGGATCACTTCCTGATCTCATTTACCCTGCCAGCTTATACCCTTGAGACCAAGGTCAACCTAATTGCACCACCCCTCCCTACGAGGAATAAAAAGAACATTACAACTTGTTCCTCTTATTATGCCTACTCCAACTCACTGCCAGACTCAACTAGTCCTGATCTCCTAGTAGACGCCTACAATGATACCATGTCTAAAGCTTTAGACGCTATTACCCCACTTAAGATGCGGAAAAGTAAACCAAAAGCTCATCTGAACTCGTGGTTTACACCACACTTAAAAACACTGAGAATGGAAAAAAGAAAGCTTGAAACTCAGTGCAAACTCCTCCCTACCGAGGAAAACAAAACTAAATTGATCAATCTGGCTGACTTTTACAAAAAAGAAATAATACGCACTAAACAAGAATCATATGAGAGAATCAATAAAGCCAGCTCAAGTACAAAGGAACTGTTCTCCATTCCACAGACACATGAATGCCTGAAGGACAAACTCTGGTGCAAAAACATACACAATGCCTTACAGAATAAACGCTCCCTTCTGCAAAGTAAGATTGCCAATAAAAAAAAAAAAACTACCACATCTAGCAAAACATAGTGCATACTCGACCTTCTCTAGTAGACCACTATTCCAGGTCAGTTTCTCTCCAGTTTCCTTTTGTGAGGTTGAAAAAATGATATCCTCCCTCAAACCGTCAAGGTGCAAAGGAGAAAATTGTCCAGCACAGATAATTAAAGATGCAGATAGAGATCTGGCGCCATTTATAACTAAACTAATGAATTCTTCATTCATCTCTGGCATTGTCCCTAGTAATTTAAAGGAGTCTTGGGTCCTACCTCTCCTGAAAAAACAGTCATTAGACCCATCAATACCAACCAACTACAGGCCAATTACCACTTACCACCAATTACCACTGTACCATTTCTACTCAAGATCCTTGACAAGGTGGCCTACATTCAAATCCAGGAGTACTTAAAGTCTAACTACCTCCTTGGAGCCCGTCAATCAGGCTTTAGACCTCGTCATGGTACTGAGACTGACCTGTTGGATATAAAAACACATATTGACGGACTAAAAGATAAGGGAAAAATAGCCCTGCTGCTACTTCCTGATCTCTCGGCCGCTTTTGATTTGGTAGATCACCAAGTTCTTTGTAAACAGCTAGCCTCAGCGGCGCATTTTTTCCGAAGACGCCATCACTTGGATTAAATCCTTCCTGAACAATAGGACTATGAGAGTCTTCACCCAACTAGCAGCTGCTGACCAGATCCCAATAAACTGTGGTGTGCCACAAGGTTCTTGTGTTTCCCCCACAATGTATAATATATTTACAAAGCCCTTGCTCGATGATCTAGACCATCTGGGTGTCAGCTATACTAACTATGCAAATGATACCCAGATCCCCATACCTCTATCTGGAGATTATATCAAGGACCTGGCTTTGGCGAATAGAATATACCAAATCATCCAGGCCTGGAAGGCCGCACACGGTCTATGCCTGAACGATGATAAGAACGAGCTCCTCATACTCGGTACCTTAATCAAACTTAACAAATTGAGCACTGATTATTCCTCCTTCAATATTGATGGCAATGCCATTAAAGTAGCTAGAGAAGTAAAAGCATTAGGTTTCTACCTCGATTCGGCCTTCACATTCAACAAACAAGTCAACTCCATGGCATCCTCTACAGCTTACACTTGTAAATTGATCAGGGCTTGCAAACCATTCCAGTCCAATGATAGTTGCACCATCCTAGCGAGAGCACTTATCCTCTCTACATTTTGCAAAATAATGCTCTCAGAGCAGCTCAAGGAATACTAAAGAGGGGTCACATTTCGCACCTCAGGAGACAGAACAAATGGCTATCTACTAATGACAAAATCTTGCTTAAAACATTATCACTTACGCATAAATGCATTAACCAGGAAGCCCCTATCTACCTATCTGAAACAATCTCTAAAAAACCTATCACATGTCCTACAAGGACAGCCAACTCAGAATGCCTATTCGTGCCTGGATTTAAGCTAAAAAAAGCAGGGGGAAGCAGCTTTCCTGTCCTGGCCGCGCAAGCTTGGAACGCCTTAACCTCCTTCTCTGAGAGCCAACCAACCCTTTGTCTTGTTCAGGCGCAATAACATTAAATGGCTGGTTACGAATGATTCTCATAGCTCGTCGCAATCTTGTACCTGTGAGATTACCTGACTTGATTTACCTGACTTCTCAGACCATGCCAAAGAATTAATCCAGACTACTAATTTATACGGTTCTGCACTGATGCCTATTCTGTACCTGTATGTCTGTATATTCCATTGTACCAACTGTATGTTTTATCTGATGTAACTAAGCTGTAAGTATGCTTGTAACTCTTTGTGTGAAAGGCGCCCAGTTACCTCTGGGTTAGGTGCACCATACAAATAAATAAACAAACAAACAAGACATCAACAACTTTGCAGAGACTTTCAAGTGGGCTACTTCCTTTTGCCAGACCATTCCGCTACTCTGTATCACTGGGTTCACAGTTAACGGCAACTTAAAAGTTCATCACTGGTTTGCTTTCTTTCGCGTCTCATCAGCACGTGCGCAACCTTCAATTGTGAGATACACTGTTGCAGCTTCCATCTTTCCTTGACTCAAACCGGCCTTTCATGTCTTTTACTAACTCACTGGTTGTGTGCGTTCCTCTTGTCTCTGCAGCGTTGATTCACGAGTCAAGGTTGATATCACAGACTATCCTCAACTCTGTTCACCCGTGAGGGTCATTGGCGTCCTAGAAACACAATGCAGGCTTCTTCTGGTCTGGGATTTGGCTTTCTCTGTGTCTCCTTCTGTAACGCTTACCTGGACTCCTCGGGAGCGCAATGCCTTCCCAGCCTGCGTACCTGGTACCTTGGGAGTAGGATTCTCTTTCTGTTAAACAACCATGGCAACAATAGAAATGCTATTACATCTACTAACAGAGATTGAACTGCATGAGATGTATACTCCTTAAAACCCTCCCTTCTCACCTTTGTTTATTTATTGTGGAGCTCTCCATCCTGTTTTTCTACAGAGGAGCGTTCGGATGAAGAAACAATGGTAACGTGGGTAGCTGATGCCTTCTATTGCTTCTTGCCTTGAAATGTCTATTTTTTAAGGATACATCTTTGGGTAAGTAAGTTGGCAATAAATATTGTAATCCTTAAGGGTTTGAATAATTTCCTAAGTGGGAGAGATCTCTCTTTCTAATAATATGCTCTTTCTTTATCTTTTTGCAGGTGCTCGGGATTTGGGATAAGAATTATGACTGCGGATGGCCGCGAAGTTACTCAGGATGAGAAACATTTTTAAATGTAAGTTCGCCTATACGGAGTAACTGCAGCCTTCAAGAAAGAGCACGGAAATAACTGAGTTGAAAACTTGAAGAACCTTCAGGTACGTAAATGTTTATTAAATGCCTTCTTTTATCAACTGTTAAGTTTGTTAGTTAATTAAATACCTTTTGTGTTGTTTGCAGGTTTTCGGAAAGCTGAGGAAAATACCTTTGGAAGATGCAGTGGCTGCGGAAGAAACCTCTGACTGAAGATGTTGCACTTCTAACTAAAACTGCTGACTGAAGATGCTGCAGCTGTGAATGAACTTTCTGATAGAAGATACTGCGGCTGTGAGTGAAACGTCTGACTGACGATAACCGCTTCGGAGAATTACTTCAGTCAGGAAAGTCTTTTCTATAAACTATTGTATTCTGTAGTTTTTTGTAAAGCTAATGTCACTATTTTCTCCTATTACAAGTTCTGTGAGGAGAAACGCGGTAGCATTACCTGCTGTCAGCTGAGAAGACGCGAGGCGCGCGTTCCAGCGGAGGCGGGGCTTAAATAGCTCCCTCTGCAATATGAATAGAATGTGCTGCAATTTGTGAATGGATCCTGCGGCGGCTATGTTTAGTGTATAAAAGTTACAATTAAACATTACTAGAGTCTAAGGAAGCATATGCTGTGAATGGTGTAAATGCCATATGTGCCAGGCTAACACCCACCTTTGACCTGCTGACTGATGTAAGGTTCCCTGTCTGGCCTGAATGATGACTATGCTCACTGACTGGGATCATGACACCTTCACGGCTTCCGAGAGGCAACAACCTCCTGCAGGGAACTTCAGGGTTTCTCTAACCTTCGCGCTCATCCCTCGATCGGTCGTCCTGCTCCAGTGGGTTCGCCTTCGCCCTGGAAGATCTGCTCTTTCTCGCATCTCACCTTGCTCCGAGTGTGTCTCTATGTTCCACCTTTTATCCATGAGGGGGGAGCTAATGGGTATCAGATGTATGTGATTAAGGTCAAGTGCCTGACTTTGCCTGACCTGATTAATGGGACATGTCCAATGAGATATACAAGTGTTAGCCTTTTTACTCTCTGTCACCCTCTTCCTCTACCCAGTGTTTGTTTAGAGAGGGAGGAAGTTAGGAGGTTGGATAATCCTAAAAAGTAGGATGGGCTATGGACATGGAAAAGGGAGGGATACCACGTTTCCCCATTAGTTGCCTCAACCCCACTCCCCTAAAATCCCCCACCCAGGTGATCCTCCCGCACTGGTCCACCCCCAGTGTCTGGATCCAAAGGCGATGGACCTGCCCTGGTCACCTGAGAGAGAGATCCCCAGGGGCTAGTAAGTGAGACACACTTTGGTTTCTCACAATACATATACACCTGTGACGTAAAACATATTTACAAATCACACAAGTTGCAAACAAATCACACAAGTTGCAAATAACTACCACCCACAGGTGTAAAACAGAGGATGGGTTTTCATGGCCAAGAGATGGGTCAGACATCTCATTGAGTTGAGCGCTTACTCAGGAGCTCTCTGTGCAACCTGAAATCACAGGTTTTAATTGGGCAGAGCTGATGGAGCACACAGTTGTATGGGAACACCACCTACAATTCTGGCACCTATAAGCAAGATGTAGGCACAAAGCACTATATAAAAAAACTTTATATTTGCAATTTTGTTATCATTAAAATGTTTTGATTTTAAGTATCTACTAAGCTTTTTTCCGAAGTACAGATTGCAACAAGGATTACAATTCTTAACAATTACTTCAAAGGCAATCCGAAACAATTGTGTCCACCAGTACCAGTGGCTTTAGCTTTTTTCAAGTAAGAGCACCATTTATCGGTCCCAAGAAGGGCACGTCTCAAGCCAATGCCTTTTGCAAAAAAGTAAAAATTGGTTTTATATTGTTTCCTGTGGATTTTTATCTGACAATTGCGAATTGTTTTAATGATGTCTTTATTCTATTCTGTGTTTTTCTTATTGGTCATTGTAAATATTTCATTGCGTCTTTACCAATATGGCCCATGCCGAATAAAGGTATTAATCAATATTAACTGTGATTAAGTATAAAGTGGCATTAGGACACATCTAGAAGGCATTAAAAGCCCTGTGAGACCGTTACAATATAAAACCGTTCGTCATCTCACTCAGAATTTAGATTTACGGCACATGCTTGCCCAAGCTTAGCTCCTGCTTACAGGATGATGCCCGATACCCAGGAGCTGCCTCTGGAACCTGCTAATTAAATCTTTACTTGGATCCCTGCATAATCACAATTTTCTGTTTACGTTCTTCACTGAATTATACGACAAAGAAGGGCAAGTGTTACATACTGAAGCAATGATACTGGTGGAGACCCTGGGAGGGGAGGGGAAGGGGCATCTTGCTTCCTCACTCCCATGATGCAGGAAGCTATTATATCAACCAAACATATCTGCCACAGCACTGCAGATACCACAGATCACCCTAAAAGAAAAAGAAAGGCCTGTGGAGTAATATTAATGCTTTGTCCTATGCCAACATATTGTATTATTGTTACATTGCATTTTTCAGTTGTGCTTGCAACATTAAGAACTGGAAAAAACGACAACTTCTACTATGGAGAATAAATGAAAATGTGTGGGGGAACTAGGTATCGGTTCTTTCAAGAAGTTGTATTGGGAGACTAGTACAATTAACTGATACTTTAAACAAATACCAACCAATTATTTGTCTGCTAAATATTGTAGGGGAGGATAAGTCATTAGGACCCCCTCTCACATACATCTCCGACCTAGGCGGAGACTCATGACTCGTCGGCGGCCCCCTCGCCCTAAGGGCCCAGGAGGGTGGGGGGCTGCGGATCGACACGTGAGGCTGCACGACTACAGTATAAGACATAGCATAGACCCCATTTTGTATTGAGACAACTGCATTTTGTGTAAAAAGGCGCTAAAATCCAGTCCATGCAAAGTTGCTCGCACACTCGCACACACAGAAAGATGCAGTCTGACCCCTGCTTGACTGCGCTCACAGGAGTATACACTCCCACCCAGCCTCCACCTCATGGTAGATCCGCTGAAGGCCTGTTCTCACGAGCAACCAGACACGAACAAACAACAAGATAAACACTGTATCACTTTTGCAGTACATCATTTGCCCCAGCCGTGACCGGGCTGGTTAGAAGGTAACTGAAACCAGCCCAATCCTGCATGCCCTGACCCTGTACCAAGCCCTCTAAGTTGGACTGTGTGGCTTCCCTCACTCCCACCAACCCCCGAGGCACCTTGCATAACGAAATAAGCATTTGTGTAATATATGTGTTGTTGACTAACGTTTGCTGCTATTCTGGAGAAGTGTGATTTAAGAGTAACATGTGATCACTCCTGTACATGATGTAACAAAGCGCATTTGTAATGCACGATGATCAGCCGAGGCAGTGGAGCCAGATTGTACTGTGATGTAATATGCAGTGCTCTCTCTTCCACACAACCCAACCTAATGCTACCTCATGTTCGTATGTCAACTACTGATGTGAAATACTGTGTTAAATGGCAAAACCCTCTCCAGCCTGTGTTCCCATATTAATGTACACATATGTGTATAATACCAGAAGCTCCAAGTGTTGCCACCCACCCTTGCCAAAAGTACGGGGCGCTGCCCTGTGCAGGGAAACAGACCCAGAGCTGCAAGGTCGTCTCCCCCCTCCTCCCTCCTCCCTTCCAGGCCCGCCAGGGATAGCTGGTGTTCGAACAGCACAGCCTCGCCTCCCCTCCCAATCTTGCTTGACCCACTTCAAGCATCCACCTCCCCCATGTCAAGAGGCCGCCACAGCCTGACTCTATGAATTACGAGCTACCTGGTCCTAAATCCCACCATCTCCCGGGCACCGGTTACATGCTCCCCACGGCCCATTGGTATCACCGTTCACCCCAAGTTAATGGCCCTCGAAGGGGGGTGCCCACCCCTGTACCAACAGATCATAATACCATCCCTAACCAACAGGGCGATCGAATACCCCCCCCTTTGTACCCCTGGCCTTGCACATAGACTTGTGGGACTACCATACTTGAACCCAAATGTCACTACAACAGATGGATAGGGATACCCGCTGTCACATATCCATGTCCCTGTCTCCTCCTTGAGCTAAGGTCAATGTATTACAGGATTTACAAAAACACCTGACATTGTAGAATGTGACAAATGATTGCGAGTGTGTGGCCACAAGGGCAAATGTTAGAGCAGGCAACAATCATCAATACAAGTTATGTCCTGCCGGCAGCTCCACCCCAAAGAGCCCAGCTGACCCGTCTACCCCGCGTGGCACCGCACGGACGTCCGCCAATCCTGGAACAGCAACTGTATACAATGTATACCACCTAGTCTTCACCACCCAATCCCTAAAACTATGTGCCCCCTATAGCTTGTGTCATGCGTGACGTTAGTTTTGTAATAAGTAGCACTGTCTTTGCTATTGTCAGACAGAGCGCTCTCGGAGTTTGCAGAGTCCTTTGCATGCCCTATATTGATTTAGATAAAACCCTTTTGATCTCATCCGCACTTGGTCCTGGTCTCATTCCCCTCCTGGGGTGTGTCCTTTATTGCCTCTCACTAAGGGGGGTGCATTTTTGGGGGACGCTTACATTCAATGTGTTGCTTGATATGTGCCTTAACACATTCAACAAACTTACTTTTTTAATTTGTTTGATGTATTCATGCAAACTATGCATAACAAAATGCAACATAGCACTTTAAACATAAGTTTCGCACATCCAACACACAACAGAATCATCACACATTAACAGCAGCAAAGCATAGGTTCACAGTCCCCAAGTGTTAAGAGCACATTTTCCTTTGTGATTGAAATTCTCTCCACCTGTGAGTCCCCCAGCACTTTTTGTTGGACTCTTGGATTTTTAAACTGCTTCTCCTGAGTGAGAGGGACCCTTTTTCCACACTCACTCATTCTTGTCATCTGTGCTTAGGATCTCTTTTTTACCTCTTTTTGGTATATTGTTTTGGAGGCATGTTTTCCTCCATCTTTCCTGGCATCAACATTTTACTGAAGTATGTGAGGGGTCAGTAATGCAAGGTGGACAACTGCTTCTAGTTTTCTCAATACTTGACTTTTTATTGGAAAGAAAACGTGCACATATATCCTAACTAAGCCTACTCTACCAGGGAATTCCCAATGTAGTCTAGGATCTAAAGGGAAAACTCCTAGCATAACTGGCCCTCACTCTAAACAACAGAACAATTAAAGCAAATCAAACAACATAAAAGGATGAACACATAATCAGTGTCTAGGATGACTTCTACTTGTTCTGGGTAGATTTTGTTCCCCCAGAAATGTGGAAAGTCAACTTCTTCCAGGAAATCAAAATAAAATTCCAAATCAGTTTGTGCAAAGTTCCAAAGAAACAAAGATTCACACACATAAAAACCCACTGGTCATAGTTCCTTCTTTGGTTGTTGAAAGAATCGCCTTCAAGTTCCACAAAGAACACAGTACCAATGGCGATCCTGGATAACCTCCTTGCAGGATAGAATGGTAAAAGTCAAAACAGAAATATCACTTCAACTTGAAAAACAATTCTTCTCTTGTAACCTCGGCAGTGTTGTGAATACAATTTTTCAGGATGCTTCATCTAAGGAGGTTGCTTTTCCTGAGCTACTCCCTTCTACAAACAGTACCGCGAAAGCAGGCTCCTTTGCTTCACAGTCTACTACTGCTTCAACTTCATTCAACTGAAAGTGTTCTGACAAAATTATAGACAATCACAGTTCCACTCCTTCTACTGCAACTGGCTTTAAAATTAAATTAAGCAAGTTCATACAAGACTCTTCGGCCTCTACAGGTTGGCAATGCACTTTTACCTCTATAATATAAAGGGCAGCCTCTTTGCCTTTTTTTCAGTCTTGCATCTACCATAAACATCTGTCTGAGGTTGTGGACTGTTTTCCTCTTTCTGCTTCACTAGTCTCCGATTCACAGATTTAGTTCTTTTAACAAGCACCAAACTCCCTTCCTCAGCTTCAAATACACCTTTCTGCTTCCAGTAGTAACCCCTAAAGCTGTACTGCCACTCGACTCTTTCAGCCGTGGATAACCTTGTCACGCTTGTATCAGAGGATCTTGGGTTTATAGTAGCTTCAACAACTTCAAAACAATGGTGATCAGTTCTGAACTGTACTGGTTTAATCTTAAGAAAGCTCTGTCTACTGGCTTGGGTAAATCTTGTTATTTCCGCGACTTCAAAAACTTCTGCAATTATTAAAAAGTTTGTTCTGTGTGTTACAATATTCAGGTTTCCCTGCAGAAACAGATTTAGGTATACACGATCAATTGTTGCAGAACTTCAACTTATAAACTGTGTTCCCTTTTGATTTAAATAGCATTCAGCATTAACAGGTACAGAGAAACAAAATGTCTTATATGCAACCCCTCTTTGATGAGACGCTTTTGTAACACTTTGGGAAAGACAACTGCGGCTTTTAAACCACTACCGATAACGTTCTCCAACTTAATAGGAGAAACGTGACCCCTACGGTAATGAATATTGGTTAACAATGAGAAATGGAAAGATTTCTTCTTATGCGAGCACTTGGCTTAACGCTGAACAAGCGCATGCTACAATTCCCTTTGTTAATCAGAACGTCCCACAAATGCGAACAGTTCCACTAGATTTCACTTCTACGTGAGTATAAACTATGCTCGTTACAGTTACCAGCAAGGTATTTTGAAGTGATTCGGGGTACAGAGCTTTACTCACCAGCTTCGAAATCCTAACGAATGCAGGCTGCTTCAACCGCCCGACTTTCTGATCCACAGTACTGGTGTCTCCGATCCGGCCTTGATTGGGGAGAGACTCCTTCTCTGCAGTGTCCCTCGGCTTGCTTCTGCACATGGGCCTCAGGTAAGCACACGGCTTCAGATCTGCATTCACAGCAATTAGGCACACCTGGAAAGACTGCCAATTGCTTCCATTCTCTTCCAATGCCAAACAGGGTTTGTGAGCACAGGACCAACTCAGAGCCTGCAGGTGACATCTGCTTTTCTTTGCTGCTGCGTCCCTTCTGTACTGCCAGCCTCATGCTCTGCTTCTCCTTCTGCTACTGCTACTGCTGCCGACCTTTCCGCTCCTGCTTCTTTCTGATGCTCCCTCCTGTAGCAGCCTTTTATGCCCCTCATGTGCTTCAATTGGCTTCGGGTGCAGGCCCTTCATCTTAATTCCCTGAGCCCTCCTCTTCTTCACTGTCCCCGAGGGATTCTGGGATATGTAGACCCTTTTAAGGAAATTTGGTTTTCTTACTTCTGTAAGAGTTTTAAGGATGATGTTACTTCCCTTGATGTTACTAGAAGAGGGAGTATAGGGTTTAATCTTTTTAGAGACAGATAGAACAGGGAGGGTCTATTTTAAACAGGCAGGTTAAAAACAAAAAAGAACAGGGAGGGTCACATTTCCGTCATTCCTTTTGGCATACCTTTGGCCTTAGGGAGGATATGGGATTTTAAGGGTACAAAAGACTTTAGAGTTTACCCTCCCAACCTTAGTGGGAGGTCAAAATATATCAAAATTGCAATAGGCCAATTCCTCCTCTAATCCCGTGGCAAGAATATTCCTCTTCAAGGCGAAATACTGCATCTCATCCTGCAAATTCTCCCAACTACTGTGGTTCTTGCCTCTACCCAGATGATCCTCCCACAGTACACTACCCCTGGGATTGGGACCAGGGAGCGTCTGCATTCTCCTGGCCACCTGGGAGGAGACTTCAGGCTGAGGGTTAGTGGGGTGGTCTGCAGGATTCTCCATAAGTAGGACAAACACTTTCTGTGCAGAGTTACTGGAAGCTTCTAGAACTTCCACTGAGATGGTTCTTTATTTTCCCTTGGTTAACACCCTGTTGCCAAGGCGGGGTATACTTTTTATCCTACCTGTACTTTTTTTGTGGAATCAGCAAACCCCACCTTATGTTGAGTGCTGAGGGGAACCACTGTATTCCTTTTAGGACTTTTGTAGTAGCTCTTTGGTTACTGTGACAAGTCCCTCTTTTATGCTGGTGGGAGTGTACCTTTTACATGACTTTTTGTGAACATGTATCACAGGCTGTCATCACTGCTGCGGTAGGGGACACAAGGGTCACCATTGATCCAAAATGGTGGCTATACTTTTTAAAGTCCTGAACCAGATGGCTTGTCATTTCTTAGGTCTTTCTCTACCTACCTGGGTGGGGAAGGTTCCTTTAGTTCCTCTGTCTTCGCTAGGCTTCCCTTGGAAAGCCTGTGAAGGGTCTTTTAAGTGTCTGGCAGGTAGGAAGTCAGGAGGGCCAACCGTAACTCCCCGCCCCACCACCAGTCTTTTGTCCTGCAGAGTGCCTGAGAGAAACTAGTTCTAACTGGGCAGCTGGCTGTCCCTATTGGACAGCCTTCCCAAGTTTCAAATGTTCCATGGGATATGATTGGTGGGCTCAGCCAGTGTTTCTGCATACATTCTGAGTTCCTGGAGCATAAACACACTGTCAACTACTGGAACAGAAGAATCCAAAGAAGAAGCCTGAAGGAATAAGATGCCAGACACCTCCAGCAACTGCCAGAGCCCGCTGAGTAACCGCTGCTGTACCAGACTCCACCTTTGAGCGACAGGGAAGATTTGACCAATACAACTTCCTCCCTTGGACTGGTGGGCCTAACCAGTCCCAATATGAACTGCATTTTGCGCTCTGCCTGGAAGATATGCGACCTCCACGGCCTGAAATTCACCAATACCCGGGGTCTTGTGCCACTGTGCTTTGCATCGTCGACCGAAGAATGAATCCGCATTGAACTTTGTGGGCATATTTTTTGACCTTCAGAGAATCGATCCAGCTCCTCAAAGTACCCTCACATGAGACGAGGACAGAGAAAAGGAGAAGAGTCTAATGTCCCGCCATCCGTCCTTCAACTGAGCCTGGAAAAGGCACCAACAAGCCAGAACCAAGAAGATCCGTTGCTGGGAGTTTGTCTGCATGAGAGCTGTCGCCAGATCCACCAAAGTCCCCTTCTTCTGTCACGAGAAACCTGAGACCGGGTCTGCTGTCGCCTCTCCTCTGGGAACGTCCTGCAGCAACAAGTTCTTAATTTTAACCTCCTTGAGGTTTCTTCTTTTGCCTTTAACTCCTTCAATCATTCAGTGGTCTCCAAAAACGGTCCTGATTGGGTTCTCTCCTGGCTGCTTGATTACTTGGGATTACTTGGGATCATGTAACAAAGGATTAATCCGATAGAAACAGGACTGTTTTTGGAGACCACTGAATGATTTAAGGAGTTAAAGGCAAAAGAAGAAACCACAAGGAGGTACTCTTATAGGAAGACTGACCATTAAGAAAAGGCCAAATGAAAACGACTTAGTGTCAAAACACGTGTCGGCTGAGACATGATAATAAACTTCAAATAGAAGGATCAACTGAATACTTAATTGTTAATGACCTTATTGTGGAGTATATATAACTTATTTTAACAAATCACATATATAATAGTAGTTACAACCTAAGGGTTAGTACTTACCTTGCAAATATTTAACAGTGTGCCTAATTATATATATTAAATGGCTATTATTTTATATAACTTTAGGTATATTAGTGTTTTCTTGAATAAGTGTATGCTCAGAGTTCTTTGTACCTTACCACATCCATCCTACACCAAGCCTGGCTGCTCATCCATTCTACCAAACCTTTGTGGGGTTCAAGCCAAAGCTAAGAGTTGGAACCCTGCACATACAAGGTGGGCTTTTCTAAGATCTTTCACAGACATTAACTTGTGTAAAACTCCCTAACAGTAGAATAGTATAACAATTAACAAACAGAGAAAGAATACCCAACTAAAATTCAGTGCAATACCTGACCTCAAAGACAGGTCTGCTAAGATATCTTAATGCATAACAAAACTAAGTGTTGCTAAAGATTCACTGGGAATTGGTTATATTTGGTTAGAGTGATATCAGAAAACGGGTGTTCCAGAGTAATGGCCTCCTGAAGATTATGTATTTGAAGTCGATTTGTAACCTAGCCAAAGAGAAATGTGGGAAGATATTTCTGCCGTGCGCCACGTTTGCAACTATGATTCCAAGCATCACATTTAGAGGGTTCCGTTTCCACTTCCCTAATCTCGATAAGGCGTCTAAAACAAGAAAGCATGTGCAGTGACCTTCAAGTGGCCAACAGCCTGCTGCATGCCTCTTCAGAATGAGACGAGACAGTGGGAACGCATGGGTACATTATTCCAGAAAACAGGGAAAAGACTTAGGTGGTCATCAGAGTATGGGTGTAATCAGTCAAACAAGAGGTATTCGCAAAATACTGCCAGATTTACCTTGTGCCCCATTACATTTTCGGTGGTATATCACACCACAGATAAATGCCTTAATATTACAGACTGATTTTAGAGTACCCGTAGTTCCTCCCAGCATTGCAGACTACTGAACCTGGCCGTTTGGGACCTTGGGAAGAAATTAAAGGGTGGGTGCTCTCCTGCTCCACTGGGTATCACTTGAATACAGCTAGGGTAGGCAGAAAGGCCTCAAAGCCTGTGCTTAAGGTGCCATTTGGTGCACAGGAATGGACAGTTGCAAGCTCTAATCCCTTCTTTTGTTTGTATTTTCTTTTGGTCAAGACACTGAAAACTTTACATTCATCCCAACGATCACCATCACTCGCCCTTTAGTTTCCCTACATGTTGTGAGTTAAGTCTAAGTTTTTGTCTCCCTGACTTTTCCCACTCTCCCCCTTTGCCACTCTTCTTTGCCCCATTTCTTTTCACCCCACAGACCACGGTCTGGCTTCTACCTGGCAGGTTTACAATTCACCTCTGTAAAGACCAGTCTTGGCGCGTTAAGACCACTACGGTGACTAACAAAGCATATCATAACACAGCAATAAGACTATCACCTATAGACAATGGGAGCTTCCTGAACGTACTTAATGTCAAATAAAGAACATTGTAAAAAAACAAAAAACAAAAAAAAGAGAGTTGGACCTTGGCAGGTTTAAAACCGAAATTTTGACACAAATTAGGAGTTTATAGATACATTAGCATGGATTTCGGAATGAAGATGACAATAGAACCAACGAAATAAGCTGATCTCCAACCCACCTTAAACAGAAGGAAATGCATTCAAAACCACCCAGGACAAATATGCTTCAGCAATAACAGTGTACTGGAAATAAAATAGTACTTCAACAGCAAATGCAGCAGAAATGGAATTAGGGTCATACATAAACCTGCCAGGAAGCTCCAGATTTGGTAGCATGCCACCTTAAAGACAACTAAAAGGGAAGCCAGCTACACTGCCACAGGAAAGGGCTACAGCAGAAGTACAATCGCCAAATGGCAAGACAGTAAGAAAGCGACAACAAATACAGTAGTAAACTATCTATACTGTGATAACACTAACCTCCATGATCACAGGATTCATAAAGGCAATAACCAGCAGGCACACACTTACATTTAATGAGCGATTGGCAAGCAAGCAAGCAAGCATGGACTTTACTGCTTAAATATATCCCTTCTATGGTCTAAAATAGGGACTGACGGCAAGATCCAGAATGTACCAGTTGGGCCATGTGAAAATGTTAATGGTTTATGAATAGGAGTCACGTCTGAAATTCATCATATGGAGTTTGGGTTTTCACTACTGCATGGTGCTGCTATGGATAACATGCATCAGGTATGACTGGAAACATGTTCGAGAACATGCATGACTATATTTACATGTTGTATACATAATTAAGTGAAAGGAAGTTGCTGCTTAGGCCATTTAGTAATGGGAGTATTAACTTTGTGTAATCAATCTTTTTTTTATAGTTGATATCGATATGTAATTAGTTGAGTTTTCTATGCAAGTAGTGCTGTTTTTTTTTTAATCAATAATAGATTGTTTCCATATCGTGGCTATTTTGTTGGATTGAATGGATTGTAATTATGTGTTTTTACACCACAATATAAAAGTGAAAACATAATAAATCAAAGATGTTTGTAGACAAGAGTCAGAATACCCAGGTATTCATGGACATAAGGGCCAGAATGCCAGACTCTGAGGTGTCCAAATGGATAAATAACAGGCCTGATGCTGTTGGTGGATGTTCCCCTATCGCTCATTGACTAAAGGAATGTTTGTGTATCTGGGACGAGAGTGTCTCACACTCATTTCTACACTGCCTATCAAACCTAACAAAACAAGCATTGTCAATGCCAAATGTTTGGGCTTTTGTGTAGGTATGGGAAAGGCATTTGCCAGGCACTGCCATAGTGATATTAACTGCCCACTGATGGTAGCAGATGCAAAATGGTCCGAGTACCTGCACATCTAGTAGTGGTGCCTGGTAAACGCCCAATAGTTATATATAAGACAAAACTGTTGGCTTTGTCAATGCTTGTTTTTAGCAGGATTTCAGCGAAGGACACGCATAGTTCTTATAAATCGAGTGGCAGAAGGCAGACCGCGTTAAGATATTTTTATTACACTTGTAGCGCTTTGAGCTCCAATTAAGTCATTAGCTCTTAGAAGACTGCTTTGAAAAAATACTGGCAGGCCCTTCGAGTGCAAAGTTTGATGGTAAGGCTTCATTATTAATTAAAGCAAGCTCAAAGATTTCTCATGAGGAGGTGTTTTGGGCGGAGAGCAGAAGGAACGGGTGGGACTGGCTATAGGGATTAGCATGGACATGGGCAGTCAATGGTGGCCAAATAACTAAACACCACCTACAAGCGTTGTGTCCCTTTTCATATGCCATTTCTCCCAATCTGTACTCTTATGCTATAGTTTCGGCTTATAGGTGTCGTAAGCGACAGCTGAAAACCCAAATTAAAAAGGCTTTCTCCAATTGCATCTGCTGAACACAATTAACTATTGTTAACATACCTCCATGATGGCCTACTAAGGATGCGGGTGCTGAGCAGGGATGACTGCTTTGATATCTGTAATCAAGCCTTATAAAAAAAAAGAAAGTCACAAACGGACTTCAAAGGCTTCAAAATTAGGCAATTCAGTCAATTTGGATAAGACTGGCACAAAAAAACACCCTTGAAAGCTCTCTATTGGTTCCATGTTGATCACACTGCAGCACTAGAGCAGAGCAGTCCACAAGCACTTTTCCAGAAGTTGCGCCAGCCTTTCTATGTCATGCTGGCAGCATCAAGCGGCACCAGTGAGGGCACTGCCACTGGAGTTGGCAAAAAGCTACAAATAAATGCTGGTCGACTCAGGCTTTGAACTGGTCTGAATGTGTTTTGATAAAAATACAGAAACGCAGATCCTTTTATTCCCTGTTGCTCCAGTCTCTTTAGTTTCCGATTTTAGTTTTGCCTTTTGGATCAGCTAATACCTTTTTATTTTTTTAACAAACTACATGTGCAAATTATCATGTTATTTTTGTCTGTCCTTTAAGGAGTGGAATAATAAAATGCTAAATCCTGGTTCTGTGTCGTGCAACTGTTTCGCGTCTGGTACTAATTCAGCCACTGTTCATTTTGTTAGTGTTGCAGCTGTCAGACGCTTCCCTCTGACAGATTGTGTGCATAGCTGCAGGGCCCTTCTGTCCGTTTCCACTACTCTGAATTCTAGGCTCACCGACTTACAATTCGTCTTGAGAGTTGGTGAACAAAGGCTCAACTGTAAAAGCATGACATTTTATTGCAGGTGGGCTCTCTCTTCATTCAACATTTGCTGCACGCACTAGACGGCTGTTTGAATCTTTTTAGCCAATTCCCAGCGGTGACAGCCCAACATTGGTGCATTTCTGTATTGTACCCGTTGCAGGGAAAGTGAATATAGAAACTACCTTTGATCATGAAATAGTAGATCCATACATGTAAATCTGCATCCTGTATATATCCATGTTTGAAGGTGTCTCATAAACATCTCATTAAAAGTTGTGCAATGCTTCATTGGTTCTCTTAAAAGAAATTGTAAATAGCAGTGCGACCGTTAACAGATATGTACATGTGGTCCACTATGTCCTATGACACTATGTCGTCGTTTTTTGAGTGGCGGTGTTAGGCAGGCTTGAAAATACGGACGGTGTTAGGCAGGCTTGAAAATACGGACGGCGCCAGATGTCCGTGCCTTTTTATGGCCCTTCGTAGAAACGACTGTTAATGCTGACCAATGAATCCCACTCAATTTTTGCTGGTAATAAAAAAGACCGAAACAATAGGGACTTTTGCATCTCCATCCCCATGAAAATTGAATGCGGACTAGCCACACACAGCATCTTGGAGAGGCCCATGCAGACTCTACGCCCCCATGCCGCGAGCTTAAGGTACCAAATCACAAGCACTGCACAGATCAAAATTTACTGATGGACACCATCTCTCTGCCAGTAAATAACATACATTGCATACTAGACCTGCGTAAAATAAGCACTAGTGAGTCTGTGCATGCTTGATGATCACTCTCTTGCATTTCGGTAATTCAGAAAATCAGCAGTTGCAATGTCTATAAATCCGGGAGAGGGTACTATCACCACGTTGCTTCTGTTGTATAATTTTGTTACCTCAAAAGCAGTAGCGTGGGTTGTAGGGCACGTCAGTCATCAAATTAAGTGGTGCAGCATGCACTAGCCTCAACTTCACGTAGACATGACCAAATCACGCCTGGCTGCAACTTGCTTCAGTGACACCCCATCGGGGAGAGAGAGCATCATTGAAATCCATCTTTCATGACAAAACTATTCATTCATGATATACACAATGATGGCATTCCTACACTCCTTACCCCAACTTGAAGTTGGCTTCTCTTAAACTCATCTACTTCCTGCCATTTTGTTCCTCACATCCTGGTGCACAAACTCATTCTCCACTTGTGGCCTGCCTTTGGAATGTCCCACCATTGTGCCTAAGGGCCACGACCGTCTACCTAGCAGCCATTTGCAAGCTCTTAAAGGCCAACATGTTTACTATTGTGTACCAACTATATCTTGCTCGACGTCTAAGTGCACTGGAGATGCCTATGGCAACACTAAACAAAAAGTAAATACATCACTATTTAAGCTACTTTTATTAGAAACATTTCAGCAGCTGTTTGGTGTGGTGCCTGTTAATTATGAAACACTATTCTGGCACCTATGCAAGTGTGGAAGCATAACATGGCATTAGCACAAATTGTCATATTTCTCACCCCTATTGTGTGTCCATTGAAAAGGAATGTGTTGGACTGAACAAAGATCGCACCCAGTAATTATATTTTCTTTTCTTTTTTAATGTATAAAGCGCAAATACCCAAGCCAGGAGGCAGCAGGGCACTGTACAATATAACCATGACATGGTAACATATTAATAGTATAACAATTTGAAATATACAAGATAACAAAATAATACAATAATGTACAAAAAACGATAAAAGCTGCAATCAAGTAATGTAAAAATAAGCACTTTTAAATAGACAGGTTTAAAGAGGTTTTTCTGAACTCTGGGGGAGAAGGTAAAAGGTGAATCTTTAAGGCTCAACAATTCAAAGCTCGAGAAGTAACAGATGCACAAGCTTCAGCCTAATAAAGGACATGCTTGAAAAGTGGCATTTCCAGATGTAGACTAACACTGCTCCTGGTCTTCCCCAGACACCGAGAAATGTGCAACTCGATTGCTAAATGGGCGGGCTGCCCTTCAACACTGCCTTTTAAGTGATGCAGAAAATCTTGAAACGCGAATGATAGTGAAGAGGAAGCCAATAAGGAGAAATCGGAATGGGGGTAATATGTTCGAACTTTTGGTAATCAGACGGGCACCTAAATGGAACACTCACTACTGTGCCGAACTTCACTAACAGGTTAGCAAAGGCTCCCAAGGCTCTTGGAAGCTGAAGGTTGTAGACCCCTTATGACACTGCTTGTGGGCTTTCTTAAGAGCTGCAACTGGCGTTAACTCGGATCAGTGCAGTTAGGAGACAGACACACACACACACACACACACACACACAAACACTTAGTATACTCGGCATGTGAGGAGATCGTCAACTTGTAGAAATCACTACTTCCAGTCAATGCGGCAAGCTAATCAGGTCAATCTTTTCAGCCACAGCACCGCCCTCCAATGAACATTTTCAGACCCAAGACATTTTACGAACTGTTTAACCACCTGAGCATGTCACTTTCCATATTATTTTTTTGATCAAGACATATTAACCTTTGGACACACTAGACTTATATCAATGTCCCAAATAAAGGAATCTATTGCCACTAGGTAAATGCAGTCACTTATCCGAGTGAGAAAATAAAAGTTAGATTCCTGCAGGTCCTTAAATAGCCTAAACTGGATTTCTGCATAAGACATTCTAACAACTGAATACAACTTTGTGCCAACTCCAACTCTAAATGTAGACACTATGTTCAACACTTTATCTGAACAGATGAGAGGGCACCGCTAGTGCCGAGTCTAGTAGATATTGATATTTCTCTGGTAGTCATACTTTTATCAAGAATGTGCGTGGGCTGCAGCCCACTGACAAGTGCCACTGTGCTGGACACTATACATAATGCAGAAAAAAGATCACAACCACGCTTGACACTGTAAGCGATTTAAATCTGGCACTTCACCTAAGTCAACGCCTAGCATGTAATGCACAACTGAAATCCTTATTTATTTGTGTCTAAAAGTTCTTTTATTCCGAACGATGTACCACTCATATCACGCCCCTCTCTTGGAATAACTCCCCCCCCCGACCCCCCCGGTCACACTGAACCAGGAATCAGACTGGTTTGCAAAGTTAAAATATTTATTTATGTTTTCACAATCAATATCATCACACTATGTTTAATGGGTATACAATGATCACCAATGGGGTGATGTAACATTAAGCAATCTCTTTAATCAGAAGGAGCACTAGTGAGCAAAACAATTCAGCACAGAAATAATACTTTGGTGGGTGTTCAGATCAGATAACAGTATGGCTACTATTTCCCCCTGCTCACCCCTCAGCCCCCCAACAGGCAATGTAAAGAGATAGGAGGAGAGAACAGGTTTCAGGAATGCAGAATTCAAACAAAATGTCAATCCCAATATCCCCCCAGCAAACACCAGAGAAAAACGGAATTGACTGGCAAGCTGTCAAAATGGTTTGAAAGTTATCTTGAGAATGGAATGGGTAAAACACTAAATATGGTTTAAATTGCTGAAATTGTTTAAATTCTTATGGGAGCCGCTTCAGATAGTTGCAGACAAACACTAGCAATGATTTGATACTAAGGAACAATGTGAAATCTTGAGGTCGGGTGCAATCAAAAGCTGTTTTACATGTGACAGAATTTAACTAAAACAAAATTTGCGGCAAACTTTTCAGCACGCGGTAATCGCGATTGCGGGGCAACTATATGGATTTGGAAAGCTGAGGATGTTAGCTACAAGCAGAAGTTGCAATTTTGTTTCTAGCATAAAAATGGAGGAAGTTATGGACGTTTTAGTGGAGGTCGATTTTCTGAGATAGGCGCAAGAATGGGAAAACACAGATGCACTTTTAAAAGACAAATGGGATTTCTTATACTAGATTATGACTATAGAAAAAGAGAATGCCACACATGAATTTCCACAGTCCTGGCCAGAGACCCTTCACGTGGTGGATACTCCCTTTCTTTCTGGGATTCAATTTATTTATTCACAATACTAATGATATATGATTTTAGAAAACAATTGAGAGAAACTTAGCGCAAGAAACGCTCTGACAATTCAAAAATACTCCTAACACTACCGGTTCTGAATACAAGAGAGGATGGGTTTAAAACAGGGATTACTATGGATAGTACTTATGCTAGTGATACAGTCCTATCTATAGATACTCACTAGATATGTTTTTACACGGAACCACCAGGATTCTGGTCCGTAAAGATTTCAGGCCAGGGATTCTGGCCAGGGATTCTGGTTCTGGCACAGACTGCTGGGCACACCGGACTGGACCGGGTCTGCAATGGTTCTGGTCACAGCTCGGCACAGGACTGGATTGGGTCTGAAAAGGTTCTCTGGTCACAGCACAGAACAACGGGATTGGATCTTTTGGTTCTGGTAATAATTCTTTCAGCAGGAAAACAGTTACAGCACAGCCCGGCTGTTTCTTTGATGTTCACCTTTAGGTTTGTGGGATTCTTTCTGGTTTTGGAAATTCAAGGCCTAGTTGAAAATGGTTCAACTAATGGAATGGGCCTTTCTGCTTGCCAAGTTTCTGGAGTCAGGAGCAAGGAAGATGGATGGTTCTCTCGCAGGGTGCTCCGCCAGCAAGCGGTTAGTGAGTGAATCTGTGTGTGTTTCTAAGTCCTCAGCTCTCTCTATTTATGCTTATGATAAAGGGGGTGTGTGCTGGTTTATCCTAAGTTTATCCCCTTAGGCAGGCGGTTGGCTAGAGTCTCTTCTCTACCTTGATTGGAGGAGAAAACAGGGTGTCACCATGATGATGTGAGTTTATGAGTCAGAGAATCCTCCTCTTGTCCCTTTGAACATAAAATCTACTTTTGGTACAATACATATTTACATGTGTGCAATCTTTATAACAACAACATATATAGATTACATATTTTGTGTAGCAGATACTCCTCCAAACCTCGTCACTGTAGGATCTTGTGTCTGCTTTTGACAGAATTTTGCTCTTTTTGTCCGGAACACAATATGCAGTTTATCAGAAAGTGTATACAAATGTGCGCATTGAATATGGGCATAATATGGGCATAAGAGTATGAAGTTTCGTGCTTTTGGCATAAATACATTTGGGGTAGAACCATATTTTACGCTACTACTTCCCAGAACATCTCACAGAGTTCTGGCGTCTCTCAAAACGTGCATCCAAAATTTAGATTCACAAATCTGTTGTTGACATATTTTTCACAATTTTACACAGCAATTTATCAGTCTTTTTAAAAATGTGCTTTTTCCCCCCCGAGGATAGACAACAACAGCATTAGCTGGATAATATATGCAGACGATATTGTCCTAATAGATGCAACACCGATTGGACTTCAGAGACTGTTATATGCATTGGAAAGCTATCTATCTGAGAATTCACTGCAAATCAATGTAGAAAAAACAAAGGTCATGTCGATCGGAACTACATCCAAAAGATTAACAAAGAACTTTAGATGGAACCTTGATGCACTTCAGATCCAACCTGAATCATCTATTAGATACCTGGGCATTGTTTATAACATCTCAATAAGAGAGCATGAGTGGATCTGCGACCTGAAACAACGTATGTTGACATTTGCATTACAAGGATCGAAGCTACATGCCGAATATGGGAAATTTACCCTCAAACCTGTACTAACCTTATACACAAAAGGTTATTCCCTCAATCACGTTTGGAGCTGAGGCTGGATGGAACCTAGATTATCATATATGGTCAACCCTTAAAGGTCTCTTCTGGAGACGCATCCTCAAACTACCAAAAGGTGTTTCAATGATTTCTATTAGACATGAACTTGGACACGAATCAATGCATAACATAGTTTTCTGGAAATCTTTGGCCATGCTCCGAAAGATGTCACTAAAGGACCAGGCTCCGGCCTACAAAATTTTTGCAAATATGATCCATCAACAACACTGTAGCATTACACAGAATTGGACTAGTGGTCTAAAACTGATTTTGGATACTGCAGATGTAACGTGGGAAACCTTGATAGACACTCCCCAAATTGCAAAACAAAAACGAAGGAAATGGAATTGGATAGAGAACTTAGAACGAAGAAATCTGCTATCTACGTCGATCGACTTAGGCTCTCTAACAAATTGTCTGGATCGCCTACCAAGATACCTACAAAAATTCCCCTCAAAGAAACACTGTAATACATTTCTGAGACTGCGGCTGAACGCACACACAACTAAGGAGATTCTATGGAGACGAAAAGTCCCCAAAATTGAGAATAATCTTTGTAGGTTTTGTGAAATCACAGTCGAATCTGTAAAACATCAAATCATTGAATGTCCTAAAATCAAGGAACATCGTACTCGCTATTTGGGGGCTTTTGCTCCAATTGACGAGGACATGGACAAATGGTGGTACCGTATACTATCTGGATCAAACGTGCCACTGACATGTGCAGTTTGCGAATTAGTGGAACATATTCTGAATGAGGACCAGCGTCAATCAGAAAGATTCCCTTAACTTCCTTCATTGAATGATTGTCGTTGAAAGACTGTAATTTCCTTGTGTTGTCTTTGTTCTCTTGTTTTTCTTGTCCTCTTGCGGATTTATGTTTATATATGTCAAAGCAGGATCGTTTATTGTAATTGAAGTTTATTTGTAAACTAATTGTTACAATTAAAATTAAAAAAAAATAATACAAAATGTGCTTTTGGCCTTTGTTAAGCAGCAAATGATTGGTGGTTTGTCTCTGCCCCCTTGTTCTCCTGGCAGCTCAGAAGCAGTCTCCTCCCAGTTCCTTCTGGGAGAGGCCATTTATGAATCTTCACACTTTGCCTTTCCTTTCAGCCAGAGGATGTCCATTGTCCCCTTCCCCTGCAGCCCCAAATTCTCCTCCCCTAATCAAATCATCACAGAGGTGTGATTTCTTGGTGGAGTGAAGCAGAAGGGAGATGCCTGGCCATCGCGGGGGAAGCTGTTGGACTGGTTTGATTGCTTTTAGGCAGGCTTAATTTCAATGTCATTCTGTTACATTTTTTTCTTGGTTTAAAACAAACTTGGAATTTTCAAAACAAGCAGCTAGAACACTTATTCCAGCTTCTAAACCATGGGATTAAACAGTTACAACCTAGGTTACTCTCAATAACGGGTCACTTAGTTTTGAGCCATTAGATTTCATTTGTACAAGTTTAATTCTATCATGCAATCTACTGACAGCTGTCATAAAGGCGGCCACGGGTACTGCGCCCAGATTTTGACAGATTTCACAGGCAGGCACATTTTTGCTGTGAATGTTTTGATGACAGATTCAGCTTTTCAGGACATTGTCTGTTCATAATGATTTCTTGAACTAAGTAAATTGTAGCACCCAGCAAGAATATGGGATGTTTGCAGGTGTTTTGTGCCGGCATTCTGCAGTTTCAGCAACCAAGAAAAAGATTTAAACGCAAGATTTTGGATTTCTTTCAGCAAAGCCCTGCTTTTCCCTCGGTGCTCCATTTTTACTTGTTGTGAAGCCCAGTGACATGTTTCAGGAGTGAGATCTCCGTTCCGCCACTGACAACATGCATTGTAGTTTTTGCAGCCATCTTTTTGTGTTGTAAAGCGCAATTTCCATAGGTTTTGGGCGCACAGGGGTTTTTCAGCCATTTTAATCATTCTGGCACCACCAGAACACAGTGATGCCGCAGGGCAGAGCATAAGTGGGCTAATACATTCCACAACACATAGGAGTATGGCGATACAAATTCCATTATGAACACTCTCTCTGGGTAACGGGGGACCGTCTTTTATATGAAAAATTATTCACAAGTAGTAATTCAGTCACATTAAGGAGGGGACATGTCACCCTCACATTAGCAACATGATCTGTCCAACTAGCTAATACGCTGAATATTTCGGGAACACGGCAATCAACACACGCGGTGTAGAAGCTGCGATGGCAATAATGGTGCACAGTATTCTTATAAATAACTCTTGTTTAATGTAAGTAATGTAAGCAATCATTAATATTGATGTAGGTGAAATCTTCTTTATCCATTTTTTCTCCTTTTTATATCTCTTTTGATATATGTTTTATGTCAATGTATATCTTGTGCTGTGCCTGGTGTGTGCCCTGTAATTGAACATTGTTTAAACTCTTACAATAATGTCACACGAAAATGCTATTGTGATCGAAATTGTTTCTCGTCTATTCTGAAATGGCATGATTTAATGCAATGGTTAACCTCGCATGATGATTGAATTGATCGAACTCACTAATTGGATAACACAGGGATATTTTATGGCAAGCAAGGGTACAAGGCCCTGAGGAAGGACCCATGGTCTAAAATGCATAGGCCTATTCTCGGTATTGACCCAAATTTTCTGTTGACGTTGTAAGATTAAACTTTTGGTTTACACACCACTGAATGATCAAATCATTAGAAACATGGAGAATATTGTGTACGAAATAAAACTACTTCTGAAGTGAACAAACCCCCCTGTGGGTATTAGGGTGTGCGGCCCACACCGATGGCTAACTACCCCTGGTCTCTTTTTTCGGCACTATGTTCAACACCGACATGGACAGATTTCTTCACCTGCATGGAGAAGGAAATGCTCCTTTGGTAGGTATGATATGAATTGATGGCCTCCGGGACATTTACTAAATTATGAAGGGATACCCTAGACTCAAAAGAAGAGATCCTTCCAATATTGTAAGTCAAAAAAGATCAGTCATAGACAGCCTTCTTTGGGCCGAGATGGAACAACAGGAGAAGCAGGCATCTATGGAAGTGTACAGTGGCAGACATCAACAACATGTATGTTTTCGACTAAGGGTACTCCCCAAGTTTATAATGTTCATTGTGTATTCACTGGTGTATAAAGTGAATGCACTATGAGGAAGAGGGAGAGCTGCTAAACTTCTCATCGAGAGAGCTGCTGAAACGTACCATCTGTCAGCGGCAAGGAAACACCAGAGGAGAGTGCTGAAATTACATCTGGGTGGACGTGGAGCTGTCTATTGTTGGGGATGCCTAAAAAAGCTGACTGGGCCCTGTACTGAAGAGTGGCAGAACATCCTTGAGAGTGCCCTGTCCTCCAAGAGGGTCCTGAAATCTTTGTTATGTGTGTCAACATCCCCATGTGTGCCAGACAGACAGCATGGAAATCCCTTCAATACCTGCAAGGTCTCAGAGGGAATGTTCTCATGTTGAAACAATCTGATTTAACATGCAGCCAGTGTCTTTACGCACAACTCCACCCCTCCACACTTCATAGAGGTGGCAGAGGTTTTATCCCTCCAAAAACATGTGGCCAAGAAAGCCCAAACCGCCTACCTCCAAATGTCTACACTTAAGCAAAATGAAACCCTTCAGGCATTGGACATTGACAGGGATAACACCCTCGCTGCCGGGCTCCCCGCCTTGTACCCGGCTCCCCTCAAAGCTGCCCACCACGGTGCAGCTGTCTTATTGGGGGGTGCCCGTAGATATCACCCCCATCTAACTTGATCTCCACTGGTTCCCCCACCCTGCAATGATTTGCTTTAAAACTGTGTGTATCACATACAAAGCAGTCTCCAATGGAACCCCAACGGAACCCCATCTTACATGGCAGCCAAACTCTGTATGTCAGGAGGTTCCCACACCTCCCATAGCTTGACTGTCAAAAGGTTAGAGTCCACGCTTATCAAGCGGTCCTTCTCCTGCTATGCCCCACCACTCTGCAACTCACTTCTTCTGTACTGCCCCTTCCATCACGCAGTTCTGCAAAATCGTGAAGACATGGCTTTTTCATCGCTTCCTCCCCCGGGACTGAAACCTTGAGAATTCCCACCAATACTGCGTTACTGTTAAAAACGCTAGCTCAACGCTAGCCTCTGGCTTCACCTGAACTCTGTAAAGCGCTTCGCTGTCTACTGGCAGGCTTGTGCTATAAACAATAAAAATAAAGAGTGACATAAAGAGATTGCATATTGTCCCACGTTTCTTCTGCACGTTTTGCCAAAATCTGATTGTTTAATCTACAGGTGGAATTTGGCCTAATATGAAAGGGGATCTTATACCACGGCAGAAACATGAGTTCACCTAAATCAAATGGGGACACAAACTGCACTTTCAATGATTTTCCATGCAGGTCTGATAAGTTGCACCATCTTCCACCTACTGACTATTATCAGATGGGAGAACATGGATATATGCCCAACAGCAAGGCAGGGTGAGTCGTCCTACCATCAGTTTGCTTTCTTTCAATATCATCAAGTTTATTCCGGCCTTTTTGAGTCCCCTCCCCACCACACAAAAGCACTAAATAGGCCCTCAAGAAGTTTGATATCTTTGCATACAGCCTCCACTGAAATATTCTGGCAGATGGCCAAGTACTGAAATAATTTTTAGTGTATTCATTTATACCATCCCTAAGCTTGGGAATAGTATGCAGAAAACTCACTGTGTATAGGTTAGAGAACTCACTTGGGATCCAGATACCCAAGTATTTGAATGTGTCGGGACAAACATGAAAGGGACCTGCAATCCCAAGGAGTCATTCACCACTTGGCCTATATGAATCGCATTCAGTATGGCCCTTCTTCAGTTTCGGGAATCACATCTGAGAAATGTGAAAGAATTTATGAAGTTTAACTTTATAGCCCGCTATTATCCCAGTAGATGATGGATATCTAGAAGAATCAGGCTAGAATGAGTGACATTGGATAAGTCGACAAAGACATCATCCAGATACCAAGATATTTTTTGCTCCTTCCATCTAGCATGATGCCTCCTAACAACATTGCCCATCTTCATGGCCGAGGGTCAGTCAGTTGAGCATATTATTATTATCATTTGCTTTATACTGCTTTATACTGGGCCAGCTCACCAATTTAGTAGCCTCAAAGCGTACAGACCTTAGCAAAAGTGAAAGGGAATAGCACTGCCCAGTACCAGAGGAAATGGTTGAGAGACAAAACTATTGGTAAAATTGCAGCTTGTAGAGTATGATAAGGAACAAGTTACTTACCTGTAACTGTTGTTCTCCAGCATGGGTGTGGCATGGATTCACATGCTCATGAATATTCCCCGTCGTCAGGCCGGGAATCCTCGGTATAGAAAAAATCAGTATCAGTCTCGTTTCTGATCTGTCTTTCTTAGTAGTAACCAATCACTTGTCTCTGGGTCATACTGCCCCCAGCCAATGACTGCCCTCTCCCTAAGCCCCGCCTCTGGCAGCCATCCTCAGATTTGGTAGCATGTAAAGTGGCAGTATGACCAAGTGAAGAGCCGCAGAGGGGTAGGCGGGAGGGTTCGCATGTGAATCCATGCCAGACCCATGCTGGAGAACAACAGTTACAGGTAAGTAACTTGTTCCGTCTCCAGCATGGGGTCTGGCATGGATTCACATGCTCATGAATATAAGAATACATAGCAGTGTACACATGCACAACCACGGGAGGTGGCAACAGGCTCAACATTAAGCAATACAAATACTCAACATTAAGCATCTTTTACCTCCTCACCAGGCTCACCTTAAGCGAACAGGTTGCGCAGCACTGCTTGGCCGACCCTGGACTCCTCCCTGGAGTCCCGATCGACGCAGTAGCATCTTGTGAAGGTGTGTGTCGACCTCCACGTAGCAGCCCTGCAGATGTCGAGCAGGGGCACACCAGACAGGAACGCTGTGGTAGCAGCGATCGCTCTGGTCGAATGGGCTCTCGGACGGCCGGGCAGCGGTCGGTTTGCCAACCGGTGACAGTGCATGATGCAGCCAGAGAGCCATCTGGAAATGGAAGCCTTCGAGAGAGCCCTCCCTTGATTCACAGGTCCAAAGTTGACAAACAGCTGTGATGTATTCCGAAAACTCTTCGTGCGGTCCACGTAGAACTTCAGCGCTCTAGCTATGTCCAGCGAGTGCAGAGTCCTCTCAGCCGGTGACGAAGGCGACGGGAAGAAAACTGGCAACACCAAGGGTTCGTTGAGGTGGAAGTCCGATGGCACCTTGGGCATGAAGGAGGGGTGCGTCCTCAGCACCACCCTCGTGTCGTGAAAAGTCAAGTATGGTGGCTTGCAAGATAGGGCCTGGATCTCTCCCACTCGTCGTGCGGAGGTGATGGCCACGAAAAATGCTGTCTTCCACGACAGAAACTTCAACGGCGCCGAATGCATAGGCTCAAATGGGGCCCCCATGAGCCTGGTCAGCACCACGTTGAGCTCCCATGCCGGGGCAGGGGCCTTCACTGACGGGAACGATCGGAACAATCCTTTCATAAATTCCTTCACCAGCCGATGAGACCACAAGGACACCCGTCCTGTAGTTCTGGTGTATCGTGAGATGGCGGCCAGATGTATCTTGATGGAAGCGTGAGCTAGTCCAGCCTTCGCCAATGACAGTAGGTACGGCAATACTTGAGGGGCCGTAATCCGCAGAGGGTTAATCTTCTGTGCACGGCACCAGACAGAGAACCTCTTCCATTTATGTCCGTAGCACTTGAGAGTTAAGGACGCCCTGGCCTTTGAAAGAACCTCCCTGCAGTCGGCTGGGATGTCGTACCATCCAAACTCTAGTGCTGCAGGAGCCAGGCCTGCAAGTTCAGTGACTCTGGGTTGTGATGAAAATTGGCGCCTCCTTCTCTGGAGAGAAGATCCGTGTCCGTCGGCAGCTTGACTGGTGTGGACACTGACAGGTCCAGAAGGTCCGGGAACCAGATCTGTCTCGGCCAGGCCGGTGAGACGAGGGTCATCCTGCACCGGGACCTCTTGAGCTGGTTGATGAGCCGGAGCAGCAACGGCAACGGAGGGAACGCATAAAGAAATAGGCCGTCCCAGGGGAACGATATAGCATCGCCCATGCTCCTCGGCTGGGGGAGCCTGCTGGTGAACCTCCGGCACTTGGAGTTCGTCGCCGTCGCGAAGAGATCAATCTGGGGTTCGCCCCATCGTCGGAAGTGTCGATCCACTTGATCCTGGCGTAGTTCCCACTCGTGGCACAAGCGCAGCTCTCTGCTGAGTGAGTCGGCGGTGGTGTTTTATACTCCTCCCAGATGAAAAGGCACCAGAAACATTCCTTGGGCGACGGCCCAATGCCACAGATCCTGGGCTTCCTTGGATAGGGCAGGGGATCTGGTTCCGCCCTGCTTCCGGATGTAGAACATCGTGGTGGTGTTGTCAGTGAAGATCCTCACCAACTTGCCCTTGAGGGACGGAAGAAAAGACCTGAGGGCCCAGAACACTGAGCGGAACTCCAAGATGCTGATGTGGAGTGGCTTCTCCTCCGGGAGCAAAAGGCCTCTCGCGTGAAGATCTCCGGAATGCGCTCCCCAACCCTCCAGGGAGGCATCCGTCGTCATCTGGTGAGCTGGGGTCTGAAAGTCCGTGCCCGCCAAAATATGAGAGCGGGTACCCCACCACCGGATCACCTGACGGAACGTCTCGTTGAGTGGGATCCTGTCCTCAAAGTTGCCCGTCAACTGGATCCAGCGGGCGTCGAGGAACTCTTTTAAGGGGCACATCCGAAGTCTTCAAAGGTGCACCAGATAAATGCAGGAGGACATCATCCCGAGGAGGGACTTGACAGATCTTACCCTGGCCACGTCCGTGGCCAGCAGACGCTGCACCTTGCCCAGGATGGTCCTGGTCCTTTCCTCCGACGGCGAGGCCAGCCGCGCCACTGTGTCGAGCTTGGCTCATAGAAACAGGGCGACTTGCGACGGGACCAGGTGGGATTTTGGAAAGTTGGTGGAGAACCCCAGGTCCGTGAGCAGCTGGACGGTCTTCGCAGTGTGCTCCACGGTGAGCTCCCTTGTCCTTGCTCGGATGAGCCAGTCGTCCAGGTAGGGGTAAACGTGGATCCCCTGCAGGCGCAGCCGCGCTGCCACCGGTGCAAGGCACTTGGTGAACACCCTGGGTGCCAACTTCAATCCGAACGGGAGAGCCTTGAACTGGTAGTGCCGCCCTTGGACCACGAACCTGAGGAACTTTCGGTGTCTTTTTAGAATGGGGATGTGGAAGTACGCATCCTCCAAGTCCAACGACGACAGGAAATCACTCTCCTCCAGCTGTCCCAGCACGTGCTGGAGGGTGACCATCCGGAACTTCTGTGCCTTGATGTACTTGTTCAGTCGTCGCAGGTCCAGGATGGGACGCCATCCTCCTGTCTTCTTCTTTACGAGGAAGTACCTTGAGTAAACTCCGGAGCCCCGAAGCCTCTTTGGGATGAGCTCGATGGCACCTTTCTTGAGCATCGCCCTTACTTCCAACAGTAGTTGAGGGACGTGATTTTCCTTCCTGGCCACGGGTGGATCACAGGGGTACGTCTTCTGGAACTCGAGGACGTGCCCTTGGGCCAGGGTGTCCAGCACCCAACGGTCGGTGGAGATGGACTCCCACACGCTGATGAACTTCGTCAGCCGGCCTCCCACCGGGGTGCTTTGGCGGGGGCCCGACCCTACAGTCGGTTCAATCTTGTTTGGAGGCCGCCTTGCCTCCTTGACCTCCCTGTCGACGACGACGGGCACCAACTGACTTGCCGCGTCCCCTGTAGGCCTCCTGAGATGAAGATCTTGCCGCTTGGTGGTACGTTGAGGAGCCACTGCCGGATCCCTTGGAGGCACCTTGTCTGCCTCCGGAGCTCCGAAAGGACGGCTGTCGTTGTTGGAGCACTCCCAGTGCCCGGGCAGTCTCTGTGTCCGTCTTGATGGCCTGAAGGGACTCATCAACCGCCTTCCCAAACAGGTTGTTCCCATCGAAGGGCATGTCCAAAACTTTGGTTTGTACGTCCTGGTGGAAATCCGTCGCCTTGAGCCATCCTCGTCGTCTCAGGCAAACGCTGTTGCCCAACTGACGGAAACCGGTGTCGGCGATGTCCGTTGCCACCGTGATGGCATGGTCTGAAGTAATCTCACCTTCCTGTAAGATTTCAAGGGCCTCAGCCCTTTTGGCGTCCGGAAGGAAGTCCAATAGAGGGGTGATTTTGAACCACAACTCCCTGTCGTAGCGGGCTACGATAGCCAGGGCATTGGCCGCCTTGATAGTCGTCGCTGCGGATGAGATGACCCGTCGTCCCATCGCGTCCAGCTTCCTGTCCTCGCCCTCCAGCGGGGAAGTTGATGTCGAGGCCGATGCCCCCCCAGCTTTCTTCTTTGCCGCTGCCGAGACGACCGAATCCGTGATAGGTTGCGCCCGAAGGCACAAGGGGGCAGCGTCGGGGATGCAGTACTTCTTCTCGTACCGGTCCCTCTTTGCAGACGCCGTGGCAGGGTTCTTGAGGAGGGAGAGCCCCTCATCCCAGATGTCATCAAGAAGTGGTACGGCGAGGACCGTCTTCCTTTTAGCCTCGCGCTGTTCGTAAAGGAACCCTTCCTTCTTCCTCTCTTCGGGGTAGAGCTGGAAGAGCTCGGATGCCCTGGAAATCATGGCATGGAAGGACCCAATCTCGTCGGGCAGGGACGCCCGAGCAGGGGGCGATTGGGGACACGTCCCGTCGTCGCCTCCATTGTCATCTGTACCTGTCGTAGCCGTGTCCGTGCCCGTATCATCCCTGTGGGTAGTTGACCAGCGGGAAGGCAGAGCAGGCCGCAGAGGTGGAAGAGGTGGCGGAGGATGTGTCCTCCTCTTATGCGGTGGACTTCCCAAAGGTCCCGGCTCCGGTTTCCCTGTCGGGTCTGGCTCAGGTACCTCCGTCGGGGGGAGGGGCAACCTTGTCCTTATCTCCGAGCATAAGGACTGAATTGCTGACAAAATGGGCGCCGAAGTGTCTTGCGGCACCGGAAATGATGGGCGCGAGGGCTCTTCAGGAACCTCGTCGGCGCCACCATCGCTCTCATCGTCGCCCTCGTCGGGATCCCTCCCGATGGGCTGGGCTTCCTCCACGACTTCGATGAGCTCTTCCTCAGAGGTCGTGTCCGTATCCACAATGGCCACCTGCCCCTCCCCCTCTTTTTCCAACGGGGTCTTTGTGGGGGTCTTCTCGATGGGCCTGAAAGATGACTCCCTCCGAGGTGGCAGGGAGACTCTGGGTCCTGAGGTCGCCTCCACTGGTGTAGCCTCCACAGGCTGAGCCAGGGCCGCTGCAACATCCTCAATCGAGGTCTTAGCAGGGTGAATTAATGCCGTCGTCACCTTCTGCACGCCTGGGGCCTTCACTTTGGGGGGGGGGGTCCGAGCCTCGCTTCCCCTCTGCCGGAATCTTCGAGATCGACCGGGGCCTCTCCAGAAGCTTCGCTGGGTTCTCGGACTTCCTCTTACCCGAGCCAGAGCGTTGGCTCGTGGTTGATGGCGCCGGGGAGGATGCGCCCTGCCTGGCAGCCAAGGAGCCCAACCGTTCGCCGCTCTCGGTGCCCATGGACTGGTGGTGCTTGGCCTTTTGTTGGGCCCCCGTCGCCGGGACGCCCTCACAGGACTTAGAAAACCGCTTTGACTTCTTCTTCTTCTCGCCTGACGGGCTCTTCCCTTCCAGCCAGTTGGCGAGACAGAGGTGGCGATCCTTCATGGTCCGCTCCGACATGTTCCCACAAAACGCACAGTCCTTCTCCACGTGCGTCTTGTCCTCATGGAGACAGTAGAGGCATAACGAATGCTCGTCCTCCTTGAACACATTCTGAAGTTGGCATCCAGGGCAGGTCCTGAACAGCTTCCCGGGCGTCGAGCTTCCTTTCTCCTGGGCCATGTCCGGGGTAGGCCTCGGAACTTCTGGAATCCTCCAAAAGCGTAACTCGACGAAATCTTCAACCTTGAGGAGCGTAGAAACTCCGAAACGGGTCCCTGTTGATCGGATGTAGAAACGGTAGAGCTTGAGGCTCTATTTAACTGAAAAATTAGAAAAATCTCCTGAAAAAAGCGCGAAAATGCAGCAAAAGCTCGAGAGCTACAGCATGAGGACTCCCAACACTTGAACGTGCAGTAAAAATCTGAGGATGGCTGCCAGATGCGGGCCTTAAAGAGAGGCCAGTCATTGGCTGGGGGCAGTATGACCCAGAGACCAGTGATTGGTTAGTACTAAGAAAGACAGATCAGAAACGAAACTGATACTGATTTTTTCTATACCGAGGATTCCCGGCCTGACGACGGGGAATATTCATGAGCATGTGAATCCATGCCAGACCCCATGCTGGAGAAAGTGCATAAATGCACTGCCTAAAGGGACCAGAGACACTAAACCTCACGCAACAAGTAGTTCCATTTGACTTTATCTTTATCAAAGATATTTTCTGCATCATGTGAAAGTACTGCGAGGCCCCACCTTTCTCTCCACATATATGTGATGCACAGTAATCTGTGCACCATTTGTATTGAATGCCACCCGTTTATAAAGCCCATCTGCTCTTGGTGGATTATTTGTGGTAACAGAGGTCCAGAATTAAGGAGGGATACTAGCCTGCGCTGGTTTTGATACTAACACAATCAATGCAACCCACGTAGTGTTTGGCAGGCTTCCCTTGTACTGGATGGCTTGTATATTTCCACTATGTAAAGGACACAGAGGTCTACTGAGGACCCATGTGGCCCACTGGCCTTTCCCTTAGACATCTTTCTGATGGCTCTCATTACCCCTTCTTTAGCGATAGGTTATGTATGATAGGTTATGTAAGGGTGCAGAAGGAGGATACTGACACACAGGTGGTTTTATGATTGTTATAGACTTTTATTCAATCAGAAAAATAAAAATAAAACCTAACTTTCCCTATCTCTAAGAGGGGTCTCCCTGCCTCAACTAAAACATTAAGGGTTCTGTCAGAATGCCCATGTAAATCAATAGTCCACCGTTCTATTTCGGTCCCTTACACTTATTACTAAACTAAAGATAAAGAATGCCTTGTTGGTGCAGAAGAATGACTCCCTTCTTCTGGACTGGGGCAGAAGTTAATTTCCAGTTGTTGTCTTCCTCACAGTTGAATGGCTCAAAAGTGTCTTTCAACAAAAAGGCAAAAGTTCCAACAGTTCTCCTTGGCTGTTAGATAGGCAGTGTATCAGAAAGTCTTTATAACTTTAGTTACTAGGAGAATGACTCCCTTCTCCTAGTATCTTAAGGTAACAGTCCAACACAACCAGGGGGAATGACTCCCTTCCTACGGCTTTGGTTACCAGGAGAATGCCTCCCATCTCGTGGAATCTTGGTTACACAATGCCTGGGGGAATGCCACTCTTCCCCTAGCCTTTCTTCCACTTGTTTTACCACAGTTCACAAAACCAGGGGAAATGACTCCCTTCCCCTGGCCTCTCATATATTTGTTTTCACAGTTTGCAACACCAGGGGGAATGCCTTGCTTCTTCTGGCATCTCTTATATTTGGTGTCACAGTTCACAACACCAGGGGGAATGGCTCCCTTCCCCTGGTTTCTCTTATATTTGGTGTCACAGTTCACAACACCAGGGGGAATGGCTCCCTTCCCCTGCCTTCTCTTACACCTGGTTTTGACAGACCTGGTTCACTCTTCTGCTAGGTACTGCCACAAAGAAGATGACTTTGGGTGAATCTTCTTTTGTGGGTACGGATCCCAAACCCTAGTTTCTCTATGGATCACTTCAGGCAGACCCGGTTCACTCTCCTGCCAGGTACTGCCCTGTAGAAGAGGGTTTTTCTGGCTCTTCTTTTGGGGGCGTGAAGGGAGAGGGGGGGAATGTTCAGGACCCATGAGAATGCTGTTTTGCCAGGGTTTCCCTTCTTGCCCCTGCTCGGTGTGTTTGGAGTCCTCCACAATTCCCCTCATGCCCTCACAAACCATCTCAGCAACCTTGGTACCTTTCGGGTTCTTGCTGGCTCACTCCGGTAGGTCTGGGCTTCTCCAGGCTTCGGTCTTCCGCCAGTTTCTCTCATTGCCTGGCGGACTGCAGTGACTCCGCAGCATGACGTTTCTCTCAGCATGTGTGTCTGCACTTGCATGCACCTTCCATGCTTCTCGCATGCCTGGAAGTTTGGCTTGCCAACCCTCATTCTCTGGCGGGCTGCAGCAGCTCTGCAGCATGTAGCTTCACTCGGCGTGCACATCTGCACTTATGTGCACCGCCCAGGCTCCTCGCACACCTGGACCTACGACTTACCAGTTTTCTGTGTGGTCCTTTCTCTCTGGACCCAACAGGGAGTTCACGGCTCCATTGCTCGCATCCCAACCAGCGGTCTCTGCTCTGTACTCCTTTGTTCCGCTTCCTTGCTCATGGTTCCTCCAGCGAGGGCTAAACACATGAGTAAGTCCCTCTTTATTCTGAATGGGCACTGACAACTAGAATGTCCATTCAAGTTCTCCTTATGGTTCTTCATTGTTCCAAGCCACTTCCTCGTCTCAGTACTTGTCAAAGGAGTCATCCTAAGGTATTCCCTACTTTTCCTCATCTCAGTGGATCTTATGTCACTGGCCCTACACAAGTACATGGGATTGCTAGATAAAGTGTTAGTGTCTATAGGGTATAGTGGTGGGCAAGGTGTTGGGTGAAGGCTGTCATACCCACGAGATGTCCTCTGTGATCCTCAGTGAGGAGTGTCTCCCCATGAGATCCTCCAGCGGAGTACGACCCCCCCAGGGGGACTATCGGGTAGTGGCCTCACCTCCCTCGCCTAATCGGACTGGGCTCCCCCTCGGGGAGAAAAGACGACATCTCAGGATTCGTCACAGTATAAAAGATCAATTTTTGCTTCAGATGTCTTTGGGAGTTCCGTGACATCAAGAAAGGGCCATGCATTTACTTTAGAATCTGTCCAGGACGGAGAATAGTGCTTCATAATAGGTAACAAACTACTAATTAATTTCCTCATCCTTATACAGCAGTGTCACTACAGTATTCCTGACACAGCCTGCAGTTATTTGGTTGTTGGGATTTCCCAAGTAAGCCATCCAGCAGGTTTGCTCATCTCCTCCTTCAACAAACAATTGCTTTTGTGCCGAGAAGTACTTTGCGTTCTTTTTTAATTTGTATTTAATGTAATGGGTTCAAAACACACTTTTCACATATTAAAACAGATTTTAATCCATAAAAAATAAACAGTTCACACACTAAAATGTAAATAAGACCATTACGAATGCATCATGAAACACATACAATCCCATGTTATATTTATAACATAAATATATTATATATATATTATATAAATATATATATGTTATATTTATAATTTATACAATTAAAATGATGACACTTTAAACATTTAAATCGGTCTTCTGATTTCACATTTCCAAGGCTTATAGTGACCTGCTGCCAAACCCGATAGAGTGCAATTTGCAGAGCTCTGCTTTCAGTATTCAAACAAAATTGCCAGAATGAACTGCCCTGTATGCTCTCGTATTGACTCATGAAATTACCTAATATACGCATATTTCCCACAGTTTTACATTCAGTCAATCTGTTTAGCACTCTCCGTGATTGTTTTTGTTTAGCAAAGTCGACAATATCGTTTTTTGAGTGATATCCTAAGAGCAGGACCACATACAGTTAATACAGGCAGACGATTACTACTTAAAAAGCATAAAACATCTTTGTACAGCTTCAGATGGACACAATGTCAAATAGGATTGTGGCATTTTGTATTCATGGACTACATGCACAATTTCCCTGTAATTTTTCGATGTCATCAAGTGCTCATAGTTAGAACACTAGTCCCAATTTTCCAACTTGTTCACGAACAGCTCTTTCAATGTGCTTATTTATTACATTTATAAAGCGCACCACAGCCTGAGGGCGCTGTTACAGTGAATTGTTGAATACAGTTATACATAGGTTACTATATGCAACCAGAGTTGGCATAGGCAAATTACATTACAGGTGTCTGGTACAGATCAGTGCAGATGTGGTTTAGTTGGACAGGCAGGTTTTTGGAGTTTTGCAGAATGGAGAGGAAGGTTTTGGCTGCGTTCAGTAATTTGGTCGCGTAGGCTGTCGAGGATGCTATCGAGTTAACCTGGCGAGACAGTGAGTGTGGCATCAAGGTAAACCCCAAGGGTCTTGACGAGGAGGAGACAGGTATTCGGATGTTGTCTATGTTGAAAGCTGCGCATTGGTCATTATGTTTTTTATTACTGCCAGGGGTTAGGCGGGGGGGTTTTCTAGCAGGATTTCAGTTTATCCATGTTTAGGCAGAGCCGGTTAGATGCCATCCAGGCTTGGATAGTGGAATATACTGTGTTGAGGGTCTTATGAGTCTTGTGCGTAGTTGCCAGAAAGGGGGAGGAGAATTTGGATGTCATCGACGTAGTTGGTGTAGGCTATGCCGATGGCGTCCAGGATGTCGAAGAGCGGCCTGGTGAATACGTTAGACTGTTCCGAGAACACTCTCATGACTCTACCTTTGAGGAAAGAGGCAAACTATTTAGTCGATTCAGGAGAGAAGTGGGCCGCAGTGGTGAGGTGGTGGCAGAGGCTTTCATGGTCAACTAAATGGAAAGCAGCTGACAGGTCCAGAAGAAGGAGCAGGGAAGGTTTGCCACTGTCCCTGATCTCGTCCATCTGGTTTTTTAAATTCAACAGCACGGATTCGGTGCCATGGCCGGTGCGGAAAACGGATTGGCGTAGTCCTAGCATATGGTGGGTTTCCAGGAAGTGTTGAACCTGTAGATATGCAGCTCTATCTAAAACGTTCCAGTAGAAATGGGACTGTTATGGGCCTGTAGTTGTTGGGAACTAAGGGGTTCAGGGAGGGTTTTCTGAGGAGGGGACGTACCCATGCTTCCTTGAGGCTGGAAGGTACCACTCCGCAGTTGAAGGAGGCATTAATGAAATTGGTGATGAGGGGTTTAAGTGCACAGAAGCACTCCTTGATGATCGATGGTGGGCAGATGTCCCCTTTGCACTAGGAGGGTTCCAGGTTTTTTTATGATCGCGTGTACTTCTAGTTCTGAGATCTCTGTGAAATAGAACAGAGGGATCTCAGGTGCCTGTGGGTTTACCACAGTGCCTGATACTACGGTGGGTTGGGGTGTGATCAGGCCACTTTGAAAGGAGGTGAATATTTTGAGTGTGTCAATTCTGTTGAACATGGCGGTTTGGATGTTGGTGCACCAGGCTTAGCCTTTAGTGAGGGGCTGAAGAGGGGTGGCAAGAGTTTCAAGTTCTCTGAAGATGGAGAAGATCTCTTTGGTGTCTAACTTGGCGTTGGTAATTCTAGAGTTGAAGGAGGTGCATTTGGCCGAGATAATCTCTTGTTCATAGGCTTGGAGAGAACTCCATTCTCTTGGTGTCAAAGAGGTTATCTTGCCAGGTGGCTAGTGCCTGCCGTTTTTTTGTTCCGGAGTTCGATTGGTGCTGGGATGAACCAAGAGTTGGAGTATCTCACTGGTTTTGCTTGCCGTGGTGTCAGGAGGGCGATGGTGTTCACTTCCATTACTAGTGTGGATGGATGTAGGTCTGCATGGATATCTAGGTCTCTGAATAGTGGTGGTCTGAGCTCAGGAATGTCCAGGTATGGTAGAAGGCGTTCTTTGGTCAGCTTGTGGGAGCTGCAAGCTAAGGACAACGCTAATGGCACAGTCAGTGGCTTGGGTTTGGTGGTGTAGGGGATGGAGGAGTGGATCATGTGGTGGTCGGTCCAGGGATCGGGGGTGTTAGAGTTGATCGTAATAGGGCAATTGAAGTCAGCGATCCAATCCAGTGTGCAACCTTTACGATTAGTAGGGTTGTCAGAGTGGATACGGAAAGCCTAATGTCTCCAGGGCTTTGGATAGTGAAGAGGCATGGGCATTGACAGGGTCATTGAGGCCCAGATTCAGGTCACCCATTAGAATAATGTTGGATGAGGTTTTGATGAGGTCACTCAGGACATGGAGGGGATTCTCTTGGAAGCTGGCCAAGGATTCAGGCGGGCGATAGAGAATGCAGATTGCGATGGTGCAGGTGGGCGCTGTGGTCAGTTTGAGCGATAGGATGTTGTTGTTTCCTTCAAGGGAGGAGTTAACTGGCCTGAAGGGTAAAGATTCATTGGCCAGTTGGGCAACCCCCGGCCCCCTCCTCTGCCCGAGGGGTAGTCTTTTCTAAAGATAATGTAGCCAGTGGGGAGAGCAAGGGAGAGGGCTGGGCCAGATACGTCTAGCAACCAGGATTCTGAGGCGAGTAGGTCATTGATGTTAAGTGCATGAGCTGGGAGAGATCGGGCGTTGATGGGTGTGCAGTTTAGTGGGAGATTGTTGCTGCAGGAGCTGCTCTTGTTTTCAGGATTTGAGTGACCAGGGGTGTTTGCCGCTGAGCTGGATTGAGGCAACGAGGAGTGGTGGGGGTGGTATCTCCATAAGAAGTTCTAGTCTAGGGAGCAGCAGTTGTGTTAATTGCATAGCATACATTTGGCTCAGCTTTTTTGGCATAGCATACATTTGTTTTAGCTGTTTTGGAATGGCATACATTTGTTTCAGCTGTAATTACGGGTAAGCAGACATATACATCAGTGAGACTTTTCCCAATGCTTTGGGGCATTTAAGATCTTGTATAGTATGGGGCTGGAGGCGGTACTAGCAAGTTAGGTAGAGGGAGGAGGCAAGAGGCATAAAAAAGTCACTATCCCAGGCTGGCTTCCAGCCAATCACAGAAATGTCATTTTCCGACTAGGGAAATCCAAAAAAGCGCTGAAGAAGTCACTAAGAAAATCAACTCCTTGGACAAAAGGGTGGGGTAAGTAGAGCACCGAACCACCGAAATAGAATCAGAGGTCTGCGACCAAAGATTCAAAATTGAACACGATAAGGACAGAATAGCCGCCCTCGAGGCGAGATGCAGCACCCTGGAAGCAAAGCCAGAGGACTTAGAAAACCGATCACGAAGGAACAACATCAGGGTTCGAGGAATCCCATCCTCAATCCCAGAGGCAGACCTGAAATCCTACATATCGGAGCTCTTTAGATTCATAATCACCCTACCGGACAACTCTCCCCTAGAGTTAGACCGGGTGCACAGAACAATCCCGAGGAAAACATCCACATTCCCCCCGGATGTTCTGGCGAGGATACATTTTTTCCAAATAAAAGAGGATATAATGCGAGAAGCAAGGCAGATGCGACAAATTACCTTCCAGGGATCTACAATTTCATTATACCAAGACCTGGCAAACTCAACTCTCCAAAAACAGAAAACTATGCGGCCATTAACAGTATGGCTATGTGAAAAGAAAATCCCATACCACTGGGGATTCCCCACTTCAGTAAAATTCATATGGGAAGGATCCCAGAGACAAATGCAATCAATGAAAGAAGCGGAGAAACTTATGGGCCAGAGGAGAGCAGAAGGGGACTCCGAATCCGAAGAAACAACCCATCCTCGCCGGGACAAATCTCCAGGGGGGAGTATGGTCAAAAACCAGCAGACGGCACAGACTCCGGGGTCCCCCGAAGAAAGACAGTGACAGGGGATGAGTACCCCTCAAGAGCCCCGGGGATCTCTGGCCCCCAATCCCCAAACAACGATCAATCGGGATCGACAACAAGGCAACCTATGAGAAGAGAAGTTACGCACCAGCATTCGAACAAAGCGAGAGCAATGACTAAGCTTTGCCAAAGTGCATTTCGGCGGCCCAGTTGGCCAACACCAAGCGTATTGGTGCCACCAGGTCCCCAGTGGCAGTAGGATGACGTTTCTTCTACCAGTTCAAAGTTGGGAGGGGGAGGGAGGAGGGGTCGGGGGAAGGGGACAAAAAAGGACAAAACCAAAGTTTGGGACTTTAATCATCTTCAGTTATGTCCTTTCGAACAGCACCGCAACAGGCAATAACAACAAGAAAAACACTACTTCAATACAACTACAGAAACCACTTACTAACTTTACAGATCCAGGTGGGGGGACGAAACATGAGGCATACTTAACACAAAAGAACAGGTGATGGCTGATATAAAAGAAATAAGAATCCTATCCTGGAACATCCAAGGGATGAACGCACCAAGAAAGCGCAGATCAGTGGAACACCGACTGGGTCAACTATCCGGAGACATTGTATTACTTCAAGAAACCCACCTATTACAAGAACACCGCATAAGATTCAAGAGATTTAAGAAAGCTTATTTTTCCACATCTGGGAAGAAGAAAATGGGTGTAGCGATATTACTAAGTGACAAAGTCCCGCTGTCTAAGATCACAATAAGAAGAGAACCAGAGGGCTGCTATCTCTTACTCAAAGGCCACTTCGAAGAGCTTCCCATCACAATTGTTACAGTCTACAGTCCCAATACATCTCAAGGCAGCTTCATCGCGGACCTTCTCTCAACCATCTTAACCTTTCGCGAAGGCCACCTGATCATCGGTGGGGATTTCAACTTCATGCCAAACCCGCAGCTGGACAAAACTCTCCCCCCCACAAACGCAGACTTCACACAGGCTCTATCCCTAGCTAAACTGTTCAGAGAAACAGAGACAGTCGATGCCTGGAGACTATCTAATGACAACTCACAAGTTTACACGCACTACTCCAATGTTCATAAGGGCTATTCAAGAATAGACTTCATTCTAATCTCCGGAGTGATGTTCCCATGTGTTAACAATGCAGAAATCCATAACTGCATGATCTCCGATCACGCTCCAGTCTCCGTGAACCTAGCCATATCAGGCCAAAAAAACCCTACCCAGAGGTATTGGAAATTAAACAACTCCCTATTACTAGATGTAAGCATCAAAGCAGAAGTGGAGGACACAATAATCAACAACTCCAAAGAGAACACTACGGAATCCTCTCCTATCAACATCATCTGGGACGCAATGAAGGCGGTAGTCAGAGGCTCGCTGACCGGGGCAGGAGCGCAACAGGGAAGAATATCAAATATTGCAACAACTAAGCTGGAAAAAGAAGTGGTCCAACTAGAAGCTGAACTGAAAGCACACTACACCAGAAAAAAAGAAAGATCTCTGAGAAAGGCTAAAATAGCTCTAGAAATGCATTGCGGCGACCGAACGGCCAAATCACTAGCATATACCAAACAGTTCTATTACAGCAAAGGGAACAAAGCAAATAAAGTACTAGCGCAGAAGCTACGAACGATCCACGGCCGAAGCAACATTCTCAAGCTACGAGGTGAAGATGGAAAGCTCCGCTACTCCGAGATAGATAAAATCACTGAACTGATGAGGCATCATAAATCTATAATGTCCGGAGATCCCACGGTTCTAGACAAGCTACCGGAATACTTGAGGGCTATATCCCCCCAAAGTTCAATCCAGCTTGAATCCCTGGAAGCCCCCATCAATATCGAAGAAATTATCGAATCCATCTAATCCCTCAAATCCACTGCTCCCGGACCAAATGGCCTCTCCGCAAACTTTTACAAGAAATTTGCCAGAATCTTAGCACCCCAGTTGGCTGCCTTATTTAACTCCTTCCTGTCTGCAAGATCACGGTCACTAGATCAATGACCGAGTCGATCACAGTCCTGCTACATAAACCCGGGAAGGATCCCGAATTGCCTGACTCATACCGCCGATAAAACTCCTGAACAATGATGGCAAGATTTTCGCCAAAGTACTAGCCAGGAGACTGGGGCCGGTCCTCCCGTTTCTAATTAACCAAGATCAGATGGGGCTTATTCTGGGAAGAGGGACCCATGATAACATCAGGCGAACAATGAATATAATTGAAAGCACCAACAAAAGGAAGATAGGGATGGCAGTGATCTCATTAGATGCCCACAAAGGCTTCAACCGGATGGGCTTTGGCTACATCCAAGCGGCTCTCCAACACTTTGGCTTTGGCCCCAACATTACCACTTGGGTTATGGCTAATTACCAAGAACCCACAACACAACTGCGAGTCAATGGCACTAGGTCAGGACACATACACATACCTAGGGGCACCAGACAGGGCTGCCCACTATCATCCCTGGTCTTCGCCCTGTCCATGGAGCCCTTTGCAGCTAGAATTAGACAGAATGGTAGTATAAAGGAGATAACGGTGGGAGACCAAGAATACAAAATCGCGTTATACGTAGACGACGTATTAATCACAGCATCAAACCTAGCAACATCCCTGGGGGCACTGTGGGAGGAAATTAGGGAATTTGGGGCCCTATCAGGATTCAGGTTGAACCTATCCAAGTCCTCAGCCTTAGCCATCAATCTCTCCACACAAGAAAGAGATTCCTTAACCCCCCTGTCACCAATCCCATGGGCCAAGGGTGCAATTGAATATCTTGGGGTCCAAATCACTAAAGATCCAACACGGTTGTACTCAAACAACATCCCACAACTAATCCGTGACCTGCAAGACAACCTTAAAAGGTGGAAGCAGCATGAAATCTCTTGGTTCGGGCGAATTACCGCTGTCAAAATGAACCCGATTCCCAGATGGCTGTACCACTGATCCCGGGCCCAGCCATAAAAGCTCTACAAAAGAAGAAAATTCTATAATTTGTATCGGGGGGAGGGGTGGGGGGACCTCGAATTCACAAACAAATTATGCTGAGGGGGAAAGCACAGGGTGGGCTGGGAGTGCCAGACATGGCCAGATACACCCTAGCCACTCAATTATCACACGCATTCTCCTGGGTGCAAGAAATAGACCCCCCGAAATGGAGGCAAATCGAAGAATCCTGGTATCCGATCCCACTATCTGATCTCCCACACCTACCAAACATAAAGCCACAAGCAAATAGCGGTCCCCTATCAGCCACGACTGTAACGGTCCATTGCTGGAAAGCTGCAGCTCGGAAATGGGGTATACGGAGCGCCCTGGGACCCCTGACTCCCGTCTGGAATAAACCTGACTTCTCACCGGGAAGCCCCCCATTGGATTTTCAAGCCTGGGTAGAGGGGGGGCTGGGTAAAACTAGCGACTTTTTAGAAGAGGGCTCACCCATCACGTTCGAGAGGTGCAAAATAAAATTTGGAGTGGGAGAGCGGGAAAGATTCCGCTATACCCAAATCAGGCACTGGATGTCCCACAGGATAACCCGAGAAAAATGCTCTAGAGAACTAACAGCGCTGGAGCTCTCTTTAACAACACCAACCAGCAGGGGTAGGACCTCGATTATCTACCGACTTCTAGACAGGTCAGCCCCCCGCAAAAAAAGAAAGATATATGCTAGAGTGGGAAAAGGACCTAGGGCGAGACATAGCGGGGGAAGAATGGGGAAGAATATGGGACAGATTGCACAAAAGCTCGCAATGCATCACGAACAGGGAAGGGGGTTATAAACTTTGCTATAGATGAACAAGTTACTCTCTTACCTGGTAACATTCTTTTGATGGGATGGTCCGACGACGTATTCCATATCTATGACATGCAATCACCACAGCTGTGCTGCTCAGGAAAATCTTCTGCGTCCTGCGTCGATGGCGTCGATACACCGCCCTCGAGGACCTCCTCCGACGGCCGACGTCACTGTATGTTATAATTAGGACGCACGACGCCCGTAGCCTCAGTTGTAGTTTTTTCCCAGAACGTGTGGCACCAGTCTTCTGCCAGTCACACAAAGCCTTGCGGAAACGTAAGCTGCAATCGCAGAGGAAATTCTGTAGCAGGGAAGGCAGAGAGGGAGCGATATGGAATACGTCGTCGGACAATCCCATCGAAAGAACGTTACCAGGTAAGAGAGTAACTTGTTCTTTGAGGGGATTGGGTCCTCCGACGTATTCCATATCTATGAAAGACTCCCAAAGCAGTACCAATGCAAGGAGGTGGGAAAAGAAATTTAGAATGCCCAATCATATTGCGGAGTAAAGGACCGCCTTGCCAAAGGCCAGATCCTGCCCACGGATGGAATCGAGGGAGTAGTGACGTACAAAAGTATGTACCGAAGCCCAGGTGGCTGCATCACAGATGTTTACGAATAGGAACACTCCTCTGTAGGGCAGTAGAGGCAGCCATACAACTGGTAGAATGGCCCCGCAAGCCGACCGGTGGGTCCTTACCCGCCAAGCGGTAACACTCAGAAATAGCCAGAATAATCCAGGTAGACAAAGTCTGTTTCGTCACAGCTTGTCCCAAACACTTTCCAATGTAACCAATGAAGATTTGATCGTCCACTCTGACCCGGGACATGCTTGAAATATAAAAGCTTAACACTCTCCTAGGATCAAGCCTATGGAGCCTCTCCTCTTCCTTACCAGGATGTGGAGGAGGATAAAACGCCGGAAGAACAACCTTCTGGCCTAAATGAAATTCCGACACCACCTTCGGAAGAAAGGAAGGACGAACTCTAAGGAAAACCCTGTCCTTATGAAACACAGTGAAGGGTGGCTTAACTGAAAGTGCCTCTAACTCACTCACTCTGCGAGCGGAAGTGACCACAACCAAAAATACAGTTTTAAGAGTTAACAGTCTCAAAGGGCATGAATGCAAAGGCTCAAACGGAGCACCCATCAGAAACTTGAAAACAAGGTTCAAATCCCAACCGGGCACCTGGAAAGGTGAAGGAGGGAACACATTAGTGAGCCCTTTCAGAAACTGAGAAATTAAAGGAATTTTAAAATCGGAACACTCTTCAGACGAGCACTTAAATATGTACAGCGCCGCCAGGTATCCTTTAACGGTACCCACTTGCAAGCCCCTGTGGGCCATTGAAAGCAAAAAAGACAGAACCATGGGAATGTCACATGCAAAAGAATCCACATTCTTAACCCTGCACCAGTTGCAGAACTTACGCCAACAGCAACGGTACAGGGACTTTGTTGCTGGCCGTCTGGCCGAGAGCAACACCTCCATCACGTCTTCAGGGAGGTCCCAATCCTTATACCTCAACCTTTCAGAAACCAAGCGTGAAGGTTGAGGGATCTGACCTCTGGATGGAGAACCTGACCCCCCCTCCCGTGAGAGCAGATCGTCTCGGTAGGGAAGACGACATGGAGGGCGGATGGACAGGTCGAGAAGGTCCGGGTACCACATCCTCCGGGCCCACGCCGGAGCAATGAGAATCATCTGGGAACCGAACCTCCATAATCTCTGCAGTATTTGCGGGATGACGGGGACTGGAGGAAACGCATACACCAGTGGGAATGACCACTCCACCACGAACGCGTCTCCTAAGGCTCCTTTTGGAGGAAATTCCCGCGAGCAGAACCTCTCGCACTTCCGGTTGACACTGGAGGCGAAGAGGTCCACTTGAGGGGTCCCCCAAAGGGCGAAGATCTCCAGGAGAATCTCCTGAGCCAACCCCCACTCGTGAGAGATTGTGCTCTGCCTGCTCAGAGTGTCCGCCGTCTCGTTTTCGTCTCTGGCCAGATGAACTGCCGAGATCGAACGAAACTTCCTGCTGGATTGCCCAGAACCAGAGCTGCATCGCCTCCCTGCACAGAGGAAGTGACCCTGCCCCCCGCCCCCTTTTTGTTGAGGTAGTGCATGGCCACCGTGTTGTCCGTCAGGATCAGGACATTCTTCCCTCGCACAGTCAGCAGAAAAGCCTTCAGGGCTAGCCTGACGGCCCTCAGCTCCAAAAGATTGATATGGAGTCTGGACTCCGACAGAGACCAACAACCACTGACTGTCAACTCGTTGGCATGAGCTCCCCATCCCGTGAGGGATGCGTCCGTCACGATCGTCACCTCCGGCCAGGGTAGCCAAAATGGAGCCCCCTTCATCAGATTGTCTTCGACAGCCCACCACAGAAGGTCTTGGCCGACCGAGGACGGCACCTGAACAGGGTCCGACAACCTGCCGGAGGACTGAGACCACTGGAGCTTGAGTGCCCATTGCAAAGATCTCATCCACAACCTGGCCTCTGGCACCAGAAGAATGCAGGATGCCATGAGGCCGAGCAACCTCAAGAACTCGAACGCCGGGAGACTTTGAGCAAGCTGAAACTTGTGCACCATCTGCTGAATGTTATGAGCCCTCACCTGGGGAGGAAAACACTGCCCCAAGGACGTGTCGAGCACAGCTCCGATGTACTGGAGCCTCTGAGTTGGTGTCAAATGGGACTTCTTTAAGTTGAGGGAGAAGCCCAGCTTGTGGAGGGAGTGGCAGGTGACTGACAGATGATCCAGGACTTGCTCGGGAGAGCACGCCCTTATCAACCAATCGTCCAGGTAGGGGTAGACGTGAATCCCCCCTTTCCTGAGGTGCACTGCCACCACTACCATGAGCTTGGTGAAGACCCTCGGGGTGGAGGTCAATCCGAACGGCAGGACCCGAAACTGAAAGTGCGAGCCGCCAACCGCGAACCTCAGGTACGTCTTGTGCTTTGGATGTATCAGCACATGAAAATAAGCGTCCTTGAGGTCGAGAGACACCAACCAGTCCTGAAGTTGAAGGGCCTGGAGGACTTGAGAGAGAGTAACCATCTTGAACTTGTCCTTCCTGAGGAGTTTGTTCAAACCGCGCAAGTCCATGATGGGTCTCAATCCCCCATCTTTCTTGGAAATCAAAAAATAAGGGGAATACCATCCCTTGTTCCTCTCCGCTACAGGCACCAGTTCTATGGCGCCTTTCTCCAGCAGGGATTGAATTTCCTGCACAAGGAGCGGATCCGGACTCTTCAAAGAGAGATTCCCCGGTGGATTGTCTCGAGGCCTCTGCCGGAAAGGAACACAGTAGCCGTGGGTTATGATCTCCAGAACCCACACATCTGAAGTAATGGCGCGCCACTCTGCAAGATGCTGCGCCAGCCTTCCCCCAACCAGCGAACCATGGGACATGGCCTCATGACTGAGCTGAAGCGGCTGCCGCGTTGCCTGAGGGCAGAGAGGCAACAGCCCGAGTGGCCTTTGCACCTCAAGTACCTTGTTTTCCACCTCTGGCACTCCTACAGTGGCCCCTTTGACTGGCAGCTCTTCTCGCATTACCAAAGGATGAGTAATAACGAAAGGAACCTCCCATCCATTGCTGTCCCCTAGGACGAAAAGGCGGAGGTTGGCGAACTGCAGCGCCCAACGACTTCGCTGCAGCTTTGGAGGTCTGCAACCTATCAAGGCTCTCGTCAGCCTTGCTGCCAAAAAGATGTTCCCCTTCAAAGGGCATGTTGAGGAGCCGTGCCTGCACATCAGGAGCAAACCCCGACTTCCACAACCACGCAAACCTGCGTATCACGGTGCTCGCCGCCATGGACCGGCTGACGCAATCTCCCATGTCCAAACCCGACTGAACGGCCTCACACATGGCATCCTTGCCATCCTGAACCATGGCAAGGAAACCATCCCGTTCGTCCCCTTCGGGAATATGTTCAGCCGCTAAGGAAACACAGTTCCACAGAGTGTGCGTGAAACGTGACATGGCACATACGGAGTTGGGCGCCTGAAGCGCTATACCCCCTGAAGAAAACACTTTCTTTGCCTAGCCGTCAAAACGCTTGTCGTCCCTATCAGGAGGGATGGTAGGATACGACGCCTGCTTCGCCGGTGCCGTAGCCGCCTGCACCACCAAACTCTCCAGAGTGGGGTGCTTGGTTAAGTAGCAGGGGTCGCAACTGGCTGGGCGGTATTTTCGCAGCAAAGACTTGCCCACTGCCAGGAGACTCTCCGGAGCAGTCCAAGCCGCTGCCACCCCCCTCTGTAGAGCCATATGGAATGGCAGTACCGGGTCAGTTGGTGGACCTTGGTCGAGGATATCCGTAAGGTCATCCTGAAGAAAATCCCCTGGGGGAGCAGACCATCCCAAGTACGCGGTGACCCTAGACATAAGACGCCGGTATGAGGAGTCGGCATGAGTGCCAGGCTCAGGCCTACAAAGCTCCACCTCCGGAGAGGTGTCCAGCCCACTGGCATCGTGCAGGGACTGCCGCAGGTCCTCAATTTGGCTATGGCCCGAGAGAATCTTGTCTGGCACCGTATCAGGAACCATGTCATCATCAGAGCCCTCATCCACCTCTGAAATAAACTCAAGATGGCAGTAAGAAGGCACAGAATGTGGAACAAAGCCATGCTTGACCTTGGCCAGAGCCTTTCTAGTGGGTTCCACCGAGCCCCGGGGTACCCCCGTCGAAACAGCATCTAAAGGCGTCAAGTGAATCGGCGTTGATGTCGAACACGGCGCCGACAGCATCGATAGTGTCGACACAGGCCTCGAGGCCGGAGCCCTGAGCGTGTCCCTCGAGAGCCTGGGCACTGATGGCTTTGATGACTTCTTCGGAGGCGGGGCCTCGAAAGAGTCTGTCGACGACCTCGGCACCACTGGCGTCGACGTCTTCCTCAAAGACACCACAGGTGCACACGGGTCTCGAGCGCGTCGAGGACCGGGACCTGGACCGGGCATGACGAGAACGATTCCCCTTGTCCAAGCGGGACCTCTCCCATGAATCGTGCCGACCACCCGAGCCTGAAGGCATGCGAGCGGTGTCTCTCGACTGATCACGACGGACCCCACTCAGAGGCGCGGAGGGACCAGTGCCCTGCGATTCGAGAATCGCTAACATTTTCTTCCCGAAGGAAGCCCATTCCTCTGGCGTCGCATACTTGGTGGGATAAGCGACCCGCCGACAGGCGGAGTCCTCGGATGAGGACGGCGAAGGCAACCGATGACGGTGCTTCCGGGAGTGCCTCGAAGAGGCAGAGGAGTGGCGGGACCGACTCCGGGACCGAGACCCACTGGACTTCCGACGACGATGCAGAAAGTCGCCCCTCGAATCGTCCGTCGAAAGCCCCGCAGACCTTGACTTCCGTGGCTTGGACACCTTACCTACCGACAACTTCTTCTTGCGCTCCCGCAAGGCTTTCGACGTGAGCGACTGGCAATCGACACAGTCATCCGTGTCATGGGCCTCCCCGAGGCACCAGAGGCAGGCGTCGTGCGAGTCAGTCACCGACATCTTGGACCCACAGTCCCTGCACTTCTTAAAGTCCGGACGCGGGGTGGAAGACGAGGTAGACATCTTCAAGAAGAATATACTTCACAATACGAACAGGTTCGAAGAACCGAGAAAGAACAGAAACTCCAAAGAGTCGAGGCGCGCCGAGATCTCCGAAGTGAACACGTTCACGGAAAAAACAGAACTGAGGCTACACGCGTCGTGCGTTCTACTTATAACATCCAGTGACGTTGGAGGAGGTCCTCGAGGGCGGCGTATCGACGTCATTGACGCAGACGCCAAAGATTTTCCGAAGCAGCACAGCTGTGGTGATTGCATGTCATAGATATGGAATATGTCGGAGGACCCAATCCCCTCAAAACTATATTACTCCAACCCAAATTCACAAGGCCAACCCGGATATCCCTGGTACCTGCTGGCGCGGTTGCCCAGTCCCCGGATCATTATTTCACTTGCTTTGGTCCTGTCCAAAGGCAGAGGCATACTAGAAGGAAATCTTAAAACATATCAAAGAAATCTCTGGTCTCTCCATACCCTGGGACCCGTGAATTGTCCTGCTAGGCGAAACAGGAGACGGGGCATTCCCGATCTCAGGACAAATACCCCGCCTATGCACGCACCTACTGCTAGCAGGAAAAAACGCAATGGGCCGATTATGGAAAGACGAAGGTGGCCCCTTGACAGCCCTATGGTGATCCAAATGCTGGGACATTGCAGTAGCTGAGAAAATCACGGCAATACAAACAGGCTCCCTGAACAGAACCCAGAACATATGGGACCCATTTATGGACTACACGGCTAAATTCCCAGCACTCACAAAGAGACCCCCACTCACCAGATGGCTCCAAGGTAGCCCACTTTATTGATCGCTGGATCTCACTCAAAACACGCCAAAGACACGATCCACACCCGTTTACAATATGGACCATCGACAATGGCCAGAAGGCCAGCAACAGTCCCCTCAACCCACAAGCATTCCGAGAGGCACTTCACTGTGAATTAATTTATAATTATTGCATTGTTGTAATTGTTATATTGCTGTGGAAAAAAAAATGTTATGAAAAAGAAAAGTCATTTTCCACAATATCTGCTATGTATCCTTTCCCTTGTTCACCTCCTTCCCTAGAGTAAAATTAAGGGACAGTTCAGATTTGTCTTAGATTTAATACATAATAAGCATTGACCTGACTCCTAAGGGCTTGGGCATGTAATGAAATTCGGGTAAATTCCCACCTTAAGATTTCCAAGGAAATGGAGCTGGAAAGACCCAATATTCTTTTCCAGAACTTGCCTTCAAGCACTTGCAGCCAATGGTAATCTTTCAGCATCAAAGCATCGATACCATAGAAAAGTGTAGGGCAAACACATTGCTTATATATTTTCAAGATTCCCTCTAGGCTGAATCCGGCGGTGTCTCCGCAAATCTCTGACACAGGTATCATCCCAATGCTGTATCGAGTGTATGAGAGATGATATGTACTCAGAAAACCGTATCAAATGTATCCACAAACTGAAAGAGTAGTGGGAGATTTGCAGGAACCACTAAGTTTTGAAGAGCTGTAAAGAAAATCCGACAGCTGCAGAGTGATTTCATGAAGGAAAGAATGACGCACTGAAACGATGTGCGAATACTTAAAGAATAAAGATGCAACTAAAGTAATAAGAGAAACATGTAACTGAATACAAAGAAATCATGTGCATCAAAGAAATAAGTGAGAAGGGGCGGCGTGGCCTGCAGCCCCTAAAATGGCCACTTAATTGAGGCGCTCATGACCCTTGGAACCTTACCCTAGGCATTCATCCCATCAAAGCCCTTAACACTGCCAGCAAAATGAGTCACTGACCCCCAGAGCTTGAGGAGGGCTAACTGCTTCCGTTCACAAGCAGTGAAGAGACGAGCCGGCAGCGGCAAAAGAAATGGTGGGAGATATGAGCTGGGAGGCGGAGCAAGGGACAGAGCTCCAAGAGCTCTAGAGCTGGGATGACAAGGGCTGGTGGAGTGGCTGCGGCGGCTGGGAGAGCAGCTGGGATCCCAGCCTGATTTTTGAACCGTGGGGTGCTGAGCCCCGTGAATCCTGCGCAGGTGGCCAGAAGAGGCTGCATCAGTGTAGCAGAGGCACCCGAGAGACAGGAGCCGAGCGTCCCGTGGGGTTCGCTGTGCCACAGCGCCCCTGCAGCTGGAGTGAGGTGGGCCTGCCCCCCCACCCCCTGGCAAGCGGGAAGGTCGGGGGCAGTGGCAGCGGAGTGCCACCCCAGACAGCCCGTAGATGTGTAGGGGGGAGCTCTGGTGGCATCCTGCCTGCTGCGGTGTGGATTGCTGCATGAGAAGAGAGCGGAGAATGGGAGGCGGGCCCCTGGAGAGAAAACAGAGACACGGCACCATCACAGTTGCTCCCTGTAGCACGGAAGAATGACAGTGTGGAGTCTGCAGCCTCACAAGGCATGACAACATCGTACATAACTCTGCATTCCACTGGCATAGAAGACACAGGATCCTAGCTTACCCGAGTCAAGCCAACAGCCTCAAGTAAACATCACACTGCCAAGCCCTGAGGGCTTCCCTCTCTGCACAGGGGCATAGCCCAGCATTGTGGTACAGGTACCCGCAAAGTGGGAGGAAGAGGAGGAGAAAGCTGGCTTTAGGGTAAAGCAGTGGCAATAGGCTTTATGGACAGATCAACAAGAGGTGCGGCTGAGGAAAGGGAGCCGGAAGGTAAGCAGTGAATGTGAGGAGCCCCATATGAGAGAGCTTCTGCTGTGAGAGGGCTGCATGGAAGTGGTGAAGTTGGAGGCTCTGCCAGCGGAGTGATATATATGATATGATATGGCATTTTGAACGTACCTATACACAAGTGTTTCAAGACGCGGATGGAAGGCAGCGTGGGCGAGAGTAAGGTGGTGGACTGAACTCCTGATGTGCCAGGTTGCCGACGGTCAAGTGTATTTGCCAACGCTGCTTCATCCTAAAGGGAGAGTAATTTTCGGAAGGCTCCGATTATCATAGCCCGTACACAGTAATTGCTTTTGGGGGCAGGCAGAGGAGGTGCGGGGGGTCCCCATACAGTGCCTGAGCCCGCTGGGCGAGCTAAACAAAGGTTGCTGTGCCTAAAGGGTGGATTTAGGATACGAGTGACCCCGGGGACCCTTGAAGAAAGAGAAGACGATGGCTAAACAGACAACAAAACAAAAAGGACCAGCTTCGGGAGACATCAATGCCCTAATGCAACTGTCAGAAACACCAAGACCTTGCCAGCAGCAAATGATAGCGCAGATGCACTCTCCCCCTAACCAACACCCCCAGGAAGGGGAGGACCCACCTATAAGAAGATAAGATCTGGCAGCGATGCTAATGGAGCTAAAAAAAGACATTAGAGAGAGTACCTCGGACCTGGCCAAATCAATCTCGGAGCTCAATAGAAATGTGCCGACAATAGAAAGAAGAGTAGATGAGGTGGAAACAACAGTGGCAGACCAGGGGCATGAGCATGAGGTGCTCGCTACTAGAGTATAGCAGTGGAGCAGCAGATGGAGCTGGTTCAGAATAGACAGGAGGAGTCAGAAAATAGGTCAAGGCGTAATAATACACGCATCAGGGGGATCCACAAATCCATACCGGACGCAGGCTTACAACAACATGTGATGGACTTGTTTCTCCATATACTGGGTCCGGAGGGGGATAAGAGAATGGTCCTGGACCATACCCACACAGTATACTCTTCCATTCAGATAAGCAAAGACCTGATTCCAGACATGTTGACCAGGGCACACTTATTCAAACTAAAGGAAGAGATTATGAAGGTAGCCCAGCAGACGGGAAAGATTACCTATCAGGTGGCAACAATATCACTGTACCACTACCTGGCCCAAGCAACCATGTCAAAGAGAAAACGCTTAAAAGTGGTCACGGATTCGCTCCGAGCCAAAGAGGTGCGATATCGGTGGATATTCCCAAGTCGTCTTCACTTCGAATGGAAGGGCCAATGCTACACAAGTCACTAGGTTGGAGATAGGACTAAGATACTTATCGGATCACACACCGGTTCTGCTCCAGGTGGAACCGAAAGACCCACTCACAAATTCCCGGAAACCATGGCGTCTAAATGAGCTGATACTGAGAAACCAGGCCCTTAGGACGCATATGGAAACAGCCCTACAGACTTACTTTAAATAAAATGCTACATCAGACCTTGACTGGGCGACGATATGGGATGCTAGTAAGGCTGTAATGCAGTGAGAATGTTGTTAGAGAGAATTCTCCAAAATGGCTAATTTTCCTTACCTACTGAGTCCCTCAGCAGCTTTGCTGGAAATCTAGGATTTTTTTTCACCTGGTAAGAGTGTGAGCCTTTTTTCCCACTCTTATATTTGTTTTGCTGTGTGTGTTTAACATTTTTGTGTTCATAGACTGTGGAGCCTCACCTACTCCATAGGCATCATCTTTTTACTGTGTGTTACGCAGCACCTACAGTGCAGTGACACAGGGTTGTCTTTTTCAGACTTCCCAACTCCGACTTTATTAGTCTTTTTAAACTCACAGACCCAGTACAAACTATCTTACATAGAGTTCTGGAAAGGGTTAATACTTATCCCTTTTTGTCTGTTTCTCATGGAACATTGTTTCATTCCCTTTTCATTAAGATTTGGCTGGTGGCAGTGGTAACTACCCTATTTTTCCTACCGCGGTTATCTTAAATAGCTCTGGTATTGTTTTAGGCTATCTTGGTAGCCTTGAACTTAAACCCGCTAGACCATATACGTTTTTATAGAGTTCCGGCTGGGTTTATTCAACATTTCTTTTTGTAAAAGTCTTTCTAATGTTTTACTCTGCGCGCCAAACCAGGTTTGGTTCCTTTGTTCACTGGCCTTTTGCGGGCTTCAGCACAGAAGCCCTCCTTAGGCGCCTGAATGTCTGAGGGGGACAGGATGTGAGGGAGGGCTTTGAGACTCCCTGCACAGGGTCTCCTTAGAAACCCATATCGCACTCTGGTATGATTGGCTGTGGTGACTGTCTTGGCGGGACAGCCATCCTGCTGCATGATTGACAACCAGGCTGGGTGAATGGGGGAAAGCTGCATAAAAAGCAGATCTCTGGGGCTGGAAAGGCAGAGTCGCCACTGGATCGAGAGAACCGAAGAAGAAGGAGACAGAAAAGGACCTCTACCACGACTGAACCTCCCGGTGAAGCCCTGCTGCGGGTCCGAATCTTCAAGCTTTGACGACAGGGAAGATCTGCAAGGAATCTTCTCCCCTTGAGCTGGTGCGAACAACCAATTCACCAAATTGCTCGTCAGGTCTCCCTTCTCTGGTCGAATTTGCTGTACAGAGCATACTGTAAACCGGACAGCCAGGAGGAACGGACACTGCTAGCGTTTTAAGGAGTGCACCGTTTATTCGTTGCTTTGCTCTGCTGCTGGTTTCTTCCCTGGGCAGTGCAGGACCCTCCTGTCTTCCTCCTTCTTGTCAGTCCGACAGTCGCTTCAGGAACCGTGAGCCTGCAGGACCTGCCAGGAACATCTGCCTCAGCTACCGCAGTCATCTGCTTTAAAAGTACTGTGCTAACCCGGTTGTTCGTTTCGTCCAGCCGCAGTGAAAATCTTTCGCCAATCCGAGGGCTTGTCCTTCTTCATTCTTTAAAGTAACTTTTCGTCCGACCAACTTCGTTCTGAACTCTTGGCAAAGACTTAACCCTGAACTACTCTGAACTGTGTGATCCTCTGCAAAGACTTTGGTCCATTGACTTTGGCCCAGGCCCCTTTAATTTGATTCTCTCACTGTAGTTACTTTTTCTAGATTGCCCTGCTTACTTACTTGTTGGTGCTGCTCAATTTCTGCCTAACTTTGTCTTTCCCTCCCTTTAAAATTGCTGGAGGGCCATTTTGCTCACACTTCATTTTGAGCCTAACTTGTCCAGAATATATTGGGTGTGGTGTAGTGTATTGGTAACGTGATTTTTCTACTGTTTGATAAAAGTGAAATGTTTAATAACTGATGTGTAAGTAAATGTATATTCTTTTACTCAGAAACCTTGAGTCAGTGTTTGCTTGAATCATAGTAATTGCTGTCCTTTGTGTAACTAATGATACTGCTCACTTTACTCTTGAGATAAGTCTGGCTGCTCAGTCATCACTACCACTTTACTGTGTAGTACAGGCTTGTACCAAAGGTGAATTTGTACTGTCACTTGTAGTCCTAATTGTGTGTGGTGTTCCCAAAGGGTACTGCATATAATTCTGCCTAACAAATGTATCGCCCAAACCACGAAATTTCTGAGGGAAAAGGGAATCGTACGACAAAGATTGGAGGGGAAGTTTAAGAACTCTGAGGCACAACACAAGGCAAAGGAATCACAAAAGGCGTAGAGGGAGCTCATGAAAGCAAGGGCAACATTGGAGGCACACTTAGCGGACAAGTCTGTGCAGCTCCTACTACAAATGAAACACTCATACTACATAAAAGGGGATAAAGCCAATCGGTTCCTAGTGGCCAAGCTACGTAAACAAAAATCCCAAAACTACATTAGCCAACTTAAAGGCCCAGGGGGGGAATTGAAAAGAGGGGAAGCCGAAATCGAAGAGATTATGCACGTCTTTTTTGTACAGAACCTAGTGGGTGAGAACTTGGAAGAGGGGATGGAACGGGAATTCTTGAGGAAGGTGGACCTGGCACAAATCACGGAGGTCGACAGTTTAATGCTGGAGGCCCGAATCTCTGAGGAGGAGGTGGAACGGACCATAGGGTAGTTGAAAAGTAACAAATCCCCAAGCCAAAATGGGTTCGGGAACGCATATTATAAGACCTTCCGGTCCTTACTGGTGGGCCCCCTGACCAAACTCTTCAATCACATAAGGAACACAGGTAGTGTCCAAGGATATGGGCCCTTCCACCACAATTCTAATGCTGAAACCGGGGAAGGACCTGACAGAGTGTGGGAGCTACAGGCCCATCTCCCTCCTTAATGGAGGCACAAAATTATACACAAAGATACTGGCACAAAGGTTGACAGGAATTCTCTCTGGGCTGGTCCACCTGGATCAGGCAGGGTTTGTACTGGGGCACCACACATACAACAACATTCGAAGGTCTATAGATGTCATAGCATTGGGCCGAAGGACAGGACAACAAATATCGGTAGTGCCACTGGATGCTTCGAGGGCGTTCGATAGCTTTGACTGGAACTTCCTACGGTTAACATTGGAGAAGCTTGGGGGTGGGCCAATATTCTCGTCCATGGTTCTGGCCAACTATGGTATCCCATCCACTAGACTCCAGTTTAATGGACAGCTAATAGACAGCATTCGCATACATGAAGGGACGCGTCGGAGGTGTCCATTGTCCTCCTAATATTTGCCATGGCCATGGAGCCCCTGGCTCAGGCTATCAGAACGGAGCAAAATATTTGAGGGGTAACCACGGTAATAGAGGGGGGAGCAAAAGATAGCATTATGTTCGGATGATGTCCTACTATTTCTTAAAAATACAACACACTCCGTTCCCAGGCTCATCACAGTAATGGATCATTTTGCAAAGGTCTCGGGATTTCGCATTAACTATGCGAAATCCAAAGCGCTTAACATCACGGAATACCCAGCACAGGTAAAGGAGTGGGGAACACGCTTCTGTTATGCTCACCTGGTATCCACGGGGATGCCACCCAGCCGTATGGACACTGGTATCCTTCTCTGCGGTTCCCAGATGTGTTCAGTGGGGAAGGTTCTGCCTGTAATACAGGAGGGCTATGTTCAAGACTGGCCAACTGGGGTAATTAGCCTCCCACCACCGTGTATGCCTTAAGCCCCTCTGGGGCCTCTCCTCACCTTATTGTTGATTCAGGTGTGCTCTCCGTCCTGCCTTCTTGACGGGGGCGCGTTGTCCTTTGTGGGCGGATGCGATCTAGTTACTTCACTGATGCTGTCCCGTTTGAAGTCTTTCAGGTAGCTCTTATTGCTGTTGTATATTGTTGTTATTCCTGCATGCCTTTCTTGGTTTAATAATGTCTCTTTCTCTTCCTTGGATGTGCGGAAGTCCAGTGTGGTGCATTGGCTGAATTGGGTCTCGCCGGTAAATGATGGCGTGTAATGAGCGCTATGATGCGGTAAGTAGACGCTAAGCGCAGCGCAGTGATGCCTTGCCTTTGCTAACCTGTTTTCTTTTCTTTTCCCATAGATCGCGGTGTTCCCTCAGGGTGTGGAATTCCGAAGCGATGCTGGTCGAGGGGCGACCTGCTAGGTAAGCTTTTCGGCACAGTTTGTTATGTTGTAATGTCTCTAATACCTTGTTTCTTTCCTTTTTGCAGATCCGTCGGTCCGGAAGACATGCTGATACTAGGAAGCTGTTCGCAGGAGCTGTGGGCAGCTAAAGATGAAAATTGCAGGTAAGATGCTGCTGCTAACAATGTTTCCTTTTGTCTCCTTACAGTTGCTGTTTCTCCGAGGTTCGCGGGTATAGCTGGACACGGTGAACGTCACGTTGTAGGATTGCAAAGTAACGCGAAGCGTGTTATCCAAGTCGGGTGTGGTTTAAATAGTTTCAAGAAAGTAGTCTAGGTAAAGTAGCTCCTAGGCTACCACACCCAAAACACTATACCGCATAGCTTGGTTCCTAGCCAAGCTATGTGGATGCCTCCATGTTGGCTGGCAGCTTCAAAATAAAGTAGTTCGCCAAACACATGTCTTCACTGTGTATGTGCCTGGCGCCATAGGCGCCAGGACTGGCTCCAAGAGGGCCTAGGCAGTGGATGCCTAGGTTTATTGGAGACCCGGAGGCAAGACCTCTCAAGGCCCATGGGCTTGCCAGAGGGTTTTTTGGATGTGGGTCGTGACCGCTACCCGCTGAAATGGGAACAGAAGACCATAGAATGTCTGGGGTTGCACTTAACATCTATATACGAGGGGTTATATGGGGCTAATATCCCAAGGCTGTTAAAGTCTCTGATCGGGGATCTCAGGAGGTGGGACTTGCAGGAGCTGTCGTGGTTTGCACAGATAACAGCTATAAAGCTGTCAATACTGCCAAGATTCCTATACGTAGTGGGCTCACTCCCGATACTGGTTCCAAACTTAGGAATTAAAAATCTGCAGGAAGAAATTATGCAGTTTATCTGGAAAGGGAAGAGACCGAGAATGGTGCTATTTTGCCCTCCAGGTATGGGAGGCCTGGGAGTGCCGGACTTTGCCAGATATTTCATGGCAGCCCAGATAGCCCCGATGCTTCAGTGGGCCCCAAAGGAACACCGAAACAAGTGGTCCAACACAGAAAGAGGCGCGACAAGTTTGCCACTTGAGAATCTTAGTCTCGTAGCATCAAAACACAGGGGAGGCGGGCGCAAGCTGCTAGATTCTACTAAGGTCACCCTCTGGTTCTGGGATAAAGCAGTGCGGGGAAAGAAAAGGCAGGAGGGGGGGGCACTTACACCAATGGCTCATAATCCTGACTTCACACCAGGCATACAACCCAATTTTTTGACTCATTGGGAGGCAGGATACCTTCTGACGCTCAGAGATTTTTATTCAGGTGGGCATCCATTGACGTTTGAAGATTGTACAAACAAATTTAAGATCCCGGAAAGTGAACGGTTTCATTCCGCACAGATTGGATCTCGAATAAATTAGTGAAAGAGAGAGCCAATAGAGACCCACTAGCACTGGAACTCACAATACAAGACGGGTCGGGCACGAAATGGGTCTCGAGGCTATATCAACTACTAGATGGGTCATGCCCGGGAGAGGTTCTTCCATATATATGTCAAAGTGGGAACAAGATGTTGGGGAACCAATCACAGAAGAAATGTGGAATCAGATTTGGCGTTGGGCACTGAAAGGTTCTAAGAGTAAACCAATCAAGGAGGCCGCCTACAAGATATTTTTTAGGTGTTACATGACACCGCTGCGACTGCATGCTATCAACCCAGACTATCCTCCAACATGCTGGCGGGGGTGTGGACTGACCGGGGATCTTATACACATGTGGTGGGCATGCCCTTTGGTAGAGCTGTACTGGAAAGAGATCCTGAGCCACATTAGAGATATTACAAAGATACAACTTCCCTTTAAACCGGTAGTGATAATACTGGGGGCCACAGCAGAGGACAGTTACCGTGCCACAGGAAGTAATGCCACGCTTATTACACATATGCTGATCGCGGCGAGGATCACGCTCGCGCATGCCTGGAAGAATGAGCAGGGACCATCGGTAGCTATGTGATGGGTGAGGCTATGGGGAGTGATGGCTATGGAGAAGGTGACGGCTCTGGCTAATGGCTCGTATCAAATCTTCCAGTCTGCTTGGCTTCCATTTAATTCATTTCTTGCAGAAAGGGAACAGGTTTACTTTAGACCAGCATTACTTCGCAATTTCCCGATTTTATGATAACAGGTGGAATAAGATCAAGGGGGTTGTTAAGCGAGAAAACCCATGTGCACAGGTGTAGGAAAGTGTTCTCTTCAACCTACATTAAGAAGTTAAAGGATGGAGGGAGAGGGAGGGTAATTGTTGGGAGTTATACAAACTAGGGGCACAGAAGTTGGGCATTGTAAGATTGGAACTGAAGCATACTAATGCATATGTACAATACATGTCAGAACTGTAATTGTGCCTAATTCTAATAAATAAAGTTGATTTAAAAAAAAAATAAGTGAGAAGAATCAAGCTACCCAGAGACAGCCAGGGCTGCAGAATCAGGAGACTTTGCAAAAACAGCTTTGTGTGAAGAACAGAGAATGTCAATTGGCCTGGGATCAAGGATGCCACATCAAGGAATAGTTGCAAGGCATAAAGGGAGTCAAGAGGATACGCCATGTACACAAGACCTATTTCTCTTAGATTAAGCCAAAAAGAAAACATCTGCAAGTGCCAAGTACTGGACAGTCAAGGATGCAGAAAGCTTATGTGAGGTAGAGCAACCAAGTCTACAGAGGCCAAAAGGAATAATGACACACAGCTTAATTCACTTAATAGCACTAAACAAAAGGTCGAAATGGACAAAACCGTGGTCTCCTCACACGTGATTCAAAAGTTGAAAACAAGGGCTATTCATTAAGCTCCAGACAAAGATAATGGTGTACCTACACTCCCTTGAAAGTACCACAGCAGAGAACAGGCTGCAAGGTCAACTACAAAGAAGAAGTCTTGGTTTAGGGCCTGACCGATGAGAGATGATGGACTAATTCGGCAAGTGGGTTTGTTTGTTTGTTTATTTATTTATTTGATAATGCGCGCCAAGCCCTTGGACATCTGGGCGCAACAGTACAAGTAGACTCGAAACTTAGTTACAGTGGCTGACATAGGCTATTACAAGCAGAGGTAACATACATCAGATGATATCAAAGATGCAATACATGCAAGGACAAAGTGGGTAGGCATTAGAGGAGTCCGTTAATAAAATATGTATATCATAATCTGCTAAAAAGGGGTGAACTTACATATCATTATTGTGCAGCCATTTGAGAGCGTTACTTCTAAATCTCGTGTAGGGTAATGGACGTCCAAGGTGGGAGTGTGTTCCAAGATTGAGCAGCTTTAACAGGGAAACTAGATCCACCCGCCGTTGTTAGTTTAAAATCTAGGGACTTGGAGTAGGAAGGTGTTGGCAGATCTCATCGGTCGGTTTGATGGTCTCCAGTTAATCTTTTCAGCTAGGTAAGGGGGTGCTTGATTATTTTAGGCATTTAGATGTGAGAGAAATAGTTTTAAGGAAGATTCTGTCCTTTATCTTAAGCCAGTGGGCTTCAGTACGGTATTTGGAGATATGCTCTGTGAGTGGGATATTCAAGGCTGCTCTTGGGGTGTTATTTTGAAGTCTCTGGAGTTTGTCAATGACAGACTTGTTAGCTCCTGAGTAGTCCAGTATAGACATGATAAGGGCATTGGCCAGGGTGAGGCAACTGGCACTGGACAGGAATGGTCTGGCAGCACGGATGAGTTTACAGGTGTAAGTGGTTTAGAGGCGAGGGAGTTCACTTGCTTTTTAAGGGTGAGAGCTGAGTCGAGGTAAAAGCCTAGAGTTTTAACCTCTCGCATAACCTTAATGGTATTATTGTCAATGTTAAATGAGGCATAGTCAGGGGTGACTTTGGTTAGGTTATAGTCTGATCCGAGGAGCAGGATTTCAGTTTTATCGTCGTTCAGGCAGAGGCCGTGGGTGGCCATCCATGCCTGAATGAGGATGTATATTTTATTCACCAAGGCCAGGTCCGCGTCATAGTTGCCCGAAAGGGGTATGAGGATCTGGGTGTCATCTGCATAATTTGTGTAGGTGACACCCAGTCCGTCCAACTTGTCGAACAATGGCTTGGTGAAGATATTGTACATGGTGGGTGAGACACAGGAGCCCTGTGGGACTCCACAGGTGATTTGTATGGGATCGGCACAGGTAGAGGTAGACAAGACTCTCATGGTCCGATTGGCTAGAAAGGATCAGACCCAGGCTATAGCTTCCCCTGTGAAATTGGCAGCAAGCTTGAGGTGGTTGCATAGGACTGCATGATCCACAAAGTCAAAAGCTGCTGACAGGTCCAGAAGGAGTAGCAATGCTGTTTTCCCACTATCCTTGAATTCCTCAATTTTAGTTTTAAGATCTATCAGGGCTGTTTCAGTGCCATGGAGAGGGCGGAAGCCCGATTGGCGCGAGCCTAGTAGATGGTTGGCTTCTAAATAATCTTGAATTTGGAGATAGGCTACTCTATCAATGAATTTTAGTAGGAAAGTCATGGTGGTGATAGGCCTATAATTAGTTGGGATGGATGGATCTAGAGTTTGTTTTTTAAGTAGGGGGAGGACCCAGGATTCTTTTAGATTGGCCGGCACTGTGTTGGATTTGAAAGAGGACTTAATGAGCTTTGAGATAAACGGGGCTAAATCTCTAGCTGCATCCTTTATTATTTGTGCTGGGCAGCTGTCTTCCTTACAGTTAGATGGTTTTAGTGAAAGGATAACCTTTTCAGTGTCGATAATGGAGATAGGTTTAAAGCTAAAAGGCGGAATAGTATTAGGTTCAGTCGCTAAAGGTACTTGTTGATCAGTAGGAGGGAGGGAGTCCTTTTTAATAGTTATTTTGTGCTGGAGGGCGGAAATTTTATTTGATAGGGCATTCTGTATTTTAGTGCACCATATCTTGTCCTTGGGGGCAGTGTCGGTTAGTTGGATGGGGGATTCCATTTCCCCGAGGCTGGCGAAAAGTTCTTTAGTATTAGATTTGGCATTAGTAATTCTGTCATTGAATAGATTTTTTTTGTATTGATGATTTCTGTCTTGTAGTATTTGGAGAATTGGGTTAGGATGGCTTTATTGTTGTCAGTGGGTGAATTACACCAGATGGTTTGGAGTTTTCTTTTCTGCTTTCTGAGGTCCTTAAGTTGGGGTGTGAACCAATCATTAAGGTGGGCTTCTTGCTTAGCTTTGCGTAGTTTGGGTGGAGCAATAGTATCTAGTGCATGAGACATAGCTTCAATAAAGGTGTCTACTAGGGTATCTGGGTTAGTATTGTTCTCCAGGCCATTAATGGTGGGCAGGAGGAGGGGGATGAGTTTTTCGGTAGTAATGTCTTTTTTACTTCTCGTGGGGAGTGATGGTATCATTTTGATAGTTTTCGGGCTAAGGAGATCGAGGGTGTGGGTGAAATTTATTAGATAGTGGTCGTTCCATGGTTGAGGGATGATGCCAGTAATGACTATGTTACAGTTAAGTTCAGATACCCAATCAAGGGTTCTGCCTTTAACATGTGTGGAGGTGAGGACTTTTTGGGTAAGCCCGTGGTCATTTAGGATGGCTGTTATAGAACGGGCATTTTTGTTATCTAACTCATTGAAGCTAATGTTAAAGTCACCCAGCAACAGTGTTTGCGAGTGGTTTTGGGTATTATTAGCTATGAGGGTGGTAAGGTCATCTTCAAAGGTTCCCAAGGGACCTGGAGGCCTATAGATCAAATGGATATTTAATGTGGGTAATAGTCTGACGTTGTTCCCTGCACCTGAGTTCCATTTTGCTTAAATGCTGCGAACGAGCCGAAAGTCCAAGGTTGGGAGAGAATGCCAACCAATCATAGGGGTCTATGTAAGCACCATCATATACAATGTTGCACAGGCCAATCCGGTGCTGTTATTCTGCTATAATCCCTCCTTTACGTATTTAGAGTTAGTTTAAGGCATGCCTACCAGATAAGGGGCACCCAATGATGACACTAACACTTATATGACATATAGGTACATATGTTCCCTTAACCAATCCCTCCCTTCAATAGGTCTTACAGTGTGCCATGTAGGATGACATCATAGCTGACGCATCTTGAGGTCTGAATCGTGGACTACAATTTGTTGTTCGTCAGACTGCCCTACTTTATTTGAGCTGCTAATAAAGTAGTACTTTGCCATTTTCTTTGAGTCTGTCCAGTTATTTGGGTCCGAGGTCATTATTGGTAATTGCATCGAGCACATGAGACACTTCAAGGTGTTACTGCACATTTTGCATGCCAGAGAAAGTATGGTCAAAGATTACGAGATTGTCCTCATATGATAAGCACGTCACTGGTATCTTAGTGATTCTAGGTGGACAATTATGTATCAACCTTAGTGCAATAGGGAGATCAGCAAGGTATAAATTGAAAAGCGGGAGTGCCATCAAATACCTGTTCTTCATTGGTATGGGCGCACAGCCAAACAACTCCAATTTCCTCCACAGCTTGTCCCTATTCACAGAATCGAATGCTCCATGAAAGTCCAAAAAGACTGAAAACAGGATTGGGTTTACTTTCTCTTTGTCCTCTCAGTTTGTCAGTAAGCCTTAGGTTGTGAACAGTTTATGAACCACATTGAAAATCAGTTTGGAATGTGTCGAATAGCCAGGCAGTTTCAACCCATGTATGCAATTCATCCAAAAGAAAAGAGGCAATTATTTTCCCTTTAACATCCAGCATAGACAGGAGCATATAATTCTACGGCACGTTCCTCTTTTTAAATATTGGTACTAAAAACGTGTTCCAAGTGTTCTATGTAATGTGCCAGTGATTCCGTAGATCTGGTGGCACTGTTTCCGGCATCCATACCCACAGAATCACTGGCACATCACAACATTGCGAGGGGCGTGCATTCCGGCATGCCAGAAACACTGAAAACCCACTACTTCCGCCATAAAAAATGCAGAGTGATGCATTCTAGTACCTGTGGTGTATTACATGTGCCTGTCCATCTGTGCCCCGATTGTGCTGGAATGGAATGGCCTTCCGTTCACTCATGTGGTACATGCCATCTGTGGGCAGCCATTCTTGCATGCAGATTGGGTCCCTACATTTTCATGTTGCCTGTGGACCATGCACTGTGGTGTGTGTGTTGATCCTTTGAGTCACCCAATAGCCAGGCAGCGTGCTATTGCGCAGGACCATGGAGTTATGTGTTGATCACGGGAAACGTGCACATCAGTGTGTGATGGGCAGGTCTGCATCACAGACGAACTGCACATTTATTGAGTGGTACAGCTTCCTGTTCTGGTAAACCTCCTCTGTGACGTAGACGGCTACTAGCTCAATGTGTGTGCAGTCCAATGCTCCTACTACATTAGGCATGCCAGCTAGGGTGCGGAAGCGTACCTTGGTAGTGTTCATCTGGGCATGTGTCGTAGGTAGGGTGATGGGCTGGGACACACGACGTAGGCAGGCATTCAGGACCTGCACAAGCACTTTTGAGAATCCAGGCTGGGAGATGTCATGCAGCTCCCAGACTGTATGCTGGAATGTGCCGGTGGCAAGAAAACGCAGCACAGACACCACCTTCAACAGGGGTGTATGGCAGTCCGGATGTCATCCTGGATGAGTTCCACTATTGCAAGCATGGTCTCCCTGCTCATGCGATATAGTGTGTGTATCTGCCTGCCGGTCAGGGACCAGGGTGTGGCCCTTGTGCGGGGTATGGGTGCTACTTGCTGCCCATTGTTCCTCCGCATCATCCTCCTTCTCCTCCTCCTCCTCCGACTGTCGGCCTGTTGCCACTGTTGCACCTCCTCCTCATGGAGCAGCATTCCTGCATGCAGGGCCTCCAGGTCCATGACTGCTGCTACGAGTGGCAGCATGGTTGTGTTGGAAGGTGTGTGGGGTGGGGTCCTTTTCAGCAGTCACTGTGCTCATTGTGTGCAGCTGGGTCAATTGGCTGCACCTGTGGGCTATTTCTGCACATCTGGGCATGGTTGCCGCCTGCTCTGCAGTGATGCGATTTTCACGGTGGCACCGGCATGTTTGTGCCTGTGTTTCCGTGAAGTCTGCTGTTGTAATGCAGACCTATTTCTGTGGTGCTGGTGTTTCTGGCACTGTTAAACGGAGTTTGCGCAGTTTCAGTTACTGGCACTGCCGGCAACGGTCGCACAGTGTGCACTGTTGCCGGCAACGTTGTTACTGTCATCCCATATCGTAGAGTGGCGGTCCAGAGTGTGTGCCGGTAATCGGAATTACCGGCACATTGTTTCAAGACCGCCACATTTGTAATGAGGCTCAGTATCTCTAAAAGGGTGGCCCACGTCTCTGGATCGCTCTTTATAACAGCATTTGATAGCCCGTTAGGGCCAGGGGCTCTGGATCTTTCAGCCTCTTTATTTTGTCAAGAATACTCGGTCTATCAATGGGTAACTCTATTTTTATATCATCTAAAGCCAGCTTTTGAGGATCGTGAGTAACTTCCGGAGTACAATTTTCAATAATAAATGTGGACCCCTCTGCAGCAACATAGGGTTTTCAGCCAGACTTTCCTTAGTACCCTTTGCTGCACCTAAAATCTGCAAAATAGTTCTAAGGTCTCTGCTATTCATTGCAGCTTGATTCTTTGCCATTGAGCATTTTTTGTGAGAAACTCACAACCATTTAATCCAATTGATATATTTATTTGTAATCTGTTTAATAGCTCTGATTTTAGTGAGCAAATCCAAAACATTTAATTTGACATAGCAACTATTTCAACGCTTTAGGTGTTTAGTGTCTCTTATTTCTTTGTGAAAAGCTTTGTTTTATGCTGCTTATCTAACGCCACGTAGCTGTGAATCGCTATTCCTGCAGTAATTGTATAAAACCATGATTCTATTTCTTCAATAGACCATCACTTTGTATTTTAATTGGCATAACCGGCTAGTGGGTTAACTGCAAAAAGCACCCTGCATTGTCTAGGCTCTTTTTCGTCCAGTGAATGCCATTGCAACTGTGGCTCACTTCAACATCACATTTCTTCGCCTGAACCTTATCCACGCATATGTTGCGAAAATAGGCAGTTACAATTGAGCGATCACTAAACACAATCTGTTCCACACACAAACGGCAAACATTCTGCAACAGGCTTTGACTAACAAAGAATTAGTCCAGGGTTGCTTTCTTCTTACCACACGCCCAGGTGTAATTGCTTCATTAACCCGTCTGTTTAAGATAGTTAGTTCCCAGTCTTTTAGAAATGCTGTCCATATCTTGCCTTCTCAGGGCTTATTGCCATTAGTACCCCGGCCCATTAGACTGGGGTACTAATAGCATTTCTTCTGTTCCGAAACGCTGCGGGCAGCATTTTGTAACTGAAAAAAGTGGTATGAAATGGCCGCCGGGAAAAGGAAAGCAGAGTCCATTTTCCCGTTCCATGGCAGCCATCGAGATTGGATGCGCTGGGGCCTGGGGACAGAAGTGTTCCCAGCGCGCTCGCTCCCGAAAAAGAAGAAAAAAGAAGGTAAGTGAGGTAGGGAGGGCGGGAAGGTGAAAGTTTGCAGTGAAGAGGTGTGAGGGAAAGAAAAAACGTATCTGATACCCCGGCGGGGGACAATGGCAGCCTCTAGCCGTGTGTAGGCTCGGAGCGGGGATTGCCCTGTTTCGAGCCTCCTCATTGGCTAAGGGGCTGCAACGCCCCCCCGCCGGAACAAACGCAGGCAAGTATGTGCGTCCACGGGATTACACTGTGGTATGGCTTGGAAAGGAGCCAATGCATGTTCAGTGTATCCCGTGGATGCACAGTGCCGGGTGCTAATGGACGTTCCAGCATTGAGCATTGATCTTCATAGATCATACTGTTACTTTCAATCTCAGTTTCAGAATGATCCTTATCGTTTATCTTCTCTGTCATTTGAACATCCTTGCACCCTTCAACAAACCAACTAGTTAGTGTACCAGGATCATGAGCTGCCGATTTTTTCTTGTCCTAGCTTTTCTACATAGATATTTTCACAGGGCCTGAGGAATTAATGGAATCCTCGAGTACATTATAATTTGTCTGCAATCCATTTTTGCCTCGCTCAGTGTATTTTTTTAATCAAATGCTTCTGTTTACGGGTCAGGTATAGCACCTCTGACCCATAAGCGTCTTTGTCCTCTACAGGTTGCAATTCTTTGTTTGAATTGTGATGCTGGTTACTGCTCATATTAATAAGGGGCACTGATTCGGCATTAGATTCAGCTGGGGCTGCTATTAACTCATTAAGGCTCCTTTCATTCGCATGACTCACCCGGTGGTGTTGGGGAGTGGGGACGATTGTCCCAGGCCCCCAAGAGGTTTCGTATGAAGCGGAGGTATAAGTGTTGATGTAGGGACACAGGGAGCCCATAGGGGGTGTCGATAGAAGCTTCCCTATGGCTATTTTATTATACGCTTTTTGATGTAGATTGTGCTGGGAGTGAAAGGCCATCTTAGAAAACAAACAGCTATTTTGAAATCCAGGCCTAGCGCCGCGTTGCAGCCAGGGCAGTAGGCTCGAGCCAAGAACAGGGAAATACGTGTTTGCATGCAGCGTCGGGGCGTAACATAGACAGCAGTGAGAAAGACCAAACCCGTTGAGATTTATGAACCTTTCATTGTCTCAGACTGTTTGTATTTGTATCGCAGAAGGAATGTGGCCTGCAAGGTCATGACGGGGCAAAGAGATCCCTGTGAAAAGCTATCCCACGAGAAGGAGGGCACGAGCCTCCGACCTTCACTAGTCCAAACCTTAAGTTATAGTGCCCAGATTCCCCCGTCCCAAGACCCCAACATTTCAGTGTACCGGTCAATCCCAGACCACCGACGATAAAGTGTGCTAATCCATCAGAAAGATCATAGCAGAAAAGAGAGTTCACCCCACCTGGGGTACCTGTAATTTGTGCTTCGAGGTGCCAGGGAGGAAAAGTAAAAACTTTATGCTTGGGGTGGGAAGAACTGGAATGGCGCTGACGCGTCTGGAATCGAGCAGGGGTTTAGAGTTAGCGTGACCTGAAAGTAGCCTCTGCGCCCATGTCTGCAGTACCAGATGCACATTACGGCACAGATAGGAGATGTACTGAATTGTTCTAGAAATTGGCAATTAGGAGCTCTGCGCTTGATGATGTATTTATTTAATTTTTATTTTATTGGACATTTGTATGGCGCCTATAGACAGGTGTTTCCAGACACCACAAGACAAAAAGGGGGAGGAGGGGACATGGGAAATAATAAGAGTACAACAACAATGAAACAGTTATATTGATCCTGTGACAATCCCACCGTGCAAGTGCATGAACGAGGTGATAAGTTCAAAGAGAAGGGGGGGGTCGAGGGAGAACTGCAGAAGTGTGTTGCCCCTATGAGGGGGGCAAGTGTTAATTGGGGCGAGGTGGCAAGTGCCAGGGGAAGAAGGGAGCGAGGGGATGAGGAGTGCAGTGGACAGGAGGACTACGTTGGGATAGATTGGGAAAGGCAGCCCACGGGCAAGTGCTGGTTGAGGATGCTGGGGGGAGTGGTGGGGGTTGGTCTGGCCCTTGTATGACTCTGAAGGGAACAGGCCCCAGTCCAGCGGCAGATGGAGAGGTTAGAGGAGAAAAGGAAGGTCTTGAGAAGTTTCCGGAACTTAAGAAGATCTGGTTCAAGTCTGAGGGGGGAATGGAGGCTTTTGCAGAGGGAGGCACCAGCCGAAAAGAGGGATCTACCTCCAACACTCTGCTTGGAGAAACGTTTGACATGCAGAGAGTTGGCACAAGAAGACCGAAGAGCTAGCTCTGGCTGGGAGCTATTTCGGGAGATAAAACTGGATGTAGAGAGGTCCCATGCCCCCAGACAGCCTTGTGGATGATGCAGAGGGTCTTGAATTTGATCATTGCAGTCACCGGGAGCCAGTGGAGAGGTTTTAGGGCTGGAGAGAAGCAGTCCCTGGGCTTGAGGCCAAGTCTTGCAGCCCTATTCTGTATTAGTTGGAGGGGGCGAAGGGAGAAAAGAGGAAGGTTGAGGAAGAGGCTATTGCAGTAGTCAAGCCTAGAGAGAACCAGGGCTCTGGAGACATTGAGTTTCTGGGGGAAGGTGTGGAAAGGTAGAATGCCCCTGAGGAGTAGATGTAGATCAGGTGGGCCAGAGGGGCCAGGTAGATGTTGAAGAGCCATGGTTATAGGATAGAGGTACGCCAAAGGTAGAGAGTGAGGTGGAGGAGAGAAAAGGCCCCATTTGCACTTGGGAGGGTCTGTTAGAGAGGAAAGAGATAAGCCATGCCAGTGCCCAATCATTGATGTCTAGGGTATCACAGAGACGGTTTATGAGGATGGAGTGGTTGACAGTGTCAAAGGTAGAGGAAAGATAAAGGATGATCAGAACAGGCGGAGTGTTACAGTCCAGATTAGAGAGTAGGTCTTCTCGGGTATTCAGGAGAGCAGTTTCAGTGCCTCTGGCTGCACTGAAACGAGACTGGTGGTCATGGTGGCAGCCAGTCAATTCAGTGTGTAGGGTCAGTTGGGGAATGACCATCTTCTCCATGAGTGTGCCCAAGAAAAGGGTGATAGAGATAGGTCGATAGCCGGGCAAGAGGGGTCAGACATTTTTAGGAGAGGGTGCACAAGAGAGTGCTTGTCGGGTTGAGGGAAAGAGCCTGTGGAAAATGAGTGGTTGCAGAGGTCAACCAAGGCTGGGGCGAGGGTGTAGATGTTGTCCTTGATGGTTCTGGAGGAGAATGGTAGCACCTGTTTAGAAGAGGCTTTCAAGGAGCGTACAACTCTAGAGATCACAGCTGGTGCAATGGGAAGAGAAGGAGGAGAGTATGGGGTGGGGCAGAGGGGGCCAAAAGAGGAGAGAGAAGGTGGGAGGTGCGGGGTGGGGGGGACAGGTTGTCAAGAGTTTTGGAGGAAAAGTGGGAGGCCAGTGTTGAGCATATAGCCTGGGAGGGAGGAGCAGAAAAGGAGACTGCGGTAGGATGGTGAGTTCTTTGCAGATTTCTAAGTCCAGCCGTGTTAGTGGTGGCTCCAGAGATGCAAGCTTGGACATCAGCTCTTTTCTTGGAGTAGATGGAAAGACGGTATTCCCCTTGGAGTAGACGGCAGTCCAGTTTGTCAGGGATGAGCTAGAGGTCTGCCACTTCCGCCCCGCCCATTTGCACTTTCGTTTCAAAGCAGCTAAATCAGAGTGATACCAAGAGATGCATTTGGTGGCAGGCTTCATGCGGATCCTCATGACAGGGGCAAGGATGTCCAGGGTGTTAGTGATAGAGGGATGGAGGTTAGTTAGGACAGAGTCAGAAGGAGAGTTCAAAGAAGGGCTCAGGGGAGGGATGAAGGAGGAAGCAAAAGCAGCGATTGATACACGCTTCATCGGTCGAATGATGGAGGAGGAGACGGGCAGTGCGGGGGGAGGAGACTGAGGACAGGGTAGGTCAAGGAAGGAAGAGAGGAGAGAGTGGTCAGACAAGAAGAGAGGGGCACTGAGGGTGTTGGAAACAAGGACGTCTGTTGAGATGAGAGCATCCAAGGTGTGCTCTGCAGAGTGAGTTGGGCCAGAGTGGAGGATAGTGAGGGAGAGTGTTGCAGAGGTCACGAAAGAGAGCGGTGGCCACATCAGGGGAGTCGAGATGGATATTGAAGTCCCCAAGGAAGGAGGTGGCAAAAAGAGAGGAGGAGAGGTTGGCCCATTCAGAGAGGAAGAGGGCAGAAGGAATGGTGGGTCTGTAGATGGTAGCGAGAGTAACAGAGAAAGAAGGGGAGACAGGCAGCATGCGGACTAGGCTTTCAAAGGAAGAGTGGGATTGAGTGGGGATGATGTAGGCAGGAACCCACTCAGGGAAGATCAGAGCCACTCCACCACCAGATCGGGAGGGTCTGGGGTTGGACATGATCTTGTAGCCCTAAGGAAGAAGAGTGTCAAAAGCAGTGACAGAGCTGGCCCTGGACCATGTCTCAGTGAGGGCGAGGACGTCAAAGTCTTCAAGGAGGTGACAGATGTCAGAGGAGTGTTTAATAGCAGAGCGAGAACTGAGGGTAGCTAAGTGAAGCCGGTGGCCCCCTTTAAAAGATCTGCAAGGGAGGGGGGGTACATGGGTGCGGTGCTAGCCTTGGGGGAGAGGGGATGAGGGAAGGAGGTGTTCCCTATGGAGCAGACCACCTACGTATAGGGTCGCACTAACCAGCTACGTGATTTGTAACTTATGTGATGTACGTCCGTTGTGCTGCTTTTTACCTTTAAAAACCATTGTTCATGCTGAATCTGCCATAGCGTTTCCGTGGCAGCAGAGTTATTTGCTATCACACTCTTGTTTTTATGAGAATAAATCTTGTTCTCCTTGCAAAAGGTGTGCTGGGCCTTTTTCCCTAGTGAGTTGTATTTTTTCTGGTGTGAGCGTTGAGGGGCTTCTCTACATTTTCCTGACCCTGACGTGATCCCAGATTTTCCGCAAAGACGGAGGATTCCAGGCGGGACATCTGGAGTGGCCGCGCCAACCTACAGTGACCAGTCCCAAGCACGCAACTCGTAGTGGTGTACAGAAGCCACTTACACAGAATTTCTGTCTGCTATTTGGAGCAGGGCGGAGCTCAGAGGAAGGTGCAGGCCGTTATTGGGACCCCGTAACGGAGGTGTTCAGGTGAACACGAAGATGTAAGTACACCTCTAGCGGGTGGCAACAATGGGGGTTGATGCTAAGTGAGCAGTGTGGAAACGGGGACAACTGTGTGTGGGTTTGTGCATGTGAAGAAGAGGGAATGAGAGTGTGTGACAGATTGGTGTCTATTGGAGTTGGATATTGTGTGAAGGCTACGTGGCATTTTTTTAAATTATTATTGTTATAAATATAAGGGAAGAGAAACAGAGGTGGGAACCTTTCCGAGCTGGGGAAGAAGATGGCACCATATTTTTAATTGTGATAAGAGAATAAAGAAGTAGGGTCTCTGTATATTTAGAGAGCTCTGATTCCTGTGCCCAATATATTCCGGTTGGGGGAATAAGACGAAGTAGTGGTTATTTTAGCATACTATTTTATCTTGTTGTTTTAGTGTTTTAAGATTTTATTGTGTATCAAACGGGGGCCAAGGGAGGGCATGTGGAAGAAGTAGTGTGTATAGGGGGTGTGAGGAGTGAAGGCGTGTGCTCGTGTGGAGGGAGTGCTGGTAGGGGGTGACAGTGGAACGGGAAGTGAAGAACTGGTAGGAGCATTGATGATACATTGCATTTTCATATATGGTTTAACATTTTTTTAATTTAAAGGTTGTCAACATGGAAGGAATGATTCTGTTGGAGTACATGTGTAGTGCATTGCCGTTGTACAAGGATAAGATTGAGAAATACCACAAGCAGTGGGTGGCGGAGACACAAGGGGGGATGTTCCGCCCATGGCCAGAGCAGGGTACGAATAATAGGGGGATACTGGAACAAATGTACATGTTCTTGGCTGCTAAATACAAGGGAAAGAAACTGCAAAGGAGAAAAGAGATCTTAGAATTGTGGAAGAAGGTGGAGGAGATGGAGGATAATGACAAGTGCAGGTCCCAGTGTTATAGCAGCCCAGCCCCGAGTATAGCTAAATCAGCAGCACCCGAAGGAACACAGTCACCCACACCCCAAATATGGCTCTGCTCAACCCTTCCCGCCACAGGATATACGTACCCAACATATGTGTCCTCGCCCACCACAGCCCCGCCCCCATCACTACTACGATCGGCTTATCAAATGAACACTAATACAACAGTGTTGCCAGGTAGAAAACACCAGAAGGAATTAGAAGCTTTACAGCCGCGCAAGCGGATTTGGCGCGGTTGAGGGCTCTCTGCGAAGAAGGGAGTAAACCCGGGTGTGGAATGGATGAGCGGAGGCCAGAGATATTTTGCTCTGACTAGATAGCACAGCAATCATGGATGGGATGTACATATTGAAAAGGAGAAGAGTGACTAGTGAGGAGCAGGGAGCGTAGGCTATGGGACAGTGAGGTCGGACAGAGATACAAACAGAGTTGCAGGAGGAGGAGTGAGACACAATAGATGAATCGGAGGATCAGCAGGAGGCCCCGCAGTTACCCCACGGGTAGAGAGTTTGTGGGGTCTGCAGTTGAGGAACAGGTTTGGGCAGGTTGCAGTGGCTAGGAAAAAAGGAGGTGACAGCAGAAAGGGAAGAAGGGGAACCGGACCGCAGTTTCCATTACTGCATCAAGGCCCATGGAGGGTGCAATATGTGCCCTGGGCTCAGATTGATGAGAACAACCTTATAAAAGCGTTCCCCCCTTACAGCGGAGGCTGGGAAGTGGATATAGGCTTTTGAAAAACAAACAGCAGGAATACCTTTAGAGGTGGGAGACATAAAAGGTTTGCTTGTAGCAATATAGGGAACCAGGCAGGAGATGTTTGGATTAAGGCTGGATACCCTGGGTGTGAAAATAGATGACACACATAATGGGGCGCCTTTCAATAAAATCAGAGTGTAGGTGTGGGATGCACTGCGGTGAGCATATCCTGACATGCCAGACTTGCAGTCCATAATGCAATACACAATGGGGGATGATGAAAACCCTGCTCAGTACACTTTAAAGGTACAGCAGACGTGGAGGGCTGAAATGAGACCAGTGGGACCGATCAGTTCTGCTTTTCTATTTTGTTATCAAGAGGGGATTACCCAAGGAAGTGCAGTAAGCTCTCGATAAGATTGTAGGCGCAGGAGCAAAAGGGTGGGCCAAAATACAGACAATAATAATACATCATTGTAAAAGGATAAAGGAGAAAGAAAAAACAATTGGCAAAAAAAGAAGTTGAAGAGGCAGTAGCAGCAGTGACACAAACAGATTCCACAGACCAGACAGCAGAGCAAACGGGTACAAGAATAGCAGCGTTCTGGCTAGGCAGATGACAAGAGCAATGGAGCGGTGGATCTCAGCCGCAATGTCCAAAGTGGTACCAAGGTGGTCACCAACGTGGAAGAGGAGGATTTCAGGTAGGTAGAGGTGCAGGGGTGGATTTGCAGCGGAGGGGCCGAGAGGGGGCGCAGGACCACTTCAGTGCTGGGGATGCGGGAAGTGGGGTAATTAATTTTGCAAGGAAAATGTAGAAGCAGAAATGGTCCGGGGACAAATCTAAACACCCCTGCAGGCCCAGTTCAACAGCAGCGCTTCCCCGCAACTGCGATGCCCACGTCCATCCTGTACGAAATACACCAAGCATACACGCAGCTACCACCACAGCCCCCACAGGCGCAACTGCTGCCCCCACCCAGAGCCCCAGTACAAGCAGTGCCTCTGAACCAATCATACAGTGGTCCAGTGCCTGTAAGTAATGCAGTCGCGAAGGGGACAGTATCACCTTTATCGAGGGTTAGCGTCCTGGGAGGTAACCCTTTCACGTTCCCGGCTACCAATATGTATCCTGACTAGCACATGCCACAGAAAGCTATTGCGTGCCCAGTCCGGTCTGTGACTACCCACCCAGACGAGAAACCCTTGGTGGGTGCTGAGATAGGAAACAAGCATTCATCTTTATGGTTGACACGGGTGCCACTTAATCATGCATCAATGAGGGAGACTTCCCGCTATCAGGTGATATTCTCGACATGCAAGGCTTCTCTGGGGGTATGGCCATGGTTCTGTACACAAAAGAGGTAGCTATTAAAATAGTTGGAAAGGTGGTGCATGCACCCTTGTTGTATTCAGAGACCTCCCAGTAAAAGGGCGTCAAGTCCTTAGTAAATTGAACATGACCATCTCCTTCACAGACCGAGGAATAATATGTGCCACCCAAGGAATGAGTGCCATGAGGGTGATGGTGATAATACAGGCCAGGGGAGGTGTTGGTTCGTGGCATTCCTGTTGACCCTGCCAGGTTTGTGTATGGGATGAACAAGTTACTTTCTTACCTGGTAACGTTCTTTCGATGGGATGTTCCTCCGACGTATTCCACATCTGTGACGGTAATCGCCACAGCTGTGCTGCTTCGGAAAAATTTTCAGCGTCGGAGTCCTACGTCGATGACGTCGATACGCTGTCCCTCGAGGGCCGACGTCGAGAGCCGACGTCACCGGATGTTATAAGTAGGACGCACGACGCCTGTAGTCTCAGTTGTAGTTTTTTCCCAGAACGTGTGGCACCAATCTTCTGCCAGTATGACTACAGAAAGCCTTGCGGAAACGTAAGATGCAATCGCATAAGAAATTCTGTAGAGGGGCAGGCTGGGAGGTTGCGATGTGGAATACGTCGGAGGAACATCCCATCGAAAGAACGTTACCAGGTAAGAAAGTAACTTGTTCCTCGAAGGGATTGTGTCCTCCGACGTATTCCACATCTATGACAGACTCCCAAAGCAGTACCACAGTATGGAGGTGGGAAAAGAATTTAGAATTTTAGAATTCCCAATCAAAATGCAGAATAGAGGACCGCCTTGCCAAAGGCCAAAATCTTGTCCATGGATAGAATCCAGGGAGTAGTGTTTTACAAAAGTATGAACAGAGGCCCATGTGGCTGCTTCACAAATATTACAAATGGGAACACCGCTTTGCAGAGAAGTTGAGGCAGCCACACCCCTAGTAGAATGGGCCCGTAAGCCTACCGGAGGGTCCTTACCCGCCAAAATAACATTCAGAGATCGTCAAGATAATCCATCTGGACAAGGTCTGCTTAGTAACAGCTTGACCCAAAAGCCTTCCAGCGTATCCTACAAAGAGCTCATCGTCCACTCTGACCCGGGACTTGCGTGAGATGTAGAAACTTAAAGCTCTCCTAGGATCCAACCTATGGAGCGGAGCCTCTCCTCTTCCTTACCAGGATACGGAGGAGGAGAGAACGCCGGAAGAATTACCTTCTGGCTCAAATGAAATTCCTACACAACCTTCGGAAGAAAAGAAGGACAAACCCTAAGGTAAACCCTGTCCTTATGGAACACTGTGAAAGGTGGCTTGGTGGATAGTGCCTGCAACTCACTCACTCTGCGAGCGGAAGTAACCGCAACTAAAAATACAGTCGTAAATGAAAACAGTCTCAATGGACAAGAATGTAAGGGCTCAAATGGAGCTCCCATCAGGAACTTTAAAACAAAGTTCAAATCCCAACCGGGCACCTGGAAAGGTGACGGTGGAAACACATTAGTTAGCCCTTTCAGAAACTGAGAGATCAAAGGAATCTTAAAATAAGAACACTCCTCAGACAAGCGCTTAAATATGGACAACCCCGCCAGGTAACCCTTAATGGTACCCACTTGCAGGACCTTGTGGGCTAACGAAAGTAAAAAAAGGCAGAACCACAGGAATGACACATAAAAAAGGATCCACATTCTTTACCCTGCACCAGTCGCAGAACTTTCTCCAACGGCAACCGTACAGGGACTTTGTTTTGCGGGCCTTCTGGCTGAAAGCAACACCTCCATCACGTCTTCAGGGAGGTCCCAATCCTTATACCTCAACCTTTCAGAAACCAAGCATGAAGGTTGAGAGACTGGACCTCTGGATGGAGAACCCGACCCCACTGCCATGAGAGCAGATCGTCTCGATAGGGAAGACGGCGTGGAGGGCAGATGGACATGTCGAGAAGGTCCGGGTACCACGCTCTCCTGGCCCATGCCGAAGCAATGAGGATCATTCGGGAACCGAACCTCTGTAACCTCTGCAACACTTGCAGAATGACAGGTACTGGAGGAAACGCGTACAGCAGTGGGAAGGACCACTCCACTCCGAACGCATCCCCTAAAATTCCCGCAAGCAGAATCTTTTGCACTTTCGGTTGACACTGGTGGCGAAGAGATCCACTTGTGGGGTCCCCCAAAGGGCGAAGATCTCCAAGAGAACTTCATGAGCCAGCTCCCACTCATGAGAGACCGTGCTCTGCCCGCCGCCTCGTTTTTTTCTCCGGACAGATGAACCGCTGAGATCGACATTTCCTGCTGGATGGCCCAGAACCAGAACTGCATTGCCTCTCTGCACAGTGGTAGAGACCCTGCCCCCCTTTTTGTTGAGGTAGTGCATGGCCATTGTATTGTCCGTCAGAATCAGGACATTCTTCCCCCGTACAGACGGCAGAAAAAGCCTTCAGGGCTAGCCTGACGGCCCTCAGCTACAACAGATTGATATGGAGTCTGGACTCGACGGAGACCAACGACCGCTGATTGTCAACTTGTTGACATGAACTCCCCATACCGTGAGGGATGCGTCTGTCACAATCGTTACCTCTGGCCAGGGTAGCCAAAATGGAGCCCCTTCTTCAGATTGCCTTCGACGGCCCACCACAGAAGATCCTGGGCGACCGAGGGCAGCACCTGAACAGGATCCGACATCCTGCCGGAGGACTGCGACCACTGCATCTTGAGAACTCATTACAGAGATCTCATCCGCAACCTGGCCCCTGGCACCAGTAGAATGCAGAATGCCATGAGGCCGAGCAACCTCAAGAACTCGAACGCCGGGAGACTCTGGGCATGTTGAAACTTGTGCACCATCTGCAGAATGTGATGAGCCCTCACCTGGGGAGGCGAACACAGCCCCAGGGATGTGTCGAGCACTGCTCCGATGTACTGGAGCCGCTGGGTAGGTGTCAAGTGGGACTTCTTTAAGTTGAGGGAGAAGCCCAGCTTGTGAAGGGAGTGGCAGGTCACTGACAGATGATCCAGGACTTGCTCAGGAGAGTGCGCCCTGATCAACCAATCGTCCAGGTAGGGGTAGACATGAATCCCCCCTTTCCCGAGATACGCTGCCACCACCACCATGAGCTTGGTGAAGAGCCTCGGGCGGAGGTCAATCCGAACGGCAGGACCAGAAACTGAAAATGTGAGTCGCCAACCTCGAACCTCGGGTACTTCTTGTGCTTGGGATAAATCGGCACATGAAAGTAAGCATCCTGAGGTCGAGAAACACCAACCAGTCCTGAAGTTGAAGGGCCTGTAGGACTTGAGAGACAATAACCATCTTGAACTTGTCCTTCCTGAGGAGCTTGTTCAAACCACGCAAGTCCATGATGGGTCTCAATCCCCTGTCTTTTTTCTGAATCAAAAAATAAGGGGAATACCATCCCTTGTTCCTCTCTGCTACAGGCACCAGTTCTAAGGCGCCTTTCTCCAGCAGGGATTTGATTTCCTGCGCAAGGAGTGGATCCGGACTCTTCAAAGAGAGCTTCTCCGATGGATTGTCGTGAGGCCTCTGCCAGAAAGAAGACAGTAGCCGTGGGATATGATCTCAAGAACCCACACATCTGAAGTAATGGCACGCCGTTCTACAAGATGCTGCACCAGCCTTCCCCCAATCAGCGAACCATGGGACATGGCCTCATGACTGAGCTGAAGCGGCTGCGGTAGTGCCTGAGGGCCAAGTGGCAACTGCCCGACCGGTTTTGGCACCTCGAGTACCTTGTTTTCCACCTCTGGTACCCTTACGTTGGCCCCTTTGACTTGCAGCCCCCCTCAATCTACCCAATGAAGAGTAGCATCGAAAGGAACCTCCCCTCCATTGCTGTCCCCTAGGACGAAAGGCAGAGGTTGACATACTGCAGCGCTCAACGATTTTGCTGCAGCTACGGAGGTCTGCAACCTCTCAAAGCTCTCGTCAGCCTTGCTGCCAAAAAGATGGTCACCATCAAAGGCATGTTGAGAAGCCGGGACTGTACATCAGGAGCGAACCCCGATTTCCCCAACCACGCAAACCTGCACATCACGGTGCTCGCCGCCATGGACTGGCTGACACAGTCTGCCACGTCCAGACCCGACTGAACGGATTCACACATGGCTACCTTGCCATCCTGAACGAGGGCAAGAAAACCATCCCGTTCCTCCCCTTCGGGAATATGTTCAGCCGCCAAAGAAACACAATTCCACAGAGTGTGAGTGAATCTTGCCAAGGCACAAACGGAGTTGGCTGCCTTTAAAGCCATACCCCCAGACGAAAACACTTTCTCCGCCCAACCGTCAAAGCGCTTGTTGTCCCTATCCTGAGGGATGGTAGAGTACGCAGCCTGCACCACCAAACTCTCCGGAGTGGGGTGCAAAAACAAGTTGCCGGGGTCGGCACTGCCTGGATGGTATTTTTGCCGGGAGACTCTCCGGAGCAGTCCAAGACGCCGCCACCCTTCTTTGTAACGCCATATGAAATGGCAGCACCGGGTCAGTGGGTGGACCTTGGTCCAAAATATCTGTCAGGTCATCCTGCAGAAAATCCACAGGTGGAGCAGACTACCCCAAGTACTCTGTCACCCTCGACATGAGATGCCTCTACGACGACTCAGCATGTGTACCAGGCTCAGGCCTGCCAAACTCAACCTCCGGAGAGGTGTCCAGACCACTGGCGTCATGTAAGGATTGACGCAGGTCTTCCTTTTGGCTATGACCTGATAACAGGTTATCAGGAACCTCAGGTGGAACAAACCCCTCCACATCTGACCCTTCATCCACCTCTGAGATGTAATCCAAAGGCTGGAATAAATCCCTGGAGGAAGGTACAGAAAAAGGCTCAAACAAAGGCCTCACTGATTTACTCAGGGCCTTCCTCTTGGTTTCCACCGGTCTCTGGGGCACCTCCGATAAAGCCTCCTCAAAAGGCATCGATGGCATCGATGGAATCTGCGTCGACGTCGAGCGAGGCGCCGACTGCTTCGACAACAGCTTTGAGGCCAGAGCCCCGAGCGTGTCCTTCGACTGCCTTGGCGCCGATGACTTACTCTGAGGCAGAGCCTCAAGAGAGCCCCTCGACGGACATGGAGCCCCTCGACGGACATAGAAGGCCTCATAGGCTCCAACGGTCTCGAGGGCAACGAGGACCAGGACTGGAGCGGGCATGGCTAGAGCGATCTACCTTGTCCGATCGGGACCTCAACGGCTCCCGATTATCGCACCGACTGCCCAAGCCCAAAGGCGTGCGAGCAGTGGCCCTAGCGTGTTCCTTTCTGGCTTCTCTCGAAGGCACGGACGGAACAGAGCCCTGGGATTCGAAAATCGACATCATCTCCTTGCGAAATGCGTCCTATTCTGCCAGAGATGAATGCTTGTTGGGACAAGCTACCCGACGTCTGGCGGAGTCCTCGGATGAGAAAGGCGACCGGTGACAGCACTTCCGAGAGTGCCTAGAAGAGGCAGACGAATGGTGGGACCCACTCCGTGACCGACACCTCCCCTGGACTTACGCTGACGCGGATAGTCGCCCCTCAAATCGTCGGTCAAAAGCCACACGGATTTTGACTTACGGGGTTGGAAACCCTACCTACAGGTTCTTCTTCCGCTCCCGCAAGGCCTTCAATGTCAAAGACTGGCATTCATCGCAGTCATCGGTGGCGTGGTCCTCGGCGAGGCACCGCAGACAGACGTCGTGCGGGTCCGTAAGCGACATCTTGGAACCGCAGTCGCGGCACTTCTTGAGGCCCGACCTCGGGGTAGATTCTCACAATAAAACAAGAATGAAGAACCGATTCAACAAGATAAGAACCGAGGCGCACTGAGATTCCGAAGCGAACACGTTCGCGGATAAAACGGAACTGATGCTACAGGCGTCGTGCGTCCTACTTATAACATCCGATGATGTCAGCTCTCGACAGAGGCCCTCGAGGCACAGCGTATCGAGGTCATCGACGCAAGACTCCAACGCTGAAAAGTTTGCCGAAGCAGCACAGCTGTGGTGATTACTGTCATAGATGTGGAATACGTCGGAGGACACAATCCCTTCGAATACAGTTTTACTTGATGCCGTGCCCCAAATTGGTAAGGCATGCTGGCGGGTGCCATCCGATTTCATGTTTAGGCCCATTGTGACCTCAGAGCTTGTGGCAAGGATGATACTCTCATTGTATCTGCAGAGGTTGGTGGGCTCCACAAAAAGAAAAGCGCAAGGTTGCCCAAACAAGATGACTCATACGCTTACTATGAGACCATCACGCTTGCCAAAAAAGAAGTAAGAAAATCCATAAGAATAGCAAAGAAAAAGGATTCCAGTAACAAAACAGGAACCATAAAAAATATCAAACAAAAATTGGATCAAAAACATCAGAGCAATGATCACCCAAAACAACGCCAAAAAAATGCTATTTGCTTTGAACAAGAGGAACACTAGAGACTTGTGGACATTACTTAATACAACCCAATCATCTCTACAATGTTTAATTTAGGAGGTTTCTGGAAACGCATGGGTAGACCACTTACAAACATTATGCAATAAAGACTCTGACCAAGAAGATGAAACCAATACAGACATTGCTAACTTTAAAGCCTGGTACAAACAATGGGACTATGACTAAATCCTCCTGCACATTAGACGACTAAACATTGAGAACTCTGAGGCCTGACAGCTTAAGCAACAACACCATTAAAGCACAACCTGAAGGCTAGGCAAAATTATGTGTGCACATTTTCAAACTTATTTAGGAAAAAAACTGCATACCAAATTCCTGGAAAACAGCAATCATCGTTCACATTTTTAAAAAAGAAGGCGAAAGAAACCAACCTCAAAATTACCGCCCACTGGTGATGCTCGACCCAATAGGAAAAATCTTTGCCTCAATTTTGGTCAAAAGATTTAACGAATGGACGAATAAACACAACCAACAAGATACCTGCCAAACTGGGTTTGCAAAAAATGTTGGCACCAACATCAATCTGCTAATACTAAACATACCGAAACAAGAATCACTGAGAACTCGAACTAACATCCATGCAATCTTTGTAGATCTCGAAATAGCTTTTGACATTATTAATAGAGACAAGCTATGGGGAAAACTCCAGAAACATAACTGTCCCAGCGAGCTGCAAGAACCCATCAAAGCGCTCTACAGCAACACCTCCATTAGAGTTCGATTGACAAACAATGGACTCCTGTCTCCAGTGGTTAATACGACAAACGGCCTCAAACAAGGATGTCCCCTGGCCGCTACACTTTTCAACTTTTACTTTTATGACATTGGCGAAAACCAAGACATTGCTTCTACAAACCCACCGAGACTGAACACAATACCTGTCCCATATATACTATATGCGGACGACATTGTAATTATGGACAAAACTCAAGTCGGCCTCCAAAACAGGCTGAATAGCCTTTAAAATTTCATAAAGAAGAATGACATGAAAATTAACGTGTAAAAAACTCAAGTAATGTCACTATGACACTGCTCCACCAAGCAAAAGGTTTCTCTAAGACTGCACTTAGCAGGGAAAAAACTTGCAGTCACCAAGGAGATCAAATATCTTGGCGTATGGCTCTGTCAATCTCACTTTGAAGAGGCATGGACTAGACATCTAAGGAACAAAGCACTTACCCTAGCCAGACAAGGCCTGACCATCCACAGGAAATATGGGCAATATACAATGAAGCCTGTTATTGCCTTCTACAAACAAAAAGCTAGCACCATACTGCTATATGGGAGCGAAACACTACTCAACACCCCTTGCAATATCTGGTCCTTAGTGGAAGGTCTATTCTTGCGTAAAATACTTTCTTTAGCACCATCCTTCCCTACGCCTAGAATACGATACGAACTAGGACTCCAATCTCTAAACTCCATCAGAAGTTGCAAACAACTGGACGTTTACCGAAAGACCATCAACAATGAAGACATCCCAGCAATCAGAATTCTGACAAAAGCCATGGAAACGCCCCATTCGCCTGTTTTGGAACTACGGAAAGTGGCATGTCTCTCACTCCTCAAACAAAATGACATTATAATAGAGATGCTAATAAACAGACCAATGAAGGCAAAACAGAAAGCCAAAAAGAATGACTGGATAAGAACAACACAGGGAAAGGCCTCGTACAAGATGAACATAATATCAGAACTAGAATGCAGAGCACTCAATGAACTCCCTTCCTTCCTTGAAATATTCCCTTCTGGAACAATACGAGACCTGTACCTCAGACTTCGCCTTAATATCTTACCCACTAAAGAATATTTGGCAGCAACTAAATAAATAACTAAGGAAGAAAATGTCTGCAGATTTTGCAAAGACCCTGACCAAACAGAGACAATTCATCATATTCTGATGAAGTGCACTTCGTTAACAGAATGACAGAAGTTGTACAATAGCATGATGAACCCGGAGGGAACAAGCCATGGAGACGGAGACACATGGTATCTGATAATATCCGGCAAGCACCGGAAATTAATTATCACGATCATTCAATTTTGGACCTTCATAATGTCAAACGAAAGCAATTAGAGGAACTCTCTTATTCTCTTTTTTTAATGACATTGGACGAATGTCTCTCTTGCAGAGGAACAACATCATGTAAACGTTTGTTATACAAACTAAGACGTCAATATAAAATTAAATAAAAAGAATTGTTGTAGTGGAAACAGATTTAGATGAGTGTGAATGGCGCACTGTATTGTGTATTGAGCCGACAGTACCCCCAAATGAAGTGACAGATGCAGAGTTGTTTGAGGACCGGGTCGATGATAGAGAAATAGTGTTGGCTATCTGCATCTCCTGTGAGATTATGTTGCAATATCGCAAAGTGCAATGTTCTTTGATGACACTTGTCACTCTGCCCTCAATCAATGATAAAGACTTAGAGCAGGTCTCTGAGAGGTTATGGAAGACCAGTGGCCATGATGTAGGGCTTTTGCAGAGAGTGCCACCCTTAAGAATTGCACTCATACTAGGTGCAGTTTTGCCCCGAGTGAAGCAATAACCACTTTCCAAAGAAGCAGAGGAATGAACGCGAGACACCATTACTGCACTCCTAAATCAGGGGATTATTGTGTCCTCCAATTCCTCATGCAACGCGGCTATTTTTTTTTTTTTTTAAAAGTTTGGTTTTATTTTTCAAACTTTAGATTCCGATTTATTCTTTAAAAGAATAATTTTGTTTCTTCTGAAGATCAGGACTCATTTTATGATTTCTCCCCAAAATTTCATTATTGTGATTATTAACCACTGGTCATTTCCTCTTAGAAGATTCTCCCACCTTTCTTCTGTCATCATCACTTTACTCGAGATCCGGAAGAAACTTCTCCATATATCTCTTTTTTCTTTCAGCCTCGGACACACCATAATTAAATGAAATAATGTTTCTGGGCTTTGTGCTTCTTTACAAAATCTACACTCCACTGCGACAGTGCCAGTTTTGTCAAATGCTGCTAGGTAGTCTCTGGTTGGTAGTATATTTAAGCGAAATCTTAGAAATTGATCTCGGATTGTTTTATCAGGAAATTGGTTTAGGTATCCCAGTAGTTCGTTCAGAGCCCTTGTTTCAGTGTCACAATTTAGATACCTTTTGTAAGATTTTTGTTTCTCTATTGTTTTTATCCAGTCATTGCTTTTTAATTTTCTTTTCGCCTGTTGGGGCCTCTTAGTCAACATTTCTTCTGATATTATGATATTTCTTCTTCTTGCAATTTTCTTTTAATTGATGTCGTCCATTTTTCGAGAGCTGTCGTTTGGACTGCTTTTTCTTTCTTTTTTAATATTTCAAGTGATGGAATTGGATCCTCCGATAAGATTTTTCTGTATAAGTCCATCTTTTTGCATGTAACTATGGATTCCATTGATTGCAGACCCAATTGGAATCTGATCCTTGCCACAGGAAATGATTTTGGAAGTGCCAACGTTTTCCGCAAGTATAGCCCTTCTAGAATGGACCAATTAATAAACTTCTCCTTGATTATAGATTCACTGGCATAAGTTATGATAGGTACTACCTTTTGCCTATATAATAACGTTATTGGCTTTGCTGAGAATGTGCCATACTTCAGATGAAAGAATCTTCCTTGTCTCGCTAAAGATACAGCCTTTTCTTTGATGTTTTCAAACCATTCTTTTTCATTGTTTGAAGGATTTATCAGGGCACCCAAATATTTCATTGATTTTGTCATTCCAATTTCATTTCCATCCAGCATGATTTTAAAGGGATGTTGTTTTTTTCCGTTTCAGACTGATCAGTTTCATAGCCTTGGTTTTGCACGTATTGATTTGCAGATCGTTTACGTTCATATAGTCTTGTGTTTTGTTCAGAGATTCTTGCAAGCCAGATGTCGTTTTATCCAAGATGATAATATCGTCAGCATAGATAAGTGCTTGGATAGGTTCGTTATTGATTTTCGGAGGATTTGCTCTCGTGTTTTGAATACGCTCTTCAAAGTCATTAGTATAAAGGTTATAGAGACATGCAGCTAGGGGACAGCCTTGTTTCAGACCGTTCCTAGTAGAAATGGATTCTGTGACCATACCAGCGTTTGTTAATCGGACTCGAATAGATGTATTTGAATATAGTTGAATGATTGGGTTTAAGATGTAAGCAGGACAACCCCAAGCTGTTAGTTTCTCCCAGAGCTTCTGTCTGTTTACTGAATCAAATGCCATTTTCAGGTCTATAAACACGGCATAAACTTGCTGATTTCTGATGCTTGCTTCAACCTTTATCATATTCAGTAACAGTAAGTTTACGTTTGTCCCAATCTTCGTCACAAAGCCAGTCTGTCTTTTCGCATGTCTTCCATTTTTTGCTGCCCATATGTTTAGTTGTTTTTGTAGGTAGCTTGCAAATAGCTTTCCTAGTGGATCAAGGAGGGGTATCGGTCCACAGTTGTTTGGCAGCTTTCGGTCTCCTGATTTAAAGATTGGGATTATTATTGCAGTTCTCCAGGTTTTGGGGATTTCTTTACTTTTCACTATGAGTTGCAATAATTGTGAGAAGAATTTTGCCCAGTCTTCTGGTGATGCTTTGAGAACTGCATTTGAGAGCCCATCCGGGCCTGGTGCTCGCGAAGAATTCAAAGCTTTGATTTTATTTATTATGTCGTCGAGCTCCCATTCAAATTTCCAATTAGATTCATTGTTTCCTCCATCAATTAACAGCTTTCTTGTTTTGTTGTTATATACTTCATGGTAATGTCTTACCCAGTTTTGTGAGTCAACTTCTTGTATTAATGTTTGCTGAGTTGATTTATCATTCATCATAGACCATAGATATCTTGTGTTTTTATTTTTTAAAGCGTTCAATCTTGCTTCTGCATCATGTTGTTTCATCATAGCCTTGTTTTGTTTTATAAAGTTTGAGTATCTGTGTTTTTCTTTCTTTAACTGTTTTTTGAGGTCCGGTTCATTTTTTGATTTCAAGTGACGCAGTCTCTTTTGATGTTCATGCTTTTCTTGTTTGATAGTTTGATTGTAATAATGTCCATGAGATTTTTTCGCCGCATGCTTTGTTTTTGTTTGTGGGTCTTTGTATTTTTCTAATAGCCATCCATAGTTCAGTTTTTCCTGATCTTTCAATGTGGCTGCTTGAAAAGTTGTACGAATTTCTCTGGCTTGCTGTTCTCGTATTCTTAGTTTATTCAGACTGTTGCTTACTTCCAAGTCAGGTAAGAATATATACTCAGCAATAGTTTTATGGGCATACCAAGAAATAGAGATTTGATGATGATCGCTTTCTTCATTTGAATAGTTGCTGGTTTCAATTACTAATTGTTGTAGAGTGTCAGAGGCAAAGATATAGTCCATTATCGACGTAGAGGTTTTTCCTATCCAAGTTGCACACGGTATCCCCTCTCCATTTAACGGTTGTTTTGTTAAGGAAATGTTACGAATTCTCAGCTCCTTCATCCATTTCCTTGCACGAGGTGACATTTCTTGCATTGAAAATTTTATTCCCTCTTTGTTAAATAAATGCATATTAAAGTCACCGGCTATGATGAATTCGTTTCCAATATTAGCTCGGGAGATGGAGTCAATTTCTTCACATACGGAATCAATTAGCTTGTTGTCATTGATTGCCATTGGATTCCAATAGATGTTGAAGATTGAGATACTTTTATTTTCGCTTTTGCGTGTCGTTTTATTGTCATTACGTTCTGGATTGTATGCTGGCATGCTAATGGTTATGTATTGAAACCAGGAATTTATGTTCATTCTTGCGGTTATATTCCACATTGTATTGATTTTCATTAGGATTATCATTCCTGATGCCGCTCTACCTGTTTTCGATTGAATTGCAGGGTTCATCCAGGTTGTATATCCCTCGCAGACGATCTCATCAGTAAGCCAGGTCTCTTGTAAGAAGATTAATTCTGAATTTGCTTAAACTGTGGAGTAATTTTCTAGGAGATGTTTATAGCCCCTTGTGTTCCACGAAGTTAGAGATATTTTCTGTGAGTCACATAGTTTCTCCTTTGGTTGTTATAGGTATGTCTTCCTTGGTTGAGCGTTCTTGTTTGTCCTTTAAGCTAAATTGACTTGACTTGGGGTACTTCGATCATTAGTTTGTATGTTAGTTTGATGTTCCCCATTCTTTTTGTTGTTTTTTATCCTTTGGTCTAATATTGTGATATTCATAGATTTCTCTTTTGCCATCAGTCTGGTTACATAAACTTCTTCTGCTTTAAAGCCAAGTTTCTTAAAATGATGGTTGGCCGCTAGGACACGGTCCATGGTTTCCTCTAGGTAAAAGTCAATGTGAGCTTCCTCCATATGATTCTTATTGGGGAAAGTTGTTACTTCGATGTTATCCGATTCTATATCTCTAAATTGCGGGATTGCTTTCATCAGTCGCAAAGTGTTATATCTATTAAGTGTCACCGGTTCTTCTGAACTTGGCGCGAGTTGGAACAGGGCCACTCTGTAGGCGTATGTTCTACTCAAAGGATTCTGAAAATTAGGTTTCAAAATTGGCGACTCTTGGGTAGTAGTCTGCTTCTGTTCTTTTTCTGAAGTCTGTTGCCTTTCAGGAGATGTCCATGATTCCGCACTCGAGACAGCCGAGTAATTGAAGGCTGCTTTATCTCCTTGTATGGTTGAATAATGCGAAATAGTTGTTGGCGTCCTGATTGGATCATTATATTCATCGATGACAATCAACTGGTCGTTTTGATCACTTGTACTGCAAAAGGTATCTTCTACGGAGTCTTCAATTGTAATCTGCTCTGTTGCCGATGCTATTCTTGAATTCAGGGACTTTTCTTCACTTCTTGTTGCTCCAGTTTTGCTTGTTGTTTGCTTATTATTCTGATGATGAATTTCCAATATCAGATCGTCTAAAAGATCCCTTTGTGCTGGATTGTGTATTTGGACACTTGTAATGGCACTGTCCGTTGTTTTAGCATATGCAAGTTTGTATTTTTTATCTCTTTATGTTTCGTCACTTTGTTCTTGTTATTTTGTGATGTTTTGTCATGTAGCGTTTTTTGCGCTTTTTGCATATTTCTTTGGAACGCTCTAGATCCTGTTTGTGATTTTTTTTGTAGCTTTTTTATGCGTTGGCTTATTCAGACTATCCTGTCCTGCTTGTGGTCGTTTTGAGAGATCAAATATGTCAAATGGTGTACATATGGAAGGTTCATTAGTTTCAGATGTTTCAATCCTCAATGGTTGCATCTCGTACTGCGTTGTCTTGTCAATTGTATATAGCAACGCGGCTATATACCCGATAAAAGAGGCAAAGAGGGGGAAGTTGGAGGATGATTCAGGATCTCTGCCCTTTGAATGACATTGTACAGGCAGAATTTCCTGTAGTTCCCAACCCTGCAACCATTTTGTGCAGCATCCCAAAACAAGCAACACATTTCACTGTGGTGGATTTGAAGAATGACTTATTTTCCATACCTCTGCATCGAGACTCACAATATCTGAACGCATTTGCACATGCCGGAATGTCGTTCAAGCACACAAGATCATTACAAGGGTACTATGAATCCCCTAGTATTTTTAATAGAATACTACATGCTGATTTAGGGAACATCCAAGTGTCCAGTACTATGATCCAATATGTGGACAATGTGTTAGTGTGCAGTGACAATGAACAACAATGCACAAGTGACTTGGTGGCCCTCTTGCAGCTGTTAGCATACAAAGGGTACAAGGTAGACAAAGCAAAGTTACAATATTGTCTCCAGGAAGTACTTTACTTGGGCCAAATGCTATCGGGCCATGGAAATAAAATGATACCAGAATGAGCTGCATCTGTGCGCAGCATACTCCAAATTCAAGAATGTCAAGGAAATACAGAAGTTCCTTGGGTTGTGCAATTACTGCAGGGCGTGGATTCTAGATTATGCAGCATACACTAGGTCCTTGTTGCAGGCCCTTAAAGAGGCACAACAAACTGACAACAAGATTGTTTGGATAGAGGACATGATCACTAGCTTTAATGAATTGAAAGAGGTCATCTCTACTGCCCCAGTGTTGGCGACCCCTGACTTCATCCAAGAGTTCTACCTATTCTCCCATTTCAATGGCCAGATGATGAAAGCAGTACTCACCCAAAAAAGCACAATGGGCCACAAGTCACTGGCCTATTACAGTGGGGTGTTGGACTTAGTGATGCGTTGGACTTAGTGATGCAGGCACAATTCCCTTTGCGAGCAAGCGCTTGACGCTGCTGCATTTGCGATTGAGAAAAGCTCCACTATTGCCTTGGGGTGCTCTGTGACACTGTAAGTGGCGAATGCAGTGTTTGCCATTTTGGAGTGGTCTAAATCAATGCTGACCACTCAGCAAAGACCTAGCAAAACATGACTGTGTAACATTTGAGGGAGATGAGGACGACATACCAAAAGCAAAAGACAGCCCGCTCGAAGGAGGGGGACCTTTCGTTGACGGGGCCGCAACTATTAATTAAGGGACAGGCCTGAGACATACTGGTGCGGCAGTGGTCTGCCCAGTGGATGGAGCGTATGAGGTGGTGGTGCAAAAAGGTTTACCAATGCATTATCCCGCTCAAGCAGCAGATCTTATAGCGCTCATTGAAGCACTTCTCGCGTACCAGGGGTGCCGTCCCAGGGGTGCCGAGTGACTATCTATTTTAATTCTGCCTATGTTACCACAAATGTACATTCAGGGTTAGCACAGTGGAAAAGAAGAGGGTTCAGAAGAGCGGAGGGGCCGCCAGTGCTACATGGCAATTTATTGGATAAATTGATCGATGCACTCTCCTAACTCTCTATGACGGCGGTGGTTAAATGCACCATCCATATGAAACAGACGCAGTTTCTCTCATCAAAGCCGCTGCAGAAGTGGTGGGCGAACTAGTTGCGTATCTTCCTGTGCCTCTTTGTTCAGAAGATCCGGTAACACACAGACAGGAGCAGTTGCTAGTCCTGTACACTTCACTACTGATTGCTCAGATAATTGAGTTGCAGGCACAGGCACCACAAGAGAAGAAATAGTTGTATAAGAAGAGAGGGTGCACGCAGTCCCCTACAGATTTGTTATGGTAGCAAGATGGCACACGCAAAGTTGTTATGCCGCATAGACTTTTGCTTATCGCTTTCGACCAGTTGCACCATCCAGCACAATTGTCAAGACAACACATTGCTGCAGACATACAGGAGGCTGGTTTGCTCCCAATCTCCAGGTGGTTCTTTCTACTATGGTGATAAACTGCATAACATGTCAGACATACAGCACAGTTCACACTCTAAGAACTACACAAGGCACTTTGTCCAGCCCTACTGGGCTATTCAGAGAACTCCACATCGACTACGCAGACATGGGAGGGCAGTGTAATTGGCTAAGGTATTTAATCTTTGTGGTATGTCCCTTTTCACAATGGGTCGAGGCGGGTCCTTGTGCACATCCCAATGCTAAAAGTTCTGCCAAAATTTTAGTGAGAGAGGTGTTCCCTGGTTGGGGTGTTCGTGCTGTCTGCGGTCTGATAATGGCACGCATTTCTTTAATGAGCTCTTTAAGGAAGTGACGCATTATTGGGCATAAAGCATTGGATGTGCACAATTTACCACCACAGGCCAATGGGGTTTTAGAACGGATAAACAGACTGCTAAAGAGAAAACGCTTGAGGTTGTGCGCAACGCTGAAAAAAGTTGGGTGCATTGCTTGCCCCTGGCGTTATTCAGTATGCGCACGCAGCCCTGCAAGGATCACCATTCATCACCTCATGAGGTGGTAACAGGATGCCAAATGCACACGCCCCTGTCTCCCATCAGAAAAACTTTGGATGCTCACAGGGCTGTGTCCGTTCTAGGGGATGAGTTCAGTGATTATCTTTCTGCCTTAACAAAAGCCATACAATGTCTCTCTCAACAGGTAGCGTCCCTGCGGTCTGAATACGCAACCAGCACTGCATCTACTTCAGTGACGTCACCACCACTACAGCTGTTCCCAGGGGATCAGGTTTTCATCAAAAATGTTGTCCGCAGATGGAGTGAACCTAGAAACAATGGTCCTTTCACCGTTCTCTATGCCACTCCTCTTGTAATAAAGGTTAAGGAGCTGCAGTATTGGATACACCTTTCGGATGTCAGGAAAGCTCCCCATACCGCACCCGCTGCACAAGAAGTAGAGATGTGAATACTGTGATAAAAATGTATATGTGGAGAGAACAGACATAGGTGTGCTTTTCTATAAACCCAGTGGTAAGACAAAAAGGTGATATTACAATACTATCTATAACAATGCGTTTTTGCTGTATTCTTCTTTTTATGTTTGTGCTATTAGTATATATAATTATTATCTCAATGCTGCTAGACACGATTTGCACTTTATTTCTCTGTACTTCGCCCCTCCCTTCACCTTCCACCATCTTTCTCCTACTATCCTTTTCTGCCATCTTGTCATGATGAAAATACAGATATCTGCGAATGCGCCTGATGCACGCCCACAGCATTTTCTTCATGAGAACTATGTTGCAACTGCATTTTCTTCCCTTATATTTGTGTGATGCATTGTGTAGTAGGATTGTTTAGCTTATCTATGTTTGCATTAGGGATATATTTGGGATACAGTTTATATGGGGAGGGCATATAAAATGAGGGATAGGGTCAATGTGTCAGTATTGGATGGGACAGGGAAGAATGACACCACTGTTATAAATGTGAATAATAGTACTAAGAACATTGTTATCTTTCTTATTCGTTGATTATTTTATTCCTAGCATTGAGCCTTTCAGCTGTGTTTTTAGTGAACTTAGTGGATTCTAGATACCAATTGAATACTGTTTTTAAATTGCTTGCTGCTGAGATAGGGAAACCAAATAATTTAGCCGCGTAGATACGATTTCACCTACAAGAGCATTTTTTTCTCATTCAAAATCTTGTTTTTGTGTTATTTATGATAAAGCAGGCCATGAAAACTACAAATCCCTGCGAACTTAGTCCCTGAGTTCCTAGTAACTACTAATTGACACGTCAGGCGCGTCAACGCCAGCCCAGTCGTAGCCGGGTTATGGCGGTTCGGGGCTAGGTGAGAAACACCTCGTTGCGTTGTTCACGCCTGTCTCTTTCTGCTCATTGCTTCAATGTTTAACTTGTTATGGCATTCCGCTGTGATCTTGTGACCATTATCTCAAAAAAATGTAGCACACAATTACAGACCGTGGCGAAAGACACTGGTAAAGATGATAGTGAGCCGTGCAATAATAACAATACCTTGGTGTCAGCTGATCTCGTCATGTGTGCACCAGTTGGTCCCGTAACGCCTGCACCTGCTGTTTCGGATCTGGATATGCACTCAAATACGACTCCAAATTCTGCCACTGCACCTTGTCTAGCACTGATATTAGTCAATCCCCTTCTAATAGATACCCCTTGAATTGTGTGCTCTTGAACACAAGATCATTGGTGAAACACTGCCATGAATTGGCAGATTTTATTATCCAGTTTAAACCAGATCTTTTTGCTTTGACTGAGACCTGGGGTCATGAAGCCTCTCATCACTCCCTTCAATTAGCAACTCCTATTGGCTACTCACAGCTGTATTTGAATAGACTGAACACAAATGGAGGTGTGGTAGCTTTGATTTTTAAATCCACTCTTAAAATGCATGTTTCCAATGCGCCTAACCAGGATCATTGTGAGGCGCTATTTCTAAAACTCAGCCTTGATTCTATCTCAACCATAAATATCTTATTGTTGTATAGGCCACCCATTCTGACACCTTTGTTCGAGCAACAACTGTCAGCGTTTCTGGGTAACTCTTGTAAATTACATTCCCCTACTATCATCATGGGTGATTTCAATCTCTGGGATAACAACCCCATTGATCGTGAGGCTACATCACTTATGGAGTCCCTTTCTATATCTGAATTTATCCAATACGTTAAGGCTCCTACCCACACGGGGGTCAACACCCTGGACTGGGCACTGTCAAAGAATCTTATAATTGCACACATGAGGGTCGATAATTGCATTTGGTCAGACCATACCCTCATGTCTTTTGAGATTGTTTCTCAGATGACCATTGCTTGCTCCCAACAGCCTCCTATAGCGCGTCAATCCCGCAACCGTCGAAAAGGTTACTCATGAAGGTTTTCATGCTATGCTTCTTCCTTTGTTACCCTCACTTGAGTAAAATATTCCTCTCGAAGTTTTTACCTCTGGTATTAGATCAAGCTTTCGAAACACTTGCTCTTTTAAAACCCTCACATATAAAAAAGCTTAACAATCTTTATGCTCCCTTTATGCCTGAGGTTATTGAAGCCAGAGGACATAAGCGTAAGCTAGAACATGCCTGGCGAAAGTACCTGACGGAAGCAAATCATAGGGCCTACAAACTCCCAGCTGAACATTTTAAATCTCATATCTTTAAAGCCAAAGAAGCCTGTTTAAAACTTTGCATCCTAGATGCCAAATCACGGCAAAAAGGCGCTATTTTCTATTCTCAAAGAACTCAAAGGATGCCTCCAACGCATCCATGACAGTTGTGTCAACAAGACTCAGAAACATCAAGAGAACATAAGTGCTCAAGTAAACGTTCCATCTGTCCCTGCTGTCTCCTTTAGCACTATGGCTGACACATCTGTCCCTGATTCTTCACTTTTTACTTTCAAAACAGTCTCAATAGAGGAGGTTAAACCTACTTCATCCAAAGGTGATATTTTCCCTGCATCGTTTTTCAAAGAGTTTATTTCTACCCTGGCTCCTTGGGTAACCAGATTTATAAATCTCTCCTTTCGGGAGTCTAACATACCAAAAAAGATCAAAGAGGCGTGCGTTACGCCATTGCTAAAAAAAGACAACTTGGACCTTGCAGAAGCTGGAAAGTACCGGCCCATAACAAATGTCCCTTTTATGCTAAAAATACTGGATAAAATAGCCTATATGCAGCATCAGGCATTTGTAGAAAATCACAAGATCTTAGCTGCCCAGCAATCCGGCTTTCCGCCGAATCATGGGACCGAGCCAACCTTACTCGACCTGAAATCCCATATTGCTGGTCTCATTGATGGGGGTAATACAGCACTACTTCTGTTATTAGATCTATCCGGCGCATTTGATCTTGTTGATCACCAACCTCTGGCGGATATACTATCCATGTGGGTAAATGCTCCCACTTAGCTACAGCTTGGTTTAGTTCATTCTTGGGTCCAAGAAGTATGAACGTCACCAAAGATAACGGCAACTCTAACAGCTCCACTCTTACTTGCGGCGTCCCTCAGGGGGCACGTCTCTCTCCGCTGTTGTTCAATGTCTATTCAAGACTTCTGTGTGATCTTCTGGCTAAATAGGTGTCTGCTTCACAAATTATTCCGACAATATACAGATTGTCGTTAAAATCTCTGGTGTGCATACCGATGATTCCAAGTACATTAATCACATCTTCACAGAGGTCCAAAAATGGATGGCCTTGAATTCTCTAGCTCTTAATAAGGAAAAAACTGAGTTTCTTATCCTGGGCACCCCACATAAACTGAAAAATCTCCACGCTAGTTACGATAAATGTTTCATTGCTCAACATTCTATTCCCGTTTCCAAAACCGTCAAGGCTTTGGGTGTTTTCTTTGACCCCTAACTAACATTCAACCATCAGGTCAGTCATCTCAAATCATCCTGTTGTTAGTACATCCAGCTACTTTAACATATCTGGCCTTTCCTGTCAAAAATTAATCTCGCTATGATAGCAGCTGCTATCAAATTGCAAACTTGATTATTGCAATAGCCGCCTCACAGATTAATTTTAAAAAACTGCAAGTAATACAGAATGGGGCCATGCTTGCTGTCTGCGGCCTTAAACGCAAGGTACACTGGCTGCCTATTCAACACAGACTACAGCACAAGGTCTTAGTCACAGTATTCAAGTGTCTTCACGACAAAGCTCCCTCCTACTTGATTGCCAGGATTATGAAGAAACCCATTGAACACTTTGCGCTCCAATGACACCACTCGTTTTATACAACTACGTTTCACCCTCATGAAAATCGGTGGTGCCAGCTTCAATTCCTGGCACCCTGCTTATGGAATGCACTCCCCAAAAATGTGCCTGACAGTGACTCTAGGGTCCTTTTCAAGAAGCACCTAAAAACATTCCCGTTTGATGCCGAATGCGGTTGATTGACTACTAACTGGCCCATCTTATTCCCTAACAAGCCCCCTTCATACGCTTTATTTCCTAAATATGTGGTTTGCTTCTAGGGTCTTATCCTTTGGCCTCTCTTTGACTGTCTTTTACGTGATTCTCCTGTGAGCACCCTGAGGCCTTCAGGTTAGTGGCCCAATAGAAAAAATTAGATAGATAGAATACAGCAAAATTATTGGGTATGCAACCATTCTTGTGGTCCCTGAAGAGCACTTGATAGTGGGAGCAGGCGGAATCTCCACCCCAACAACAGCACATGTGGCCGATATCCCTACCACAATTCCGCCTCAACGGCCCATATTTCGTATCCTGCCAGAGAAGGAAAAGAAAGACAAATTGCAAAGAAAGAGTAGATCTACCAATTTGTTTCAAAGTTGCTGAAATGAATACCAGACCAGTACAGACAGACTGTATAGCAAAGAAGAGACTAAGAGACTAACTTCACATCACTGTTACTACCAGGAGTACAAGCAGCTGCCAATAGCAAGTGGCTTCCAATAGTGCGCTTGGAGGTGATACAGTTTGCGACTGACACTGAACAGGGACTCAATGCCATAAAAATGGAAATGCAAGCGATCTGCTTGATTGCATTGCAGAATCGCTATGTGCTGGACTTGCTTAGAGAGCGGACCGGCGGCCTATTGAGAGCGCGTTCACTCCCGGCTCCGGCCCCGACTCTCTGACTGAATTAAGTAAACCGAGGTCTGAGGTGATAACACGCATGCGCAAATGAACACAATGAGGAATGTGAGACTCCTAAATACCACTAACATACACAGCTGACTAAACGCTATGGGTAGCGTTACTTCAAATAATGGTGTTATTCATTTAAGCAACGTATCTTATAGAAACAAAATGTATGGAAAATGTGCTTACCTGGTGAGCTGCTGCTCAAAAGAAAGGAAGGGACCCTGGCCTGAAGCTAGTTATACTAGGCCCAGGACTCAGATAGGTGGAGAGAAGGAGCCTCAGGACTACCAAACACAGGAGGCTCTTGGGGATTGGTAGTTTTTCAGGTTCCATGCCATTTCATCGAGGGACGAAACAACGATGGGTTTTTCTCCGTTGATATTTCAATGCGAAAACTCATTGTTTTTTTATTTATTTTATTTTTGGGGGGGTTCCCCCAACCCCCATTCCCTTTAATTATTTAACTATCCCCGAACACCCACACTCCGTCCATACATTTTTTTAACCCCCCCCTACAAAATTCGATGAGTTTTCACGTTAAAATGACAAAGGTGATGTCAGAGGAACTATTTTGGAACTCTTTAACCCCTTAAGTGCCAGGGGCAAGCTATCTCATCCTTTAACATTACCTCTGTGTTGCCAAGGACGAGATAGCTCGTATTTTTTGGTACCTTGTTTTGAGCGATCCCTGCAAAACAGGGATCGCTCAAAACAGTAATCCAACCCCCGGGCTATGTGAGGGGGAGGTCCGAGTGAGCTGAGTGAAATGTGCAGAAATTAGGTTTTTTGCGCCACATTTCACAGTTTGCTGGGGTTTCTGGGTAATAAATTCCAGGCCGATTTGCGCAAGTCAGACCTCCGCGATTCCCATGGGTGTCCTCTTTTCAGAAATGCATGGGGTTGCCCGTTTTCCTTGGTGGCTTGGACACCCTAGGCCCATATCTGTATGGTGTGCCCTTTGGAAAAAATGGTGAAATTCAGCTGTCAGAAAAGACTTAGGGTGTTAGTGTTTTAGGCTTTCCCCTTGGTGCCCAGGTAGGTGCACCCACACATGTGAGGTACCGTTTTCATCACGACACGTGTGGGAACGCGGGAAGGTAGGCCATGTGTTGTAGGCGGTGTGTTTCGGTGGGTGAGCCGAGCGAAATGTGCAGAAATTGGGTTTTTTTTCGCCACATTTTGGACTTTGGCAGGGTTTCTGGGTAACACATTCTGGGCGGATTTGCGCAAGTCAGACCTCTGTGGATTCCCACTGGTGTCCTCTTTTCGGAAATGCATGGGGTTCCCTGTTGTCCTTGATGGCTTGGACACCCTAGGCCCATATCTGTATGGTGTGCCCTTCTGAAAGAATCGTGGAATTCAGCTGTCGGAAAAGACTTGGGGTGTTAGTTCTTTAGGCTTTCCCCTTGGCGCCCAGGTAGGTGCACCCACACATGTAAGGTACTGTTTTCATCGGGACACATGTGGGAACGCGGGAAGGTATGACATTTGTTGTGTTTGTGTGGTTTTCATTACGTTTTGACCCATTTGGTGGTGCCCTTTGTCACACAACCCTTTCATTTCCCAAATGTGCCCTACATTTAGTTGCTGCTTTAGGCACCATACACTTTTGTAACCTGCACAAGTCACCTACCCTTGAAAGGTCTGTGTGTGCTCTTTCAAAAAATGTATGCTTGCCGTTCCTCACCACATTGGTTTTCCTGATTTAAACATGCTAAGTACGTCTGTTCAGGCCGTAAGCATAAAACTCCTGTGTACCATGGCTCAGTGTTTGGCTTGTGGTAAAATGTGTGATTTCCTTTTTTTTTGGGTCATTTACCTGCTTTTTCCCCAAACTATGGAATTTTCCCCTACCTAGTTTCTCCCTGACCTGCGCAAATCACCCCTTCCTAAACTTGGAATTTTGTCTACTTTTCAGAAATGTATGCCTTTCTGTCCTCCAATTCGGCTTTCCTACCCTTTTCTTCTATTCCGTACACGCATGTCCAATTGGCAAAAATGGCCAAAATCGCCTACCTCTCACAAAACAGTTGATATCAAAATATTTTTTTTTCGTTTCCACTCAACCTGTTCTTGAAAGCCAGGAAATTGGGGAATTCAGCACAGCACGCCATTTGTTCCTAGCTCTTACAAGGAAAAAAACACAAACTTCTTTGTACACCATTTTATTGGCATTTTTTGAAAAAAAACATAATGTTCACACTTTTTGCTTATTTTCTCTCACCCCCATACAGCAACCTAGGATTCCTGGGTGGTGTTACAACCGCCTACATGTGGGGAAAAAAGGGGCCACATTGGCAGAGATATCTCATGTAACAAAAACGTTACAAGGCATTGAATGGCGACATACCGAAATCACCAAAAAAGGCCTTGGCACTGAGGGGGAAAACCCATGGCACTTAAAGGGTTAAACTACTATACTTTTCTTTGGATTTCGGAAATAAAACAAATGTTGAGTTTAAACGATCAAATGTTAAAAGATGTGAGTTTCAGTATTAAAGAAAGTACAGCATAATGCTCGCCTCCGTGTCTTTAATAGACACTGTTTGCCTTAGTTAACTGTGAGGCCAGAGGGACCATGTACAGCATTTGACAGCATGATTATACTGTAACTAGGTCAGTCGTTCAACTACATTTAAGGTATGTGTATTTTTCCCTTGCGCTGTAAGCATGGGCAATCTTTTTATATCAATTCGCCTGGCATTTTCAGAAATCTGTATCTGTAAGCTCAGACGACAACAACGCAGCTACATGCATGTTTAGATACCTTTCTCTCGTGGATTGTTCAAAAGACGCTCCACTCCCGGACGAACTGCAGACGGCAGAAACACTTCCAGACACCACTTCTCTCAGATAATTCATTCTGTCCATTGTCTATTTATAAGCTTGCTATATCTGCTGTAAGCACTCTGTCCCTTTTCCTAAGCCATCTGAGTTTGGACGGCCCACAGCCACATACAGTTACTTCTTAAATAGGCATTCATAGCCTTCCAACAGGTGGAATCCAAAAGATTTGGTGCAGAGTTATGTTCCTAAATTATCTATTAGTTAGGATATATCAGTCTTTATATCCTCTTGTGTGAATACTGACATGGTTGGTCACCAAAGCGCGTACAGGGCTGGGGAGGAAAGAAGCTTCATTTTTAGTTCCCCCCAAACATCAGGTAAACTTTAGAATTTCTTCCATGGCCAATCCTAAATGAGGTGGTTAGAATTACAGGTCATTACCACTGCGAGAGACAAAGAAGCTGATGGAATGGTGTAACCAATGCAGGCAAGGTTACCTGACCTACAAACTCCTGCATCTTGATTTTCAGCAAGGGGCTATTTAAATAACTACCAACCTAAATTCAATGCTCTTCAATCATGATACAGAGTTTGGAGAAGAGCATCGGAGCAGTGTAGCAATGCCAGTTAAAGGTGTCTCAGGTGCTGTTATGGCTATTCGGTGGCATGGCTCATCCTGCATCCTAAGTGACACTGCAAATCCTCAAATAAGGGAAGGTCCTCTCTTGATGCCACCCTCCGAGCACAGCAGAACAGTAGGTGAGGTGACATCTGGAGCGGATCTCAAAATACAGAGGAAAACTCAAATGGGAAGGAAAATATCTACCCGGTTCTTGATTAGGCTAAAACAATCTGCAGTGTGGTCCAGAGAAACAGTGAGGAACTGGTAAGAAGGGAAGTAACAATGAAAAAGGCAGGAGAAGGCTGATACATGCAAGGGACTAGAAAGGAGGACTGGAGAGGGACAAAAAGGAGGTCGAGGAACCATGAAGGCAATAAAATAGGAAACACATGTGGCAAAAAGCAAGGAGGCTACCTTAGCATTGAGTTGTCCTAATATAGCTGCAATGAGAGGATTCCAGATCCACAGGCGGCAGGCACGCAGCTGCTAAAGCGTGCCACCATCTTGGAAAGGGCGAGTCCGCATCCAGTCCAAGCGTGGGATATTGTTTGCGTCGCCATAGTGACCACCTGTTTTTTGGGGTTCCCTTGGCCCCCGCAGATCATGACAATCTGTTAATGTTTTTGCATCTAAGGTGCTTAATATAAATGCGCTCGATTTTTCTGCAAGATTACCACAAGAGGTAATTCTTGAAATCAGCCTAATTTGAAGGATACAACCACGGTAACAAATGCAGATTCACTGAACTACTGAATGCAGTATTTGAGCAAACGTGCATGCATTATAGTTACACATTTCTTGTTTACCATTTCCCCCTCGTTTTGAAGATGGAAATCGATTGTAAAATGTCTTAAAATTGACAAAATGATCACTATTGAAGGGATTTCATTAGAAAGGAAATTGCAGGAACAACCCTTTTAAAAAAGCATATGAGGGTTTAGAGTAAGAGTAAGTAAGGCCTATTGTGTAAAATGATTAAGACTCAAAACTGTGCAATTAGAATCTGGGAAGGTAGGCAGCTCATTGACTCTGCTTAAAGACACTAGTTATATAAGAAAAGGTATATTTGAGAATTTGATTAAATGAACATTAGCATAGTACTTGTCAGGATATATGCCTAGTTACTGGGTAACGAGTGCACAGAAGGAAAGACTTTAAACAAATAATGTGGGTGCTTACAATAGCTCAAAGAATATTTGTAAAAAGGAACATTGACGAGGCAAAGACACTTGTTTGAAGTTATTAAGGAGCCCCTGGCTACCAAAGACATCATTTACCAGAGACATTTAATATGACGGAACAAAGAGGTGCGCATCCTAAGGGGCTTCAACGATTGCCGGGATGGTTAGAAATAGGATACCAAACCCGAAGCAGTAAACCTGCATTCTCTTTCAAGTGGTGGAAGGAGGAGGACTAACAGTGTGAACATAGGTTATTTCTATAGAGAGAATTTTTATTTGTGCTTGTTTCCAAAAGTCCCTTTTCCGGTGCAGTGGACTTGGCTACAAACCTCCCTCTACACCCAGAGCTATCGCAAAAGCGGCTTTAATATCACATGTGGGGTGTCACAGGGGTGCATGTAACTTCCCACGAGCACCTCGGGTATCTATTACGACCGATGAAACTCACTATGTCATTTTCTGTGATGTCACTGCCCCTCAGGTGCTCACAAATCTTAGAACCGGACCTGCTCAAAAGGCAGTGAAGGGTGCCGTTAAGTGGAATGTTTAGCTTGTCCGTATCATTAGAAACAATATTAAAAGAAGACCACTGCAATGCATTCCCATCGATGTTTGCCTTAGTTAACTGTGAGGCCAGAGGGACCATGTACAACATTTGACAGCATGGTTATACTGTAACTAGGTCAGCCGTGCACCTACATTTAAGGTATGTGTATGTTTTCCTTTAAAAAAAAAAGACGTTCAACCATTTAATATATTGCTGCCACAGGTGACAAGAATGCAAAAATGCACGTGCTGTGAAAAAAAAACACTGAGCACTGCTGTGAACATTTTCCACTCTACAAAGCATTCATTACTTTAGGGCTTGCAAGCTTTCCCCAGTATATAGCCATATGTCGTCTCAATATTGCTTCTAGTCCTTGCTTGCCAGACATTTTTTTTCCTGGATCAAAGCCAACGAGAGCACATATTTCATGTTTACATACTTTCAGCCTGTTTGGAGGCGAATCTACAAATAAGCAGAACAGACATGGGCTCGCGTCCACCTTCCGCATGCGGCTTTTGCCTCCGATTCGGCCACCATGCCCAAGTCCCTTGGTCTCTGTCCCGAAATTTCAATTTAAGGTGCTGCGCATCCCCCGCAGGAACGACGCAGGCTCTGGGGCCCTACACCCGCCGCTTCAGCACAGCTGGCCACAAGTCTGCCACCACTCAAGAGCCAACAAACGACCCTTTCACTTCCAAAGCAAATATTAGGCAGGGAGAGCAAGCATGGTCAGTCACTTAATGTAATTATTCCAAATTAGGAAGTATACAGCTCTAAATTCTCAAGTGAACGGCATGTAAATGTTACGGTTGTGGTTGTAAGAAAACTACAAGAGACAGTTTATGGAAATCGTAGCGCCACACTAAAAATGAAAGAGTCTCATGAATTCTTTTTAAAGATCACTAAATGTTGAGTAAGGCAAAGCAAGACTGGGAACGAGTTCCACGTTACTGGAGCATAGTCAGAAAATCCTTGCTCATGAAGTCTCCACTATTTGTCTTCTGGTATTCTAGTATTGATATTGTGCTTTTACTCTTGGCTTGAACACTGCGAAATCTGCATGTTGTCTGCTTCGAAAAGCGTGTTATCCCAGCTTTGATGCGTTATAGGCGAAGTAGCCCATCTTAACAAGCATTGGCAATGTACAGTTGTTGTGTAGGCATAGGAAAGGTACTTGCCAGGCACGGCCGTAGTGGCATTAACTGGCTTTTGATGGGTGCAGGTTCAATATGGTGTGAGTTACATGAGCATCAAATAGCAGTACCTAGCAAATGCCTAATAGTTCCACACAAGCCCAAACAGTTGGCTTTGCCAATGCTCACTTTTAACAGGACATCGGTGAAGAACTTGTCTAGTGCTTATAAATAAATTGGCTGAAGCCCGACCTGTTTTTATTACACTAGTAGCACGTTTACAACTTCAGTTAAGTCATTAACTCTAAAAAGGCTGCTTTGAAAAAAACACTGGCACCCACTTTGAGTGAAAGGTTTGATGGTAAGGTTTGTTTAAAGCAAGCTCAAAGAGTTCCGGTGAGGAGGTGCTTTGGGCATAGAGGGGGCAGGAACTGGGTGATAATGTCCATAAGGATTAGCAGGGCCATGGGCAGTCAATGGGTGGGCAAATAACCAAACAACGCCGGTTACATGTGATTTTACCGACGGAAATTCAGAGTGGTGCATTTAATTGCGACCAAAATACAGAAAAACACTAATTTTTTAATGTTTTCATTTGGGAGGGGTCCCCCCCAAAACCTCCTGATGTTCTATCCTTATAACGCCACCTCAACCCCATCCCGACCCATTTTAACCCCTTACCCCACTATCCTATATATATTTAATATTTTCTGTGTTTTTTCGGTATTATTGTTCACGATGAAATGTACCACTCTGAAATGTTTTCAGTAAATTGGGTACCAATAACGCCTAAAAGCTTTGTAGCTGTGTACTCCCTGCTCATATGCCATTTCTCCCTATCTGTACTTCAATGCAATAGTTTCGGCTCATAGGTAGCTCTAAAGTGCCACCTAATAGCCCGAACTATAAATGATAAGTGCTTCCAGTGCAATCTAGTGTAGAGGTACAAAAATAGGGCAATACATAATCAAATTTTCTTTTATCCACCATCTCTATAGCTGATATATGAACAAATGTTCTCTGCAGAAGAAGAGCGGTTTTCTGCATCCCCATCAACAAAGAGTTTTCTACATCTATAAAGTCCAGAACTAACAACTGTACCACTGTCCTAAAATTCTCAGCGAGTAGGGAAGGCTTAGCAATCTTTAACAGCTGTAACTGAAAACATGCTATTTGAGCATTCTTCTCCACATGGGTCTTAAAATCAAGGCAAACATCCAGAAAGAACCCCAGACATTTTTGATAAAGATGGAAGGAAGGAAGGAAAATCACATTCAATGTCTTCAACCAGCCCTGAACAATTCATTAATTCTTCCCAGATGAAATTAGGATAACATTCCCCTTCAGAGACTTCAGCTTCAGGAAGACAGATCCCACACAGGCCTTGGTACAGATGAACCCTTGAGATATAACTGCATGCAATCTGCATACTGTTGGATTGGGCCACCTCAATGCACCAGTAGAAACCTCCCAAGGGCTCCATATACCAGTTAAAAATCATGAGTGACACGACTGACACCTGAGGCATCTAGCAAGCTATGATGAGGGGATGGATTAATCCATCTAGAATATTCACTGCATTCAGAAAGAAAAGACAAACAGCATTACAGAGCCATAATAATCCCCACAGCCACATATGTCGTGAGAGTTTTCAGTAGTGAGTCAGGATTGACCCTTTGAAACGCCACTGCCGCTTGAATTCTGCAGAAAATCCTGATCCGCAATGACTATAACTGGAGAAGATGGACTTGCATCCAATGCTGATTTGATACCACTCTTGCCATGATTTTACAGAGAAAGAGGAAATAAGTAATGGATCTAAAGTTACTTACTCCAGTTACATAAAACCAAATGTATCTTTTTCAGTATGGCAAAATAGGACTGGATTATAAACCAGTGGGAAGAATGCCTTGTGTCAAAACAGGCATTTATGATTCTAAGAAAATAAGTACTGGCAACACCATTCAGGTCTGTGAAGATACTAAATGGTTTGATAGAGTCAACTACGAGGTGCCCCTTTAAGACTGAATTATTTAAACCTTAAACGGGCCATTAGCTTCTATATCTAGCAAGGTTTGTCATTCGTGCAAATCTCTTGCAGTCACCTGACCATCTATAGTTATAGTTTATCTCATCCTTCCTAATATTAATGATTTAATTGAGAAAATACTGATTTAAATCTGTAATTTTTTTTAATAGAACGATCAATGTTAGGCTCTGAACGTTGGTTAGCATAGTGACACACTGTTTTTTAAAATACTGTGCACAGATTATCTGCTACTTTTATGGTTTCTCATAATATGCATGACACGACGATGCGGATGTCTGTTTCAATTGAGACATAACTATACAAATAAGGTTGAAACGTGGAGCGGTAACATAATTGTTACAGTAAAGGACCGTACAAGTGTTCTGTCTTTTTACATACTGATATTATATTCTACAGGCACAATTTAAATTTAAGGCACCGCGATTTTAAGTGATTTCCGCAGAATCTTGCCACTTTGGCTTTGTATAGCAGCCACGCTTAGAAACCACAGGGATAACACAAAAGCAATGACATGCACCCAGGCAGGCTCTTCCCTGGTGCACCCCTTGCCAGCACCCATGTACAGTGGTCTAAGTGGGCGGGAGCGGTTGGGAGTGGTGCTTCACTACTTTTTAAAATTAAGTTTTACTGTTCCTATACTTTTATTTTAAAAATAAACCGTTCCAGAATGGTTTCGTTATAAAATAAAAGTGTAGGAAGAAGTTGAAACTTACACTTTCAACGCACTACACGGAACGTTCCCTTAAACAGCAGGTGCATGTGTTCAGGGGTTTGTATTGTGCAGGGGAGGGTGTGTGGTGATGGGGTTTGTGGGCAGTGGGTGTGGGCCAGTAGGGAACATAGTTCCACTACTTCTTTTCACACACTTCGACCACTGCGCCATGTAGCTGTCATGCTAGCGCATGCGCAAATAAACTGGTGCGCTGTACTGAGTGCGCGCACAGCATCTGTTATATTACCCTAGTTGCCATTTTCCAGGCTCTGCAACTAGGACACTAGACCACATCGCCTCCGGTGGGCAACGCCGTTTTAGCTACACAATAAACAGTCCTCACATGTCTTTCGTGCTTAAGTCAACACTGGGACGAAACAACACTACTGCTGTGATCCGCTGCTTTGTTGTTTTGGTAATATTTTATTTTATTACTCGGATACATTTAAAATTATGGAAAAACGAATGTGCCTAACGGGGAACAGTACCACCTCTGTGGCAAACAGTAGAGACACACCTGTGTGTCTGCTACCCCAGGTTCCATGTACAAAGGCTTGAGCCAATCTTGGCTTTCTAGAATTATTTTCCATCATTAAAATAAAGGCAAAAAAGGCGGCCGCATGGAATTCGTCATATGAACAGATGTGACAGCTTAAAGTTCCCATGCGCCTGTTTCAACCCTGCAGGTCTTCAGATAATGGTTTAAATGACTTAATGATCACAACTCAATTGTGAGTAATAATGCCCAAGAACTCAGATTCTCAAATACAGTCATTACTTACAAATACTATAATGCTGCCCTAAATGTGTCACTTCAAATCTGGCATACGATGTCCAGTGTGGCCAAACTGATGCAATAAAAAAAATAAAAAAACATGTATCTGTACATACAGAATCACAGAGGAATCACTTTACTTAATTGACATATGCTACAAGTACTGCGCCAATCACCACGGTAGGCACCAACGCTTGCCCGAAAAGGTGGATGTATTGTGGCCTCGACTAGGAGGAATGAGACCATTGTCTGTGAAAGAAAGAAGTGATAGAAAATGAGAGGAGGGCGAAGGGCGAAGGTAAGGTAACCTGTGTGTATTCATTGGGCATAAACGCATTATTGGAGTTTCGCAACGCTGGCAATAGCAGGTGCACACATGGTTACCAATGAACTGCTCTCTCCCGACAACCGTATTTGTAATGGACGGCGAAGAGCACCATGACATTGCATTCATAATAATTACAGATATTCATCACAAGTTACCATCAATGAGACTATGTTATTTTCTTATTTCTACACATTACCGTTGCAGTGCTCCTTGGATAGGAAGTACCTGGAGACAGGGACTGAATGCTGTGTAAGTCAGCCGGCGGCCTGTTTTAACTGTGTTTATTGAATCGGATTTCTCCATTAACATTAGTTTAGTTTCTTTATTTATATACAAACAATTCGAAAAAGCACCAAATACTTGCCATGTATTCGAACAAAACACCCAAAATAACAAAAACCATCCACAACCTCAATCTTTGTACCTTCTAAGACCCAAGGGTAGGTCATTTTCTTCCCCCACTTCCAAAAAACCATTTTAGTTTTTTCCATATTGAATTTCAACTTATTACTGCATACTTTCTTTTTTTAAACTTGAATTTTTATTAGTATTTTCTTGCAATACATTAACAAAGACCTTCGGAACGGAGCATGTCAACCTCAAGACTTTCCAAATAAACATCACCGTTCCTCCCTCCCACCTCCCCCCCCCCCCTAACTCAATCAACATTAACAATGGTTTCTGGTGCATAGAAAATCGGTCCATTTAGGAGTGAAATATGTTATGAGTCCACGTCCCCTTCTGACGACGTTGCTACTGGAGTTGGGATACTTGACTGGTGAATCATCCTACTGTGTCTTGGAGTGTCTCTATGTCAAGCTTGCTGATGGCTCCCCACCCTCACGCCTCCTCTCCCTCCGTCCCTGGCACGCGGGAGGCCTCTGTGGCTCAATGGACTTCCCATTCCCATTTCTGTCTCACCCCGTCCCGGGTTGCCCGGAAGGTGCCAGGGTCATTGTTCACCAGAGACATCAATTTATCCATTAGGAACATGTTTTTCACTTTGTTCTGGCATTCTTCTTTGCTTGGGGTCATAGAGCTCTTCCATTTCTGTGCCAGGGCTACCCTCCCCGCCCACAGAATCGTCTCCCACATTCTGGGATATCTATACGTGACTGAGTCTCTCTGGGGCAGGCCCAGTAACATTGTCAGCAGGTCTTGTGACATTAATTCCCCTGTTACCTCAGCCATCCATCCCCTCAGGTCTTCCCAGTACTTTGTATTTATGGACAGTGCCACCACCTGACCCCATCCCTTTGGACATCTCAGGGAGGCCCCTGTGAACATCTTAGATAGTTTGAGTGGGTCTCTATGCCATCCCTGAAGCACCTTAAAGTTATGTTCCATGTCTGCTGTAAAAAGATTCCCATGGGAAGCCATTCTAAAAACCTTATTCCACACCACCTCAGAGAGTTCCTCCCCCGCTAGGTCATTCCAATACTGACGGAACCCCCATTTCTCTTGTGAGGTTGTTGGTATTTATGACTTTGTATAATTTTGACACCATCCCCTTTCTTGAGTCGGCTGAGTCGAGTACTTTCTCCAAAGGGGTTAGTGGTCTCTTGAGCTTTTCTCCCCATTTCTGGTCACAGAGGAGACCCTTCAGCCTAAGGTATTCGAATATCGTGATCACGCCGGGACTCAGAGCCTCTTCTACTTCATATAATAGGAATTCGCCCCTTAGAACATTTGTCCCGCCCTTTCCATACCTTTGTCCGACCAATTCTGCGCATTCCTAAATCCCCTGTTTCCCAATCTAAATACGGGGCCCCATAGTGAGGCCATTGGGGAGGGCCATGTTGATAGGTGTTCAGTTTGTGCCCCCTCCCCTCCACAAGTACCACAATACGCATAAAGTGCGGTGCTTCAATAATCCTTCCGGAATAGCCTTACGTGAGGCCTAAAGGAGATCTCTCACTTTGAGTTGGTGGGCATCCATGTCTTCCAAATAGGTCCAGTAAGTACCCTTGTCATCTTTCATGTGTTCTAGGAGGACTCGGAGTTGGGCTGCTCTATGGTAGTGACGGAAGTCAGGCAGACCGAAGCCCCCTTCCTCCTTCGGGGGACGGAGGGTTGTTCTCTTGGTCCTCGAGGTCTTGCCCTGCCAAATAAATGCTTGGACTGCTTTCTGGAGTTCTCTAAAGATTTGTTCAGGGACTCCTGTTGGAAGGGCCGTGAACAGGTATGATATTCTCGGTAAGACGTTCATCTTCACCACCGCCGTCATAAATCCGTACCATGAAAGAATCATGCTGCCCCATCGTTTCATGTCCGTCTTGATATCGGCCAATATTGGCTAATAATTAGCTGGCGCCAGCCTCGAGAGATCCCTAGTAAAACGGATGCCCAGATATCTGATTGCAGACTTCTCAATTCTGACCCCCAGGAATGTGTCTAGTGGATCGATTTGTTGATTTTCAACCCTAAGAAGGCCCCAAAGGTTTTTATTAATGAGAGCAGGGGCGGGAGCGTCAAGTGAGGTTCTACCAGGTACCCCAAAATATTGTCCGCAAATAGCAAGAGTTTGAATTCCACTTGGCCTCTCTGAATTCCCTGTATACCTGGATGTGTCCTTACTGCTATAGCTAGGGGTTCCATTGTGAGGGCGTATATCAATGGGGATAAAGGGCACCCCTGTCTTGTACCCAGTGAGAGATTGAAGGAGGCCGTGAGCTCTCCATTTAGCTGTACTTTTGCTGTGGATGCCCTGTACAGGGTGCGTATCTATATTCTCATACAATCCCCAAATCCCATCCTCTGAAGGAGAAGCATCATGTACCTTCATTCCACTCTGTTGAAGGCTTTCTCCGAGTCTAGAGAAAGCATACTGGTGTCGAGGCCAGACCCCTGGGCATAGTGGATCAGGTCTATGGTCTTCCGGATGTTATCTGAACCCTGGCATCCCCTTTTGAAGCCCACCTGGTCCCCATGGACCAGGGAGGGCATAATCCCTTCCATCCTTTTGCCGAGTACCTTTGCCAAGATCTTGACATCCGTGTTAAGCAACAATATCGGCCTGTAGGAGGAGCATTCGCCCGGATCTTTTCCCTCCTTTGGTAGCACCACTATGATGGCTCCCATCATTGTCTCGGGCAGGCTATGCCCTGTGATGACTGCGTTAAAGACTTTGGCTAGGTGGGGGGCGAGAGTAGAGCGGTATAATTTGTAGAATATTACTGAAAACCCATCCTCCCCTGGCGTTGTGCCCCCTTTCATTCCCTTTATCACCTGGATTATTTCCTCTTCAAATATTCGGGGCTCTAAATTGTCTGCAGCTTCCTTCGCAAGGCCCGGCACTGGCATTTTCTTAAGAAAGTCCTCAATTTGGGAATCATCACCCTTAAATTCAGAATCATATAGTCTTTCATAATATTGTTGGAAGGCCCCACCAATACTCGGGGTGTCGTACCTCAGCACCCCCGCTTCGGTCCTCATGGCTTTAACCATTTTGCTTTTTTGGGCTTCCCTCAATTTCCACACCAGTATTTTGTCCACCCTGTCCCCCTTTTCATAGTATTTGTGTTTGAGGAACTGGAGGCTCCTTTGCGTCTTATCCAGCAGGATGTCCTTTAGCTGGATATTATATTGGTCAAGGGTTGCTGCTTGCTCTGGGGTGATGGACTTGCCCGGTATGTGACCCAGTTGTATTTCCGCAATTTCTTCTCTGAGGGTTTTTTCCTTGTCTTTCCTCTCCCTTTTTTTTGGGCCCCTATTTTTATCAGGAACCCCCATATGGTGGCCTTAAACGTGTCCCATAATATATGTGGGCTGACTTCCCCATTATCATTCAAGGTGAAATATTCTACAATGATCTCTAGCACCATTTTAGCTGTTACCATATATTTCAATAGGGCATCGTTGCACTTCCACCTTCCACTCCGATAACAGCCCCAGCCCCCCCATCAGGGTGATTCTGACTAGGTTGTGGTCCGACCAGGGGACTGGGTCTACCCTATGGTCCTTCGCATGGGGAAGTAGGTTATCTACCAAGATGTAATCAATCCTTAAGAAGGCTTTGTGAATCCTGGAATAGTATGTGTATGCAGGGTCACCTGAGGCCGGGCACGAGAGCGTGTCTTCCAGACCCAGATCATGGTTGGTCTTGCGGAAGCGCTGCAAAGTGGGGTCATCCGTCGCCGGGGGAGCCTGCGGTGTCATCCTATTTCTATCTCTCGAGGGATTCATTACCATGTTAAAATCCCCTCCTACTATTAGTGCGCCTTCAACAAAGAGTCGTAGTTTGTCCCCTATGCCCTCCCAGAATAGTGCCTGACCTTTGTTAGGACTATATATCACTGCCAGGGTTAGTTGGGTTCCCTGTAGCCCTCCTTTACTGAACAAGTAACGACGCTCTGAGTCTTTCAACAAGGCCTCCTTTTTGAAGCCTAGGTCGTTGGCCATCATAATTGCTACCCCGCTCTTTTTGGTTTTGTGCGAGGCATGAAACACCTCGACCAGTGGGTTTCTTGGAGGAAGAGCAGGTTCAATTTAGCCCGTCTAAATTCCCTAACAAGAAGGGATCTTTTAGTGGGAGAATTCATTCCTCTGACGTTCAAGGAGCCTATTTCCAGCACCGGTAGGTGATCAGCCATTTCTAAGCATAAGATTCTCTGTGGTCTGTATTCACGGATTCCCTTCTTGATCTATATCCCCTTGCCAGAGCCCTGTTAGTGGGGCTTGTTGTATATTTGAAACCACCAACTTTCTTTTTCCCCCTTCTCGCCCTCCCCCTTCCCTACCTTTCCCTCACCACCCAGGTGGAGCTTAACCCGAACTGCCTCACCTCCCCTTTTAACGGTTGTCCTGCCCCCCCCCTTTCTCCCGGTGCCCAACCAAATAGTTCCCCCATTCCTGGTGCTTGACTGGACCACCCTCGAACCCGCTTTGGCGGGGACCCTCAGTGAATTGACTTCATGCAATGAGCCCCCACAGAACTCCCTCCATTTTTGTTTTTCTGACATTTCCCTTCAGCGATAGCTCCCCCCATACTTGCTGTTCGCTGGGGAAACTCGCCATTTTATGGCCTGAGTCTCTAGTCTGCTTCACTGGCTTGGGTCCAGATCCCTCTCACCCATTAGAACTTCCAGGGCCATCGCCATGGGGCGTGAGGGAGTGTTCAACTTCTTGAATTTTCTGGATCCCGGGATTCGTCTTCTTTCTCCCGCGGTCGCACCCGCTGCCTCCCCAGTGGGCTGTCTCTGGGCGTCGCTAACTTCCACGTATTCCCATATCGCTCCTCTGATGTCATCCTCAGTTACCAGGCACAATCTTTGACCCATGTATTCAAAGGAGAGGGAGAGGGGATAGCCCCACTGATACCGGATCCCCTTTTCTCGTAGACATTGCTTTAGGGGGCGGCACAATCTTCGCCTGGTCAACATGAAGGTTGAGAGGTCTTGGCAGATTGATATTCGTGTATTATTGTATGTAATGTTTTTGGCTTTCCTGGCTTAATCCAGAATTTTTGTTTTTTCCGCATAGTAGTGGAAGAGTACGAGGATGGAGCAAGGGCCTCCCGCCCTGCCCCCTGCTCCATGTGCTCTGTCTATTGCGGGCTCCTTTCTCGCCTCGTTCCCAAACAGGAGGCGGATCACATCTCTAACCACTCGGTATATATCCCTTTCTGTCTCACCGTCCATTTCCACGATGGCGAATTCCTCCTCTCCCTGTTCTCGAAATCGTCCATTTGCAGGGCTCTTTCCTCAGACTGGTTGGACTAAGGTTGTTGTAACCTGTACTTCACTCTGTCCACTCATTGGTCAATTTTCTCGAACTTTTGACTTAAGTCTGATCTCATGACCCTTATTTCTTGCGGCAAAGCCCTTTTCCATAGTTGTGGCATCCTTCGTAGGTTTCTCCGCTGGTCCATCCCATTAACCCGGTCCGGGTCTCCCTGAAGGTTCATCACCTCTTGGAATCGGAATTCCTGGAGGGTTTGCTTCCAGCTCATTCAGCTTTGATGTCTTTGCTGTTGGTGCATTAGATGTGTGGACACCAGACGGGCGGGGCGGATTGTTCGCAGCCTCTCTTTGGATGTGTCTGGTTCTGTCTAATTCGCCTCTCTCCCCCCGAGGCAATAGTCTATTGAGTGGTAGATTCAGACAAAGCGGGCACACGCCCCAGTGTTGATTTCAAGGGGCTCTGGCCTTGTTTGGGGATGCTTGATGTTGTTGGAGGCCCACGCACGATCGGTGGGTTCCCCGGTTGGTTTTCCTTGGTCTTTTCAGTGTTGTTGGGGAATCCCTTTTCCCGGGCCCCGGACCTGACTTTCAGACACTATCCAGTGGGTAGGTGCCCCCGTCCTTTGACGTTTCCGGAGGGCCATGTGGGCCAGGGTCGGTAGGAACGTTTTCCGGTTGATTGTCTTACTGTCTGTTCTGTGGGGAGTTGCCTTGTGTCCTTGGGGCCCCCCTTACTGGGCCCTCGGTCGGAATGTGTGTGGTGGCACCCAGCCCACTGTCTCCATAATGCTCGGGTGTGGCTGCTGGGAGTAGGGTTTTGTTGAGGGGGCGGAACTGCCACTTGGGCAGGAGTTTGCGGGTCGCTATGCCCCCTCCCACGGTCCTTATGTTACTTTGGGTTGGTACCCCTGGGCCACTTGCATCCAGCGCTCTCTGGGTGAACTCTGCGTGCTGCGCGTCATCTCGCCTTCTGTGCGCCTCGGACGCTATATTCTGGGGGGAGCAGGCGCCCACTCCTCACCTCTTCTGGTCTCCTATCAGTACGTCCGCTCCAGCACTTCCTCTCTATTGGCCTGGGCCTCGCTGCGCCTTAGCGGGTCTCCTCCTGATTTGTTCCTCGTTCCCCTGTTTCTCCGCTCAGGCCGGAGCACACCCGAAGTGCGGGCTGACTTAGGCTTCTCCCGCTCTGCGCAATATTCCCGCTCGCGCCACCCATGGGGTCGCTCTCCCCAGGCTCTGTTGTCTTTCCCTCAGGATGTGTCCCCCTCCCGTGCCACAAGCGGTTGGGGGGCAGCGTGGGCACCAACTTCTAACTGTAATGTGTCCGGAGGGGGTCTGCTGCAGTCGCGTGGTGCTTCAACCTCTCCTGTCCGGCTAACGTTTTGGATCCTCTGCTCCTGGTGGGTCACGTAGGTTCCCTCTTTCCCTCAGCCTGGGCTGGCGAGGGCCCGTTTTCTGGCTTGCGGGGATCCCGCGACATCAGTCTATTTGCTGGTGTTGCCGTGGGTGGATGCCTTTTGGGTTCCATGCTCAAACCTTCTTGGGAGGTCTTCACCGGGGGCTCAATTCCCTTAATGGCCCGGCCAAGCAAGAGCACCGCACTCAGGCTGCCATCGCCTCTGCGCCCACTTTCTGCATATTTTATACATTGTTTCAGACTCCCAGGTGTCAGGTTAACTAAAACTGTATCATCTGCGTATAATAATGATGCAAAAGGCACCTTTCCTAGGACCAGAAGAAAGACTTTAGACCCGAGTGCCATCGGGTTAAAATCGGCTAAGGGTAATGTGAATAGAAGGGGGGCTAGCAAACAGCCTTGCTTTAACCCACGATTTATCATGAAGTACGTTGAGCAGCTCCCCGTGTTGCTACCCCGACCACCACATACATATTCATATAGCAATGTATTATTTTCAAAAGACCACTGGGTACCTTTATGTCCTTCAACTTTTTCCACATATTTTCCCTATCCACAGACTGGTTTCAGAATATTTTCGGATTCTGCCCATTCCACCAATCTATTGGCATTTGCAAAAGATCTTACTAGGTATGTCTAATAGGGAGATGGGACAGTAACAAGGAGGATCATTCACGGATCCCTTTTTAAACATAGGAACTGTTATAGCCTTATTCCAGGACCTTGTGTTTTTTCCGGTCGACACTATGGAATAAAAGAGTTTAGCAAGGACGGGAGCCCATAAATCTTGCCCCAATTTTAAATAATCTGATCTAAACTCATCAGGGCCAGCCACTTTTCCCGATGGTAATGCCGTCACACAGGCCACAATCTCTTCCAGGGCGAAAGCTGGATTTTCTGACCTGCCTTCTGTCAAGGGGATCTTACTTCCCTGCTTGGGATCATACACAATATTGGCGAAATGTATTGCCCACAGTTCTACAATATTCAGCCAGACTCAGCCTCATGTTCAGATGGTGGTTCAAAACCCCTAGCAACCAGCCTCCAAAATTGTTTTTAGTCATTTGAGGACACTGCCTTCTCCATCTGGTCCCACTGTCTCATGAAAAAATATTTCTGTTTCCATCTCAATCATTTTTTATAGTCTATCATAAGGGCATAAAGCTAGCCAACAGACATTCCACCCTCCTTTACGGCTTTATATATCTCCCCTTTCATTTTCCTGCACTCGTGATCAAACTAGAATGCACTTTTCGCCCCAGTCCTACCTAATTTTGCCCACACAGTTTTCTGCATTCCTCATTTATTACAAGGGATAGTGTCTCATAACTCTCAATCACTTCTATACTCCCCTCAGACAAGGTGTGAAAGTTGTTTATAATTTCAACAATTGAAACGGAGGACATAATATCATTTAATTGGACTTGGCTCACCCGACTAGCCGCTGCAGGGGGCACATTGCGGCTAGTAGCATCTGAATCCAGTGCCTGTTTTGAATACAGAAGCTCCAAGCACAGAGGAAAGTGATCACTGTCACATTGTTTACCCACCAAAAAGTGTCAACTATAGAAGAACTTTTACCACATAAAAAAGTGATTTCAGGCGGCCTGGCACGCTCCCATTTAATTCCACCAGGTGGTACTCATTCAGCAGCGGATCAAGCTCTCCTTTCCTTGATGGTATGCAAATTTAATTTCCATTAAAAGTCTTTCCTTCTTCACACTGTTAGTTGGCCCCAATTTGGCATTAAACCTCCCTTCCCCCATGATTACAATGTTGGAGTTCTCATACTGTTCAACGAGGGCCTCCAAGTCCTTCTTCCAAGTATCCCTCCTCCTAACAGATTTCTAGGAGGAAAATAGACATTCACCACCAATAGACCACATGGATCGTGAACAGATTTTAGAACTACTGCCACAATCTGATCACTCCCTCCCACAACCCTTTTGGTCCCTGTAAAGTTAAAATAAATTAATTGCAATTATTAATAATCTGCCGCCTGCCGCAATCAGCGCTGTGTTGCTAATAGCGGGTACTTTATTTTTACATTTCCAGGGCTCCTTTGGAGCTCTGGAAACTTAAAGAGAAAGTAACTAAAATTATCAATACAACACTGTCAGGCTGTAGCCTGCCAGCATTCTCTGCTCTCGAGCAAAAAGCAAACTTTCTCAGTGTGGGGCTTTTGCTTGATTACTGCCACAAGAGCAGAGTCATTGTACAAAATGGATGCCTCCTAGTGCTCGACTTTGAGCCTCATTTCCCGAATAGGTTACATAGGAACTTTTTAAACAAATATTTTTAAAATATATTTTTTGTCATGGGCAATCTTTTTAAACAATAACATTTTTGAGTGAACTACACCTTTAAGAGAAATGGTGGAGGTGTGCGGTGAGTTCTGAAACCGAACCCTGCCACAAGGGCATAGGAACCCCTCTGAGGCCGGCAGGGTTCGAAATTGTTGGGAGCTATTTAGCTCTAGAAAACGGCTTGGTAGAGCCCGGTTAGCTTAACAACACCAGCTAGCAGGTACTTTTGTCTCCACCAAAACAAATGGTGCCATACAAAAACGCTGACCTGACATTAACTCAATGTGTCTGGGAATTTGCATAAAAATTACATCATTAAACGTCTGGAAGAATGAATTGTCATATGTACTGACACAAAGTTGTAGCTGCTTCTTATTTGGAAGTTAGATTTGCTGTATGCTGTGTATTAGTGCCTCATTCTGCAGCAGAGAAAGAAAAAGAGGTGTCAGCAGGGATAAAAATGTGGCAGTAAAGAGACAGTATCATCGATTAATACAGAAGTAGTAGTAGTTTGTCATTTGTATAGCACCTTTATCCCATTAGTATGGTCTCAACACACCTGCGGGGGTAAACACCCTTGGAGGACCGAAGTCCAGTGTATGGGAAATTGTCAGAAAGAAAAGAATACGTGTGTGCATTAGGCCGAGATAGGGAGTTGAATGGGCTGGCCGTGCCCCAGTAAGCTACCCATGATGGTCAGGCATGGGTATAGGTGCTGGGAGGTGGTCAAGAGAGTGCGCAAGTGCAAGAGACTTGTTATGTGTTCAGCTAGACCACATATTCTGTCATAGATCATAGCTGCATTTTGAAGGCAGAGATGTTTTGTATTAGTCCGGTGCTTGGATGGAAATGTCTGCAAGTGGGTGGCCATGCCTCCGACTGGTGTTCACCGAAGTGGTGCTTGACTACGCACCTTGTGGCTCAGTTGGAGCTTTGCCTTTGGTGTATCTGAATAATCTGCGTCATCCAGTCTGCTCCGAGAATTGTATTTTAGCTTGATCGGTAGAATATACTGAGGAGGCGCAGACTTTGTCAAGGCCTAAGTGCCATAAGGTAAGTTTGAAAGGGGGAAGATATTCAAGTTGCTGGATGGAATAAGAAAGCTTTAAGGGCCTTTTTGAAGGAGATGTAGTCCTCATTAAAGTCCTCAGATGTTCAGTGGAAGGCAGTTCGAGGGGCAGAGAAGGAGGATCTTCCAATTCTGGTGGAATTGAAAGGGGGGATCACAAGGAGGAGTACAGAGGCAGATAAAAGATTTCTGGTGAGTTGGTAGTGTGTAAGCTTTCTTGGAGGAATTCTGAGCCTTTCTTGTGGAGGGCGTTGTGTGTGATGCACATGGCCTTAAAAGTCACCCGTCGGCTGATAGGAAGCCAGTGTAGTAGTCTAAGAGCTGGGCAGATGTGTTCTCTGCATGAGAGTTTTCTGAGCTGGTAGGCAGCAGCGCCCAGATAGAGGGAATTGACGTAGTGTAAGTGGGAGAAGATGATAGCGAGGATTGATGAAACTCTGAGGGCAGGCGACATGAAGGAAGATTCATCTGAGGATGACATGTTATGGACACACTGTTGATGTGATGAGACAGTGATCGGTCAGAGTCCAAGGTGCATGCCAGGTTCTTTACCGAGGCGGATGCTGCAAGCGTGGCTCCAGAGGCGGTGGTCAGCCGTCATCCAGTGGTCAATTTCAGAGAGGCAGGAGGCAAGGTCAGGACGGGGGAGGACGGCACTTGTGAATTTCCAGGGGGCTGAGGTAGAGATTGAAGAGGAGGGGGACAGAGAAGACCCTTTTGGGGACAGGGCAAGCAAGGGGGGAGGAGAAGAATGATTTGAAAGCGGTTTGTGAGGAATGTGGAGATTCGTCTCAGATCCGAATCCCTGATGCCTAAAGAGTGGAGTCTGTCCGTGAGGATGGCGTGGTCGATAGTGTCAATGGCAGCAGAGAGGTCAAGGAGGATAAGTTCAGCACAGTCTTCCAAGTCTGCTGTTCTTTTCATGTCATCCCAAATGGAGACGAGGGGGGATTCTGTTCCCCGTCTGGGTCTGAATCAAGATTTGGCAAGGTCGAAAAAGCAGCTGGATTCTGTGTAGAAACAGAGCTACGTGTATGCTGTGCAGTCTAAGAGTCTGAGATAGGGCAGTAGTTGGAAGGAAGGAGGGGCTTGAGGGTTTGTTTTTTAAGAAGAGGCATAAAAGATGTAGTGGGAGAATTATGATGTAACAGCAAAGGTAGGTAACGACTGAGAGGTAGCAGCAACATTGACGAACTGCCAAAGAAAATGTAAAAGAAATAAAAGGGAAAGCAATTTAAAGAGAATGTCAAAAGTGAAGCATTGTAAAGCAACATGGCCGGAGACCATGGATTTGAAAGAAACAATGAGCAATAGCATACAAGGCACAGCATCACAGAAATGGAAAGAGGGGATCAAGGCATGCATTTTTTAGTACATGACATAGTTTGAAAAAAAGCAAGTTCCACCACCTTTCAGGCACTACATTCATAAGACTGGACTTTAACAGCAAGGATATGGAATGTTGCATCAACCATGTGCGATGCACCCTTGTTTTAATCCAAAGAACTGACACAACTCTTAATCAGTCTTCAAAACAAATTATTCTGGTATGCCGCCGACACGTGTTTCGACCCCTTGATACAGGTCGTCTTCAGGGCTTTGCTATACCATACATTTAAAATGCAAATTATTAACGAGAAAAAGATAAAACATCCATCATGAAATCAGAATGTAACAAGAACATATACATGACTACATGAAGTGTATGGTCCAATTGAGCACTTACATCCATCACAATTCATTTTACACAAATAGAATATAAACTTCCGGCATCAATTGCAGCAAAGAAAAGCAGGAAAGGAAAAGACAAAAACAGTATTTCACAAAAATTGATTAGCCTAATGCTTAAAAATATACAAATATAATCAGCGAGTGTCTCATAGCATCTAGTAGACGAATTATTCAGTCCTTGTAGACTGGAATAAGAGAAGTTAGGTCTAGGAAAAAGCCACAAGTTTAGCTGGCAGACGGGAAAAGATTCCTTCACTTGACGCTATTGAAGAGTGTACGAGTGGCTTTTTCCTAGACCTAACTTCTCTTGTTCCAGTCTACAAGGACTGAATAATTTGTCTACTACTACCTATTGACTGAAGTAGAGAGCCCCCACCAGCACCATTCTAGATGCTATGAGACACTCGCTGATTATATTATTGATCCAATAATAATTAGGCTACGTTGCTAAACTTCTTCCTCATGATGAATGTTCTATACTAATGCCTTGATGAACAGAAACATGTCGAGACAACTCTCTGGACTATAAACAGAGACATAATTCTATGACACATTTATTTCAATAGAATCGGGTACTTCGCTATTTGTTTTACAAGTACCAATTGTGTTTGTTTTTTCTGTGAAACTGTTTTAACTTGCTATTGAAGCCTGTTACTTATCCCCCGTTTTTTATATGTTGGACGTTAAGTATTATATTGTGGACCACTTTATTTAATTATATGTTTTAATTTTTATGACTAATTATTAAAATTGATACCCATCTTTTAATCATGACTGGTCCCCCCACCTGAGTCATTATTAGTATTATATTTTTTTTCTCCAGCATCTGCACATTAGCTTTGTCTTCTTATATATACTGATTCACCCATGAGGAACCTGCACCAGAATTATTTTTGAACCATGCTCATAACATACCTGAGATTTAACCACCATTTGATAATTTAGGTACTTAATCTATGTTTATGCTTATCGGATACCCGAGTTTAAAATTACCATTAAATAATTCAATAAGTAATGTCCGCCTTATTGTCCATCTGATGGTGTTTCAGCCAATGTGCAGATAAAGGTAATTTTGGATATTCTTTGTTAAGTGCCGCGATAAGTTCACTAATTCTGTTTCTCATTTCACGGACCGTGCTGCCTACATTGTGTAGGCCACATGAACAAATTATTGTGTATACCACAAATTTGGTTCTACAATTTATGAATTCTGTAATTTTCAACTTTTCCTTGATATTGATCTTAATAGTTTTACATGTGTGTGTGTGCGTGTACACATTTTGCATGTCCCACATTTAAAAAAACAGACAATGTTGTGCTTTAACCATATGCCGGTTGATCCACGGATTTCAGGAAAAAGGGGCTTAACTCACTCTTTAAAGTTGAAGCTTTTGTGAAAACCCAGTCACGTCTAATATTAATATATGTGTACAAGTCCTGATCCAGTGTTAATATTCCCCAATGTTTATGCAGCATCTTGTTCAGTTTTTGATTTTCATTAGAATATTTACCATTCTCGCAGTCTTTACATCATTAAACTTGGCTAATTTCGGTTTTAACAGATCACTCCTTTTCATACCTGAACTCTTCTTTTGCTTTTATCAAAATCTCTTGAGTGTATCCCCGCTCTTCAAACCTAGCATCCAAAATCTGACATTCATTCTCATACTCATTAGGTTCCTTACAGCTGTTGTATTGCAGGAGAGCATTCTGGCATGATCATTTTGCATATAATGATTTGCAACATAGAGAAAGGTGGTTAATCATTGAGAATCTGGATAGATAATTTTAAGATAGCCGGGCTAATGTGTTCTGATGCCTACTGACACTGAAACATCACAGACGCGATAATGCCATTGCGTCAGAAGAACAAGTTACTTTCTTGCCTGGTAACGTTCTTTCGATGGGATTGTCTGACGACGTACTCCATATCTATGACAGGTAATCACCACAGCTGTGCTGCTTCGGAAACTTTTTTCGGCGTCTGCGTCCTGCGTCGATGACGTCGATGCGGCGTCGTCGAGGACCTCCTCTGACGTCATCCGATGTGATAAGTAGGACGCACGACACCCCTAGCCTCAGTTGTAGTTTTTTCCCCGAGAACGTGTGACATTAGTCTACTGCCAGTCAGACACAAAGCCTTGCGGAACGTAAGCTGCAATCGCAAAAGATATTTTGCAGCGGGGAAGGTAGGGAGGGAGCGATATGGAATACGACGTCGGACCATCCCATCGAAATAACGTTACCAGGTAAGAAAGTAACTTGTTCTTCGAGGGGATTGGGTCCTCCGACGTATTCCATATCTATGACAGACTCCCAAAGCAGTACCAGAGCAAGGAGGAGGGAAAGAATTTAGAATCAAAATTTAGAATTGCCAATCAAATAGCAGAGCAAAGGACCGCCTTGCCAAAGGCCAGATCCTGTCCTCGGATGCAATCGAGGGAATAGTGACGTACAAATGTATGTACTGAAGCCCAGGTGGCTGCATCACAGATGTTGCGAATAGGAACACCCCTCTGCAGGGCAGTAGATGCAGCCAACCCCTGGTAGAATGGGCCCGCAAGCCAGCCGGTGGGTCCTTACCCGCCAAGCGGTAACACTCCGAGATAGCCAAAATAATCCAGCGAGACAAAGTCTGTTTCGTCACAGCTTGTCCCAAACGCTTACCAGCATAACCAATAAAGAGTTGATCGTCCACTCTGACCCGGGACATGCGTGAAAAGCTTAAAGCTTTCCTAGGATCAAGCCTATGGAGCCTCTCCTCTTCCTTACCAGGATGCGGGGGAGGATAGAATGCCGGAAGAACAACCTTCTGGGCCAAATGAAATTCTGTCACTACCTTCGGCAGAAAAGAAGGACGAACTCTAAGGACAACCCTGTCCGTATGGAAAACAGTGAAGGGTGGCTTAACTGAAAGTGCCTGTAACTCACTCACTCTGCGAGCGGAAGTAACTGCAACTAAAAACACAGTTTTCAGAGTCAACAGCCTCACAGGGCAAGAATGTAAAGGCTCAAACGGAGCACCCATAAGAAACTTAAGAACAAGGTTTAAATCCCAACCGGGCACCAGGAAAGGCGACGGAGGGAACGCATTAGTGAGCCCTTTTCAGAAATTGTGAAATTAAAGTGATTTTAAAGTAGGAACACTCTTCAGACGAGTGCTTAAAGATGGACAGCGCCGCCAGGTAACCTTTAATGGTACCCACTTGCAAGCCCCTGTGGGTCAAAGAAAGTAAAAAGGACAGAACCATGGGGATGTCACATGAAAAAGGATCCACATTCTGAACTCTGCACCAGTCGCAGAACTTACGCCAACGGCAACGGTACAGAGACTTTGTTGCTGGCCGTCGGACCGAGAGCAACACCTCCATCACGTCTTCAGGGTGGTCCCAATCCTTATACCTCAACCTTTCAGAAGCCAAGCGTGAAGGTTGAGGGATCTGACCTCCGGATGGAGAACCTGACCCCCCTCCCGTGAGAGCAGATCGTCTCGGTAGGGAAGACGACGTGGAGGGCAGATGGACAAGTCGAGAAGGTCCGGGTACCCCGTTCTCTGAGCTGACGCCGGAGCAATGAGGATCATCCGGGAACCGAACTTCCATAACCTCCGCAGCACTTGCGGGATGACGGGGACTGGAGGAAACGCGTACAGCAGCGGGAAAGAACACTCCACCACGAACGCGTCTCCTAAGGCTCCTTTTGGAGGAAATTCCTGTGAGCAGAACCTCTCGCACTTCCGGTTGACACTGGAGGCAAAGAGATCTACTTGAGGGGTGCCCCAAAGGGCGAAGATCTCCAGGAGAATCTCCTGAGCCAACTCCCACTCGTGAGAGATCGTGCTCTGCCTGCTCATAGCGTCCGCCGTCATGTTTTCGTCTCCGGCCAGATGAACTGCCGAGATTGAAACTTCCTGCTGGATGGCCCAGAACTCGAGCTGCATCGCCTCCCTGCACAGAGGAAGTGACCCTGCCCCCCCCTTTTTGTTGAGGTAGTGCATGGCCACTGTGTTGTCCGTCAGGATCAGGACATTCTTTCCTCGCACAGTCGGCAGAAAAGCCTTCAGGGCTAGCCTGACGGCCCTCAGCTCCAACAGATTGATATGGAGTCTGGACTCCGACGGAGACCAACGACTGCTGACTGTCAGCTCGTTGGCATGAGCTCCCCATCCCGTGAGGGATGCATCCGTCACAATCGTCACATCCGGCCAGGGAAGCCAAAATGGAGCACCCTTCATCAAATTGCCTTCGACGGCCCACCACAGAAGGTCCTGGGCGACCGAGGGCGGCACCTGAACAGGGTCCGACATCCTGCCGGAGGACTGCGACCATTGCATCTTAAGTGCCCACTGCAAAGATCTCATCCGCAGGCGAGCCTCTGGCACCAGAAGAATGCAGGATGCCATGAGGCCGAGCAACCTCAACTCGAACGCTGGGAGCGTCTGGGCATGCTGAAACTTGTGGACCATCTGCTGAATGTGAAGAGCCCTCACCTGGGGAGGAAAACACTGCCCGAGGGAAGTGTCGAGCACTGCTCCGATGTACTGGAGCCGCTGTGTTGGCGTCAAATGGGACTTCTTTAAATTGAGGGAGAAGCCCAGCCTGTGAAGGGAGTGGCAGGTGATGGACAGATGATCCAGGACTTGCTCGGGAGAGCTCCCCCTGATCAACCAATCGTCCAGGTAGGGGTAGACGTGAATCCCCCCTTGCCTGAGATGTGCTGCCACCACCACCATGAGCTTGGTGAAAACCCTCGGGCGGAGGTCTATCCGAACGGCAGGACCCGAAACTGAAAGTGCGAGTCGCCAACCGCGAACCTCAGGTATTTCTTGTGCTTGGGATGGATCGGCACATGGAAGTAAGCATCCTTGAGGTCGAGAGACACCAACCAGTCCTAAAGCTGAAGGGCCTGGAGGACTTGAGAGGGAGTAACCATCTTGAACTTGTCCTTCCTGAGGAGTTTGTTCAAACCGCGCAAGTCCATGATGAGTCTCAATCCCCCATCTTTCTTTGAAATAAAAAAATAAGGGGAATACCATCCCTTGTTCCTCTCTGCTACAGGCACCAGTTGTATGGCGCCTTTCTCCAGCAGGGCTTGAATTTCCTGCGCAAGGAGCGGATCCGGACTCTGCAAAGAGAGGTTCCCCGGTGGATTGTCGTGAGGCCTCTGCCGAAAGGGAAGACAGTAGCCGTGGGTTATGATCTCCAGAACCCACACATCTGAAGTAATGGCACGCCACTCTACAAGATGCTGCGTCAGCCTTCCCCCAACCGGCGAACCATGGGACATGGCCTCATGACTGAGTGGTAGCGGCTGCGGCGTTACCTGAGGGCAAAGAGGCAACTGCCCGAGCAGCCTTGGCAGCACGGGTACCCTGTCGTCCACCTCTGGTACCCCTGCGTTGGCCTCTGACTGCCAGCTCCTCTCGCTTTACTGAAGGACGAGTAATAGCGAGAGGCACCACCCCTCCATTGCTGTCCCCTAGGATGAAAAGGCAGAGGTTGGCGAACTGCAGCGCCCAACGACTTCGCTGCAGCTTTGGAGGTCTGCAACCTCTCAAGGGTCTCGTCAGCCTTGCTGCCAAAAAGGTGTTCACCGTCAAAGGGCATGTTGAGGAGCCGAGACTGCACATCAGGAGCAAACCCCGACTTCCGCAACCACGCAAACCTGCGTATCACGGTGCTCACCGCCATGGACCTGCTGACGCATTCAGCCATGTCCAAACCCGACTGAACGGACTCACACATGGCATCCTTACCATCCTGGACCATAGCAAGGAAACCATCCCGTTTGTCCCCTTCGAGAATATGTTCAGCCGCTAACGCAACACAGTTCCACAGAGTGTGTGTGAAACGAGACAAGGCACAAATGGAGTTGGCCGCCTGAAGCGCCATACCACCTGAAGAAAACACTTTCTTCGCCCAGCCATCAAAACGTTTCTTGTCCCTATCAGGAGGGATGGCAGGGTACGACGCCTGCTTTGCCGGGGCCGTGGCCGCCTGCACTACCAAACTCTCCGGAGTGGGGTGCCTGGTCAAGTAGCAGGGGTCGCTACTGGCTGGATGGTATTTTTGCGACAAGGACCTGCCCACCGCCGGGAGACTCTCCGGAGCAGTCCAAGCCACCGCCACCCTTCTCTGTAGAGCCATATGAAATGGCAGTACCGGGTCAGTTGGGGGACCAACATCAAGGATGTCCGTGAGATCATCCTGCACAAACTCCCCTGGGGGAGCAGACCATCCCAAGTACTTGGAGACCCTAGCCATAGGGCGCCGGTACGAGGAATCGGCATGAGAGCCAGGCTCAGGCCTACAAAACTCTACCTCTGGAGAGGTGTCCAGTCCACTGGCATCATGCAGTGACTGCCTCAAATCGTCAAATTGGCTACGGCCCGAGACCATCTCATCTGGAACCTGACTAGGAACCAGGCCATCAGAATCCTCATCCACCTCCGAAATATACTCCAGGTGGCGAAAAGAAGGCACCCAAGAGTGCTTGCTCTTAACCAGAGCCTTCCTAGGGGGTTCCCCCGTGCCACGGGGTACCTCCGACACCCCGGCCTCGAAAGGCGTCGAGTGAATCGGCGCCGGCGTCGAGAGACAGGCATCGGCGCCGAGAGGATCGGCATCGACGTCGAGTAAATCGGCATCGACGTCAGATGCAGCGCCGCCAGCATCGACGGCGTCGACACAGTCCTCGAAGCCGGAGCTCCAAGCGTGTCCTTCGAAGACCTGAGCGTCGACGGCTTCGACGACTTCCTCGGAGCCGGAGTCTCGAGAAAGCCTGTCGACGCCCTCCACGCCTCAGGCGTCGATGTCTTCCTCGAAGACATCACAGGTGCACGCGGTCTCGAACGCGTCGAGGACCGGGACCTGGAACGGGTACGTTGAGAACGAGTCCCCTTGTCCGAACGGGACCTCTCCCATGACTCGTGCCGACCACTCTTGCGAGCAGTGTCTCTCGACCTCTCACGGCCGACCCCACTCGGGGGCGCGGACGGCTTAGTACCCTGCGACTCGAGAATCGCCAGCATTTTCTTCCCGAAGGAAGCCCATTCCTCCGGCGTCGCCCGGCTGGTGGGGTAAGCGTTGTGCCGGGCAGAGTCCTCAGAAGAGGACCTGGAAGACGACCGCTGTCGGCGCTTCCGAGAATGCCTCGAAGCGGACGAGGAGTGGCGAGACCGACTCCTAGAAGGAGACCCACGAGACTTCCGACGACGACACGGAGAGTCACCTCTCGAATCATCCATCGAAAGCCCCGCAGACTTCGACTTCCGGGGCTTGGACACCCGACCTACCGACAACTTCTTCTTACGTTCCCGTAAGGCTTTGGACGTGAGAGACTAGCAGTCGATACAGTCATCTGTGTCGTGGGCCTCCCCGAGGCACCAGAGGCAGGCGTCGTGCGAGCCCGTCACCGACATCTTGGACCCACACTCCCCGCACTTCTTGAAGCCCGGACGCGGGGTCGAAGACGAAGTAGAAGACATCTTCACACAAAGGATTTTTCTCACAAAAACAAACATGTTCGAAGAACCGAGAAGAACAGAACTCCAAAGAGTCGAGGCGTAACCGAGATTCACGAAGCAACACGTTCGCGGAAAAACCGAAACTGAGGCTAGGGGCGTCGTGCGTCCTACTTATCACATCGAATGACGTCGGAGGACGCCGAAAAAAGTTTCCGAAGCAGCACAGCTGCGGTGATTACCTGTCATAGATATGGAATACATCGGAGGACCCAATCCCCTCGAATGTTTATTTTTGCTGCAAAACTAGAGGTGCGGCAGTGTGCAGAACCACACGCTGTATTCTTTGTGTGTTTTATTTTTTTCACGGATTGCTGCCACTGCATCCCAACAGGCATTCGGAAAGCTGATAGCCCCGAAAGAGATGTAAGTGGGGTTTTCAATTCTAAGTTGGACAAAAGTTAGAGTCCTAACTATATTTTTTGTTTAGTATAGTATAGTGCCAACCCAATCATTAGGCAGTAATGATTGTAATAGCCATCTGGCCTTTCGATTTATTTTAGGATGTTGCATGCTTGTCTAATGAAAAGAAGGAAACTACGATTCAAGCATATTCATCGTTGATAAATAGGTATAAAAAGGTGGTTTACACATATTGGGAACATTTTTGTTGGATATTGGGTATAGCGATTTGGTAATGGGACAACATGCACGGTACACTGGGAAAGGGCAAGTAGCACGTGGCAATAGTATGTTGAGTAATGAGTTTGGGTGCCATGATGGCAAGATTAATTATTTAATGGTAATTTTAAACCCCGGTATCCGATAAGCATGAACATAGATTAAATACCTAAATTATCGTATAGTGGTTATATCTCAGGTATGTTATGAGCATGGTTAAAACAATTTTTTGGTGCAGGTTCCACATGGATGAACGCACGTGACTGGTGCTGGGTGTTAGGTGTTTAAGCATTAGGCTGATAAATTTATGTCTGATAAATTTATGTCAAATACTGTTTTTGTCTTTTCCTTTTCTGCTTTTCCTTGCTGCAGCTGATGCTTATAATAGATATTCTATTTGTGTAAAATGAATTGTGATGGGTGTAACTGCTCAATTGGACCATACACCTCATGTGGTGATGTATATGTTCTCGTTACATTCTGATTTTATGATGGACGTTTTATCATTTTGTCATTAAAAATTGTGCATTTCTAAATGTATGGTACAGCAAAGCCCTGAAAATGACTTGTGTCAAGGGGTCGAAACATCTGTCGGCAGCATACCAGAATAATAAGACATTTCTGTTTTGAAAACTGATTAGGAGTTGTGTCAGTACTTTGGATTAATACAAGGGTGCAGCGCATTTGGCTGATGGAACATTCCCTATTCTTTCTGTTTAATTGATGATCCTGGGTTAGTATCATATTACAACGACCAGTGCTTGCAGATCACCCTCCCCAAATATCTTTTTGAGCGCTTTGGTTATGAAGGGTTTTTTATGGTAAAAAGGTACACAGCTCGATTAGGGTTTAACACATTTTATCATATTTTGGACTTTAATAGCTCCTGGGTCACGATGAGTAGTTCCTGGTCAGTGGAAAATCCTGACACCCAGGAGCTACTTCCAGCTCCTGCTCCATTATTTCGAATTTAGACCCCTGTGCTGTAATGGAAGGCTTACCAACATTGAAGGCAGAGCCATTGCTACACCAGAGGGGAAAGGTGGCAATTGGAAAGCCCCCAGTCCCTATCCAGTCGCCAAGAGCCAATCTTTATATGGGCAGTATGCATGTCTCTTACTATCAATGTTTGCTAGGTTCTTCCTCTGTTTCAGACCCCAAGTCAATGTTGCAGCCGCAGGAAAAGACCAGCAGCAGCAATACCCATCACTGCCAGACAACCAACCAGATGATGGGGTGGGTGAGAAAAGAGGCCGCAGGAAACAGCAGGTTGTGGGTTGTATAGGTGAGGTTAGTGGAGGAGGAGGTGGCAGACCAAGAGAGCAGAAGGAAGGACGATCGAAAAGAGCATGGAAGCAAACTCTAGAGAAGGTAAGGTATTGGTCAGTGATGTCAAGGGTTAGTGTGCGTATAAGACTAGTAAATGTGAGTATTAGAGGAAGTCTAGGGAGTGGTTGGAAGTCGATGTGAGTGAAAGGAGGATTGATGACAAGGTGGGGTGGAGTTGGAGCAGGGAGCAATAGTGTGAAGGAGGGAGCAGTAGTGTGCAGTAGTTGTTCTATATATAGGTGTGTATGTTTGTATTAGGAGCAGCCCAATACCCAAGGAACGTAAGAACAGTGCTTATTATGACTTGCATTAACCTATTTGTTGGCATAATTTCCTGTGCAGTGTGTAGTGATTATTTGCCTTTTTATCTACTTATTGCAAAAACCAATGCAACGTATAAAGCGTTTCCTTTCTTTCTGATTGAGTTCATTGTTTCAAGCAAATATGAACATGCAGTGGTGTGCTTGCTTTGGGCTGTCCTAGTGCAAACACACACACTTATATAGAACAAGAGTCGTAGTCTTGAGGATTTGCAGAAACCATGTCAATCTGGAAAGGAAAAGAGAAATGGTGGCCCAAGTTAGATGAAACGGAAGCGATAGCCACATCCCCGGCTGGCCAATCTGCAGCCCTTGATCAGACGTGGCTGAATTTTTGAATGGGTTGGCCGCACCTATTGCATGGGATGTGTTAGAGGGAGATATTTGTACCCCTCCCTTTTCAGAGACAGGCCAAGCCACTAAAAAGCAACCCTGAAATTTGGTCTTATCACTGCGCAAGGTCATGGTGTACTCTCATTCCTATGTACGTGAGCATCGCTTGCGAAAAGCAGAAGCTGAAATCTGTAAGCATTTCGGTATACGCTTTGAAAATCAATTAACCCTGTCACAAAAAGGGCAGGCTGTGGGCCTATACACTGTTCTGCCAAAACACAACAGTAGTGTGGAGGAGGGTGTGGTAGAGTGCTGGTGAGAGTAGTAACATCAAAGGGTGGGACAGTAAAAGAAATATTGAGTGACATCAGAGGGATATAGGAGGAATGAAGGTGGGTGAAGTTTAATGTAGGAGAGATGAGAAAGGAGGATAAGATATAGGCCCCGGGAAAGGAAAATCAGTGTGCAAAAGGAAGAAGACTATGTCAGGCAGAGTGTCCGAAGGCACATTCTCTGGTTGATACGAACAACTAGATAATGTAGAGTCAGTCTAGGACATCCCTGAGGATGTTTAGACTGATGAGGCATTGGCCTTTAGGTTGTCCCTTCTATAGAAGTTAGAAGCTAACTCAGCAGCATATACAAATATGGGGAGCATGGATGTCTGGGTTAGGGTGAAAGGGTATGTTAAGACGAGAGAGGGAGAGACACCCTAGTGCCCTGAGAAAAAGTTCAATAAAAACCCAGGAACCATCTTTAGGAGTTGAAGTGTTCTTTGAGCAGCCATCTGTGAGACGTGGTGTCATCTTGGGATACTATGGAGTGGATACAGAGGCTGCCCACTGCCCGAGAAAACGGAACAGAAGTCTGAGGCAGGACATTAGAGATTTGGGTAAAATAGGAGTGGAAAACAAGTTACTCTCTTATCTGGTAACATTCTTTCGATGGGATAGTCTGACAACATATTCCATATCTATGACAGTAATCACCACAGCTGTGCTGCTTCGGAAAATCTTACGGTGTTTGCGTCCTGCGTCGATGACGTCGATACGACGTCCTCGAGGGCCTCCGTCGAGCCGACGTCACCGGATGTTATAAGTAGGAAGCACGACGCCGTAGCCTCAGTTGTAGTTTTTTCCCAGAACGCGTGGCACCGATCAACTGCCAGTATGACCACAGAAAGCCTTGCGGAAACGTAAGCTGCAATCGCATAAGAAATTCTGTAGCGGGGAAGGCAGGGAGGGAGCGATATGGAATACGTCGTCGGACCATCCCATCGAAAGAACGTTACCAGGTAAGAGAGTAACTTGTTCTTCGAGGGGATTGGGTCCTCCGACATATTCCATATCTATGTCAGACTTCTAAAGCAGTACCAACGTAAGGAAGTGGGAAAATAATTTAGAATACACAAATTTAGAGTGTCCAATCAAATTGCAGAGGAAAGGACCGCCTTGCCAAAGACCAGATCCTGCCCACGGATAGAATCTAGGGAGTAGTGACGTACAAAAGTATGGACCGAAGCCCAAGTGGCTGCATCACATATGTTACGAATAGGGCAGTAGAGGCAGCCATAGCCGTATTCTAATGGGCCCGTAAGCCTACCGGAGGGTCCTTACCCGCCAGGCGGTAACATTCAGAAACTGACAAGATAATCCATCTGGACAAAGTCTGTTTAGTCACAGCTTGTCCCAAACACCTTCCAGCGTAACCAATAACGAGCTGATCGTCCACTCTGACCCGGGACATGCGAGAAATGTAGAAGCTTAAAGCTCTCCTAGGATCCAACCTATGGAGCCTCTACTCCTCCTTACCAGGATGTGGAGGAGGATAAAACGTCGGAAGAATAGAATAACCTTCTGGCCTAAATGAAATTCTGACACAACCTTCGGAAGAAAGGAAGGACGAACTCTAAGGACATCCCTGTCCTTATGAAACACAGTGAAGGGTGGCTTAACTGAAAGTGCCTGTAACTCTCTCACTCTGCGAGCGGAAGTGACCGCAATTAAAAATACAGTTTTAAGAGTTAACAGTCTCAAAGGGCAAGAATGTAAAGGCTCAAATGGAGCATTCATTAGAAACTTGAGAACCAGGTTCAAATCCCAACCGGGCACCTGGAAAGGTGACGGAGGGAACACATTAGTGAGCCCTTTTAGAAACTGAGAAATTAAAGGAATTTAAAAATAAGAACACTCCTCAGACGAGCGCTTAAATATGGACAGCGCCGCCAGGTAACCTTTAATGGTACACACTTGCAAGCCCCTGTGGGCTAAAGAAAGCAAAAAAGACAGAACCACAGGAATGTCACATGAAAAAGGATCCACATTCTTAACCCTGCACCAGTCGCAGAACTTTCTTCCACGGCAACGGTACAAGGACTTTGTTGCCGGCCGTCTGGCCGAAAGCAACACCTCCATCACGTCTTCAGGGAGGTCCTGATCCTTATACCTCAACCTTTCAGAAGCCAAGCGTGAAGGTTGAGGGATCTGACCTCTGGATGGAGAACCTGACCCCCCTCCCGTGAGAGCAGATCGTCTCAGTAGGGAAGATGACGTGGAGGGCAGGTAGACAAGTCGAGAAGGTCTGGGTACCACGTCCTCCTGGCCCATGCTGGAGCAATGAGGATAATCCGGGAACCGAACCTCCGTAACCTCCGCAGCACTTGTGGGATGACGGGGACTGGAGGAAACGTGTACAGCAGCGGGAATGACCACTCCACCACGAACGGGTCTCCTAAGGCTCCTCTTGGAGGAAATTACCGCGAGCGAAACCTTTCGCACTTCCGGTTGACACTAGAGGTGAAGAGATCCACTTGAGGGGTCCCCCAAAGGGCGAAGATCTCCAGGATGATCTCCTGAGCCAACTCCCACTCGTGAGAGAGCATGCTCTGCCTGCTCAGAGCGTCCGCCTTCTCGTTTTCGTCTCCAGCCAGATGAACTGCTGAGATCGAAATTTCCTGCTAGTTTGCCCAGAATCCGAGCTGCATCGCCTCCCTGCACAGAGGAAGTGACCCTGCCGCCCCTTTTTGTTGAGGTAGTGCATGGCCACTGTGTTGTCCATCAGAATCAGGACATTCTTTCCTCGCACAGTCGGCAGAAAAGCCTTCAGGGTAAGCCTGACGGCCCTCAGCTCCAACAGATTGATATGGAGTCTGGACTCCGACAGAGACCAACAACCACTGACTGTCAGCTCGTTGGCATGAGCTCCCCATCCCGTGAGGGACGCGTCCGTCACAATCGTCACCTCCGGCCAGGGCAGCCAAAACGGAGACCCCTTCATCAGATTGCCTTTGACGGCCCACCACAGAAGGTCCTGGGCGACATAGGGCGGCACCTGAACAGGGTCCGACATCCTGCCGGAGGACTGAGACCACTGGAGCTTGAGTGCCCATTGCAAAGATCTCATCCGCAACCTGGCCTCTGGCACCAGAAGAATGCAGGATGCCATGAGGCCGAGCAATCTCAAGAACTCTAACACAGGGAGACTACTCTGGGCATGTTGAAACTTGCGCACCATCTGCTGAATGTGATGAGCCCTCACCTGTGGAGGAAAACACTGCCCCAGGGACGTGTCGAGCACTGCTCCGATGTACTGGAGCCTCTGAGTTGGCGTCAAGTGGGACTTCTTTAAGGTGAGGGAGAATCCCAGCTTGTGAACGGAGTGGCAAGTGACAAACAGATGATCCAGGACTTGCTCGGGAGAGTGCGCCCTGATCAGCCAATCGTCCAAGTAGGGGTAGATATGAATCCCCCCTTTCCTGAGATACGCTGCCACCACCACCATGAGCTTGGTAAAGACTCGCGGGGCAGAGGTCAATCCGAACGGCAGGACCCAAAACTGAAAGTGCAGGTCGCCAACCGCGAACCTTCGGTACTTCTTGGGATGGATCGGCACATGAAAATAAGCGTCCTTGAGGTCTAGAGACACCAACCAGTCCTGAAGTTGAAGGGCCTGGAGGACTTGAGAAAGAGTAACCATATTGAACTTGTCCTTCCGAAAAAGCTTGTTCAAACCGCGCAAGTCCATGATGGGTCTCAATCCCCCGTCTTTCTTCGAAATCAAAAAATAAGGGCAATACCATCCCTTGTTCCTCTCCGCTACAGGCACCAGTTCTATGGCACATTTCTCCAGCAGGGAATGAATTTTCTGCGCAAGGAGCGGATCCGGACTCTTCAAAGAGAGATTTCCTGGTGGATTGTCGTGAGGCCTCTGCCGGAAAGGAAGACAGTAGCCGTGGGTTATGATCTCCAGAACCCACACATCTGAAGTAATGGCACGCCACTCTACAAGATGCTGCGCCAGCCTTCCCCCCAACCGGCAAAGCATGGTCCTCATGACTGAGCAGAAGCGGCTGCGGCAGTGCCTGAGGGCAAAGAGGCAACTGCTCGCGCGGCCTTGGCACCTCGAGTACCTTGTTTTCCACCTCTGGCACTCCTACGGTTGCCCCTTTGACTTGCAGCTCCTCTCGCTCTACTAAAGGATGAGTAATAACGAAAGGAACCTCCCCTCCATTGCTGTCCCCTAGGACGAAAAGGCAGAGGTTGGCGGACTGCAGCATCCAACGACTTCGCTGCAGCTTTCGAGGTCTGCATCCTTTCAAGACTCTCGTCAGCCTTGCTGCCAAAAAGATGTTCACCATCAAAGGGCATGTGGAGGAGCCGGCATTGCACATCCGGAGCAAAACACGACTTTCGCAACCACGCAAACCTGTGCATTACGGTGCTTGCCGCCATGGACCGGCTGACGCAATCAAGACCCGACTGAACGGATTCACACATGGCGTCCTTGCCATCCTGCACGATAGCAAGGAAACCATCCCGTTCCTCCCCTTCGGGGATATGATCAGCCGCTAAGGAAATGCAGTTCCACAGAGTGTGCGTGAAACGAGACAAGGCACAAACGGAGTTGGCAGCCTGAAGCGCCATACCCCCAGAAGAAAATACCTTCTTCGTCCAGCTGTCAAAATGTTTGTCTTCCCTATCAGGAGGGATGGTAGGATATGACGCCTGCTTTGCGGGGGCCGTAGCTGCCTGCACCACCAAACTCTCCGGAGTAGGGTGCGTTGTCAAGTAGCAGGGGTCGCCACTCACTGGGCGATATTTCTTCGGCAAGGACTTGCTCACGGCCGGGAGACTCTCCGGAGAAGTCCAAGCCGCAGCCACCCTTCTCTGCAAGGCCATATGGAATGGCAGCACCGGGTCAGTTGGAGGACCTTGGTCCAAGATATCAGTCGGGTCATCTTGCTGAAAATCCCCAGGGGGGGCAGACCAACCCAGGTATTCAGTGACCCTCGACATGAGGCACCGATATGAAGATGCGGCATGCGTGCCAGGCTCCGGCCTACCAAACTCCACCTCCGGAGAGGTGTCAAGACCACCGGCGTCGTGCAGTGACCGACGCAGGTGCTCAAGTTGACTGTGACCAGAAACAATGTCATCAGGAACCAATGCAGGAACCTCACCTTCCTCAGACCCCTCATCCACCTCAGAAATATAATCCAGAGGCTGGAAAGAGGGTACAGAAAAAGGCACAAAGACATGTTTAGCCTTAGCCATCGCCTTTCTGGGGGGTGCCACCGTGCCACGGGGTACCTCCGACAAGGCTGCCTCGAAAGGCGTCGAGGGCGTCGACGGAATGGGCGTCGATGTCGAGCGCGGCGCCGACAGCTTCAACAGCATCGACACAGGCCTCGAGGGCGGAGCCCCGAGCGTGTCTCTCGACAGCCTGGGCGCTGATGACGTCGACGACTTCCTCGGAGGCGGGGCCTCGAGAGAGTCCGTCGACGACCTCGGCGCCGCCAGCGTCGATGTCTTCTTCGAAGACTTCACAGAGTCTCGCGGTCTCGATGGCGTAGAGGACCGGGACCTGGAACGGGCATGCCTAGAACGACCATCCTTGTCCGACCGGGACCTCGAAGGCGCCCGGTGGTCGCGACGACTGCTCGAGCCCTAAGGCGGATGAGCGATGTCTCTAGCACAGCCTCGACCGGCGTCCTCAGACGGCGCAGCCGGACCGGAGCCCTGCAATTGAAAAATCACCAACATCTCCTTTCAGAACGAATCCCATTCCTCAAGAGTGGAATGCCTGTTGGGACAAGCTACCTGCCGACAGGCGGAGTCCTCGGAAGAGGACAGGGAAGGCGACATGTGACGGTGCTTCCTGGAGTGCCTCGAAGAGGCAGAGCAGTGGCGGGACCGACTCCCAGACCGAGAACCCCCAGACTCACGACGACGATGCGGAGAGTCACCCCTCGAATCGTCCATCGAAAGACCAGTGGAACGCGACTTCCGGGGCTTGGCCACCTTACCAACCGACAGCTTCTTCTTATGCTCCCGCAAGGCCTTCGAAGTGAGCGATTGGCAGTCGACACAGTTGTCCATATCATGATCCTCCCCGAGGCACCAGAGGCAAGCGTCGTGCGTATCCGTCAGGGACATCCTGGACCCGCATACCCGACACTTCTTAAACCCGGACCGCGGGGTGGAAGAAGCCGAAGACATCATATTCGATATCAACAGGTTCGAAGAACCGAAAGAACAGGATTCAGTAGAATCAAGGCACGCCAAGATCTCCGAAGCAAACACGTTCACAGAAAAAACGTAACTGAGGCTACGGGTGTCATGCGTCCTACTAATAACATCCGGTGACGTTGGCTCGACGTAGGCCCTCGAGGATGGCGTATCGACATCATCGACGCAGGATGCAGAAAGACTTTCCGAAGCAGCACAGCTGTGGTGATTACTGTGATAGATATGGAATACGTCAGAGGATCCAATCCCCTCGAATTAGAATTTCTAAGTCCCATAGGAATCAGAGGAATCAGAGGACTCCTGGAAGTCTACAGGGTCAGATCATAGCCCAGCGGAGACAAGTCCGGGAAGAATCCAGCACCCTGGCAGAGGAAAAAAAAAGAGCCTAATAGAACAAATGCGGGAGGCACGAGAGAGAACCACCCAGTGGAAGCACGCTCAAGCTAGAGGGACCGGATTACAAGACCTTCTTATCATCAGAGGTCCACAAGCTTAAATGAGGAAGAAGAGACTGCAGAGCCCCCACTAGCCGAAAAGGCACTGCTCCCTAGGACAGCGGTTCCGCCTTAACACCAATGGAGGATCTACTACGGGCCACAGTGGATGGCCAACTTGCCATCAGCCGTTAACAACAGGTAACCCTGATGGCTTTACATGGGGGCGATTGTAGAGAGGAGAGAGTAACCAACCCTGTCTTCAGCCAAACTACAGTGCTGGGAACTAATAGAGATTCAGCAGTAGTTTTTGTCAACTTCAAAAGGATGGAGGAAACGGTCAGATTTCATTAGGACCGCTGGACCAGGAGGTAGTTGTACAGTGCAGGAAGGAGTATTAACATCGAAGGGTGGCGGGAGAAAGAGTGATTGCCATCAGAGGGACAGAGGAGGAACGACATAGAGAGTAGCTGCAGTGAAGGTGGGTGGTATTGAGAGTAGGAGAGTAGAGGGGAGAATAGGATAAAAAACCAGGAAATAGAATATCAGAGTGTGAAAGTAAGGAGACTACGTTGGGCAGAATGTATAAAGACACATCCCCAGATCATCTGGGGAATGCTAACAACTTGATAGTTTAGAGCCATGCTAGAAAGTCCCTGAGGGAGTTTAGACAGATAAGGCAAAGACCTTTAGGTTTTCCCTTCCAGTGAAGCCAGAACCTGAAAGGTAGGAAGAATCCATCAGTATATAGTTCTGGCCCTGTCAAGGGGGTACGGGAGTGGGTGGAGTCGATTCCCAACACCCTGCCTAAGTGCCAGGGCGAGGACAGGCCTCCTCCCAACCCTGAAAAGATACAGAATCCAATTTATCTTTTTGTGCTTTCAATTGTGTTTATTTCAATTTCAATAAATAATGACAGTACGCTGTTCAAATGTTTTTTCTTCTGAGTTTAATTAAAGTTGCTTAATTGTAGCAGACATGTGTCTATTGAATTTGTCTTCATTCAATTCATATATTTTCAATCCTGTGCTGGTAGTTTACAAAGTTTGTACTTCCTTTTTGCTTGACAGTTGAATTAACTTCATTCAATAGTGTCATATATTGTCTATGTCGTTTTTCCTCAGAGTTTAATTAAAGTTGCTCAGTTGTAGCAGACATGTGTCTATTGAATTTGTCTTCATTCAATTCATATATTTTCAATCCTGTACTGGTAGTTGCAACATTTATACTTCCTTGCTGCTAGACAGTTGAATTAACTTCATTGAATACTGTCATATATTGTTGGTGTAGTTTCAAAGTTTATACTTCTTTTCTTCTTGACAATTGAGTTAGCTGTATTCTATACTGTCATTTATTATGGGCAATTTATCGATCTTCCTTGGTCTGATAGATTCTCCTTAATTGTGCTTGTTTAATTTTCATATTATTTCTAGGAAGAAGATACTCTGGGAAAAGGTATTTAGGGCCCAGTGGGCATTGAAGATTTTGGCACTAGAGTCCTCCCTCTCTACCTTGTTACAGCCACCCTGCCTGCAAGTATTTTAAAAATAAACATTGTTGGAACTTGTCTGAGAGTCATCATGATGATTTGTGGCGGGCCACCTCGTCACAATTCTAACCTAGGGAGTTGGGACTCCTGGGTAGTGGGGGGAGTGGTGCTTTTAAACTTGAGAGAGAGGAAGGGCCCTGCACCCTGATAAGAAGATCCAATAAAATACTGAACTGTCTTTGGGATTGGAGCGTTCTTTGAGCCATCTGTGACACACTATACAACAACTCCATTTAGATAAAGGAAACAAAGATAATAGGTTGTTTGCTTTAATATTAAAGACAAGGATGGGCAGACTTTTATACAAAATGTTAGCAAAGAAGATTGATAGGTACAGTTTACGCAAATACAGCCATTGTGGTCAGCATGGACAATAGCAGATGTATCACACAGTCCATTCCAACTTTCAATGGTTTAAAGCAGGGCTACAGGTTTTAGCCCTGTACTGGTTACCCTATACCCATCTGACATCTCAAAATCGTTAACTGAACTTGAGGGTAAGACCACACCTTCCTGTTTGGGGTGCACCAAAGTAAGTTGGCTTGGCTATGCGGATGGCCGGGTATTACTAGACTTAACACCTACTGGTCTCCAACACACACAAAATGCACTTCATGCTTACTCTAATGCAAACGGTCTTAAAATAAACTACTAAAAAACACAAATTATGGTGTTTAACTCCCAAAAGAAAATAGATTATAAATGGCACGTTAACAAGACGAACATTGAAGAGGGCACTCGAGAGCCGGGCCAAGATGGCAGCTCTCTTGTGAGCTCCCAGCTCACCACCGAATATCCTGATAAAATCCTGCTCATCGGTGGCTGACTACTCCTAAACCATGTTTGTGCTGTAACACATATTGTTAGTTTGCCAGTAGTGCATGATCCTGGTTCCAAGGCATCAGAGAGAGGGTGGCTGGGCCTGCAGGGAGCGTGTGTGCCAGCGGTCTTCGAGAGATGGGGAGGCGGAGCCGGCGCAGTCCTTTGGAATGGGAGAGCCCCGGTTGCTGGAGTCCTAACCGGTGGTCTACAGCTGGAGGCTCAGCCAGGGCAAGCATCGGCTGTCTGGAGCACCTACCCCTCAGTGCCAACCCGGTGGGGGCCAACAAGCGGAGAAGAGTGAAGCAAGCTTGCCGCTGCATTGACTGGCTGTATCAGCAGATGCCCGAGCCGCAGAGTGCAAGTAAACAGGTGACCCCTGCCTTAATAAGAGCAGCAGCGGAGCAGCCGGATTAGTCATACAACTGGGATTGCAGCCAGCGGAGGAGCAAAGGAGCCAGGTGGCTGACCGACCCTTGCACTGGTCTGTGTCATTTGGCGGTGCATGCTGGACGGACCCCCAAAGGCAACAAATACTCAGTTAAGTGTGAATCATTGGGTGCAGGAATTGTGGCGGCCCGCAGTTACAACTGCCAAAACGTCTGGAAGCCGTTGGATCCACAGACACCTGGCGGTACCCAGGGACTGTGGTGATCCCGCTAATATTGACTGACAGCGGATCCTGGCTGAGGGACGTGCAAGAGTGGTGCCTGCTGGGCATGTACCTCCTGGGGTCAGCCCATGAGTCCCGTGAGCGGCAGCGACCTGATGCAGGACTACATTTTGGAACACCCAGGGCCTGGGAGTGTCCGGGAGGTGCCTCTATGATACAGAGCGCAATCGGTGCTGATAGGTGGGCAACCTTCACCCAATGAAGTGGAAGGAGCCGGCAGCTCTTTCCAGGCCTCTCTGCCAGCTGGGAAGGTGGGGAGCAGTACCCGTACGGGCGTACAGCCAGCTGCTGGTGTGGGACTGGTATCAGGGAAGACAGTCCTCCTGGCAAACTTGTCGACACATCCTTCAGTTTTCGGGTTGGTCTGTATACTAGGGGCATACATGTGATGCCTGGCAGCACCTGCAACGAAGAGAGTGGCAGTCAGATCCTGGGAAACCACAAACGACAGCTGGTCCGGAGACATTCAGCTCGACTCTACATACCACGCAGGGAGACCCGTTGTACCCTGGATCGGCATGTACAATGGGGCAAGGAGACAAAGCACAGTCTAAGATTCCTTTTGCTACACCCTCCCAGTCGAAGCAAGCATTGAAAGAGTTGCAGACTGCAGAGTGTAGAGGAGGGGATGGAAACCCGAGCTGAGCCTTCCTCGGATATGCTGTGGGACATAAAAGGAAGAAACTCGCAGGACAAGATGCTGGACACACTCACCTGCAAGGTGGATCCTATGCAGGTACGGCTCAACTCTCTTGGTGACTGGCTGAATGAGGCAGAACAGCGTCTATCTACAGTAGAGGATGAAGCCTCGACATCGGCACGAGAAATTGTTCAACTGAAAAAGGCAGTTAAAGAGCTTCCAGGTCGCAGCGGAACAATCTTAGAGTGCTTGAGGTGCCTGAGGTATTGGGGCAAGGGGCCTTTGGAGCAATGGGTTGAATCGATGTTGCACGTGGTGCTGGGGGTGCAGACTTTTTTCACCAACATTCGTGATGGAAAGGACACATTGTATACTGAGCGGTCGCCAGCCGATACGGGGGGCCCCACCCATTCCTATTATTTTTTTTTTATAAAACATTTTTAATTGCTTTAAGACAACAAACAACAAAACAAAATCAACATAGGGACTATCATGTTCATTCACTATCAAAAGATATTACATATATTGTCCATCTCCAGAGAGCCTTTACATGAGTACTTATATGTATTGTTCGTGCTTGTATCACATGTGGCAGAGAGTCCTAAGTCACTCCCTCTTCCTATCTTTCCCATATTTGAGGCTTTGTTGGGGCATCCCCTTGCATTGTAGATCATGCGCTCCATCATGGCGCATTTGTCCATGTGCATTATCCATTGGTCCAGCGTCGGGGGTTCTGGAGCTCCCCATTTCTGCGCTATGTTGCATTTGATCAGCCCCATTGCTGTGTGTAGAAGCAGTTTCTCCCATTTATTAACATCTATTTCGATGGGTATACCTATGAGTAAAGCCCTGGGGTCCAGTGGTATGGTCCGGGTCAGGACTCTAGTGAGTTTGTTACAACATGCAGTCCAAAAGGCCGGGGGCATGTCCATAGAATGTGTATGAAGGTACCAACTTCCTCTCCACATCGAAGACAGTTTGGGTTTGGGGCTAGTTCCAGCCGTACAAGCGTGTCCTGGGATAATATACTCGATGGGAGTATTTTCAGCTGTACCAGGCGGAGCGATCTCACGGGGATGCATGAGCACTTGTATCCAGTGCTCTGGGTCTATTTCCCCCACATCTACTTCCCATTTCGCCTTTAGACTGTAAAATTCGGGGCTTGCAAAGGATGATATAGCATTGTATAGGATGGAAGTGCATTTGGTAGGGATATATGCGGGCAGCATGTTGCGTTCTATAGGAGTGTATTCCGGCACAATAGTGTCTGCTGGTATGTGGGTTTTCAGGGCATGGGCCAATCGCATATAGTGATATCGCTCTGTATTTGGCATTTGGAATTGCAATCGCAGAGTGTCAAATGTGGCCAGTTTCCCGCCTGTAAGAATATCCCCCACCTTCAGGATTCCCGCCCGCACCCACATGGGCCATGGCTCTAATTTCTCTATTTCGGTCAGGTAACTGTTTTGCCATAGGGGTTGTGCGGTAGTAATTTTGTTTTTCCATCCTACAAACTTATGTGCCTGTTTCCAAACTGTGATGATGTGAGTTGTGGTTGTGTTTTGAGAGGGTCTCGGAGGGGGTTGAAATAGGAGACTAAGTGGGTCTACGTTGTGAATGGTAGCTATCTCAGCCCGTATGTGGAGCAGGTCCCGGTCCCCATGGAGGAGGTTCTTAACCACTGCTAATTGTGAAGCCCAATAGTAGGTTTGGAGGTGGGGTACCTATATCCCCCCCTCCCATATTGGCACCTGGAGCGTGGCTAACGCGATGCGTGGTTGGTTTCCACCCCATATGAGTTCTCTGAGGAGTGTCTCTACCTGATCGAATTCCGAGTTTGGGATCTTGAGAGGGGCATTTTGCAGGATGTAGAGAAATCTTGGGAGGGTCATCATTTTGAAAAGTCCGACTCTGCCCATAAGGGGGAGGAGTTTCCAATGTTGAACATCGTTAATAAACCGGTTCATAATCGGTTGGAGATTGTGTTTTATGTACCCCGTCAGGTCCCCGGATATCCAGATTCCCAGGTATCGGAAGCCCTGTCATTCCACCCGGTATGGGCAATCATGAGGGATGGCCTGTTCCCCAACTTTTACCGAAAAGAAAATGGATTTCCCCCAGTTGATTCGTAGTCCACTAAACCCGCCGAAGCGGATACGTATCTGCGTCACTCTGGGGCAGGATCACGTTGGGTCCCCCAGGTATATTAGGAGGTCGTCTGCATATAGGGATGTCCGGTCCTCGTATCCCTCCGGCCATCTGAACCTTATCCAGTCTGCGTTCTGGCGAAGCCACAAAGCAAGCGGCTCTATCGTGAGGGCGAAGAGTACGGGGGACAGTGGGCAACCTTGTCGGGTGCCCCTACCAAGAGGGAGGATCGGGATGGCCACCCATTGACCTTCACTTCTGCCTGGATGTTGGTGTATAACAATCGCACCCATCCCAGAAAGGTCTCCCCAAATCCCATATGCCGCATGACTTCCCAGAGGCTGTCCCATCGGATCGAGTCAACGCCTTCTCAAAATCTATTGCCAGTAGGGCCAATGGTCTGTCTATAATAGGGGCGCGCTCGATTGCCAGATGGAGACGTTGCAGATTCATTCGGGTCGACTTATGTGGCATAAAGCCGCATTGGTCTGGGTGGACCAGGGTGGGTGCGATCAATTGTAACCGGTTGGCTAGGAGCTTGGCGAGAACTTTGGCTTCGCTGTTAATCAGAGATATGGGCCTGTAGGAGGCACATTGTTCAGGGGGTTTATCTGGCTTGGGAATTACTACTATGGTTGCCCTACATAGGTCTGGTGGAAGGGCCCCCTGCTCACGGGCGCGGAGGAACATTCTATGAAGGGGGGCGCTATCTTGTCTCCACCTAGTTTTTGCCAGGTTTCTACTGGGAATCCGTTAGGACCCGGTGTTTTCCCTGTCTGTAATTGTGCTATGGCTTCTGTGATTTCCGTGTCCGATAGAGCGGCGTCCAATTGTTCCTTTTGTTGTGCTGAGAGGGTTGGGAGTGTGACGTTATCTAGGAGGGATGGGTCAAGCGGAAGAGTTGGGCTCTGGTATAGGTCCGCATAGAACTTGGCGAAGTCCTCCGCTATTTCGCCGTCCGATTGGCACCTCTTGTCATGTGGAGTGACTATTTCCCGGACATGGCATTGTCCCTCATCTCTTTTCTCAAGCAAGGCAAGCATTTTGCCTGCTTTGTCCCCGAGTTCATATATTCTTGCTCTGGAGTGCCAGTGGGCCTGCTTAGCGTTATCCATCACCCTATTCGGAGGCGCTCTTGGGTGCGTTTAAGGGATCCATGAGTCTCGGGGGTGGGGTCAAGAATGTGTTTATTCTTCCAGGTGTTATCTTCCCCTTCGGCTTCTACTATTTTTTGGAGCCGTTCTTTCATTTTGTTTGCCATCCAGGAGATCACTTCTCCCCTCAGCACTGATTTGTAGGCTTCCCACACTGTCATGGGGCTATCTACTGTGTCCTCGTTGAGTTCGAAGTATTCGTTGGACACATCGGTTAGGCGATCGATCAGTTCGGGGAACCCAAGGTAGTAATTTTTCAATCTCCATGTTCTAGGGGGGAGGACAACACAGACCGCATACTCAGTTCCATTGACAGTGGCAAGTGATCCGAGATGCCTCGAGGAAGCATCTCTGCGGACATTACCCTGTAAAGGTCGGTGTTCGGGAGGAAGAAGTATTCCAGCCTGGACATGGAGCCGTGGGCTCCCGAGTGGAATGAGTATTCTCTAGTTCCGGGGTGTAGTGCCCGCCATACATCCCGGAGGCCTAAAGCTGATGTGAAGTTAGCCAGCTTTGTAGGGGTGTCTGGATTCCTGTTCCTAAGGTGGGTGCGGTCTGTGTTGTTGCACATTGTGTCATTAAAGTCTCCCCCTAGAATGGAGACCCAGCCCGGGTGGAGAGTAGATTGAAACGATAGCCAGCTTCTCACCCCAGAGCGTTCCACGGATGAACACATATCGACCCCTGGGGTCCTGTTCTATCGTCTGCGGAATGAACGGGGTAAGTTTGTGTATAAGAATAAGGGCGCCTCTGGATCCCATTGTGTGCCCTGTATCGAATGCGGTCCGATAATTGGTTCTCTGGAAGAAGGCACATTTCGAACCCGCTAGATGTGTCTCAGTTATCAGGGCCATGTCAGGGGAGTGTCTATTCAAGAATTGCATGATGAGGCGCCTTTTGATCCTAGAACCCATGCCATTCACATTCCAGGTGAGCAGCTTAAGAGACCTGGAACATTGTGTGGGTAGTGCTTGGGCTTGTGTGGATATCATTTATAGCGGGTGGTACAGTTTTCAGGGTGTTGTGACCCCAAAACAGGGGCAATATTCCTTTAACATGTGTTGTGGGAGTGAGGTTCCTGTGTGGAGTGATATGAGGCGGTCCCTGTGAGGGGTAGTGAATAAATTGTCTTATGAACAAGCGGTAGTCCTGAAACAACAAAATACCCTGCAAACTTTCCCTTCCCTTCCCCTCCCTATACTCCACCCCAACTCGAAGTACCTGTCGTCCCAACATTGCTGACACTCAAAACTTAGGGTGTACGCTCAAAATCCAAACCTTTAAATAAAGCTCAAGAAGAGTGGGGATTCCTACCGGGGGTGTGGAGGGAACCCATCCCGGAGTCCCATCTCCTGCGCCAGCTGTTAAAGTCATTCTTGGTTGATTATTTTATGTGATGGGGCCCGAGGCCCAGGACCGGCGTGTCGTTGTTTTGCGGTAGGTCGCCTTCGCCATCTGGTGAAGGCTCGTAGCCTATTCACAATTCGTGTTGTTCTGCTGCCTGTTCCGGGGCGTCCTGTCCTGCCAATTCTGGATCCCTCCTCGGGGAGGCCCATCTTGGTCCAGTTCGGGGTCTTCCTTTCTGTCTCCTTGGGCCCGTGGTCCAGTCACCCTCAAGCCCACACCTATTATTGCTAGATTCCTCGATTACCGTGACTGAGACTACACCCTATGTCACACAAAGGAGTTGGGCACCCTCTGTTAGGGGGGTGAACAGATCCATCTTTTCCCAGACTTTTCCTCAAGGTGCAGGTGTCACGGAAGAACTTTATAGTGGTTAAAAAAATACTCAGGCAAAAGGATATAAATAGGCCATGTTAATCCCGGCAGGGCTACAAGTGGAGCATTAGGGTAAAGCTGTGTTCTTTCAGACACTGGAGGAGGCAAGCGATGGATACGGTTGGCGCTGGTGACAGGCCGGTGAGAAGCAGGGGATGCTGGGGTGGATCCTCCCCCAAGAACTCAAGGCTTTTATTGCAGTGAATAAGGGGCTTAAAGTGAGGAGTTCTAACTGCCAATATTGTTCCCGGCTTGTCTGAACATTGACAACAATGGCATGGTCCATCCCCTTCGAACCCTAGAGGAGGCGGGTAGCCTACTCAACACCACACAGAAAAGACTTGGATTGTTTTGTGCAATGCATGGCCAGGTTGGGGTTTGTGCGCTGGCAGGATCTTTTTCCCAATGTTCAGTTCATTACACTGGAAGGGTTTAAAACCAAGGGGGAGGTGTCCGCATTAGAAATCTTTCTGTATTTTAGGCTTCAGGTCAGTTTAAAAGACAGGTTTTTTGGCTTTCCTCAGGAGCTCACAGTTGCTCCGATTCTGCATGAGTTCATCAGTTCTGGAGTAGCGCCAAGTTGGTATCTCAACTGTATGCTACCCTGATAGACAAGAGCCCAGGATGGGCAGAGGAAGCTAGGGTGAAGTGAGAAGAGACCTTTGGCGCGACTGTTTCAGACGAGGTGTGGAGGCATTGCTGCATGCAAACGCGCAAGGTAGCAATTAACAGCAATTACAAACTAATTCAGTTTAAATACTTTCATCAGTTCTATTTAAGCCCAGTGGATCTGCACAGGGTTTTTCCCGAAGCTTCCGGCTCCTGCCAGCGGTGCAGGACCTCCCCTGCAACCGTTTTGCATTTGGCATGGGCCTGCCACCGGGTTTTATCCTTTTTGATAAAAGTGTTTGAAATTATTGAGGACATTGCAGGAGAGGAGGTGCCCTTGAATCCTACAATGGCATTGCTGGGGTACACACTGGAGCTGCCGAGGTCGGTCAGGAGGCTATTGGGGTTGCTACTGCTATTGGTTAAGAGGAGAGTGGCTATGGTATGGGGTAGAAACCACCCTCTGGAGTTTGGCAAGTGGAAATCAGATATTGTGTACTGCCATGAACTGGAGCGAGACTATGGGAAAATTGTGCACCCTGCCTCTAAACCAACAGCCATTTGGGGTCCGTATGTGGCATATTTGCTGTCCAGTACTGGGGTAGACCCTGAGGGGCCTGATTGTCAATCAACCAATGAAGCAGATATTTAAGGGGTTTTCTAAAATGTGTTGAATGTCTGTGTCCCCAAGTCCTAGGTCCAATTACAGTGGCGCCCTGGGAAGGAAATGGGGGGTGGAGTGACTGCTGCCGTTGGTTGGTTTCACGTTTTGAAAGAACAAGACGAATATTGAGCGAGTGCCTGAATACCTTTACTGAGGAATAAAGAAAGATTAAAGGTTAATATGGTGCTCCAACATAGAAATGTTAAGTGCAGGTGTGGATTCTAGAACTGGCGGTTGAAGTGATGGCAGCTTGAGAGTACTTCTCCTGGCCAGATAATCCTGTTACTATAAACTATGGCAGACCCTGCCTGAAGGTCAGTCTGCTGAAGACTACGTAACTGAAATCATGGGTGGTGCTCTACTGTCTATTAGGAAGATTAAGCAGACAGTGTTGGAGATGAAAGAAGTGTCTCTGGATCTGAACATCGGCTGCTGGCCCTGGAGGCAAAGGTGTCAACCATGTCAGTGCTTTTGGAAACATATAACAAAAAAAATCTCTGAGCAGGAGGATTACAGTAGAAGGTCAAATTTGAGGATTACTAGATTTCCAGACGGTGTGGAGAATGGCCACCCTATGGATGTTCTACAAAAGGTACTGCCTAAGCTGTTCGATCTGCCTCCAGGGAAACTACTGGAAATTGAACAGGCACACCGTTCCCTTGCCCACAGGCCAGGGGCTGGTCAACCTCCTCGTGCCTTCCTGGTGAAATTCTTGAGATACCCTGTGAAGGAAATGTTGTTGAAGAGAGCCAGGGAGCTAGGAGTGCTGAAATGGGGTGATACATGTACCATTATGCTCTTTAATGACTTTAGTAAAGAGATTGTTGCAGAAAGAAAATTGTTTACTGAATCTAAGAAACTTTCTGGAGACAAGAAGAACAAGTTACTTACCAACTGTAACGTTCTTTCGATTGGATGTTCCTCCCATGTATTCCTCATCGTAGATATTCGTATGGTCAGCTTTGCTGATTCGGAAAAAAAAAAAAAATGTCCACACCAGAGGGCGCTGTGCTCTATGTGGTGTCGATGTCCCTCGAGGGCTGTCGTAGAATGTCGACGTCATCCGTAGTATAAATGGCTCAGCCGCGCCCATTGGCTTCAGTTCTGTTTTTTCCGGTATCCTCAACTGAGGAGTTTATAAGGCGTACCCTTAGACCGTAAGCTCTCAAGGAACACTGAGCGTAAAATACGTAAACTGTACGGTGGGGTAGATTGGGAGGGTCGGTGAGCACTATGTGGGAGGAACATCCAATCTAAAGAACGTTACAGTTGGTAAGTAACTTGTTCTTCGAATGGATTTTGCCCTTCCACGTGTTTCTCATCTTAGATAGACTCCCAAAGCAGTGAAAAATTTGGAGGAGGGAGTACTAGTTAATCCTACTCATGGACTGTATGTAGAACGGCCTTAGCAAAAAGACCTCCTTGGGATGAGGTGAAATCTAAACAATAGTGTTTCACAAAAGTGTGCATTGATGACCAGGTGGCCGATGCCCACATTTCTTGGACCGGGACACCCCTCTGAAGAGCCATCGAAGTCGCCATGCCCCCAGGAAAATGAGCCCTTAGCCCATCTGGAGGTTCTTTACCTGCCAGCCTGTAACATTCTCCAATTGCTAATATTATCCATCTGGACAAGGTCTGTTTAGTTACTGCCAGGCCCAATTTGAGGACGGTCTATCCAATGAAAAGTTGGTCACTTTGCTGAAATTTCGCTAGTCTAGAAATGTAAAAGCTGACAGCCTTTTTGGGTCCAGCCTGTGGAGCCTTTCTTCCTCCTTACTTGCATGAGGGGGAGGATATAAAGATGGCAATGTGATTTTTTGAGACAAGTGAAAGTCAGAGACCATTATTGGTAGAAATGAAGGTTTGACTTTAAGTATAGCTGTCTTTATGGAAGATGGCGTGAGGAGGGTTACAAGAGAGAGCCTGTAACTCACTCACCATGCGGACTGATCTAATAGTCACTAGTATGATTGTCTTCAAAGTGAGAAGCCTTAGCGGACAAGAAATCAAAGGCTCGAAAGGAATGCATGTAAGGAATTTTAAAACTAAATTTAGATCCCAAACAGGGATTTGAAATGGGACTGGAGGGTACACGTTAGCGAGGCCCTTTAAAAACTGCACAATTAATGGAATTTTGAAATAAGACACCTCTTCCGAGGAGCGCTTAAAAATAGAAAGCGCAACTAGGTATCCTTTTATTGTACCTATCTGGAGCCCCTGATTGGCCAAATGTAATAGGAAAGAAAGTACCATAGGTGTACCACATAGGAATGTACCCACATTCTTATCCTTGCATCAGTTACTGAACTTGTTCCAACGTCACCGGTACAAGGATTTGGTTGCTGGCCTTCTGGCCGAAAGCAAAATCTCCATTATGTCGTCCGGGAGGTCCCCTTCCTTGTACCTCGGCCCCTCAGAAACCATGCCTGAAGGCTGAGCTTCTTGACCTCTGGATGGAGAACCCAAGAGAAGATCCTCTCTTAGTGGAAGACATAATGGAGGGTAGATGGGCATGTCCAGACGGTCCGGGTGCCACGTCCTCCTGGCCCAATCCGGGGCAATTAGGATTATGGTTTTCCTGAACTTTCTCAACCTACTGCTCTCCGGTTAGGTGAACTGCTGACAGAAAGTTTCCTTCTTGTATTGTCCAGAACCAGAGATGCATTGCCTCTCTGCACAGTGGTAGTGACCCTACGCCTCCTCTCTTGTTGAGGTAGTACATGGCCACTGTGTTGTCCAGCATTATCAGGACAATCTTTCCCCTTACAGAGGGCAGAAAGGCCTTTAGCGCTAGTCTGATTGCCCTCAGCTCCAAAAGATTGATGTGTAGTTTGAACTCCGATGGAGACCAACGACCGCTGAGTGTCAAGATTGTCAGATCGTTGGTATGAGCTCCCCATCACGTAAGAGAGGCATCCATCACTACTGTTACCTCTGGCCATGGTTGCCAAAAAGATTCTCCCTTGAGAATATTGTCCTTGCAAGCCCACCAAAGAAGATATTGAGCCACCCTGGCCGGGACTTGCAAAAGATCTGACATATTCCCCAAAAATTGGGACCATTGAGTCCTGAGGGCCCATTGAAGGGATCTCATTCTCAATCTGGCCTCTGGCACCAGAAAAATGCAGGATGCCATAAGGCCGAGCAACCTCAGAACATCGAAGGCCGGCAGATACTGGGCATTCTGGAACCTTGTTACCATCTGCACAATGTGATGAGCTCTCACTTCGGGAGGCGAGGCTTTCCCAGAGGAAGTATCCAGGACTGCTCCGATGAATTGGAGTCTTTGGAATGGTATCATATTTGACTTCTTACACAGACTGCACTTCTCCCTCAATTACAAGAAGTGTCAGTTCATGCTCAGATGTTCCTGGGCCTGTTCGGGAGAACGTGCCCTGATTAACCAATCGTCCAGGTAAGGGTAGACGTGAATTCCCCCCTCTCCTGAGACTTGCTGCCACTACCGCCATCAGCTTGGTGAAAACCCTTGGGCGGGGGTCAGCCCGAATGGCAGAACTCGAAACTGATAGTGAGAACTGCCAATCGCGAACCTCAGTTACTTTCTGTGCTTGAGATGGATTGGCACATGAAAGTAAGCATGCTCAAGGTCCAATGATACCAACCAGCCTTGGAGTTGGAGAGCCTGAAGGATCTGATAAAGGGTTACCATCTTGAACTTGTCCTTCCTGAGAAACTTGTTCAAGTTTCTTAGTCCAAGATGGGTCTCAATCCTCCGTCCTTCTTTGGGATGAGAAAGTATGGGGCATACCAACCCGTGTTCCTCTCCACTACAGGTACATGTTCTATTGCACCTTTCTCTAGCAGGGTTAAAATTTCCTGCAACAGGAGCAGATCTGGAATTTTGACAGAGTTGTATCCCGATGGATGGTCCCGAGGCCTTTTCTGAAAGGGAAGGCAGTAACCCTGAGCCACTGCTTCCAGTGTCCAAGCATCTGAAGTAATGCCCCGCCATTCGTTCAAATGCTGATAGATTCTGCCTCCCACCAGGGTCTTGTGGGTCAAGGCCTCAGAGTGGCTTAGAGGCAGCTGCAGCAGCGGCTGAGGGGACAGTTGCCACTGCTGGGGCTGATCTAGCACCCTTTCCTCATCCACCACAAGGAATTGTTCTTTGTCTTCTTTCACTAGTCTATCCTCTTCCCCTTCCAAATGAGGAATAAAAACTAAAAGACGACCCCTCCAGGAAGATGCGCCTGAGTAGGAGTGTTGCTGAGGTTGACGTATGGAGGCACTAAGTGACTTAGAGGTCTGCAGCTTCTCCAAACTTTCATCTGCCTTGCTGCCGAACAACCTCAACCTCAAGCCGTCAAATGGCATATTGAAAAGTCTGGCCTGCACATGCGGTGCAAAGCCTGACTTTCTCAGCCACGCAAACCTGCATAGCACTGTGCTAGAAGCCATGGACCTGCTGATGCTGTCAGCAGTGTCCAGTCCCGACTCGAGGCATTCCTCCATAGCCTCCTTTCCATCTTTCACAATCACAAGGAATCCGTCTCGTTCCTCCCCCTCTGGAATGTGTTCAGCCGCCAAACTAATACAATCCCACAGGGTGTATGTGAACCACGCAAGGGTGCACGTCACATTTGTTGACTTTAAAGCCATACTGCTCGAAGAAAAAATCTTGCGAGACCAGGCATCAATTCTCTTATCATCCCTGTCTGTGGGAATAGAGGGGTATGCAGATTGCCTGGTAGATGTAGGTGCTTCGACCACTAAGCTTTCAGGTGTAGAATGCTTAGTTAAATAGGCAGGGTCAGAGGATGAGGGTCTATATTTCCTAGCAAAAGATTTGTTTACCGCTGGTCGAGAATCTGGGGTTTCCCATGCGGCCATAACCTTCCTCTGAAGTGCTGCGTGAAAAGGGAGAACCTTGACTGAGAATGTCCGTCATGTCATCCTGTTCATAGATGGGTGAATTTCTGTTCCATCCCATGAACTCCACCACCCTTTACATAATATTTCTATATGCTGAGCCAGCATATCAGCAGGGTCAGGTTTGTCGAATTCCAATTCAGGTGATGTGTCTATACCACTAGCTGTTTGCAGACAGTCCTAGAGGTAAGACATTTTGGACTGAGGATCAATTAGTTCCTTAAGAACATCCTTTGTACCATATCTCACTCCAAAAGGGGAAGTCTCCTCCTCCGAGGATTGTTCTTCCTCATAAATAGAGGCCATAGACTTGAAAGTCTTTTCTTGGTACAGGGTGAAATTTAACCCATGGTTTGTGATGGCATCGACCTTGGTTTTACCAATGGTGTCGATTATAGTGCCGTAATCAATGTTGTCCTCGACAAAGGCGTGGATGGCGTTGATGCTGTTGACGCTGGATTTGATAAGGTCGAAGGAGCTTTAGATAGAGGCACCGTCGAGGAAGGTGTCGACGGATCCTTCGACGCAGGTGTCCATGACGGTTTGGAACCTGACGCCATTTTGTCTGGTGTCACCTTCGGTTTATGCACCGATAGCCCTGCCTTGCTCTTTTTATGAGGTATCGGAGAGGTTTCTCTCGACAACACCCTTGACGATTTCTCGCTGGATTTTGAGCATCTAGTCTCTGACCTTCTCTATCATCCTTAGAATGAGCCGGGGCATGGTCTTCACGCGATTTCTTCGAGGGGGTCGGGCCGCGTTCTCAAAGCGAGGGATCATTGTGGCTCTAAAAGCCTCCCATTTTCGAAGGGAATCATGCTTAGATGGACAAGCGATAACCCATGTATCAGAAGATAAAGAAGGGGGAGATCGCTGATGCCTCTTCTTCACCTTCTTTGAAGATGAAGATTTTCTTGTCTGACTCCTCGATCTAGACTTCAATTTACGCTGGGACTCTTCCCTAGACTCTGCATAGCCTTTATTTTTCTCCAAAGAGGCCTTCGAAAATTCCTCCCCCACTGCCAATTTACCTCGTTGTTCCTTGAGAGCTTTACCCATCATAGCTTGAGAGGAACCGCCATCGTCCATTCGATGGTTGGGACCCAGGCACCAGAGGCAAACTCGATGGGGATCAGTTATGGACACTTTCTTCCTGCAATTCTGGCATTTTTTAAAGCCAGTTTTAGGCAAAGAAGGGTTAGATGAAGAAGACATCTCGAAAGACTGAAGCTCCGTTTTCATACACATGAAACAAAAGCTTTCGGAAAAACGGAACTGAAGCCAACGGGCGCGGCTCGAGCCATTTATACTAAGGATGACATTGACGCTCCACGGCAGCCCTCGAGGGACATCGACGCCACGATATCGAGCACAGCGCTCTCTGGTGTGGAATTTTTCCAAAGCAGCAAAGCTGACGATACGAATATCTAAGATGAGGAATACGTGGGTGGATACAATCCATTCGAAAGTGCCTTATCAAATCGTTTATCCAGCTATATTGAGAGTTGTGGTAGATGGAGTTACACACTCTTTTTCAGATCACCTGAAAGAACTCTTTTTCGTTAAAGGGTTGCATCCGAGCCCTGGTGAATCATGAAAGGCTTGAGGCAGAAAACACTAATGTTGTGACATAATTCTAAACTCTTTGTGATTCAAGACTGCGTGTCCGTGGAGAAGTTTTTCAATCATCATTTTTTTTTTCAAACAAAAAATTTAAAATGGAGGCGAAAGAATTTGAAAACAAGCACTAAGGATGCCGTTTTAAACTGTGGAAACTCATTGTCAAATGCTCCATGTTTGCATGACAAGACCCAGACATTTTGGAAGGTTCTTTCCTTTAATATTTGCTCACCACGCTGTCTGAATATGGCACTCGTAGGCAGCGTTCAGCATTTTCAGCCCTCAAAGATGAGATGTCTTCCTGGTTTCATTGTGTTTATGCAGCATTTCACGCATGCAGAGAACTCGCCCGGTAATTGAACGTTGACAAACACTGCACCGGTAGTGAGCTTTGTACTCTGCAGCGGTTTGCTGATGGAACTTCTCCCATGTTCTAAGCCAGGACTGGGTAAACGGTATGTATCCTGTGACTGTGCATCTCGAGAGACGCACTTTGGAACCTACTATACAATGGCAGACTGTGCAAGATATTTACCGCATGGGAGATTTTCTACACACGGCTAATTTATTACTCCAGAGATTGTGCGGCCGGGAAAGTGTCCTTGAAGTTACTTTACTGTTTGGAGGAGGTTATAGCCAATCAATGCTCTGCGCTACTTGGCTTTCAGAGACTTGTGCCGTAAGAATTGTGGAATGGAATGTAAAAATTAGACACGTTTATTTCTACATTTGCTACTAAGTTCTGCAGATGGTGGAATAGAAACTTGTATGCTAAGTGCGCTATCCTGTGCTATTAAGCAAATGACCTGGAAAGATAACCTTGTAACTTACTCAGGGGAAAAGTATTACATTTTATTATTGTCTTCTTGCTGTGAGTGTTGATATACATGAGGTTTCACATGATGAAACTGAATGGAAATCTTTACATGCGCACACGCTGGTGTGCATGTCCACATGACTTTTAATGGCACAGTTCTGACCATCATTTTTGGTACTGTTTCTTAATTGAACTGGATTTAGAAATTGTATTTATATGTATGTTCTTATCAGATCCCCGACCCTCCTTCTCTATGTGCTTTTCCCCTCTTCCTGCTTACCACAAACAGGCTTGTCCTTATGGAACACACTGTGTGACACCCATAAATCTGCTACACTGGCTAACTTCTTTGGATCTATCTCCTTAGAATCAGCCAAGTGCTGCTTAAGCTCTGGGGAACAAGAAGCAGAAATGTGTTCAAGCATAACTAAAAAAATCATACCCTCGAAGGTGGTGACCTTATAACCTTCCACCCAGCCAGTCAAGTTTTTCAAGGAATCAGTTACATATGAGACCCAAGTATTACCTTATTTCTTTTTGTAATCTCTGAATCGTTTCAAGTATTGGGCAGTAGTCTTCCCAACCTTTAAGACGAGAGTTTGCTTTAATTTCGCAGACTTGTCTGACAGCCTTTGACATTTACATAATGGCACTGCCGCCAGAGTGTGGTAGTCGACTGAGCAACTATGCAATCTTATCAGCATCCACAATTTCTTGCACTTCACATGCATACTCAAATGCAGTCAACCAGTCCATAAAGTCATTCTTGTCATCATACATAATAAGCAGATCTTTTGGAAACCTTGGATAAGAGGAGGAGCCGGACCCATTACCAGATTCTCTATAAGAGCCATTGGCAGCTTGTACGTTGGCAAGCTCCAACTGGTGATCCCTGTCCTTCTGTAGCTTTCTCCAGTTCTAGCTTAGCCAGGCGGAATTCAAGCTCCTTCTGCTTAAACAGCAGCTCTTGTCTTATGAATTCCAGCAGGGCCTTGGCCTCAGATCCAGCAAGAAGCATGGGACTTATCATCATCCCTATCATCATCTGTCTCCTCAATGACAGCAGCAACAGTCCTGTCAGCACTGTTACTGGGAGCAGCCCCAGCACCTCCTGCAATGTCATCTGAGGGACAAGCTGAGATCTGTTTTTCTTGCCATTCCATGATCCTATGGACCATCTCAGTTTCTGTGCCAGAGGCTGACAAGTCTCTTTCTGCACAGATCTTTCTTAGCATTTCTGATTTGGAAGCCCTCAAGTCATGTTCGCAATTGCTTCCATGTTATATGTGAGGCAGCTGGCTTACAGTCAAGTTCAAACTAAGGTCACTGTGTTTTCTGTCTAAGTATAACCTGGGTATTTCACCAGTGTGCAACACTGGGTACCTCCGACCTTATCCCACCGCTGTACACCATGGATTGCTAAACTTTGACCTGGTGGGCAGAGGTTTAGGAGGCCACCCTAGTTTAGTGGAACAAGGGAACCTTCTGGATAAACCAGACCAATCTACAGTAGCTTGGCAGGCGGTCAAGACTAAGCCTCGGGAGGGGTGAGCGTTGACGGAAATCCACAATGATCACACAAAGTAAAACTCCACAAATCACTCTTAAACAGATGCATACCAAAAATACATTTATTATAAGCCTTTATAATAAAACACGATTAAACCACAATATCAAGAAAACAGTTAACACACACCCTTATTCACTATGTAACATATATACAAAATGTGTCTAGTTTAATGCTGATGAAAGGGGAGAAATAACCAGAATCTGCAACAGCAAGGGGTAAGTTTAACACATATATCATGTTAAGCAGTTCTTCGTAGTCAATCCCTAGCTAATGCAGTCCAGCCCTAAGAAATGAGGAGCCTTATGCTCAAAGTACAGCAGTGCATTAACAACCCAGCAATCATGCATAAAGTGAAAAGTGAGTTCTCTTCGGGGAGCTGTAGCTGTTGAGGAAGGGGGTTGAGGCGATGAAGAATAAAGCCCTAATCATTGAGGGGGTCTCCCCCTGCGGATAGAGTGACTTTTGGAGTTCGGGAATAGTTGGGGAGTGCAGGCTAGCCCAGCCAACGTTAAGTATCTTTAAAAGAATTCTCGTGCATAAAAACAGATGGATGTGCCAGGGGGCCACCAGTAAATGAAGAAAGCACTCACCGACTTTCGACTCAGTCTGAACCAAACTTTGCCAGTTTAGTCCACTTCGCTATTAGGTTTCACCCCTGCAGTTACAGGACGCTCCGGCTCGCAGAGGCTGCGGGACGGGACTATCAACCGTGACGGGACAGTGGCCTTTTCTCATCTCTCTAAGAAAAGTGAAGGATAGTTCCGGTGCTGCACATCCGGTGCTGCACATCTCATCACACGGTGGGGCAGGTCTGCAGGCACTTACAGTGACAGACAACACAGGGACCGCAAATGCTTGCGGCGTGGCACACACTGATAAATCGCGACCCAGAGGAGCTAGAACGAGTTTTGGTGAGAGAGGGCCCAGGACCACAAGCAAGCGATTCCCAAAGTCTTGGGTCTCAACGTGGGACTACAGCGTTCCTGTGGGGTACCCCGGGTTCGAGCTGGTCAGTTCACTAGATGGCCCAGGAACAATTCCGAAAAGGCTCTTAGAGAGGGTAAGTAGGAGGTGGCAAGAGTATTTGTTCCCACTACTCCGAAATGTCGAAGCGCCCTTGCAGGCCTTCGGGGTATGATGCAAAAGCAGGTGTTTGAAGGGACAACAGCGTGGTCAGGGTGACAAACCTTCCTAGCACGTCTCCAGCGGTTCCTGGAGTCTGCGCTTTTGTTAAGGATATTTGTCTCCTTCTGTAGTTCGGTGTGAACTTCAGGTGATCAACCTGGAATGGATGCACAGCCCCTTGTCTTATTCAAGATTTGCTTCGGCCCAAATTTTAGATAGCCAATGGAAGATCTGCTCTCTTGCATGCACGCAAGGTGTGTGCCATTCGTGGCCCACAGTAGTACCAGTCATTCAGACCTAACAAACATGCAGGCACCAGTAGTGTGGATTGGGACCAGACAGTCCCAACCCTCTTCCTGGGCACTTGCACACGTGACATGCATGAGTCTGCAAGAGATGCAGTTTTCGTGAGAGGCTGCATACCCAAATAAGGAATACCCAGGTCTCTCGACCTGGGGGAAGGCAAAGAGACAAAATGGCCAAAGGACAGAACAAAAGACTTCGTGCCATGGCCATTTTCCACACTGGCCACAGTCTTGGGGCAAACGAAACGCGGTATGGTCCATAAAAACGAAGTAAAAATACTTTAAAAGTAAACTGGTGCTAACAGTTTATCCTAGGCACACTTGTACAAACACCAAAAAATCCTTAGAGGGTGGGTAGGGCCATAAAACAAAAGGACCCCATGTGCAGCATTGAAAGGTACTTGGCACATAAATAAAAAGTTACCAAGAAATGGCAACATAGTCGAAGATTAAGGGAAACATAGTTTCCCAGTACTGACAGCCTGAAGGACGTGTCAGTTTCCCCATAACAAATGGGCGAAATCCCAAAGGAGTGCAGCTGAATGCTGTGCTCCACTGGAAAAGGTCAGGTTAGGTAAGCCAAACAAAAGCAAAAAGTTTGAGGGGGTTCATAAATGGAGGGAAAATTGCACCTAAGGGAAATCTTTCCTAACACTGGTTAAGTAAAAAGTTGATTTAGAACTGTGGTATAAGCAGCAAATTAATCACTATTTGCACTGGTCTCCTTGGAAGATGTGGGTGTGCACGTTGTGCAGTGAAGATGTTTGTTGGAACTTTAGGAGTGATGTAGACACCACTTTCCATGTTGTGGCTATGTAGGAAAATTCTGCTGTTTTGGGATGGTGTTATCCAGAGGGTGGACATGGTCTTGGGCCTATCTCTACCCAGGGATCCACTTATTGGTGTGATGGAACTATTTCCTTCTGATGTTGTGTTGACTAGTGGTAAATTATTTAGGACATACAGAGCACTCATTGTTGCTAAGAGACATATTTTGAAATTCTGGAAGAGTGATACTGCCCCTGTGTTGATGATTGGCTGCGGAGTTTATCGATCCTGTCTAGGAGAGAGAAAGTATCCCTCAATGCTAAAGATCAACATCATAGATACGAGGTGATCTGGGGTGCGTTTAATGACCTCTGTGCTTAGTTACCTTCAATCACCCTCTAAGGTTAATTGCATCTCATGCTCAGCCACCCCTGTGTTTGGTTCCTTACTCTCTCCCCTCCCCTGCAACCTTTTTATTTTCTTTTTCTTTCACCCTCTTCTTTTTCTTCTCTTTTACTCTTCTTTCTTTTCTCCTTCTTACCCCCCTTTCTCTACAGAAACAATATGGTGGATTTAGTCTAGGGCTGATGACTGAAAGCTATAACACCCAAAATAACATCTCTTATATTGTATGGTACTACACCGCAACTGGAACAAGATTAAGAATATTGAAGGAAAATGTCTAAAAAATATTACTTAAGCTACCTACATCCGCTATGTTAGAATATATTCGTGCAGAACTAAGAATTACATCCATAAAATCTGGAATAGTGCACTTAATGCAACTATCTTATATTACATACCAAAAGACATCCTTCGGAACCTTAATAGGGAAAAATCGATGAATTCCTCAGTAACCCCCAAATAACCAAACTTTCAGTTACTGCAGCTATGTTCACTCATACAAATGCAAGATCTCTGTAGCTGTTGTCAAACAAAAACTTAGAGAACAACTACAAACACTGGACTGGTAACAAAATGTGGTCGATACGAGTACCAATGACTACGCAGGCAGATATTTAAAACTAGTGTGAAAGCCCGGCCACAGTGCATGAGGAGAGGCATTATCACAGTGTTTATATTCCTAAGGCAACGGCTCCCTCTAGCGGTGACAACAGGCGAAGCGGGCAGTCTCTACTGCGACTGACTGCATCAGACAAACATACATCTGCCCTTTTATTATATGGTGTGATATATAACCAAGCCCAACGAGATACCATATTATGAAAAATACTTCCCAGGCCCACACATAAGAAGATCTTACTGATTACTGAAATGCAACCTCCTTCAAACATTGGAAATGTTTGAGGCATGGCCAAAGTTGCTTGGTAGACACCGCAAATGTAGATTATGCAACTACACCATAGAAACAACTAAACACTTATTACTAAATTGTACAGTTATTGAAAAGGAGAAAATTTGCTGTCTTGGCAACAATGAATGTGTGATTCAAAATGAAAAATCCACCAGGATAAAGCTGATGGCAGGAAACAATAACACGACTAATTGCGGCAATTCAATTCTGGTATAATATTGCTTAGAAAATTGAGTCGGTATAAGATCATGTTGGTCATATGTACAATATAAACAAATATATTGGCTAATTGTAAACATCCCACTGTTGTACTTTTTGTCACTTTGATTCTCGCAGAAACTCCTCCTATAAAGTGGCCCAAAACAGGGGTGAACATGGTCACCATTCACATTTGGGCTTGCCATTGAGTGATTTGCCCCAAGTCATGAGGCAGATTACCTCATTGTCATGGGAAGAGACTCTGAAAAGATGTCAGTTATAAAATTAACCATGTTAAATCAAAATCCTTAAATCTAACTGTCATGTAAGGTGAGGGATTTACTGAAACACATGCCTGTTCATCTGGTAACAAAAATACATCCGACAGTTGGGAGTGAATAATACTCAAAATAAGACTCTCTCTATACGTACAATGTACCCAAACCGCTATCCAACCTAATATAAGATGCTTAGAGTTTGCACCAATGAGCAAAAAGCTAGTCTACAAATGAACTCCCAATTGAATTGCCAAGAACACTACTCTAGTAAATTCAGGGAAAAAGGTCTGCAAGGGCAGTCCATCTCACATCTCCAGAAATATTCTTTGTCATCCCAGGGACTGCAGTGGTTTTGCAGACCAGAAGGCCAGGGATATGCTTTTGCAGCACATTTGTAAACAGTCCTCCAATAGCAGGCAGCATCCACTGACAAACTCTTGCTGGCCTTCGAGAATGCAGCAGTTCTAAACCCTCTACGTAATCTACTCTGATGAGCTGCTAGATTTGGGCATGCTCCTCCAGGGGGCCTTCCTACCATCAAAGCCACATTGTCTTATTGCTGAAATGCCATGGCTTTATACTATACCACTACTTGCCTCTCACCATTCAGTCTTTTAAAACATGATTTAAAATGTTGGATTGCGCTTGGGCTCTTCATCTCATTGCATGGTGTACAACACTTGTTTTCTGAGCCTGTCATGAAGCTTTTCGGGTACCTGAAGCTAATAGATTCACCTAAAGTCATTTGCAACACTGGATCAGACAAAAGGAAACAAAAGTAAAGTGAGCCCAACAACTAACCCAGTTTGTGGAGTTGGCCAGTGAATGTTGTTAAACACATTTAGTTTGGCGGATCTATAAAGTCTTAAACACAGATAGTCATAATGCATGCCTAGCTACCCTACGTGGAGAAATGGTGAAAGGAGTTAGGCAGAGACATTTTTGAACCAACATGTGTCCAGATCTGTGATGCAGACTCCAAGACCTCCCACTGTATCCACTGTAGAGAACATCCCCAAGTTTTCCTTTGCTGCTATTTAACACACAGTATACTAGAGGAACTGCGGTTTTCCATCTACACTACTAGATATTTGGTTGTGCTGTCGGATGCTTCAGTCTGTGGATGCAAATACATTTCTTTATATGATTTCTCTCTCTTCTATGATCAATGACATGAACTTGATTATGTCATTTGTGTATTTTCCTTTAATTCCTTCTTGAGAACCAACTGCATCATTTAATTGAGACATTATATCTGCTGAGGCAACAATTCTGTGGGAGGCACCAGAGGCGTCACGTGGTGCAGACAATGCAAAGTGAGGACTTGAGCAGTTAGTAAAATGAAATGTTATAGCCATGTGTGTGATGGAAGATCGGGATTCTGTTTGTCTCTCAGGCAAGAGCCTTTCAGAAGACTCTGAATCATGTGATAGGGGAAACCGAGATATCTACTTTGATGTGATACTTTTGGTCATACACAGCATGAACTGGACAGGGAAGGTAGGCCTTTCAGGGGTTGGATAGTATGTTTCAATTCTCTAAGGAACTTTGTTATTTTCTGTTTAGCTACAGTGTTGTGACCTATATAGGAGAATGTCTGGTGCGTTACCATATTGCTCTGGTCAATTGTACATTTAGCTCTGTAGACCCTTCTTGCAAGGCATTGCTGTCTCCGGGTTTACTACTATGAAAATAATGGTGTGAGCTTTGTTTGCCGACAAGTCATGCTCGAAAGAGGTTTTGGAGCTGATCAGAGGAGTTTCTCACAGCTCTCTTAAAATGAAACCACTGGTAGTTCTTTGGGTTTTGCTTCAGCAGAATGACAAATTCCCACAGAGATCATTCACAGCAGAGATATTAGTCAAATTCTCCATGCAACTAGGATCAATGTGGCTTATGGATGGAGGAAAATAGAGGCCACAACCATGTGTCTATTCTAGCATAAATTGTGGCATCAATAAGCCATGGATAAACTCATCTGGTTTTTCAATTCACATCACAAATTCCTAGAAATTTGGTCTCTAATAATTGATATGATTGAACTGAACTAGGACAATGTACACATAATGCAGATGTTACAGAATGTGTCTCTATAGTAACCAGTCCGTCTGACTCTCTTACGAGGGATCAGTGGGCCATGATGTACTACAATCAATGATACCACCAAATCACGTATATATACTTCATGCATTCAAGTGTGCGAAAAACTCATAACCAAAGTCTACCATGTGGTCTAGTATGCAGTTCACTTTTTGCAAGTGTCACTTTTGGTTACGCTTTTTTCGCTTTTGTTGCTTAATGGCAAAAATGAATCTTCTGAATAGTCTATTTTCTTCTTGAACTAACAAACTGATCATATAGATGAACTACCTTGAATTAATAAAGCTTCTAGATATTACTGTACAGATGTATTTGTATTCTCTGATAGACATGTCTAAAAGAAAATCTTCCATCAAGTATGCTCTTTGTGCTTCCTGTCAGCTTGCAAATAATGTCTTACCTTTGTGGACAAAACTATATCAAAGACCTGGAAATCCATTGTGGCATATGTGGAAACATCACCATATGCAATCATAAGACTGCCCCACATTTATGCTCATGGCAATCCCACACCTGCTGCAGCAGCAGTGCACATGTACTGTATGTCATGGATCCAATGGGCATTTGACATTGAGTTACATTTCTGTCTCAGCTGACCTTCAGAAGCATTTGTGGGTATAGAAATTAAAATATTGTCCCTAGTGGCAGATAATGGTATTTCTATAGTCACACTAGTGGCTTGGGGTGTTGAATCTTTGTGGACTCTTGGTGAAAGAAGTGAAACATAGTCTGTTCACAAGGTAGGAGCCCTGATCCATAACTCTTACTTGAGTTGTATGCTGGATGAGTGGCATCCAAATCATAAGTAGGGCACACAATGGTTTGACGAAAGTGGTGGGTGGTTTCTCTGCATTTTATGAACATTGTTTGTTGGGTCCTAGTGCACTCTCCAAATGAGAGTCCTGATTCCTCATCTTTCATTAAGCTATAAACAGTCTGAGCAGTGTCCCATGTGGTTAGTATGCATGATGGCTGGGGAATGTGGACAGGCTCTGGGAATCCCTTCTCTGCCATACATATGCTACTTCCTCAAAACTCTTCACACAGCTGGTGGGCATCGCTGGACCCCAGTCCTCTCTATAGTTCCCAAAGGACCTTGTCACATAACTCTACTTTTTCACTACAGATCTCCCTTGCAGGGTTGTGGGTAGGTGGCCCTACAACAATATTGCAGTTAACCTTTTGCTGGGTACTTCTCCCTGATTGTTGTCCGGCTATGCGATTCCCACAGGTGTAACATTATAATGGGTTAATCTGGCACTGTTTCCTCCCCTTGCTTTAATTTGAAGCCTTTTGGTACTCATTGAATATAGGATAAAATAATATAAAATCAGTTCATAATAACAAGGTACCTGGGCGGTTCAGGATAACATCTTACACTTAGCGGCTGTCAAGGTTGTGCTGAACCCAAACTTGCTCAAAGAAATACTGCTTCTTGTGGCCACAGACACACATCAGGGTAGACTTTCCGTAGCCAGAACTTCTGAGTGATTGAGCTAACTCAACCTGGATGGCACTCCTCCTACACCTAGAATCCATGATACCTTGGACATGGCTCGGACTATCCATACAAAATGCTATTATCTGAGGTGTCCCTAATTTGCATTTACATGCAGGTCGATAGACTGTGGGTTTCAGGGTCAAATTGTGTCTCACCTATCAGGTCCCCCTAGGCTCCCCAGGTGTTTGGAACCAACTGATATTTTGTCTCCATATCAGCACCAATGTCACTATCCGCATATGAAATGAATTTCAAGGAGTACCCTATAATAAGGTTGTATATAGAGTTTCTATAGTGTCAAGTGGCCAATTTTGGTTGGCTGGTCTCAACTCAATGTGTGAAATAAGGGCAAGGACCCTCTTTTTTTGAAGGGGGCCTGACTCCAGCGGGTTGAGGCAAAATTATCGAAAGGAGATGGAGTCAAAGGCTACCCTCGTCATTAATGCTCTGGTAGTTTTCTTTTATAAGCAGTGGAGCTAAGATAGCATGCATGAGTTAGCTCTTACAAAGAACACAAGGGAGTGGGATTTTTTACAAGCAGAAAACAATGCAGTTTATTTATTCACATAAAAAATGTTTAAAACAAGGACATATGCCATCCTAGGCACAAGAAAAATGCATTGCATACAATTCGCAATTGATTATGCATATAGGTGGGTTAGTAGATCTGAGGTGACTGTTATTTCATGTATTGCTGGTAGTGAGGCAATACGTAAACATTGTCGACACACAAAATTCAGGTGTTTCTAGTTCAGTGGATAGATGGAGGGGCCAGCGGTTGAAGGAGGCAAAACCTGCTGGTTGTTGCACCGAACTGTCTTCAGGACTATGGAATCTTGGAGCACGATGATGCTAAAAGAGTGCCAGGCACCTACAAATGGTGAGACAAGGCATGGAGTGTTAAGGGTGGGAGATTAAAAGGCAAAAGGAGTGTTTGCACAAGGGGTCACTGCAGAAAGAAAACCTACCTAAGGTAGTGGGAGCGTCATGGCTAGACATTGTTAGGTGGCCAGGTATCGCATGTATCTCTGGCGTAAGATTAATGTCCGTGGACTGGGCAGGTGGTCCCAAACAATTTAAGAGATCCAAAATGTAATTAGAGCACAGGGAATGCATCTAGATATTGTGAAATAAGAAATGCGGATTTACCTGGTGTGGCCAAACTGCGGTCCAGGTAGGGGTAATGAGAGGGAATCTCTATCTTGCAAACACAGGGTGGTGCTGTGGTATGCTGTGGGAGAGGGTAAATATTAGAAAAATTGATTGCTTCAGAGGCAGGCATGTGCAATTACATCAGCATGCTGGTGCGAGAAGATACGGCACGGTGAGTCAAGAGGTAGTTGAAGTTATGATCACTTGACAATTTGGATCGAGGTCGTAATGTGTGACCAGAGAAGTGAATCAAAATGGTGGCTCGAAATGCCGGTACTTTGCAACCAGAGCCTGGAGTCATAATGTGATTTATTGAATAGTGCTCATAGATTAGGGGCGATGCAGCAGCATAGAACAAATAAGGTATTGATGCAACCGGAGGTTTTTTCGTAGTGCAAATAGATGAGATTGACATTATCGCAAAATGGGTGCTCAAAGCAGGAGAATTGTACCTGGAGTGACCAAAGCTGTTCGCTGCCGTCATGGGAAAAAGTTGGGCCAGCGAAGGGCTGTGAGGGTTAGTTGCTCGTATGGGCGTAGCGAGTGATTAAAAAAGCCGTAGGTCCAGGATGGACACCGAAATTACGAGGTGGCTGCGGCTGGTGAAAGAAGCTTACCTCGGAGCGCGAGCTGTGTAGCTAGCTCCGGGTGATGTCTGCTGTTGACGCATGCCTGTTGGCAGAAAGCACTTGTAAATATACGCACAGGCTCTGTGAAGGAACTCAGAGTGCATGCGTTCGTGAATAGCGTTTAGACCAGCACAGGATTGCTGTTTGCAGTGCGGGTGGAGGGGCCCATTTTGTATGGTTACTCGGAATAGCCGGGGTGATCACAGTTGGTTGATGCTCAGACCCGTATTAGGAGCCTATGGTGGGACACTGGAGTGGTTGTTTGAATAATAATTTCAATAATGTACAGCAATTGTATTCTAAACAACAGATAACATTCTTCTGATACATTTTTCATATTATTTGAACAAATATTTCTCTTGGCTGACATGTAAAGCATGGAGAAAGGCACACATGTATGAATACTTAGAAGCGAAATAACGCTAGACAGATATTATAGCCTACAGGGACAAAAAACACAAAAAACAAACAAAAAAAAACATAGCATGATGAATGTATCAGAAGTCTGATTGCTTGCTATAGACATACAGTGACGAGGAAGACTAGTGACAAGGAACAGGTTCCCGCACTTAACATGTTGTTAGTCCTTTCAGTAAAGGTGCAAAAAAAGGGTGCAAAAAACACACACAATAACCGGTTCCTCATGTTTATAGCTAAGGGAAAGTATCGGCACTTAATGGCATGGATCATAAAAAACCTGGTTTGCTGTAGAAAATGGGTCGGTGGTGTTACTAGAGACCTGTTAGAACAAAAACTGGGAGGAGGATCACTTATTGAAGAAAACGTTCCACTCAATAGCTATATTGAGACCATTTCGAACAGAGTCAAGGTAAATCCACTTCTGTTCTAGTTTGCGAAGTGCCAGATCTCGGTTGCCTCCTCGAAATGGGTTGACGACAGTTTGTAGGGCTACCCAGAAGATGTCATTATGGCTGTGGTTCTTCAACCTGAAGTGTGCTACTAGGGGTTTGTCATCGACAAGATTTTTTACACAGGAACGGTGTTCACAGATGCGTTGCTTAATCTCTCGCTTGCATTTGCCGATGTAGATCAAGTCGCAGGGGCATTTGATGGCATATAGTGCCCACTTCGTTTTGCAATTGGTGAAGTTAGGAAAAGTCCATGTGATGCCCTTAAGATCGATGATTTTGATGTTATTTGTCAGGGACCACACTGAACAGTTGCCACATCTGAAATGGCCTTTGACGGGAGGGAGATTCCACAGAGATGTCTGGGTGATCTTTTGTTTTGTCTTGTCTTCGTAGGTGTGCACCGAACGGCCTCTTAAATTTCTATTGCGCTTAAATGCAAATCTAGGTTTCTTGGGTTTGAAGACCTTGGTGTGGAGTTTGTCCCAGTGATGGAGAATTGTCTTCTTAATGGAATTGCTGAGGGGAGTAAAAGTAGTTACGCATGTCATGTTCGTTGTCTGTTTCCCTTTGGCTATCGGTGTGAGGCACAGTTCCCTATTGGTGTGTTTGGCTCTTCTGCGAGCTTGCCGTATGATATGACTGGGATATCCTCGTTCCTTGAGGCGTGTGGTAAGATCGTTGCTCTTGGTGTCATAGTCATCGTTGGTGCTGCAGTTTCTTCTCAGTCTGAGAAAGTGGCCGAAAGGAAGGTTCATCTCATCCCATTTCAGATGTAGCAACTGTTCAGTGTGCGCCCTGTTCCTTGTCACTAGTCTTCACCATCACTGCATGTCCATAGCAAGCAATCAGGCCTCCGGTACATTAATCATGCTGTTTTTTGTTTGTTTTTTGTGTTTTTTGTCCCTGTAGGCTATAATATCTGTCTAGCGTTATTTTGCTTCTATGTATTCCTACACGTGTGCCTTTCTCCACGCTTTACATGTCAGCCAAGAGAAATATTTGTTCAAATAATATAAAAAATGTATCAGAAGAACTTTATCTGTTGTTTAGAATACCATTGCTGTACCATATTGAAATTGTATTTTTCAAATCTTGAAAACATTATTATTCAAACAACTCCTAATACGGGTCCGAGCACCGACCAACTGTGATCATCCCGGCTATTCCGAGTAACCATACAAAATGGGCCCCTCCACCCGCACTGCAAACAGCAACCCTGCGCTGGTCTAAACGCTATTCACGAACGCATGCGCTCGGAGTTCCTTCACAGAGTCCATGCGTATATACACATACTTTCTGCCAACACACATCCGTCAACAGCAGACATCACCCGGAGCTAGCTACACAGCTCACGGTCAGAGCTAAGCTTCTTTCACCAGCCGCAGCCACCTCATAATTTCTGTGTGTCCATCCTTGACCTATGGCTTTTTTAATCACTCGCTACGCCCATAGGAGCAACTAACGCTCACAGCCCTTTGCTGGCCCAACTTTTTCCCATGACGGCAGAGAACAGCTTTGGTCACTCCATGTACAATTCTCCTGCTTTGATCACCCATTTTGCAATAGTGCCAATCTCATCTATTTGCACTACGAAAAAACCTCCGGCTGCATCAATACCTAATTTGTTCTATGCCGCCGCATCGCCCCTAATCTATGAGCACTATTCAATAAATCGCATTAGGACTCCAGGCTCTGGTTGCACAGTACCGGCATTTCGAGCCACCATTTTGATTCACTTCTCTGGTCACACATTAGGACCTCGATCCAAATTGTCAAGTGATCATGAATTTAACTACCTCTTGACTCACTGTGCCGTATCTTCTCGCACCAGCATGTCGATGAAATTGCACATGCCTGCCTCTGAAGCAATTCATTTTTCTAATATTTACCCTCTCCCACAGCATACTACGGCACCACTCCGTGTTTGCAAGATAGAGATTCCCTCTCATCTACCCCCACCTGGACCGCAGTTTGGCCATACCAGGTAAATACACATTTTGTATTTCACAATATCTAGATGCATTCCATGCGCTCTAATTACATTTTGGATCTCTTCAATTGTTTCAGAGACCACCTGCCCAGTCCACGGACATTAATCTTATGCCAGAGATACATACGATACCTGGCCACCTAACAACGTCTAGCCATGACGCTCCCACTATCTTAGGTAGGTTTTCTTTCTGCAGTGTCCCCTTGTGCAAACACTCCTTTTGCCTTTTAATCTCCCACCCTTAACACTCCATGCCTTGTCTCACCATTTGTAGGTGCCTGACACTCTTAGCATCATCGTGCTCCAAGATTCCATAGTCCTGAAGACAGTTCGGTGCAACAACCAGCAGGTTTTGACTCCTTCAACCGCTGGCCCCTCCATCTATCCACCGAACTAGAAACACCTGAATTTTGTGTGTCGACAATGTTTACGTATTGCCTCACTACCAGCAATACATGAACTAACAGTCACCTCAGATCTACTAACCCACCTATATGCATAATCAATTGTGAATTGTATGCAATGCATTTTTCTTGTGCCTAGAATTGCATATGTCCTTGTTTTAAACATGTATGTGAATAAATAAATTGCATTGTTTTCTGCTTGTAAAAAATCCCACTTCCTTGTGTTCTTTGTAAGAATTAACTGATACATGCTATCTTAATTCCACTGCTTATAAAAGAAAACTACCAGAGCATTGACTCCATCTCCTTTCGATAATTTTGGTCTCCACTCGAGCCTTCCACCAATCTACCATGCTTCTGACCTTGACTCTAGATGGGTTTAGTATGGAGTAGCCCTTGGAGGGCTGCGACTTCCCCCAAGGACCTGGTATTTGGGAACTGGATTGTAGCCCTTTGCTACTTTGTGAGTCACTTCGATGTTTACCTCTAGGAAGTATGTGCAAATCCATCCTTCTGATTTCCCCATTTCTGTGCTTCCCTTTCTTGTAAGGAAACCATCATGGGGAGTACGTCTCTCTGGTCCCACCCCTAACTCCCTCCTGCTGGCCCAGACGGGCAAAACAAAAGAGGTGATGGCTGAAAGTTTTTGAGTTGATATAAACCTCTGGCATTGCTCTGGGAAGCAGACCATTGTTCTTTGCGTGCCAATTACAGAAAGGGGAAAGACCAGGTTCTAGTCAAGCTTGGTCCCACCCCAAAAAGGACAGTCTAGCCCGACCTGCTTGGTCGCATCCCTTCTTCAGGCGACCACAAGCAACCCCCGATATATTTTAGCCTCATTGGCCACATCAGTGAGGTGTAGTTTGGGTCTCGAAACCCAGCCTATTGTTTTGCTTGAGTCACCGTGAGTGGAACGGGTAAGCTCAGATGTGGTTCCTATCCCTGCAGGAGCTTGAGAACCAATTCCAAAACCCATTGGCCTATGTCAGCAGCAAAGCACATCTATTATAGGCCTTAGTCTAAGTCTTGGACAGGTTCGAGTTCTTGAACCCATGCTCTGATATATTGCGGAGCTCCTGGAAATGTCATGGATGCTGACTTTGCATGTAGGAATGGCATCCGTCTATTCAGTAAGGTACAGATCAACCATCTTTATTCCGTAGATGGGTCTGCGCTTACTTCAGGTTCTGTCACACACCAAACTTAGAGATGTGATGACGTGGAATGAGGAGTCTGACCAAGTGAAGGCATGTTTTGGCTATAGAGTTTTATTAAACAGAAAATGTAATCCTATCTAACCCTAAACTAGAGATGGTCTCCCTAACTTAACAAAACTAAAACTCTGTCCGATCAGAAAGTCTGTTGAGTCCATAAGAAAAGGTACTCTCCTAGTCAAAACTCTTATTCTATCCCTGTCACTAAAACACAAATCACTACGAAAAAGTGCTTATCCCAACCCAGGAGAATGACTCCCTTTTCCCGGGTAAAAGTCTCTCAGAGTTCAGGCATTATAACTTTCCAACAAATATCACAGATCTAGGCGAATGGCTCCCTTCTCCTAGTTCACACCCAGTGTGTTACTTCAATTTTCGATTCTTCACCAATTCTCCAAGTTCATTCCACAGAATTTGTTTTACTTCCAATAGAAGAACAAGTTACTCTCTTACCAGGTACCGTTCTTTCGATTGGATGGTCCGACGACGTATTCCATATCTATGACAGTAATCACCACAGCTGTGCTGCTTCGGAAAATCTTTCGGCGTCTGCGTCCTGCTTCAATGACATTGATACGCCGCCCTCCGGGACCTCCTCCGACGGCCGACATCCCTGGATGTTATAAGTAGGACGCACGATGCCCATAGCCTCAGTTGTAGTTGTATCCCCCAGAAAGAGTGGCACCAGTCTTCTGCCAGTCTGACCACACAAAGCCTTGCGGAAACGTAAGCTGCAATCGCATAAGAAATTCTGTAGCGGGGAAGGCAGGGAGGGAGCGATATGGAATACGTCATCGGACCATCCCATCGAAAGAACGATACCGGATAAGAGAGTAACATGTTCTTCGAGGGGATTGGGTCCTCCGACGTATTCCATATCTATGACAGACTCCCAAAGCAGTACCAATGCAAGGAGGTAGGAAAATAATTTAGCAAAAGAAATTTAGAATGCCCAATCAAATTGCCGAGCAAAGGACCGGATCCCGCCCACAGATGGAATCGAGGGAGTAGTGACGTACAAAAGTATTGACCGAAGCCCAGGTGGCTGCGTCACAGATGTTACGAATAGGAACACCCCTCTGTAAGGCAGTAGAGGCAGCCATTCCCCTGGTAGAATGGCCCTGCAAGCCGACCGGTGGGTCCTTATCTGCCAAGTGGTAACACTCAGAAATAGCCAGAATAATCCAGCGAGACAAATTCTGCTTAGTCACAGCTTGTCCCAAACGCTTACCAGCGTAACCAATGAAGAGTTGATCGTCCACTCTGACCCGGGACATGCGTGAAATATAAAAGCTTAAAGCTCTCCTAGGATCGAGCCTATGGAGCCTCTCCTCTTCTTTACCAGGATGTAGAGGAGGATGAAATGCCGGAAGAACAACCTTCTGGCCTAAATGAAATTCCGACACCACCTTCGGAAGAAAGGAAGGACGAACTCCAAGGACAACCCTGTCCTTATAAAATACAGCAAAGGGTGGCTTAACTGAAAGTGCCTGTAACTCACTCACTCTGCGAGCGGAAGTGACCGCAAACAAAAATACAGTTTTAATAGTTAACAGTCTCAAAGGGCAAGAATGCAAAGGCTCAAACGGAGCACCCATCAAAAACTTGAGGACAAGGTTCAAATCGCAACCAGGCACCTGGAAAGGTGACGGAGGGAACACATTAGTGAGCCCTTTTAGAAACTGAGAAATTAAAGGAATTTTAAAATAAGAACACTCTTCAGGCGAGCGCTTAAATATGGACAGCGCCGCCAGGTAACCTTTAACCGTACCCACTTGCAAGCACCTGTGGGCTAAAGAAAGCAAAAAAGACAGAACCACAGGAATGTCACATGCAAAAGGATCCACATTCTTAACCCTGCACCAGTCGCAGAACTTTCTTCCACGGCAACGGTACAGGGACTTAGTTGCGGGCCTTCTGGCCGAAAGCAACACCTCCATCACGTCTTCAGGGAGGTCCCAATCCTTATAACTCAACCTTTCAGAAACCAAGCGTGAAGGTTGAGGGATCTGACCTCTGGATGGAGAACCTGACCCCCCTCCCGTGAGAGCAGATCATCTCGGTAGGGAAGACGACGTGGAGGGCAAATGGACAAGTCGAGAAGGTCCGGGTACCACGTCCTCCGGGCCCACGCCGGAGCAATGAGGATCATCTGGGAACCGAACATTCGTAACCTCTGCGGCACTTGCGGGATGACGGGGACTGGAGGAAACGCATACAGCAGCGGGAAAGACAACTCCACCACAAATGCGTCTCCTAAGGCTCCTTTTGGTGGAAATTCCCGCAAGCAGAACCTTTCGCACTTCCGGTTGACACTGGAGGCAAAGAGATCCATTTGAGGGGTCCCCCAAAGGGCGAAGATCTCCAGGAGAATCTCCTGAGCCAACTCCCACTCGTGAGAGATCACGCTCTGCCTGCTCAGAGCGTCCGCCGTCTCGTTATTGTCTCCGGCCAGATGAACTGCCGAGATTGAAACTTCCTGCTGGATTGCCCAGAACCAGAGCTGCATCACCTCCCTGCACAGAGGAAGTGACCCTGCCCCCTTCTTTTTGTTGAGGTAGTGCATGGCAACTGTGTTGTCCGTCAGGATCAGGACATTCTTTCCTCGCACAGTCGGCAGAAAAGCCTTCAGGGCAAGCCTGACGGCCCTCAGCTCCAACAGATTGATATGGAGTCTGGACTCCGACGGAGACCAATGACCGCTGACAGTCAACTCGTTGGCATGAGCTCCCCATCCCGTGAGGGGTGCGTCCATCACGATCGTCACCCCCGGCCAGGGCAGCCAAAATGGATCCCCATTTATCAGATTGCCTTTGACGGCCCACCACAGAAGGTCCTGGGTGACCGAGGACAGCACCTGAACAGGGTCCGACATCCTGCCGGAAGACTGAGACCACTGGAGCTTGAGTGCCCATTGCAAAGATCTCATCCGCAAACTGGCCTCTGGCACCAGAAGAATGCAGGATGCCATGAGGCCGAGCAATCTCAAGAACTCGAACGCTGGGAGACTCTGGGCAAGCTGAAACTTGTGCACCATCTGCTGAATGTGATGAGCCCTCACCTGGGAAGGAAAACACTGCCCCAGGGACGTGTCGAGCACTGCTCCGATGTACTGGAGCCTCTGAGTTGGTGTTAAATGGGACTTCTTTAAGTTGAGGGAGAAGCCCACCTTGTGGAGGAAGTGGCAGGTGACCGACAGATGATCCAGGACTTGCTCGGGAGAGCGCGCCCTGATCAACCAATCGTCCATGTAGGGGTAGACGTGAATCCCCCCTTTCCGGAGATGCGCTGCCACCACTACCATGAGCTTGGTGAAGACTATAGGGGCGGAGGTCAATCTGAACGGCAGGACCCGAAACTGAAAGTGTGGGTCGCCAACCGCGAACCTCAGGTACTTCTTATGCTTTGGATGGATCGGCACATGAAAATAAGCGTCCTTGAGGTCGAGAGACACCAACCAGTCCTGAAGCTGAAGTGCCTGGAGGACTTGAGAGAGAGTAACCATCTTGAACTTGTGCTTCCTGAGGAGTTTGTTCAAACCGTGCAAGTGCATGATGGGTCTCAATCCCCCATCTTTCTTGGAAATCAAAAAATAAGGGGAATACCATCCCTTGTTCCTCTCTGCTACAGGCACCAGTTCTATGGCGCCTTTCTCCAGCAGGGATTGAATTTCCTGCGCAAGGAGCGGATCCGGACTCTTCAAAGAGAGATTCACCGGTGGATTGTCGTGAGGCCTCTGCTGGAAAGGAAGACAGTAGCCGTGGGCTATGATAACCAGAACCCACACATCTGAAGTAATGGCACACCACTCTACAAGATGCTGCGCCAGCCTTCCCCCAACCGGCGAACCATGGGACATGGCCTCATGACTGAGCTGAAGCGGCCGCGGCGTTGCCTGAGGGCAAAGAAGCAACTGCCCGAGCGGCCTTGGCACCTCGAGAACCTTGTTTTCCACCTCTGGCACTCCTACGGTGGCCCCTTTGACTGGCAGCTCTTCTCGCCTTACCAAAGGATGAGTAATAAAGAAAGGAACCTCCCCTACATTGCTGTCCCCTAGGACGAAAAGGCGGAGGTTGTCGAACTGCAGCGCCCAACGACTTTGCTGCAGCTTTGGAGGTCTGCAACCTCTCAAGGCTCTCGTCAGCCTTGCTGCCAAAAAGATGTTCACCGTCAAAGGGCATGTTGAGGAGCCGGGCCTGCACATCAGGAGCAAACCCCAACTTCCACAACCACGCAAACCTGTGTATTACGGTGCTCGCCGCCATGGACCGGTTGACGCAATCTGCCATGTCCAAACCCGACTGAATGGCCTCACACATGGCATCCTGAACCATGGCAAGGAAACCATCCTGTTCGTCCCCTTCGGGCATATGTTTAGCAAAATGCTTGTCGTCCCTATCAGGAGGGATGGTAGGATACGACGCCTGCTTTGCTGGGGCCATAGCCGCCTGCACCACCAAACTCTCCGGAGTGGGGTGCTTGGTCAAGTAGCAGGGGTCGCTACTGGCTGGGCGGTATTTTCGCGGCAAAGACTTGCCCACTGCCAGGACACTCTCTGGAGTAGTCCAAGCCGCCGCCAGCCTCCTCTGTAGAGCCATATGGAACGGCAGTACCGGGTCAGTTGGTGGACCTTGGTCGAGGATATCCGTAAGGTCATCCTGAAGAAAATCCCCTGGGGAGCAGACCACCCCAAGTACTCGGTGACCCTAGACATAAGGCACCAGTATAAGGAGTCGGCATGAATGCCAGGCTCAGGCCTACAAAACTCCACCTCTGGAGAGGTGTCCAGACCACTGGCGTCGTGCAGGGACTGACGCAGGTCCTCAATTTGGCTATGGCCCGAGAGAATCTCATCTGGTACCTTATCAGGAACCATGCCATCATCAGAGCCCTCATCCACCTCTGAAATGTACTCAAGATGGCGGTAAGAGGGCACAGAATGGGGAACAAAGCCATGCTTGACCTTGGCCAGAGCCTTTCTAGGGGGTTCCACCGTGCCCTGGGGTACCCCCGTCGAAACAGCCTCGAAAGGCGTTGAGGGCATTGAGTGAATCAATGCCGAATGCAGCGCTGCCAGCATCAACGGCGTAAACACAGGCCTCGAGGGCGGAGCCCCCGAGCGTGTCCCTCGAGAGCCTGGGCGCCGATGGCGTCAACGACTTCTCCGGTGGCAGAGCCTCGAAAGAGTCCATCGACGACCTCGGCGCCACAGGCATCGACGTCTTCCTCGAAGACACCACAGGTGCACACGGTCTCGAGCACGTCGAGGACCGGGACCTGGAACGGGCATGACGAGAACGATTCCCCTTGTCCGAGCGGGACTTTTCCGTGAAACGTGCCGACCACCCGAGCCCAAAGGCGTACGAGCGGTGTCTCTCGACCGATCACGGCCGATCCACTCGGAGGCGCGGACGGACCAGTGCCCTGCGATTCGAGAATCGCTAGCATTTTCTTACCGAAGGAAGCCCATTCCTCCGGCGTCGCATGCTTGGTGGGATAAGCGACCCGCCGACGGGCGGAGTCCTCGGATGAGGACGGGGAAGGCGACCGATGACGGCATTTCCGGGAGTGCCTCGAAGAGGCAGAGGAGTGGCAGGACCTACTCCGGGACCGAGACCTACTGGACTTCCGACGACGATGCGGAGAGTCGCCCCTTGAATCGTCCGTCGAAAGCCCCTCAGACCTCGACTTCCATGGCTTGGACACCTTACCTACCGACAGTTTCTTCTTGCGCTCCCGCAAGGCTTTGGACGTAAGCGACTGGCAGTCGACACAATCATCCGTGTCATGGGCCTCTCCGAGGCACCAGAGGCAGGCCTCATGCAAGTCCGTCACCGACATCTTGGACCCACAGTCCCTGCACTTCTTAAAGCCCGGACGCGGGGTGGAAGACGAGGTAGACATCACGAAGGATAACTTCACAACGCACAGGTTCGAAGAACCGATAAAGAACAGAAACTCCAAAGAGTCAAGGCACGCCGAGATCTCTGAAGCGAACACGTTCGTGGAAAAAACGGAACTGAGGCTATGGGCGTCGTGCGTCCTACTTATAACATCCAGTGACGTCGGCCGTCAGAGGAGGTCCTCGAGGCTGGCGTATCAACTTCATCGACGCAGGACGCAGATGCTGAAAGATTTTCCGAAGCAGCACAGCTGTGGTGATTACTATCATAGATATGGAATACGTCAGAGGACCCAATCCCCTCGAACACTGTCCTTCAACTTGCCCCCACTGGGATGAGGGAGAGACCACCTGAGCTCTCCTTAATTCTTCAACGTTTTAACAATATTCTTCAAAGTGCCCCCACCGGGACGAGGAAGAGGCTTCCTGAGTCCTTCTTGACTCTTCAATACCACAGTTTTATAGAAGGGAGTTGCCTCATAAAACTATCTACTTCTTTCCTGACTTATGGTTTCAACTTCTCAAGTTTCCCCGGCCTCCTCCCGGACTTATTACTGTTCTTGTTACCTTCTCTCAGGAAACTCTTCACCCGTTTCACCAGGGGTCATTGTTCTTTCTTTCTTTTTCTTCTGCTGCTCTTCTTCGGCCCGCTTGACTTCACAATCCATTATCATTGGTGGTCACACCACCACACTATCAGCGTCAGGTTTGTTGGCTCCCAGCCGACTGACAAGATGCTTTCCTTGCATCCCTTGTTTCCCTCTCATCACTTCACACCTGAGCCTCGAAACAGACTTCGAACAGCCTGTTTCTAAGTCGCAGGCTTTCTGGCAGCCTCCAAGCTTGCTGACTTCAACTTCCGGATATCACACTCTCTGTACTTCTTTACTGTTTGGCTTAAATAGCCGGGCCTGCCCCAGTATAACAACAGTTTGATTGACAACAGCTAGTCGAGCACTCTTCATGCTTGACTGCAGCGTTCTTGGGTTCTTCTTCATCCCAGTACCTAGCATGATGAGACTGTCTGACACATCACAGTAACGGTATCCAGTTAATATGTCGAAAACATTTTTTCGAATGACAAATATGTCAAAAACATTTTACCGAAAAAAAATGTTGATTTTATTATTTTTTTAATTTACATTTTGTTTTGCGAGTAAAAAAAAGGGTCAAAAAAGGAGGGGTTGGGGGGAACCCCCCATTGCAAACAAAAAATAACAAAAAAAGACATTTGAAATTATTTCTTTCAGTGACATGTTTTCGAAAATATGGCATTCGAAAAAATGTCATTCAAAATACTCACTTGGAACCCACAGTAACACACAGTCTCAGACCTTAGCCCACGCAAGGAAGGGTTGGGTGCTGTTACTACCCTGTGGGGTTGGGAGATAAAGAGGCTGTATCCCAGACTCATGTCCTTGTCTCTAGGAAGGGAGTCCCTCCCCATGAGATGCTCCCGCTTGTTAGCACCTCTATTGGGACTATCAGCTAGGGGCCTCCCCTCCCTAGCTTCATGGAAAGGGGCTCCCTCTGGGGAGAAGTGACGTCATATGGAGGATCGTCACATACCCTTTCCCTTAAGCTTTCAGCTTCCCCATTCTCTCACATAGGAAAACGAGATAAGAAACCGACATTTCCCTGTTCCTTCCCCTTCCTATGCTCAACCTGGAAACAAAACGGCTGTAAGTCTAAAAACCAGCACATGATGCTCGAGTTACTGTCTTTGTGTAGGCTGAGCCAGGTTAAGGGGGAGTGGTCTGTCACCAACTTGAATTTGCACCCAGTACCTATGGCCCACTTAATGGCAAGGGCCTCCAAAGTATGGTGACATAATTATTATTGTCCGGAAATAGTTTCCTACTTGTGTATAGGACCGAATGTTCCACCCCCACATACACTTGCGACAGGACTGCCATGAACACTTTATCTGCTTTGCCTTTCACCCATTCCGCACTATACTGTTTGAGGTATAAATGCATCAGAGGAGTGTCTCCCATTGTGACGAGTCTCAATTGACTGTCAATACTTACCAGACTTTATTAAAATACCTTAGAGAACTTTTAAAAACAACAAATATGAGTGCGCTCCAACAATCGCCGATCAGACCTCTACTTTTTCAATTATCTCTGGATTGGTACCAACCACTTCCCTAGATAACTAATATAACTCCTTGACCTTATCCCAACTCTTTCACAACTTTTGTATCGCGCTTCAACACCTCAATTCAACACAAATGCACAAGACAGACTAGTGACTTTGCACATGTACTAAAAATACTCTCTGATCCTCATTTTCTCCTTGCCCCTAATTAATACTATGATCACAGAGTTTAACTCGTCTCCTTATGTGAACCTGTTCACGCGTAGCCTACTGACTCGGACTGGGGTGTGAGACAACCTTTTATAGACTCTCTTGGGTCAGGCTTCTGGGTGCTATTTCTCTCTCTCTCTCTCTTCACACAATATTTCCAGTTACTCCTGTTACTTTAAAATGATCCCACCCCTGTCCAATTAGTTTGCCATTCCCCTCAGTCTACTCACCATTTGTTTGTTTGACTCAAGGCCCTCGGTATCGTCTCCTCCTCCAAACAACCACTTTCACCTTCCATCCACAAAGCGCCTGTGGAAATCAGGTAGGGATTTCGTCAAAGAGGAACCCTGCCCACCGTCTCGGTTCGTCTTGCAAGATTTCTGTTTGGCCGCTCTCCACAGGAAACCCTGCAATCTTACGGCTAAATGACAGAGGATGTCCGGTCATGCGAAATACAGGAACTTAACTTAATCGATGGCTCAGAGCCATCCTATCACTGCTACCACTTGAGCTTATGGTCCTTAATAGGTAGCGTGTCGTGCAGTAGATGGGATGCAGAGTAACTCTTACACCAAATAATCAAACTAACTCAGGAAGAAGGCAAAGTCGGTTGACTGTTTTAGTATCAATGATCTAAAACCGGGAGTTACAACAGACGCCGCACAGAATTATTTTTCTCCGCCCGACTCGACATATTTCATAAAAAGCACACCTTTATAGCAAAAACTCATCATACGTGATGTCGTACTACGCGGCAAATTAGAAAAACCTATGGGGGGTTGTGACAGGATCAAGGGGAACATCTAAGTATACTTTCTGGGGATCAGGTGATTGTGTTTCTACAGTCAGGTGTACAACTCATGCCCACCTCTAGTGCAAGTCACCTTCACAGTTATTAGATACACGGTACATCATTGGTTCTCAAACTATAAGGCCCTTCATTACATGGCCCTCGACAATTGGTTGGCACGTCCGTGCCCTTCTGGAACATTCGGCTCACTTAGCAGCACGTAAGCTTTACCCCAATTACATGCCTTCTGCCATGCAGACTGTCTTTGAACTTGGCCTTGCAATGTATTCTCAGCACTTGGAAAAAAGGAGTGTGAGCATGCGCTATCTCAGTTCTAGAGCTGCATGCCCACTCTTCCATTTCCTTCCATAACCCACGTGACAGGAGACCACAATTCGGCCCATTTTCTAGCATTTAATTATATTAAATGACTAAAACTTGGAACTCATGCATTTTCTTTGCACCTTAACAAGGAATGACTCAACTCTCCACGTTCACTGTTCTTCAAGGATAACCAGTTCTTGGCTTCTCCAGCCTTTTATACCAGGCCAGACAACCCTTCTCGGTCCTTCCATGATTCCAGCTGCTTTTGTGCTGCGACACAGCTTTCAGTTATCTTCTCCAGGGGCTTAAGTTTACTAAAATTGTGACACCCATGTCCAGTTTCTCTATAATGGTGGCTTCGTCTGCAGTCTATTCACTACGTATATCTATCTTCTATGATCCCTTAGTCTACTTGCATTGCTGCATCTGTACAGTTATTAAACGGCTTGCATTTTCTGCAGTGCTCTTCACACGTGTAATCTTTACTTTGCATATGAAAGTTTACACAATTATTTACTTCGTCATAAGTTTCTATAAAGGTCCATACACTCTTCTTCAGCCAGTCTAAGTGCGTCACTCACATCTCTTGTGACATCACTAACTTCTTTCTTTCATTCTTCATATTTGTTCGGGGACCTCTTCCAAGAGATTGTCATCTCTTTGGGGATACATCAAATAGGGCTTTCTTAGAGGATACCTTTTCTCGAAGACTCTCTGCAGAAAAGTCACAGTCACTAGTGTCAAGCATGGCACGACTTTTGGCTTCCAACATATGGGTGCGAAGGGGATGGGACTTCCTGCAGTGGCACTTGGCTGCTCCTCTACAACTTGAAAGGAGGCGAGCCGTGCTGGGCAAAAGGCTTGACTAGACGGAAGGTCTTCATAAACTATCAGCCGCTGCCGGTGAGTGAAATGGGAGACCAGCTTGTGTTGATAAATGAAAAGGACATTAACGTTTGAAGTGCTTGTTGGGTTGTCGGGAAACCATGAGCAAAGGCACATTGTAGCAAGAATGAAGAATGCTGAGATTGTGCATGTGGGAGAAGCTGCCAAAGAAATCTGAAGCACTTGAGAGTGTAACCGAGAAAGGAGGGGACTAGTCAAAGTGGTCATACGAGGGAAAAGTCAAGGGTACAAGCACCCCCTAGTACAGTCAAAAGTCTTTCACAAAAGGTGAAACGAAGTATAAAGCTAACTAAGAACTGCAGATACCAAAAGGCCTCGGGAGAGGAGGCCGGTATAAACTGTATCCAATATTGTGGGCTGTGCAGAGGACAGCAGCCGTGAGAAAGAGAAGTCTGATTGATGAAAGTTAACGCACTTACTACAATATAACAGAGTGACCTTGCAAAACGCAACCGCCTATCGGAAGTCTCGGTATTGAACTGGAAAGTACTTTGAAGTAAAAGCATGAAAGATTGCAAAGTAAAAAGTGTGATGCTAGCAGTTTGAAGGCTCGCGCCCGACTGGGGGAAGCCAGAACTGCCTACAGAGGAAGGTCTGAGCCCAGAGCTCAGTGAAAGTGCACCAAATATTTGTTTAAAAATTAAAAAGACATAAAGAGCTCCTGAGTGTTATAAGCTAGTAGAACTGGTAATGTTAACTGAACTGTGATTTGAAGGCTACAGTGAACCCGACGGAGGGATGCCAAGAGAAAGTGAATCCCGCATTTTGATAGTGACTGAACAGTGGTGTAAAGACGAAGGTGAACCCAGTCCCGTCTGAATAATTTCCACTTGGTACTGGCAGAACACAACACCGTTCTTCATCGCCCGAGTTAATATGGTCTAAGAGATTTGCCATTTTGATCTTGAAGGCATTAATGGTCGCTATGGATCCATCCCCCATGACATGATTTTCCTCAGTTCAACGTACAACAAATTTAACAGACGTTTTCTTTGCATAGCAAGAAGCGGTCTCCACAAAAATCTTGACTGCAAAGAAATTAGACCCAATTCGTGCCTGAGGAACAGCCAAGGATAGACCCACTATTTGCTTCCATATCTGGCCCTGTACATGTTAAGAAAAAGACCCATATCCATAATGGACATGTCCAACCCATACAGCAGGATTGGTTCTATCTTGGCCAGAAAACCTTTTATTAGCGGTTAAATAGTAAATTCACATAGCTGGCCATAAAGCCTCTTCAGCTGGGAAATGAAAGGCTGGGCCTGATCTCTCAAAGATTGTTTCCATCCAGCCATGAAATTGGCATTTGTCAGATTGTATCGCAAGTATCTCATAGAAGACACTATCAATCTTTTGTTCGCCACTTTCCCAGTACATGGTCCTGAGCCTTTTCCTAGTAGAAAAAAATGACAATTTTAGTTTTCTCTCCGTTGACCAGTAATTTATTAGAACAAGCATAATGAAAAAACAGGATGAGCCTTCACTGAAGACCAGTGGCTGACTTATCAAAGAAGACCAGGACATCAGCAAAGGCAACCCAGTTTAACTTCAAGTGACCCAGTTTTACTGCAAAAATGTTTCTTTTCTCCCATAGAAGGTTGTATATCTTTCCCATAGATTTTCAATGGAGTTATCTTAACATGACAATATCTAAGAACAATAAGAAAATAAGGTGAGTGTGCATGTGGTTTTAACAATATAATTTAGGAAAATTATATATTTATGCTATATGGGGAAAATGGCATTATTATGTATCAAACATGCACTGGCCTATACAAACAGTGAAAGGTTGGATAATAGATACAAATGCTAACATGCATGACTATGAATAACTTGAGGAGTTGGGTAACTCAGCACTATCAATCACAAACATAGGCACTACCTATTGCCATTAGAATAGATAGATGGGTATTGATGGGATACCACATTTTCAGACTGAGTATTCACAAGAGCCAATGGAAGTTTAAACGTGGCGCATAATCGTGCATGGTAATATGCACTGATTTTGATTTTCTTATCTTTCTCTCGCCCTAACAATCCTCCCTTCGCAAACCCTATGTTATCTGTGTGTTACTTCATTGTTGTGTTCTTACATGGATTGATTAATTACTATTATTTTTATTATTTGCATCTCTTTTAGTTTTTCTGGAACAATAACATTTTCGGTTTTGTCCAAAAGGAACTATAATTTTGTTTTTGAACATTATGTGATTATTTTGACTGACATTCAATGGTGTTTTCATTTATAAGGGTTGATATTATGATTTTTAACTTTATGTAATTTGGTTGATATGTATAGCCCAGTTTTGGAAAGGGCTTAAGTGAGCCTGAAACACATGCCAACATATGGGTAATTTTGTCAATGGGCATTGTGTTAAATAAAATGTCCATTTGCAATTAAGTTTTACAACTTGACGCATTTAATCTAATCAATAATACGTCTTTGCTAGTATTGGAGTGCCTGTCGCACCATTGCAGTACATTAATACAATCTTTTAACAATTCTAAGGACTCGGTATACCTTAATGCACCCACAAGGAGCGACAGGCAACAGGAACAATTTAGGAGTCTGGTGGCGCAGAGTGACGAGCCATACCCCTCTCTCTTTTTTGAATATTGTAATTTTATGGTTTGCTTCAATCGCCTTTCTTATATATAGGAATAAGCATGGACTCCATTCCATGTAGGTGGAATGACATGCATCCTATAAATGTTGGTAAGGAACAAGTTACTTACCTGTAACTGTTGTTCTCCAGCATGGGTCTGGCATGGATTCACATGCTCATGAATATTCCCCGTCGTCAGGCTGGGAATCCTCGGTAAAGAAAAAACCAGTATCAGTTTCGTTTCTGATCTGTCTTTCGTAGTAATAACCAATCACTGGTCTCTGCGTCATACTGACCACAGCCAATGACTGCCCTCTACCTAAGCACCGCCTCTGGCAGCCATCTTCAGATTTGGAAGCACGTGAAGTGGCAGTATGACCAAGTGAAGAGCCGCAGAGGGGTAGGCGGGAGGGTTCACATGTGAATCCATGCCAGACCCATGCTGGAGAACAACAGTTACAGGTAAGTAACTTGTTCCTTCTCCAGCATGGGGTCTGGCATGGATTCACATGCTCATGAATAAAGAATACATAGCAGTACACACATGCACAACCACGGGAGGTGGCAAAGGCTCAACATTAAGCATTACATCAAACTCAACATTAAGCATCTTACCTCCTCACCAGGCTCACCTCAGGCGAACAGGTTGCGCAGCACTGCTTGGCCGACCCTGGACTCCTCCCTGGAATCCCGGTCGACGCAGTAGAATTTCGTGAAGGTGTGCTTCGACCTCCACGTAGCAGCCCTGCATATGTCCAGCAGGGGCACACCAGATAGGAACGCCGTGGTAGCTGCGATCGCTCTGGTGGAATGGGCTCTCGGACGGCCAGGCAGCGGTCGGTTTGCCAACCGGTGACAGTACATGATACAGCCGGAGAGCCATCTGGAAATGGAAGCCTTCGAGAGAGCCTTCCCCTGATTGACAGGTCCAAAGTTCACAAAGAGTTGTGACGTCTTCCGAAAACACTTCGTGCGGTCTACGTAGAACTTCAGCGCTCTAGCCACATCCAGCGAGTGCAAAGTCCTCTCAGCCGGCGACGAAGGCGACGGGAAGAACACAGGCAACACCAAGGGTTCGTTGAGATGGAAGTCCGACGGTACCTTGGGCATGAAGGAGGGGTGCGTCCTGAGCACTACCCTCGTGTCGTGAAAAGTCAAGTACGGGGCCTTGCAGGAAAGGGCCTGGATCTCTCCCACCCGTCGTGCGGAGGTGATGGCCACAAGAAACGCTGTTTTCCACGACAGAAACTTCAACGGGGCCGAGTGCAGAGGCTCGAACGGAGGTCCCATGAGCTTGGTCAGCACCACGTTGAGCTCCCACGCCGGGGCCGGAGCCTTCACCGGCGGGAACGATCTGAACAGTCCCTTCATGAACTCTTTCACCAGACGATGAGACCACAAGGACGTCCGCCCCGTGGTTCTGGTGTATTGGGAGATCGCAGCAAGATGAATTTTGATGGACGCGTGTGCCAGTCCAGCTTTGGCCAGCGTCAGCAGGTACGGCAGTACTTGGGGAGCCGTAATCCGTAGAGGGTTAATCTTCTGTGCGTGGCACCAGACAGAGAACCTCTTCCATTTGTGTCCCTAGCATTTAAGAGTCGAGGACGCCCTGGCCTTTGCAAGAACCTCTCTGCAGTCGGCCGGTATGTCGTATCCTCCAAACTCTAGCGCTGCAGGAGCCAGGCCTGCAAGTTCAGCGATTTCGGGTCGTGGTGGAGGATGGCGCCTCCTTCCCTGGAGAGTAGATCCGCGTCCACCGGCAGCTTGATTGGCGGGGACGCTGACAGGTCCAGAAGGTCCGTGAACCATATCTGCCTCGGCCACGCAGGTGCGACGAGGATCATCCTGCACCGTGACCTCTTGAGCTGGTTGACGAGCCGGATTAGCAGTGGCAAAGGAGGGAACGCGTAGAGGAACAGGCCCTCCCAGGGGAACGAGAAAGCATCGCCCATGCTCCTCGCCTGGGGAAACCTGCTGGCGAACCTCAGGCACTTGGAGTTCGTCGAAGTCGCGAACAGGTCGATCTGGGGTGTGCCCCACCGTCGGAAGAGGCGATCCACTAGATCCTGCCGTAGCTCCCACTCGTGGCACGAGCGCAGCTCCCTGCTGAGCGAGTCGGCGATGGTGTTTTTTATCCCTGCCAGATGAAACGGCACCAGAAATATCCTTTGGGCGACGGCCCAATGCCACAGGTCCTGCGCTTCCTTGGACAGTGCTGGTGACCTGGTTCCGCCCTGTTTCCTGATGTAAAACATGGTGGTGGTGTTGTCGGTGAAGATCCTCACCACCTTGCCCTTGAGGGACGGAAGGAAGGACCTGAGGGCCCAAAACACTGCACGGAGCTCCAGGACGTTGATATGTAGGGATTTCTCCGTCGGGAGCCAAAGGCCTCTTGCATGCAGATTTTCGGTGTGCGCTCCCCACCCTTCCAGGGAGGCATCTGTGGTCACTGTCTCCTGGTGGGCTGGGGTCTGGAAGTCCATGCCCGCCGTCAGATGCGCGCGGGTGCCCCACCACCGGATCGCTCGTCGGAAACTCTCGTCGAGTGTGATCCTTTCCTCGAAGCTGCCCGTCGTTTGGATCCAGCGCGCGTCCAGGAACTCCTGCAACGGGCGCATCCGGAGCCTGCACATGGGAATGAGGTAGATGCAGGAAGACATCATTCCGAGGAGGGACTTGATGGACCTCACCTTGGCCGCGTCGGCCACCAACATCCGCTGCACCTTGCCCAGGATGGTCCTGGTCCTCTCCTCTGACGGGGAGGCCAGAAGGGACACTGTGTTGAGCCTCGCTCCCAGAAACAGAGCGTCTTGCGAGGGTACCAGGTGGGATTTGGCGTAGTTCACGGAGAATCCCAAGTCCGTGAGAAGTTGGACGGTCCTTGCCGTGTGAACCACGGCGAGCTCCCTCGTCTTGGCTCGGATGAGCCAGTCGTCCAGGTAGGGGTAGACGTGGATCCCTTCGCGGCGCAGCTGCGCCGCCACCGGTGCGAGGCACTTGGTGAACACCCTGGGTGCCAACCGTAGTCCGAAGGGGAGGGCTTTGAACTGGTAATGACGCCCTTGGACCACAAACCTGAGGAATTTTCGGTGCCCCTTTAGGATGGGAATATGGAAGTAGGCATCCTCCAAATCCAACGACGACAGGAAGTCTCCTTCCTCCAGCTGACCCAGGACGTGCTGGAGGGTGACCATCCGGAACTTTTGCGCCTTGATGAACTTGTTCAGACGTCGCAGGTCCAGGATGGGGCGCCATCCCCCCGTCTTCTTCTTCACGAGGAAGTATCTGGAGTAAACACCGGAGCCCCGAAGCCTCTTTGGGACGAGTTCGATGGCGCCCTTCCTGAGCATCGCCTTTACCTCCAGGAGAAGCTGAGGGACGTGAAGTTCTTTCCTGGCCACGGGGGGGACGCGCGGACACCATCTTTGAAACTCGAGCGCGTGGCCCCGGGCCAAGGCGTCCAGCACCCAACGGTCGGTGGAGATGGACTCCCACACGCTGACGAAGCTCGCCAGCCGGCCTCCCACCGGGGTGCTTCGGTGGGGGCCCGACCCCACGGCCGGTTCAATCCTGCTTCGACGAGGCTTTGCTGCCTTGACCTCCTTGGCGACGACGGCGGGGTCCGCCAGACTTGCCTCGTCCTCTGTAGGCCTCCTGAGACGACGAGCGGGCCGCTTGACGGTAGGTGGAGAAACCGCCGCCGGAACCTTTGGAGGCGCCCTTGCCTCCGCTGCTCCGAAAGGGCGTCCGTCGTTGTTGCAGAACTCCAAGGGCCCGGGCCGTCTCGGTGTCCGCTTTAATGGCCTGAAGGGAATCGTCCACTGTTTTTCCAAACAGGTTGTTCCCATCGAAGGGCATGTCCAGGACTCTGGTCTGAACGTCTTGACGGAGTCCGTAGCCTTGAGCCATCCACGCCGCCTAAGGCAAACGCCGTTGCCCAACTGGCGGAACCCAGTGTCGGCGATGTCCGTCGCAACGGTAATGGCGTGGTCCGAAGCCACCTCACCTTCCTGCAGGATCTCCAGGGCCTCTGCCCTCTTGTCGTCCGGCAAGAAGTCCAGCAGGGGAGCCAGTTTGTACCAGAGCTCCCTGTTGTAGCGGGCCACGATAGCCAAGGCGTTGGCCGCTTTAATCGTCGTCGCTGCAGACGAGATGACTCTGCGTCCCATAGCGTCCAATTTTTTTCCCTCGCCGTCCGGTGGGGAAGTCGATGTGGAGGCCGCACCCCCCGTGCTTTTTTCCTGGCCGCCGCGGAGACGACGGAGTCCGGGGTAGGCTGCGCCCGGAGGCACAGGGGGGCCGTGTCCGGGACCCGGTACTTTTTACTCGTACCGGTCTCTTCTAGCTGGCGTCGTGGAAGGGTTCTTGAGGAGGGTGAGGCCCTCATCCCAAATGTCGTCCAAAAGAGGCACTGCGAGGACCGTCTTCCTCTTGGCCTTGCGCCGCTGATAAAGGAAACCTTCCTTCTTCTTCTCCTCAGGGCAGAGTTGGAAAAGCTCGGATGCCCTGGTGATCATGGAGTGGAACGATCCAATCTCGTCGGGCGGAGAAGCCCTGGTGGGAGGCGACGACGGTACATCCTCGTCGTATACCTCGTCGTCCGTACCTGTCGCTGCCGTGTCAGTCCCCGTATCATCCCCTCGGGTGGACGGGGAGGAGGGCTGGAAGGGGCGCGACGGCTGAAAGGAGGCGGAGGGTGGATCCTTCTTTTCTGGGTAGGGGGAACACCAGAAGGTCCCGGTTCTGGGTCCCCCGACGGGAGAGGTTCCGTCGGCAACGGTAGTCTCATCCTTATCTCTGAGCATAAGGACTGTATAGCCAACAAAATGGCCGCCGCGTTGTCTCGTGGCGCTGGCAGAGGGGAATCCGACGGGCGATCAGGGGCCCCATCGGTACCCTCGACAATGTCGTCGTCACCTGCGTCGGGATCCATCCCGACGGGCCGGTCTTCTTCCACGCCGAGGCCGTGGCTTAAGACCTCGACCAGCTCCTCCTCCGAGGTTGAGGCCGAATCTACGACAACGCCCTGCCCCCCCTTTTTCTTCCCCACGGGGGATTTCACGGGGGTCCTATCGATGGGCACAAAAGAGGACTCCCTCCTAGGTGGCAGGGAGACTCTGAGCCCCGAGGTCGCCACCACTGGTGTAGCCTCCACAGGCTGAGCCAGGGCCACCGCGACAGTTTCGATAGAGGGCTTGGCCGGATGGATTAACCACCTTAGGTGCGCTCACCGCCTTATCCTTGAGGGGGGGACACTGCCTCGCTCCCCCTCTGCCTTCGAGCTCGACCGGGGCCTCTCCAGGAGCCTCGCCGGGTGCTCGGCCTTCCTCTTACCCGACCCAGAGCATTGGCTCGTGGTTGATGGTGCCGGGGAGGGTGCGCCCAGCCTGGCGCCCGTAGAGCCCGACCGTTCGGCGCTCCCGGTGCCAGCGGACTCGCGGTGCTTGGCCTTATGTTGGACCCACGTCGCCGGGGCGTCCTCAAAGGTCTTAGAAGACCGCTCGGATGTCTTCCTCTTCTTCTCGCCGGACGGGCTCTTCCCTTCCAGCCAGTTGGCGAGACGTTGATGGCGGTCCTTCATGGTCCGCTCCGACATGTTGCCGCAAAACGCACAGTCCTTCTCCACGTGCGTCTTGTCCTCATGTAGGCAGTAAAGACAAAAAGAGTGTTCGTCCTCCTTGAAGACGTTCTGCAGCTGGCATCCAGGGCAGACCCTGAACAGCTTTCCGGGCGTCTAGCTTCCCTTCTCCTGGGCCATGACCGGGCCTGAGAAACTTCTGGAGTCCTCCAAAAGCGTAGCTCGATGAAATCTTCACCCTTAAGGGGCGCAGACGAATCCGACACGGGTCCCCGTTAATCGGATGGAGAGTCAGTGGAGCTTGAGGCTCTTTCGACCGAAAAAACGAAGTTTTTGAGAAAAAACGTGAAAAAAAATAGCACTAACGCTCGAGAGCAATAGCACGAGGATCCCAACACATGAACGTGCGGTAAAAATCTGAAGATGGCTGCCAGAGGCGGTGCTTAGGTAGAGGGCAGTCATTGGCTGTGGTCAGTATGACGCAGAGACCAGTGATTGGTTATTACTACGAAAGACAGATCACGAACTGATACTGGTTTTTTCTTTACCAAGGATTCCCAGCCTGACGACGGGGAATATTCATGAGCATGTGAATCCATGCCAGACCCCATGCTGGAGAAATAAAGCCTTCAAAAGGGGAAGCCACAGGTCTGGAGCGCTTTTGATATTAACAGGGGCTAGGGCATCCAGCCCAGGAATCCTAGAGGCCTTAGCTCTTGATATTGTCCAAAGAATATCTTCCCCCTCCCATGGGCAGGCCCCTTGAGCTATATCCCCCTTTGAGGTTTGGTCTCTAGGAGTAAACCCCGCTGGATATGAATATTTGTGAAATACTCCAGCCAAGTCTCTTCTGAACATAACATGCCTCTGGGACCTCACATCACCCAGTTTATTATTGATCTTGGGCCAAAAACCCACTGTGACCTTACCCATTAAACGTTTCAAGATGACCTGGTTTAACCTTGTGTGCATTTCGATTTTCAAACTTTTGACATTATTTTTGTGAACCTGTATAATGGCTCTTTTGCAAGTCACAAAAGCTGAAGAAGAGAGACCCTGTTTAACTAAATCACAGAGTCGATCTCTTTTTGTTGTTTTTGACATTGCTATATGCATGTCAAAAGTATACTTATGGGGGTCCGTTGGTAAAATCCTACCCTTATTGGATAGCTTATTTAGACATTGACAGATCGCCATGGGAAGGGTCTCCAATGACAAGAAGGGAACAAAGATATCATGAATACTCTATGTGTAATTCAAAATGGTAGTCTACATTAGACTGTTACATTTCCGACAAGTGTAGTCGTTCCATCGAACGGTTAGCCCCCCTCGGTCAAAAGTCAACATAGCCGTCGCTAGATTCAAGTCCCTGAACCCTGATTCAGTATGAATTAGGAAGTGCAGAAAAATGTGGTCCCCCACTACTGGATCATTGTCACAGCCGGCGCCCAGCTGCGTTCTCTAAGCATTTTGCCACAAAAACTTGGAAATTACCTTGGCGCCTTTCATTTCGGCAGTATCTGGGAAACTACAACTCCCAGTGATCCAGGTTCAAGGAGAGTCACGTGATCCATAGGGGCCGTGCCTCCCATCATCCTCCATAGGTAAACCATAAGTACGGCAAGAGAACGCTTCTCGAGTGCTCCTTAACTGTGGGTTACCTCCTATTAAGTTGTGCTTTGTTTATGTACCTCAGCTCCGTTATACTGACCTTGGACTGCTTTTGGATTACCTCGCATCTGTTTGCCCTCGATTTCTGACGTTTGGTCCCTTCCCTCCGACTTGCTTACCTGGTTGCCGAATCCTTGTCTGCCTTTGACCTTGCTTCCTGTGATAGCCCTTATTGGAACGCTCATTCGGCGGACTCGACTCAGGTCTATTGCTTCCCGACCTCATTGTTTGAACTTGCATTTCGTCGCGGGAGTCTGTAATTATTCTTTTTCACAAAATTGCTGCTTTCTCCCTCACTTCGGTACCCGCAGAGTACCTGCAGACACACCCCACGTGTGTACCCTCACGCTCTCTAGACATTCTGCTGCCTTAGCTCACTGTACACTTTTTGTTTTCTTTTATTAAGTGACAACTGGACGCTCTGCTGGTTTATCTTTGTGTCACTTTAAACTCAAACACTCCTCGGTGAACTTTTATGGACGCTTTGCTGCTCATTGGGAATTTGTATGGACGCACTGCTGTTTCCTTTGGATTTGCGTGGACAATATTAGTTGCACCCTCGAGCCGTTCGGGTCAGGTTATTGGGACTTTACAACTTGGATTGTTCCCTTTTGCACCAGCTTCTACTCTTCAACATCTGTACCTTTACTATTAAGTATGTTCACAGCCTTACTTACGTTCATTGCAGGTAAGAGTTGGGTTGTACAAGAGGGGGTTGCGGTTATCTTCCAGTATTTAATGTTTATGACATTGACCTTGTGAACTTACTTTTTTTCCCTTAGCTCTGTTGCTACTCCTGACTTTTCACCCAAGCCCCTGGCCTGTCAGGTGTATTTTATCTCCTGGAAGCCGCGCTCTTGGGGGGAAGGTTTTTTTCTGTCTACGGTCTACGTTGCTACTATTAAACCATGTTGAGATTGAAGACAGTCAACAAGGGTCAGATCTTCAATTCTCCCTTAGTTTATGACAATCATGTAGCTGGAGAGGGCCACACAATTTCATTAGATCATCTGAGGCGTATATATGGTCAATCCATGACTGGCTAACCCCCTTATGCCACGTAAAGGGGTTTGCATTCACCTCAACTTCTTCCAGTTGGAGAAGGGACAAACCCCACCCCGACATGAGTGAGCCCCACTCTATTCCTCTCAACATATTGAGAGAAGAATTTGGAAGAGGGACGACCGAGTGCTAGTTTAACTTAGCACCATCTGTGCAGCTTGAAATAAAGTCCCGACCTACTATGACGGAATGAGGGCGACCCTGTTCTAACCAGTCGGCCATTAGTGAACCTAAAGAGACATTAGGTAAGAGATATCCATGTTATCTGGCTCAAAACATCTTTGGAAATATGCTTAATCTAGTTTGTTAGTCAAGCAAAGGGGTCTGGCTATTAGGCGTTTGGCTGTGGTGATGCAAACAAGATTGTTCTCAGAGCATTAGGAGGGTTTGAGACAGGAGATAATTCCTAGTCCTCCTCTGACCCTGTATGTTGGAATTGAAATAATATTATGCCTCCTTTCGCAGTAATTGAATGTGTATTGGCCTACGCCAAGTTGTCTAAAATATCATTTAAATAGACTCCGCGGCAAGGTCTTGACCTTAACGAAAAGTAATGTAAGTCGCCATCTTGGATTTAGCCGCCATTTTAGGTTCTCTTGTAATGTGGAAGCCACCCTGAACATCAAAATGGAGGCTGAATAACATTCTGAGTGAGATTCTGGCCGTTGTGATCTCCGCACACACGAATAATTAATATGCCTGCAGGCCACTTGTCGGGGTCGCGAACTGAGACCTTGTCCTATTACTGACCTATGTGTAAATGAACAACTGTATCAGCGGAACTGATCAAAATGCATACATTATGGGATTGACCTGGCAAGGAACCCTAGGCCTGATCCCAAGAATGGTTAACCCGCAAGGGGGTTGGCCAAAGGCTGGATAAAGGGTATAAAAGCCCAAGTATTCCGAATGTACGGTCTCTCTACTAATGCATCGAACCCTCGTTGAAGTTCGTTACGTTACTCTGAGAGCCGAATAGCTATCCGTTTGTCAATTGACTTTGGTAACTGTTGTAGCTTTTTAATAAAGCACTTGTATGTCCTTTGTAACTTGTGTTGGTGTGTTTATTTTAGGCTTCCCAGCCTCATATCAATTTTTATGTTTTCACAGTTGTCGCCCGAATAGGGACCCTCAAGATTGATGCCGGATCATTGAAGGTTGACGCAGACTATCGAACCGGGATCGGACGGTGTGATTCTGCGGGCCTGACCGAACGAGACGCGATACCTCGGCAGTGCTGCACGATACGATCCTTGGACGATAGTCGTGTGGTCTGACACGGCATCTTGTCGAGGGTCCATTTTTGAGGCGGGCAGATTTGTCGAAACCACCAAACACAAGGTAAAATTTGTTAGGTAAGTTCTTTGATAAACCGTACGGTCCTCCTTAGGTTTGGTCAGGTGCAGTCGTGACCCGGCTCTTAATTTAACCCTGACAATTTGAATTTGGCGTATTGTATCTGCAGACACAATTATTGACCAGGTAACACCAATTTTTTGTGAAATGCCTGGGAAATTGTCTAGCTGCTTTAGGGCTCTGTTCCGCAGCGATTGACAATCTTTGGAATTTAGCCGCCCGGCACCACAGGAGGGGTCGCCGGCATGTACTATGTACTGTAAGTATGGCATTGGTAGTATAGTATTTAATGATATTTGGCACAGACAGACCAGACATGCCTCTGAATTTCAGTGGCCAATCAATGGCAGTTTTGAGAAATCCCGTATTGAATACCTAGAATCGGTCTTGCTAAAAAAGAAGGCTAGACCTGCAGCCTTTGATGTTTTACAGAATTGGAAAAAAGAAGCGTTACAGCAGCTTAAAAGTAGGGATAAACATGCACGCCGTCATAAAACAAATGCCGAAAAAGCGTTGTTATATGATAAAGAAAAACATTCAGAATCAGTTAAAAATATGTATAGGGCTTTTTCACTTGGAATCCAGAAAATGTACCCCTCTAAACATTTTCATGTTTCCGAAGAATTTATTGAAAAATTGTTAAACGAACGCAGGCCTGGTGCCTCTGCGCCACCTCCGTATGATCCTTTCTTGGGCGCTCTGCCCATTCCTGCTGTTGTTCCTGCTGTTATTCCTGTTCCCCCTGTACAACCTATTGTTCCTATTCCTCTAGTCGTTGTCCCTCCACCTATCGCGCCGCCCCTTCTTTCTGCGCCGATAGTTGCACCTTTACTAAATTTACCTGCACCTCCGCTCCCGAGTGGTCCCGTATTGACTGAAGTTGATCAAGGTGCAGGATCAAAGATCGTCACTCGTAATACTGTTTCTGCAGATAAGAAACAGGAATTGTTTCCATGGGCTAAGCACTGTATGGAGAAAGGTGATCAAGCTGATGTTTTTTCCACATTATCTAATTTGAACAGTTTTCCCGAGAAAAATGTTTTTATCGAAGGTTTGGGGACTCATTTATGTGTGATGTGGGGTAGATTACAAAATTCAGATCTTCCACAAGGGGTGAGAGATCTAAATGCTTTGGCACTTTCGAGGGACACAGAGCAGAAAGTATATGGTCGTGTTGGAAGATTGCTTGAGTATAGGAAGGACTTTGAAAAGTCACGAGATGAGAATGACGAAGACAATAGTATGTATGTACAGAAACGGTTCCTTCCGTGTCGTAGATCAGCACCTGAGGAAGTACGAATTTGTACCAAAGATGCGATTCGATGGATCTTGGAATCATCGATTCCGCCAGATGAAGTGTATGACACGTATAGTCAGTATACAGTAGAAATACAAAGAAAGGTAATTCAGGTAATGGTACAGTACCTGCAAGAAGAATGTGTAAGAAAGAAGGTTAGTTGCCCCATAGAATTGTTGGGGATTTGTAAAAGGGCTTTTTCGCCCGACACTTCTTCGGCTGCCTTAGCGCTCGACCTGGCTCTGTTGCTTAGTAAGCGGCCGGAGGTACCTATATCTCAGTTGCCTATGAGAGAGGTTCCTCTGACCTTTGTCCCAAAGGTTGAGATTCCCGCCAACGCTGGGACTGGTGCACTCGCTGTGGATATCCCTGCACATTATGTATCGCAATTCGTTCACGTCCCGTTTTCACGACAGGAAGTGAACATTATTAGACAATCAGTTCCCGATATCAGGAAAAACCCGACGGGGTTTTACAAAGAGATAGAGTCCGTCTTGCAGTCCTCTGCGTTCACCTTAAGTGATATTGACTTGCTATTCCCTGTACTCCTACCCGTAGATGTATGAAAGCAGGTTCGGACAATAGACGATGTGCCAGGGTTGGGAGATACGTGGGCTAATATGTTTAGGATTGATGGGGAAAGACCAGCAGGTGAGAAACCACCACAGGTAATACTTACTTTGCCTGATAGAATTGTCGCAAAATTAAAAACTATAATTCCAGAGAAAAGAATTATTTGGGACAAGCTTACTGCCTGTGTTCAAGGGAAAACTGAAGGCGCCACCAAATTCTTTAACAGATTCGAGCAGGTATTTTCTGACTTCAGTGCGCAGGATTTGGGTACAGAGTCTGGGAAAAGGTTGTTTGTGGACAAATGTGTACGTGGATTGTTGCCCGACATCCAGTCACAGATTATGTCCTCTGAGAGCGCTTGGCAGGCAAAATCTCAATCTGAAGTTTTGCACATGGCTCAGTATTATGAGAACCGTGTTAATAATGAGAAGGAGAAAATAGAAAAGAGGAAAGGAGATTTGAAAACCAAAGTATTATTACAACAAATTGTTAGAAACCCCAGAGGAGGCACGACACAGACTAGAGGTCAGTATCTCCCAAAAGGAAATGCTCCTTTGGGTCCTGTGAATATTAATCAATGTGCTTATTGCCGCCAGGAAGGTCATTGGCGAGCACAGTGCCCCGTCCTTCGACAAAGGTCAAACAGTGCGTTTGGGAGTATGGGTAGACGACCCAGGGGCCGCCCTGGAGCAGGGGGCCCTGATAGAGGTCAGTTTTTGCAAGATCCTCAGCAACCTTTTTCACGGGAAAATCAGACCTCGAGTGTGGACTCGAGGAACATATTTGATCACCCTTCTGCTGCCTACCTTTCTGAAGAGCTTCCTTCCGACGATACTCTATTTCATTAGGACTGCCCGAAGCAGGGTTTGGAACCTTCACCTATTCCCGTTAATCAGAAAGGCCCCTACGTTGAATTATTAGTACGGAATAGGAAACAACAGTTTTTGATAGACACTGGAGCACAGAAGTGCTCCATTGATCATTCTCGGGTTCCAAACATTCCACTGTCAGGGCAAACAAATGTTTCCGTAGGGTTTTCTGGTATACCAATTGTCTGTCCGGTTTCTTCACCGGTGTCTGTTTCTTTGGGTCCCTTTACGGACCATTGCCCTTTTCTTCTCACTTCGAACTGTGGAGAGAATTTGCTGGGGTTGAATTTGTTAATGAAATTGAATGCAGTAATTCATTGTTCCTCTGATGGAGTACGGCTGACGGTTTCACCACAGCAACTTCCTAATTCTCAGTTTCTGATTCGACCTTTACCTCCTGAGTTTAGCATTGTCCCGGAATGTTTATGGGCGGTTGACGACAATGATGTCGGGGTACTACAGATTGAGCCCGTTAAAATAGTTTTGAAACATGGAGTTAAACTAGCACGCGTTCCGCAGTATAAAATATCAGTTGAGGGCGAGCGTGCTTTAAAATGCATTGTCTCCGAATTTGTGCATCGTGGGGTGATCGAGGAGATTACAAGTAGTTTGTGTAACAGTCCGATCTTGCCTGTATATAAGAAAGGCGACAATGCAATCCCATACCGGTTCATAATTGATCTTCGTGCTACTAACAGAGTTGTCGCCCCACAATTTCCAATCGTGCCTGATGTAACGACGATATTGACAATGATCCCTGCTAGGGCTACGCACTTTAGCATTGTGGATTTAAAAAATGCTTTCTTTAGCATTCCTATACATAGGGAAAGTAGATATTTGTTTGCTTTTACCTTGGGGGGACGCTCATTTACATTCACTAGGGCACCTCAAGGGTATACTGAAAGTCCAAGCATTTATAGTAGAGCTTTGAAAGAACAGCTCGACACCCTTGAGTTGCCACCTACTTGTACACTGCTTCAATATGTTGATGATTTGCTTTTGGCTGCAGACTCTGAAAGTGCTTGTAAGGAAGGCACTATACTGTTGCTTGTTCATCTAGCAAAAAATGGTCATAAAGCTTCGCTCAAAAAATTTCAATATTGTTGTCAGGGGGTCGCCTATTTAGGGTACCTCCTGTCAAAGGAGGGGAGAAGATTGACACCTGAAAGAATAAAACACATTTCTGGCATGTCTGTTCCAAATACACAGAAGGAAGTCAGAGCCTTAATAGGTATGGCTTCTTACTGTAGGTTGTGGATCCCGAACTTTTCGCTAGTGATAAAACCAATGTTGGCTTTGACGAAGAAGGGCATTTCTCTGCCACTGCCATGGAAATCGGAACATCAACGATCATTTGAGCTTCTCAAAACCGTGTTATGCTCTGCACCGGTTCTGGGTACTCCAAATTATGACAAGGCCTTTGTGTTGTTTATGCATGAATGTGATGGATGTGCTTTGGCTGTGTTAACACAGGAACACGGAGGGAAGAATAGGCCGTGCGGCTACTACTCCTCCGCCCTTGATCCTGTTGCATGCGCTTTGCCAAGATGTTTGCGAGCTGTCGCTGCTGCTGCCGCGTCTGTAAAACAGAGTGAGGGAATGGTCCTAGGCCATGATTTGATTTTGATGGTACCTCACTCTGTAGATATCCTATTGAACAAAACCCAAACGCAACACCTCACCTCTGCACAGTTAACAAGGTATGAATTAATTCTGTTTGCCCAGCACATTCAAATTAAGAGGTGTTGTGTTCTTAATCCGGCTGAACTCTTACCTTTCCCGCAAAACACTGTTTGCGGTGACGAAGAATTACATGACTGTCTGTATACCACTGAACAAGAAACGAAGGGAAAGATAGATCTTATAGATACTCCTTTGGACAATGCAGAAGGGGAGCTGTTTTGTGATGGCTCCTGCTTCAAACTTTCAGATGGTACATCTACAGCTTCTTACGCAGTTACTACATTGAGTAAAGTTGTTGAAACTAAGAGAATTTTGCATAACTCCGCGCAGGCCGCAGAGATTATAGCATTGACCGGAGCTTGTGAACTCTCCGAAGGGCGTATAGTAAATATATATACTGATAGCCAGTACGCCTTTGGGGTGGGCTCACAACTTTGGGAGGCTCTGGTCGGAAAGAGGGTTCCTGACCTCAAATGGGACCAAGATTCAGCATGGCCCCTTGATAGTGCAATTGCTCTCGGCACTCTCGCTCCCTAGGCAGTTAGCGATCATGAAATGTGCAGCAGATCGTAAGGTGATAGATGATGTGGGAAAAGGGAACGCCTTTGCGGACCTGATAGCCAGGCAAACGGCCACAGACCTTAGCACAGACATGTATGCGCTAAAGGAAACAAAAGATGCCTATGTAATGGATGAAGGTATTGGGTCTGTGCGGGATATTCAAACTGATGCTACAGTAGAAGAATCTAAAAGGTGGGCCGAAGGAATGGGGAAACTAGATGATGATGGGTGTTGGGTGGATACATCTGAAGGAAAATGGTTGCTCCCTGATTCATATGTACTGCCAATGGTTACGATGGCACAAGGTCCTACACATGTGTGTGCTCAGCAGATCTCGAAAATGTTAGAACAAGTTTGGGTGAATAACAAGATTCTGGAGACTGCAAAACGCCATGTTCAGAACTGCATGATCTGCTTACAGCACAATGTGGGTAAGGGGACAGTAACTCCAAGGGGAAGCTTTGGGCCCCCTTCTGTTCCCTTCGAGGTCATTCACTTTGATTTTATTGAGATGGAACGATGTAATAAATTGAAATATGTTCTTGTAATTATTTGTGCCTTCAGTAAATGGGTCGAGGCTTTCCCCGTTAAAGATACTACCGCCATGACCACTTCAAAGATTATGGTAAAAGAATTCTTTCCTCGATTTGGGCTCCCAAGGGTAATTTGGTCGGACAATGGTCCTCATTTTGTTGCAGCAGTAATTTTGCAGATATGCACAGCATTACATATTGAGAAACGATTTCACTCAGCTAGACATCCTCAAAGTGCTGGGTTGGTGGAAAGACATAATGGTATCTTAAAGAATAAGCTTGCAAAAACATGTGCCGATATCAAACTGAAATGGCCAGATGCCTTACCTATTGTATTATTGGCTATGCGTACCACACCTCAAACTAAGACTGGGCTTTCTCCATTTGAGGTAGTGATGGGGAGACCCGCTAACATTTGGGGTCTCCCAAAACCTAAAACCTGAGAGAGGTGGAAAATGTATTGCTTGTAGACTACTGTAACCAGTTAACTAAAAACCTGTATTTCATTTATCACCAGGTGTATTCAGCTTTACCTGTACGGTTCACGGGCCCAGGACACGATATACAGCCTGGAAGTTGGGTCCTAGTGAAGGCCTACGAAAGGTCTTCCTGTCTCGCTCCTCATTGGAAGGGACCCTACCAGGTGCTGTTGGTCACCCAGACAGCAGTGCGGGTGGCTGGGAAGAAACACTGGATCCACGCGACGCATGTCAAGAAACTTCCTCACCCGACGCCACACGTTACAGAAGAAGCAGATCCCCTCGCTGATGCTACAGTCCCTGATCTTGGAGTAGCAAACAGCGCTGTGAGTGCGTCGGAGAATTTCTCTGAGCCTGTGGAGCTTGGGGAACAGTCCATTTCGTCTCCGCACTCTTTTGAAAAATCACTTCCGGAAAACACTGTTTCAAGTTCTGCGACTTCCGTCGCCTCCAATACGTCGCTTCCCTCAGGAAGTGACGACACCTTATTTTCGGATGAAACAATCTTGGGTACCACCAGGTACAACCCTCGACGAAGAAAATAACTACGGCACGGGTTTTTCCGTGCATTTGGGAAAGAGAAGTGATTGAAAGTTTTCTTTTGTATAAGAAAGTTTCTGTTGAACAACAGGAAGAAAAGGGATTCTGCTGGCTAGGGTTGGGAAGGACTAAGAAATCACACGACCGTAGCGTCGCCAGCAACGAACATTGGGGTCGTCGATTGAGGAACTACAATGCGTGCCACCTCCACTGCTGCTCCCCGCACTGGACTTGTGAATAAGGGGGTGACCAACTTGGACAATGAACAATGTGCCTGGGCCCCGAAAACGTATTGCTGTGTTTTGAGAACGATAATTGTTATTTTTACAATTACTGCTGTAGGACTTTGGTACTTTGAAGAAATCTATCCTCTAAAACCTCTACTACCGACCGAGATTGTACCAACTGCTTTGACTCCCTCTGTACACCTTCACACTCTGTCACCTAGAGACTCCCAACATAGACAAAGTATCATAATAACACTCTAATGATAGTAATGAATGCAACGCATGCCATTTTTAATAAGAGTAATTGTTGGATTTGCACTCATTTACCGCAACATGGGAACAAGGGGCTAGGATGGTATATTCACCCTTTACCTTTAACGACTGCTTGTTATGCCTCTCTTAGAGCACTATTCTTTGGCCGTTGGAATGACAGCATCTAAGGGAACTTTGATGGAACTAATTTGAATGATTTCGAGAAACGTGAATTAACTCCCCTGGGATGCTCGCTTTTTGCAAATAGAAGTAAACCTAATGTCGCTTCTATTAGGCCGTCTGATAAACTGTCTCTTCCTTTTCAAACTTTAATTTCCTTTAAAATGGCCCTGATAGGCAATAAGGACGCTGTGCCTCCTTCTTACTCTATAAATCATAGCCCTGACTCGGTCCCCTTTTGTGTACAAAGAAATGGCACTCGGCCAATGGGAGATTTTGAAGGTTGTATGAACACTGTAAATTTGACTGGAGAAAACAGGCCTCTGTATGTAGGGGGGCCTGTTTATTTTGTTTGTGGTAGCTTAGCATTTCCCTGGTTGCCCAAGGATTGGCAGGGAACCTGTTATTTAGGAATCCTGTTACCGGAGTATTTGTAGCTAGTACATTGGAAGGTGCTTTCTGTTATTCTGGTTATTTTGGGGATCCTGCTATTCCTTTATTGCTGTTTTCAATGTCTTCCGAGTATATGTGGAATGCTAGGGGGATGTTGTGCCCAAGCAGTGAGCACAATAGGGCATAGAATATATGCCCCAGATACAGCATCCAAAGAGTTTGTGTTACAAGAGGTTCTGATGAACGACCTAATGGCTATAGATATTACAGAAAATGATTCGGGATGTATGGATGACAATACATGGAGTTATTTGCAAAAGTATTAGAAATGATATTAGCACTTGGGTCTGGAATTGAAATAATATTATGCCTCCTATCGCAGTAATTGAATGTGTATTGGCCTACCCCAAGTTGTCTAAAATATCATGTAAATAGACTCCACGGCAAGGTATTGACCTTAACGAAAAGTAATGTAAGTCGCCATCTTGGATTTAGCCACCATTTTAGGTTCTCTTGTAATGTGGAAGTCACCCTGAACATCAAAATGGAGGCTGAATAACATTTTGAGTGAGATTCTGGCCGTTGTGACCTCCGCACACACGAATAATTAATATGCCTGCAGGCCACTTGTCGGGGTCGCGAACTGAGACCTTGTCCTATTACTGACCTATGTGTAAATGAACAACTGTATCAGCGGAACTGATCAAAATGCATACATTATAGGATTGACCTGGCAAGGAACCCTAGGCCTGATCCCAAGAATGGCTAACCCGCGAGGGGGTTGGCCAGGGGCTGGATAAAGGATATAAAGGCCCAAGTATTCTGAATGTACGGTCTTTCTACTAATGCATCGAACCCTCGTTGAAGTTCGTTACGTTACTCTGAGAGCCGAATAGCTATCCGTTTGTCAATTGACTCTGGTAACTGTTGTAGCTTTTTAATAAAGCACTTGTATGTCCTTTGTAATCTGTGTTGGTGTGTTTCTTTTGGGCTTCCCAGCCTCATATCAATTTTTCTGTTTTCACATGTAGGCTGTATTGCCACTGTGACCCACATCCCCTTGCCAAAAGATCGAACACTGTGTTTTGTGCTCCACTATGGCAATTTCCTCTACATTATCTTGCACCAAGTCCTTGCTGTTATCATACAGGCGTAACATGGATTCTAGCACTACGTGAAGGGCCGATATGGAGGCTGGCCCGAAGGAATGCACATTGGGCAAGATACTGGATGATCGTCTAGATTGTATATTATTTGGGGTAAAGTAGTCCACGGGTGCACCAGGATATATACATGTCATTACATTGGGCTGTATGAAAGCCCCCTCTTGTGTGTGGATAAGAGCCTCATTCCCCGGGCCAGGGAGAACTGTGGTGACAGGAGAGCATGTATTGTTTGTTATGTCACACACATGTGCCTAAATAGTCTCAAAATAAATGTGTCCAGAACAATGCACTCAAGCAGCCACATAGGAAAGTCCTCACCAGCAGGTCCACAGTCATTAGTAACTTTAGTTGTTTGCAAAAACCCAGCAAGCCTGTTTTGCTCCCCGCTTGCCTTCTCCCTTTCATCTGTAATTGGGTAAACAAATGTTTGTTCTGGCAGATTATTGTGACACTTTTTTAAATTAGGGTAATTTGTCTCCACCTCCATCAGTTGTCAAAAGTAGGTCATTTTCACTTGTTTTGTAGATTTTGGTGCCCGAAGGCCCATCTCTGTTATGGCACACTCTTTGTGTTTTGCTCAGCTAATTTCAGAAGTCACTGCAGTAAAGACCTTACGTGTGGGGGCCCCCTCATGCTGCTTCAATTGTTTGCTGTGCAACGCTGCCGCCATTATTCCCAATAAGCAAAATTATCAAACAAGTTTACCTGTTGCAAGCTGGCAATTGCTGCAACACTTGCTGAAGTGGTGGTCTTCATACTGTTTCTTGAATCTCCTTGGGTAATGTTGTAAAAGAAACGTCGGCCCAAACAGCCTAGAATTAAATATCACCAACCTGTGGGCTGATTGATCCAACTGCACAAGAAGTCTTCCCAAGAGCTTTGAACTGTGTTCCGATGCACCTCCGCGACTCTGCAGCTCCACGACGACACCATGACACTCTGCCAAGCACTTCATGAAGACAGGGTCCAAACTAGCTACAGGAAAGTGTCATGTTAAACCTGATACTCAGTAGTATTGTTATTACTTATTATTCTTAAGTACTAGCTGCGCAGTAAAGGAGTGAGCAGGGAGTATACAGGAGAAATACAGCCCATTCAAACAAGCAAGTGAGGGTCTACTGTGAATCCTCCTGTGAGCAGCCACAGTTGATAAAGTTGTTACACAGCTAATCCACACTGTTGCAGGACCGTTGCCTTCAAAGAAGCAAAAGGAACAAATCTCTCCTGCATCCACTCACCTGCTCCAAGTGTGCCTCACAGCGTTTTTTGTGCCGTTCACCACAATATTCTCTGTAATATTGTTCACAGGCCCCCCGGGAGCTTTACAGTCAATACGCTGTTCGGCACTCCAGCTAACCGCTGCTTCAACACTATTTTCGGAGATTGCTCCCTTGCGGCTCCAGTTAGCGGTGTGACAAGGTCAGATTTAAGGAAAGGACCCTGTGGCGTCAAACCGGTCCACACTCTTTAGATAGTATGGGTTACTGATCACTAGAGACCACCCCATGGTTTAGGGGATGCCTGGATTAGGGAGGGAATGGCCTGCACTACAAAAGAAAGAAGAACAAGTTACTTACCCGTGGTAACATTCTTTCGACTGGATGTTCTTCTCATGTAGTCCTTACCTTTGATATCCAAGTCTGCTTGTAGCTTTGCTTCTGAATTTTTTTTTCAGAGGGTTGAGTGTCGAGTCATGGTCTTCGACAGCCTCCGTAGCGTCCCTCGCAGTGAAGTCGATACTGGCATATGAAGCACGTGCAGTGACCATTACCTCAGTTCTAATTTTTCCCCACTTTAATTTGCATGCTCTGCCATAGGAAGAGACAATATTGACGTTGCGAGAAAGGAAGGTGTAAAACACAGAAATTCTAGGCAGCAAGAGGGGATGGATGGGAGGATAATGAGGAATACATGGGAGGAACATCCAGTCGAAAGAACTTTACCACAGGTAAGTAACTTGTTCTTCCGATGGATTGTGTACTCCCACGTATTCCTCATCTTTGATAGACTCACAAAGCAGTTTGTCTTAGGAGGTGGGTGCTAAGAATTTCTATTTGTTAATATTATGGAGAACAGCCTTGATAAATTTGGCCTGCTCTACTGATAAATAATGGCTCCCCTTATGGTGCCCACATTACACCAGTGCTTCGCCAACTGCACTGGCTCCCGGTGAACCAACAAATTCAGTTTAAATCTATGTGTATTGTTCACCGGGCTATTCACGGTCAGGGTGCTGAATTTTTGCAGCTTAAATTCACCCGATATTGTCCGGACCGGAACCTCCGCTCTGCTACTTCTAACCTGCTCACTGTCCCAAGGTTTAACCGGGCAAGGCTCGGTGGTAGAGCCTTCTCTGTTGCTGCGACCATACTTTGGAACAGCCTCCCTGAACCTCTTAGGACCACTGTTAACCATCTCGGATTCAGAAGAGCGTTGAAAACCAACCTGTTCTAAGCCTGACCACTCCACTGGCCTTCTCCGACTGGGTAGCTTCCCTTCCAGCGCCATGATGCCTTTGGGCGAACGAGCGCTTTACAAATGCTAATAACATAACATAACATAAAGAGTCTATACAGCAAGATGTACTGAAAGTATGGAGGGACGACCAGGTTGCCGCTCTGCAGATGTCCTGCACTGGCACTCCTCTTTCTAGAGCCCTTGAAGCAGACACCACTCAAGTGGAATGCACCCTCGAACCTTCAGGCAAATCTTTTCCTGCCAGAAAGTAGCATTCTGTTATACATATGACAATCCACCTGGAAATTGTTTGTTTTGTGACCGCTAAACCTAATCTTTGTCCAGCGTATCCAACAAAAATGTGGTCATCCTGGTGAACATTTGCTGTCCGTTTAATAGTAACGTAATGCCCTCTTAGGGTCCAGACAATGGAGTCTCTCCTCCTCTTATGATGGGTGAGGAGGAGAATAAAAGGTTGTAATACTATACGCTGTGAAAGGTGAAACTTTGACACAACTTTCGGAAGAAAGGATAATTGAACTCTAAAAACTACCTTGTCCAAGAAAAAGGACGTGAAAGGAGGCTTTTGTTGCTCACTTACCCTGCGGGTAGATGTGATAGCTACTAAAAAGGCTGTTTTTATTGTAAGAATTCTCAACAGACATGAATGCAAGGGCTGCAAAAGAGCTCCCATAAAACATTTCAATACTAGGTTCAAGTCCCAGGTTTGCACAATACAGGGAGTAGGCAGGAACACATTTGTTAGACCATGAAGAAATTGTACTACAATCTGCACTTTAAAGAACAATCACTCATCAGGAGATCTCTTAAAAAATGACAGTGCCGCCAAGTAGCCCTTCACCGTGGTCACTTGAAATCCAAAGTGGGTCAAGTGGAGCAAGAAAGATAGAACAATGGGAAGTTTACATGTAAAAGGATTAAGTTTCTTTTCCCTGCACTAGCTGCGAAACTTATTCCAACGACAGTGGTTTAGGAATTTAGTTGGTGGTCTCCTAGCGAAAGAAACACCACCATCACAACTTCTGGAAGGCCCCAATCGTTTTATCTGACCGTTTCCAACACCAGGTGTGAAATTTGAGAGTCCCGATCTCTGGGTGAAGAATGTGGCCTCCCTCTGCGATAATAGGTCCTCTCATTGCGGAAGACTAATTGGAGGGCGAATGGCCATCTCTAGAAGGTCCAGGTACCACGTTCTACTGGCCCAATCGAGAGCGATCAAGATCATGGTTTTCCCAAACTTCCTCAACCGCCTTATTATGTGAGGAATGATGGGGACTGGAAGAAACGCGTACAGCAGTGCAAACTCCCAGTCCACTATAAACGCGTCTCCAAGAGCTCCACTTGGGGGAAATTCTATGGAGCAGAACTGCTCGCACTGCCTGTTGACACTGGTTGCGAACAGATCCACTTGAAGGGTTCCCGAAAGGGCAAAGATCTCCAGAAGGACTTCCCGAGCTAGCTCCCACTTGTGGGAGATCGTATTCTGCTTGCTCAGAGCATCCGCCACTGTGTTTTTTTCTCCAGCTAGAACTGCCAGAATAGCGATTCCTTCTCTCAGTGTCCAGAACCAGAGCTGCAATGTCTCTCTGCACAGGAGCAGCGACCCTACGCCCCCCTCTCTTGTTGAGGAAGTGCATAGCCACTGTGTTGTTCGTCATTATCAGGACACTTTTTCCCTGTATTGAGGGCAGGAATGCCATCAGCGCTAGTCTGATTGCCCTCAGCTCTAAAAGGTTGGTAAGGAGTCTGGACTGAGACCAGTGTCTGCATACTGAAAGATCTTTCACGTGTGCTCCCCGTCCTGTGAGGGAGGCATCTGTCACAACTGTCATCTCCTGCCATGTTTGCCAAAAGATTTCTCCTCTCATCACATCACATTCTCTCAGCTCGTTCACCACAGGAGATACTGAGCGACCTATGTCGAGACTTGAACAAGATCTGTCATTCTGCCAGAGAATTGAGGCCACCGGGATCTGAGAGCCCACTGAAGGGATCTCATCCTCAGACGGGCTTCTGGTACCAGAGAAATCCAGGATGCCATGAGGCCGAGCAACCTTAGGAAGTAGTAGGCCCGGAGATGTTGGGCACCCTTACAATTTTGGACCATCTGCAAGAGATGTTGAGCCCTCAACTTATGTTTATGTTTATTAAATTTATATAGTGCTTTACGCCAAACTTGGGTGGCAAAAAATCCAAGAATGCTCCAATAAAATGAAGCTTTTCTGAAAGTGTCAACTGGGACTTCTTGAAGTTCAGGGAGAGGCCAACCTTGTGGAGGAAGTGGCAAGTGCGGCTGAGGTGATTATGCGCCTGTTCCGGAGAACAAGCTCTGATCAACCAGTCGTCCAGGTAGGGGTAAATGTGAATCCCCTCCCTCCCTTAGACTTGCTGCCACCACTGCCATAAGCTTGGTAAGACCCGCTGGGCTGAGTTGAGCCTGAATGGTAGAACCCAAAACTGATAATGAGATCCACCAACCACGGATCTCAGCTGTGCTTCTGATGTATGTATCCTGGAGTTGAAGGGCCTGAAGGATCTGTGAAAGAGTTATCATCTTGAACCTGTCCTTCCTGAGGAACTTGTTCAAGCATCTCAAGTCCAGAATGGATTACACTCCTCCATCATTCTTGGGAATTAGAAAGTAGGGATAGTACCACCCGTTTGTATCTCTCTGCCGCAGGTACCAGCTCTGTTGCACCTTTCTCCAAGAGGATGAGAATCTCCTGTTGGAGGAGCGGATCTGGAATCAAGGTAGATCTGGCTTTGGGGGGGGGGGGCATCTGGGGGTTTCTTTAGGAATGGAAGGCAGTAACTGTTGGCTACCATTTGTAGCACCCATGCATCTGAAGTTCTGCTTTCCCAACTCTGGCAATGCTGTCCCAGTCTTGTGGGTGAGAGTAATTTTGCTGCTCCACTTGCCGCAGAGGGTAACTCAGCGGGTGTTGCACAGGGAGTTCTACCCCCTCTGCCACTGGCTCCCAGAGGAGCTCTTCTCTGACCCCTTTGTGAGAATTGTCCTCTTCCTCTAGAGATGGAAGAATAGAAATGAAAAGGGTGTCCTCTGCACCCTTGTCCTGAGGGTTTCCCAGATTGCCTGATTGACGCCCCTAAATATTTAGCTGCTGCCCTTGAAGCCCGCATCTTCTCCAAGCTGTTGTCAGCCTTTTCGCCAAAAAGAAAAGTACTCGAAGGGCATGTCCAGCAAACGTGCTTGGACATCCGCCAAAAATTCAGACTTTCTGCGCCATGACATACGTTTTAGCACAGTGCTTACAGAATCCCCAGAACCCAGGTCATTAGTTTACACAATTGCAGCGTGTTTTGACCACCCTAAATATTCAACTATATTTCTCCCATAAACCAATCACTGTCCTCTGGGTCATACTGCCTCCAGCCAATGACTGTCCTCTCCCTTAGCCCCTCCTCTAGCAGCCATCTTCAGATTTGGTAAGCACGTAAAGTGGCAGCATGACCAAGAAGAGCCGCAGAGGAGCAGAAGGCAGGGTTCGCATGTGAATCCATGCCAGACCCATGCTGCAGAACAATAGATACAGGTAAGTAATTTGTTCCTTCTCCAGCATGGGTTCTGGCATGGATTCACATGCTCATGAATAACGAATACACAGCAGTACAACATTACACAACCACAGGAGGTGGCAGGCCTCAACAGAAGCAATTCACTCTTAGCCCTGGAACAGACTCCCCTCAAGCAAACCGGTTGCGTAGCACTGCTTGGCCAACTCGGGACTCCTCCCTGGAATCCCTTTCAACGCAGTAGTACTTTGTGAAGGTGTGTGTGGACCTCTACGTAGCAACCCTGCAGATGTCCAGCGGGAGCACACCAGCCAGGAACGCCATCTTTGCATTGATCGCTCTGGTGCAAAGGGCTCTCTGATGGCCGGGCAGCGGTCGGTTCGCCAACCGATGACAGTGTGTGATGGAGCCAGAGAGCCGCCTTGAGATGGAAGCCTTGGACAAAGCCTTCCCATGGTTCACAGGACCAAAGTTCACAAACAGCTGTGAAGTCTTTCGAAAACTCTTTGTGCGTGCCACGTAGAACTTCAGGGAACAAGTAAGGTCCAGAGAGTGCAAAGCCCTCTCAGCCAGAGAAAGGTTTTGGGAAAAAAACAGGTAACATCAAAGGTTTGTTGAGGTGGAATTCCAACGAAATCTTCGGCATGAAAGAGGGGTTCGTACGCAGCACCACCGTCGACTCGTGGAAAGTCAGGTATGGCTGTTTGCAGGATAGGGCCTGTATCTCACCCACCATCCTGTTGATGGCCACAAGGAAAGCCGTATTCCACGAGAGGAACTTGAGAGGGGCCTGATGCATAGGCTCGAAGGGGGCCCCCATGAGCCTGGTCAGAACCACAATGAGTTCCCACGCCGAAGCAGGCACCTTCACCAGCGGGAAAGATCAAAAAAGTCCTTTCAGGAACTCCTTGACGAGCTGATGAGACCAAAATGAGGACCTTACTGGAGACCTGGTGTAGCGGAAGATAGCTGCCAGATGTACTTTGATCGAGGCGTGCGCCAGTCCAGTCTTGGCCAAGGATAGGAAGTACGGCAGAAGCTGCAGAGCCGTAACCCTCAGAGGGGTAATCTTCTGCAACCGGCACCACATAGCGAAACGCTTCCACTTGTAACCGAAGCACTTCAGAACCGAAGATGCACTGTTCTTGGCAAGGACCTCCCTGCAGTCTCCGGGCAACTCATATCCTCCAAACTCTAGAGCTGCAAGAGCAAAGCCCCAAGGTTGAGGGATCCCAGGTCATGATGCAGGATTGCACCTTCTCAGGTGAGAAGATCTGGGACCGCTGGTAGTTTGACCGGCGGCGATGCTGACAGGCTGAGAAGGTCCGGGTACCAAATCTGCCCACGCCACGCTGGGGCGATGAGTATCATTCTGCGCTGACACAGTGAGTGTATTGATGTCTCGTTGCAGTAGAGGCAACGGAGGAAACGCGTACAGAAACATCCCTTCCCACAGGAAGGAGAACACGTCCCCCAGGCTCCTCGGCTGATGGAATATGCTGGCGAAACTTCTGGCATTTGGAGTTTGCCACTGTCGCAAACAGATCAATCTGGGGCCTGCCCCACTTGGCGAAGATGCTGTTCGCCTGGTCCTGCCGAAGTTCCCACTTGTGGCAGGAGTGCAACTCCCTGCTGAAGGAGTCCACCATGGTGTTCTTGACTCCCACTAGGTGAAGGGGGACGAGGAAAAATGTTTGCCCGACAGCCCAGCGCCACAGTTCCTGCACTTCCCTGGAGAAGGACGGGGATCAAGTGCCCCCTGGTTTCCTTATTTAGAACATCGTGGTGGTGTTGTCCATGAACATCCTCGCCACGTTGCCCTTCAGAGACGGAAGGAACAACTTGAAGGCCCAGAACACTGCCCGTAGCTCCAGGATGTTGATATGGTGATCCTTCTCCTCCGGCAGCCACAGGACTCTGGCGGAGACGTCTGGTCTGGGCTCCCCAGCCTTCCAGGGAAGCTTACGTTGTGACTGTCTCCTAGAATGGAGGGTTCTGAATACCTTGTGCCACGGGGGATTTTGGAGCAGTCACCCCACCACCTTATCGCCCAACGGAACTTGTCGTCCAGTGAGATCTTGTCTGCAAAGTTTTCAGACACCTGCACCCAGCGTGAGCGTCCAGGAACTCCTGAAGAGGTTGCATGTGTAACCTGCATAGCCGGATGAGGAAGATGCAGGACGACATGTCGAGAAATGACTTGCGCTACCCCCCTCCTCCGAGGGCAATGCTTGGCAGGACACTATCGAGTCTGGCTCCCAGGAACAGCACGTTCTGCGATGGTGTCAAGCAGAACGTTGGATAATTGATGGAGAATCCCAGATCCGTCAGCAGCTTGACTGAAGGCCTTTGTGTGACCGATGGCCAACTCCCCGATCCGGCCCGGATGAACCAGTCGTCGAGGTACAGGTATACATGAATCCCCCATAGACGCAGATGGGCCGCCACCGGTGCCAGACACTTCATGAACTCTCTGGGGGCTGACTTCAAACTGAAGGGTAGGTCCTTGAACTGGTAGTGCTGTCCCTGCACTACGAAGTGCAGAAACTTGCGGTGTTTCCTGTGAATGGGGAGAAATCCCCTCTTTCCAGGTGGGCCAGCACATGCTCTAACGTGACCATCTGAATTTCTGAGACTTGAGGTACTTGTTCAGATGTCGCAGGTCTAGAACGGGCCTCCAGCCTCTGTCTTCTTTCTTACCAAGAAGTATCTGGAGTAGACTCTGGAGCCCCGGAGTCGCTGGGCAACCAGTTTAATCGCCCCTTTTCGCAGCATGGCCCATACTTCCTCCAAGAGCGGAGGGACGTGCTGCTCCCGACGGGCCACCAGCAGGATCTGCGGACACCTGTGCTGAAATTCCATGGTATGTCCTTGAGCGAGAGCATCCAGCACCCACCTGTCGGTGGTGATCTTTTCCCACTCACTAATGAACCTCGTAAGCAGGCCTGCACGGGTGGGGGCCCGATGTCTTGGCAGGTTTAGGCTTGCTTTGGCATCAGCGTCCTGCCTTGCTGGCGATGACAACGCTGTCCTCCTCCTCCTCCTCCTCCTCTGTAGGACTGGGAATGGCCTCTGTGGGCTTCCTGGGTCGTGGATCTGGAAGGCCGACGGTACAAGGAGGAGAAACCTTTCGATGACCTGCCCAAATTTCCTCTGGAGGAAAGAATGTAAGAGCGGCGCTGTTGGAGGGCACGGGCCATCTCCACGTCTGCATTGATGGCCTGCAGAGACTCGTCAATGGCGTTCCTGAAAAGGTTATGTCCATCGAACGGCATGTCCAGTACCTTCGTTTGGACCTCCTGATGGAAATTTGTGGCCTTCATCCAGCCTTGCCAACAAAGGCAGACACCGTTCCCCATCTGGCGGAACCCGGTGTCGGCAACGTCCAGCACCACTCTGGAAGAGGGCGATCGCCTCCATCCTCTTGTCGTTGGGGAGGAACTCCAGAATAGGCCCCAACTTGGACCACAGCTCCCTGTCGTATCTGGCTTGGATCGCCAGTGCATTGGCCGCCTTGATGGTGGATGCTGCAATGTAGATCACCTTCCTCCCCATGGCGTCCATCTTCTTACCCTCGCTGTTCGGAGGGACTGAAGACGACAAGGACGGTTTAGATGACCGCTTCCTGGCGGTCGCCAAAACCACCGAGTCTGGTGATGGTTGTGACCTCGGGCATTTGGGGGCAGATTCCGGTACCCGGTACTTCTTCTCCAGCCAATCTCGCTTGGCTGGAGCCGTGCAAGGTTTCTTCAAGAGGGCTATGCCCTCCTCCAACACCGAGGGGTACCGCCATGATTGTCTTCCTTTTGGCCTTGCGCCTCTTGTACAGGAAACCCTCCTTCCTGGTCTCCTCGGGCACGAGCTGGAACAGCTCGGAAGCTTTAGTGATCATGCAGTGGAACGACAACCTCGTCTGGTGGGGATGCCATAGGCTGCGGGGACCTGCTCCGACAATATCGTCGTCGTGGCCGTAACCGTCCCCGTACCAGTGTCTGGGTATGCTGAGGTAGATGGGACTCGACGCGGGTGTGGAGGCCGAAATGGGGGCATTGAATGGCCTTTTCATTTCTTTGTCTGCGGTTGGTCAGGGTTTGGGGGACCGTTGGAACAGGCCCTTGCGGCATGCTCTTCTTGATCTCCGACACCAAGGGGTGGAGGGTTGATAGGATGTCCAGAGACACATTCTTTGGCGGAACTGGCGTGATCGGAACATTGGGCCCTACGCCCTTGTCGCTGTCACCCTTGAGGACCGTGTGTAGGGACTCCATATCCTCGTCCTCCGTGGATTCAATTTCCATGGCTTGGGCCACAGCCTGGGAATGATCCGGGGCCTCCTTGCCCCCCCCCCCTTTCCACCCTGAGTGGCTACAATCGGGTTCTGTGGAGGTGTCCCCTTCTCTGGAGTGCCAGCAGACCTTGTCAAAGTCACCACAGCGGCCTCTCGCCTTGGACGGAAAGGATACTTTCAGCGCTGTAGGGGCTACCCTCTGAGGGTCAGCCCATTTAGCTTTCAAAAGAGCAGCCGCCACCAGCTCGATCATCGAAGAAGACTTTTCCTGTGCCGCCTTCACCTTCTTGAGCAGCTCAGCCTTCTCCTCGGTCCGCGGCTTCTCTGACTTCTCCCGAAGCTTAGCCGGGTTGGACAACTTTCTCTTTGAGTAGGAGCTCGGCTGGCAATGGAGATTGATGTTGATTGCGCCCTGTCTGCCGTGGGACCCGCTTCCGTGGTGAACCCGGACTTGCAGTGCTTGGCCTCATCTTGGGCCCCCACAGATGAGGTTCCCTAACAGGACTTAGAAGACCGCTCCTCAGACCCACCAGCCTTGAGTGAGGCATGCTCCTGCTCGGGGCATGGGGCAGAGGCCTTGGCGTTCAGCCACACTGCCAATCTACTTTGCCTGTCCTTTGTCATCTTCTTGGAGAATCTGCGGCATATCTCGCAATCTCCAACCTTGTGGTCCGGATGCAGGCAGTAGAGGCATTGGAGGTACTTGTCCTCCACAAACACATTTCGGAGCCCGCACTTGGTGCAGAGCTTGCAGAGGGATCTTCCTTCTTTCTTCTCCTCCGTCATGCTTGGAGGACGCAAAGTAGGCCTGATGGCCTTCTGGAAACTTCGACGATCTTCACCCTTGAGGGGAGCTGAACTTGACCAACAATGGATCGGCGCTGTCGGCAAATGGAGAAAAGAGCACACATTTTCTTTTGGAACAAATTTAGAACCTTTTTCCGCAAAAAAACACGAAAAACCTAGAAGTAGATAAAAATCTTTAGATGGCTGTAAGAGGAGGGGCTTAGGGAAAGGACTGTCATTGGCTCGTGGGGAGTATGACCCAGAGGACAGTGATTGGTTTATGGAAGAAACAGCTTTGTAAGTGAAAGTGAAACTTTTTCTTTTACTGAGGATTCCCAGCATGACAACGGGGAATATTCATGAGCATGTGAATCCATGCCAGACCCCATGTTGGAGAACCTGGGAGAATGGTCTAATAAAGAATATTCGCATAGATTATGCAGTTTATGTGGAAATGAAATTGAAACTGCACGCCACATACTTACTCAGTGTGTTCATTTGAGAAAGAAATATTCAAAAGGATATAGCAAGCTTGTGTGCAATATTGATAATATTGTGTTTCATCAATTCTGGGCCCAAATATACTCTGGATCTCCATTACTTGCAGCTGGCGCAGCTGCTGCATATCATACTTGGAAGGAATGTGAACGTATTGTATGAAATTGATGTTATTGTAATATGTCAAGATGTAATGATTTGTATAATGCAATTTTATAATGTTTTTAATGGTCTTATGGAAATAGTATTTGTCTTATGTTTGTAGAAATTGTATATATGTGGGGGTCTTGTTTGTAAACTGGGTTTTAATGTATTGTATATAAGTGGGTCATGTGTATACATTTTTGTGTATACATTTTATAGTAATTTTATAGTTATTGTATTTTATATGTTGTTTGTAGTGTTAAGGCTGGAATGAATAACCATATTCAAACAAAAAAACTATGGAGCTAAGGGTGCGACCATGAAGACTTTAGGGTGGCTTTCAGTATGAAATTTCCCTTCTGAGGATACAACCCTGTGGCTGCTGTCTGTTCAATCACTGAGCTCTACAAGCAAGCCATTGAGGATTCCTAAAGCGTTGTGGTGCCTAGGCCGCTCCTAAATGGTTGCTGGGCTCTTCTAGGAATAATCTGCATGTAAATAAGCTCTTTCTAACCACTTGCCTGAGCTGCAGTTGCCTACTTATGTTAAATGGGGGCAACAGAGTGAACCAGAAAACAGCTCAGTTTACTGACAACCTGCTTTTTGCACAGCATTGAACGATCTTCAGTCCCTTGGAAACCTCTTTAATAACAACAGGCGGGACTGGTTGTATGTCAGGAATATGAATTAGCCATTTTCGTGACTCCCTGAAAAATGAGTAACATTTCCAATTTCCATTTTGGCAACATTTTCAAATTTCCTTTTCTTTATGGGGGGTTCCACCTTCATGACCTCATACCCCTTCTTGACTAATTTTCCTTATCCTCCCCTGTATTTTCCTTTATTCTACACCTTTACTTTCCTTTCCATACCACCTATACATATCTATGGTCAGTACGGAAATCTGTCAGAGATGAGTCGAAAAGATAGGGTTCTTATTCACTTTTCAGATTTATGGCTGCAATCCACGGGATTGCATTATAACCTGTTAAAACAAAAATGAATTCCCTCCAAAGCAGGGTCCCAGATGAGGGTACTTCGCCAGCAGCAGGATAAAAGGGGATTTGGGGAGTAGCTAAGGAGGTAAACCATTCAAAATACCTTTAAAACCCAGGAGGAATTACATTAAAACAAGTGAAATCCCACAATTATTTGCGCTATCCTTGACCCTCAGAATAAGCATTATTCTGGCAGCAAGGAGTAGTGCATTTTCGTTTATTCAATCAGCATTTTTTCAAATATGTATTTCTTTTAACAGGTTTCCAAAAACAGCAAAGGTGATCACGCAGTCTTCTATGCGTTTGGACTAGGTAGAAAGCAGACTGGTGGTAAATACCCTCCCCAAACAAAAACACAAACCCCTGCTCCCCAAATGCAACATTTGCCTCCAAACCATCAGCAGAGGATAACTTTTTCTCTTCAAGGTGCCGTGTCCCATCCTTAAGTGCAACTATTGAGAAGTCAAAAGCTACACATGTCGATCTGTGAAAGTGCCATGAGGCAGGCTAGTTCAAACAAAAGTAATGGACTTGTTTTGCTATAGACGCAAGAAATACGCAATAATGACTGTCACAGATGGCATCAAGAACACACCAACTCTCCTAGACAGTTTACAGTTTTGTATTAAATGTTTCAATCAGGTTCCACTAAGGGCCGTCCCTCTCCCTTTCTAGTCTTCCCCAGTTATCTCTCCAGGGCTAGCACAGATTACCCTATAAATCCATTGAGGGTGGCTAGTGGGGAGGGCCTAAAGCAACTACCTTATCCATCTTGCTCGCTCTGGGGTCTTCTGTGTAGCTCTGAACAAGGGGTCCCACATGAAGAATGACCTTTAGAAGTGGTCCCTTACATGGGATCTTAAGGAGTGGACCCAGGTCTTTCTCAGCCTCTACCTCCCATGCTCTTATATTCCTCAACCTGATGCTCTTTCCTTCCTTTTGTCTTCCACCATCTCTCCTCACTGCTCCCCTGTCACTCTCCCCTTTCTTACCCTCTCTCTCTATCCTTCCAATATTCTTCCACCCATTCCTGTACTCTGTCTCCCTCTACTATCTCCACTCGTCTCCCTTCCCACTAATCTCCACTACACTCTTTGTTCACTCCTCTCTACTCTCCTCCCACTACTCTACTTTCCCTCTACACTGCACTCCATCCCTCCCTCTCTCACTGCCACTTTCCTTTCACTCTCATCCACTTTTCATTCCCTCTCACAAGCTCTCCCTACTTTTGCACTTAAGTGACCCTCTTCACTCACCATACATGAGCTCTCACTCCCAAGTCACACTTTGTCACCAAGAAATACCTCACCTTGCACACGCTCCCTGTAATTCTCCGCCAGCTTCAGCGTTCCACTACCTTGTCTCTCAGTCCACCACCTTCTCCATTGACCTCATCCAAACAATCCACACTCCTTTGTCCTTCGAGCCCACCTTTATGCTCCTCTACCCCCTTACATTGGTTCTTCTCAACAGGTTCCCCAGGCTAATCTCTGCCTTGCTCTGCCGCAAGGGCCGAGTTACAGAGATGAGAAACTATAAAGAAGCCTGTAACCCCTGCCCCCTTTTTTTAATGTGAGCATTCTTCAATGGCAGTTCGCTAACGCAAATTCAGAGTATGTATTCTTCTTTGGCAGAATGTCTGGATTGCTGGTCTGTACTGTGCAATGTTCGTTTTGCAGCAGCATCTCTTGCTGGTGAGCAGTTTGATCAGGTCTCTGCTGCAAGGAATGCGGGTCTCAGCGGTCCTGAGGGACGAGAGGGAAAGAAGACTGTCCAGCATGTTGAACAGCAGGCATGGGGCAAGTACGTACTTTGTCTTTTCTGCCCAGCACATGTAGACTGGACAGGCTGAAATGACAGGCCCTACCAAATCTCTCAACGCATCTGGGGCAGGACTGGCTCTGGCAAAAACCCTGGTAGGGCTCCTGTGGCAAGTTGAAAGGGGTTGACATCCCTCTTGACAGGGTCAGCTTTCTGACCCTGTCGAATTAACTTAAAGTACTGTGATAAAGGGGTAAGCAAAGTCAATATTCTTCAATTGATGTAAACATTGTCAGGTCACCAAGCTAGCTTTGATGTCCTATATTATTCTGTCAAGTATTCAGTCCAATTATTGCTGCATTCATGTTCAGCTGATATCCAATATAAATAATCCTTCCCTGGAGAAGATTTCTCGGATATAAAATCTTCCCAATGAACCTCTGAATCAGAGATGGGACGTGGTCATCCTTTCTTTACAGAAACGTTATGTTCACAAAAGTGGAAAAAAGGCAAATTCAAGCAAGTACAAAGAAATCACATTTTTAAAAGTATAGTTACATATGCATACTATAAAGGAAAAACATACATACAAAATATTTACACAAAAGGAATGGGACCAGAGGTACAGAGACCCTAGTACAAAAAACCTAAATCATGATGTCAAGTTTTTGGGGAAATAAAAGTATATTTGTTTAAAGGTAGACTTTCGCAGTAGATAAGAGCTACCAGGCATATTCAGTCTCATTTACCACTCTTTATCTTACTGTACAGACTGCCTGGTCCCAATGTAGGCAATATTCAAATTTCCAGTACATTCACGGATATTATCACAACATATGTTCCTTTTCAAATGTATAAGATTTTGCATTCCTGGGCAAAACAATTCATCTTGTTCTGCCTTCAAAAGCAGTATATGAAATGTAATTAAGGTATTTTACGAAAAAAATCAAAAATGCTGCATAGTCAATTGCCCAACATATGTCCCTTTCATGTTCAGGAAATACACATTTTGGGATAGTGTATGGGTCGGCAAGCAATCTGTGGTTCTCCAGGTGACTTCAACTACAACTCCATTGATCAATCACTACTGACTTTGCAATGCTGGCTAGGGCTGATGGCAGTTTTACTCCAAAACTGCTGCAAAGCAAAAGTTGTAGAGCCTGGGCTGGGTGTCAATGTCCTCGCCTAATCAATGAATCTTTTTCACTGAACGAAGTTCTTTTGGAGATAAAAACAGTCTCGTAATGATGTACTTTATTGTTTTGCCAACTGGACAGAATTACTGCACAACTGATCAGAGTCTGCCCTACACATTCACTGACAACCTCACAAGTGTCCTCCTTAAGAGGCTATAGAATCTTGAAATAGGAGCAACACTTACTTCTGGCAAAGCTGACTGAAGAGAACTTTTGGAGACAAAGGTCCTTTCCCAGAGTCCTTCATGCTATGCAGGAATAAGACCATTGCGGATGTAAGAGGTCCAGGACTGGAGAGGTTCACCACCAGGGGATCCTGCAAAAGGGAATGGAACAACATGGAAAGGAAAGTCTTGAAAGTGAATGCTAAAGAAAAAAATGTACTATTTATCTACCAAACTAGATTAAACTCGAACATGAGTAAACTGTGATGCACAATATTTTCACAACTTCCGACAAGTCTTGGTCCTCATTTATAGAACTTCATTTTATTTGGGGATCAACAGTAGTGCATTAACTGACACTAGTGATCAAAACGCTGACCATGGCAAAATCATTGCTCCTTGCAAGATTAACGGGCCCCACGAAACGCAGGATCTGTGCCCTCTAACTACCACGATCAGTCTGAAAAGAAGCCTAACTAGGCGCATCCTTCATTGTGTCAACAAAGCAAAAAGGATTTACATTGTAACAGCACAACACTGAAAACTGCACCTGTTAATGCAGTAGCCCTAACTGGAGAATGGAAAAGAGAGACACTGAATTTCTGCTTCAAGGAAGCAAAGCTGAAAAATAAAGTATTCTATTGACTGGTTTGATGATGAATGAATAAATAGAAGCCCAAACATCCCTGCTAAAGTCACAAAACACTTGCTGGATTCATCCTTGAATAAATAGGAAATGAGATGGGTTCAGTTACGAGAAGCACACTATTAAAAAAGGTATCAGTAATAATATCCCCATACATAATGTACCCATGCATAATGTCGCCAGGAAAAGCCATTGGCAACATTATATATGGTTCATTATGTATGGGCACGGGTTGTGGGGATGTCCCCTGCTCCCATTTTAAAAAAAAAAAACATGCATGGGCTGCGGGGGTGTCCCCCGCATGTTCAATGTAATAATGTCTCTGCAAAAAACAGCGACTTTTTTGTCAGGGGACATTTTTGCGGGGACATTATTACTTGGAACCTTAAAAAGTTACTCAGGAATTAACACACACTGATGCAAACCCCAAATATAGGATATGTCTCCAAGGGCAGAAAGGTTTGAAATGGACAGTTAACTTTCATTTGGATGGCGTAGATGGCACTCAGCAGGAAAGCCCATAGGATACCACACCATACAAAGGCAGATGGATGCAAGTTTAAAACCAGTAGCCTTTATCTGGAGTGAAATCTGAGCCTCACAATGTACTCAGGAGTGCATTTTCGGCCTGCAAAATATGAATACCTTTTTGGTTGATCTTTTATTCAGTGATGACTATTCAAATGTGGATATTTGAATTATCCTCCAGGGTGGGGATGGGAGTGTTGTCACTGTCACTTAAAGAAGATTGGACTGTCAACTAGGATAGCATCAATTTTCAGCTGGCTCGAGGTTTGAGTTGCAAATTAACTACTCATCTGAGGATCAGGTGAAAAAAGTGACAGTCTGTTGGGGAGAGTGGAAAGTGTCAGGAAAGACTTTTGAAGGAGCTTATGGTGGCAACATCCAATTGAGTGCAGGGCCATGATGCCTTGTTAATGATGGCGAGGCCTCTGCTGACCTTGTTTGGATGGCCTTGTTGTAAAATAACTCTAGCCGTTGGGGATGTGGACATCTAGGATGTGAGTGGAAGTGGGTGTCATCCAGGTCTCAGTAATTAAGATGGCATCTATGTCATGTGTGGTGATGTGGTCGGCGATGTCTGCTGCATGACCGACTGCTGACCATACATTGGCGAGCAGTAGTTGTGTATGAAGGAGTTCTGATGGGGTCTAAGTTGATGTGAGCGAGATTGCTGCGATGTTCTATCTATGATTTTGCTAGTGGGCAATGTGGCTGGCGATGAGTGTTAATCGTAGGAATAGGATGTTGGGAGAGGGGGGTTGAACACACATTCGAGGGAGCTTACCTGACGTTAGAGGAGCAGGGGTTCTGGTCCTGGGTTCTCCCAGTCGGAATAGGTCCAAACAGGAGTTGTGTTTTTCTTCGTCTGCCCTTCAATTCAGACGCCCATGAGAGATGTCCCTGCTCTAAGAGTTAATAAAGGAAGGAAGAGGCAGGGCAAGCGGCTGAGTGGGACTTAGGACACATGGCCAGCAGCCTCCTCAATGCTGTCTGACAGGAGCTGGCCTGGAGTTCCTAAGTAGCTGGCTGGAAGGCGCAAAACCAGGTGGTGGGAAGAGCAACTGAGTGGCAGGGACCGGTAACGTGACCAGCAGCCTCCTCAATGCTGTCTCCATGAGATTATAAGAAGTTACTTATTTGACCTTGTGATCAGAGACAGTCCAATATAATGGGCCAGGTCCTTCCTAAACAACAGATATCAATTAATCTTTACCAAAAGGAATTTAAAAAAAGAAAGTCTGGGGTCTCTCAAGGTGGCTCTCTATCACCACTCCTTTTAAAACTATAGCTCTCTCACTTCCCCCTTTAAAATGTCAGTACACAGCTATGCTGCAAACACAAAGGTAACTCTGAAAATATCTAAGAATATCTGTCCAAAGATCAGTATTTCAGAAAGCAATTGCCTATTTATTAAGAGAAAACGTAATCCTCCTTTTAGGTAAACAAGTTCTACTTGTCTACTTTCTCATAGAGATACAAAAAAAATCTCTTTGACATTCCCTTCCTTCCAAGTCAAAAATAGGGGTTTCATAAAGGATGAATAACGCTCCCTATGTCGCCAAACAAACTTTTGAACACATAAAAGCCTTAGTAAGATTATTAATGTTCTTGGCTTTCCCATAGAAATTCACAGCAACCTTTGGCATAGTCATCTCCAGACTAGACTATATGCAAATAATCTATACCTTGATGCAACAGCCTACCTAATTATTTCACTTCAAGAGTCCGAAACATGGCATCCAGGTCGATACTAAATCTAGGCTATAGAGAACGTATCTGGTCTTCCCCGATCTCTCTACACGTCCTCCACCTAGGCTGAAGATTGGTTTTTAAAATGTTATACATTACATTTATAGCTGTTCATGGAACTGGACCTAAATTACTCCAATAGAAATTAAAAAGGCACATACCTGCCTGTAACATTTGATCTTCCTACATTATCTCACTGGTTACTCCGCCCTAATCAGCAAAGAAACTAAGGAAATCCTCCTCATTCTTAGCACCCCATCTCTGGAACACCATCCCTTACATCAGAGATATACTATCATACTCCGGTTTCAGAAAGCCATCAAAACATGCCTTGTTTACCAATAAGTCTTCATGGCTTTTATCACCATCACAGCTGAGGTTTAAAGCTTGATCATTTACATTTATTCATGATTATTTTATTGTTTAAAGCAGGGACCTAGCTCAAGAGCAGGTCAGCACTGTACAGAGAGTTGCTAGCCAGTCATGCAGTACTGTGAGTTTCGGTCTGTGCATCCATTGGGATCAATCCTTGGGCAGGTGTTGTTGAAAAAGCTATGTTTTGAGAGATTTGTGAAACTGGAGAATTGTGAGGGCATTCCGAGCCGCTACCAGGATCGAGTTCCAGAGGGTAGGTGTGTGACAAGAGAATAAAAGTTTGAGGGTTGTCTCTTTGCAGCCTAGATGTGATTTCACCCACTAGATCGATTTGCTGTTCGAGGAGCATGTGCCACAAGATATGTGGAGCTTAGCTGCCAGGTACACTGGTGTGCTATTAATGACTGCTTTGTAGATGATACATTCACTCTTAAACAGTAGCCTGGCTTGGAGAGGAAGCCAATGTACTTTGCATAGGATGGGGGTAATTTGGTCGCATATTCGCACACCAGTAATAAGACACGTTGCGGCGTGGTGAACTGCTTTAAGGGGAACCAAGTGAGTGCTTTGGAGCTGTGAGAAACCTGAAGGTGTCTCACCCGCCAGTTCCCAGTGACTTGTCAACCAGGTGGCCAGGAAACAGCCACCGCTTTTGGATCCAGTTCCTGGGGGTGGATTAGTGCGGGAGGATCACCTGGATGAGGGGTCCTCTGGGAGTGGAAGTGGGACACTAGAGGGTGAGACGCGGTATCCCCTTTACAATAACACCTTTTCCCCATTCTACCATATAAGATACCTAGGAGCTCAACTCCCCACCCACTTTTCCGACACAAAAACTTTCTCTCGGACAGTTCACCGTGAGCGACAATGGACTAACACCCGAGCCGTATACCTGACATGTCACAAAACAAGGGTCAGGCAGAGTCAGGCAATCAATGATAATTACACACACCTTACTTCCATCACACGGATAAAAGGTGGAGAAAGACGGCAAAACCAGAAAGTGTTGCATGGAGAAGTAGCCCTTGGCCTTTTCAGAGGAAAACCGCTACTTTCAAGAACCCTTGAGAGTAAGAAATATAAGATTGTGAATTAAAGCTGAAGAAAGGTGCATTGGGTGTCAAAGGTGCCCGGGGCTTTCCCGCATCAATAGGCAAGGCAGGGAGTAGCGATGGCCGCCGTGGTACTGTCCTTGGCTCTGACAACAAAGCCGCTCCAGTAAAGTCAGCACAGCCTGAGTCGGGGAGACTGATAGCAGACCGGTCTGTGTTGGAACCAAGGTTGCAAGCAGCACATTGTATAACGAAAACTAAGTGTGAAGCATTGGGGATGAGCGACGCGAGTTTAATTGGGACTGAAGAAGTAACTGAACTTGGTGATTGAACTTTGTGAGGCAACCTAAGATACGATATACAGAGTGGTCCGGAACACGTGGGTTGCTCACTCGAAGGTCTCTGTTAGGTATCAAACTGAGAGTGTAAAATTGTGAAATGTTACATTGAAGTGGTCCTGCAATGGGTCAAGCCAAACCCTGTGCACATACCCTCTTCGACAGCTAATACGAACTGTAATTGGTCTGAGCCTGGCTGAGGGAGACTAATTGTAATAAGGGGATCCGAGCCTGGCTGAGGAGGATCAGGGGTGAACCGTGAGTCACCCAAGAAAAGAATACGAACTGTGATTGGTCCAAACCCAGCTGAGGGAGATCCTGAGGGAGATCCGGGGTGAACTGCGAGTCACCTGAGAAGGAATTGTGGAAGCAAAAGGGATCTGAGCCCGGCTGAGGGGATCCAGGGTGAAGAGTGAATCACCCTTTGTGGATACTTGGAAAGGAACTTTTTTGTTTGTTTCATACATCCGGCCCTCTGAAGCAAGAGACTTTTGATAACCTAAGAGACTTGGGCATACAAGGCCCTGATGCTTGTAATGGAACTGTGTCCTCGTGCCGAAGAAGCCTCAGAGTGTGCTATGCTTGAGTGAACCGCCTTGTCACGTGCTGAAAACATGGGGAAGGGAGGCCAACGGCCTGAACATCCTGACTTATCCTGACTTATCATTACTTCTTTCTTTTTCAAGAACATTACCTCACACTATTTGTAATTTAGCGGAAAGGATTGGCAATAGGTTTTTTAGTATAGGCCTTTTTTATTTTGACAAGACTCCACTAGGACTCCATTATTATTATTTGATGGTCATAGCTTGCTCCTATCTTAGATTTTGGTTTAGATAGGCATTTATCACACCCTTGATAAAGTTCAATAAACATCCTTGAACTGTGGTCACTTGTATCTGTCTTACTTTGATGCCATGCCTTCCTTAGAGAGCCATAACAAGCGAGCATTTCCCAAATCAATTTGCAAGACCAAAAGCACCCGAACTACAGTCCGGACGTCTTGCAGAGGGATTAATGATTTGATTTTGTAAAAGGTAAAGATTTGGAGGAAGGTAGTTTGGGGCTTCTTGGCTTTGTGTTAATGGAAGCACAGGCTGCTGTCAATGGTGAAGCCTAAGGATTTAGCTACATTAGAGAGCTGCAGAACAAATCATTCTAGGTGCATATCATTAAGCCACTGTTGGACAAGTTCTTGTTTAGGGAGGGGACCGATGAGAACAAATTCGGTTTTGGACGGATAAAGTTTGAGGTAGGCAGTCGACATCCATAACTGGACGATGGCTAGAAAATTGCAGAAGAAACAAGTTACTTTTTGCAGAAGAACTGTAACTATTGTTCGAAGGGATTGTGTCCTCCGACGTATTCCTTATCTTTGATAATTTGTCTCCAGCTTGCTGGCCTCGGACATTTTTTCTCTGTAGAGGGCGCTGCGCGTCGACGTCCACTGAGTCGATGACCCTCGACAGCCACCGTATCGGCGCCGACGTCACCATGGCCATAAATAGCCACGCGCGGCGTCCGTTGCTCAGTTCCGTTTTTCCGCGCTTCGTGGGGCCTCAGAATATCGTTGCTCAGTTCAGTCAGATAAACCCTCTACATTTACTCGAATATACCAACTTGTTCTCGATGGCTTCTTCATCGGAACCGACAATGCCGCAATCTGGCTTAAAAAAATGTCGAGACTGCGGTAAAAACATTTTGATAACGGATCCACACAGCATCTGCTTGTGGTGCTTGGGAGCCAAGCACCATTGTTCGGAGTTTGAGGACTGCATGTCCATGACGTCGAAAGCCTTGAAGGAGCGCAAGGGAAAGCTCGAGAGAGGTAAGTCAGTCGAAACCTCCTCGAAAGTTTCTTCGGCTGAGTCGAAGCTTTCATCTCCTCGCCGTCGAAAGCATTCCCATTCTAGATCTCGAAGTAGCTCCCACCATTCGTCGAGATCGAGACACTCAAAGAAGAGACGTCGAAGATCGCCTTCCTCGTCATCTTCTGTTTCCCCAGAAAGGGTCTCCTGCCCCACAAAACACAGCTCTCAGGCTCAGTGGGAGGAATTCAGGAAGAAAATGCTAAGCGTCTTCGAGAAAGCGGCCTCGACCCCCTCGAAGACAGCTGAGATACCCCAGGTGAAAAACCCAAAAAATCGAAACGCTGCAAGTCGCTGCATCCGGCAAAAGATTCCACCCGAGAGCGCCACGGGCCATCGGGTAAAAAGGCACCGTCTTCGACGTCGTTGTCGAAGATCCCTTTGACGCATGGATCGGCGCCATCGAAGCCGTTGTCGAAGGGTTCTTCGAAGCATCGGTCGATCGACTTGACGCCATCGTTGACATCGACGCTGATGAAAGAGAAAACCACAGCTACTTCACAGCCAACGGTGATACCAAGAGCCTCCGGCACGACGCTGAGACCGTCGTCGACATCCTCGAGTAGGATCCCGATCCTCTCAAGTTCTTCGAGGCCTCTTCCAGTTTTCTTGACACCTTCGAAGCCTGTCACATCGGCGTTGACGACATCGACGTTTTCTTGCCCAATAATGTCGAGTTTGGCTCCTTCTGCCTTAGAAATGGGTTTTACACCATTTCCGAGGTCAGAGTACCCTGGATTATCTTCAATCTATGAAGAAGGGGAGGATTCTGACCAGGAAAACTTCAGGTTGCAGAGGACCACACTACCTGTTTCAGAGGATTTCACCTCTGAGGAAAGAAGGTTGAAAGACCTACAGCAGTCATTACATGAGGCAAGTGGGCTGGACACTTCCCCAGAAGTGGAATTTGTTAAACCAGACCCACGGGAACATGCCGAAACACCTTATAGAACCCTGATGGCAAGGATTATTGAATTTATGGGTTGGTCTGCGCCTTCACCTGTTTTTCAACAGGATGACCTGACAGACATATTAGACTATGGTCCACAGGAGGATCCTGTGGTCCCCTTCCATGCAGCCTTACAAAGAAAGATTTCATCAAATTGGGAAACTCCTGAAGTTATCCCTGCAGTCAATAAAAGATTGTCAGCCAAGTATAGGGTAGCTGCGGCTGACCCTGAATACTTATCAAAACACCCGACTCCAGAGAGCCTGGTGGTTCAAGCGGCAACTTCATAAAGCAGCAGGTCTGCTTACCCTACTGTCCCACAGGATAGAGATGACAAGAGGTACGATTCTATGGCAAAAAAAGTCTTTTCTGCTTGTAGTATGGCGTTGACATCCATCAATGCCACCTGTACGCTCGCCAGGTTCAGTCACACACTGTGGGAGTGTGCTTCATCAGCGGCTGACTGCATACCCGAAGGAGAGGAAAGAGAAGCCTTCCTTAACATTATTAAAGATGGCAAAGATGCCATGTGCGAGTCACTTCAAACTGGCATCGATTCCGCTGACAGTATCAGCAGGGCCATGGCGGCAAGTACGACAATCCGCAGGCATGCGTGGTTGCAAAAGTCTGGCTTTGCTCCAGATGTACAGGCCAGACTTTTGAATATGCCCTTTGACGGCCCTTCTTTATTCGGTAAAAAGGCTGATGACAGTCTGGAAAAGTTACAGACATCTAAAGCAGCGGCAAAATCGTTAGGAGCTACAATCCGCCAAACTCCTTTTCGCCCCTCAGGAACCTCTGGAAGAGGAAAGTCCTTTCTCTATTATTCCGCATTCGGGAAAGGCAGAGGACAGCCGGCTCAAAGATGCCAAAGGAGATCCACCCGAGGTGGACAGGTCAAAACTACTAAAGCCGCAGCAGCAGCAGGTGCCTCTTTACCCTCGGCATCTGCATCAGCCGCCCCCAAACCACTCTGAGGCCTTTCCACACAAAACACCTGTAGGGGGCAGGTTAACTCACCATCTGACGGAATGGCAGGCTATAACATTAGATGCTTGGGCATTGGAGACAGTTGCCCAGAGTTACTGCCTACCCTTTCTACACATCCCTCAGAGTCATCCACCGGGGAACAGCTCTCTAAAAGTTCCAGATCCGCTCCTCTTGCAGGAAATTATAGACCTGCTAGAGAAAGGTGCCATAGAACCGGTACCTGTAGCGAACAGGAACAAGGGCTGGTACTCCCCCCCTACTTTCTCATACCAAAGAAGGACGGAGGACTGTGACCCATCCTGGATTCACAAGAATTGAACAAGTTCCTCAGGAAGGACAAGTTCAAGATGGTAACTCTCTCTCAGATCCTTCAGGCCCTCCAGCTCCAGGACTGGCTGGTATCTCTGGACCTTCAGGATGCTTATTTCCATGTGCCAATCCATCTCAAACACAGGAAATACCTGAGGTTCGCAATTGGTGACTCATTATCAATTTTCGAGTTCTGCCATTTGGGCTGACCTCCGCACCGAGGGTCTTCACCAAGCTTATGTTGGTAGTGGCTGCGAGTCTAAGGAGGGAAGGGATCCACGTCTACCCCTACCTGGACGATTGGCTGATCAGGGCTGTATCTTCGGAACAAGCTCAGATCCAGCTAGATTATGTCTGTGTCATGATGCCTACCTCCAAGGAGCCAGGCCCAGCCCAGCAACCCCAGAGGCAGACATCATTTTCCCCAAGGACGTCTCAGCGGGCCCAAGTTGGGGCCTTTTGGACGCAGTCCTGGCGCCTTCGGCGCCAGGCTCATTCTTGACCCCAGTCCTGGCGCCTTAGGCGCCAGGCTCATAAAGCAAGACATGTGTGTAAGTGTTTTAATGTGCACTTACCTGAAGCAGACCGTGCTGCTACATCCAGGCCCTCTTGAGGACTGAATGGGACTACTTTATCTTTTGGACAACTTTATCACTCGGGTGTGGCCTGAGGAAGAATACATACCTGAGTGGAAGGATACATACCTGGAACTACTTTACAGGCTATTTAAACCACACCCGAAGAGCAGCACATGCTTCGCGTTGTTCTGCATCTAGCAGCTGGACGCTCACCGTGTTTGCTCCTGCATTCGGACTTCTGCCACGCCTGCCAGCATCCTGATCACCTACAAAGGAAGAGAAAGAGAGAATAGGAGAAGGAAAAGACTTTACCTGCAAGATCTGCATTCCGGAGTCAGCTCGCCGACGATCCTGCAAAGGAAGACACTTAATTTAAAAGCACATCGCATCGACCGCCGCAGCGCCGCATGGCGCCTCCATGTTCAGCAGCGATCACCCGGATTCCCAGCCACGCTTCCACGCCTAGGGAGAAAAAGACAAGAGCAAAGGTGAGAGAGAGAAGGGAATGAGGAAACCAAAACCTCCATGTTAAGACTTACCTGTTGGGTCATTCCCTCTTCATTTCGGGTCTGCGCCGCATCCAAGTGTTTCCGGACCCCGGCCCCTATGGGGAAAAAGACATTAGCGTCAATGAGCGAATGAAAAGACATTACCCAAAAACGCTCATCAAGACTTACCTGATTTCTACAGGGATTGCATCTCGGGTCGGTGCCTTTTCCCCGGCATTCCGTACCCCGGCCCCTATGGGGAAAAAAGACATTGACATTAGCATATTGATGCAAGGACAAAAGGGGAACCTTTCAAGGAACTTACCTGGAAGCCAAGCAAGTTTGGTTCTCATAAAACCAAGAATCCAGTGAAGTAACTGGATACCAACGCGCCCCTGCATCAGAAGCAGGAAGGAGAGCTCGCCCTTCAAGACCCTAAGGTGAGACGCCACGGGAAGCACTGAAGGGTTTCGAGGAGGGTGAGAGGGGAAAGGGGGAGGCTGGTAGCATTCCCCGCAGACAGTTAATCCCTTATTCTCGCCTACAGAAGGATACTTTTGCAAGCCGGACAAGCAGGAGTTGGGAGTCCGGTCCAGTCCATCTTCTGAGCCCCGCGCAACACCTTAGAAGAGGTCACAGCAGCACGGTCCTGGCCAGCGCCTCCGTGGGAGTCAGGTGAGCGTAACAGTCTGCCACTTCCTTCACAAACTGTGCTTCTCCCTCAATTTAAAGAAGTTACAGATGATACCATCACAGAGACTCCAGTTCATTGGAGCGGTCCTGGACACTTCCCTGGGAAAAGCCTCGCCACCAGAGGTGAGGGCTCAAGATATTCGGCAGATGGTCAACAAGTTCCAAAATGCCCAACGTCTCCCAGCCTTCGACTTTTTGAGGTTGCTAGGCCTCATGGCATCCTGCATCTTCCTTGTGCCAGAGGCTCGCCTGAGAATGAGATGTCTTCAGTGGGCACTGAGAACTCAGTGGTCGCAATTCTCAGGGAGAATGACAGATCTCCTCCGGATTCCGGACAAGGTAGCCCACAACCTTCAATGGTGGGCCTATCTAGAGAACATCTTGAAAGGAGAACTGTTTTGGCAACCATGGCCGGAGATAACAGTAGTCACAGACGCCTCACTCACAGGGTGGGGAGCCAGTGCCAACGACTTGACCATCAGCGGTCGTTGGTCTCCATCGGAGTCCAGACTACATATCAACCTATTAGAGCTGAGAGCGATCAGACTGGCGCTGAAAGCTTTCCTGCCATCAGTACAGGGGAGAAATGTCCTGATAATGACGGACAACACGGTGGCCATGCACTACCTCAACAAAAGAGGAGGCATAGGGCCACTGTGCAGAGAGCCAATGCAGCTCTGGTTTTGGGCAATTCAGGAAGGAATCTCTCTATCGGCAGTCCACCTAGCCGGAGAGAAGAACTTGACAGCGGACGCTCTGAGCAGGCAGAGCACAGTCTCCCACGAGTCCTTCAAGAGATCTTCGCCCTTTGGGGAACCCCTCAGGTGGATCTGATCGCCACAAGCACCAACAGGAAGTGCGATCTGTTCTGTTCAAGGGAATTTCCCCCGAGAGGGGCTCTAGGAGACGCGTTTGTAGTGGACTGGGAGTTCCCACTCCTTTACGCGTTTCCACCAGTCCCTGTTATTCCTCAAATGATCAGGAGGTTGAAAAGATTCCGGAAAACCATGATCCTAATTGCCCCGGACTGGGCCAGGAGAACGTGGTACCCGGACCTTCTAGAGATGTCCATCTGCCCTCCAATCCGTCTTCCACTCAAAGAGAATCTTCTCTCGCAGAAGGGAGGTCAGGTTCTCCATCCAGACATCAGAACCCTCAACCTTCACGCTTGGGTTCTGAAAGGGTGAGGTACAAGGATTGGGACCTCCCTGATGACGTCGTGGAGGTGTTGCTTTCGGCCAGAAGGCCAGCAACAAAGTCTTTATACCGCTGCCGTTGGAACAGATTTTGCAGCTGGTGTAGAGAAGGGAATATCGACCCTTTTTCATGTGGTACACCAACGGTGTTATCGTTTCTACTCTACTTGGCAAACTCAGGCCTTCAAGTTGGCACTGTAAAAGGCTATCTCGCAGCGCTTTCAATCTTCAAGCGCACTGCGGAGGAACCATTGTATTTCAAACTACCTCTAGTAATACAATTTCTCAAGGGATTAACTAATGTTTATCCTCCAAGACCATTCCAAGGTCCCTTATGGGACTTAAATTTAGTCTTAAACTTCCTAATGTGTACTCCATTCGAACCACTCCACTCTTGTTCGCTGAGATTTCTCACGCTCAAAACTGTCCTATTGATAGCACTAATATCTGCTAGGAGGGTGAGCGAGCTACAAGGTCTCTCTTGTAAACCTCCCCATACAATTTTCCATAAGGACAAAGTTGTCCTACAGGTGAAGCCTAATTTCCTCCCAAAGGTGGTTTCTGATTTTCATATTACTCAGAAAATTACCTTACCTTCGGTCTACCCTCCTCCCCATCCGGGGAAAGAGGAAGAAAGGCTACATAGGCTGGACCCAAGGTGAGCTCTGAGCTTTTACATCAGCAGACTGGCTAGGATTAGGCAAGCAGACCAACTGTTTGTAGGATACTCAGGTCACACGTTGGGGCTACCCATAACAAAACAGACCATTTCCAGGTGGATTATTTTGGCCATTCTGGAATGTTACAAACTGGCAGGGAAAGAGTCACCCCAAAATCTTAGGGCTCATTCAACCAGGGGTATCGCAGCCTCTTCGGCCCTCCAAAGAGGGGTACCGGTCCGAGACATATGTGCGGCTGCCACATGGTCGTCCGCACATACGTTCACAAAATTTTACAACCTGGATTCCTCCGCTAGTCCAGAGACCAGATTTGGAAAAGCCGCATTACATGCGGTTCATTCCTAAAAGGGATACATGACATTATTACTCCCACCTCCAATTACATGCCACTGCTATGGGAGCCTATCAAAGATAAGGAATACATCAGAGGACAGAGGACACAATCCCTTCGAAGAACGAGTTACTTCTTACCTGGTAACGTTCTTTCGATGGGATGTTCCTCCGACGTATTACTTATCGCCCCTCCCATCCATCCCCACAGTAATACTTCGCTTGTGGTTGTAGCTTACGCTCCTTCAAGGTCAATAACCAATTCAGGCATGGCTTATCTTATGCTACAAAACGGAACTGAGCAACGGACGCCACGCGTGGCTATTTATGGGCATGGTGACGTCGGTGCCGAAAAGGTGGCTGTCGAGGGACATCGACTCGGCGGAAGTCGACGCGCAGCGCCCTCTACAGAGAAAAAATTTCCGAGGCCAGCAAGCTGGAGACGAATTATCAAAGATAAGGAATACGTCGGAGGAACATCCCATCGAAAGAACGTTACCAGGTAAGAAGTAACTTGTTCTTCTCCAGCATGGGTCTGGCATGGATTCACATGCTCATGAATGTTCCCTGTCGTCAGGCCAGGAACCCTCGGTAAAAGAAAACACTTTCAGTTTCACTTACAAACTGTATTTCTCCTCTAAACCAATCACTGAACTCTGGGTCATACTGCCCCAGCCAATGACTGCCCTCTCCCTAGGCCCCTCCCTCTGGCAACCATCTTGAGATTTTGTAACACATACAATTGGCAATATGACCAAGAAGAGCAGTAGAGTAGCAGGAAGGAGGGTTCGCATGAGAATCCATGCCAGACCCATGCTGGAGAACAATAGTTACAGGTAAGTAACGTGTTCCTTCTCCAGGATGGGGTCTGGCATTGATTCACATGCTCATGAATAAAGAAGATAGCAGTACAACATTACACAACCAAAGGAGGTGGCAAGGCTCAACAGAAGCAATTACTCTTACCCGGAACAGGCTCACCTTCAAGCAAACAGGTTGCGCAGCACTGCTTGGCCGACCCTGGACTTCTCTCTGGAATCCCTGTCGATGCATTAAAATCTTGTGAAGGTGTGCGTGGACCTCCACGTAGCAGCCCTGCAGATGTCCAATAGGGCACATCAGACAGGAACGCCGTTGTCACAGCGATCGCTCTGGTGGAATGGGCTTGCGGACATCCGGGCAGCAGTCACTTTGCCAACCGGTGACAATGTGTGATACAGCCGGAGAGCCAACTCAAGATGGAAGCCTTGGACTAGGCCTTCCCATGGTTCACAGGACCAAAGTTCACGAATAGTTGAGAAATCTGCCGGAAACACTTTGTGAGTGCCACGTAGAACTTCAGAGCACGTGCAAAGTCCTTTCTGCCGGCGACTAAGGTTTTGGAAAAAACACAGGCAACTACAAAGGCTTGTTGAGGTGGAATTCCGATTGAACCTTTGGCATGAAGGACGTGTGCTTCCGCAGCACCACCCTCATGTTGTGAAAAGTCAGATAAGGCTGTTTAAAGGATAGGGCCTAGATCTCACCCACCCTCTTGGCTGAGGTGAAGGCCATGAGGAACGGCATCTTCTATGAGAGGAACTTGAGAGGGGTCTGATTCATAGGCTTGAAGGGCGCCCCATGGGCCTCGTTAGCACCACGTTGAGTTCCCATGCCGGGACAGGAGCCTTCACCGGCGGCAAAGAACGAAACAGTCCTTTGAGGAACTCCTTGACTAGACGCTGTGACCAAAGAGAAGATCGTCCTGGAGATCTGGTGTAGCGGGAGGTAGCCGCCAGATACACCTTGATAGAAGTGTGCGCCAGCCCTGCCTTGACCAAGGACAACAAGTACGGAAGAATCTGCAGGGCCGTGACCCTGAGAGGGTTGATCTTCTGCGACCGGCACCACGTAGCAAAACGCTTCCACTTGTGCCCGCAGCATTTAAGAGTCGATGACGCTCTGGCCTTGGCAAGGACCTCCCTACAGTCCGCCGGCAACTCGTATCCTCCGAACTCTAGGGGTGCAGGAGCCAAGCCCTCCGGTTCAGCGATCCTGGGTCATGATGCAGGATTGCGCCTCCTTCTCTGGTGAGCAGGTCCGTGACCACCGGCAGCTTGATCGGAGGAGACGCTGACAGGCTGAGAAGATCCGGATATCAAATTTGCCTCTGGCATGCCGGAGCAACGAGTATCACCATGCATCAGCACCGTTTGAGTTGATTGATGACTCGCAGCAGGAGCGGTAGGGGAGTGGATGCGTTCAGGGACAGGCATTCCTACGAGAAGGAGAATGCGTCCCCCATCCTCCTCGGCTGATGGAACATGCTGGCGAAGTCCTGGCATTTGGAGTTCGCCGCCGTCGCAAACAGATCGATCTGGGGTCTGCCCCACTTGAGAAAGATGTGGTCCACCTGATCCTACCGAAGTTCCCACTCGTGGCAGCAGCGCAGCTCAGTGCTGAGGGAGTCGGCGATGGTGTTCTAAACTCATGCCATGTGAAAGGGGATGAAGAAGATCTCCCAGTTGACTGCCCCGTGCCGCAAGTCCTGCACCTGTCTTGAAAGCGCTGAGGATCGGGTGCCCCCCTGCTTCTTGATGTAGAACATGGTGGTGGTGTTGTCCGTAAAGCTCCTCACCACTCTGCCTTTTAGGGACGGAAGGAATGACTTGAGGTCCCAGAACACTGCCCGCAGCTCCAGAATATTGATGTGGTGATCTTTCTCCTCTGGCAGCCACAGGCCTCTGGCGTACAGACGTTTTGTGTGGGCTCCCCAGCCCTCCAGGGAAGCGTCCGTGGTGACCGTCTCCTGGTATGGGGGGTTCTGAAACCCTGTTCCATGGGTGATGTTGGAGTGGACGCCCCACCACCATATCGCTCAACGGAACTCCTCGCTGAGGGGGATCTTGTCTGCGAAGCTTCTGGACACCTGTGTTTGTCCCCTCTCCCCGAGGGGGAGCCACTCTCTTTGGGACTAGGGAGGTCGACCTGCTAAGCTACACACTCCCTAGGAGACACGGCAAGTGGGATTCCATTGGGGGTGACCCCTCCTTGGAGGGCAGGTAGAGCCCTTAGTTCAGGAATATTTCTACCATTATGTTCCTGCTCGCCCCCTCCTATCGCAGTCTGCCCTCTTGCTGTCTGTTCCCTGTGACCGACTGTCACAGAGTGGTGGCCGTGCATTTACCATGGCAGCTGCAAGGGCTTGGAATGATTTGCCTTGGGCTCTCTGAGCAACTGCTGACCACATGGCTTTTCGTCTGTCTCTGAAAACCCTTCTGTTTTGGGTGTTCTTCCCCACTCTACCACTACCTCCCCTCTGCCGCTTAGTGCCAAGATGCCTTGGGCATATGTGCGCTGTACAAATATACAATAAATAACATAATTTAGTAGGGGATATGTACCACTCTCCTTTAGCCCAAGAACCAAATATCTTCATTGGCTATTTGGGAATGACCTCAAAACACTTCAAGCATGTTGTACCTGGCTTGGCTTCTGAGCCATTGCTGTTGTCCTCACAGAACCAATGGTTTGCTTCCACTCATTTCAGAGACAAAGGTAAAGTAGCATCTCACTGACATGAGGATGACCGAAAGAGCAATCTGGAGGAAGGCGTACTAACCTGGATAGCCAGGATCCAGAGGAGGGCCCATATCACTTGAAGGTGGAGTCAGGGAGCTATCCCATGCAGTCGGTGTGGAGTGCTCGGCAGCGAGGAAACCCACGGAGCACAGCTCCCTGTCGGCAGGCCAGGAACTCAAGGAGCTTGGTTCTGCTATACCGAGAAGTGACCAGCAGAGCTGTGGTCGACAAGCATTCCCAAAAGCCACCGGAAAGGACCGAAGCCTGCACATTGCTGTGGTGCCTCCGACCCTGAGGAACATCACACTGCGAGCCATGTAAGAAGGAAGCTCGGATCCACCCAGAAAGATCCCAAACCATAGTGAGATGGAGAAAACCCAGGAGGGCCCACACTGCCACACTATTCAAAGGCGGGGCAAGAAAGCAAACACCCCAAGACAGGATTGGGGTACCCAAAGCCAAGGAGGGGCCGATTCCCAACTCAACCCTGAAACGGTGTATGTTCATGTACCCCAGATCAAGGTGAGAGCCCAAGAAGGGACGAGAATCTAAATACTTCACTATACAGAAACAGGCTAAGAGCCTGAATCAGATAAACGTTTATAACCAAAACTATAATGAGTTGTTCGTCTCCTGCTTTTGATTTGGTGTCAGAAGTGGGATATAAACAATTTGACACAGGTGGGGCCTATGTTAGTGAAGCGGCAACCTGAAAGGGCCACACACCATTCCATTGACTTCTTTAGCCTTAAAGAAGTTGAGCTATCTAGCCAAGAGTGAGGACTATTTCCCACAGGCCCAACATACTCTCCCACCCAAGGCAGGTATTTGACATTGGTCCTGAAGTCTAGGTTAGCCTGTAAAAAAAGAATAATTTCATATAGCTGCAAGTGGGGAAATACAAGTACTAGTACATAATACTGGGACACAACCATGCCTCGTGAAAAAGAAAGAATGTATAGTGCAGGGGATCTTGGAACAGGTCTGAATTCAAGTTGTCCAGGATATATATTAACTCTCCTACACTAGAAGAGGTGACCTGGGCTTTGGGCAGGCAGATCTGAACCAATCTCCCTCTGTTTCCACTGACAGGGACGACACTCCCACCCTACCCAATCTGGCCTTTGCCCAAAGGAATGACCAGAACATAACAGAAGCCTTTGTGAAAGTGGTCCCTGGGAATACCTGACAGTATCGAAATAGACCCTTTTTTTTTAATTCAGGGAGGCCTCCTCTAGAGAGGGTAAATAGAGAGTGATGGCACTTACCATCATCAGCTGATCATCTCCCACTGGACACCAGGGAGTGACTAAGACTCAGGAACAAGTCCTACGCAAATGTTACTGGCCCAGCATCTATGCCGACGTTAAGACATATGCAACCAATTGCGAGATTTACCAAAGGACTTTGAGCACTCCAGTTACCCAAGCCCCCTTACAACTCCTCCCTATTATTGAGGCTCCCTTCAGTCAGATTGGTATGGGTATAGTGGGGCCTCTAGAACCATCTAAATTGGGGAATAAGTACATCTCGGTCATACGAGATTATGTTACCCATATCCAGAGGCATTTTCGATGCGAAAAAAAATACCTCTCAAAACATCCTTAACACCTCACACCTTTCCTGTCCTGAGTGGGATTCCCCAATGAAATTCTTACTGACCAAGGCATCACATTTATGTCCTAACTCTTGAAGAACGTAAAGGAGGTACTTAACATCAGGACTTTGAGGATCTCCATGTACCATCCCCAAACTGACGGTTTAGTGGAACACTTCAATCAGAAACAGAAGCAAATACTTAAGAAGTTGGTAGAGAACCTCAGTAAAAACTGGGATTTACTGATACCTTGGACCCTATTTGCTGTCAGGAAAACCACCCAAACCTCTTTTGGATACGCCCAGTTTGAACTTCTTTATGATTGAGAGCCCTGATACTTCCTCGACATGCAAAGGGAAACCTGAGACAAGAGGGAGGAAGCCCCATTGCCAATATCTCAGGCTACCAACCAGCTGAAAGAACATATGAAGGCAGTACAAGAGATTGTTAATAGTACTATGTCCCGGACGCAAGATCAGAAGGATGTGTATGAGAGACAGGCCATGACCAGGTCTTTATCAAGGGGATCAAGTACTCGCTACAGATAACAAAATATCAACGTGGCATGGCCCCTAAAAGGTTTTGGAACAGAACCTGATCTCCAACCTTAACTACCTGATCTCCCAGCTAGAGTGCCGGCAAAGGGCCTAGATTATCATGTGAACCCTTTGAAGCTCAGAAGGATAAACCCTGTGGAGCAAGACTCTGTCACCATGACTAGTCTCTTAGTAGGGAGTGAGAGTAGTGATAGCCTAACCGCCCTGGAACCTCCAGCCCACCCATCAGCGTGACCCCAGAATCTGCTGGCCCAGTTCCCCGAAGTGTTTTCTGACATATCAGGGAGAGTTCAGAACTTTGTTCATCATATTTGAACACCTCTTGGGCAGTTGGATAGCTTAAATCCATACTGCATACCGGAAGTCTGGAAGAAAATCACTAAAGAGGAGGTAATTAAATATAAATGCTCCAACTAGAAGTCATTGAGCCCTCTCAAAGCCCTTTGTACTCCCCTATTGTACTAATTGCTAAGCCAGATCAAACTTGGCGATTTTGTATTGATTTTTGAAGATTAAGCTCCATCTCCATCTTCGACAAGTACCCTATGCCACGCAGAGATTAACTAATTGAGGAACTGGGGAACGGCAAGTTTATTTCCACCTTAGACTTCACCAAGTGCTGTTGGCAAATTCCCCCGGACCCATCTTACAAGGAGAAAATGGCCTTTAGCATCCCACAAGGGTTATGCCAGTTCACTGTGCTACCAATCGTGCTCCACAGAGATCCAGCCACACTCCAAAGGCTGTTGGAAAAAATCCTCTAGCCTTACTCCAACTATGCAGGAGCATATCTTGACAATATTGTTATATTCAGCAATATTTGGGAGGAACATCTATTCCACTTGTATGAGATAACGTGAGCCCTAGGAAAAGACGGTCTTCAGGCTAACCCCAAGAAGTGCCATCTTGCCCAGTAAGTGGGGAAGTACCTGGGCTACTTGGTAGTCAATGGCCTTGTCCAGCCCCAGACTGAGAAAGTGAATGCTGTTACAGGAACAGACCAATTTAAGATTAAAAGGGAACTCCATGCTTTCATGGGATTGGGAAGTCAGTAGTATCACCAGTTCATACCATGTTTTTCATCTACAGGGGCCAATCTAACAAATAAATTGAAATAGAGCACCAGATAAGATGGCTGCTTAGTATCACTGCTCCAGTGCAAAACAGCAAAATCCTAAGAAATATCCTGTAGCGGTCGGTGAAACCAAGGAACTGTCGAACATCTCAGGGGTAGAGTCATTAATGGAACATTTGGATAGCCATGAATATGCTAGTTGTTCGGTGTGGGACCAACCGCTGCGAGCAGCCCACAATTTGCCCATGCTATACCACACATATGTGATAAGGAATGGGTAGGGGGCCCTGTCATCCTACTGTTGTTAGCATTACGGGAGGTCTGAGTGGTCTCGCCGCTGGGATCGCGGAGGGGAGTGAGGAAAGCCCATGTCCAGATGTCCTCGCACTGCAGACATTCGCTGTAACGTAAGACATAACGTTCAGAGGAATGCATGTCACGAGCATTTCACACTGTTTCGAACTATCCGCACATGTATTTTATTAGGAAGAAGCGAGTTAAGGAAATATGTATCATTTTTAGTAGGAATTTCATTTGGAGAGGTTTTATAATTTCGATGGTACAGCCTCGGTTGAGCCGATCCAATGTGCCATGTGCTGCCTTTTTGGAGAGGACTCGGAGGTGGAGTGCAGCACTCATCCTCCACTCTTGAGTTCTAGAAGGAATATCGCAGCTGAGAAGCCCTATCAAAAGGGAGGTCCCCGGTTGGGGCCCTAATTCCCGCCCACCAAGCATCATCCCTTCCCCTCTGGCAGATCCGGTCCCCCCACAACGATCTTCCTAAAGTTTCATGGACCAGTTTAAGTGCCTGCGTCGCAGCCAACGCTCCTCCTCGTCAGAAGTGGTGAGCGCGCAGACAGACATTCACGTTAAAGAGGCTGCTGCCCTTTCATTCACCTAAAAACCACAAGGCAGCCTCTCTCACGACATTCAAGCCGTAGCGCCCAGTTCATCTCCAAGACTTTCAGGCCTGAATGCCAAGGCCAGAGCGTGTTAGGGAACACAGAAAAAGAAAATAACTTCTTTAAAGAAGTACCATAAAAAGCCCCACATACAACGCCTTAAGTTCAGTCAGCGATGCTCAACACGTGCAGACGAGAAACACTATTGCCAATACAGACATTAATAACAGGACTCTGCCTCCTCGGACCACGCTGGAAGGAGGTAATGAATCTAGTCCAGGAGGAATCAAACGCCCCTATTCACACCCACCCACCCCCCCCACACATTGCCGCCTTTAACGGGCAGAGTATCAGCGTCACCGGCCATTACCGAGCCTCCGTTTTCTGATCTACGGTCTTAAAATCGACCAAAAACAGAACAATGTAACTGTCTAAGGAAATGGGTCCACACCCCACTCCACCACCCACCCACCAACTGAAAAGTCAGCATATCTGAATCAGGTTGCCGAAATGCAAGGTAAAAAACATTTACGAATTGGCCCCCATTTGCACATTTCCGCATGATACAGCGCATCTGTCCTTCGAGACACGGAGAGATGCTGCAGTAATTGGACTCCGTATGCCTGGGTGGGTCGGTGTGATCTGAAAAGGTATGTGGGGGTGTGGGCTTTTGCAGCACTGGAACTCGGCTTGTTTCTATTCGGATGGCCATGGCCTATGTACTATTTTGAAAGCGTTCACTACAGGAGCATTTCAGTCATTCTCATGCATGTGTGCCTGGTGGGCCTGCTCGTTTGCCGCCTTCCCAGCCCCACAGCCAAGTGTATCACCGTCACTGACAATGCATTTTATTATAACACATGCCATGCTTTACAGTTCGCATTGTGCCCAAACAATGCTTAATGGTACATTAAAGACGGGCGAACCACACATCTTGGAGACATTGTGCCGGCTTCACTCCTTTTCTGGCTTTAAAGGCAGCTGCTGAAGCCCCCCCCTGAACCCCATAAAGCAATACACGTTTGGGGATCCAGGTGCATGTGAGCAAGCAAAGCATGTCAGGCAGCAATTGCTATGTTATAGGCAAGGACAGAAACCTGGCAATAAAGATATCCTCCGATTGCCTTGCACACCTGGGGATCGAACTTGTGTTGCTCCGACTCTTCTTGCTTCCAAGGCGAGCATGTTGCCCCTAAGCTATCCTAGTCCCGCCACATTGTGCACTGTAGTTCTGAGCTTCTCAAACATGCGCCACTATAACCAACTGAGCTCAGTCAATGACACTTATATCTTGCATTTTCTGCAATGATTTTCTCCTTATACCTACCCTGCACATACATGGTACACCCCCTACTGCATATCTTGCAGTGTTAGTCCCTTTTGCCATTGAGTTTCCTTCAGTGTTTTCCACCCCATTCAGTGTGTGTGTACTCCAATTAAGTTAACTCTCAGAAGAGTGATTTGAACAAAACGTGGCAGGAACTTTGAATTCAAAGCCTGATGGTAAATTAACAGTGTTTTGGGCGGGCACAGGCAGGAATGGGTGGGATTGGCAATTAGCATGGCCATCAGCCATGGGCAGGCAATGAGTGGGCAAATAACCAAACACCTACAGAGACTGTTTCCCTCCTCATATATCATTCCACCCTGTTTGTACGCCAATGCAATACTTTTTGGGGAAACAGATCACAGATGTATAATGTTTATATTTTATTAACAACTAGATAATCCATTTAAAGCTCAGAGGAGTATCTGTTAAATTGGACTCAAGATATATAATCCCTTCATTTTTCACATTGGGAGGGGGCATGGGTGTCGTGTCGCGGGGGTCAACATGGTTTGGAGGGGGTGGGAGTAGAACATGGGTTTTGGGGGGCAACATGGGTTTCGGGGGGGTGACATGGGTTTTGGGGGTAGGGCAAGGCTGTCTGTGCCCCGGGCCCCCAAAACTCTTAAAATGGCCCTGGCCTACAGTCTCCTCCTAGGTGGCCAGTAGAGGGCCGACACTTCCCGATCCCAATTCCTGGGGGTGGTGCACTGTGGGAGAATCACCTTGGTGGAGACAGGGCCCAGGGTAGTGGATGATTTCACAGGGTGAGGCATGGTATCGTCCCTCAGATACTAGTAAAATCATTCAAAGAGAAGTTACAGCATCTTGCCATTCAGATGAATGGCAGTCTATGGTTAAAAGCAAGCTAATAAAACCTAGACTTAAAATGTCTAAAGTTAACACCTCTCCAGAACCAGCCCCTTCCCCCCAAAATCATATATCATCCTCCATGTCAAAAGTACAAAGTATACCAAAAGCAACAACAAATATCTATCTTTTCCTGTTCCATTCGTCTCTCAAAAGGTTAAACCTTATAACTCCTCTTTCAATAATATCAAGGGAGGAAAACTCATCCTTAAACCTTTCAAAGAAGTAATAAAACTGACTTTTTCTAAGGTGGACTGCATGTCCCAGAATCCCTCAGGGACTGGGACAGACGAGATGGCTGAGGAGGCATGCAGGAGCCAAGGACATGCAGGCAGGCCTAATAGCTTTTGGCTAAAATGCTGCAGCAGGAAGGAGCAGTAGAAAGAAGCTGGAACAGGAGCTGGAATCTCAGAAGTAGAAGAAGCAGAGCACAAGCCCAGCAGTTCACTAGGAAATGTGACCGAATAAGGGACGCAGGAGCAGAGGAAGAGCAGATTTCACCTGCAGACTCTGAGCGGGTCCTGTGATCACAAACCCTGTTTGGCTGTGGCAGCATTGGGAGAGGTTGGAACAAACAGGCAGTCTTTCTAGGTGCGCCTAATTGCTGTGAATGCAGAGCTGAAGTCGTGCATCCCCCCCCAAGGCCCGTGTGCAGAAGCAAGCCGAGTGAAGCTGGAGAGTGAAAGACTCTGCTTTAATGAGGCTGCAATGGAGACACCCATGCAGCAGAGGGGTGCAGGTCCCAAACGTGCCAGTAGCAGTAGCAGTGAACCAAGCTATGAAGCAGAAACAGTCTGCAGTCGCTGTGATTGTGGAGTAAGCAAAGGGAACCTCTGTACTCCAAATCATCAAGAATACCTTGCCGGTAACTGTAACCAGCTTATTTTATAATTGCGCACACATAAAAGCATTTAAACGTTGTTAGCAGAAGTGTAGAAGTGGCTGAAATTGAATTAAGAACATGTATTACCCAAGCAAGTAGACCAAACCCTGTTAAAGGGAAACCAGCTCATTTAAGAACTACATATCACTACTTTAAGTTCGCTGAAGCTGTTGTAAACTCCAAGTCCTCTGATACAATGGTGACAAGATTGTGCAAGGCTGAAAGAGTGGCACTACAGCCTAGGGGCAACTACTTGAGGCAAAAGACATATGAAGCTGGGGAAGGGAGCTGGGTACTTTTTAAAATAAACTTAATAAAATATGCCAGGCTGAAACTATGTTGAGAACAAACAGTTGAGAAGCTGAAGACAGATTTTCTGATCGCTGCAAGAGAGAAGAGTGCCTTGTCAACCTATAGAGGTTGAGCAGTATTATGGACGTTGCCTAAAATTCCAAGTTGTAGTAGCAGCAATAGAACTGTGGTTCTCGATACCTTTGTCAGAACTGTATCAGTTGAATGTAGCAGAAGCAGAAGTCAAATGTGGAGCAAGGGAGCCTGCTCTCACAGTATTGTATTGGCAGAAAGGAGAAGCATCCTGACAACTGTATTTAAATACGCTGCACAAGTTGCAAGAAGAAGAGTTGGTGTAAAGCAGAAGAGGTACTTTTGTCTTCAACTTTACCTATTCTTTCCTGGAAGGAGGTTATCCAGAAATACCTGATTTGAGACTTTTATTTCCTTGGAAGACATTAGGCCTCATTACACGGTAGGCGGTAGGGATTTACCGTTACCGGTAAGGGATTACCGGTATCGGTAAATCCCCTCCCCAATTACGACGCGGACATACCGCTATTAGCGGCACCGCTAAGTACGGTGGCACTATTAGCGGCAAGTCCGTGAGCGCGCGCCCCCTCAGTCCGGAAATAGCGGCATAGCGCTAATATCACGCCATCACGAGCCATGCGGACATGGCAATACCGGCGTGTAGTAGACCCAAAAACCCCTTACCGGCAAGGCGCTAACAACGGCATCGCGAACCAGACGTTAAAAGAGCACAGCAGTGTTCCTACCTGCCACAGGTTGACAAGATCAGCACAGGTGGAGGCAATGGAGACTGGCAGCACAAAAGAGCACACCACACCCCTTCCCACACCCATTCCCACACCAAAATGGATGCAATACTAGCAGCATTACATGGGCTAAAGGACATGATTGCAGTGCAGCAGCTACAACAACAGGCAGCACAGAGGAGACGCAGGAGGAGGAGGAGGAGGAGGAGGAGGGCAAGACAGGCGCAGCAAGCACCACCAGTGCACCTAGTGATACCACAGAGGCAGCCACCAATTCCCAGGATCAGAGCCAGTCCAGTCAACCTAACCCCTGAGCAGATACACACCCTGTACCGTCTGGACCGGGATACCATCATTGTAGACATGATATACAACGACATCGTGAGTCTCATTGACATCCGTACTGCCATCCCCCCTCTACTGAAGGTGGTAACTGTGCTCCACTTCTTGGCCACAGGCACCTACCAGCATTCGGTAGGTCAGATGCATGGCATATCACAACCAGTATTCTCACGCACACTGAACCAGGTGCTCGATGCCCTCCTGAAGCACACAAGTCAACACATATACATGCCACGGACTGCCCAGGAGATCTCCAACACCAAAGTTGGCTTCCATTCACTGGCAGGCATCCCAAGTTGCATCGGGGCCATCGACTGTACCCATGTAGAACTGGTGGTCCCACATGCCAATGAGGTAGTGTACCGTAACAGAAAGCAATACCACTCCATCAACGTCCAAATGGTATGTGACTCCAATAAGATCATCACACATTGCTGTGCCCGATATCCCGGTTCAACCCATGATGCAATGGTCCTGCGGAACTCGACAATACCACGATACATGGAGCGACATGCTGGACAACGTTCGTGGCTACTTGGTGAGTAGCAGGCCAACCACATGACAGTGTGATGTGATTGTGAGTGGGGGGGTATATGCATACTCCAACTGGGCGTGATTGGGGGGGGAGATGCATACTCCAACTGGGCGTGATTGGGGGGGAGATGCATACTCCAACTGGGCGTGATTGGGGGGGGGATGCATACTCCAACTGGGCGTGATTGGGGGGGGAGATGCATACTCCAACTGGGCGTGATTGGGGGGGGGGAGATGCATACTCCAACTGGGCGTGATTGGGGGGGGGAGATGCATACTCCAACTGGGCGTGATTGGGGGGGGGGAGATGCATACTCCAACTGGGCGTGATTGGGGGGGGGGGAGATGCATACTCCAACTGGGCGTGATTGGGGGGGGAGATGCATACTCCAACTGGGCGTGATTGGGAGGGGAGGGATGCATACTCCAACTGGGCGTGATTGGGGGGGGGGGATGCATACTCCAACTGGGCGTGAACTGGCGTCAGGAGAAGAATGGACATACATATTTGCATCACTGTACAGTGAGGCAGCCCACAATGGACCAGACACAAAACCACATGCTAGAAGTGAGTGCCACGACAAACATATCTATCCATTACGCCAAACAGGCCATTCCAAACAACATGCACACCGCACAACACACCATTCCCCCCATTACACAAATCAGCAACATGCATATAAAAATCACATCAGAAATTATCCGCGCACATGAGTGCATACAAATGGATCTCCTGTAGCCATTGTAGTGAGCCACATCCGTACCCCACCACTGAATTGCCATTGAACAGCATGGGGACATCAACTAAGGAATGGCAGTGTACTAGCAGTGTGGCACTAACGTTGCCAGGGTCAGGAAACACAAATTACTTAAACTCAGGCGGGACATGGCAATCCCTGACGTATGCATGCATGGTGCATGTCCACTTGCAAGGACCACCTCACCTTCCCACATTGCAGTTACCCTGATTGCCATGCGTGCTTGGATCAGTGGATGTCGTTGAAAATGCTATGTTTGTTTGTGTGATATGTGCAGGCTCCACTTACACATACCCATTGTTGCACCCACGCAGGTGATGCAGGTTATCCCCTGAAGAGGTGGCTCCTTACCCCTGTGCGGAACCCACAGAACAGGCACGAAGAGGACTACAATCATGCACACACCCGTACCCGCGTGGTGATCGAGCAGACATTCGGCCTATTGAAGGAACGCTTCCGGTGCCTCAGCAGGTCGGGCGGGGCACTCCTGTACGGGCATGAGAAGGTGGCCAAGATCACCATGGCATGTGTCATGCTGCACAATATGTGTATCAGACGGAATGTGCCAATGCCCCCTGACATTGAACTGCAACCACCGTCTGAGGATGATGACGGGGATGAGGATGGAGGAGAGGGGGCTGCAGGTCATGCAGGTGGCGATGCCCATGAGGGACGTGCTGTGCGGCAGCACCTGATAGACCATTGTTTCTGATGCACATGGATTAGGAGGGTGCAATTGATGTGGAGTTCAGGGCACGGGGTGTATGGAGGATATTAACACAGTGCACCCTTCAACAAAAAAAGCACACATACACAATAATCAATGTCCAGTCATGTGATTATCCATGCCATTACGTGTGTAATGTCATTCAAATGTGCATGTACCCTCCACCCCAAACACCCTCACCCCCCTGCCCCCACAACTCCACCAAACACCCTCACCCCCCACAACTCCACCAAACACCCTCACCCCCCACCCCCTACAACTCCACCAAACATGGTGTGCACATCAGTGCTGCATTAGTCTCCAAGTGTCAACAGTGACAGGCTGGCCCTACTTCCCCACCACCACCATTGGGGGGTTGTGAGTCTGACCGCGGCAAGGACCGGCTGGACCTGCGCAGGATGGTTGTTTGGTCAGAGCTAGTAGACGAGGGGGTGGCTGGTTGATCTGCTCCCCGTGTGTGACGCATGCTCTCCATCGCCTCAGCAATGCGCGTTAGGACTTGCCTCACAGCGGCCATCTCGTCACATAGGCGCGTCGTGTTGCTGTCCAAGGCAGCTTTCATGTCCCTTGATAACCCCCGGATCTCCTCCCTGGTCGAGGCAGCCTCGCTCACTTGCCGGGCAACCAGGGCATTGAGCTCCTCCTGGCGCTGTCGTATCAGGCTCATGCTGTCATCTGCGGCCCTGCCCCTGTTACTCCTCGGCGCAGCTTGCTGCATGTGGCCGACATCAGGTGAGCTTGCCACGGGACTGAATGACCCATCCATTGAATCTCCGGCATGCACCTCATGGATGCTGCCATTGGATGTGTTGCATGGGCTGTGGTGTGGGGACAGCTGGGTGCTGGGTGTACGCTGCCTTTCCGGTGTCAGACATTGGTCGTCCACATCACTAATGGGTGCCGTGGCTGCTGCTTCCCCGACGGAGCTATTGGCTGCGGACGGCGTGCCTTCTGGCACTGGCTCCTGAGTGGTGGGGGTGGGTGGTGTGGGTGCTACCACAGTGTCGGATGGCATTTCGACCCTTGGTGTGGTCGGTGCGTGTGTGGCTTGTGAACCCTGGGCCACTCCAGATTTCCCAGTGCCCCTCGATGTACTGGGCCTGGTGCCTGCATCCTTTCCCTTGGCCTGCTTTTTGGGTGGTGGGGCCTGCGTTGCAGAGTCCAGCTCCTCACTGTCAGAATGTGGCCCTGTGGGGGAGCAAGACAGGGATAGCATCAGTGATTGGTCAACATGCATCATGCATATGTTGTTGTTGCTGCAGTCCTTTGGATTTGGACATCTAGTTTGGACATGCAGGTTGTTGGCCAGATGGGTGGGTCATCCGGACATGAGTCAGGGTGACACGTGTGTGAGGTGCTGCATGCATGTGGTTGTGTGGGAATATGCACGGCATATATGCAGGGTTGTGTACATGTGTGTGGGATGACCCCATCCATTAGCTAATTCCCATTTCACATTTGGGGGAGGAACTCATGCTTTGCATTGCAGTGTTTTGCGTGGACACTCACCTCCGTCTGACGTTGTTGCCACACCGCACTCCATTCGGCCCACTCCCTCGATGGATTCGATGCCAATGGTGCTGGCACATGTCTCCTCCCACTCCTGCATCTTCATCGGGGATCCTCCTCCGCCTCCTGTGCCCATGGCCAGATTCCTGTTGGCCGATAATATGCTGCGTACACGGAGGCGCAGATCATCCCACCGCTTGCGCACGTCCTTTACGGTGCGGGGGGTGGAGCCCACCGCACTGACTTTCTGCGCCACCTCAGCCCAGATCTCCTTTTTTCTCTGGAGTGCAGGGCGCCGCATGTCGCTAGCAAACACTACGTCTGCATTTGCAGCCAGGGTGTCTGCCAGCATTTTCAATTCGTCGTTTGAAAAGCGTTCTTTGCGCTGGCGCGCATCAGCTTTCTTTAGGGCCTTGGGTATTGTTTGTTATTGTGGGAAGTGGTATTGCCAGTTGTGGTGTTGCTGCAGGTCCTGAGTGCAGGGGATGGCAATGGATTGTGTTTTTAAAGATGGCCGCCGGGCTCTTTCCCGTTCCTGTGCGATGACGCTATTTCCGGTTCCGGTGTTTTACGGTGACCGCTGATAGCAGTGACCGCTAATAGCGGTGACCGCTAATAGCATGCAGCATGAGGGCGGAGGTGCTATCAGCACTTTGGTCGGAGCCGGAAAGGTGCTTTTGCGCCAGGGCGGTAGGGTCATTTACCGGCATGGCCCTATGCGCGTGTCCGCTTACTCGTAATGGAACACTATTAGCGGTCTCCTGCGAGGGCGGACACGCTAATAGCGCCATGCCGGTAATTCGCATTTTTTACCGCCTACCGTGTAATGAGGCCCATTAACTTTGAGACATTCCTGCGGGAGCAAAGATCTGCCCAGGACACGTAGAAGTCATCCAAGACACTGGTTGTTTGATAAACATGTATGTATGTTGTTTCTATGTTGCTCTGAATTTCTGTTGTTTAGTGTGAGGGTTAGTTTTGTGTATGCTAGAAGGTTTTCCCTTAGACCCTACATTAGGTAGGGGTACCCTGGTAGAGTAGGCTTGGTTAGGCTTTATTTTATTATTTTGTTTAAAATAAAATGTCAAACCTTGAGGAAACTAAACACAGTTGTGAGTCTCACATTACTGACCCCTCACAGGTGTGACCCATATTCTGCAAGGTGGTAGTTGGATCCGAAGCATGCCCAATCCTAAGCATATGTCTCAGGCCAAATTCAAGACTTTTTCTGGCTTTGGGATAAACTCTGGTGACTCAAGTTGAGGATTCAAAGCAGAAAATTGAACAACTGTGTAACAGTGTGGCAGAAACCGAAAAACTGATTAGTGGGGCGAAGGACACGCTTGCTACCCTGGAAGCTAAGGTTGTGAGACTGGAAAAAAATATGAAGGTTGTTAAGGTGAACAACAAAGACCTAGAATCAAGATCAAGTTGAAACATTATCTGCATCATGGCAATTCCGGAATCTACAGTAAATGGTTTGAAGGAAACCTATCTGGAGAAGATCCGGCCTTCGATACTGGGATTTGCCATGTTCACTGGTCACTTCCATGTGAAGCTTGCACACCGTGTCAGAGGTCCTAAATCTGCCCCGGGTTATCACCAAAGTCCATCATAGCGAGAATATTTAATTACAGGGACCTAACTGTGAAAGCAGCCAAAGAAAAGGAGGAGCTCTGCTCAGCTCTTGATTTTTCCAGATTTTAATCCAGTGGACCAGATGATGAGGACTTTATTTATGGAGGTTAAACAGAGGCTGAGAGAAAGAAATGTGAAGTAGCAGATGCTCTTCCCATCAATGTTTAAAATCATCTTGCAGGGATAAACTAATTTCTTCAGCACGGTTGATGAACCTACATCCTTTCTTCACAGTCACTTTGACAAATCAAAGCGTAATGCATCAAACAAGGCATGCAACAATAACACCTGATAAAGGAATGATAGGGTACTAGTGACAAGGAAGGTGGATCAGAACTAACTGCATGCATCCAAATCACCCATAATGCCATAGAAAATGTAAACTTTGCTTAGTCTTGGTTGGCACACAAAGCTGCAGCTCTCCATAGTGAGTCCCACTTGGGGTTGGGGGTACAAGTTATAGTCTACTTCATTTTTCACTGTTTCGCATGTGCCTTACGGTACCTGTGGGTTATGATTATGTTATGGATTACAAGAGGGGATAGTTGGAGATCACAATGGTAGTTGAGAGGGTGTCCGGACATTTCATCGACAACAATTGGTCGACAGGACATTTGGTCGACGTAATTTCGTCAAAAACCAAATGGTCGATTTTTTTTTTAATGTATATATTTATTTTTAAGGTTGTAGTTTAGGGAAAAAAGGGTTTTTTAGAAAAAAAGAGGGTTGGCGGGGCCCCCCCCCCAAAAAAAATTAAAAGGGGTAAAAATAAAAAAATTAAAAAATTCGACCATTTGGTTTTCGACGAAATTGGTTCGACCATTTGTCCAGTCGACCAATTTTTTCGATGAAATGTCTGGTAACCAGTTGAGAGTGGGCGAGTGAGGAAGGAGGGATGGGATAAGTTGTTGCAGTTATGATGATATGCATGGCTGCGTGTTAAGGCAATGGTCTAGGACGATTCATTTTAAAACCTTTAAATATGGAACGTGTCTGGATGAAATAAGCTGTTAACATGAGGGCAAAGTTTAACGGTCCTACTTCACTTAGAGTGGTACTATGAACATAAGAGGTTAATTAAGGCTCGCAAAGTTGTAGCACACTTTAAGAGACACAATGTCAATGTGTTTTTGCAAGAGAAATGTATTGAGCGCTGGCAACGTCAAATTTTGTAAGAATAGAAACATTGCAAAATGGTATGCTTCATATTCCATTCAGGTCAGAGGGGTCATTATCCTAATTCACACCACAATAGTGTTCAGACTGCAAAGTATACTCACAGACCCAGAGTGATGTTTTTGTCATGGTAACAGGTGAAATATATGGTAATCAGGTAGCCCTTATTAACGTATATGCATCTGATATAGGCTACTAAAAGTTTATTTTGATACCTTATTGATAAAAATTCATGCAATAGTGTATTATAACATTAGTGGATTATAAAATCATACTGGGGTTCGGGGATTTCGACACAACAACAGACCTGGCACAGGATAGATAATCCTCTTCAAGTAAACCATTAGGCAGCGCAGCCAAAGCTCTAATAGCGTTATGCAACAAATATGAGCTAAGAAATGCTTGGAGAACTCATCAGGGCTTGACCAGGGAGTATATATTTTACTCTGGCAGACATCACATTTCACAACAGATAGAATTTATGTTTCCAAGGAGTTCTCACCCCAGGTATCAGATAGTTTATTTTGCCTCTGACACCTCTGCAGTAATAATTGTCATAAAGGTGACCAATCCCTGACACTCAATGAGAAAATGGAGGTTTGAAGGTACTTGGTGACGTGTCCTGTAAAGCAGACCGCTCTAAAGTGATAGTGCAGTTAACTGACACCAATGCTTAATCAGTTCCTACTATGGCCACATATTAGGAAACTTTCAAGGTGGTTTTGAGGGGTGTGTGAAGCTTGTGTGAATCCGGTGTACAAAAGTTGCTGAGAGGCACCATAGACAGGCTTGATCGCGTCGTTAGGATATTTGAACAACAGTATAAAACTATTCACAATTATAAAAAACTGGCTGAGATGAGAGCTGAGGCAGAGGAATTTCATGAGTCGGCTGAGCGCGAAGTATAATTTCCATCAAGTAAAGTCATGGCCAGAAGAAATGCAGAAAGCCAGCAACCCGAGAAGATGTTATCATGGACAATAAAATGTGAGCAACATGCCACCTCAATTGGGGACATATCCAAAAATGGTATAGATATACAGATTAGGCACATAAAATTATAGCCTTCATGGAGTATTACATATATTTCAATGGACCCCATGCAGGTTTACCCCACCGGGAGATCAACCAATACCTGGACAGACCCGACGGTCGTGCATCGTGGACTCTCCTCACAAACCACTCAACACAGCAATTACACCAGCTCAGGTAGCAAATGCAATACATTAATTAGTGTCTGGGAAGGCCAAGGACATGATGGTATAACCATTGATTCTATAAAGAATATATCAGCATAGTGGCCCCAATGCTGGTTGGGGAGTAACATGAACCTCTCCAGACAGGTGGGTTATCTAAATCTATGAAAGGGGCTACCACCATATTACTCCCTAAGCAAGGGAAAGAAAACACGAGGTGTGCATTGTAAAGGCTGCTCTCCTTATTAACCTCCGATAATAAAATACTTGCAAAACTATAGGGTAGTAGGATAAACCCATTGATGAGGAAATTCGTTCTCACAGATCAATCAGGCTTCATTCCCGGTGGGTCAACACAATATGCAAGCAACAGCAATGTTCTTAGATGCAGGAAAAACATTTGCTTCACTAAATTGGTAGTTTTTGTTCACTGTGTTGTGTGAGAAACCGAAGGGTGTCTCACCTATAGTCCCCAGGGATCTTTCTCTCAGGTGGACAGAGCACAAGATCACCTTTCGATCCAGACCCTGTGGGTGGACCAGTGTGGGAGGAATCCCTGGGTGAGGGGTCATCAGGGAGTAGGGGTGAGGTGACCGATGGTGAGACGTGATATTCCCCCCCTTTCCCGTACACACGACCCATCCTATTTTAAAGGTATCTCCAATGTCCCAACTCCCTCATCCCCTTCCTACACAAACACTGGGTGGAGAAAGAGGGTGACAGAGTAAAGAGGCTAACCCTTACATATCACATTGGACATGTCCCGCTAATCGGGTCACGCAAAGTCAGGCACATGACTTGAAGTGCATACATCTGATACCAATTCTCTCTCCTCACATGGATAAAAGGCGGAACATAGAGAGACACTGAGCAAGGTGGAAAACGAGCAAGAACAGAACTTCCGGGGCAAAGGCAAACCTACTGGAGCAGAGCGACGGACCGAGGGACGAGAGCAAAGGGTAGAGAACCCCAGAAGTTCCCTGCGGACGGTTGTTGACTCCAAAAGGCAGTGGAAGACAAGTGGAGAAAGCCAAATCCCAGACAGGAAAACTGTATTGTGTTTTGAGGACGCCAACGACCGTCCCAGGTGAACGGCAGAGTTGGGGAGGCGAGGCCATGACTGTGGTATTAACCTTGATTTGTGAATTAAAAACTGCAAAGTCAAGAAAGAAATGCACACAGCCGGTGAGTTGGCAAGCAACATGAAAGACCGGTGTGTGTTAAGGAAAGATTGAAGTTGCAACAAAATCTCGCACAATTGAAGGCTGCACGCGTGTGGATGAGTCATGAAGGAAGGCAGGTCTGTGATGAACTTTGAATTACCGATAGCTGTGAAACCAGCGATACTGAGTAGTGGAGTGTACGGCGAAAGGAAGTAGCCCACTCGAAAGTCTTAGTGAAAGGTGAACTGTTTTTTTTTATGAAGCAATAAAGTGAATGAACGATAAAAAGCAAAGTGATCAAAAGTAACCCCGGTAAAAGGAGGTTAGGGGGGAGTAAAAGGTGAACATGGAACTTTTGTGCTTATGACATCTAATTACCCAGACCAAGAGACACTGGGGCAAATAACACAGAGTGAGCTGCAGGGAAAGTCTAATTGGTCCTACGGAGGTCTACAGTAAAGCCACGCACATCCGAAAGTCTTCCACATCAGGAAAAGGTCTGAGCGTGACTGAGGAAGACTGGAGGTGTGATACGTTATGGGAATGGAACCCCTTAAGGATGTGAATTAAGCTTGGGCAAGGGAATCCCTGCAAGTGGTGTATTTACAAGGTCCGAGCCCAACTAAGGGAAACCTAAGTGAACTTTTTGCTTTGAAGGGAGACCGGCGTGAAGCTTTTATTGAACTGTGTTTTGAAAGTTAGAAAGAGAGACTTTAACGTGGAAGGCCAGGCAAGCCTTGATCCACATTTTGAACTAACTTTGTTTTGAGAACCTGAGCCAGGGTGTGTTATCCTTTCTACGGCAACCGTCTTACTCAGTGCTGTTTAATGTAGGGAGTGGAGCTGGGTCAGCCACATGTGTTCTTTATATTCTAAAAATGATTTTCCTTTGCATACCTATTCTCCTTTACACACTTTTGGGCAAGAGGTAGGGCGGGCATTAGGTTATTATTTGATGGTAGAGACTACTCCCATCCTAGCTATAGGGCAAAGTAGGAGTTTTTCCAAACCCCCAAAGAATTGAATAAAGGTTTTATTTATTTGGGTAATATACATATAACCAAGTTGGTTTTTGTATATACAATATAAAACAATACAATTTGATAAGAAACATTAACACAACATATATAATACAACAATTATACAATATTACAATCTAAAATCAAAATGTGTGTATAATCAATATATCAGTTTCTAGTTCTAGATTGTCACAACCCAACTGTAGTCCTCAGGAGGAGAGGCCGGAACCGCGTAAAGTAGCAGAATAGTTCTTCCTACTGTTGTAACTCACTGCTGTTTACATATAACAGACGGAGAGGTCTAGCAGTCGGAATAGGAGACATGCCAAGGATTCACCGGCTGTAAGGAGTAAAATAGGAATAATCAGTAACTTGAATTCAGTGTACTGCAAAACCCCAGGCCCACCAATGAAACAAGTCCCACCTGATATGAGTCTTGTTATGGTAGTCAGTCGTCAGTCAATCAGATGGTGTAGATGGTATGTCCCCAGGATCCCAGTACTGGATTCTTTGACAGATATACAGAAGTATTATGCACTAAAATAGGAAAAAGGAATAAAGCCCAACCAGTGTATAGAATAAGGACCAGTTGTTACCGGAATCCCAGTCTGAGAGCTTCTATTGGTCCGTGCGGTGTTCCATAGAGCAGAAAACAGTCCCGGACTAACACGACGGCACAAGGACGCCTAGTAAATCCCAGTACAAAGCTCCACTCCTATCCCGACGGCACAAGGACGCCTAAAGCACCAACAGCAAGCGTCTCTAGTCCAGGTGCTGAAGGCAGAGCCAAAATCCCTATGTTAGGATTGTGCATCAACAGTAGTCTTCAGATTACAGGCAAAAAGGCAAACAAGTTTCAATCCAAAAACAATGTCAGGCAAAGAAAAATCTGATTAGCGTTCCGGGTTCAGCAATATGCAGGCAGTGACAAGTTCAGACTTTAAGCAGCGACAGGTCTGTAAAAACGTTCCGTGTCAGGCACCAAGCGGGCAGTATCAGGACAAAAACAAAGCAAAAGCAATGTCAATGAGGCGTACCGAGTCAAGCAGCGTGCAGGCAAGGACAATTCAAACGTAATGCACAAGCGAGTCCGTGAAGAGTTCCAAGTCAAGGAAGGAAACCAGTAGATCAAGGGGACAGGCCGAACATAGGACCAGAAACAAAAACAGACAGAGGGACTAAATGCACGGGGCAAGGACAAGGGAGCAGGAAACCAGATACGAAAGAAGCAAGGTTCCAAGTGTAGCAACTTCAATCATAAGCGCCCATCAGCTGTTACAGGCGGAGTTACGTAAACTTACGAACGCGCCTCAGAGCAACGCCACGAACAGCTGACAGAGCGCTTCCGGGTGCAGGGCGTCTCCACGCAGGCGTCACTGATCGCCATGGCAACCTGTATCTATGCAGGAATGGCGAGTATCTCCCCAACAGAGTGTGTTTATAGCTGCTAATGGAGGCGTACATGGTAGAATGCGATCGTAGGGGACGCTCAGCAGGGAGGCACCTGCGTGTGTGGATGTCATTACCCGGATTCCTAACATAGATAAATAATACTACAAGTAAAAAGAGCATTGCAAACAAACATGAATATTAAAAAACACCTTCTAGCAATTGATTTAAAATATCCAACATTTCCAATAAAAAGTAGTAATAAAATATATACAATTCATATTGCTACCTTCCATAAACAAACTCCACAAGTTAGAGAGATCATCACAATTAAACAGATTATCATAGGATTTAAAAAAAAGATGTGCGAATACCATTCAAACATTCACATTCACATAGCACATGCTTTAATGTTTACAATTCAAAATTGCCACACAGGCGACACTACCTCAATGCCAGGGGGTTGCCAAAAAAAATGTTTTTGTCCCTACGGGTCGGCCATGTTTTTTTAAGCCTAAGTGGCTAGATTTTAGAAAACTTTCCTATGGACCTTACCCGAGTTTTCGTCCATTAAACGCACGCGAAAACAAGCACCAGGGAGCCGCCATTTTCTGATAATCCTATCTTTTCCCCGATCGCCCTGGCTGACCTGCTTTTGCGGCACTAAATCAATTCCCCCGCCCCTGAGCCTGAAATTATCAAAACATTCATATTCCTCGCCTCTCTCCGTGACGTTACTGTGCTGCGTAGGCAAACGCGCCCAGTCGTCTTCTACGCGACTCCACACAGAACCCGGAAACCAACACAGACCATCTCACAACACAGCGCGCCACAATTCGGAATATGAAACTTTACTTTAAAATCAAACAGCAACACGGTACATTTGGTAAAGTACATTTATTTTACATTAAATGTTTAGAGAATATTCAGCAATTGCCATATGAACTCTGAAAGCCATTTATTTTACTTTATCTGTATCCACCATGGTACACAGGGTGTTGCTTTTCGTTAAAAGAAGCACTTTGGAAGCATGGTGAACCGCAAGGCTGTTCCATCAACTAGGCACTAGTCCATCGTAAAGGTTGATATGTTGCTTCTAGCCACTAGTACAGCGTAAGGGCATGTGGGCCCTTGGCGATCATCCCATAAAATTGTCAGTGTGCTCCAGTTGTTCACACGAAGCTGCAGGTGTCTACTGTAAAAGCCATCTGCTGGTGTCTCAAACCGATGGCAGTAGCAGAAGGGGAGCAAATACCTGTTATGAAAACAAAAAAATTATTATTAGTCTCGCCAGCCGATCTTCATTAATATTACCTATTTTATTTATTACAGCCGGTCAGAAACTATTTGCTTGCAAGGATAGTTCAATGGAGTATGTTCGGCTCTAAAATCAATGCGAAAAGTAACAAAATAAATCGAGGCCAACACACAATGATAAACGACAGTCTACATGCGTGAGGAATGATATGATATATGATATGGCATTTGTAACGTGCCTATACTCAAGTGTTTCAAGGCGTGACGAGGCAGGTGGAGAACAAGGGCAGACAGACAACGATCCTACTAGGCCAGATGTCTTTCTGATCGCGCATGGGGAAGACTGTACATGGTTAGTTGAATACAAATTAAATAATAGGGCCAGCTGGTGGCAAGTGCAAGGTAAATGCCGGGAGAAGGGGCTGAAGGAGACAGAGAAAGTCCCGTAGTGCAGGTAGGCAGTGCAGGGAAAAGTGGCTGGGCCAAGGACCGAGATTGGTGAGACAAGTGGACCTGCATGCCCATGTGCCCACTACAAACACGTTTTACTTGCTTTTCCTAGCTCTTCATTCATTCATTTATTCATGCATCCATTCATTAAATCTTCATTCCGGTATAAAAGCGTGTAAAGATTTACTTAAATTACATTTGAAATTTCCATTGTGTCTCTTCGTAATGCAGTCTGTAAAACGGACTGTGCTCTTGACAACGATTTTTCGTATACTGAACTAAATTGAAACTCGGTCTAGTTTCTGAATTTTCTGCCTTATCGTCTCTTACGTTATTGCGCACTCCCTTCAAATGTAGTTCTTTCGGCATGGTCCCTGTCTCAAGGTCAAAAAACAATAGACCCTTATACTTCCAGTGCGACTTGTGGGCCTCATCTGGGCGCTGTCCTTCGCATTCTTTATTTGCAACATCACGTAGTATAGGCATCTGTGAGAACTTGAAGTTTAGAATCCGTCTATGTAGTGTGCCTCAATGTGCAAATGCGAACTGGCTTCTCTCCCAAATGCCACGGCCCGCTTGGCTGGCGCGTTCTAAGTGCCCCAATTTTGTCCCCGTTGTCTGCGAGTTTTGCAGCCCAAATTGAGACATTTAATTTTTGGCGGAAGGTCAGGGAAAGTATAAAGTACCACAGGAGTTGAGTAAAAAGTAAGATTTATTGTTTGTTTGTTTGTTTTATTGTTTGCAATACGCAAGCCTCCCCTCCGTTAACAGTGCGCAGCATTTACATTTACATGAGATGAGACATGAGAAAAATATATACATACACATATGTGAGGTGAATAGAGAGAATTCAAAGATGACACCCAGCTTGTTCGCCACCCATGATGGTGAAGGTAGGGGTTAGGTTTACAGGTACACTGTACAATAACATTTATTTACAAAAAGACAATCATATTGCAATTATTTAAACCGGGATTTGTACTTCACAATCAGCTGTGCTTCGGGTGGGCATGGCACAGTCGCAATGTTCGGTGGCAATTGATCACTGCTCTGCACAGAAATGTCCAAAATTCCATATCTGTGCTTCTCTAACACAGCAACAATAAGGCCTTTCACAAAGTCGAACTGCATTTCATCATAGACTGGTTTGATCACCCATTGCTTACTTCGTTTTGAAAACACCTTAGTGTAGCGAGGCATCCTTACTTTACCCCTAGTCCTAGATTGTTCACGTCCGACATTGCTGTTATGGGCCAAGAAAACTAGTAGAGTGCGATGTTTCATGCCCCGAAAGCTAAAATGCAAGCGCTTTGGCCTGTACTTTAGGCACATATTGTGGAACACCTCCAAATCTCCTGTGTGACAGAATTCTGTCAGTCCTCTCAAATCTCTTGATAGAGTTTTGTCGAAAACAATCTTCTCAATGGCTTTGTGTGTCGGTGAAGATGGAATCAACCACTTCTTCTTCCGTGCCTCCTCTTGGGACAAAGGGCCATGTTCACATTGGTGGAAATGTTAATTTGCTGTCCAGCGGTGAACGTTGGTACAGTGGTGCATCAGTGACCGCCATTTTTCAAGTAGTATTTCCACTGACCCCTCACAAGTTTTTGAGCTCCACCAAAGATGGTTGGTGAAAGAATGTGACCACTACAAAATACTTTCAAAACCTTATTTTTTCCCTGCAGTCGAGATTTTCTTATTGATTGATTTAGCAAGATGCCATAAGTCAAATTGATGTTTAATATGTGGGAACTCCTCTCTCATTGTCTTGGCAATTGAAACGTGTATATCCGTGGCTATGAGGTCGATGTGCATTCCCCTTGATTGTAGATATTCCACTGATTTTATAAATCCTAGTTTCTCCATGGCCACTGACGATGTACATTGTGTTACCTGCACGACCACCGAACTCACAATTTTCTTACTATCCATGTCCTGAAAGTGGTAGGTGCAGTACTTGGCAGAAAATCCAGGGCCGTCGCACTGTTCATCGCCGGCTAGCCTGAATCGTTTGCCTTCGAATGTACTTGCTAGAGACAATTGTTCAATTTTCCAAGCATCACTAATGGCCGGAAACAGATAATCACGTTGGTATATGTAGTACAGCGCTTTAGAAATGAAATGGAGTCCCACAAACTGAAAGAAAGCCTCTAACTTTCTAAAACTGGAACCACTAAAAAGTGATGCAGCTGCACACAGTAGATTGCCTGCTGGCAGTTTCCCCAGCATCGGTTGTGCAGACCATGAGAACCTATGATTTAATCTACAGGCGGCATTTATTTTGACGTTACTGCCTTTTATTTGACGAGTCACATTAATCAATGGCTTCCCACATACTTTCCCTCTAATGGAATGCACACATTTCAGCATACTTATAATTTCCATCAAACAACTGTCAAATACAATGTATTTGCTCTCTTTCATTAGACTGTCATCCTGCGTCAACGTTGTTTCGGCCTGTGACGTTGTGGAGATTTCAACACATTGGAAAGTAATATCGCTGATATCAAGTTTTGATGCGTCTATGGATGCTGCGGCTGGTTCATTCTCTGTTATTTCGACATCTATTACTTCAACATTGATGGGAGAACACAACAATGTCGACAGGTTTTTTGGTGGCAAATTTTTGGCGGGTGTAGATTGTGTAAATTGATCTGCAACTACTTCAGAGCTATCTTCAATACATTCAATAACATCTTCTTGTGGTGGTGCGGTCGCACTGTAGCTATGGTCCAATGCAACTTTGCTGTAGTCTCCTAACACAGTTAATTCATGTTCTGGCCATTGGACATGAGCATCTGGAGCCTGAACACGCCTCGCCTCAATTAATAGTTCCTCCATAGTGTACACGGTCTGCCAAGCCACATCTCTCATTCGCTTCACTGTCTGTGTGTGTATAGTTCTGACACCCACGGGTAACTGGAGGAGAGATTGGAAAAGGGATGTTCAGTTTAAACACAAGATTGAGTGTAGTAGAATTGACTGGAAAAAACAAAATAGTCCCCAGCACAAACATGTTTTTAAAGTTATGAACTGTTTGTAACTAACCTTGTTTTGGTTTTTTTTCTTTGCAACTTTTTTGACTCGACCTTCAACATCTGCACGCTGTAGCTCCGATTCGTTTCCGCATGTCCTCCCTTCCTCTTGCGCTGCAACGACTATATTTTCTGTATCCGCATAGACAGCATGGAATGAGGCTCCATCGTCTCCCTGAAACATAGTACTTTCATTACTATGTATCAAAATATTGTTAGCATAAAACACACGTGAGGACGAACACACAGGTACATCTCAATAGCCAAACACGATTTAAACATTGTGTGGAACAATCAAACGACAAATATTCGACCAGTGATGATCTATTTCGATGGAACTGTCACTATCCATACCTCTGGCTCTGCATGGACTGCCATGAATGGTTGTATTGGAGAGGAGGCATCCGCATCTCCCTGAAACACAGTACTTGCATTAGTATGCTTTTCAATATTGGAAACACAACACACACTTGGGGTCGACGGCACAGGTACATATAAAGAGATAACCACAAATGATGCATTGTCCAAAAGAATCAAGGAAAATCCAAATATGATCACATTTCATCGACTTATTTCAACGATTCCTTTACATCTGCATCATCTAAATGAGATGTTGTGATTGTGGTGGAAGCTCTGTCGTCTCCCTGAAACACAGTACTTGGATTAGTATGGTTTTCAATATTGGAAACATAACACACACTTGGGGTCGAACGCACAGGTACATATAAAGAGATAACCGCAAATGATGCATTGTCCAAAAGAATCAAGGAAAATCTAAATATGAACACATTTCATCGGCTTATTTCTCCGATTTATTTACATCTGCATCATCTAAATTGGATGTTGTGATTGTAGTGGAAGCTTCGTCGTCTCCCTGAAACACAGCACTTGCGTTAATAGGGAAGTAAGTATAGCAAATGGAATCACGTTATATGATCAAGCATGATGGAGTTGTCATTATCCATACCTCGTGCTGCTGAAGAATATCTATGGATGTTGCAAATGTAGTGCGCACTTCCGAAAGCTGTTGCGCCGATTCGTATACGCATGGTCCCGCTTCCACTTCCCCTGGATTTACTTGAATGTCAGGCTCTGCATCAAGTGCAGGGGTTGACGCTCCATCAACTGCCTGAAACATAGTACTTGCATTAGTGAGGATTACAATAGTGAAAACATAACACACACCTGGGGTCGACAGCACAGGTACATATCAACGGCTAACCACGAATGAAACATTGTGTAGAACAATCAAACAACAAGAATTCCAGCTCTGATGATGACGCTCGATGGAGCTGTCAGTATCCATACCTCCTGCTGTTGAAGAACATCTAGAAATTTTGTAGATGTGGCGGACGCTTCAGCATCTTGCTGAAAAACAGTACTTGCATTAGTATGGATAACACTAATTATAACTGAAAACAAACACCAGTGGACGATAACTAAGGTGTATATCAATTGGAAAGCACTAAACAAACATTCGGTAAAATGATTACACGATAAAATAAAAATATTAAACATTAAAACATTTAAATTAAAACAAGTCTGTAGCGGATTAGCCTAGTAAGATTACCTGATACGCGCTAGAAGTGGTTGATAACTGCGACCACGTCAAGGATGTAGAATGTTCTTGCTTCAGATTCAAGGGATAGTCAAGAAGTTGTAAAGGTAAATTAATGATTGATAATGAAATGCCAATATTAAAAATAGCCATGTAAGGCGACAGAATACTTGTAAAATGCTCAATACAGCACAGTTCCCTGTTCCCATATATATACATTGCGTTTGTGGGTTATGAAATCGAAAAAGAATATATTGGTAAATGTCATTATTCAAAAAACTATACACTCATATCAATATCGAAATTATAACAAGGGATAGAACACCTACAATATCAATTAATCCGTTCGGATACCTACACACTACCGCAAGGCCTAAAGCTAAATCCGGACACTTGACTCACCGGTGGCGGAATGTGGACGAATAGAGTGGGAATAGCGTTTTCGAGCAATTTCCGTGTTGTTCGCCGTTTATTCTTCTTTGTTACCCAAGATGTTGTGTACATGTCCAAGAAAAAGTGCCGGCTGCAGATGCGGTATCGATCACCCCTCTTGTCCTGTAAGACTTGTTGGACTCTACTTTCCAGCTCATCCAGTGAATATCCGCAATGTCTGACCCATTCTCTTACTCGATCAACATTTTTCAGGAATACATGCATTGTAGTGCCTTCAGATTTAGCATGGGTCTTCAAAGGGCAACCGCTAATCGAACAGGCAGGCATTGTTGATAAATATGAAAAGTAAATATCTACATTATTATATAATCTTCAAGAATAAAGATTTGATACAAAAGTAAATGAATCATACAATGATCAATGCAAGGTTTGTTTTGGTAGCAGGAACTATAGCAGTTCATTATGTGCGGCTTAGTATTTGCATAAGTTGCAGAAATGTATAAATGATGTGACTAAAAACTGAACATGTGACTCATCCCTTGGATGTTCTGTATTGCACGAGAAGGAAACATGCTTACATTATAGACTGGACCCCCGAAGGGTGCAATTCGATGACAATAGACACAGATGAAAATAAATAGATCTATTGATAACATAGCAATGGAAACTCAGGTCAATAGCAATGTGACCAATGAACCTAGCACTATTGTGTACTCAACTAGCAAATAGATAGAAATTTAAAAATCTGCGAAATATGACTAGGATACATGGCCTTACCTTGACCAACAAACAGTTGGATTCAGCAAGCAGAGCAGTATGTTGCAGGAGAATAGGTGGGTGGCCACAGGTAGCACACTGATGGGTTTGCTCTAAGCGGTCACAGAAGTTCACGGATAGCACGACGACGAGCAGATTAGCGTAGATCTCAGTGGTTGCCAGGTAACACGTTCAGGAGTTGACTTGCAAAGCACAAAGATGTTCTCATGAGACATATCAAGTGGTTTATAAAGTATTAGAAACAGGGGTGTGTTTGTGAATGAATGACGTATGTATGTCGTGGTCTTAGGGGGGCGGCCTGCTTTGATAGAGGGGGTGGGATGGATGGGCCTGGGGCGTGCAGATAAGGCACAGGAAGACTGCTGAATGGAGACACACTTATGTGGATTGCAGGGGGGCGGCCTGCTTCAAGGGGAGGCCTGGCTGGAGACACAGGGTCTGAGGAGGCCATGTGACCGATGGCCCCTTGGCGTGGGATACCTTTTGAAGTGTACATGTAGTTTGGCACCTTGGCCTTTCGCGCCCCTGACAGCCCCCCATGCCAGCGCGCATCCACCGGCGCGAACCGCTTTTATATCAATATATAGTATATCGTCTTTAAATCAATGATAGTATATCGTTGCTTATCAATAACAAATGCCACATACCGGAGATTCTTGTGAGCACAGACCCACACTTCAACCGGTGTATTATAGTGGGCAAGACCCAAGGCCTGTATAATCCAATGGTAATTGTTAGTATAGACATATGTGTGACTTTTATAGAGACATAACCCACTGAAAGACTTTGAACAAGTGTTATTTAGTGCATGCATTATGGAGAATATGTTATGTTAGCTTAGATAGATAGTGACCACCCTGCTTCACAGCGACCAGACCTTCACCGATTCGGAGCACAGATGTCTGACGTCCATCCTTGAATGGGGACACACTTGATTCATTTAAAAAATGGAGACAACCGTTGTTAAAATATATGTGGTGTTTTATTTTGTGTCTTATTTTGATGACACAAAAATACAAGACTTTAAACATTGTACAGTTCAGGTTGCAGCACAGCGAGAGAAAATCCCCTGTACTGACCGCTGTCACTCGGGAACGTTTCTCTAATGGCACGAACGGCACAGGCGGGTATCACTCTTCCAACGCGGTGCCCAAGCCTTCCGTGGAGCCATCATGTAAAGGAACGACAGGCCACCAGCCTGTACCACCTGTGAAAAGGAATGAAACAAACTGTTTTTAAATGACCAAGATAAGTTTAATAAACTTTTGTTGTCAATGACAATTCTTGTAACTAATGGCATTCTGCACGGACAAATGCTATCTAGACAATGCACACTATTGAACGACTTACATGCGTTACAATGATATGTAGATGTAATTTTGGATATAGTAGAAGAACATGAAATAGGTGTGGCATGACAAGCAGAGTATACTTACTCGTTACTCGGATTACGAGGACGAACAGTTGTGCGAAGTTCGTGCATAAGCACCATCATTATTCTCAACACGGCCCATGTGAGGCAGGCTGCCCTGAAGTCTGGCAGCTCGGTGATGCATTGCGGTCGTGGCTCGCCTTCCGAAATGTAGGCCCAGCATCCCGAGTTTTCTCGGCAGCAGCAGTTCTCGTCCTCAGTTGGCATTAGCTTGCACCGATTGCATGTGCACCAGGTGGAGACGCCGTCCATTCGACTAGGCCCAGGCTCTTCATCTGTTGATTCGTCCTGCCAACTGCCATCCGAATCCCCATCGTTTTCGCGTGCTTCCCTTTCCAGTAGTTCCTCCTCGGTATACTCGGGCTCATACATGTAGGGCATTATTGTAGCCATTGTGTGTTAAACAAACTAAAATAATTTATAGCGGTGGTACTGGTATCTGTTCACACGGGCTACAAGCGGCGAAGGAGCACTGAAACGAGTCACAGAATACTCAAAGTAACAGAGACAGAGGAATGGAATCGAAAATCTGCTGCTGTGTGTTGTGAAATGGTCTGTTTATACTTATTGAGGAAAGAGGCGTCCTGCCATTTCCATGGCGACACGTCATTAGCTGAAGCGCAGCGAATGTTGACACAAGACGTGCTTTGGCGTTGGGAAATGGGCGGTATGAGTCTGCTGATGACAGGCTCAGGGGCGTGGGAATTGATTTAGTGCCGCAAAAGCAGGTCTGCCAGGGCGATGGTGGAAAAGATAGGATTATCCGAAAATGGCGGCTCCCTGGTGCTTGTTTTCGCGTGCGTTTAATGGACGAAAACTCGGGTAAGGTCCATAGGAAAGTTTTCTAAAATCAAGCCACTTAGGCTTAAAAAAACATGGCCGACCCGTAGGGACAATAAAAAATGTTACTAGACCATGCCTTTAAGAGGTGCTGGTGTATGATCTTAGTGGAATGCCTGAATATATGCAGAAACAGAGACCCAGTCCATGCGATACTGTTGATACAAACCGCTATTACTGAGAGTAGCAAGTTTTACAATGTGTACCTCAGAATCTTTGTACATCATTTTCAACCAAGTTTTAAAACTCATACCAGAGGTAGTGGCATTACTAAGAACATATTTGCCATTCCAGGTTGTGTGCATTGTCATCATTTTACCAAGAGGGTCTATGTTCAAACAATTTTCAACAGTTTTAAATATGGCCAAAAACTGGACACCAAAAAAGGTAGGGAAGGATTTAGAAAGTTTCCCCGTTGCATGTAGGCGAACTTGCACAGTAGTTTCTGAGTATAACAACATTAACATTTTAAGTAAGCCTGAGGGAATTTTCCATTTAATAAGTTGAGCCCAGAGTCTGTTCCTATTTATTGAATCAAAGGCTGCACTAAAATCGATATATGCAGCATACATATTAGAATCACGGGACCATGCCTCCCTTACAGTTGTCACGAATGGGGATAGGGGAGACATCTTCGTCATTAGTCAGAATGCTACAACATAACCGGTCTGCCAAGATTTTAGCTAATGGGGGCCTCCCACCTACATTTCATTTACACCGGGGCACATGACAGGGTTGCCCCCTGTCACCTTTGCTATTTGTTCTGGCTAAAGGGCCCCTAGCATGTATCCTTAGAGCATAGTATATCAACAGAGGCTTGCAATTCTACACTCAAAAGGTGCTCCTGTCCCTGCATGCAGACGATCTACTCATATATGTGCAGAATATGTGCAGAACCCCAACAGTGATATAGGCCCAATAATCAACACAATTACAGAATTCCAAATCAATTGGACTAAATCTGAAAAAAATCTGAACTCGAACCCTAGATCCACCAGGGATTATGGCTGCAGATGGTGTCCAGATGGCACAAGATATCTGGCAGGAATAGTGGTTTGCGACATCCACAAATTATTGCAGCCAACTACACCCCCTTGCTGAACATCATAGAACGTAAGGTTAATAAGTGGATTTCGATACAACTCTCAATGCTTGCTAAAATATTGCTAATCAAAATGTTAGTACTTCCTAAGTTATTGTATCTTTTCCTAACTACACCAATCAGAATACCCAGGGAATTATTTTGATAAGTTATAAACCTTGATGTTAAGGTTGATATGGGCAGGCAAGCAGGCATGGGTTTAGTGGGAGGTGCTGGCATGCCCAGTTGCAAATGGAGACTTGACCTCATGCTATACTGCTTAGTGGCACAATTAAGTCATATAAAGTCATGGTTCAGCCAGGCTCTGTACGCACAGCACGTGGCGATGGAGAGAGCTATTGTATCCCCAGTGAAACTCACCTCAACATTATGGGGTTCTTGGCCCCAACAGCTAACAGGAGCTACTTTTGGCTCGCCAAGCAAACTGATACCAGACAAACACACCTATGTGGATTCAACTCAATGGTCCTCATTACGCGGTAGGAGGTAAGTAACGGTCCTTACCGGCATGGAGTGAATAACGTGTCTGTGTACCAACCAGCCCGCTAATTGCGTGCCATTACGAGTCTGCGGTCACGAGCTTTGCGCCATGCCGGTAAGGACACGACCGCCATGCCGGTAAAGACCCCAAAATGTCCCTTAGCGGCATCAAGTAAGGAACAAGTTACTTACCTGTAACTGTTGTTCTCCAGCGTGGGTCTGCCATGGATTCACATGCTCATGAATATTCCCCATCGTCAGGCTGGGAATCCTCGGTAAAGAAAAAATCAGTATCAGTTTCGTTTCTGATCTGTCTTTCTTAGTAGTAACCAATCACTGATCTCTGGGTCATACTGCCCACAGCCAATGACTGCCCTCTCCCTAAGCCCCTCCTCTGTCAGCCATCCTCAGATTTGGTAGCACGCAAAGTTGCAGTATGACCAAGTGAAGAGACGCAGAGGGGTAGGCGGGAGGGTTCGCATGTGAATCCATGCCAGACCCACGCTGGAGAACAACAGTTACAGGTAAGTAACTTGTTCCTTCTCCAGCATGGGGTCTGGCATGGATTCACATGCTCATGAATTAAATAATGCATAGCAGTACACACGTGCACAACCACAGGAGGTGGTAAAGGCTCAACATTAAGCATTACATCCAAAACTCAACATTAAGCAATTCTTACCTCCTCACCAGGCTCACCTTAGGCGAACAGGTTGCGCAGCACTGCTTGGCCGACCCTGGACTCCTCCCTGGAGTCCCGATCAACGCAGTAGAATCTTGTGAAGGTGTGCGTCGACCTCCACGTAGCAGCCCTGCAGATGTCCAGCAGGGGCACACCAGACGGGAACGCCGTGGTAGCAGCGATCGCTCTGGTCAAATGGGCTCTCCGACGGCCGGGCAGCGGTCGGTTTGCCAACCGGTGACAGTGCATGATGCAGCCGGAGAGCCATCTGGAAATGGAAGTCTACGAGAGAGCCTTCCCTTGATTCACAGACCCAAAGTTCACAAACCGCTGTGACGTCTTCCGAAAACTCTTTGTGCGGTCCACGTAAAACTTCAGCGCTCTAGCTACATCCAGCCAGTGCAAAGTCCTCTCGGCCGGGGTCGAAGGTGACGGAAAGAAAACTGGTAACACCAAGGGCTTGTTGAGGTAGAAGTCCTACGGCACCTTGGGCATGAAGGAAGGGTGTGTCCTCAGCACCACCCTCGTGTCATGAAAAGTGAAGTATGGAGGCCTGCAAGATAGGGCCTGGATCACTCCCACTCGTCGTGCGGAGGTGATGGCCACGAGGAACGCTGTCTTCCATGACAGGAACTTCAAAGGCGCCGAATGCATTTGCTCGAATGGGGCCCCCATGAGCCTGGTCAGCACCACATTAAGCTCCCACGCCGGTGCAGGAGCCTTCACCGGCGGGAACGATCGGAATAATCCCTTCATAAATTCCTTCACCAGGCGATGAGACCACAAGGACGCCCGTCCCGTAGTCCTGGTATATCGGGAGATGGCAGCCAGATGTATTTTGATGGAGGCGTGAGCCAGTCCAGCCCTGGCCAGCGACAGTAGGTACGGCAGTACTTGAGGGGCCGTAATCCGCAGCGGGTTAATCTTCCGTGCATTGCACCAGACAGAGAACCTCTTCCACTTATGACCGTAACACATGAGAGCTGAGGAAGCCCTGGCTTTTGCATGAATCTCTCTGCAGTTAGCCGGGGCTGGTTGATGAGGCAGAGCAGCAACGGCAACGGAGGGAACGCGTATAGAAACAGACCGTCCCAAGGGAACGAGAAAGCATCGCCCATGCTCCTCGGCTGCGGGAACCTGCTGGCGAACCTCTGGCACTTGGAGTTCGTCGCTGTCACGAAAAGGTCGATCCAGAGTTTGCCCCATCGTCGAAAGAGCCGATCCACCTGGTCCTGACGTAGTTCCCACTCACGGCACGAGCGCAGTTCCCTGCTGAGTCGGCGATGGTGTTTTTTATTCCTGCCAAGTGGAAGGGAACCAGAAACATCCCCTGGGCGACGGGCCAGTGCCACAGATCCTGGGCCTCCTTGGATAGGGCTGGGGATCTGGTGCCTCTGTGCTTCCGTATGTAGAAAATCGTGTTGGTGAAGATCCTCACCACTTTGTCCTTAAGGGACGGAAGGAACTACTTGAGCGCCCAGAACACTGCTCGGAGATCCAGAATGTTGATGTGGAGAGACCTCTCCTCTGGGAGCCAAAGGCCTCTTGCGTGGAGATCTCTGGTGTGGGCCCCCCCAACCCTCCAGAGAGGCGTCCGTCGTCACCGTCTCCTGAAAAACTGGGGTCTGAAAGTCCATGCCTGTAGTGAGGTACGCACGGGTACCCCACCATAGGATTGCCCGACGGAACTCCACATCGAGAGGGATCCTGTCTTCAAAGCAGCCAGTCGCCTGAAACCAGCGGGCATCGAGGAACTCTTGTAGCAGACGCATCCGAAGTCTGCAAAGGGGTACAAGGTAGATGCATGAGGACATCATCCCGAGGAGGGACTTGATGGACCTCACCCTGGCCACGTCCGTGGCTAGCAGGCGCTGCACCTTGCCCAGAATGGCCTTCGTCCTCTCCTCCGACAGGGAGGCCAATTGCCCCAGTGTATCGAGCTTCGATCCCAGAAACAGTGCTACTTGCGACGGGACCAGGTGGGATTTGGGGTAGTTGATGGCGAATCCCAGTTCCGTGAGCAGCCGGACGGTCCTAACTGTGTGTTCGACGGCGAGTTCCCTTGTCCTTGCCCGGATTAGCCAGTCGTCCAGGTAGGGGTAGACATGGATCCCCTGCAGGCGCAGCCGCGCCGCCACTGGTGCCAGGCACTTGGTGAATACCCTGGGTGCCGACTTTAATCCGAACGGCAGGGCTCTGAATTGGTAGTGGCGTCCCTGAACCACGAACCTGAGAAACTTTCTGTGTCCTTTTAGAATGCGGATGTGGAAGTAAGCATCCTCCAGGTCCAACGGTGATAGGAAGTCGCCCTCCTCCAGCTGTCCCAGCACGTGCTGGAGGGTGACCATCCTGAATTTCTGCACCTAGATGTACCTGTTTAACCGACGCAGGTCGAGGATGGGGCGCCAACCGCCTGTCTTCTTTCTGACGAGGAAGTACCTTGAGAACACTCCAGAGCCCCGGAGCCTCCTGGGGACGAGCTCGATGGCACCTTTTGTCATGATGCCCGCTCCCGGGGAGCCGGTTCAAGCCCTGCGTCCCCGAAAGCGGACATCCAGTCCCCAAGGAAGGACCCAGCAACCCCATATAGGGGCCCTTTGGACAGTGTCCTGGCGCCTATGGCGCCAGGCTCATAAAAGACCTCAGTCCTGGCGCCATAGGCGCCAGGCTCATTATGGATGTGGTTGGGTGCACTTACCTGATGCAGACCATGCTGCAGGATCCTGGCCTCCTTGAGGCCTGAAAGGAACTACTTTACCTGTGGGACTAATTTACCATCCGGGCGTGGTCAGGGAAGGATACATACCTGATTGGAGGAAGGATACATACCTGGAACTTCTTCCATGGCTATTTAAACCCCACCCGAACAGTCACACATGTTTCGCGTTGTTCTGCATCTAGCAGCTGGACGCTCACCGTGTCTGCTCCTGCATCCTGACTTCTGCCACGCCTGCCAGTATCCTGGATCACCTGCAAAGGAAGAGAAGAAGAGAACAGAAGAAGGAAAAGTCCTTACCTGGTAAATCCGCATTCCGGAGACATCTCGCCGACAATCCTGAAAAGGAAGACTTTTATTTAAAAGCTTGTTGCGTCGATCGCTGCAACGCCGCATTCCACTCACCTTTACTGGGCGCCTCCATGTTCAGCAGCGATCATCCGGATTCGCAGTCACGCCCCAGCGCCTAGGGAGAAAAACACCAGAACAAAAGGTGAGAGAGAGAAGGGAATAAGGAAAGCTAAATCTCCATGTTAAGACTTACCTGTTGATTCATTCCCTCTTCATTTCGGGTCCGCGCCGCATCCTGGCATTTCCGGACCCCGGCCCCTAAGGGGAAAAAGAGACATCAGCGTTAATGAGCGAATGAAAAGACATTACCAAAAAACGCTCATTAAAGACTTACCTGATTTCTACAAGGATTTCACCTCTCATCTCGGGTCGGTGCCTGTTCCCCGGCATTCCGTACCCCAGCCACTATGGGGAAAAAGACACTAACATTAGTACATTAATGCATGGACACAAGGGGAACCTCTTATCAAAAAACTTACCTGGAAGCCAAGCAAGTTTGGTTCTCACCAATCCGAAAATCCAGTGAAGTAACTGGATACCAACGCGCCCCTGCATCAGAAGCAGGATGGAGAGCTCGTCCTTCCAGACCCTAAGGTGAGACGCTACGAGGAATCACAGAAGGGTTTCGAGGAGGGTGAGAGGGGAAAGTGGGAGGCTGATTGCATTACCCCGCAGACAGTTAATCCCCTATTTTCGCCTACAGAAGGATACTTCTGCGAGCCAGACAAGCCAGATTTGGGGGCCCAGTCCAGTCCGTCTTCCGAACCCTGCGCATCACCTTAGAAGAGGTCACAGCAGCGCTAACCAGGCCAGCGCCTCCGTGGGAGTCAGGTGAGCGTTACACCTTTCTTGAGCATCGCCCTTACCTCCAACAGCAGTTGAGGGACGTGATTCTCCTTCCTGGCCACGGGAGGAATGCAAGGACACTTCTTTTGGAATTCCAGCAAGTGCCCGTTGGCCAGGGTGTCCAGCACCCAACGGTCGGTGGAGATGGACTCCCACACGCTGACGAACTTCGTCAGCCGGCCTCCCACCGGGGTGCTTCGGTGGGGGCCCGACACCACGGTCTGTTCAGTCTTGCTTGGAGGAGGCCTTGCCGCCTTGGCCTCCTTGACGACCGCGGCGGGATCCCCCTTGCTTGCCGCGACCTCTGTAGGCCTCCTGGGACGAGGAGCGGGCCGCCTGGCGGTATGTAGAAGAGCCACCGCTGGATCCCTTGGAGGCACACCGTCTTCCTCCGGAGCTCCGAAAGGGCCGTCGTTGTTGAAGTACCCCTAGGGCCCGGGCCGTCTCCAAGTCGGTCTTGATGGCCTGGAGCGACTCGTCCACCGTCTTCCCAAAAAGGTTGTTGGAAATCTCAGATTCCCTGGTTATAATGGCGCGAAAGAAGCAAATTTCGTCGTGTGGAGAAGCCCGAGTGGGGGGCGGGTGATGACGGGATGTCCGTTGTGTCATCACTGCCGTTGTCGTCCGTCCCCGTCGCTGTATCCGTCGCCATATCCTCTCTAGGGTCCGGTGAGGGGGATGAGGGGTCCACAGGCCTCGCGGGCACGAAGGGAGGAGCGGGGTGGACTCTCCTCCGCTTGTTCGGAGGGCTTCCCGACGGGCCTGGTTCTGGATCCTCCGTCGGGGTCCGTGGTACCCTCGTCCTTATCTCAGTACATAGGGATTGGATCGCCAGCAAAATGGCCGCCAAGCTATCCTGGGGCTCGGGTTATGGCTGCAACGGACGGGATGGCTGCTCCACTGGGCCCTCTTCATCGCCATTGTCGCTATCTTCGATCACATCAGCGGGAACCGTCCCCTGGGATCGAACCTTCTCGAACTTCTCGTTGAGGCCTATGAACCTCTCGTTGAGGCCCTTCCCGGTTTCCACCAGATCCTCCTCACAGGCTGATTCCGAGTCTGTAATGGCCACCACCCCCCCACCTCTTTTTCCGCCGGGGTCTTCACGGGGGTCTTAACGATGGGCTGGAAAGAGGATTCCCTCCGCGGTGGCAGGGATACTCTGGGCCCAGAGGCCGTTTCCACTGGCGTAGTTTCAGCCGGCTTCGCCAGGGTCGCAGCAACCACTTCGATAGAGGCCTTTGCCGGCTGGATCAAAGCCCTCACCACCTTAGGTGCGTCCTGGGCCTTCGCCTTGGGGGGAGGGTCAGCGCCTCTTTCCCCCTCGGGTCCCTTCGAGATCGACCGGGGCCGCTCCAGCAGCTTACCCGGGTTCTCGGACTTCCTCTTCCCTGAACCAGGGCGCTGGCTCGTGGTTGAATGTGCCGGGGAAGTCGCGCCCTGCCTGGCAGCCGAAGAGCCCGAGCTTTCGGCGCTCCCGAAGCCCGCGGACTCGCAGTGCTTGGCCTTCTGTTGGGCCCCCGTCGCCGGGGCGCCCTCACAGGACTTAGAAGCCCGCTCAGACTTTTTCTTTGCCTTCTCACCTGCTGTGCCCTTCTCCAGCCAGGCGGCGAGGCTGGAACGACGATCTTGTTTGGTCCGTTCCGAAAGGTTCTTGCAGAACGCACAGTCCTTCTCCACGTGCGTCTTGTCCCAGAGATCAGTAATTGGTTACTACTAAGAAAGACATATCAGAAACGAAACTGATACTGATTTTTTCTTTACCGAGGATTCCCAGCCTGACGACGGGGAATATTCATGAGCATGTGAATCCATGCCGGAGAAAGGGCTGATAGCACTAGTGCCATCCATGAATCCGGCATTAGCGGTGACCGCTAAAAGCGGTCACCATTAATAGCGGTGACCATTAATAGCGGAACCGGAAGTAGCGTCATCGCACAGGAACGGGAAGGAGCACGGCGGCCATCATTAAAAACACAATCCAGTGCCATCCTCAGCCCCCAGGACCTGCAGCAACACTACAGCTGGCCAAACCTCATCCAACAAAACTTGAGAATGCCCAAGGCCCTAAAGAAAGGTGCAGCGCGCCAGCGCAAGGAACGTTTCTCTAATGAGGAACTAACCATGCTTGCAGATACACTAGCTGCAAATGTAGAGGTTGTGTTTGCTCTAGACATGCGGCGTCCCGCCCAGATAAAAAAAAGGAGATCTGGGAGGAGGTGGCACTGAAAATCAGTGCGGTGGGCACCACCCCCCTCACTGTAAAAGACATCCGCAAGCGCTGGGATGACATGCGCCTCCGTGTCCGGAGCATACTCGCAGCCAACAGGAGCCAGGCCATGGGTACAGGAGGCGGAGGAGGATACCCAATTAAGATGCAAGCTTGGGAGGAGACATGTGCCAGCACCATTGGCATAGAGTCAATCGAGGGAGTGGGGGAAATGGAGCGCGGTGTGCCGTCATCGGCAGATGGAGGTGAGTGTCCACACAAAATACTGCAATGCAAAGCATGAAGTTCTCCCCCAAATGTGACCTTGAAATTAGCTAATGCATGGGACATCACACACACATGTACACAACCCTACCCATATGCTGTGCACATCCCCATCACAACCCCATGCATGCAGCACCTCATACCTGTGACACCCAGACGTATGCCTGTATGACCCATATTGCAGGCAACCAGTATGTCAAAACTCGAAGTCGAAATGCTCAGAACTTCAGCAATATCAACATATGCATGATGCACGTTGACCCATCACCGATGCTATCCCTCTCTTGGTCCCCCACAGGTCCAGATTCTGACAGTGACGATCAGGACTCCGCGACGCAGGCCCCAACACCACTGAAAAAGGCCAGGGGCATGGAAGGAGGCACCAGGCCCAGCACATCAAGGGACACTGGCAAACCTGGACCGTCACAGAGGCCCAAAGCCACTTATCTTAACGTCACCAAGGCGTGGAAGGGCGACCGACACTGTGATGGCACCCACACCAGCCAGTCCAACCACACAGGAGCCACTGACAGAAGGCTCACTCTCTGCTGACAACAGCTCAGTTGGTGAGGTAGCTGCTACGGCACCGCAGTCTGATGTTGAGGAACCATGCCATACACCTTTAGGACAGCGCACACCCAGCCCGCAGCTGTCATCCCACCACAGCCCACGTTCCACATCCAATGGCAGCGGCCATGAGCGGTCTGAGGGTGGATCACTGGCAGGGAGATGGAGTCCCATGGACAGCTCACCTGATGGCAGACACATGCCGCAAGCTGCACCAAGACCAACAAAATGCAAGGACAGAGACCAGGGACTCAGCGTCATCCAACAGCGCCAAGAGGACCTCACTGCACTAGTTGGGCAGCACGTGAGCGAGGGTGCCCTGGCGAGGGAAGAGTGTCACGAATTTGCAAAGGACTAAAAATCGCCATTGAGACAAGTACGACACGCATATACGCTGATTTGGCAGCTGTGAGGCAAGTACTCAGCCGCATTGCAGATGCGATGGAGAGCCAGCGTCCGGCACAGGGACTGGAGCAACCAAGCACCTCCTCCTCTGCCAGCTCCAGGCAGACCAGCCCTCTGCGCAGGTCCGCGCGGACCTTGCGTCAGCCAGACTCCCAACCACCCCATGGTGGCAGAGGACGTGGAAAGCAGGGGCAGCCTGTCATAGTTGACTCTTGCACACTAATGCCTCACTGACGTGCATGCCATGTTTGGGGGAGTTGTGGGGGGAGTGGGGAGAGGGTGTTTGGTGGTGGAGGGTTCATGCACTTCATTTTCACTTAATGGTCAATACACCCGTTGTGTCAAGTACAATCACATGACTGGACAATGATTATTGTGTATGTGTGCTTTATTGGTGAACAGTGCACAGTGTTCATGTCACCCCAACACCCAGTGCCCTGATTCCCACATCCATTGCACCCTCTTCATCCATGTGTATTAAAAATATTGGTCTATCAGATGCTGGCGCACAGCACGGCCCTCCTGTGCATCCCCACCTGCCTGACGTGCAGCCCCATCTCATCCCTCCTCATCCTCCTCGTCAGGCGGTTGCAGTTCAACGTCAGGGGGCAGAGGCACGTTCCGTCTGATGCACATGTTGTGCAGCATGACACATGCCATGATGATATTGGACACCTTCTCATGCCCGTACAGGAGTGCCGCACCGACTTGCTGAGGCGGCGAAACCGTGCCATCAAAAGGCCAAATGCCTGCTCGATCACCGCACGGCTACGGGTATGTGCACGATTGCAGTACTCTTCGTGCCTGTTCTGTGGGTTCCGGACAGGGGTAAGGAGCCACCTCTTCAAGGATAGCCGGCATCACCTGCATGGGTGCAGACATGGTTATGTGTAAGTGATGTCACCAAATGGAACCCATACCTATGACACAAAAGCATGCATTGATTTCCTGTTCTCATCCCCATATACCTTCATGAATTGAGGTAATCAAAGTAACTGCAATGTGTGTAGTCACATGATCGACAGGTGCGCAGCATTGTCTAGTGGATGCAGGGGTGTCCTATTCCATTGCATCTTCATGGAATGTGATTGTCCGCGGCAGTTGTTTCCATGATGTAAGTGATGTGTAGTTGATCGTATGCTTTGATCCTGTCACCGTTGAAGCCAGACTCTTGGTGATCTGCCATTCCACGCTTGATGTCCCCATGCTGGCATGCTGCACTTCTGTGGTAGTGCACAAGTGTAATCCTGTATATTGGCTTAATGTGATTCTTTTGTACGCAATAATGGACGCATGCCCGTTGTGATGATGTTCATCGGTCATTTGCATTGGCCATACCAACAGCATGTCGCTGCATTGTGTTGCAGAGGATACGGTCAGATTATGTGCAGTGTACATGTGGATGCCCATGGAATGGATGCAGTACAGGCTTGTTGTCATTGAGGTGCAGCTTGCGCCTTGCATTTTGCTTTCAGGTGTCAGGTCCAGTCTGGCCTACTGTGGGGCACAGTGTATTGGAGTATGGCCATTGTTCATTATCTCACATAATCTCAGCCAGGTGAAGTATGCATCCCCCCCCCCATCTCAGCCAGGTGAAGTATGCATTCCCCACCCCATCTCAGCCAGGTGAAGTATGCATTTCCCCCCCCATCTCAGCCAGGTGAAGTATGCATCCCCCCCCATCTCAGCCATGTGAAGTATGTATTCCCCCCATCTCAGCCAGGTGAAGTATGCATTCCCCGCCACCATTCCAGCCAAGTGAAGTATGCATTTCCCCCACCAAAACTCATCTCCCCACATCACACTGCCATGTGCTTGCCATGCAACTCACAGAGTAACCAGGAACGTTGTCCTGCATGTCGCTCCATGTAGCGTGGTATCGTAGAGTTCCGCAGAACCACTGAATCATGGGTTGATCCGGTTCATCGGGCACAGCAATGTGTGATGATCATGTTTGAGTCACATACCATTTGCATGTTTATGGAGTGGTATAGCTTGCGGTTGCGGTACACTGCCTCCATGGCATGTGGGACCACCAATTCCACATGGGTGCAGTCGAGGGCACCGATGCAACTTGGGATGCCTGCCAGTGAATGGAATCCAAGGGATATGTGGTCGCTTGTGTGCTTCAGGAGTGCATCGAGCACTTGATTCAGCGTGCGTGAGAATAATGGTTGTGATATGCCATGCATCTGCCCTACCGTGTGCTGGTAGGTGCCGGTGGCCAGGAAGTGGAACACATACACCACCTTCAGTAGAGGGGGGACAGCGGTACAGATGTCTATGAGGCTGACGATGTCGTCGTGTATCATGTCCACAATGGTGGTGATGGTGTCCCGGTCCAGACTATACAGGGTGTGGATCTGCTCAGGGGTTAGGTTGAATGGACTGGTTCTGATTCGAGGGATTGGTGGCTGCCTCAGTGGTACAACTGCCTGCACTGGTGGGGCATGCTCTGCCTGTCTCACCCTCCTTCTCCTCCTCCTGCGTCTCCTCTGTGCTGCCTGTTGTTGTGGTTATTACTGGAGTTGTAATGCAAGCATGTCCTGCAGCCCCAGTAATGCTACTAGTATTGGAATCATTTTGGTGTGTGAATGGGTGTGGTAAGGGGTGTGGTGTGCTCCTTTTGTGCTGGCCCAGTGTACATTGCCTCCACCTATGCTGATTGTGTGCACCTGTGGCAGTTGAGAACACAGCACATGGCCATTTACGGGTGGTTTGCGATGGCGGTATTTCCGCCATGCCGGTATCCACTTTTAGCGCCTTCTTCATACCGCTATTAGCATGTCCACCTGACTTGTGATGTTCTCCTCTTTACGCCATGCCGCTATTGCCGGCATGTATGGTTGCGTGCCCGCGCCCATGCCGCTATTAGTGGCACCGTTATTTGCGGTGCTGCTAATGGCGGTTTGTCGGGTCGTAATAGCCCGGAGCGGTTACCGATGCCGGTAATCCTTTACCGGCATCGTTTTTCCCTTACCGCCTACCGCATAATGAGGCCCAGTGTGTTTGTGACAATCTATAAATAAGCATTAGCACACATCTGCACAACATTTAAAGCAGAAGGGGTCATAAATAATGGACAAAGTGCATCGTATGTGGAAGTTAGATTTGCAGAACTCCGTGCTAGCTCCTGGATCCCCAATGGTAGCTCCTGATCACTGGTTAATGCTGGATAATGTGACAGGAGCAGGGTCTTGACCCTATCAAAATGTTGGTGGGGGTGAGTAACCATTCTCAGCCTGAAGCAGGATGTTTTTTAGACTTAAACTCCAAACAAGCCCTGCCGCAGGTATGCAAAGTAGGATTTGTGGGGTCATTGGTCCAAGGAAAATCCCCCACGTGCCAATGATGACAACACTGATGCCACTCATATACTCTCAATGCCTCTTGATACAGTCGCTTAACACAGTTCTCTTTTTGTCGTTTCAGAACTACATCTCCCAAAATGCAACAGCAAGCAGTCAGGAAAACCTGGACCGGAAGCATACATCCTAAAGGTACAAAATGCAGCAATTCCAGGACACTGTGAAATGGCAACACCACCAAACCACATCCAATACATCAGAGAAGCAGTGTACTCACCCTCATAGCAGAAAAATGAACTTTCAGCCACCAACACCGAACTGCTTGTAAAACCGGGCTGAGAAAAGGGGAGGGGCGTAGAAGGATTTTTAAAGACTACCAGCTGTGTAGCCCTCCTCCAGGGAAAAGGTAGGCCCTGATTGGTGTAGGAAATCAGCTGACCACTTCAACAAATTGGGGGGGGTACAGACAGTCACTGCATATAGAGTGCTGCACTGTAAAAGCAGACAGCAGCAGAGTCAGAGTGTGGGTTGTACTGCTGAGGTCGCTTGTGGATTTGGAGAAAGACTAAGAGACCAGGTCGAGGAAGGATAGAGCAGAGTGTTCGAGAGGTAGAATTTGAAAAGGTGAGGTATTTGAGAGAGATTGGTGTTTTGCAGTGCAGGAAGTGGGGAGGCGCATGCTGAAAGAGTATGGCATAAAGATAATTCTATGACAAATTTGCAATCTTGGAAACAATTGGAAAAAGTGTATAGACAGCAAATTGTTGATGCTAAGAAAGACGTCTTTAGCAATGAAATAAAGAAAGCTGACAATTGCACTAAGAAACTGTTCTCCGTCTTTTAATACTTAGAAAAACCCCACCTACAACCCGATCCAGTCCTTCATACGTACAATGATTTCCATATAATTCAAGAGGTAATCCTTGATAAAAATCAATGTTGCCAGGGCCAAAATCTCTGAAGATTTTTCTTCGGATGTTTTTTGTCTCTCCCCTGTTCTGGCTACAGACTTCAGGGATAATGTACGATTTTCTGTGGAGGAAATAGAGCAGGTACTAAAGAATTGCGCCCAACATTGTGTTCTAATGATGTCATCTCTCCGAAGTTTGTCTTGAATAACTCCAGTATTTTTGCACCTTTCTTTGCCCATTTTTTAGTGCCTCTTTTCACCAGAGTTTAGTACCAGATTCAGTAAAACAGGTGGTAGTTACACCACTGATAAAAAAGATAGGTGCAGACCTCCAACATTGGGAACCTTAGACCTATCACCAATGCTAATTTCTTGTTGAAAAATGTAGATAAAGTAGCCACTGGCCAATTTCAAAACCACCTAGAATCACAAAATATTCTACACCCCAGGCAGTCCGGATTTCGCGCCAATCATCGCACGGAAAGTGCACTGGTTGACCTCCAGTCACAAATGCTGGACATGGTAGATCAAGGCAAATCTGGTCTCTTGGTGTTATTAGATTTATCCTCAGCATTCAATCTGGTGCACCATGAGAGGCTTCTTACAGACCATCTGTGTTTGCTCTAGCAAGGCCACCATGTGGTACAGTTCTTTCCTTGGTAACCGCATGTCCCGTGTAATCCTGGACCAAGCATCCACTCTGCAGTCCTGGATCATGTGTGGTGTACCTCAGGACGCCTGTTTGTCGCCCCCATAGAGCTATCTGACTAAACTAAACACCAGACATTGGCATGTGAAGAATAATGACTGGCATAAACCATGGCATCAAAAGGGGGCTGTTTGTAAGAAATAGGTACATTCTTACCCATGTTTTTTATGGGGGCATGGGACAGGAGTCTTTCTCCAGGTGCCTTATCAGAAGGTTCAATCTTTGATTTACGGCCCCTAGGGCCTCACGATTTCAAATGCATGAGGGGCAAATGTTAGTTCTAAATGAGAATATATGACCATACAGGATTAGGTATATCCTGTATATGACCATACAGGATTAGGTATATGGTGGGCACTTGAAGGTGGTCCGGGGGACGGGTCTGGTGAGCAGAGGCATTCAAAGAGGGCAGTGTGCACAAGGCCAGTGGACCATGACTTAGCAGGCAGGGGGTGGAAAAGGGCACAAGTTGGTCAGAGATGGATGGGGCTCTGGGTCGGGAGCAGGACTTGGTCTCACATTCTGCGATGATCACATTCTGTTAGTGCTTGATACTTGCTAATGGCAACAATGAGCGGCTAAGTTTCTGTGAGAACATGATTCGGCCGGGACTGACAAGGGTTGAGGGTGGCGGGGGATGGCTGTGCGCGGCGCTGGGAGAGGGAGAGTGAGTATTTCGACAGAGTGGCAGAGGGCCTAGGAAAAGATGGCGTTTAGGACAACACAAAATGGAGTTCAGGCCACAAGCATTAGTTGCATTTCTATACACATATAACCAAGATGGGTGAAGCAAATATGTACAGGAGGTTTGGAGGTGTGTCCCCTTGGCTCACACCACATCTACCTGGTGCGGGGATGGTGCAGGGGGGTGGGATATACCACCTCTCCCCCAACACTCCTTATAGAACTAACAGGTGTTTATTCCACCACTTCAGATAAGGTACAGAAGGTATACAACGTGGTAAAGAATTGGATGACCACAAATTGGCTATGCTAAAATAGCTCAAAGACAGAGCTATTGATATTTGGCTCGCCCCAAGCACAAGCAAAGTTAAAACCCTGTTTCTCAAATTTCTGCATCGAGAGTCCTGACTTAAGCCTGCAGGCAAAGGTTAAAACACTTGGTGCGTTCTATGAAGCATCTTTGGGAGGCAAAACTCAGGTGGATAGTGTCATCGAGAAATCCCAATACGATTTTAGGTTATTGAGGCTTGTGAAGCCTTACTTGTCCCAAACCCAAAAAAACTGCAAACCCCTCATGAGAGCAGTAATCATGCCCAAACTGGACTGCTGTAATGCCCTTTTCCGTGGTGCCAGTGGAAACTATTTGCATAGGCTTCAGGTATTACAGAACAATGCAGTTTGTATTATGAGAAGTGTCCCAAAAAGAGAACATGTCTCTACCTATAGGAGCGATCTCCATTGGCTCCCAATCTCAGCTAGAATTACTTTTAAACTGAACATCTTGGTAAACAAATGTATCTTCGGTCTAGCTGCTCTCTATTTGTAGGAGTGTCTCGTCCAACAACAGACTTCCCGCCCAAATAGGTTGGCAGGAACATTTCAACTGATTTGCCCCAGAGTCAAACGAACTAGAGGCGATGGACGTTCTTTCCCTGTCCATGCCTCTATGGCATTGAACTCGCTCCTAGCTAACCTTCACACGGAGCAGAATCTCTTCTTGTTTAGAAAAAGACTGAAGACTCTGCTGTTTGTCTGAACTATTCTACTGCTCTTTTTCTGACAATGATAGTGTTTTTCTACGGTCCTGTCCTGCTGTTCTCTGTTGTCCTCTGTGTTTTGTCTGTGCTTTGTTGCCTGTGGGCTGAGGCGCATTATACATTTGTAAAGTAAAGGAGTGCAGGAGTTGGGAGTGAGAGGGAAAAACTGACCATAGTGTGGGAGATAGTTGTTAGTGTGAAAGGGAGTGAGTGTTAGCAGAGAGTGAGGCTAGTAGCTAGGGTGTAGAAGTGGGGTGCAAGGAGTAAGCTGTACTAATGAAGTGAGGAGGGGCTGCGAGTAGGGGGAGTGGGAATTGTGAAGGGCAGAGTTTCTGTTATAGTCCAAGGGTGTGCAGGGCACCATATTCCTGAGTTTCTGGTATAGTGAAAGGGGTGAACAGGGCATCATATCCCTGGGTTTGCTTGTATAGCAAAAGGGTTTGCAGGGCAGCATAACCCGGGGTTACTTGAATATTGGTAGGGTGAGCAGGGTACGGTACCGTATCCCTGGGGTTGCTTGTATAGCAAAAGGGTGTACAGGGCAGCATATCCTCGAGTTTCTGGAGTAGTTGTGATAGGAGTAGAGCTGGAAGAGTCACAGCATGGATAAGGTAAAGAGTTGTGGTTAAGAAAAAGTTGGTAGGATGGAGGCGAGTAGGAGGTAGCAGAGCAGTGAAAAGAAGGGAGGGTGGTAAGATCAGGAGGCACGCATACCCGACCCTCCAGTATAACCATCGCTAGTGTAGGCTTAGGTAGAAGATTCCCGAGGGAGTAAGGTAGGCTGCACTTAGGGAAACCACCTGTATTTTAGATCAGCTTGAGGTAGTAGGGATTACCGAGCATTAGCACTAACCTAGGGTTATGGATGACAGGGCTAGGGTGGGAATCCCACATGGAGTTGAGAGAGAACGAAAGAGAGGGACAGCCCTAGTGCCACTTCCCATACTCTCTTTCCAGTCAGTGAATCTTTTTCCTAACCCTTACTCCAAGAACTGTCCATATCTCTGTGCTTATCAAATCTTAATTTTGATCCGTGACCTAGTCTTAACATTGCTCATGATAGAAGGTCTGCAGAGTAAGCTGTAGAAGCAGGTGGGGATTGGAAGCCTAATACGCTCTATGGCTCTAGGTGGGATTGGGAGGACGACACTGGCAACAAGAAAAACAACATTAAGTGCGTATGTGTATACAAAAAGGATTACCGAGAAATATAGAGAGTGAAAAAACCGAAAGTTCTTTTTTCAAAAATAACTTTCAGTTTTGTCTCCCACTGACATTTCGGACCGCCCGCTCCCCCCTACTCCCTTACTTAACATCTGGCAGCATGCAATGTGGTGTGCCTCTGTAATCCCCCTGTGACGCTGGTACACTTCACGCACATGGAAGGGAACAAGCAGTGCATTGTCCTTTCCTTTTTTTTCTTCTTTTTAGTTCACTTGTCCCCTGCTTTATTTTTTAAGGAAGCGGGGCCCACCCCTGCAATCCCCAAGGCCTAGAATGTCAATCAAGAGGGTGCGGAGGACACCCCCACTCCCATTGATCAACATTTCCATCATTTGTTTTTTATTTTTTGTGGAGCGTGTTTCATCTAAAAAAAGATATATCACATCAAAAACAATGCATAATGAAATGCATTCTTTTACTTCATCAATCAAGGGTTAGTGTAGCAAGAAATCTTAAACAAAAATTGCAGATGTTCAAACAGTTCACGAGCATCTATTATCAGAGAGGACAGAAAACAAAAGAGAGGAACAGAACACCATACTTCTATTTCCCTTAGAATCCGGGACAGTGTATTTCTATACAGCCATTATGCTATTGTAGGTTCCTTGTGCTTGTTACCCCTCCTACTGTTCTTTGTGTCACTCTCTTCTGTCTCTCTTAATCTCTGTGGGATTATCAATGTCCATTATCCCCATTGGTTATTTCTCAAAGGATGTACAGATAGTATTGTGTTGACACTCTGTGTTTCGGCCTGTTACTCCAAGGATGACCCCATCCCAGATAAGGTTTCCCTGTTTATTTCCAGACGGCCTTCGTTAGGATAAAACTTAATTATTCTTCCGCTGGTCGTAACTCTTCTAACACGAATGTTGCGCAGATAACCTGAAGAATCTGACAACAAAAAAAACACAGACTTAGGACTTATGCTAGTGTATATTCACCCTTTCTATTAAAAATTGAGCTAAATGGTCTTTCTACTGACATTATTCAGTAGTCTTGACAGGGAAGAACAAGTTACTTACCCTTGGGTACCGTTCTTTCGACTTGATGTTCCTCCCATGTATTTCTTATCTTTGATATTTCCAATATCCAGCTTTGCTGCTTCGGAATATCTTCTTAAGGACAATCATTCTCACATTGCTGGTAAGAGCACACACCAAGCATTGGCCACATTTAAAATGTCCCACTACTGGTGGTAGACCCCATAGGTTGGTCTGTTTTTCTTTTTTTTTCATCCGTTCCTCAAAAGTGCATGCTAACATTTGTCTTACATTTTTAGTCTTCTTGAAAGCGAACCTGGCTTTCATCACATTGAAATCTAGTGTGTAGACTAATGTCAAATTTCTCAGAATAGGGTCCTTCACGCATTACTGATGGGGCTATAAGTCGTCACACCTCAGATTCTTTCCTGAACTGGTTTGATGTTCTTCTTGAGGCACACTTCTCATGGTGTGTCCCTTGCTCTTTTCTTAACGTTCCTGACCACTCTGCATGGGCAATCTTTATGGCCAGGCACGCGCACAAATCTTCTGCATGTACCTCATACTGCTGTAACGTCGAACAGTTCCTCCTTATGCGCAAAAATTGACCATAAGGTATGTTTGCTTTTAGATTGACTGGATGGTAGCTCTCAAAATGGAGCAGGGTATTTTTGTTGGTTTTCGGAACAGTGTTGTTTTCCAATTTTCCTCCTGTGCTCTTCCTAATTGTCAAATCTAGAAATGGTAGAGCATCCATGTCATACACCATAGTAAACTTCAGGTATGGGTCCTGGTTGTTGAGCCAAATGTTGAATTGCTCCAATTCCTCTATGGTACCACGCCAAATCGAAAAAACATCAATGTACCGATGCCCGTTCTTTGTAAGTTCTTTGAATAGGATGCTGTTATCAAATATGAACAATTTGTCAAAACTGTCCATATACAGGTTTGCGATGTGTGGTGCGAACGTTGCGCGCCCATGCTTGTTCTGTGGATTTGCTGGAATAATTGATTTTCAAAAATGAAAAAATTCTTGGTGAGGGCCAGATGGATACATGCCAGGATGAAGGGTGTTGGTACTCTTTCATCAGGATTAGGTCTTCTATCCAGGTACTCTTTCATCACATTCATACTCGCTCCCTGGGGAATACTTGTATAAAGTGCTTCCACATCAAAACTCACTTGGATGTCTCTTTCTGTGGCTTCAATATTTTCCATCAGGTTGATCATTTCCGTGGTGTCTCTTATGTAGGATTTCATTTCACTGATAAATGGACGTAGAAAGAAATCAGCATATTTAGATAGGGGTTCCAGGAGAGCCTATTGCAGACACGATAGGTCTACCAGGGGGGATTGTGCTGTTTTTATGAACCTTTGGTAGGATGTTGAAGGCTGCTGTGGTAGGATGTGTCTTCTCATCTTCATCTATCCATCCTTCTCTTGCTGCTAGCGCAGTCATTTTCCTCTTGTAGTCTAGATGTGGGATCTACGTCGAAGGGTTTGTAATGGTCCCAATTTTCCAAAAGTTTCAGTAGTTCACATCTATACTTTGGTCTTCCCTAAATGACTATCCCTCCACCCTTGTCTGCTGGCTTTATTAGAAAGTCTGGGTGGGCATCTAGATGTTTGATGGCTATCCTCTCTTCTTTGCTCATGTTGTCTCTGGTGTGGTTACGGATCTTTAGAGTATTTTTTACCTCATTCAATACCTTGTTTTCAAAGGCACTTATCTCTGGGCGGATGGACCCTGGGGGTGGCATGAATGTTGACGGTGGTTTTAATCCTGTGGCACTTTTTTCTTTATTGGCATCTCTGGGTACTTCTGTTTGGTTGCAAAAGAAATACTTTAGTTTGAGTGTTCTATAAAAATGTTTCAGTTCCACTTCCGTTTGGGGATCTGCTTCTTTCATCGGAACAAAACTCAAACCTTTTGTTAACACCATAGTCTCTGTTTCTGTGAGGGTGTATTGTGTTAAATTGGAAATTGGGGCTACCACATCTCCTCTTGTCTGTCGCTCCATTGTCGTGTGCGTACTCTGTATTCTCCCTGTGGTCTCTGTCTCCTGGGCCTGCCTCTTCGGCCCCCTCAACCTCCCGTCCGCAAAAAAAACGTTGGGGTGGTGCATTCTGTGCACCAGAGATTGATGGGTTTTCCTCTCTTATTTGTTCCGACTCACACCCACTCGTGGTGTTTGAGGTATCGGAGAAGGTTACAAATCTCTTCCTTGGTCCTCCGCGTCTCTGCGGGACCATACCCTTTGTTCTGTTCTTGGTCAAAGTCTACTACCAGGTATGGGTAGGTGCGTTCTTCCTTGTATGTTTCAATGTCTTTTCATAACTTTGAAATCTTTTTATCTAAGGTAAATTGGCAGAATTTCTGGGTTTCTTCGTTCATCTTTTCCAACAGTAATTAACGTCTTTCGTCCCTAGGTGTTCTGCCAATTTCTTCTCTAAAGCATCCAGCTCTTCACCCTGATTTTTACTTTCTTCCTCTGCTGTTTCAATCACCAGAATAACAAAATGTAGAAAAGGTGGATACCGGGGGCGTGGCCAGGCGGCACACCATGCGGACGTGCCTCCTCTGAGCTCCGGTCTGAAGCGCCCAAGCCAGTCGTTTTATCCCACCCACATGAAGAATTTCAGCCCCACGAAAGAACCGAACTGAAAGGATATGCTGAGGGACCTGCAGCTGAACTCCTGAGGCGGTAGACCCAAGATTAATACGCTTTTGAGAGCCGTTGATCCTGGCTCCGGAAAATCCAAGATGGCGGAGCGCGCCTAATTCTACCGTCCTAACTCTCTCGCCCGGGCTGCGCCGGAGTCGGGGGCTTGACGGAGGGCTGCGGCGGCGGTGATAGATCCAATGAGTTGAGGTTGGAGCGGACACACGAGCGGCGCCGGGCTCGTCGGAGAGCCTCTGTGAGAGAGCGAGGACCGAGGCGAGTGAACCAGTGAGGGATCGGAGGTGGTGGAGCTCCCGGCGGAGGGAGATACGTTCGGAGAGCTCCCGCTCTCACAAACCAACCACCCGATCATCCCTGCAGCAGTGACCCTGGGCCCCCTGCGGGACTCACCCGAGACGGCCGCCCTGACTGGAGACCGGCGGCGCCTGGGGGTGGCTGCGGCGAACCTGACTCCCCGGCTGCCCTCGCTCGAGTGCCGGAGCGGAAGGGCTTCCCTCCCCGGGGCGCGGTCCCGATCGGGCCCCTGAAGACAATGCTCCGAGCCCTGATGAGGAGCTAGATCGAGCTCCAGCCGACCTTCTCAGCGGGTGAGTCCCACCGGGATCGGATCGCGGCGCTCGCAGCCTGGCCCCCCCCCCTGGTGGCGCAACACAGGGCGACACGGGGTGGACGGGTCTACTGGGGACCTCCGCTCGGCCCGGCCCATCCCAGCCCTGGCCTCCGGCACTGGAGCAGCCAGATTTGCACCCGCGGTGCCTGCACCACAAAGCTGGACCCGGAAGGGCTCTTCAGAAGAGACTTTGCTTGCCTCACCGACCCGACAGATCTAAGCACTGTGAGCCCACCCTGCTCTCCTACAGCCTAACCACAGCCACAGACAGCACGGACACCAAGTATTCAGGCGCCGAAAGGAAGGGGCCACGGATAAAACATACCAGGAGCCGTGAGGCCTGGTGAAAGGGCCACTGTTCGGAAGAAACCCCTTGGCAGGGTCTAAGCACCCTGGTATAGCCTGCTTGAAATACAACCGCACTGGGACACAATAGACAGAAGCTCACAACAATACCACAATACGGACTGAGTGCTCTTACACACCCCTCTCCTTAGGAGTCTGGGGATTCCACGCGAAGCCAATCGGCGCCATGGAGATGCCCAAATCTGGGTCTAAGCAGAAATCACAGAGTATACAAGCTTACTTAACGCTCCACTCAAGAGACCCACCCTCTACCCCTGCTCCAATCCCGGAGCTGAACACCAATATGGCTGCGTCCAGAGAGGATATGGAGAGTATGCTCAGATCCTTCAATCAAGATATCACCCAGGAAATAAAGAAGGAGATTAAAACCTCCAAGGACTCTTTGGCCCAATCACTTGCTGACCTGGCCTCTCATCTGGGAGGCCTGGAATCCAGGGTCAATGATCTTGAAAACGTCACCTGCGTTCAATCCCATGACAATCAAGCCCTGGCAGGAAGAGTTAAGATTATCGAAGAACATCTGGAGGACATATGGGCAAAACAAGCCGATCTTGAAAATAGATTGAGACGAAACAACATTCGTCTGCGTGGAGTTCCTCGGAAGATTCCCGTCCGAGACCTAGCGGAATACGTTGAGACGCTCTTTAGATCCCTCCTGGAGCTGCCACCGAATGAGGAGCTAAAATTGGACAGAACACACCGTGTGTATTCCTTGGCCCAGTTGAAGAAGAACTTGCCTCCAGACGTACTTACCAGGGTACACTTCTACCGCCAGAAAGAGGACATCATGGCGGCAGCCAGGAACTCTGACTCGATCCGATTCCAGAGCACTGAGATACATCTATTCCAGGACCTTGCCCCATACACCCTGGCCCGCAGACGACGCCTGCACAGAGTAACGTCCTGGTTGAGGGACCAGAGGATCCGGTACCGTTGGGGGTTTCCCTGCAAACTCATATTCGAACTCAACAATCAACACCATGTAATATCCACTGAGGAGGAAGCGAAGAGCTTGATGGAAGAGCCTCCTGACGGGGCTGACAGCGGCCCACAGCCCCCGGTGGACGACGAGCCCATCTCACGCCCGGCTCCAAAGTCTAGGAGGGGAAGATCCCGCCGTGGGCTGAGGGACGCGACAGCCCCTAATGGCGAATCAGCTCCGAGGAAGACTTTGAAAACCCCTTGCGGGGCCCCTTCGCCGGCATCCTCGGAGGGGAAGAGTTGGGCAGAGATCTGTACAGACTGAAGGTGAGAGAGCGACTTTTGTTTTAACCTCACCAGAAGAAAGGTCCCCTGCGAGGACACCATCCATCCCCCGCCGGAACCTGAGGCGGGAGCCCAACTGTGGGAGCGAGGCACATACCCCCCAACAAAGTTCTCCCCTATGGTTCGAGATGGTTCTACCAACAAGGTTCTCCCCACGCTCTGGTATGCTACTCCCCCCTTGTTTCACCCCTCTCTGCCGGGTCCCATTGAAGGCCCTCAGGCAGTTTGTTACCTACAATTAATGATCAATTCTCCCTTGTTAAATCCCAGTTTAACCACGGCAATCACTTGCCACCCCTGCGTCTTAAGTTCAAACGTAGTCTGGGTTCTGAAGTTCTCTATTTGCAGATGGCTTGGGCGCCAGACCAGATGGCGCCCGACAAAGATATTATCCAAATCAACGTACCTTGGGGACTCCGATCATCGAGGTTCTTGATGGGATTGACTAACGTATTTGCTGCCACAATTTCTTTTTATAAGTCATTTATTGAGTTTTTTATGTTTTGTCCCCACCTGCTGACACCAGCGAAGGGCTATATTCTGACCCATCACGACCCTCACCCCGGTTGGACCTTTATGCCCCTCCCAGGGAAATGTATTCATCCAGCGATGGCTAGAAGCTTCATACTACCCATTGAACCTGAGCGACTGAGTCATGGCAACCCCTAGCTATAAATTTATTTCGCTTAACGTGCAGGGCCTGAACTCCCCTCTGAAGCGAAAAGCACTCCTCCATAGATTGAAGTCTTTAGACGCCTCCTTCTTGTTTCTTCAAGAGACACACCTGTGCCCAGCGGACGAACTCCGCCTGAATGACAGAAACTACCCCATTAGATTTTTTGCATCAAGCGGCCTGAAAAAGCGTGGGGTTGCCGTCTTGGTGCGCAAAGGGATCTCTTTTAAAACTAATGGACAGTTTCGGGATGAGGAAGGGAGGTTCCTGCTGGTCAACGCTACACTAGATGGCTGCAGGGTCACTCTAGTCTCCATCTATGGCCCGAATTCTAACCAAAGTCAGTTCTTCACAAAGTTGTCCAAAGCACTATTTGACCACGCTGAGGGGGAGGTAATCATAGGCGGGGACTTTAATGCAGTAATCAATCCCATGGCTGACAAAACGCTGCCCCCCACAGTAAACGATGGGAACAACTTTAAGGCCCTCACCTCTATACTGAGAGAACATTCCCTGATCGAAGTATGGAGATATCTTCACCAAGATGAAAGAAATTACACATACTTCTCACCAGTACATGGCGGGTTCTCAAGACTCGATATGTTTATGATTGCAGACTCATTGATCCCAAATGTGTTGGAAGCAGAAATCCTCCCAGAGGTGCTGGCGGACCACTCCCCGGTCCTATTATCTATCTCACCCCCTCGAATCACCCCCCCACGAAACCTCCCTGGAGGCTAAATGACTTCCTACTAGACGACCCAATAATTCGGGCCCACATCAAAGAAACTATAGAGCTATACTACAGTGAGAATAACACGGGAGACGTGAGTTTGGGGATGGTCTGGGATGCAGGGAAGGCGGTGCTAAGGGGCCACCTAATAGAACAGGCTGCTCAACGAGGGAGATCCAGGAAACTGCTGCGGGAGCAATTAGAGGAGGAAGTTCTCAGACTAGAAGGGCTACATAAGAGGAAACCCACTCGGCGCACATTAAGGGACCTGAGAGTGGCCAAAAAAGCGCTAGAGGCACATCATGTGGGGAAAGCGGCCTATAGCATGATGCGCACTAAACAATTTTTCTACACTAAAGGGAACAAAGCAAACAGGTTATTAGCAGCCAAAATAGGGAAGCAGACTAAACAAAACAGAATAGACTTCCTAAGAGATAAGACAGGTAGAGGCACATTTTTAGAGGAGGGTAAATATCGCATCATAAAAGACTACTTCACGGAACTCGCCACCCCACACATAGGGAACCCGGCCCTCATTGAGGAGTTCATAGACAAAGCAGAGCTCCCACAAATACCCCGACCTTTGAAGGACTCCTTAGAAGCTCCAATAACCGGGGAAGAAATAGAAGCAGTCATCAAGTCATCCCAGATGGGTTTACAAACAAGTTCTATAAAACCTTTGTGAAGGAACCCACATCGCATCTAACCACTTTGTTTAATACCCTGTGGGAAAAGGGGTCAGTCACCACATCCATGGCTGAATCATTTACCACCCTAATACTAAAACCTGGAAGAGACCCAGCTGATTGCACCTCCTATCGGCCCATAGCCTTGCTTAATACTGACGGTAAAATCTTCAGTAAAATCATAGCGCGCCGTCTGGGGGAAGTGCTACCTAAGTTAATAGATCGGGACCAGACGGGCTTCATCCAGGGTAGATCGGCCCATGACAATATCAGAAGAGCAATTGACCTGATAGCCCTTGCCCCCTGCATGCCAGGTCCCCTCTCCCTATTGTTACTAGACGCCCATCGGGCCTTTGACAGCATGTCATGGGATTACCTACACTCGGTCCTGAAGGGGTTTGGGTTTAGCCCGCATTTCTCCAAGCTGATACTATCCAACTTCCAGATCCCCACCACCCAGGTACGAGTCAACGCCCTGTGGACGACGCGGATACCTCTCGGCAGAGGGACTAGACAGGGCTGCCCCCTATCTCCGCTGGTATTTGCGCTTGCAATGGAACCACTAGCCCAACATATCCGCCTACACCCCGAAATTCAAGGGTTCAAACTGAAAGATCAGACGCACAAAGTGGCCTTATACGCAGACGATGTGCTCTGCTTCCTGCGAGAGGCCCAGACCTCAGTCCCCCCACTCATGGCCCTGCTGGACAAATTTGAACAGACCTCGGGCTTCTCAATAAATGCGGCCAAATCGAAGGGGCTGAACCTATCCGAAACCCCGGAGGTGTTAAACGCCATACAGAACAAATTCTCCCTCTGCTGGGAGACCGCCAAAATAACATACCTGGGAGTGTTTTTGACCGCGAGATACTCTGACCTGGTGAAGGCCAATATTCCCCCACTATTTAAAAAAGCAAAGGAATCACTAGTAAAATGGGGCCCCCAGGAAATTTCCTGGCTGGGGCGAATGTCAGCTGTTAAAATGACCCTATTACCCCGCCTTCTCTACATATTCCAGGCGCTTCCAGTCTATATCCCAGAGCGAGACCTACATGACCTTCAGAAAGCCACATCTCAATTCATTTGGCAGGGTAAAACGCCTAGAATCCAGCGCAAGATCCTCATTAGAAGTAGACAGCTTGGCGGACTAGGGGTCCCGTCTATGGTAAGATACTATCGGGCATCTCAGATAGCCCCTATCCTGATATGGGCGCTCCGAGAGGACCCCCCTAAATGGCGAGATATAGAACAGACACTTACTACGACCCCCCTATCTCATCTCCCTTTTCTGCCGCGGGATGCCCGAGCTTCCCAAGTTCCACTCCTCCCAACCACATGCGCCTCACTCAGATGCTGGGACAGACAGCTCACCCTAAGAGGACTGTCCCCGGGTCTGGGCCCTATGACTCCGATCACCCAAAACCCTATCTTTACCCCGGGGCTCCAACCTAGATCCTATCATGAATGGTCGGGAAACAAAATCTTGAGACTGCAGGAGATATACGCGGACGGGGTCCCCTTAACATTCATACAGTGCAAGGAGAAATTTAACCTCCCAGAATCCGAAAGATTCAGATACATTCAGCTTAGGCACTGGATCACCAACCCACTAGTTAGGGAAGCCGCCAACAGACCCCCCATAGGCCTTGAACTAACTGCGACTGAAGGTCAACGTGCCCATAATGTAGCCACATGCTATCGTCTTACAGAAATAGTCCCAGAGGAGGAGGAACTACCGTACATGGTATCCTGGGGGAACGAACTGGGGAAAGAGATCCCTCCTGAGGCATGGCAGAGAATCTGGGCCAGAGCACACAAGTCCTCCAGATGCACGACAGTGAGGGAATGTGCACTCAAAATATGCTACAGATGGTACTTCACTCCGCAGAGACTGCATGCTATGAATATTGAATACCCCGAGACTTGCTGGCACGGGTGCGGGGCAAAAGGGGACTTGGGTCACATGTGGTGGCACTGTCCGATCTTCCAATCCTTTTGGCTGGAGATTCGCTCCAAAATCAAAGACATCTGCGGATCCCTCCTCCCTATGGACCTAATGGTGATGGTCCTGGGAGATTCCCCTGATGACGGATCATACCCGCAGTCCGGCCCTAGAGGGCAGCTCATTACCCAACTCCTGATGGCAGCCCGCCTTACGCGCGCGCGCTTCTGGAAAGAGCCGGAGGGCCCCTGTATTGCACAATGGTGGGTCAAAGTCTGGGAAATCCTGGGAATGGAGAAATTAACAGCTACATTAATGAATCGTACGGACAAATTCCGACAAATCTGGGGCCCATTTCTAGATCATGTGGAAGATAAGGAACATATGTTCTTCCAACCAAAACTAATCAAATGTCTCCTCCAGCCCTGAGAATCTTACTAAAAACAAGGCACATAACTGATCTAACACCAGAACGTGAGATTGCCGGGCACTAAGAACAACAACCGAACCACGGGGGGAGCAGGCTGAAAAGAGTGTGGTGGGTAGTGGTTTTTTTTTTTTCTTTCTTTCTCTTCCTCCCCCTCCCTTCCTTTCTTCTTTAATACACAATGGCAGCAATACACCCCTGAGAGTAAGTACGATGTTACAAAGGAATAATAATGTTCAAAATGAAATGTCAACCCACTGTTAAATTATTTAGTCTCAGTGATACTCGCTGAGCTCTAGGCAGAAGAATAACAATATGATGTAATTTTGAACTGCACTCAAATACCCTTGCCTTTTTTTATACTGTTCAAGATTATATTGTGAACAGATATTTCAATAAAAAAAGATCTTGACAAAAAAAAAAAGAAAAGGTGGATACCACCTTAAGTTAATATGTAAAATAGAAAACATTCACCAAAATAACAAGAATCCACGGTATGGTGGAGGTTCAGTACAGTCTCTCAGGAGCAGACTGTATGAAGCCCAGAGACACCTGAGCTAAATATAATCAACCAAAAAGAAGCCGGGTGAAGAATACACAGCTGAACAGTCTCTAGCATTACTAGAGCACTAGACTTACCATGTGCTTCATTCCGAAACTGCATCAGAGTATAGAGCGCGCATGCAGCGCTCCAACAGTGGTTTTTATGCATTTTAAATATCACAACAATATGGACATAACAAATAGCGGCACATTCATTGCTCCTATATTGTTTATATTCTCAGCACACTCCAATTAACTACCCGACCAGTTAAGCACCTCCAGTTACATAGCACGAGTGTACAGCACGCACAGGTGAATAAGTACGTTTTTACTCTTTCTATTAATAGACACCAGTTACTTTATTCGCTATGCAGAGAGCCAACTCACCACATATCACCCTCTAGGACAACTTTATGAATTTGCACAGATTCATAGGGTTCCACACGTTGTGGACCACATTAATAAGGTACTTTTACATGCATGCCCTTCAACAAAAAGCAATGTTAAGCTATCAATAAGGATCAGTTCAATCCAATGATGCCTTTTCTTTTTCTTATTTCTCTTTGCACAACGGATTACTTCACATTGATTTATGTGTACATCTGTTGAAATTGCAATTCACATTATGTCTGTATTTTGTGTTAACTACTGATCTGTTAATTACTGATATGCCTGTTTTCTTTGCAATTTGTTAACTATTGTACTTTAATGATTTCGCTTGTTTATGGATTAAGACTCCGAAATGCATTGGCAATAAATCTCTCGACCATATAAACTAAGCCAATTTGGCTTGTTCTTCCATTTCTTACTAGCACGCGACAATCTAATGAGGATTTTTACATTAGATAATTTACAGTTGAAATTTATTTCGAACCAATAGCCCAAGTAGTATATGGAATATTACTTAATATGGACTAATTTCATGTAACCTCAGATGAGGAACTACTTGAGAGCGACTGTTTAGCTGTGTGTTCTTCACCAGGCTTCTTTTTGGTTCAATCACCAGAATGACTCAATCTCAGCTTCATCGGTTGCTGACGCCACTGAAATTAAGCTTAAATTTCGGGAGATCTATGAAAACCATAGGGATGTTCCAGACTTGAAGGCCTTCTGGAATAACGCCCACTTTCAGGTACTCAAGCATAAGTTTACCATGCAGGTCATGCAATGGGGTAGCAAAGTTGTGGGTTGAGGTAATACCTAATCTTTCCGGAATGATAGGTGTAGACATTCAACTGGAGATAAAAACGTGCTTGTTGGGATTTGTCAAGCACATGCCCAGGAGACATCGTAGACTGGCAGGCATAGCACTAGTATTGGACAAGCACTAAGGTGCACTCAACTGGTGGTCGTTATCTCCCCCTAGAATTCACACGGCTTGGCATGCTGCAATACTCAAGAGGAAACAAACTGACCTGTAGATTGCTGGGGCGCCCTGAAGGATGTACCTACACGGAGACACAGACATCTCACGTGATAATTCATGATCTACTTATTCCAAGTTTACTGCCTCGTTGAACTCTGATGTGCTGAATGTCAGAATCTTATAGAGTACCTGCACTGTAAGCTACTTATGCATTATTGTGATGAAAAGGCCTGGTTTAGTCCATAGGAGGATTGAAATGGCTTTCTTCTAAACGGTCCGCATCCTAAGTGTTTGATTTATTTATTTGTTTATAGAGCGCTACAGCCCACAGGCATCAAAGCGCTATAACAAGACAACAACTTACCAACATAAAATACATTGCAACAAAACAAAAACAATAGCAAACAGGACAGTGTGAGAAACCAGAGGGTGCCTCACCCACTAGTCCTCAGGGACTTGTCATCCAGGTGGCCAGGATATGGCCATCGCTTTTGGATCCAGTCCCTGGGGGTGAACCAGTGCAGCCGAAGGTGGTACGCGCTATTCCCCCCTTTTTTGTTCATCTACCCAGTGCTATTTTGTAGGATACTCCGAGGTTCCAACTCCCCCCCCGCTTTTTACACAAACATTGGGCCTAGGAAGAGGGGAAGAGGGTGACAGAGTAACAAGACTATCATACATAGTATCATAGTACTATGATACATAGTATCATACATATGGTCCCGTTAATCGGATCAGGCGAAGTTGGGCACTTGACTTCAAGTGCATACACCTGATACCAATTAGCTCTCCTCACATGGGTAAAAGTCAACACCTAAAGACATACTCTGGCAAGGTGGAACACGAGTACGAGCAGGACTTCTGGGGCGAACTCATACCTACTGGAGCAGAGCGATGGACCAAGGAACGAGAGCAGCGGGTCGGAAACCCCAAGAGTTCCGTACTGGAGGTCGTTGTCTCTGACAGGCCGCAAAAGACACGTGGAGAAGGCCAGATCCTGCAAGGGAAGACTGCATTGTGTTTCAAGGATGCCAGCGAACCTCCCGGGTGAACGTCAGATTTGGGTAGGCAAGGCTAAGCCTGTGGTACTAACTTTGACTCATGAATTGGAATCGTAAAACCAAGAAAGAAACGCACACAGCCGGTGAGTTGGCAAGCGACCTGAGAGACCGGTGTGTGTTAAAGAAAGTTTGAAGTGCCAACTTTATATCACAAGTGATGACTGCACGCATGTGATGTGGATGAGACGCGAGCAAATGCAGACCTGTGAATGAACTTTGAAGTAAAAGATAGCTGGGGAATCAGCAATACTAGGTAACGGAGTGATCCGGTGAAAGGAAGTAGCTGTGAAAGGTACATTGTTTGAAAAAATAAAGCGAATGAAGTGCAAAAGCAAAGTAAGCAGAATTACCTCCTAAAGAAGGGGAGAGTGGAAGTTGATATTTGAACTTTTAGTCTAAGTGGTCCTGCGGAGGTCTGTCAAGAAAGACACGCACATTCAAAAGTCTTTGACACCTGAAAGTGGTCAGAGCCCAGCTGAAGGAGACCCGAAGTGAAATAAGCTTGGGGAAGGGAGCCTCTTTGCAAGTTTTGTTGAACTTTGTGTGGAAAAAGACTGAGCCTCACAGAGGGGGACCAATGTGAACATTGTTTGAAGAGGTCTGAGCCCAACACAAGGGGACCTATGTGAACTTTGTGCTGAAACAATATTTGAAGGTCTGTAAGAGAGACTTTAATGTGCAAGGCCAAGCAGGCCTCAATCCATGTTATGGAACTGTTTATTGTACTAAGAACCCAGAGCCAGAGTGTGTCATCCTGCCTACAAGGACTGCCTTACTCCGTGAGGTCTAACATGAGGAGGAGCGCTGGTTCAGCTACCTTTGTTAATTTGAACACTGATTTTTCCTTTGCATGCATTTCTCCTTTATACACTTTTGTACAAGAGATAGGGTAGGCATTATGTTTTATTAGCATAGGCCCCTTTTGATTTGACTGACTCCACTAGGTCTGTTTTGTTTATCGTTTGATGGTCGAGACTAATCCCCATCTTAGTTATAGGACAGAATAGGAGTTTTCCAACCCCAGAAACTTCAATAAAGGTTTTTCAAATTCTACACATTGTGTCAGTGTCATACTTGTGATCATGCCAACCCTACAACAGCAAGATCATAACTGAATCATAACTGATCATAATAAAAATTATTTTAAACATAAAATTAATCCAAAGTCTAATCAACTGTAAGACTTATTCAAAGAACCTTTAGGTAAATTTGACAAATACTGAGATAATGTGGCAAATTACTGGTCCCACATCCTACCACAACACAGTCCCTATTCTCCTGGGCACAACAGTCATCAATCTCAAGCCTACGTAGGACCTTCGGGTCAGAACTTCTGACCACTCCCGGCCCAGATCTTTGGCGATGCCAAGCCAATACTTTATTCTGTAGACCTCTCTCGGCTCTTTCCCGCGTGGCTTCTCAATATTATCAATATGAAGATGGACGCAATAAGAACTAGCACTAAGATCTACCTGGCCATAATTGATCTATCTCACACATTTGACAGCATAGATCGTGAGAAACTATGGACAAAACTGTCAAATTGGAATTGCATTCCGAGCTTGTTGTTGGCAATAAAGGACCTACACACGAACACAGTGATAAGAATTCGTTTGGATCGCCTAGGAAATCTATCTGCCCCCATCCAAACCCGTTGTGGAGTCAAGCAAGGATGTCCTTTGGCTGCAATTATTTTCAATTTATTTATCTCTGACATTGAGCAGGCCATTGAGAGTCCTAGATCATTTCCACCAAAAATAAATGGAGAGCCTATAAGTCATCTCCTATATGCAGATGACTTGATATTATTAGACTTAACACCTATTGGCCTCCAAAGAAAATTGAATGCATTGAAACAATGGGTTGTGCATCAATGCGTCAAAATCAGAGATACTTATTCTGGAGAATTTAAGTGGCCAAAGGAAGAAACGTCACCCAAATTTTCGATGGCATATGGAGAAATCTGTGTTGAACATCACAATGAATGCGCGATATTGGGGTATGCAAATACATTCAAACATCATTGAGTGCCCGTGGGTCGAAACAACGAAAAAGAAATGCCATATTCTAGCAGTTCAAGCCACTGTATTATATCGAAAATATGGGAAATACTCACTGCTAACAACTTTGGCTTTCTATAAACAAAAAGCGGTCCCTGCACTAATTTTTAGTGCAGAGTGCGCATTTGGCTGCCCAGAAGAACTTTGGAGCTCGCTTGAGAACATCTTTTGGTCTAGAGTTTTGTGCCTGCCCAAGGGTACGCCCACCGATTGTAACCGACACAAACTCAGCTTGATATCTATAAAAGCTAGAGTGTGCTGGAACATGCTCTCCTTATACAGGAAAATCACATTGACAGAATCTCCAATACACTTTAAGATCTTGCAAGCTTCCACTCACTGTAACTAGAAATCAGTCTTTGCTTTATGGATGAAACGCTGCAGCGATATAATGTTAGATCTTGATATCAAGCTGGAGACATTACAAGCAAATCCTGAACATGCAAAAAAAATGTTATGGGGGCGTGACTGGTGCTCAACTTGTGATCAAAAAAGAAAACATTTAATAATGAAAAATGTTCCACCTGAGAAAAGAGCATATAACGAAATTCAAAATTTCTGGAAATTATTTCCAGATCCCCATCGAAGAAAGTTGTACATGCAATTTCGTTTAAATCTGTTTAAAATGAGAGAAAAACCCAATATATGGGCAGGCCCCAACAATTCAAGTGACCAATGTAGACTTTGTAAAGCTACTGAGGAAACCCTGAAAAATGTAACATTATTCTGCCCTTCACTCAGGCAGGAAAGAACAAAACATCTGGGAATATTAATTGAAAATTGTGCGACACTAACTGCTCTAGACTGGTGGCAATTAATGTTCGACGAGACCGACAGGGCATTGACGAGTACATTAACCTTTTTCATTGAAGAAATATTGCTACGATTTCATGGTGTAAATGAGGAATCGTAAAAAGATGTTTTCATCTTTCGGGTCTTTATTTGAGGTACGCTATAATGATGTGAGCTGTTCAAAGAAAGATCAAGATCATACTGTACCTCATTTATAGGATGCCAGTTCGGTCTTCTTGGAAGTGTGTTGATTCTATTGAATTAATGTGGATATCATTTTATGGATGATTTGTATTTTTTTCATCTTCATTTTTTTTAAAGGTTTGTAATAAACCATATAAAAATAAAAAAAAATAAAAATATTATCAATAATGAAGTTCCTGTGGGCCATAACAAAATCTCTTGTGGTCTGATCAATGAGTGCCGGCATTAGTGATTTTCTTTCTCTCAGACACGGGGCCTAATTTAGGTTTATTTGCAACAACAGGAGGTAGTGAATTAGGCACCAAGAGGTTGACGGGATAACGTTACTGTGGGATAAGAGTTAACTTCAAAACCCAAACAATCAGATATTTCCTGTACATTTTGCGAGTGCTCATCCTTTTGTCTAGGTTGTCAATCTGTCTGACAGTAGTTATCCACTTTGCCCAAGTACTGATGTACCACTGTGGGAATTAGAAAGTCTGTTTGGCAAGATTTATCAGTATAGACCGGCTGGGATTTCGCCACACATTTATCTAGAGAATTCATCCATGATTAGAAATCAGAGAAATGTTACACATATTTAACTCCTTGGACATGTTGGCCTTTACTATCGTTCATTGTTCAGGCGTAATGCGCTTCTGTGGGTTATTCAGGGCTTTAAGTGGGGTAAGGAATCAAGAGGGGGGCCCTCATTTGGGGGCATGGCTTGTAGGATGGACGTGGCCTCAAAAACATACACAAACAATAGTAAGGTACGCAAACATGTTATATATTTGTATGTGTTCCTTAGTGCGGTTTGTGTAGTATGCAAGCTATCTTTTATAAACATAGAAATATGTATATAAAAGATGGCTTGTATACTACACAAACGTAAGGTACGCACATAAATATATAAATGCTTACATTTATATATTTGTTTACGTGCCTTACTATGGTTTGTGTACTTCAAGATGGCCTGAAAAGTACATAAACCATAGTAAGATATGCACACAAATATATAGCATTTATATATTTGTGTGCGTACCTTATGTTCCAAGCCATCCTTGTTAAACATTTCTATGTTTATAAAAGATGGCTTAAAAAGTGCACAATTCAATCCATCTTTTATAAAGCTTTCCCGAGGGACAAAGCCCAAGGCGTCATGTCCGTCGGAAAAGCTTCATAAAAGATGGATTGAATTGTGCACTTTTCAAGCCATCTTTTATAAACCTCTAAATATGTCGAGGAGTCCCCAGGTTCACAGAAGGTTAAAGACTCCTCGGCGACCTAGGGAAACATAGGCACAGTAACTTCCTCTGGTAAACCCTCCCGCAAGAGGTCACCATAGGCAGTTACAGTGACTGACAGAAGTGCCAGCCACCTACAGCGATGCTGTGCCTGGCTGATACTTCTGTCAGCTTGCCTGAGCTAATGGTGGGCGCATCTGGGATAATGCATCCACCAATGTTGTGGTGGGACTGGGGGGCCCTGGCTCAACCCCACTTTTGGGAGACAGCCGGAGCCCGGCCCACTTAAAGCACTGGGGTTATCCCCGAAGTCAGACAATAGCTGTACTGTAGAAAGTATATGTGGCTCTAGGTTAGCCTTAATCCCCTTTGCGCCAGAAGGGTATATTATTATAGGGGAAGAGGCCATTAAATCCCTTTAATTTATTGAAGACATTTCAAAATTAGTGATCCCTACAGTTACCGGGGTATTCATTTGGTGAGCCAACTCTTTACTTTCATTATACATGTCGCTAAGATGGGGGCGTGGTTTGGTCCAATGTAGTCCAGGCGTGTCTTGCTGCAGCTCCTGCAGGGATCCTGTTAGCAGATCCGGTTACTGCCTACCGAGACATGTGTGTGCAGCCCTGAAAGAAATGACATCCGAGTCAACAAGCTAGTGAAGTCAGGAGCAGAAACGTTGCCTTGAAAGCCTCGACTGCCGAGCGAGATCGGAGGAGAAGGACGCACCAAATGGCGGGTTGTGCGCGCCTCTGCGTGGCCCAGCTAATGTGGCCGCCGGCGGTGGAGTTGCTTTGAGTCTGAAAGCGGGCTCAACAGGGAGCAGGAGGAGACAGCGCGATACCGCTGAGTCGCCTCGAGCAAAGAGATCGCCGAGCCAGCAGCTGAGCAGCCCCTGCAGTGTGGATCTAGATAGGGAGGCAGATACTGAACTAGCGATAGCCGAGAAGCTGGCTACCCCGGATCGTGGATGAGTGGTGCTGAAGAGTAGTGCCTGCCAGTGTGGAGGAGCGAGATGCGGCAAAGAGGGAAAACAGGAGAAGACGGAGAAGGGAGGCAGCAGCCAGCAGATGGACGCCGAGTCTGAGAAGGGAACCATGCGGAGATAGCGGACACACTCAGTACGGCTTGCAGAGCTGCTGGCAGGGGAATGAGGCAAGCACGAACGGTGCTAATGTTGCTCTCGGTATAGCAGTGTCAGTGGATACGGCAGCAGGGCCACTGGCAAGCAATTAAGTATATTTTAGACAGGGCTGTGGTGCTGTCACTGAATTAAAACAGCAGGGATATTGTGCCAGCGGCGCCCTACAGTAGGTGCCCACCACAGACATCGGGGAGGAGGGGGGGCACCTACAGAAGGGAGTGCTAAATTTAATGAAAGCACACCCGAGACACCGCCGCCTATGGGAATCCTACACACTGAGCTTGGCACTACATGCACTGTAAATTGAAGGATGGACAAGGAGGCGGAGGCATAGGCGACTACCCTCTAATTGGGACTTGCGGATACGCAGTTGGAGAGAGAAGCCATAGGGGGAGCTGAGTGGCAAAATACATAGGTGTGGGCGAGGCATAAGGGGAGCGAACAGCAGCAAACTGTGCGACTAAGGCAGTGATGCCCCCTCAAAGAGCAAGCAGAAGGGGTCGATTATGGACTCCTTCTCGATGCAGGTGAAGGCCAGGGAGGTGATGCCTGTGACAGGGACGACAGGTGAAGAAGCATGGGTGGCACAAGAATACCCGCAGGAGTCAATGATACTAGCTGCAATACGGGACCTAAAACGTCCTTGGAGGGTAAAATTGAGGCAGTGGGCATACCCATACAACTCCTCCGCCAAGATGTCCGTTCACTGGCAGAAAGGATGACTACCACAGAGTCAACCCTGAGGAATTAGCCTCTGTGGTGGAAGATCACATGGCAAAACTATGGAAATTGAGAATTAAAAATGCCTCGCTGGAAGCCAGGATTGAGGAAGCAGAAGGGAGGTCCCGAAGAAACAATGTTAGGCTACTGGGGCTGCCGGAGGTCATCGAGGGCCGAGACCCAACAGACTATGTTGAAACACTATTGCTGCAGGAAATTGGACCCGAGAAGCTGTCACAGGGCTTTGCAAGTGGAGAGGGCACATAGGTCCCTACACTCAACCGTTAATAGCGAGAATATTAAACTTCGGGGATCGAGAAGTGGTGCTCCGCTTTTCCAGAGAAGGCGGAACCATAAAGAGGAGAGACACTCCAGTTGCCATATACCCAGAGTATACACCTCTGGTGCAGCAAAGACGGAATTCCTTTATCCCTGTTAAGGTGCAATTTAGGAGGCTGGGCATCAAATACATGCTGATGTATCCGGCAAGGCTGAAGATCGTCTTTGGGGGAAAGACGCACTTTCTTGAAACCGCAGCTGCGGACAATATGCGGCTAGTCCACAACAATCTGGGGGTAAAAGGAGAGGAGGGCCTTCCAGGAGAAATGGATGAACCTAAAATAAAAAAATAAAAAGATGGATGCTGGCAAGGGTACCCCGGACGGCGTAAGAACTTAATAGACGAGTCGACTACAGGATTGGACCAGACACTGGAAGATGCAGCAATGCTGCAAGGGTTGAAACTACGGATTAATGCTATATAATTGACACAAGTCTGCAGTTGCAAATGTGTTTTTGTTTGCAGGGGAGGACAATGGCACCACAAGATGGTGTTAAGACAACCCCAAAACAGGTGTTTGGCTAGGTCCGCTGGTTGCTGGCTTAGAACCCGGTACCCCACGACTGGGTGTAACCCAGGAGGCACGGGTCGGCTCGAACAAACTTCGCTGCTGGGCATTATTTACCCTTGACGTTCGAGGGGTTGTTTTGGTTTTGGGTTGCTTTGGTTGGTGTTGGTTTTGAGCTCAAGATAATTAATTAGATACCAGGGTGTGAATGGCGAGGTAATACCAGAAAGATGTAGAGGGTTTAACAGCTGTCAGGCACAGGAATGGATGGGGAGTCTGGAATATTCCACGCTTAAACTGAGGACAGGGGGAGGGGAGGCGACTGTCACAAGTTACCATGCCCATATTTAATATGTTATCATGTAATGTTAGGGGATTAGGGACAGATATAAAAAGGAATTGGGTGCGGTCCTATCTCAGGCGGAAGCGGGTGTCTGTGGCCCTATTACAGGAGACACACCTGCTTCCTGAAGGTCAAGAATTACTATTGTACAGGTGGGGCGTGGTGGGATATGATTCCACACATTCCCAGTTCGCAAGAGGGGTCCTTATATGGGTAGACTCATCAGTTCCGTTGCATCTGTTGGATGTAACACTAGACAGCAAGGGAAGGTATGTTATCCTGCATGGAGAAGTCTGTATAGCGAACTCGTACCTTCCCCAACATTGGGATCCCGACGCATGTTAAGAAAGTTAGCAACAAGCTGGTTATAAAGAGAGATCTGATGCTTTTGTGGGGTGGGTATTTTAATTGTGTGCATGAAACCCTTTTGGATAGATCATTGTCCCCTTGGGGAGGGTCATCGGGGGCTACGGTGGCCTTAAAGGCAGTCCTTTTAGATTTGGCACTAGTGGATGTATGGCGGGAACTACTCCCTGGAGTCAGGGGAGTACTCAGCTCTACTATAAATTTGTAGGGTCAGAGAGTTTGGGGGAATATATTGGTGCTGAATATGCTGGCCGTACAGTATCAGATCATTCTCCCTTGCTGGTAATATGGGAAGCTGAAGGTCACAGGCCCCAAGTACCGACTTGGCGATTCTCGGAGCAGTCGAGGACCGAGTTTTCGCAGACTCATTGAGGGAAACCATAGACCAGTACTTGGAAGTGAGTGTTGGGAGTGTAAACAGCTGAGGAACTGTATGGGAGGCGCTGAAGTGGTGGTTAGGGGTGAGACAATTTTTTAAGGCGGGAGGGCCTCATAGGCAATTGAGGAGGGAACTGGAGGCACTGGAGGAGGAGCTTACACGATTAGAATCACAGTCCCATGAAGCTGGGGAGTTGGAGCATGCACTTGTTGAGCTTTGCATACATTGTGAGTGGGCCTGGGGCAGGTTGTCGAAATTTGAAGTTGAAACTGATAAGGGAATTCTCCCGCTGGACATGAGGGAAACCTGGATGGCGCTGAAACTAAAGCCAGGGAAACCCCTGGAACGGTGTGATTCATATCGCCCACTGGCCCTACAAAACTATGATGCTAAGATTCTTACGACCGTATTGGGGCTTCGGGTGCGCAGCGTGATATCTACTATAATACACCCGGACCAGACAGGGTTCATTCCAAGTTGTAGCAGGTCATCAAACCTACATAGGTTACAGCATGCGATAGATCGCACTAATGGATGCTCGGAACATTTGCTGGTGGCTTCTTTGGATGCTATAAAGCTTTTGATTCAGTGTACTGCGAATGGATGTTTGCGGTGCTACAGAGGTTTGGGTTTGGGGGAGCCATTCATACGCGGTCGATATAATCTTCCATGGGTCCGTCTATCTTGTCCTCCGGGACCCCGACAATGCGGAGGTTGTTGTGTCGAGAGCGCAATTCCAAATCTTCATTTTTCTTGGAGACATCCAGTACCTGCCTGGAGAGCGTAGTCAGGTCTGCTCGAAGGGTAGCAATGTTATCCTCGGCCACTCCGACCCTGGTTTCCACCTCTGCAACTCGGTTGTCGTTTTTTTCTATGTGGGCTTTAATTGAAGATACGGTTCCATTCATGTCGTCTACTTTGGAGTGCAGGGCTGTGAATCACTCATGCATATAATGCAGCATTTTCTGAGACTTTGTGGGCTCCAGAGGTGCTGAGACGGTAAGTTCAGGGTTGGGCACGAGCTCTGAAGACTTTGGTTGTGGTTTTGCGAACATGTTGATGGAACTTTGCTTCTTTTGAGCTCCTTTTGTCATGGTTTCAGCAGTCGCCACACAGGGCAAATTGTGCGGCACACCAAGAGCAACCGCTGGGTGGCTACAGGACCGGATTGACAGTAAGGGTCCTTAATTGATGGACCAGTAATGAGTGGGTTAGGTCCCAGATGACAGCCAGAGAGAAGGTAAAAGGGCAGGACCCAGGAGGTCAGCACCTGTTGGCTGTGTGGCAGCAGCGCCAGTCGCTTACATGGGGGCGTAGCTAGCCATTATGTGTAACAGGGTAACCTGGCCCAGATAGATTGAGTCCTTGGATGATGCTGAAGGTGTGCTTGTCCCCTCAATTGGCCTATGTGGAGTCAACCTTGGTTTTACATGCTTCAGTATATAGCCCTGCAATCAAACTTGCACCGAGAACCAAACCGTCCTGGGGGAGGAAGTCTCAACAATGTTAGGTTCCTGCGGAGGTAGACTCCCAATGTGGGCAAAAGATGGTATCCTCTCAGGCCAGATCCTCCAGCAGCTGAATGGGTTGTGCTCCCCAACGTAAGGCAGCCTCCAGGGCACCCGCCAGGCAAGGAAGCGCAGCAAAGGAGCTGGACACTGGCCCAGCCCGCAGTAGTCCACTAGAAGTATGATAGGCAGCAGGGGGAGCCGCCTAATGCCCGTGTATCTGTCTGTATACTACACAGGCCAGGAGCGGGAGAAGGCAGGAGAAGCCACCGGCGTCCCCCATGGGGTGAGGCTGAACAACGTGGAATTAAGGAGGAGTTCTGGTAAGGCAAGTGAATTGGTTGATGCTTGTACTCACTGTGCTGGGGCCGCATCCAGCGCATGCAGTCCCTCTCCGGGCAGGTCACTGCTCTCTGCTCAGTGTGCGTGGGTGGTCCCACTCAGTTCCCTGCCCAGGCCTCCAGCGCACGTAAGCCAGGGGAACATGCCGCATCCAGCAGCGAGAGGAAAAATGCTGCGAGGCATGCACCGAGCTGTGCGGGTCGTGCCGTGCGCCCAAACGGCCTCCTGCAGCCCGGGGAGGGCTGGTACCACGCGGGGGCTCCAGATGATGTAGGTGACTGGCAGCTGGCCGGCAGGGTCCCTTGCCGGGCTGCACACGCCGCTCTGCCACACAGCAGCAAGGCGAAGCGACCAGGACAGTGGGGAGCCCCTCCCCCTCAACAGGCCTTCACCGCCCGCCCTTCATGGAGGATAGGTGGGGGTCAGCGCGAGAGGGGCTCTCGGTCCCTTTTCAATCAGCGAAATCTTCGCTGCTCCAAGCCCCCTCCACACAAAATCAGGGCAGTCGATACGGGAGGCCGCCAGCAGTCAGATAGAGGTCTCTTTCCCTAGGAGATCATCGCGCCACCGCAGGTTTCGGAGTTCCCCTAAACCGGAGCTCTCACTCAAGCGACCATCTTCAGCAAGCGCAACAGCGCCTCCCGCTCATGCACACACATTTCAATATTGTAGGGTTTTTGCGTTTTTAGAAATAAATAGCAATCCATTACTCACAAAGCCCAATACCTGAAGCACACAATTGCTTCCACTCCCATGTAGCTGGTATCCGGACCGCAGGCCCCATGAGGCCAAAAGATATGCAGACCCCCCCGGTACCCCGCACGGCGCGAAGCACACAGGAAACACTGGGATGTCGCTGCTTCTGCCATTGGAGATGGCTCTCCGTCAAGCAGCAGAGTAGGGGAAAGCGGGTTAGAGGAAAGAACCCAAAGGATTGAAGTGAGAGACGTCAAGCAGCACTGAAACTGAAAGTTACAGCCGATTCCGACATCCGAGATCTAATGAAAAAGCTTGTGGAAGAGGCAAGGTGTTCTTTCTGCAATATGAGACTTCCAGGGATATTGCTGTAACAATGTGTATAAGCTATTCTGCAAAAATGATAACGTTTTAAAAAAATGATTTAGAGCAGAGGTTGTTGTGGTGGCAAAATCTAGACCTATCAAAGTCAGAAACTAGATGCAGTCTATCGTTGGCTACTTGAGGGATTTTAGATGTGTTCACGGAGGCCCTAGCAGTGTACTATAGTGTTGTAGTAATAAGGAGACATAGGTAATATTTGCAAAACCTCCTTGGAAGTTTCCACGAGGATGTGGAGAATGTACACCCACAACCACTTAAAGGGTGAGAATGAGTAGCAAAATTCATGTTGTTTTAAGTTATATTAAAATATTGCAGTTTTATATTAGTATTTACTTTTCTACCTTTACTTCAGATGCTAGTGTGTTTCAGTGGAACTCCTGGGAGGCTCATTGTTTTTTGGCAACTGGACCTCCAATAATTAAGTCGGCTTATTCATGTAAGGACAGAAAATGGAGAATGTCTCATATTATTGTTATGACATCTCCTAAAATTAGAACGTCAATGGCCTTAAGGAAAAGGATATTGCATCATCTAAAACCTAAAAGGCCAGATGTGGCACTCCTGCATTGATATGCATGATGTTCAACTACACAAACACTCCTTTACAATTTAGTTACGTTATTACAAGTTAAGTTTTGTTAAATGGTTCTCTTTCTAGTTCCATTTATATGCGGAATTGGTCCTTACAATATGATACTAACTAGGTCAGTTAGTAAAAGGTTTGCATATCACATTCATTTAATTCTAATATATCGTCCTTTGACTTGTCTTCAACTAAACCATGGTCCCGTAATATTTGTTTACTTTGGATGTAAAAAGGTATGAGGATTGTGTTACATACTTTGTTTCTCTTTACATATTTGGAGAAAACTGCCATGAAGGATATTTTTTCCTAAATGGACTTTTTAGTTAATACCATGTGGATAATGATGTATGAATATTTCTTCACCCTCTACTGAAAATGAGCACTGCATTACTCTATTGATAATTTCTTCTCTTTCTATTTGTCTGAAACCAATTTACTGGTTATTCGATTTCATGCTTGAAAAGCCCCTAATGGTCTTCTATTAGTTCAACATTTGGAAAACTCATTTTATTAATAAAAATTATTGTTACAAAAAAAATCATAATGTGCAGTCCAATAAACTGGCATAGTCCAGAGAAGATCACCGCAGCTTTGACTAGCTGAAATGCATCGTCTGCAACAAACTCAATCTAAAAATGATTGGTTTTAATTTGTTTTGCAGATAGACACATCAAAGATACGTCTTGCAACCATTCTCACTCAGTTGTATGACAGACAAGGACACCTGGTCCTGTATACCGGCTGCAAGTTGTTCCCTCTGTAACTAAGCTATGCAACTGTAGAGCTTGAAACACTAGCTTTCAAGTCGGCCATCACCCGTCTGCAATATCATACAATTCAAATTCATCTAAGACCATAACCTTCCAACCTGGATAGCGTTAAGGAAAGACACCAACGCCAGAGTGGTGAAATGGCTTTTGGATTTATAGCACTTCTGCTTCAAAGTGGAGCACCAAAAGGGGAAAGATCAGGACAATGTCTCCTCAGTTGGTACCCCTTGAGTCACCTAAAAGAGGGCCATAAACTAACACAAGGGGGATTTGATGAATCAAGGGAATTCGTCCCCTCTCCCCAAGGGGGAGCCACTGCCTTTGGGAATAGGTAGGGTGGCCTGCTAAGCTACACACACCCCCAGGGGTCAGGACAAGCAGGATGCCAGTGGGGGTGACAGGCAGACCCATAGCAGAGATTTGTACCACCCTCTCTTACCCCAGCAAGTCAATGTTTTCATTGGCTATGTGGGAATGACCTTAAAATACTGTACGAATGTTGTACCTGGCTTGGCTTCTGACCTGCTGCTGTTGTCCTTACAGAACCAATGGTTTGCTTCCTCTCATTTCAGAGATGGAGTATCTCACTAACATAAAGGAAGCTCACTACCTAGGGGGAGCCAAGACCAGAGGAGGGCTCATTCCACTTGAAGACAGATTCAGGGAGACAACCCACACAGACAACATTTATCGTCGTGCAGCGAGGAAGCCTGTGGAGCGCTGCTCCTTGCCATCAGGCCAGGAGCTTAAAGAGCCTTGACCCACCATACTGAGAAGTGACGTGTCCACCAGTGCCGTGGCCAACTGGCATTCACGGAAACCACCGGAAAAAACTGAAGTCTGCGCATCACCGCAGAGACCAGAAGTGTCTATGCTGCCGCTAAGTCCCTCTGTGAGCCAGATATGAGGGATGCTCGGAGAGCCAGGAGGAGGGCAGACCAGGCAGGAAAAATCCCAAGCAGTAGTGAGAGGGCAGAAGACCCAGGAGGGTTCACACAGTCACACTGTTCAAAAGTGGAGCAAGAAAGCAAACATCCTAAAACGGGATTGGAGTTCACAAAGCCCAGAAGGGGCTGATTTGCAACACACCCTGAGACAGGGCAAAGGTGTCATGCCGCCATCTTTTGGTGGTCGCTGGCGGCTATGGAAGGCTTGGCGTTGGCGGCGCCATTAGAATGTCCCGTGTTTTTTCTTTCACTTCCTGGTTTGACGGTCTAGTCTTTTCCCTTGTTTTCTCCTTTCCGTATTTAGCCACGCCCTTCTCTGGGCTCTGTGCGTTGCAACTTTGTTTCCTTTCGCTTTGTTGCCGTGCTACTCCTTACCTTTGCTCCGTACCTGTTCTGCTTTTCCTCGCGTGGATTTTCCCTCCGTGCTAGCTCCTCCTTTCTTCTCCTTCTCTGTTTTCCCCGTCCTTATGGTTCCCGCACAGTATTGGGTTTCTCCCCTCCTTGCTGCCTTTTTTCCCGGACTGCTTCCCTGGTCCCTGTCGGTGCTTCCATTACAGTCCTATTGCGGTGCCTGCTTTTTCTCTGGTCCTTTGCACTGCCCCCTGCTCATTACCAGCTTTGCTGCAAGTCCGGACGTCTCCGGTCCTCAGCTGCATTGTGGAACTTGTACCTCCATCTCCGCGGTTACCTGCTGCTCCTACTCGTCTAACCTGCAAGTCCGGACGTCATTTGTCATCGCATCCTGAACGGAATCAGTTTCAGCAACATCCGTAGAGAGGTTTTTTTAAGCAGCTGCTTTTTTCCTCTCGTATTGGTTCCTGCGGGACGGGGGACGGCTGCTTCCCTGTTTATCAGGGAATCAGGGTGGCTTCTTCCCGCGGACGGCCGTATCTCTTCACAAAGAAGAAAAGACCCAAGAACAAGGCCTCCAGATGAGAACCCTGCTCTGAAGAGACAGATGAGGAGGAAGGGGAGGTGGACATTGATATATCAGATATAGTAGATAATCCGCTTGCTCCTATCAAACGTGACAGTTTGCAACGCCCAGAAGGAGATATCAATGACTACGGAACAGGCCCAAGAGCAGCTTACAGCAATGCAGAATATGACATTAGAATTACAGGCTGTGAAGGCCGAAAACACTACTCTGAGACAGCGAGTCGACCGCTTCGAACAGTCCCGGAGTGATCTAACTCCCATGCCTTTAGCCTGTGGCAAATATGATGGTTCACCTAATAGATTTAAAGAATTCATGGAGGCTTGTATAATCTATTTCACCTTCAGACCCCAGACCTATGCCTCAGATCCAGCCCGCATAGGTTTTCTGATTTCTAATCTTACGGGCAATGCTCTTTCCTGGGCTACTCCACTAGTGACCGGTACCAGCCCGTTATTACACGATTACGCCGGGTTCACCGCCCAGTTCAAATTGGCCTTTGAAAGGCAAGAAACTGCGGTAGTTGCCAGCGAACAGTTACTTGATATTCGACAGGGAAATTCAGATCTTCTGTCCTACATCTCCCGCTTCAAACGGGTGGCTGCAGACGCAGGCTGGCAAGAGAACGCCCAGTACACCATTTTTCGTCGAGGATTGAGGGAAGATGTTATGTCTTACCTATCCTGGTTCATTAGCTGTTTCCTAAGTATATGTGAGCCTGTGCCTGGAATGCTTGTACCTTAAGGACGAATTAGCAAGGGTAACCAGACCCGCTACGGTAACCGACTTGTGGTCTACGGTGGTACAGCTGGATTTCCGCCTATCAGAGCGGCGGTCTGAACGTCGGAAGCAGCGTGGGTTTCCTGCTACGGCTGATCCTGGGATTACCTCCCCCTCTCCTACCTGTCTGTCGAAAGAAGAACCAATGCAGATTGGGATTACTCGAGGGCCACTTACCTCGGAAGAAAGAAGAAGACGCAGGGAGAACAACCTGTGTATGTATTGTGGATCCAACCAGCACATTCTTAGGGACTGTCCTGATGTACCACCGCGACGATCGGGAAACGCCATTCCTCGTAACTAGTAGGGACAAGTTACCGAGGGGGATTTCCTGGTCCCTTTGTTTCTTTATCAGTAACACCCATGAATACCACAGAAGACAACCGTCTCATGGTAGTAGGAGTCGAGTTGTTCATCTCTCAGCAGTCCTATGAGGTCCTGGCGCTACTGGACTGCGGCGCTGCAGGTTGCTTTATGGATTTGGTTTGGGCTGACAAGGTCGGCATTCGCCGTTTGCAGAAGGATGAGGACCAAAAGGTGGAAGGAGTTGATGGAAAACCCCTGAGCCCGGGCCTCATTACCCATACCACTACTCCTATGCAGATGAAGATCCTCCATCACAGCGAAACCATTCAATTCGACCTGATCCGAGCAGCACATTTTCCAGTGATCTTGGGGGTCTCTTGGCTTCGGAAGCATAACCCGACCATTGATTGGACAAAGAATCAGCTGTCATTTACTTCAGCATTTTGTCGTCAGTCCTGTTCTACGCAGACCCTGCATACCACTGTCCACACTCTCCCAGATCTAGCCTCCAGATCGGATGTTTTGAAGGTTAATAGCATCCCCAAAGATTATCTCCGCTATCAGGAGGTCATCAAGGACGATGGCCCTCAGGAGCTACCTCCTCATCGACCAGAAGATTGTCAAATCATTCTCCAGCCCAATGCGGTTGTTCCTTTTGGGCAAATGTTTTCTCTTTCCCTCAAGGAAAAGAAGTCTCTCAAGGAATATCTGGATTCTAATTTACATCATGGCCTGATCCGACCATCATTCTCTCCTGCTGGGGCTTCACTTTTTTTTGTTCCGAAGAAAGGTTCGAGTGAACTTCGACCTTGTATCGACTACAGGGGCCTCAACCAAGTCACGCTAAGGGATAGGTATCCCATGCCGCTGATCGGAGACATTCTGGAAGCAGTTCAAGGTGCTAAAATCTTTTCTAAAAATCGATCTAAGAAGGGCCTACCACCTTTTGCAGATTCGCTCAGGCGACGAATGGAAGACTGCTTTTCGCACTCCTTTCGGACACTACGAGTATTGCGTCATGCCTTTTGGTCTGGTCAACGCTCCATTTGTTTTTCAAAGATTCATGGACCGCACCTTTTCTGATCTGCTTTTTCATTGTGCTATTGTCTACCTTGATGATATCCTGGTTTATTCTAAGGACGCCCAACTCCACTCTAATCACCTTCACCAAGTCCTCCAAAGACTGCAGGGCAACCTACTTAAGGTCAATGCGGAGAGGTGCGTCTTTCAAGCATCTGAAGTAAACTATCTTGGGTTCATCCTGTCCTCGGAGGGAATTCGGATGGATCCCGCTAAGATAGACGCCATACTGCATTGGCCCACACCCCATTCCATCAAGGACGTTCAAAGGTTTCTAGGGCTAGCTAATTTTTACCGCAAATTCATCCAAGGTTTCTCAGATCAAGTCCTTCCCATTACAAAACTGTTAAAAAAGTCTTCAATGCCCTTTGTCTGGTCTTCTGAGGCAAACTTGGCTTTCCAACAATTGAAGGAGGATTTTTGCTCTGCCCCGGTGCTTCATCAACCAGATCAAGGTTTAAAATTCATTATAGAAACTGATGCCTCCTCTGCTGCTATTGGTGCAGCTCTTCTAAAGGAACATAAGGGTCTGGAATATCCTGTTGCCTACATGTCCAAGACGTTGAACGACAGCCAGACACACTATTCGGTGATAGAAAAGGAACTCCTGGCCATGAAATCCGCCTGCGAAGAGTGGAGTCATCTCCTACAAGGGGCTAACCACCCCCTTTGAAATCAGAACTTTCCACAAGAATCTTAAGATTCTGCAGAAGATGGAATGTGTCAACTCCCGTCAGGCCCGTTGGGCGCACTTTTTCTCCCAATTTGATTTCACATTGACCTACTTGCCAGGGTCCAAGAACATTTTAGCTGATGCCCTTTCAAGAAGGCCTTATCCAGGCATGTCCCAGAAGGAATTCCCTAGTCTCATGCTTCCTGAAGTCAAGGTAATTGGTACGGTGGAATCTTTTTTGGAAAAGGTTCGCAAGGCCACACAGTCTACCAGCATGTTTTCTGGCTCTCCTCTCACAAAGAACATATCCATTCAAGATGGCTTATGTTTTAAACAACAGCGATTATTCCTGCCAGACATTTTCACCCGTCATTCGGCTTTAAAGTGGTGTCATGATGACCCAACGGCGGGTCACAGAGGTGTTAAGAACACTCTGGAATTACTCCGTCGCAGGTTCTGGTGGACCGGCATGGCCAAAGAAGTTTCATCCTACGTCAAGTCATGTCCAGTATGCTGTCGATCCAAACACTGCACTCAGAAGTCGATTGGATTTCTCCAACAGCAGGATCTTCCTAAGAGACCTTGGAGCCTTATTTCGATGGATTTTATTGTGGATCTGCCGCCCTCGGAAGGTTGTTCGTGCATCATGGTTACCGTCGACTGCTTCACCAAGATGGCTCATTTCACTCCCTTGGCCGGTCTTCCCACTGCCGCCGAGATGGCGGCTGTATTTGCCAGAGAAATATTTCGTTTGCATGGTACTCCGGACAAGATTATCTCCGACAGAGGTCCTCAGTATACTTCAAGGTTCTGGAAGGAGCTTTGTGATAGACTGGGAATTGAACGTGCCTTGTCGTCAGGCTTCCACCCGTAGACTAACGGGCAGACGGAAAGGACCAATGCCACACTGGAGCAGTATCTTAGGTGCTTCACTAATGCCCAACAGGATAATTGGGTTAGTCTGCTGGCCACCGCAGAATTTGCCTATAACAATGCCAAGCACAGTGCCACTGGTCTCGGTCCTTTTTTTTGTTCCTATGGTTTCCATCCCAGCTTTACTCCTTCTCTCTCCTTTCCTCCTTCTGCCACCCCATCTGTGGATGCACTACTTACCAGTATCTCGGAGGCCCACAAGTCGGCTGCCGGATGTTTGCGGGCAAGCAGTCTTCGGTATTGATCTTACTGCAATCTTAAGCGCTTGCCCGTTCCGGCGTGGCGGAGGGGTACCAAGGTCTGGTTGTCTACTAAGTATCTGCCTCGCTGGCTTTACCCCTCTAAGCTGTCTCCCTGTTTCCTGGGTCCTTTTCCTATACTTCGCCGGATCAACCCGGAGGCCTTCCGCCTCCTGTTGCCCAAGCACATGCACCATCTCCATCCTGTTTTTCATTCCTCTCTCCTGAGGGAATGCAAGGGAGATCCCTACCATCGCCCTTTGCCACGGGATCCGGTGCCTGCCGTGGTTCCTCCCGATGAGTATGAGGTGGCCTCCGTTTGTGACTCCCACTATCGGTGGGGTCGTTAGGAATATTTGATACATTGGAGGGGGTATCCTCACTCGGAGGTCTCCTGGGAACCGGTGTCTCATGTGCACGCTCCGGCGTTGGTTCAACGATTTCACCGCCTGTTCCCGGGTAAGCCAGGGGGGGTGTCCCTTGGGGGGGGGCATACTGTCATGCCGCCGTCTTTTGGTGGTCGCTGGCGGCTATGGAAGGCTTGGCGTTGGCGGCGCCATTAGAATGTCCCGTGTTTTTTCTTTCACTTCCTGGTTTGACGATCTAGTCTTTTCCCTTGTTTTCTCCTTTCCGTATTTAGCCACGCCCTTCTCTGGGCTCTGTGCATTGCAACTTTGTTTCTTTTCGCTCTGTTGCCGTGCTACTCCTTACCTTTGCTCCGTACCTGTTGTTCTGCTTTTCCGCGCACAGATTTTTCCTCCGTGCTAGCTCCTCCTCTCTTCTCCTTCTCTGTTTTCCCCGTCCTTACGGTTCCTGCACCGTATTGGGTTTCTCCCCTCCTTGCTGCCTTTTTTCCCGGACCGCTTCCCTGGTCCCTGTCGGTGCTTCCTTTACAGTCCTATTGCGGTGCCTGCTTTTTCTCTGGTCCTTTGCACTGCCCCCTGCTCATTATCAGCTTTGCTGCAAGTCCGGACGTCTCCGGTCCTCAGCTGCATTGTGGAACTTGTACCTCCATCTCCGAGGTTACCTGCTGCTCCTACTCGTCTTACCTGCAAGTCCGGATGTCATTTGTCATTGCGTCCTGAACGGAATCAGTTTCAGCAACATTCGTAGAGAGGTTTTTTTAAGCGGCTGCTTTTTTCCTCTCGCATTGGTTCCTGCGGGACGGGGGCCGGCTGCTTCCCTGTTTATCAGGGAATCAGGGTGGCTTCTTCCCGCGGACGGCCGTATCGATTCACAAAGAAGAAAAGACCCAAGAACAAGACCTCCAGACGAGAACCCACCTCTGAAGAGACAGGTGAGGAGGAAGGGGAGGTGGACTTTGATATATCAGATATAGTAGATAATCCGCTTGCTCCTATCAAACGTGACAAAAAGTCCACGTACCCTAGTTTGGGGTAAGAGCCCGAGAAGAGACAAGAATATCGTCATGGTCATCGGGCCAAGGACACAGACCTTAGAGGGTCACACACACAAGGGCCCCGGATGGACACAGTCCTGGCTCCTTTGGCGCCAGGCTCATAAAGAACAATAAACAAGACATTCCTTTGGGTCAAAAAATACCTTTATTATGGACATAGCAACTCATTTTGGGTGCACCGTGTATTTAACGTTGGTACTTTCCTCTTTAAGCAGCCCCAAATGCACACTTGGGTGGGGCTACTGCTATTGGCTTGCCCGACACGTGCTAACTCACTAGGAGTGGCAGGGTGTGGCAGGCAAGCCAAGTCTAGTGGACGTGCCCCACGATCACAGGTGGATAAGCTGCTCTGATCCCTGAGGTGGACGCTTTGCATTATTCAGCATTTACATGCAGCGTAACGCTCAACGCCGCCAGGGATTCCACTTATTTTAGAGGTCCAGTCATCTGCCTACATACTTACCACCTGGGGGATCCTGCTCTCACCTGTACACGTCTTCATGGTCATCTCTGCACATCTTCTTGGCACCACGGCTCACCTTGAAATACCTCCCACAGCGCAGGCATCTTCATCTGGCTCCGTGGCTCCTTTTCCATTCTTCAGGGATGCTGGAGTCTTCATTCTGATACTGCAGCACAACGAGCTTCACCCGCAACCTCAGCACCTGCAAATAAAAATGAAAGGCAATGTTAGACACTTAACAGGCATTAAGTTTAAAGTCGCGCTACCATCAAACCTCGCGCTTTCCCTTAAACCATCACTTACCTGTTGTCGGACATTGCAGTTTCATCCATCTTCACCCCGGCCGCATTCCGCGTCTCCACAGCTGCTGTTGGGCCGCAATTCCACCTATCTGGAAAAAAGCAGAAGAGAAAACATTATTCAGGAATTAACAGCATTGAGAGCAATAATACCAAGACAGAAATAGAAAGAGTAAAAGACAAGAGACATTAAGAGACACTAACCACCAACCAGGAGGAGCATAATCGCAGCTGGACTGGACTATACCAATCAGGGATCAGTGAAGCAACTAGATCCCATCTACAAGCGCCCCTGCCAGAAATAACAGGACGGAGAGCTCATCTCCAAACTTACCAGGTGAGCCTTTATGGGCCGGTACGTGCCCACAGAATTCGCACCTTGGGTCGAAGAGTTTAGGAGGTATAACAGTCACCAATTAGCGCACTCATGTTTCCTCATATCCACGCAGTAGCAGTGCCACCAATTTTTGCCGCCCGCAGCTTGTCCGCAAGGGGGAAACCTGAAGGGGGTGATCTAACCACTGGGAGGGCTGCAACCGTGCCCCAACGCCTCCGCAGAGACCAGGTGAGCGTAACAAATATAAACACTCTAAGCGGGGGTAAGAGGAACACGATTCAGAAAGGAGATAAGAGCCAGAGAGCTGGAAGAGGAGAAAATAACCCAAGTAGGGCTGAGACAGTGACGACCCCACGAAGGGGGTCAAGAACCAGAGACTCCAGAAAGGGTCTGGAACCAAAGTGGTACCGGAGCAAGGCATGAGTGGCCCAGCCAATGAAGACATTTTGAAACGACTTGGTTAAGACATTAGCAGAACCACAGGCCCCATGACCTAGAGAAACTTGTTTCCACAGGCAGAAGCCTTGGGAGCTAATCCATGCTGGAATTTTAATAAGACCAATGGCACTTAAACCATCTAACTTGGAGTTAGGAGGATACAGTGTGGTTCAGAAACGAGCCAAGCTGGACTTCACGTTTTGTTTCTTTATTGTGGTAGTTTAGGATTAGGGTAGCTAGGTTTCTGAAGGGGGACAACATTGATTTGGACGGCCATCTGACGTGCCTACTTTTCAAACCCTTTTCGTTATTTTGGTATAGGGAAGGAACAAGTTACCTACCTGTAATTCCTGTTCTCCAGCAGGGGCCTTACATGGATTCACATGCTCATGAATATTCCCAGTCGTCAGGCTGGGAATACTCTGTAATATTACAACAGTTCTGCTTTAAAGCTAAAAACTGCTTGTCGCTGCTATAGGCTATTGCTGTCACTTTGGGTGATACTGTCACAGCCAATGACATTCGTCCTCCTAAAGCTCCACACCTACTGGCCATCTTTAGATTTGGCCACGCACGCAAAGTGGCAGTACGAGCCTAAAAGTGCCAGAGAAGGGAAGGAGGAAGGGTTCACATGTGAAAATCCATGTAAGACCCATGCTGGAAAACAGGAGTTACAGGTAAGTAGCTTGTTCCTTCTCCAGCATGGGGACTTACATGGATTCACATGCTCATGAATACAATTACCCAGCAGTACAATTACACAACCACAGGAGGTGGCAAGGCTCCACAGAAGCAATACACTTACCCCTGGAACACTCACCTCATGCAAACAGGTTGCAAAGCACTGCTTGGGCGACCCGGGACTCCTCCCTGGAATCCTTGTCGCCACAGTAGAATCTTGTGATGGTGTGGGTAGATCTCCACGTAGCAGTCCGGCAGATTTCGAGCAGGGGAACACCAGAGTGCAATGCTATAGTTGCTGCAATGGCTCGGGTGGAATGAGCTGTCTGCCGGCCGGGTAGTGGTCAGTTGGCTAGACAGTGGCAATGTGTGATACAGCAGGAGAGCCACTTGGAAATTGAAGCCTTAGACAGGGACATTCCATGTCCCATAGGTCCGACAGCAACAAAAAGCTGAGAAGACTTTGGAAAACGATTTGGTGCATGGCACATAGCACAGCAAGGCACGCGAAACATCCAGTGATTGCAAAGCTCTCTCTGCCGGCGAAGATGAGTTAGCGAAGAAAACCGTCAAGACCAAAGGTTCGTTCAAGTGAAATTCTGATGGAACTTTAGGCATGAAGGATGGATGAGTTGACGAAACCACCTTGGAAGGATGGAATGACCGATGAGGAGGTTTACAAGAGCTTGAATTTCCCCAACACGCCTGGGTGAGGTGATAGTCACTCGGAAGGCTGTTTTCCAAGATAGACATTTAAAGATGCTTGATGCAGTGGTTCAAAAGGTGGAGCCATTAGCTTTGAAAAGACTACCTTGAGGAACTCCTTCACGAGTCTATGAGACCACAGAGAGAGCTTGCAATGAGCCCGAGTGTAGCGGAATATGATGGCAAAATGCACCTTGATAGAAGCATGTGCTATCCCTGATTTAACAAGCAGGACCAGATAAGGCAAAAGCTGCAGGGCTGTGAATCACAGTGGAGAGATCCTCTCTGAGCGGCTTCAAACTGTAAAGCGCTTCCACTTGTGCTTATAGCAGAAAAGCATCAACGGAGCTATGGCTGTGGGACTGGAGGAAAATACCAGAAAAAAAGGCTGAATGCACATTTTGTGCGCATTCGGCATAGTAGAAACTGTTGAATCCCAAAATGCTGAACAAGGGGATCAGGGGTTGCAGGGGTGTTACCCGCTTCCCTAGTTCAGCATTATGGAGTTCGGGGGTTGGAGGGGTGTCACCCGCTTAAATTAAATGCAAAGCGCGGGACAAATGTAAAAAAAAAATAAAGCATTCAAGATTTTCAAAATGCAAAAAAGTCAGTTTTGCAGTTTTGAGACTTGTGCTTTTTTCATGTAGATCCCTGGCTGTAGCCAGAATGTTCTTGCATTCCAGAGGTATTGAATAGTGCCCGAATTCTAGGGCTGCAGGAGCCAGGACGCAAGGCTCAGTAACTCAGGGTCGTGGTGCATGATTGACCCTCCTTCCCTGGAAAGGAGGTCTGGAAGTGGAGGCAATTTGACCGCTGGAGCCACTGATAGAAGAGGATGGGCGGGCACCAGATCTGCCTGGACTACGCCAGTGCAATGAGTATCATCCTGCAGCAGAATTGTCTGAGTGTATTGATCACGTAGCAAAAGGTGGGAAAGTGAACAGGAACAGGCCCTCCCAAGTGAACGACAAGGCGTCTTGTCTCCTAGGCTCTTGGCTTGAGGATACCTGCTGACAAACTTCTGGCTTTTGAAGTTGGCTGCCGTGGCAAAAAGGTCAATCTGAGGGAGACCCCACTTGCTGAAGAGAATAGATACCTGGGTATGTTGGAGCTCCCACTCATGTCAGCACTGTAGCTGCCTGCTGAGCGGGTCGGCGATGGTGCTGTGAGCACCTGCCTGGTGACACGGAACATCCGCTGAACGATGGCCCAGTGCCATAGGTTCTGTGTTTCTTGTCAGAACGAGTCCCGCCCTGCTTCCTGATGTAAAACATTGTGGTTGTTTTGTCGGTGAAGGCATGGACCACATCCTCTGGAGCTGACGCTTGAAGGACTTCAGGGCCCAGCAGACTACCCGCAGTTCTAGGACGTTGATATGTAACTCCCTCATGTGGTAGCCAAAGGCCTCTGGCATACAGCTGGCCTGTGTCGGCACCCCGCCTTCCAAAGAGGCGTCGGTAGTGACTGTGACCTGATGAGCAAGGGCATGAAAAGCAGCTCCCTGCGAGAGATGAGGGCCAATGGACCACCAATGTAGGGCTTCACTTAAAGCTGGATTGAGATTGATCTGGTCGGTCAATGACCCAGTTATTTGTTTGCGTCTGGAATCCAGAAACTCCTAAAGGGGTCTCATCTGCCGCCAGCAAAAAGACAACAGATGGATGCACGAGGACATCCTCCCCAGCAGGGACTTGATGAATCAGACTGTTGCAACATGAGCTGCCGGTAACTGTTGAACCTTCACTAAGATGGCTTTTATTCTGTCTTCTGAAGGCGTCGCTAGACACAACATTGTGTTGAGGAGGGCCACCAGGAATAGTGCGTTCTGAGATGTGTGGAAAATTTGACGGGATTCCCCCCCCCCAAGAACCTGGTCTGGGCTCCTTCTCATGTGGCCAGGGGAAAGCAGACATTCTCTGATCCTGGCCCTGGGGGTGGTGTACTGCGGGAGGATCACAGGGGGGTGGGGTGGGGCAATCAGACCAGGAAAACTGTGAGGAACCCCAACCCTACACTTGTTATGGCTTTTTGCCATTCTAAAGCAGTGGAGAAATTGAAACAAACTGCAAGTCCCAGAATCCCTCAGCGACTGTGAAGAAGAAGAGGGCTGAAGAGACATGCAGGAGTCCAAGTCACGCAGGCAAGCCTGATGGCTCTTGGCAAAGTCAGGCAATTAGTCATAAGGGCCTATACCTGCAACCAATCAGCCCACCTGAGGGGCATAAAAGGTTGCAGCACGGAGAAGCAGTAGAAAAAAGCTGGAGCAGAAACTAGAAGGTCAGCAGAAGCAGAAATTGCAGAGCACGAAGCTTGCAGATAACAAAGGAAGTGTGACCACAGAAGGGACGCCGGAGCAGAGAAAGGGCAGATTTCACATGCAGGCTTTGAGTTGGTCCTGTGCTCACAAATCCTGTTTGGCAATTGGAAGGGACTGGAAGCAACAGGCAGTCTTTCAAGGTGTGCCTAATTGCTGTGAATGCACAGCTGAAGTTGTGCATTCTCCCAAGGCACGAGTGCCGAAGCAAGCCGAGGGAAACTGGAGAGCAGGAAATTTCCTCTAAACTAAATGTGACAAGATCATCCAAAGCTGAAAGAGTGGCACAACAGCTTTGAGGTAACCATTGAAGGAAGTGTATATAGAAAGCTGGGGAAGAGAGCAGTGTACTTGTTAGAAGAAGCTGTTTTAAAGTCTGCATGGCTGAGACTATTTTAAAGTAGAAGTATATGAAAGCTAGAAGCAGATTTTGTGGTAGCTGCAAGACAGACAAAAAGGCTGTCCAATCTTGCCCTCCAAGAGAGAAGAGTGCCTTGCCAACCTGTAGAGGTCGAAGAAGTCTTGCTGAATTTGCCTAATGTTGAAGTCAGGGGTGGACTGGCTTATGGGGAACTCTGGAGATTTCCCAGTGGGCCTCTGCACCCTGGGCCTCTTTTGTGTGGTATTTCCAAATGTTCTCATAGGAAAAGCATTGGGCTTTCTGAAAAAGTGTCATAAGGAGCCACTTTGAACATTATATCCAGGGCCTCTTTTGGTCCCCATCACACCCCTGGTTGAAGGTGCAGTTGTTAGATACAGACAAAGGGGGGCGTCCTGCCTGTGATAGTTAGCAGTTGCAATGTATTTAAATGCAAGTTCAATCAATTGTGATAAAGAACATTAATGGACAATACTACTTTTTGCCATATAATGTACTAACGTGCAAGATACAAACATACACTCAATTTTGGTAATGTAGTTCAGCTTTTCAATTTGCTGAAACTATTTTTATTATTATTGTAAAACTTCTGAGAGCAGCAATCTGTCTGTAGTCAAAAATAGACCTTAATACATTTGTAAAGAGGGTGGCACAGCTTGTTCCCTCTACACAAGTATCCAAATTAAATGGCAGAACACCAATGTGGACAACATAAACAGAGAGAAAAACCCACAGAAAGCATTACTTCATGCAAGAGGGCAAATTAGTGCAAAGCAATGCAACATTAGAACAACAGCGTGGACAACATAAACAGAGAAAAAATGTCCACAGAAAGCATTACTTCATGCAAAAAGGCAAATTAGTGCAAAGCAATGCAACATATAAAAAAAAATGCAAGCATGAATGCACTAACCTGAAATATCTAACACTGCATGTTAGAGTCCTATGCAAACACTAAAACCCTATTCAATTTCAACGTCCTAGAAAAAGCATAACTAATATAGCTTATCTAGGAGAAAAGACCTTTCAGAGGTCTACCAGAGCCTGGCCTTTGTTTGTATCTACTTATAGCCCACAGTCCAGTCCCTGTATTGGGCCATCCCTCCAGTTACCTCTGAAATAGCAGTTGTAGCAGCAAACTTGCATAATTTCGAAGTTGTAGTAGCAGCAGTTGTCGATATTCTTGTCAGAGCTGGAAGAAGTAGAAGCTAAAGCTAACTGAGGGCGAGGGAGCGTGCTCTCACAGTTCTCAAAGTAGTAGGAAGTTGCTGAAGAGAGCAAACCTTAAGTAGAAGCATCCTGACAAACTGTGTATAAAAGATACCGCAGAAGCTGAAAACAGAGAAGTTGATGCAATCAGAAGTGGAACTTTTGTCTTCAACTTTACCTATTCTTTCCTGAAATGAAGTCATCCAGGAATCCCCGTTGGTGCTGTTATTTTTTTGTGGAACTGTAAAAGGAGAATATTTTCATCAAGCAAAGAAGAGACATTTGCCAGTGGGTTTTTACTTGTGTGAACTTTTGTTTCTTTGGAACTTTTCAAGACTTTGGTTAAGACTTTTTTTTTCCTTGGAGGAAATGGACTTTGGGAACATTCGAGGGGAGCGGGATCGGCCCAGGATCACTAGAAGTCATCTAAGACACTGGGTATTTGGTAACCTTTTATTTTTTTATTTTCATGTTGCTTTGAATGTTTATGTTGTTTAGTGTGAGGGTTAGTTTTGCGAATGCTTGGTTTTCACATAGATCATAGAATAGATAGGGAATTCCCTGGTAGAGTAGGTTTAGTTAGGGTTTATTTTATAATTGTGTGTATAATAAAATGTTAAATCCTGAGAAAACTAAACACAGTTGTGAGTCTCACATTACAGACCCCTCACAGATGTTAGCATGCAGGGTTTCGGATAGTTTATCGAGAATCCCAGAGAAGTTAGGATCTGGATGGTCTCAGCTGTGTGCTGGACCGCCAGTGCGTGAGAGAGGGATCGGATCAGCCAATCGTCCAGATAGGGATAGACGTGGAGTCTGCTGCGCCAAAGGTGGGCTGCCACCAGAGCCAAGCACTAGTTGAACGCTCTCGAGGGTGATTTTAGGCCAAATGGCATGGCCTTAAACTGGTAATGTCTTCCCTGAAAGACAAATCGCAGGAACTTCCGGGACCTGCGATGAATTGGGATGTGGAAGTAAGCATCCTCCAAGTCGTGAGTCGCCATGAAATCTCCTCCTTCCAGGTGAGTGAGCATATGCTGCAATGTGACCATCCTGAACTTTTGGGATTTGGTTTAGGCAACTTAAGTCCAGAAGGTCTCAATCCTATGGACTTCTTTCCAACAAGAAAGTATCTGAAGTACACTCTGGAGCCCCAGAGGTGCAGAGGAACCGGTTCTATTGCCCCTTTTTCAACATGGCATTAACCTCCTTCAGTAGCTGCGGTACATGCTGCTCTTGTCTGGATACGGGAGGAATGCAAAGGCATTTGACTTGGAATTCCAGGCTGTGACCCTGCTGGATGATATTGAGCACCTGTTCAGATGTTGCACCACTCGCTGGCAAACTGCGACAACCGTTCCCACTGGGGTGCTATATTGAGGGCACTAGCCCCGGACCGGATCCAGCTGTTTTGGCATCTGCATTCTGGCTGCTGGAGCGCAACAATGCTGGGATCCTCCTCTGAGAGGCTTGGGAACGTCCCCTATACTCCTTCTGGGTGGTGGAAAATGAGGATTGATGATAGGGCGAGGTGAACCCTTTATAAGATCTTGAGACCCTCCTCTTAGAGGATCGAAAGGACTGCCTCTGCTGGAGAGTGCCAATGAACGTGCTGTTTGCGTGTCTGTTTTCATGGACTGGAAGGTTTCGTCAACAGCATTCCCGAAAAGATTCTCACCATCGAATAGCATGTCCACCACCTTGCACTGCACATCTGGGTGGAAGTTGTTGGCCATATGCCAATCCTGGCAGTGGAGGGCCACTCCATTACCATCTGCCAGAAGCCCGAATCTGCAATGTCTAGGGTGACGGTGATAGCATGGTCGGAGGCAACTTCCCCTTTGTGGAACAAAGCTAGGGCTTCTGCCTTTTTGTCGTCCGGGAGGAAGTCAAGTATGGGTCAAGCATGGGTCCCAACTTGTACCAAAATTCTCTATCATACTTCACGAGAATACCCAACATGTTGGCGGCTTTGATAGTAGATGCTGCAGTTGTGATAATGCGTTTCAAAGTTACATTCAGCCTCTGACCCTTGTAGGGGAGGCATATCATCACAAGTATGACATTGACACAATAGGTACAATTTGTAAAAATCTTCAGTTAAGATTCTGGTGTTGGAAAAACTCACAACTTGCCCTAGAACTAAGATGGGAGTAGTCTCGACCATCAAACGATAAACAAAACAGTTCTAGTGGAGTCCGCCAAATCAAAATGGCTTATGCTAACCAAACCTAATGCCTGCCCCATCTCTTGTACAAAAAAAAGTGTATAAAGGAGAAATGTATGCAAAGGAAAGATCAGTGGTTGAACCAGCTCTCCTCCCCACATTAGACCACAAGGAGTAAGGCGGTCCCTGTCGGCAGGATGACACACACTGGCTGGAATTTTCAACACAATAAACAGTTAAAAAAACGTGGATCGAGGCCTGCCTGGCTTTCTACGTTAAAGTCTCTCTTTCCAGACTTCCAAATAATGTTTCAACAAAAGGTTCACGTGGGTCACCCTCTGTCGGGCTCGGACCTCTTCAGAACAAAGTCCAACAAACCTTGCAAGGGGGATCCCTTCCACAAGCTTATTACACTTTGGGGCCTCCCTCAGTCAGACTCAGATCGCTTTCGGATGTCGAAGACTTTCAAATGTGCGTGGCTTTCTTGACAGACCTCCGCAGAACCACTTTGACTCAAAATTCAAGGTTCAACTTTCACTCTCCCCTTCTCTCTATGAGTTAATTTTGCTTAGTTCGCTTTTGCATTTCATTTACTTTATCGTTTCAAACAATACACCTTTCACAAAGACTTTCAAATGAGCTACTTCCTTTCGCTGGACCACTACGTTACTCAGTATCGCTGATTTCACAGCTGTTCTTACTTCAAAGTTCATTCACCGGTCTGCCTTTCTTCGCGTCTCATCCAAACGCGCGCAGCCTTCATTTGTGATATAATGTTGCCACTTCAAACTTTAACACACACCTATCTCTCAGGTCACTTGCCAACTCACCGGCTCTGTGCGTTTCTTCCTTGGTTTTACGATTTCCAATTCACGAGTCAAGGTTGGTACCACAGGCTTGGCCCCGCCTCCCCAACTCTGCCGTTCACCCGGATAGGTTTGCTTGCATCCTTGAACCACAATGCAGCCTTCTGATATGGGATCTGGGCTTATCCACGTGTCTTTAGTGGCCTGTGGAAGGTAACGACCTCCAGTAGGGAACTCTTGGGGTTAGCGACCCACTGCTCTCGTCCCTTGGTACATCAAACTGCCTCAGTAGGTTTGACTTTGCCCCAGAAGTTCTGCTCGTACCCGTGTTCTGCCTTGCTCAGAGTGTGCCTCTAGGTTCCGCCTTTTATCCATGTGAGGAGAGTTAAATGGTATTAGGTGTACGTACTTGAAGTCAAGTGCCTGACTTTGCCTGACCCGATTAGCGGGACATGTCCAGTACGATGTGTTAAAGTTACTCTCAGTCACCCTCTTCCTCAGGCCAGAATTTGTGTAAAAAGGGGGGGGAGAAGTTGGGACCTCAGGGAATCCTAAAAAATAGGATGGGTTACATGAACAAAAAAGGGTGGAATACCGCGTACCACCATCCGCTGCCTCACCCCCACTCTGCGAAGACCCCTCACCCAGGTGATCCTCCCACACTGGTCCACCCCCAGTGTCTGGATCCAAAGGCGATGGCTGTGCCCTGGCCACCTGAGAGAGAGATCCCCGGGGACTAGTGGGTGAGACTCCCTCTGGTTTCTCACATACCTTTCCCCTATGCGATGTAGACGTATCAGGGAAACCGGGAAAGGAAATCGACGTTGCCCTGTTCTTTACCTTTTTGCTGTTCCACAGTGGATAAGTAGGGTTGCAGGTCTAAGAACCATTGCATGACTCGAGGGTTAGAGTCCTTTTGTTGACTTATCCATACTAAAGGTCAGTGGTTGGTGACAAGTGTGAACTTTCTCCCTAGAAGGTAGTACCTTAGATGGATAATTGCCCATTTGATGGCAAGGGCCTCTAATTCCAACACAGAGTAGTTAATCTCAGGTGGGAAGAATTTACAACTAGTGAATAGTATGGGGTGTTCTAATCCATCGTATACTTGCAATAAAACTTCTCCTAGCCCTTTGCGAGAGGCATCAGTTTGTAACACAAATTCTTTTGAAAAGTCTACACGTTTAGGATTGGGTTCTGACACAAGGCTTGTTTTAGGTTGTTGTAACATGCATGGTCCTCATCAGTCCAATTAAGCTTCTGGGGTTCAGCATTTCTTACTTTGTCTGTTACTCTGGCTGTTCTATCTGAAAACTTTCGGATGAACCTACAGGGATAACCAATCAATCCTAGGAATGCCCTGAGGTCTTCCTTGGTTTTAGGTGTGGAGGCATCTAGGAGGGCTTTCACTTTTTCTTGCTGGGGCTGGACACTGCCATTCCCTACAAAGAAGCCTAGGCATTTCACAGCTGATTTAGCCAGCTTACATTTGGATGGATTTAGAAAGATGAAAAAGATGGTCTTCCCAAGTTTTACGTTTTACTGTAAATGACTGTCGTCAATATAGACCACACAGAAATCAGAGCAAGGCTGCAATATCCTGTCGATGTGTCATTGAAAAGTGGCTGGGGCCCCATGCAGTCCAAAAGGGAGTACTTTGAATTGCAATAGCCCCATTGGTGTGGAGAAAGCTGTCTCTTCCTTATCAGGTCCATGTACTGGGACCGGCCAATATCCCATGGTTAAATCTCTGGTTGACAGGAATGTGGCATTTATTACCTGCATTTATTGTTCTCCAGCTTGGGTATGGTATGGATTCATATGCTTGTAAATATCCCTGTCAGGCGGGGAATCCTCAGAAAAAAAAGGCTTCACTTTAAAACTATTTCTCCTCTAAACCAATCACTGTCCTCTGAGTTATACTGTCCCCATCCAATGACAGTCCTCTCCCTAATCCCCGCCTCTGGCAGCCATCTTCAGATTTGATATGCACGTAAAGTAGCAGTATGACCAAGAAGAGCCGCAGAGGGGCCGGAGGGAGGGTTTGCATGTGAATCCATGCCAGACCCATGCTGGAGAACAATAACTACAGGTAAGTAACTTGCACCTTCTCCAGCTTAGGGTCTGGCATGGATTCACAACCATGGGAGGTGGCAAGGCTCAACAGAAGCAATTAACCCTTACCTCTGGAATGGATTCACCTCAAGTGAACAGGTTGCATAGTACTGCCTGGCCGACTCTGGACTCCTCCCTGGAATCCCTGTCGACATAGTAGAATTTCGTGAAAGGTATGCGTGTACCTCCACGTCGCAGCCCTGCAGATGTCAAGCAAGGGCACACCCAAAAGGAACGCCGTCGTCCCGGCGATTGCTCTGGTGGAATGGGCTCTCCGACAGCCCAGCAGAGACCAGTTCACCAGCCGATGACAGTGCTTGATGCAGCCAGAGCGCCACTTTGAAATGGAAGCCTTGGACAAGGCTTTCCCATGGTTCATCGGACCAAAGTTCACAAACAACTGAGAAGTCTTCCGAAAACTCTTTGTGCGTGTGACGTAGAACTTCAAGGCACAAGCAACATCCAGCGAATGCAAGGACCTCTCCACCGGCAACAAAGGCTTCGGAAGAAAGCTGGCAACACCAAAGTTTCATTGAGTGGAATTCCGACGGAAACTTCGGCATGAAAGGGGGTGTGTGTGCAGTAGCACCCTCGATTCGTGGAAAGTCAGATATGGTTGCTTGCAGGAGAGGGCCTGGATGTCACCCACACGTCTGGCAGAGATGATGGCCACAAGGAAAGCCGTTTTCCATGAGAGAAACTTGAGTCAGGCTTGATGCATAGGTTCGAAAGGAGCCCCCATGAGCTTCGTCAGGACCACGCTGAGTTCTCATTCTGGGGCAGGAGCCTTCACCGGTGGGAAAGATCGGAAAAGCCCCTTGAGGAACTCCTTGATGAGCCTGTGGGACCACAGCGATGATCTACCCGGGATCTGGTGTAGCGTGAGATGGCTGCCAGGTGTACCTTGATGGAAGCGTGAGCCAGTCCAGCTTTTGCCAAAGACAGCAAGTATGGAAGAATATGTGGAGCCATGACCCTCAGAGAGGTAATCTTTTGTGACCGGAACCAAGTAGCAAAAAGCTTCCACTTATGGCCATAGCACTTCAGAGTCGACAAAGCCCTGGCTTTGGTGAGGACTTCTCTGCAGTCCTCTGGCAACTCATAACCTCCAAACTCTAAGGCTGCAAGAGCCATGCCCTCAGGCTCAGTGACCCTAGGTCGTGATGAAGGATTGTGCCTCCCTCTCTGGTGAGCAAATCTGAAAGTACCGGCAACTTGACTAGAGGTGACGCTGACAGGCTGAGCTGGTTCAGATATCAAATCTGCCTCGGCCACACCGGGGCGATGAGTATCATCTTGCATCGACACTGAGTGTGTTGATGGCACGGTGCAGGAGAGGAAATGGAGGGAAAGTGTACAGAAACAGACCTTCCCACGGGTAGGAGAACGCGCCCCACCAAACTCCTCGGTTGGTGGAATCTGCTGGCAAACTTCTGGCATTTGGAGTTTGCTGCCATGGCAAAAAGATTGATAGGGGCCTGCCCCATTTGACGAACAGGCAGTCTACCTGATCCTGACGAAGTTCCCCCTCGTGGCAGGGAGTCTGCAATGGTGTTCTTGATGCCTGCCAGGTGGAGAGGTGCGAGGAACATCTCCTGTCCGATGGCCCAATGCCACACGTCCTAAGCTTCCTTGGAGAGCGCTGGGGATCGAGTGCCCTCCTGCTTCCTGATGTAGAACATGGTGGTGGTGTTGTCCGTAAGATCCTCACCACCTTGCCCTTCAGAGACGGTAGAAACGACTTGAGAGCCCAGAACACTGCCCGTAGCTCTAGGATGTTGATGTGCAGATCCTTCTCCTCTGGAAGCCACAGACCTCTGGCGTGTAGACGTCCAGTGTGAGCCCCTCAACCTTCCAGCGAGGCTTCCATGGTGGCTGTCTACTGATATGGAGGGGTTTGAAATCCCATCCCCTGGCCGATGTGGGAGCGCACCCCCTCACCACTATCGCCTGCCAGAACTCCTCATTCAGAGGGATATTGTCTGCAAAACTCCCGAACATCTGTATCCAACGTGCATCCAAGAATTCCTGTAGTGGTCGCATCCACACCTGCATGGACTATTGCCCCTTTCCGTAACTTCTTCCAGGAGCTGAGGGATGTGGAGCTCCTGACGGGAAACTAGTGGGATAAGGGGGCACCTGCATTGGAACTCCAAAGTGTGACCCTGGTGAGAGCATCCAGCACTCATCTGTTGGTGGTGATCTTTTTCCACTTGCTGAAGAACGTCGTTAGCGGGCCTCCCACCGGGGTGCACAAGTGGGGGCCCGAAGTCTTGGCCGATTCAGGCCTGTTTGGGCACTGGCGCAATTCGCTGCGGGCGATGACAACGCTGACCTCTGCTACCGTAGGCCTGGGAGCGACTTCTGTAGGCTTCCTGCGTGGAGGATCAGTGAGGCTGTCTGAATGATGAGGAAAAATCTTTGGACGATCTGCCTTACCTTGGACACTCACAGATTGGGTGACCTCAAAGGACTTAAATCTCATCTAAGAGTGAGACCGCTCTTCAGTCTCGGCCAGTCCCGGGCGAGGCATGGCCCTACTTGGAGCAGTGGGCAGGGGCTCTGTTCGAACTGAGCCATGCTGCCAGCCTGCTATGCCTGTCTTTCATCGTCTTCTTCGGAAACCCAGACATATCTCGCACTCTAACCTCTTTGTAGTCCGGGTGTAGTCAGTTAAGACATTGTAGATGTTTGCCCTCTACAAAGACGTTTCATAGCCTGCATTTGCTGTAGGGCCTGAAGAGGGTCCTTCCCTCCTTTCTCTCCTCCGTCATGGTCAGAGGGCGCGAAGTAGGCCCAAGATGGCCTTCCAGAACCTGTGACGAATCTTCACCCTTGAGGGGTGCAAAACTTCACAGACAACGGGTCTCCTTTGCCAGTCGATGTAGAAATAGCACACAGGCTCTGGTGGAAACAAAAATATAACTTTTCAGTGAATACATTTGGGAAATAAATGTACAAACAGCTCGGAGAGCAACTCGAGTACTCCCAACACTGGAGCGTGCAATAAAAATCTGAATATGGCATCCAGAAGTGGGGCTTAGGGAGAGGACTGTCATGGGATGGGGACAGTAAGACCCAGAGGACAGTGGTTGGTTTAGAGGAGAAATACAGTTTTAAAGTGAAAGTGAAACTGTTTTTTTCTTTTGCCGAGGATTCCCATCCTGACGACAGGGAATAGAACCAATTTTATCTATTAACTCATCGACGCGTGGCATTGGATAGGCATCAAAGGCGGAGATGGCGTTAACCTGCCTGAAGTCTATGCGAAACCTCCAAGAATGATCAGGTTTAGTTACCAACACAATCATGGAGGACCATGGACTCGAAGAGGGCTCGATAATGTTTGCCTTCAGCATTTATTTTTATCTTCCTCAACCACTATTTGTTTTCGTGCATCTGGGAGTCTATATGATTTCAAATTGACCACCTTTCCCTTTGGAGTTCTGATATAATGATAAGTATCATCTCTCTGGTTTCTCGCGGAATACATCGGTGAATGCCATAATAAGGTTGTTCAAATATTCTCGTTTCTGTTTAGATAGTTCTTGGGGAATAAGTTCAGTGTTGTGTATCCCCTCGGGTACCAAACAAGACAATATAGAGGCGGCAGAAGGATTTTCGTGGTAGAGGTGGGTCTATTGCTTTCTAATAGGTTGGGCTATTTTATAGGTACAGGTTCCTATTTGCTCTAGCACCTCATAGGGCCCATGCCACTTTGAGACAAGTTTATTCTCAGAGCTAGGTAAGAGGACTAATACCTTCTGTCCTACTGAAAAAGATCTTAAATTCACCTTCTTGTCACAGGTGGACTTCTGTTGGGCTTGCACTTTCTCCATGTGAGTGTGGAATAGACTCTGGACGAGTTTCATGTGTTCTCGCAATCGGGTAGCTGTCTGTGAGAGGGGAATAAGTGCCTCTTCTCTCTCTTTCCAGGTCTCCCAGAGCATGTTCAAGAAATCTCTTGGTTCTCTACCGTAGAGTAACTCAAAAGGGGACAATGAGGAGGATGCCCGATGGGTCTTTCTTACTGCAAATAGGGCCCACAGGATCGCACAGTCCTTCCCATCCTCATCTACTAATTTTCTCAAAATCCTTCTAAGTGTTTTGTTAAATCTCTCTACCAATCCATCCGTTTGAGGGTGGTATACTGAGGGTCTTAAGGTGGTCATTGGTAGTAATTCCTTGACTTCACCCACAAGCTTACTCGTGAACTTGGATTCCTGATCCGTCCGAATTTACTTGGGGAAGCCAGAATGGTAGTGTTTTAAAATTTACTGGGTTATCTTTCGCATGGGGAAGGCTTCTGATTACCAGGTAGCGTTATCAATGATTATGAGAACGTATTTATTACCCAGTCCAGAAGCTTCCAACGGTCCAATGATATCCATCCCAATTCGGGAGAAAGGGACTTCTATTATCGGTAATGGGTTTAGAGGGGCAGGTAAGGGAACGTGTTTTTCAGGCACATTTCGCATCTCTGAATCAAGTTCTTTAAGCCAGCATGGATACCTAGCCAGTAGAATATTCCACTGATGCGAGCTTGGGTTTTAGACTGTCCCAAATGTCCCCCTGTCAAATGAGTGTGTGCAATCTCTAGCACAATCTTGCAATGGGTTTTGGGAATTATTAATTGAGTTTTACTGAGAGCTTCTCTGGAGGTTTCCCTTCTATAAAGTAATCCCTGTTTCAAGAAGAAAAAAGGACTCCCCTTTTCTTGTCCTTCTCCCTCAAGAATCACTTGTAAGAAAGCCTCTGAGTACTGGAATATTTCGCTGGGCAAAGGCTAGATCGGGAAGAATGTTAGGTTCTTCTTCCCTTTTTGCCTTAGTCATACTTGCCTCATCATCCTTTACAAAGCCTAAGCTACCTCTCTCATTTTCCTCTGGTTCACTTTCTTCCTCAAAACGTGTAAATAGAGCCTTCCCAAGAATTCCCTGTACATTTTTGTCCCCACAGTGTATTTCAAATTGAGTTTCACTATGGTTCTGCAGGATAACATTTATGTCCCCCCAAAGGTTTGGGTCTATAACACCTGCTAGGACATCTAGGCCAAACTTCCAGGCCATATTTTGGGGCTAATCCTATATAAGAACCCGCAGGGGCTATTAAGGCTAAGTCCATGCAAATCATCCCTCTTTTCCCAGGAGAGATAGTGGCTTCTGTGCTGCTACAAATAAAAAAGCATATGGATCCTTTTGTGGCGGTAGAGGGATCTGAGGCTCTGTGACTAAGTTCCTGGAATTTTAGGTTCCCCAATTTGCCTCAATTTAATCCTATCCCATACTTGACACCATATGTAGGGGAGGCATGGTATCACAAGTATGACACTGACACAATAGGTACAATTTGTAAAAACCTTTATTGAAGATTCTGGGGTTGGAAAAACTCCTACTTTGCCCTATAACTAAGATGGGAGTAGTCTCAACCCTCAAACGATAAACAAAACCTAATGCCTGCCCTATCTCTTGTAACCAAGCTTTGAGTGATCTTATGCAATGCGCCCTAATACCCTTGTGTCTGGCGCGCAATACAAGTAATAAAACAAACAAACAAACAAAAAAGTCTATAAAGGAGAGATGTATGCAAAGTAAAGATCAGTGTTAAAAACAATACATGTGGTTGAACCAGCACTCCCCCAAGTAGACCACATGGAGTAAGGCGGTCCCTGAAGGCAGGATGACACACCCTGGCTTGGGTTTTCAACGCAATAAAGAGTTCGAAAATGTGGATCAAGACTCGCCTGGCCTTGCACGTTAAAGTCTCTCCTTCCAGACTTCTAAATGTTTCAACAAAAGGTTCAAATAGGTCCCCCTCTGTCAGGCTCAGACCTCTCACAATAAAGTTCACATGGGTCCCCGTGTCGGACAATGGTGCTCCCTTTCCCCAAGCTTATTTAACTTCAGGCTCAGACCGCTTTCGGAGGCCGAATACTTTCAAATGTGCGTGGCTTTCTTTACAGACCTCCGCAGGACCACTTTCACTTAAAATTCAAGGTTCAACCTTCCCTCTCCCCTTCTCTAGGAGTTACTTTTGATTACTTCGCTTTTGCGGTTCATTCGCTTTATCGTTTCAAACAATGCATCTTTCACAGAGACTTTCAAGTGGGCTACGTCCTTTCGCCGTACCACTCCGTTACTCAGTATCGCTGATTGCACAGCTGTCCGTATTTCAAAGTTCATTCAGAGGTCTGCCTTTCTTTGTGCCACATCCGCACGCGTGCGTGCGCGCAGCCTTCATTTGCGATATAATGTTGCCACTTCAAACTTTAACACACCGGTCTCACAGGTCACTCGCCAACCCCTCTGGCTGTGTGCGTTTCTTTCTTGGTTTTACGATTTCCAATTCACAAGTCAAGGCTAGTAACACAGGCTTGGCCTTACCACCCCAACTCTGCCATTCACCCGGGAGGGTCGCTGCCATGCTTGAACCACAATGCAGCCTTCTAATGTGGGATATGGCCTTCTCCACGTGTCTTTTGAGGCCTGTCAGAGGCAACGACCTCAGTAATGAACTCTTGGGGTTTTTGACCAGCTGTTCTCGTCCCTTGGTCCGTCTTTCTGCTCCGGTAGGTTTGCCTTCGCCCCAGAAGTTCTGCTTGTACTCCGCCTTGCTCAGAGTGTCTCCCTAGGTTCTGCCTTCTATACGTGTAAGGAGAGCTAATTGGTATCAGGTGTATGCTTAGAGAGGCTCAGCTTCACCTCACTGATGATGCCCAACAAGGCTGAAACACGTGTATGGGGTTGCTGATGGTACTCTTGTTCAGAGAGGAATTGCCATAGCATTCCGGTGCTGGACTGCCCTTGTGGGCGGGACAAAGACTGATATGCAAATGGATATTTCCCATCTGTGAAGGTACAGTGAGCAAAAAGCAATGGCTGCGAACTCTCGATGTGGTTAATAACCACTGAACAGGTTATCATGCCTTGTTCTTTCGAGAGAGGGGCGCCTGCTACCTTTTTTGTATGCACTTAAAGTGCCTGACTTTGCATGACCCGATTAGCGGGACGGCTAGTACTGTGTGTGAAAGTTAGTCTTGTTACTCTCAGTCACCTTCTTCCTCGGCCCAGTGTTTGTATAAAAAGGGGGTGGGGAGTCGGGACCTTGGAGAATAATAAAAAATATGATGGGTTAGATATACAAAAAAAGGGGAAATACTGTGTCTCATTATCGGGTGCCTCACTCCCAGTCCACCACTCCCCGAAACACTTCACCCCAGTGATCCTACTGCACTAGTCCATCCCCAGAATCATAATGCATAATCAGTTGAAGGACTAAGCCTGGACCTCGAGTACAATCATACTTTGTCATGTCAACCACCAAAGGTTTGATTGTTGAACGAGGGGGTGGGAGAATAGCGGGACTAGGAGGAGTTGTTAAAGGTAAAACATTGTGTACCTAAATGCCGAACTGTTGCAAGGAAATAATGCTGTTGACTGTGATGGTGATTGGTGTTCACTAAACAAAATAAAGCGTATACAAAAAAGGGGAGGGCTTGGGATCTCGGAGCAGCCTAAAACATAGGATGTGTTTGATAAACAAAATAAATGATTACCGCATCTCGCCAATGGCCATCTCACCCCCACTCCCTGAAGACCCCTCATCCCTGTGATCCTACTGCACTGGTCCACCCCAGGAACTGGATCCAAAAGCGATGGCTATGTCCTGGCCACCGGGACGACAGGTCCCTGGGGACTAGCAGGTGAGATAACCTTTGGTTTCTCACATACCCTTCCCCTATGCAAGGTGGATAGGTTTGTTCTTCTCCAAGTCCTCTACTCTGAGGGTCTGGTGAAGGACAAGTGGAGATTCTATCCAGGGACTCTCGCATATCTTCAGAGTTTCTTTTGCGCTGTGTTAGTAAGGGCTGTAAATTAACCTTCTTGTGTAGCCTGTGAACTGCGATCGAGGGGTTCTGATACCTACAATGTCTCTATGAGGCTTTCTCTCCGTCCATTCACATACCAGGGAGGTCTGGGAATAGTAATCAGATTGCCATCGATTTTGTGGTGTAAATTCTCTGGGTGAAAAAGGAGGTTCTTGAAGAAGGGTTGAGAAATCTGGAAAGGCTCTCCCTATAATAACTTCTTCTGGAGGTCCAGGGATAAGGTCTGATGATACTAGCTGGGATTCTCCTCTAATATTAATGTACACTGGTACGCAGGGGTAGATCTTATTGTCTCCATGTAAACAGGTGACTAACTATGGTGGCATGTTCTAGATCCGTTGAGGTGACTACATATGGCTCTTATGGCTGTTTGTTTACTGCCAGAATCAATTAATGCTGTCACTATTTTGCCATTTACCAGAGCTCTCTCATATGTAAACTCAACTGAGGATTGGCATAGGCATATGCTAAAGGTTTCTAGATCATCTTCTTGTTCTTCACATTCCTCTCCTCTTAGGTATCCTATTTCAATAGGCTCCTCGTTTTGGTTTTTGGGACAATGTCGGGCCAAATTACCTGTTTCCCTACAAGAAAATCAGAAGGGTGGTGATGGTTAAATCCCTCTGGTGTGGAATTGGATAAAATGAGGACCCTGGGATTGTTATCATTAGAAGAATCATAAGACCCATTGTTAGACAGTACTCTATGTAGAGAATCATTACCCATTATTAGACTTACTGTTAGAGAATCATTAGAATCACCATTACCCAATCCTTACTCTTTGCTATAAACTCATTCCATTATTGCATTCTGTTTAGTTCTGATTAGTACACCACCACCAGTATGCCACCTTTGTATGCATTTGCAATATGCTTTTAGAATGATACTGTAAGCATATAGTGCTTGCCATTAAGGAGAGAAACATGCTGCCACTTTGCCATTTGCAATAGAATGACACTTGCATATATTTTAAGTGCCATGATTATGTTTTAGAGACACAGTATATGTGCACCATGATATGATATGTATTCATGCTTGCATTAGAAATAGCGCTTAGGCTGAGAGAAACGAATTGGGCCTGGAATAACACACACAGTGTCATATTTGAAATGACATGAAAAGCCATTCAGATTGTTATGCTTTGTAGAGACACACATAGAGACTGTCATGTATGTATGTATGTATGTTGAGTCACTTAGAATGAGTTTGCATTATGTAGTTAGCGCTTGTATTGTGAGAGAAATTGTAAACGCTAGAAAGCATTAGGCTGGCATTTGAGAGCCATTTTCTGATGGAGAGAGACAGAAGCGCACTGGGCTCAGTGCGGAGAATTGTTATGAATTACACTGAGAAAGTATTCGTAAACATTGGCAGAGAGACACAGATAATATGAACACTTGTCCGAGAAGGGAAGCTTATCAGCTTGGCTTGGTGTGCTTCGCGGAGAGACTGCGAAGGTGGGGGCTGCTCCATGAGCACGATGGAGAGATGGGAGAAGGTGCCTTTTGCATGAGAGGGACGGTGCCTAAAAGAGCATTTCGTAATGCACACAGAGCCTACAGTGGAAGTGCATGGAGAAATATAGGGAATAGATGGTGATTTTCGCACCAGACTCAGATGGCCATGGGAGAGATACGATGTCGCTTTGACACAGAACATGCCGTGAAAGTACCCGCGACAAGAACACGACAGGAACACATAACACAGACAGGCAGGCATTGCTATATGCTGACACAGAGAGAGACATTCTTAGTATAGTAATCATGGAGAGATATGTGCGTCATTGGGGACTATAACCAAGGAGGAGAGGCGAGCCTGTCAGAAGTTGTTTGCTGGAGCTAGTTCGAGGGAGTTCGGGAGAGCCAGAGAGTTGCAGGGAGTTCCAGTTGTTGATTGCTGAAGGAGAGTTGCCAGAGAGTTGGAGAGAGCCACAGAGGGAGTTGTTGAGAGGTTGCTGGCTGTTGGCTGGAGATGGTGATGAGGCTCTGATGAGATCGAGAGCATGGCAGTTGGCAGTTACCAGATCGTGAGGCCTGCCACTGACAGAGGAGAGGCCTGGCAAAGACAGAGCTGGAAACATATGCAGAATGGGAAGTACGGTTTTGGCCTACACTAAATTGATTGATTAGGACAGACACTCACATAAGGGGAGACGGGGAAACCAGACAGGGATTGTGTAGAGTGAGAGTGGGAAGGATGGTGTGGATTGGTGGTGTGGATTTGTCCATGGAGGTTATGGATGCTAGCACTTGCATTAGATTGCATTAGAACCACACACTTGCAGCACAGGCTTGCATTAGAAACCTAAAAGGCTTATAGTCATTACATGGTAGCTTTGCACCAGAAGTATAAAAGGTGCAAATTAGACATAGCATTAGAACTGCCTGCATTGTTATGCATTATGCTTAGCTGTGTGTACATAAATAAATGTATCCCATTGTTATAATTGAATTGATTCATGTGTTTTCTTGTGTCTTGTGTCTTATGTTAGTTGTTATTCTGTTGCCAGTAGTAATCAAGGAGTAAACACAGTGAACATAGGGCCTAATGCGAATGCAGCCAAGTGGGGGTATAGTGATCCATAATCCCCAAGGAGGTTGTCAAAGATTGTCCGAGACCGGAGCGTGCTTGCCCACGGGGGGATGGGGGCAACACGATGGTTAGGGGTTTTGTTTTTTCAGACTGACACTGGGTTCTTCTCGCCTTAATTCTTCCTTAGCCTTATAAGCAGGTTTTTTTTATTTCTACCATCTCTTTCGGGATCCACTCTCAGTTTTTACACAGTCCCTTCGCTCTAATGTCAGATTGTGTGAGAGGTAGGTTGGGTTTTGATCTTTTTTTTCTTCAGTCTTATGTAAGGTATTGAAATGTGTTACTGCAGCCAAATGATTTTGGGCAGTCTTAATAGCCAGGCTATGGGTGGGCCGATTTAGTTGCAATACGGCTTTCTGTAGAAAAGGTGGTAACGAGTTGGTAAATTGTTCTAAGGTAATCATTGCTATTAACTCCTCTAGGGTTTTATTGCCAACCCACAGAGAAACTGTTTTTAATTTGTTCCCCTACTTCCAGGGGGGGTCTCTGCAGCGTTTAATCTGATGGACCTTAGTTTTTGTTGATACATTATGCTTTGGCCTACTCTCTTAAGGAGTCCTTCCTTGATGGATATGAAGGTAGTTCCCAGCCCTAGATTAAGTAACTGGTAAGAAGTCTGTAGCTCACCTTTCAATAGAGGTCCTAAGTAGCATTTCTTTATGTTTTCTCCCCATCCCAGTTGATCAATTAATCGCTCAAAATTCAGGAAAGAATTCCCAAGGTCTTCTCGCCGTTAGGGTTGTAATATCCCTTGAGGTAATAGGGGTCTGGCTTGTGATTCGGCCAATTTAGATTTTCTTGAAGTCGGGCTTCGGCCTGCATCCGATGAGTGGCCAGTTGAGCAATGGCTGTTTCAATATTTGCCATATTATCAGGAGGGGTCAGGGTTCCATCTGTTGGGGTCTCGGATCCGGAGAAGAAAGGGGTTTCAACTTCTTCAGAGAGGGTTTCAAAGTCGTCTGACCCTTCCAAGCTTGGTTCTGATAGGGAAGGTTTGGTCCCGAAAAAAAAAGGTTTGGGAAAGGATGGCTTTAAGGCACTACGTCTAATAAATCTATGGGATGGTCTTATTTTTAAGACTATTCGATCCAACTGTTGTATTTGACAATGGGCTATCGGTAGGGTGTCTATTAGCACCTGGGTTTTAAAAAACGTATCCTGTTGGCTTACTGGGATTTGAAGTTGCGAGAATAAAGTCTCCTTAATGGTAGATATTGGATCAGAATCAACAACTTCAATAACCCTATTCTCCCCTTCCAGAGGGATGACAATTAGTAGCATGGGTACTCAACTTTTATCAATTGAGTCACATCGCACTCCTGACAACATGGGTAGGGGAGGCATGGTATTACAAGCAGAGACTGATACAATGGGTACAATTTGTAAAAACCTTAATTAAAATGTTTGGGATTAGAAAAACCCCTATTCAGCCCTATGACTAAGATGAGAGTAGTCTCAACCATCAAATAATAAATAACGCAGTCCTAGTGGAGTCTGTCGAATCAAAATGACGTATGCTAAAAAACCTAATGCCTGCCCTATCTCGTGTACAAAAAGCGTGAAAAGGAAAAATGTCTACAAAAAAAAAAATCAGTATTCAAATGATAATGTGGTTGAACCAGCTCTCCTCCCCACGTTAGGCCTCACAGAGTAAGGCAATCCTTGTAGGCAGGATGACACTCTGGCTCGGCTTTCAACACAATACACAGTTCAAAAAGCCGTGGATCGAGGCAACCCTGGCCTTCAACGTTCAAGACTCTCTCTTCCTCTCTTCCAAAATAATGTCTTATCCAAAATGTTCTCAAAAGATCCCCCTCTGCCGGGCTCAGACCTTTCACCACATAGTTCTTTCAAATTACCGTCTGTCGGGCTGAGATCTCATACGATAAAGTTCAACACAAGTTCCAAGTGTTAGGCAGAATCCTGTGCAGTTCCCTTGGGGAACACTGCAAAAAGATTAAGACTACAGGAGTATGCAGTAAACCCAATTGGTAGCAGTCTGCACCACCCAGATTTACCTGGTAGCTGTGGCTGAGCAGTCAGACCTCTCTCAAGAAGAGTAGGGCAGTATGCAGCGTATACACAATAGGGCCAAAACACAGTAGAGCAAACACACACTGACCAGAGCTTTGTATAAAAAGTATATAATTATTTATTTTAAACACACTTTATGGCATATACTAGCACTCTCAATCAAAAGCAAGTTAAAACACAGTCAGCTAAAGTATACACACCTCCCTTAATAGTTATCAGACAAGTCAGGGTTAAAACACTACTATTTGTTAGAACAGATGTGAGCACTTAACCAAGATGGCACTCTGATAATGTAGTTAAAAGGGGGAGAAAAAGGCAGAGCATGAGAATAACACAGTTCCCAACACTTTTAAGAGTTCAGAGCAAGGGGAGAAAGGCAGGTTATACTGTAGAGCCAAAGTTCAAAGGCTAGGCCCACTTTAAATGGAGCAATGCGAAATGTGCCCAGGATCACACGGTTTAAAGTGCACTGAAACTCTTTGCAGAGTGTTCAAAAGAGGTTGGGGAGATTCAAAAGATATAGTTAGAAGGCTTGGAGCCAACCCAGTTTAGAAGCAAAGGATTTAAGGGTCACCTTTAGCAATCTGTACAAAGGGAGGCCAGGGAGGACACAGTACCTTAAAGAGAAAGGAAGCTCCAGCGGGGGCAGTTGTTCCTGGCAGTGGTTGAAGTTTTTGGTTCCGACCAGGGGAAGAGAAGATCAGTACAGTTATTAGGTTCTTGTACTCAAAGTTCTGTTGCTTCAATAAAGTACCTTGAAAGAAGTCATAAGGCCTTACTACTCCCGAAAGAACTGAAGAACTTTTCTTCAGACAGCTTTTAAAACTCTTCTGCAAATGCCACAACTCAACATGTTTTCTATTAGCACCACTCTTCAGCACTTGCACCTTCTACTACCTGGCCCATCCTTTCACCAGGTTTCTTCTTGGAAATCACATCTTGTCCTACGGGAATACTCGCCTGCTCATTTACTTCTTCAACCACCAAAACAGAAAAATGCTTTGATGGTAACTTTCAAATTAGAATAACAACTTCAATTGCTTTATTTGGTATCAAAAATGTTAGTAGCTTTCAGCTAACGGAACAGTCACATTAATCCACATTACGACTGTTCTGCAAGAAATGCTCATCTCCGCCTGAAAAGCTCATTACAGAAGGGCAGCATGTTTTCCACCTCTCTCCTTCTGCTTCAATAGTTAAACAGTAGCTGGGATATAGTCTTTTCCTGTTGCTACCTTGGCTTTGGGAATGCGAGTTTAGAATAGGCACATTCTTCTCAAATTGTCAGCAACGCCTTCTACATCTCTTGGGATTTGTATTGATTCCCTCTGGCTTTTGGCAATGCTTGGCGAGTGCAAATTGCCCAGGTTTAGCTTTCTTTCTGCTTTGGCCTTGTTTGCATGTCTTAGTTCTTAATATTGTTTCCCCACCTGGCTTTTGGGATTGCCACAAACTCACAAAAGGAACATCACAGCTACTTTGTTTCATTAACCGCCACTTCTGTGGTTTTCTGATAGTTCAATATTCAATAGTAGCGCCTCTATCATTCACACGCGAACAACACGGTTGACCTGCCGCACACAAGCAGGTCCCAAGCGCTCCATTACCACTTGCAAGTGGAGAACTCATTGGGTAAGTCGCTCTCGCTTGGTGTTCGCTGGCCGTTAGCTTCTGTGGCTGTTGTGGACCTGACAAACAGTTCCTTGCTATTCGTCCTCACTGCCGCCACACCGACTCAGACCATCCCAAAGTCTGACGAATCTCCTGCATGGCCCAGTCATTGGAGAACTCTCAGTATTTTCCACCATGCTGACTTTCTGCTGCACAACCTCTGCAAGGAGAATAAGGGGAGGCACTGACCCTCTCAGGACCCTCAGTGGTCCTGGCGTCTTCTCACTCTTTTAATCCTGCCTCCACCTGCAGACACGGTCCGCACAGCATACACTGCTTCCTCTGCTTCGGCCTCTCTGGCTTCTCCAGCTTCTCTGCAGTCTGCACCTGAGAGGGCCATTTAAGCCACTTAGTCTCCCTCAGGTGTGGACAATCTCCTCTAATTAACTGACTACTACAGTTTTGTTCCTCTGCATCCCTGATCCTCATCCCAGTACTAAGGGAATTATGGGACTTGACATCCAGATCCACAAAGTTAGTATTCTTAACTCCTTCTGATTTGCAATAAACCATCAAAAGACTTGGGTTTCAGGGACAGTTAAACAGGGGAATTTCCACTTACTCCTGATCTGGTTCCTCCCCCATTGATCCTCCTGCAGACCACCACCCACAGGGTAGGGATCAGGAAGCGTCTGCCTTCCCCAGGCTAAATGAGGAAGGTCCCAGGCCGAGGTTTTGGGAGTAATCACTACTGATTCATCACACTATTAAAAAACACTATGCTTTTGTACTTTGCCTTGACTGCATTCAAACAAACTTTGCCTTTGTACATTTTCTGCATTAGGAAACTTGTACCTTTCAATCACTTGTTGGCGCGATTGTCAGAGCAGGCTTGGGTCCCCAGCTGCTTTGGGCAGACTCACTGGTATTCTTCAGCGTTCCTGATGTTGCTCGCGCCTCTGCAATATGGCTCCTTACTCTGTGTTCCAAGTTGGAGTGTGCAGATGTTTCCCCAGCACCCGGATTTCCTTCTCGGCCCAGGGTGATTGTCTGCTCTGCCTCACAAAGCGACCAAACCTCCAGGAGCTTCTGCGCTGCTCCTGGTGACTCCACAGGCCTTTTTGCTCACATGCAGCACTCCTCTTCCTTTCCCAACAGCCTCCTCTGCTCTGCCAACTCTGTTGGTGTGCTTTGCTTTCAGTAGCCCCGGCGTGAATTGAAGTGACTCCTTCTGCACTGCTTTCTGCACCTCTTCTCTTCATTGTGAGGTGGCAATTTATAAATGTCCCGCTCATTGCAGGTTTGGAAAAACAACTAGCCTGCATGTTACATTTTGAGTTACTGTCACTCTGCACAAACTCCCTTGTCCTTTTTCTCGTCTCGGTAACTATGTGGTAATGGGAGCTGAAGTCCATAACTTCCTTTGGGCTTTTAACTCCTAAATGGTTTTCTCAGGGTTTTCACAAAAAGGCACATCAAGAACAAAAGACGTTATGTGTAAATTGTGAGTGTTTGGGTGAAAGGTGAGGAGGCCTGACTAGAATGACAATAGGCCATTAAGAACTCGGGTGTCAGAGGGTCTCTTCCTCATGGGGAAGTAGATGCAAGGATTACATTTAAAACCCTCTGCATTGTCCACAAGGCTTTCTGGGGCCTGGGTCCAAAATACCTTCAACTATCCCTTTGCAAATACCTCCCCTCTCGAGCCCTTCGTTCCTCTACCTCCAACTCCCTCAGGGTCAGTCGTTTTTCAAAGAAACAAGCTGGGAGCAGATCTCAGTCTTCGGCTGCGGCCTCCCTTTGGAACAGCCTACCGGCCACCGTAAAACTTGAGAAGAACCATCTCTGGTTCCGCAAGCACCTCAAGGCCTTCCTCTTCGCTTCCGCCTTTGCCCCTCTTCTCCGCTGCTGACCTGTTTTCTCTCTTGGCACTGTGCACCTGGACACCCTCTGTCCTTTGGGCCCAGGTACCTGCTCACCCTGCCTCCAAGCCTCCCACTGCACTGGGTTCTGTATCTGTACCCATACAGTCACCCCACTCTTTTTCTGTACTTATCAGATACACCCTTTCTGACTAATCTTGCACTTGCCACTTGCTGGCTGCACTATCACCTTTTCATTGCCTGTATTTATTTATTTATCTATTTAACTTATTCTTTATTCGTTTCTCTCCTCTGTTCTACACTTTCCACTTCTCCCCCTTCCATGCACTTTCCCCCTTTGCCCCTTCTCCATGCACTTGTACGTTCTTAATGTCTATTTTTTGTTCTCCCTTGTTCCCCTCCCTTTACTTGGTCGCGCTCAGAAACACTTGTGTATGAGCACGATATAAATAAAATATATCATCACACTGACTCCTCCAATGAAGCCATGGCATATCCCTGGTAGTGGTCTCCTCCCATATGATCCTCCCTCATGAAACCAACACCAGGGTCAAGATCAGGTAGCGGCAGCTGTCCCCTGGCCACATGAGAGGAGGTCACCTCCAGGGAATTTGTGATGGTTCCATTGGATTCATCACATAACCTATCACTATCCTAACTGGTTTGAAAAGAAAGAAGAAAGAAAATAACCCTAAGCTTGTACTTAGTCTGCGTTATTTCACCTTGGTGGAACTGTGGCTGGTTTTTGATCCCTCCTCCAATGGTTGATCAAGTCTCTGGGAGTTCCAAACGAGCAGAAAACTGGTTTCCCCAAAACACAAAAGAAAACCTCTTTCAAAATGTCTCAAGGTTTCTTATGGCAACAATACAATGTTCGACTTCGGTAGGTGGATTTTTATCCTGTCTCCAGGGTTATTTCGCTCTGACCTGGGAAGGTTGGTTGTCCTAGATCCTGTAGTGTTCGCTCCCGGACCCTGCTGCCATCACTCTTATACTTCACTGGGTGTTCCCCTTCTTAGGAACCCTCCCGTCCCCTGCACACTTTAAAATGTTTGGATTAATCCAATACAGTTGTTCAAATTGAGTTATAGGCATTGTACATATTTTCGATTCTAACAAATATGGTCAGACACAGAAGTGTTAGATAAACAAATGGGATACATTACTCACCGTAATCGTACTTCTGATGCTTGTATCTGCTTCGATTCACATGCTGTGCATAGGCCGACATCTAGTGGAAGTTGCAGTGTATTACAGTTTGTTCTTTGAAACTCGAAAATGGGCGTCGACACAGGGCGTGCCAGTAATACTATCCCTAGTGTGACGTCCACTGTACCCATGATCCCTCACGCGTGTAGGACCCTCAGAATGTATTTTTTCTGACATGGGTGGCATGAGGAGTAGCGTGAGTACAGATATCTAAGCAGATAGAAAGAAAGGTAAGACTACAAGCATCTATGCACCTTCTCTCAGAGGGGAGGAAGGGTGGGTCGCATGTGAACCTAAGCAGATACAAGCATCAGAAATACGATTACGGTGAGTAATGTATCCCTTCTGAGGCTTGTGGAATCTGCTTAGATCACATGCTGTGCATAGATTAGCGAGCAGTACCTGAAGAAGGAGGTGGGATGTGAGAAGGTTCATGAGCAAATAAATGTCTTAGAACTGCTTGTCCCACTTGTGTATCTGTCTTGGAATGTGTGTCAATGCAGTAGTGCTGAGTAAAAGTGTGAATAGAGCTCCAAGTAGCTGCTTTGCAAATGGTGTCAAGGGGTACATTTGCAATGAAAGCCAGAGTGGCCCCAATGCCTCTTGTAGAGTGGGCTCTTGGCATGAAAGGCAGATTTTTTTCAGAAAGGGAGTAACACAGCTGGATACAGTTAATAATCAATCCACTTAGAGATGGCACCTTTAGAGACACGATCCCCCTCTCTGCCTATAGCTACGGAGACAAACAGTTGGCCTGTTTTTCTTAGCGGTCTTGCCTTGTCTACATAGTAGAGGACCGCCCTACTCACATCTAGGGTGTGTAGTTTCACCTCAGCCGAGCTTTGTGGGTTTTGGAAGAAAGCCGGAAGCTCGATGGCCTGGTTCACGTGGAATTTGGAAAGAAACTTAGGTGAGAACCTAGGGTGTGTACGCAAAACCAGTTTATCCTTGTGAACTGTAAAGAAAGGATCTTGCACTGACAGAGCCTGAATTTCACTAACCCTTCTTATGGATGTAATAGCTACTAAGAAGGCTGTCTTATAAGTCAGGTGTTTGAGACTGCTTTTATGCATGGGTTCGAATGGGGGGCCCATGAGTTTAGCTAGCACCACATTAAGGTCCCACCATGGTGGTGGGTTTGAAATAGGAGGGTGAAGTCTCTTTACTCCTTCCATGAAGGTTTTAACCACTGGAACTTTCCACCACAACACCTTTTTATGGGAGGTGGTGTATGCTGACAGAGCTGCCAGATGCACCTTCAGTGAGTTAAAAACCAGTCCTGCATCCAGCAGGTGGAGCATGTAGGCAACAATTGTTGAAGGAGTGCAATCAACTGGGATGATTTGTCTATTCTGGCACCAGATAACGAATCTCTTCCACTTGTCAAAGTAGCAGTGTCTCGTGTTAGGCTTCCTAGATTCTTTTAGGATGTCCATACATCTTTGAGGTAAATTTACATGTCCAAACTCTATGACCTCAGGAGCCATGCTGCTAGGTTCATTGAGCTGGGTAGAGGATGTACTGTTTGACCCTGATGCTGGGACAGTAGGTTGTACCAGCCCGGGAGTTTGATGGGGTGGCACGTCGCTATTCTGCGTAAGTGTGGGAACCACGGTTGTCTTGCCCACATGGGAGCAACTAGGACGAGCGTCATTGATTCCCTGTTCAACTTGTTCACCACCTTCCTGATGAGAGGAGTTGGTGGAAAGGCGTATGCAAACTTTCCTGACCAGTTCATCCACAGGGCGTTCCCCTGGGATCCTGGTTGTTGGAATCTGGACGCGAATCTTGGGCATTGTCTGTTTTCACTTGTGGCGAATAGGTCTATGGTGGGGGAACCCCACTGAGAGAAGAGATCTTCTACGATTTCTCTGTGTAGACACCATTCGTGCTCCTCTGGGAAGGGATCTCTGCTTAGTGCATCTGCTAGAGAATTGAGATCCCCTGGAACATGTTGCGATAACAGGAAGATGTTCCGTTTGAGTGCCCCTGTCCACATATTCTGGGCAAGTTTGGACAGATTTGGCGAACGAGTCCCTCCATGCTTGTTTATGTAAAACATGGCTGTAGTGCTGTCCGTCCGGATCTGCACTGACAGATTCAGCAGGTAGGGTTCGAATGCTTGAAGCCCTCAGAATACTGCCAGAAGCTCTAGCAGGTTGATGTGATTCTTGGCCACTGAGTGAGACCAGAGACCCTGAGCTGTGTGGTGGAGATGGTGAGCTCCCCACTCTGTCAGGCATGCATCGGTTGTGACTACCGCCTGTATCTCGGGATCGTAAAAGGGTTACCCCGTGGACAGATTTTCTCTTGTCCACCAGTGAAGGCTTTGTACCAGTGTTGGCGAAACGACCACTAGATCGTCCCACTGACCACTTTCCCGAGACCACTGTTTTGCCAACCATTCCTGCATGGGACACATGCGCAGGCGCGCGTGGGGGACCAGGTAAATACATGACGCCATCATGCCTAGCAAACGCATTGCTTTGCGTACTGTTATCTGATGACCGGCCTGATATTGAGGAATTTGCAGTAGTATATTCCGAATTCTCTCCTCTGATGGAAAGTTCAACCCCTCTTGTGTGTCTAGGATTGCTCCTAGGAACTGTTTGGAGGTGCTTGGCACCTGACTTGACTTTTTCTCATTTATTGAGAAACCCAATTCGAAGAGGAGGTCGATTGTTCTTTGAATGTTCGTTCTGCAAATCGCTGGGGTTTCCCCCGTGATGAGCCAGTCGTCTAGGTAAGTGTACACCGGGATTGCCTCCCTGTGTAGGTGTGCTGCCGCCACTGCCAGTACCTTAGTGAATACCATTGGAGCCGAGGCTATTCCGAAGGGCAGTCCCTTGAACTGGTAGTGCCGACTGTCCACCTTGAAGCGCAAGTACTTTCTGTGCGCTGGGAACATGGAAATATGAAAATAGGCATCTTTCATGTCCAATGTTGCCATGTAGTCCCCCTTTTTTAGGAGGGGGATTACCTCTTGGAGCTTGACATACTTGGTGTAATACTGGGTGCATTGTTAAATCTTTTTTTGGTACAAGGAAGTAAATTGAATAAATACCCTTGTTTACCTGGTGTTCCGGGAGGAGTTTGATCGCGTCCTTTGCTAGCAGATTGACAACCTCCTCGAGGAGGATTCTTTGGTGGTCTAGAGAATGTGTTCTTTGTCGTGAAGGGTGGTTTCGGGGATGCTCTAAGAGTTCTATGCAGTATCCTGCGGACACTGTGGACAGCACCTATCTGTCTGATGTGATCCCTTCCCAAGCTTGGGTGAAGTTGGAAATGCGTCCTCCTACTGGGGATGCGTGAGAAGGGACCCTGAACGGAGTGTTACTGTTTTGGTGGAGGCGTGCCGCTGCCTCTACTGGGGCTGCCCCTACCTTTACCCCGTTCTCTCTTATTCCCTCTACTATAACCTTGGGTAGACTGTTGGTTATTGTTCCACTGCGTACCCTGGCCCTGGGAATAGTTTGACCCTCATTGGGAATTTTGTCCGCGTGTGCGGCGAAAATTGCCATTACTCCTTTGATAAGGGGGTTTGGTGGTTAGTTGACCTAGGGACTTGAGTGTTTCATACTCGTCCTTGACATTTTTCAGCGCGTCCTCGACCGCCTTACCGAACAATAGATCTGGCTCCACCGGTTTGTCTAACAATGATGCTTGTGTCTCGGCCTTGAATCCAGACTGCCGTAACCAAGCGTGTCTCTTGATAACAGTACCCTCTGCTATCAATCTACCGGCATTATCTGCGGCATCAAAGGATGCCTTTAAAATGCAACCGGATACAGCTCTCTCTTCCGCTGAGACTCATGCCAATTGGCTCTTTAGGGGCTCTGGAGCGGAATCTATGAGTGCCGTGACTTCCTCCCACTGGTGGCAGTTATAACTCGCCAGTAGGGTGGTGGAGTTGGCGATTCTTGCTTGGTAGGCGGAAGTGGAGGCAACCTTTCTGCCGAACCCATAGATTTTCTTGATCTCCTTGTCGGGAGGAGCTTCTGATGATGACAAGGGTGTTGCTGCCCTCTTGCGGGTGTTTGTAACGACTAGGGAGTCCGGTTTCAGATGCCCTCTTATATACAGTGGGTCTGATTGGGCTGCCCTGAATAGCTTCTCAATTCTGGGATTGACTGCCCTGGTGGGATTGGGGATTACCAGTGAAGGGTCTATTCTTCTTTGGATGGACTTAAGGATAGGGATGGCCTGCGCAACAGGTCTCCTTTCTCCCACCAACTCTTTGGCAAAATCTCTTTCCTCTTGAGCACCCTGGGTGTCAATGTGGAAGTGGTTTGCTGCTCTAGATAGGACCTCATTTAGGAGGGGCTGGTTGTCGACAGGGGAGTCGGTAACCGGTGGTTCTTTATCTACCGGGGAATCTACCCTGTATATTTCAGGGTCGTCCTCTTCCTCCTCTTGTTCCTCATCATCCCCATAGTAGCCTGTCCCAGTCTGTTCTTCCAACATGCCCAAATCTGTACCCTCACAAAGGGAAGAATCTTATTGTTCCTGAGAATAAGGATGAATGTGGAAGGGATCTGAAGACCGTGTTGTTTCGAACCAGGACTTTTTACTTGGGGGGATAGGATCCTTGGAGCCTGAGGGTGCTGACCCGTCGGGGTTATAAGTGAGAAAATGTTCGGGATTTTTAGAATAGAAATCTGCCAACAATGACATTCTTGACATGACTATCTATGTGCTCACTGAACCACTCTCTTGGACTGGGAATGACTTTGCCTGGGGGGATTTTCCCTGACTCATCTATAATAGAGGTGTGAGACCTGTCTGTCTGTTTGAGTGGAGTGGAATGTTTCTGCGGTGTGGAAGTAGGTTGAGACTGCTTCCTCTGTTGTTCCCCCCTCCCGTGGCTGGAAGAGTGTTTGCCGTGCTTTTTTGGGGCTTCAGAGCTTTTCGACGCCTGGCGTCGAGCTTCGGTAGTGGTGGTAGTATCCTTCGACCGTGTAGGTTGGGATTCGGGAATGAGCGCTACTTGTACTGACGCCGACTCCGGTCTGGGGATAGAGGTCGCTTTCGTCTTCCGACGATCGAACCTTGGTTACCTTGGGGAGCGAGGCACTTTTGGCAATAGTGGATGATTGCCCGGCGTCATGCGGCGATCTAGATCGCGAACGTCCAGAGGACGCCGATTCGGACCGTTCCCTATGTGCCTCTTTCCGAGAGCTCGACTTGCGCGTCGAGTCTCAGTGTGACTTTGTGTGTTTGGAAGTGCTGTGGGTTGTGCTTACGTCGCCGGGGGTCTTCCCCATAGCCACCATGCCGGACGACCTTCCGAGGTCCGGGACCTGCGCCTGGCTGTCTTTCGACGCCGTGTTGCCCTCGCCGTCCGAAAGTATGGCGTTGCTGCCGTCGCTGAAGGCACCCTCCGCGGCCATGGCCTCTTGACCCTGGCGTGGTGGGCCCAACGCTTGGTGGAACGGTCTTTTAGTGTTTTAGGTTTGAACCTACTACACGCTCTACAATTTGCCTCGGGGTGATCCCTTGGCAAGCAGAGATTGCACGTGGCTTGTCTGTCAACCCAAGGATACTTGGGGTTGCACTTTGGGCAAAATTGGAAAGGGGTACCCTCCATACGCACCTTGAGGAAGCGGGCTGGTAAATGTAGGAATATATATAAGAGAATATATAAGAGTGTAGATTATGACCATCCCCCACTCTCCCTACTTGTAGGGCCGAGGCCAGAGGCCTTCCGTGGCCTGGGCCGAGGCCAGAGGCCTTCCTAGGTCCACTCCGTCGTGAAGCTCTCGACGGTCGCCTTATTCTCCGGTTCGGCGTCGAGTGTCGAATTTCGGTGGCTCGACGTTAGGGTGGAGAAAAAAGGGGGAAATATAACAACATTTTTCAAAGTATGGCTAATGCCAGGGAACTCCGCTGAATGCTTCCGACCAGTATGGCGGAAAAAAACAATCTGAGGGTCCTACACGCGTGAGGGATCATGGGTACAGTGGACGTCACACTAGGGATAGTATTACTGGCACGCCCTGTGTTGACACCCATTTTATAGTTTAGAAAAGCAAACTGTAAAACTCCGCAACTTCCACTAGATGTCGGCCTATGCACAGCATGTGATCTAAGCAGATTCCACAAGCCTCAGAAATATATTTATAGCCAAGCTATAATATTTTCAGCAAGAATTATAGTTCAGAGAGATATTATTTACAGTGCATAGAAACAAAATGGAATCAATAGATGAAGCTCAAATTGAGGAAAAATTGAGGAAAAATTAAATAGCAACGCATTTCGAGGAAGTTCTCCTCTTCTTCATAAGGCCAAACTTGGACTCTTAATGTAAAAGGGAAAAACACAAATTCAGTAAAGAAAATATTGTAGGCACAATTCATAGATTGTTCATAACATATTCAATTTTACAATTTAGAAAATTTGGTGACGTTAGTTGTAACATGTCATAATATGCGTTGTAATACATGCAACATTATAAGGTGAATTATGTGGTCCATGTTTGAGAGAAACTGAAGGTCAATTAATACACCCCTTCCTGTAAAATAGACAGTAAAACGTACAACATATTATAGTTCAGTGGAATGATCCCTCTAATGGGACCTATCAAATGGATGGTGAAACATAAGCTAAAGTGAATATATAGGGAAAAAAGCTAGTAGTTCCTAAGCTCTATCGATCTAGTGGGGAAGAAATGCGAAAGTCGTTACCTTTGTGTGTAGAAAGTGTCGGAAACAAAGAATCCGACGAAGCAGGAAAAATAAGTAAACAGACTGTCTTCGTGTATCAGTTAGTTCCTAGAGACACGGCAAATTCCCAAAAAGATACTAGAAATCTGTAAATAACAGAGCCTGATCAATGTCACGCTCATTGTTTAAAAGTAATGGACATTAGTATGAAATATATAAAAATCGAATAACATACCTAGCCAGAATGTGGATGGCGGCAAATAATCAATAGAAGAGCCCAAGTGTGGACCTCAAATATCCCACTGTCGCTGCAGGAGTGCCTCAGAATGTAGGAGTTCTGTCACGCAAATAAACAAGCTGAACAGGAATGGAGTCCTGATTGGTATAAAAAAACTCAGCAATCTAAAATGGAGTAGTGAAAACGTAACGTGATGTTTAATAAAGGCAAACTGAAATGTTAAAAATTACCATGATTAGGATGTGCACAAGGCACAATTCTTGAAACTGATGTGAAACTGATGTCAAGATTGTGCGGCCGGTCTACAGCTGAAGAATCCGGCAGTAATGGATTAGGTAGAGTATCAACTAAAGAAAGTGTAAGGAAAAAAGAATAATGAGACTAAGGAACTTTATCCCTGGTCCCTAGATAGACAAATGCTAAATCATTAGCGCTTACCTGGAGCATAGAGGGACAATCCTGAACAGGGTCTGTTCAGCCGAGCAGCTTGTTGTTCACAAACCATGGAAACAGCATGTGACCATGGAGATAAATAGAGGACTAGAGTTATAGATAAAGAAGAAGGACTAAGGAGTAATCAGGCCGAAAGATCGGCCATCTTGAAACGAGGTTATATGTTGTGATAGACTATGGACCTCTAGATATTCAATAAACTAGAAGTCATTTGAATCAAGAAGTGCAAAAGTGGGAAATAAGATCGATTGATACGAAAAATTCATGTGGTGCAGATACCTAGTGTAAAATGTAAATCGGGCATAACAAATACTAGTCCGCACATAGTAGAACGGGGAGAGGAAAGCTAAGAAAAATAGTTTACCGTGTGAAATAGAATTGAAATAAGCAATGAGAAAAAGGTCGTAAATTGGACAGAACGCTCTAATCTAAGATGGGGAAAAATAAATATAATTATCAAATCATCAGGGCAAGGTCACTGAATGACTGCGTGTAACCTCTCAGTCTATAATAGGTGGAGAAACTAACCCTAGATCTCTCTTTTTCACATGGAAGACATAGTACAATGTGACAGTCTCAGTTGGGTAAATGCATTTAATTTACAGAAGATCAAAATTACAGAATTGACTATAGAATAAAAACAGGTTGAATAATATGATGTTATTTGGCTTATTTCTGCTGTTGAGGGGCTCAGAATGTTGTGGTCTTTAGTGGGGTTAGTCGCCCTGGTGGAGGCAATACCTGGTGGCCTGGTTGTGCGGCGGTTCGATGTTGCAGTCTTTCCGGGCGCTCAGGGATAGAGAGGGTGGGAGGATGAGAGGGTTTTCACAGTTGGCGTGGGTGTGGAGGAGGTTCCCCTCAGTTGTTGGTTTGGGGTTTTCAAGGCAGCCGGGGTTTCCGGAGAATAGGGGGTTCACTAGGCTTTTCTAGGTTCACTTTTGCGTACAGAGGCTGGGGGTTAGGACAGTCAAAATAGACTCCCTAGTGGAGTTTGAGGATTGCTTTTGTCCTTTCAATGGGTGACTCTCTTCAGTTCTTGTCGGTGGGGTCCCTAAACGTGCAGGGATTAAACTCTCCTACTAAGAGATCGTTGGTGGCGACAGAATTTTCTAGGCTTAAGCTTCACTTTCTTTTTGTACAGGAATCCCATTGGTCAGGAGGAAGGAACCGACTCAGGTATAGGGTCATCCAGCACGTGTTCAAGTCCTCTTTTTCTGCGAAGAAGCGAGGGGTTGCCCTTTTGGTTTCTCCGAATGCTCACTTTCCCCCCAGGGCTCACAAATCAGATCCGGAAGGGCATTATATTATGGTCAAGGGGGTAGCGAGAGGCAGGTTGTTTACTTTAGTGGGTGTGTATGCCCTGAACAAGGCACAGGATGTTTTTTGGGAAGGGAGAGATAATCAGAGGGTTCGCGGAGGGCTCCCTAATAGTAGGGGGGACTTCAATATGGTTCTTTGTCTGGATAGGGGTGGGAAATCCCCCAATCCTTGCCCGGATCTAAGGGCCCAAATGAAGTTGGCCGGCTCGTTCCGCCGGATTAATGAGGAATTAGACTTGGTCGATGTGCACCTCGCTGAGCGCGACCACGAGCCGCTCTTCACTTTTTACTCCAAAGTGCATTTGGCATTCTCAAGGATTGATTATGTTCTCGTAGACTCCTCGATTCGGGACTGCGTCTCTGATTTTGGGGTAGAAGCTATTCCGTGGTCTACCACGACTTGGTCAGAGTCAGCTTGGGGGTCCCCCCTCCTGCCCCATCCAGGTCTCGGTGGACTTACAATGAGTCCTTGCTGCAAGATAAAGAGTTTGGACAGCCCCTTCTAGTTGCTATTAAAAAATACTTTGTCCTTAACGATACCGGGGAGGTGGATGTTATGGGAATTTGGGACGCGTTTAAGGGCACGGTTTGAGGCTTGTTGATGGAAATGGACTCGAGGAGAAAGAGGGAGAGGGGTCGGGAAGAGTTAAAGCTTAGAGAGCAAATTGCCGCTATTCAGCAGGGGGGGGGGGAGTTGAAATCGCAGATGGGCCCGCCTAAGTGGGAGGAACTCCAGAAGCTCAGGGTGAAACTGTCGGCCCTGCTTGTGGGCCAGATGGAGAGAAAGCAAGCTTTCCTAAAACAGAGGTATATGGAGAAGGGGGAAAAGGCGGACAAGATTCTAGCCTGAAGGCTGAGGGAGCTTTGGAATAGTAGAAGAGGGAACTTCATTTCCGGCCGGGCAGGGTAATTTTTTTTACAGGATGACCTGATAGCGGAGCAGTTTAAGCAATATTACAAATCCCTTTATGTGTCGGCGTATTCAGGAGATGGGACCGATGTGGATAGTTTTTTAGAATCCCTTCCTATTCCTTGTCTCTCCCCTGAGAACTCGGACTCTTTGGAGCTCCCAATTTTGCCCCAGGAAATAATTGACACCATTTCATCTCTGAAGAGCGGCACCGCTCCGGGGGAAGATGGGTTCTCGGTCAGCTTCTATAAGACTTTCCGCTCCACGTTAGCTCCTTCCTAGCTAAGGTGTTCAACTCCGCCCTGGACACAGGCTCCCTTCCTCATACCATGATGTCGGCACTTATTGTGGTCCTTCTGAAGGAAGGGAAAGACCCTTCACTTTGTCAGTCTTACAGGCCCATTTCCCTTCTCAATATAGATGTTAAAATTTTAGCCAAACTTCTGGTGAATAGACTGTCGAAATTCCTTCCCTCTTTGGTTCATGGAGACCAGGTCGGTTTTATTCCTGGTCGCCAAGGGTCAGACAATGTGCCTCATTACGACCCTGGCGTTAAGGGTTTAACGGCGCTGTAAAAGGTGTCGGCGCCGTTAAACCCTTAACGCCCGATTACGGGGTCCCTTTGCGGGACCCGACCTTAACGGCTGGTTTTTCTAGCCGTTAAAGTAGGGACCCGCAAAGGGACTTTTGGTGCTAATAACCGTACCGCAATTTGTGGTACCGTTAGTAGCACCTTCTCCATTCCCATTGAGCCCTATGGGGCAAAAATGGGAATGGAGACGGGCCATGACGGCATGGGGAATTACCGCCCCACCAACCTCGGAATGGGGTGGTAATCCCCCATTCCGCCATGGCAGACACCGGCATGGACCATGGTGCTAATAGCACCATGGTCCTCCGCCTGGGTCGTAATGAGGCCCAATGTGTGGGAAAACCCTTGATCTTATACATGAGGTGTCAAAACGGGATATGGAGGCCTATCTCCTCTCTTTGGACTCGGAAAAGGCCTTCGACCGGGTCGAATGGCCATATATGGGAAAGGTGCTTCGAAAGATGGGTCTGAGAGACACATTTTGTGGGTGGGTTGCGGCCTTGTATAACGGCCCTGCCGCAAGGGTGCTGGTTAACAGCTATACTTCGGCAGGTCTTCCACTTTCTAGAGGTACCCGGCAAGGGTACCCTCTTTCCCCCCTCGTGTATGCGTTGGCGATGGAGCCCTTTGCCATTGCGGTCAGGGCCAAGAGTGGAGCCTCTGGGGTGCAATGTGGGGAATGCGAGTTCAAACTATCCCTGTTTGCGGACGATATCTTGGCATATCTGACAAATCTCCATGAATCCCTCCCCCACTTGTTGGGCTTAATTTGCCGCTTTGGTTCCTTTTCAGGGATAAAGGTTAATGTTGCTAAATCGTGCATAATGCCTATGAGTAGGCTGGACTACAAAAAATCAGAGGTAGAGCAGAGGTGCTGGGTATGAGTGTTGAGCGGGAATCCTCCAGATATCTTGGCACCAACATTCCCAGAGATTTGGGGAAGGTGTTTGAGTTAAATTTCCTCCCTCTTCAGGCGAAGATCCAAAGTGATCTCATAAGATGGGCTCCCCTTACCCTCTCATGGTTTAGAAGAATGGTTGCGATTAAAATGAACATACTCCCTTGGCTTCTCTATCTTTTTTCGTCCCTCCCCTGCATCATTCCGGACTCCTTTTTCAAATTTTTGCAAACTCGTCTTCTTCGCTTCATTTGGAATGGCAAAAGGGCTAGAGTGAAATATTCTACCTTTATTCTTCCTAAGTCTTTTGGAGGCTTTGGCCTCCCTGACTTTAGATTGTACTATAAGGCACCGCAGACGCGTGTGATGTTAGAACACCCCAGGGACGAACTAAGGATGTATTGGACGTACGTGGAAGATGTTCAGGTTCATCCGAAAAAAGTCAAGGACTTTCTATGGGCACCCCCAAGGTTCCTTCCTTTATCATTTAGGTCACATCCAATCCTAGCTGTCCTATGGGCGTCCTGGAAGCCTAACAAGGATAACAAGTTCCTCTCTTCCTGGCCTTCTCCCCTCACTTCCCTGTGGGGCCCACCGTTCAATCTTGGTACTAGAGGGTTCCGGGAGACGCAGTCGTGGTCTGATCAGGGGTTGGAGAGGGCGGCTCAACTCTTTTGCCAGGGCATCTTTATTGAGTATGATCAGTTGTTGGAGGTGCTGAGGGATAAGCCCTTCTCCATTTTCCAGTATTTGCGGCTCAAGGGGATCCTTACTCAAGCCAATTGGGTGGATGACCTGACACGTCCATTGACTCCCTTTCGAAAGGATCTTTGTGGAAGCCAAGACTAGGAAGGGCGTCCTTTCCAAGATTTATAAAGTGTTGGTCACCGCTACTCTTGATGGCAGACAGTCGTTCAAGCAGATCTGGGAGGAGAGTCTAGGCCTTACCCTTGATGACCAAACATGGGAGTGAGCCTCCAAGTCTATCTTTTCAGTGAGGTTGTATACGGCTGCCATGGAACATAACTAAGATTCTTCACTCTTGGCACCGTCCCCCTGTCACCCTATCCAAGATGTTTGCTAAGGTGTCGCCGATGTGCCCTAGGATGTGCTCACACCGCGGCACTTGGTTCCATATGTGGTGGGAATGTCCGGTTATCCGGGTCTTCTGGGCGGAACTGTTCAGCTGGATCAAGGATATATTGGGAACAAGCCCTTCCCTTCATCCCCTAGAAGTTCTGTTGGGTACGCCCAGGCCTAATAGTGAGTCTTTCTTTCTCAAAGGTGATGGGGGCTATGTTGAGGGCGGGGAGACAGGCCCTGGCCCAAAAATGGAAGAGTTCCTCAGCCCCCACCAAGGCAGAGTGGCTTAATAAACTACTTGCTATTTTTGCTTATGAGAAATTGACGGCCATCACTAATGATATTATGCCTTCTTTCCTGGAGGATTGGACTGTGGTTCTTTTAAGTGTAGACTGTGAAGCCTTGAAGCTGTGAACTACTTTGGTTTGTAATGCTTTCAGAAGTCATGTGGATGTGGCTGGTAGCCTTTCATGTCGCTGCATCTCGCTACGCCGCCTGGGACCTCGCTATTATTGTTGCCACTCTGAAAGGTCATCATTTGTGTCTAGTTCTAACTTTGTGCCTCATGTACCTATTGAGCTGTGAAGCCTGGTGAGCCTGTGGTTGGGGAGGGAGGGGGGAACGGCTGGGGGTTGGGGGGAAAACTGGTACGTATTGTCTTTCTAAATTATGTTATTGTTGGAGGCTGCCAGGGTCTGACTGGCGGATTTGTTGTTAGTTGAAAAGCTCAATAAAAATAAAGTGGGGGAAAAAAAAGGGAGGTGAGGTGGAATTGTCATTGGGGCATATCTTGTTTCGGGTGGCGGGGGCAGTGGGGGCAGGGGGTAGTTCACCGACCAGTAGGATCCCGCTTGTCCTGACTAGTCCCAAAGAGGGTGGCTCCCCTTGGAGAAAAGGGACAAATCCCTTTGATTCGTCACACCGCCCTCAACCCATACTACTTTAAAGGGGAATTCAGGCTGCGCCCATTTAAACTTTGTGATTAGACTCGCTGCTGCTTCAGTAGTAGTGGAGGGATGAGTAGGAGTTCCAGTCACTTCCATAAAGATATATATTTTACATTTAAATTATACGCTCACATTAGGGTGATCACTCATCTCATGTCCGCTGCATACAGTCTCACCCCACAATTCTGGGAAAGGACAGGCATTTTTTAATGTGCTCAAATATATTTAAAAGAAAGTCAAATGCAAACAAAGAATCTCCAGCTTTATGTCAGGGGAATTGCCACAATATTATTGGCACAAAATAAATTCTTCAACAAAAGAAATTAGTACCCAGCACTCACGTCCACAGGATTACAATTAAAGGTGAATGGCTAATTTCTGAGCCATATCTCAGTGTAATCCTGTGGACGCACGTACGTGCACTGCCTGCGTTCGTTCCCAGCGGGGGGTGTGGCAGCCCTTTAGCCAATGAGGAGGCTTGAAACGGGGTAATCCTTGCTCCGAGCATCCCCATGGCTGGAGGTTGCCTTTGTCCCCTGCCGGGGTCTCGGGTACGTCCCCCCCCCCTGCCGCCTCCCTTGCAAACTATCCCCTCCCCGCCCTCTCAACCCCACTTACCTTCTTTTTTCTTCTTTTCACGGTAGGGAACGCACTGGGAAACCTTCTGTTCCCAGCGCATCCGCTCCCGATGGCCACCATGAAAAGGGAAAACGGACTACGTTTTCCCTTTCCTGGCGGCCTTTTTATTTGACTTTGTTTTTTCTGTTACGAAACGCGGCAGCATTTCAGAACAGAAAAAATGTTATTAGTACCACGGTCTAACGGGCCGGGGTACTAATGGCTATAAATCCCTCGCTACGCTCGGGCCTGTAACTATGGGCCCCAGGGGCATTACCTGGGGTGGTATTGGCCCGCTGTCTTGGGGCTTATTGCCACCTACCTACATGGATACCTCTATTGTCAATAGACACATACATTTACACTCCTATCTAAGCAACACAATATACTTCAATGATAACATTGCTGCCATTGTGTTCGCATATACCGATTTACATTTTTTATCAAATCTTAGAAAATGTTTCAGAAACGCTTGGTTTTGTCCAGTTTCAAAACAAGTATGTTAGAATGGTGTGGGAACCTCCCTCAAGGTTATGTAATCGATGAAATCCAGAGAGTTTCATGGAATAATTCATCCGTCCCAGTCTATATAGCAAGTATAGATCTCTCGCTGGCTTTCGATAAAGTACATTGAAATAGGTATTCTACTGATTAACTTGGAGAAGAAGGCTTTACAGATGAGGGTGCACATTTTTTTTAACAATCGGTATGGAACATTTTCTTTGAATCCTGTAATTATATTTCATGAAGGAAAAGTAATTCTGGCATTGTTACATAGCCTGGAAACCGTTCTTAGCCTGATGGTTTATGATCAATTTCAAAGGTCTGATTTGGAGAAACTTGTAAGGACTGCCTACTTGTTTTCCGGTTGGAGTGATCTGCTTTGAGTTAGGGTTACGCTCTCTAAACTCACACCTATTATGGAGAAGATCGATACTCTGTAAAAACCTAGTGCTGCCTCCCACGAATTTGCTTTATGAGTTTCTTAGTAAAAGCTAGCCCAGGAATACATTGGGCTACGTGAACTTTTATGAAAAAATTATTACGGATAAAGGGAAGTCATTTACTAATATCATGGAAAATTGTTGCAGTGTGAAAAGAACTTTGGGACAGCAGGATTGGTGTGAGACGTGTAAATTAATTCAGACTGTTCTCTATAATAATAACCTGTATTCGATCTAAAGGAGTCTCTAAGGCTACATTGTCCAGGTTGTGTGGCCTGACATTAAAAATGTCTAACACATGGTTATGGAATGGAATGTTTTAATGAATCTGCGTATTCTTTATTTTAGTAGTTTTATCAATGATCTGTGTTTTGTTTTAAAAGAGCGTTTGTGGTCACGGATCATCCACAGAAACTCACAGGGCTTAACGTATGCACTTGTGGGATTTTTGCAAAGGATCAATCTACTGTCCAAATAGTTCCATTGATGAATTTAATTAAAAGTTACGTGAAGTTCTATTTTTGGGGAATCCTTTTAAACAAAAATAACTACATTTTAAAGAATTAGACAAAGGTGATGATTGAGATGAATTATAACTATTTGTATGTTTTCCTTTTCTAGTATAATTAGTTTGAATTTTATAAATATGGAATATTAAATATTTTTCTTTTTCAATGAATTTGACTTTTGATATGATGTATGAGATGTTAAAATGTTATATGAGTGTAAGGTTTTCCTTAAACCATGTACACAAAATAAATGTATAACTATAAATAAATATGTATCAGAGAAAACTAACTTGGACAAATGAAATTGGTATGCACATTGGTTCACCGATACGAATGTGAAGTCATAAACAAATAAGATGTGCATAAATGATTTGAATATAGGCAAGAACAAAGTGCATCTTACATCTACTGGTTTGCATTAGGAAAATAATACTCTCACGGCGTATGCACTCTTCTCTGAACACATGTGTAGTCTTCTCAAAATATGGATATGTAACTTTCAATTAACATTTGTTGCAACTTTCCCTACACATGTGTGTGCAGCATCAACTAGTATGTGTGTGAAAAACCAGAGGGTGTTTCACTGCCTAGATCCTGAGGATCCCTTAATCAGGTGGCCATGGCACGGCATTGCCTTTGAATCCAGACCATGGGGGTAGACAAGTGCGGGAGGATCACCTGGGTGAGGGGTCCTTGGAGACTGGGGGTGGAATGCCTAATGGCGACATGGTATCCCCTTTTCCAAATACCCGTGTCCCATCATATTTTAAAGGATTTTCCAACTTCCCAGATCCCCTCACCCCCTTTTCCTACACAAACACTGAGTCGAGGAATAGGAGGTCTCTGACTGAAAGGAGTACCACCCATGAAATACAACGGACATGTCCCACTAATAGGATCAGGCAGGGTCAGGCACTTGACCTTAATTACAAACACCTGGTACCTATTAGCTCTCCACACATGGTTAAAAGGTGGAACACTGAAGCACACTATGAGCAAGGCGATGCATGAGAAGGAGCAGTTCTTCCAGGGCAATAGAGAGAGAAACTGGGATGCAAGATTTGAACGTTTGTTAGGTTTGATCCCGGCAGAAGGAAACATGAATGTGAGAGATACCTATGAACTTTGAAATAAGTACTGTGCTCGAAACTACATTTACCAAGAGGCCTTGGTGTAGGAGAGAAAAAGTGACATTTGAGGAAAGAAGGTCAAAGTGGTCATGCTGACGTAAAAGCAAAAGCCTCACCGTTTCGAACGTGTTCGACAACGCAAGGAAATTGAAAGGAGGCTTGAGCCTGATGGAAGGAAGACTATGAAGCTGTGATTGAAGCTTGGGGAAGGGAACCTCACAAATTGTGATTGAAAGGTTTGAGCCCGGCGGAGGGAAACCTGTACTGAATTGTGGTAACCAGAAGGGAACAAACTTTTGTTGAACTGAACTACAAGCTAAAAGGTGACCTGGGCTGGAGTGAGAGAATGCCAAAAGGTCCAGAGGATAATTTAGTGACTTTTCGTGGAAGGCCAAGTTGGCCCTGGTCCACGAAACAAACTGCATCTTTGAGTCCGAAGCCAGAATGTGTCGTAAGGACCAAGTGTACCACCTTACGCCGCAATACAAAATATTGGGAAGGGAGTTTACTCAGCCATACTGACATTTTTTTTAACACTAATTTTCCATTTTTCATTATACATTCCCTTTACACATTTATTGCAATAGAAAGAGGGCAGGCATTAGGTTTATTAGTATAGGCCATTTTATTTTGACTAAGGACTGACTAGGACTGTATTTTCTTTCTGTTTGATCGTCGAGAATACCCAAATGTTAGTTATACGGCAAGATAGGAGTTTCCAACCCCTTTTAAACCATCAATAAAGGTTTAGAAACTTGCAGCTCTTGTGTCAGTGTCTACTTGTGATATATTTTTTTAATTATTAAAATGTTTTTATTGATTTAAAAAAAAGAACACACAAAGCAAATACCACTCAGTGGCAATAGCAATATAAACCTTTAACATTATTACATCATCCTTACACCATTATCCTAACAATGAATCCAACTTCATGAAGTAAAGAAGGAAAAGGAAATGCAGAAAGTAGTTAACAAACCTTTCTTTCACTTAACTCATTTTCAGAATTTTTTCAATCATTTTCAATACCCCAATCACAAAAAAAAAAAATTCTGCCCCAATTATCCACGCCCACTTGGTGGTATCAGCAATTCCATTATCAGCTACGTCAAAATCTCTGATTTCTTTTGATGAATAGCAGGTGGTTACCGAATGACAGAGCGCTTCTACAGTATCTGTCTGCTTGCAAAAGCTACATTCAGCATTTTTAATGCCTGCCATTTTCCGAGCCCAATGGACTTCTCTTGTGGCTAGAGTATTAAATCTGCACATCAGTAACATGTCACGATAGTGTTGGGACGGAAACTGCTGTAAATACTTTGGGAGTGAATTTAGACCTTTCCTTTCAGCAGTTCTCGTACAGCTAAGTTTGTCTCGGTTACATTGTTCCTCCATGTTAATCCAATCTTGCAATTTCTGCTTAAAGGAATAGTGCGCTCAGAAATATTACTGTCCCGAGGGTTCGTGCATGTGTTTTTAAGCATACATTGATCGATCGTACAAACATTTCCTATGCACCTTACCATAGTTTTCCACTTTTGTTCACATGCGAAATCAAGCAACAGGGCGCAGCCATTTTGTGATGATCTTATCCGTTGCTGCATGGCTCAAGCAGGACTGCCCTGGTGGCACTAAATCATATCCCCCGCCCCTGAGTCTGACATCACTAAACCTAGTGATATTCTCTGCCTTTCTCCGTGACGTTACTGGGCAGCGTAGCCAAACGCGCCCAGTCATCACCTACGTGACGCGATGCGGAACCCGGAAATCAACACCCATCGTCTCACAACACAGCGCGTCACAATTCAGAATATAAAACTGTACTTTAAAAGGAAACAGCAAGACTATACAATTTGTAAAGTACTTTTATTTCACAATAAACACTCCGAGAACATCCGGCTATTGCCATATTCAATCAAATTGGAATTTTTTTTCTTTGCTCTCGATCTGCAAACGTTTATCGTGAGTCACGCGGTGTTCCTTTTGGGTACACAAGGTGTTCTTTTTCTGTAAAAGAAGTGCTTTGGTCACACAGTGAATTGCAAGGCTTGTGCATCAACTTGGCGCTAGACCACCGTAAAGGATGTTATGTTCCTCCTAATCGCTGGTACCGTGTAATGGCATATTGGCCCTTGGCGATCGTCTCAAAGAGTCAAATATATCCAGTTATTGACATGTATCCGCAGCTGCCGGTTGAAAAACCCATCAGTTGGTATCTGGAATCGATGACAATCGCAGAATGGCAGGATGTACCTGTTTGGAAAACATAACAGAAATGGGTCTCAGTAGCCGATCTTTATTACAATTTATCATTTTACTTATTAATTCGGCATTGAGTTAAAACTAACGATTAGCACAGACATGAAGCAATGTGAACAGAGAGAAAACAATGTGGAAAGTACTACACAATTTCCTTCCAGGGATAGTGCTATGGAGTAGGTTCAGCTCTAAATGGGATGCGGAAGCTGACGCTACAATTCAAGATGCACATAGATAGAAGTTTAATTAAATATTAGCGTTGAACCTGGCGGAACCAAGTGGTGGTCTACATGCATCTCGATGCTTGACTGCCCATGTTAATTCAATTGCTTTCGGAATGGTCCCTTTCTCTCAAGGTCAAAAAAACAATTGAACCTTATACTATGTGTGCGATGCATGGGCTTCCTCAGCTTGCAAGCAAAAATTCAAAGCTGGTGACCTTCACTCAGAATGAAGAAACATTCTTAGTTTGCAACATCTTGGCTCACCGCATCCATGAGAACTGGAATTGTGAAGCACGGGCACAGGAGGAAAAATGTGGGGGCTGTCTTTGCTCTATGTTCGTGGCGCTGCTGAGGGGTAGGGTGAACTTGGCAATGACAGAATGCGCCCTACTCCAAAATTGGAGTCGAGGGTACACAAAATGGAGTCAAAGTGTGTCTAGCAATAGCCCCACCTCTGCTTATGTCTCGGCCTCATTTCCCATGGCAGTAGATTGGCAAAGGAGGCGCCCACCGCAAGTGCAAGATCAGGATGCCACTTTCACGTATAATGTATATTGGCCGGGGGCTCAACCGACCCACCCCTTTCTTACATTAGAAACAACCCCCAACACATGCCCTCATGAATATATATTGGTCAGAGTGCTTCTTTTTCACTTTGCACTTTGATGTGCTGTTAACAGTCAGTACTTCTTGCATGCCGAGTATCTTATGTAGCCTAAGTCTCATCCCTTTTGTGGGACGAGCAGTTATTCAGCTATTTGGGCAACTGTATGGTAAGCCAACTGCCGAACCGCAAAGTTTCTTTTACACTGTTATCCATCTTGTCCTCCCACAATCAGTGAAGGTCCCACAGTAGCTCAACGAAACTGTGAACTGTGAAAGCACAACGTTACATTGTATGGCAATTGTAAAAATGGTACTAGTTGAAAAAAAAAGGACAAAGAGGATACATTTTAAAAGACAAATTGGATGCTTTATTTGGACACTTCATAAAAACATTGTTGATCAAAAAAAAGATTGTAATCATTTGTACCTGGATTTGTACGGAGGCCCTCGAGGGACAACGGATCGACGCCATCGACACAGGACGCCCTCTGGCGAAAACATTTCCGAAGCAGCAAGCTGTGGACATTACTTGTCATAGATGTGGAATACGTCGAACGACACAATCCCCTCAAACCTTCTTTACTGTAACATCCGCAACAGCAAGCTGGTCATCCGACTCTGATCCACATGCCTCCTCTTCTATATCTTGTATACATCCCTAGAAAAGAGTATGCATTTAAAATAAGTCATGTGTTAAGTCATTTGTATTAGAAATCAAATTATTCCTTCGCACACATGGCTTGCACAGATAAACTCATACATCGTGTATGTCATGTAGTCAAAATATACATTTGGGATTTTACCTGACTGATGGCTAGTTTACTATCAAAGTTGACTGTCCGTAGCACACTCTTCACAATGTTGCACTCAATCAATTTGCAAAAACTGCTTGTTTCTAATATTGTCACTGTCTAATATTATCAGATCTAAGACCGACTTTCTCTCATTCGAAGGAACTGTCAGTATGCATACCTCTCGCTCTGGATCAACTACAAGGGATGATATAATTGTAGTCGATGCTTCATCATCTACCTGTAACACAGTACTTGTATTAGTATGGATGAAAACATTTCAAATTTAACACACAATGTGACCGAGACAATGGTACATATCTATAAAAAAACACGAATGAAACATTGTGTAAACGAACAACACAATATGTAAATATGATGAGATTATCTCATTCGAGGGAAATGTCAGTACGCATACCTCTGGCTCTGGATCAACTACAAGGGATGATGTAATTGTAGTTGAAGCGTCAGCATCTCCCTGAAGCACAGTACTTGCCTTAGTATTGATGATACAATTGAACCTGAGCACACACATTGTGATGCATACATTGGTGCATATCAATAGCAAACCACGAATGAAACATTGTGTAAACGAATGACACGATACATAAATATGATCAGATTATCGCAAATTGTTCGAAATGTTGCAAGCAAGTAATTTGCAAAAACTGCTTGTTTCCAACATTGTCACTGCCTAATAGTATCAGATCTAGGACCGACTTTCTTTCATTTGAGGAAACTGTCAGTACGCATACCTCTGGCTCTGGACCAACTACAAGGGATGATATAATTGTAGTCAAAGCTTCAGCATCTCCCTGAAACACAGTACTTGTATTAGTATGGATGAAACAATTGAAATTGAACACACACATTGTGACACAGACATTGATACATATCAATAGCAATCCACAAATGAAACATTGTGTAAACAAATGACATGGTACGTAAATATGATCAGATTATTTCAAATTCCATGCATAAAACAATTACCGACCTGAATAGCTAAGTAAGACTACCTGATACGCGCTCAAAGTGGTTGCTGACTCCAGGCAAGACATGGATGCTGAATCTTGCTCCTTCATATTCAGTGCATAGTCATGGAGTTATAAAGGGAAAATATTATTTGATTTAGAAATGCTAATCTTAAAAATTGGCATGTAAGGAGATAGACTACTAAAACATTATGCTCATTTCAAAGGACACTATATATAGCATAGTTATCTGTGCCCATAAATCAATTTTCTATGAGGCTTCTAAAACCAAGGACAGATGTTTAGCAAAATGGTCTTTATTTAAAAAGCAATACAATCTTATAAATATGAAAAGTATTATAAGGGACATTAACACCTAAAACACCAATCCGTCCATTTAGTTACCTGTTCACTACCCCAAGGGCTACAGCTAAATCCGGAACCGTGACTCACCTGAGGCGGCATGTGAACGAATAGAGTCGGTATTGTATTTGGGAGCAATTTTCGAGTCGTTCTGAGTTGATTCTTCTTTGTGTACATGGATGGGTCGTACATATTCGGGGTAAAGTGCAGGCTGCAGATGCAGAATCTATCACCCCTCTTGTCCTCCAAGACTTCTTTGACTCTACTTTCAAGCTCTGCCGGCGCATATCAGCAATATCTGGCCCATTCTCTTATTCGATCTACAGTCTTTGGGAATACGTGCCTTCAGGTTTCTCATGGTTTTTAGAAGGGAAACTGAAAATCGCACAGTCAGGCCTTGTTGTAAATTCTACAAAAAAAGGTCAACATTATTCAAAAATTACTTTGCATAAAAACATGAGAAAGAAGGAATTATACCATGCATTCTTCTATGCAAGGTATGTTTTGGTCACCACAGCAAAACCAGTGTAGCGTGGGCGGCTGTGTTATAGAAGAACTTTCATAAACAATTCTTTGATGTGACGAAAATCAGAACATGTTTCTTGTCCCTTGAATGTACTATCGTGCATCAAAAGACACGTCCCGCTAAGGATGCAATTCGATGCCAATTGACACCGATGACAATTGATACATCGATAACATAACAAATTAAACTCAAGTCAATGGCAATGAGACGAATGAACATAACACTAATGGGTATGTTTGTTCGAAATAGATAGAAATTTGGAGATCAAGGAGATATGATTAGGAGACATGCCCTTACCTTGACCAACAAACAGTTTGATTCAGCAAGCAGGGTAGTTAGTGGCAGGAGAACAGGGAGATGTTCACAGGTAGCACGACGACGAGCAGATTCACAGTGGTTACAGAAGTTTGCAGGTAGCTTGTTCACGAGTTGACTTGCAGTGCTCAAAGATGCTCGCATTATAAATATCAAGTGGTTTATAAAGAATTAGAAAAGAGGGTGTGTATGTGAATGAATGACGTGTATATGTTGTGGTTTTATGTGGATTGCAGGGGCGCAGCCTGCTTCAGGGGATACAGCCTGGAGACACGGGGTCTGAGGAGAGCATGTGTACAATGACCCCTGGGCGTAAGATACCTTTGAAGTGTACATGGTGTTTGGCACCTTGGCCGTTCCCACACCTGCCTGCCCCCTTTGGCAGCACTCATCCACTGGTGCCAACTGCCTTTGATAATGGAGGGGGGGTGGATGGGCCTGAGGTGTGCAGACAAGGGCCGGAACACTGCTGACTGGAGACACACTTATGTGGATTCCAGGGGCGAGGCCTGCTTCAGGGGATCCTGCATGGGGACATGGGTTCTGTATAGGCCATGTGTAGAATGGCCCCTGTGCGGAAGATACCTTTGAAATGTACATGGTGTTTGGCACCTTGGCCGTTCCCACCCCTGCCAGCCCCCTTTGGCAGCGCACATCCACTGGTGCCAACTGCCTTTGATAATGTAGGGGGATGGATGGGCCTGAGGCGTGCAGACAAGGGCCGGAACACTGCTGAATGGAGACACACTTGATTCACTGAAAAACTGAAACAACCATTGATAAAAGTTCTGTTGTGCTTTATTTTGTTTCTTAATTTTATAGCACAAATGTACTACACATTATAAAGTTCAGGTTTCAGCACAGTGAGGGAAAATCCCCTGTATTGACCGCCGTCACTGGGGAATGTGTCTCTAATGGCACCAACAACACAGGCGGGTATTACTCGTCGAATGCGGTGTCCAAGCCTCCAATGAAGCCACCATGTGTATCAACGATAGGCCACCAGCCTGTACCACCTGTGAAAGAGAAAGATACAAACTGATTTTAAATGACCAAGATAAGTGTATTAAACCTTAGTTGCCAATGACAATTCTTGTATCCATTATCATAGTTGCCAGTACAAATGCTACCTAGACACTGTACAATATTGAACGACTATTATACGAATATTACTAGAGAATTGCAATACTAAATTGGTTTGACAATGATATATTGAAGTTACGACAATATAGGAGACAAACTTGAAATAGTAGTGGCCTAAGTGACATCACAACCAGAGTATACTTACTTGTTACTTGGATTCCGAGGGCGAACTGTTGCGTGAAGTTCATGTATAAGCACTATCAAAATCCTCAGCACGGACCATGTGAGGCAGGCTGCCCTGAAGTCTGGCAGCTCGGTAAAACATTGCAGCCGTGGCTTGCCTTGCGATATGTAGGACAAGCATCCAGAGTTTTCTCAGCAGCAGCAATTCTCCTCCTCGGTTGGCTTAGCGCGCACCGATTGCAGGTACACCAGGTGGAAACGCCGTCCATGCGACTAGGACCCGGCTCTTCATCTGTTGAATCATCCTCCTAACTGTCATCCGAAGCCCCATCGTTTCCGCATGTTTCTCTTTCGAGTAATTCTGCCTCGGAATACTCCGCCTCGTACTAGTAGGGCTGTATTGTTGCCATTGTGGGGGAAACAAACTACAATAATTTGTAGTGATGGTACTGGTATCTGTTTGCACGTGCTACAAGCAACGAAGGTAGCTGACCAGAGCACAGAAACGAGGCACAGAATACTCAAAGAAATACAGTGAGAGGATTGGAAAAGAAAATCTGATGACTGTTGTGAAGCGGTCTGTTTATACTTATTGAGGAAAGAGGAGTCCTGCCATTTCCATGGCGACACGTCATTAGCTGAGGCGCAGAGAATGTTGACACGAGACGTGCTTTGGCGTTGTGAAATGGGAGGTACGTGTCTAGTGATGTCAGGCTCATGGGCGGGGGATATGATTTAGTGCCGCAAGGGCAGTCCTGCTTGGGCGATGCGGCAATGGATAAGATTATCACAAAATGGCCACGCCCTGTTGCTTGATTTCACATGTGTACAAAATGGAAAACTACTGTAAGGTGCATAGGAAATGTTTGTACGCTTGATGAACATATGCTTAAAAACACCTGCCGAAACTCTCGGGACAATAATATTTCTGAGCGCACTATTCCTTTAACCTTGGAGAGATTGATTGTTTTTGTCTTTTTGCTATAAGATATTTTCTACCTTAAGTCTTCAGGACTTCTGCATCATTTGTTGCCTTTTTACCAAGGCCTGGTCATAGCTATGCTTCAGCACCCCTTTGTCTTTATTTTTTCAAGCTCCTTGTTGGCCATAATCTTGAAGAATACCCTGGTACACCATGCACTAAGGATCGGCTAGGGCTGAATCTAGGTATCGACTTGCAATTCGCCCCACATCGTGCCGTTTTAATCTCAGGTGATTTCCTCCACCTTCTAATTTCACCTCTCCCATTTTTTTCCTCACTTTTACCCCCATGTCGCCTTCAAAGGAGATAGCCAGCAGGTCACAATCACTAAAATGCTACAACTCTCCAGTTTTCCTCTTAAAATTCTGGAGACAAAGCAATAGTCGATACAGGAATCCTGCTCCCCGCGTTTCCATGTGCACTTCCTTGGGATGTCACCCAGCGTTTGACCATTCAACATGAGCATATCCCTAGGTCCCATATTGCCCATCCACTCCCGTTCTCCTGCATTCCATTCACTCTCTTTCAGGGAAAGGCCACTCCTACTCAATCGTTTGATGTTGAGGTCCCCACAAATCGCTATTTTAGCATCATCCCTTTCCCACAGAATTTCATCTATAGTTTTCACTGTCGTCTTCATTAGTGGGGTCTCCTTGCTCATATTAACCCACCAATAAATGTTAATCAGAAGCAGGGAGGTTTGTTGGCCCAGCCTCATTTGTTCCAATGTCACGATCTGTACATCCGGGTTAGGGCACTCTGCTTTTGCAATATTCCAACCCGTATACAATTTGACAAGGGTCACGAGGCCCGCATTAGGTTGGCCAGTTAACCCTTTTGGAGCCGGTTTGAGCAGCATAACCATCACAGAGCGGGACCTCCCTCAACCACGTCTCCTGGAAGCTTAACACATCAAACTCCTCTAAAACCTTGATCCTTTCAGAAAAAAGTATCTGAAACCCCCTTGTATTCCATGAGGCAATCCTAAGCGGCTCTCCCGTAGCCCTGACAGTGATCTATTCTACCTGCGCACTGCTTAAAGTGCCAGCTAGCCAGCCCCATGCCTCTCCTTCAGTAGTTGTCTAGTTTTTCTCCATTGTCTTCTTATCTCCTATTTTTTCCTGGTTATCAATTGTATATTTTCAGGATCTCAAGTCTTCTTTTGTGGGCTTAAATACTCTTTCCTCAAACAGTGTTTGGTTTCCTAGGAGTCTTTTCAATTGGGTCCTTCTTTGTTATTTCCCTCTGAATCATTGCTTCTCTCCAGTTTGCTCTTATCCGTTCCTGATAATCACTTATCTCGTAGCCCAATGGGAGGAATCTGTCCTTCAAAGATAGAATCAGGTCTTTTTTAGTTTGAGTGGCCAGATGGGGTAAGACCCAATCGGTCCCTTTATCTAGAACCAATTCCACAATGCTGATATCTCTCATGGATGGCTGATGTTTGTTTGTTTATTATTTACAAAGCGCGCCACACCCTGAGGTATCTGGGCGCATTTACAAGACAGCTTAAAATATTGGTAGATACATACATACATCGTAGGGAGAGGGCAGGTGGATACATACATACATCATGGTGAGTGGGCAATCAGTGGATACATCATAGTGAATGGGCAAACAGTGAGTACAGCATAGAATATAAACATACATAAACCCATGATATTATACAGTCAGTAAGTGCAAAGGATTAATGCAGTTGATTGCTATGTTCAGGTACTCTGAACGGTCGGTTGGTTGGTTGGTATACTTCGTACGGAGCCATTTTTTGGTGTTGGACATGAAACTGTGGAAAGTTTGGACGGTTCAAAGGTTAAGTGGGAGAGCGTTCCAGGCTAGGGGCGCTTGCACTGAGAAACTGGTGCCTCTGGCTCTTTTCAGTTTAAAACGTGGGTTAGCAATACAGAAGGAATTGCAGATCTCGTAGGTCTCAAGATTTTCATAATGATTTTATCTTTCAAATACTGTGGTGCGGTGCAGCATTGTTGAGATATTTGTGCGAGAGGGAGACTAGTTTATAGTAGATTCTGTCCTGAATTGAGAGTCATATGTAGTGCCTTCTGGTTTCGGAAATGTGATCTCTCCTTGGAATGCTCAAAGCTGTTCTCAAGGCGTTATTTTGTATGGTTTGAAGTTTAATACTTGCTTATTTGCTCCTGCATACAGTGCGTTGCAGTAGTCAAGTTTTCACAAGATTAGAGCCCTCGCTAGTATGATGCAACTGTCTGCGGAAAGGTACGCTTTTTGCAGGCATGTATGAGCTTGCAAGTATAGGCAGTACCTGATGCTGTTGCGTTCACTTGTTTCCTGAGGCTCAGTGTGGCGTCGAGGTAAAAGCCTAAAGTTTTAGTTTCCTTGGCTGTTTTGATAGTGTTACCATCTATAATAAAGGATAGGTATTTTTAGTCCAGTTTGTTAATATTAGTGGGGCAACTAGAATAAGAATTTCGGTCTTCTCATCATTCAGGCAAAGACTGTGGGTTGCCATCCAGGCCTGAATGACGAGGTATATTTTGTTTAGTAGGGCAATGTCCTGGTCGTAGTTGCCAGAAAACAGTATAAGTATCTGGGTGTCATCAGCATAGTTTGTATAGATGACACCCAGACGATCCAATTTGTGAAATAGAGGTTTGGTAAAAACCTTATACAGGGTTGGGGAGAAGCAAGAACCTTGCGGCACTCCGCATGTAATGGGGGTTGGGTCTGCGGCATCAGAGGGAGAGAAGACTCATCGTTATGTTTCTTAAGAAGGACTTGATCCAATTTGCAGCCTCTTGTGAGAAGTTGGCTGCTAAAGAGAGATGTTTGCCGAGTATGTTATGGTCCACCAAGTCGAATGCGGCAGAAAGGTTGTGATGGTTGAGCTAAAACATGGCGCTGGTGCGCAGTGCATTGTGGGAGCACTCAGAGCCATGATGGATATTTATCCATGCCTCAGTGGAAAGCTACACTTGCTTTGCGAAACAACATGTTTTCAACGTTATTTGCTGATGGGCTTGGAATGCAGGCCTTCCCAGCCAAGGACATGGCACTGGGAAAGCTAAGATCCGCAGGTGCCGGCTGGTACCTGATAGCGAAGTTTGTTTTGGGTTTGCTCGGCCTGTGCCAAGGTTTTGAGATGAGTTCCCGGGGCGTTTAGGAGAGAGAAGTGCTTTGCTCCTTGGGGTTACTGTCGGTTGATTCAGCTGGCAACCAACGGTCACCCATCAATGCGCAAGCGCACTGCCAGAAGGTTCGAGAAGTTTCCACCCCTTGTTGAGGAGGGCATATATGCGGAAGCCCTCAATGGTCAGACGGGATAAGCACAAAGACTTCAGTCGGAGGGGGGATGCTTCGGTCCGACACTCCTGTGGGTTGTTGTGCTCTTGGCCTGGCTGTTATCGGGGTCTTTCAGCCGCTTCTGGCCAGATGAAGTTCCATTAAGCTACGCCCACGGTGATGTATTTCTTTCTTTGACTTCTTTATGTTTTCTGTGATCTATGCCCATGTGAGTTGTACGAGTTATTTCTATGTACCTGTAAGCTTTGAATAAATAGCCGTAAAGAGCTGATTATCTTCTAAAGTGTGCGTGGCTGTGAATTATTGTGTCTGTTTTTGGGTTGAAGTATTTGCTCTATAATTGCACTGGTGATTTATGGTAGTTCCGTGCACTTTTCAGAGGAGAGCAATACAAAGGTCCAACAGAAGGAGTAGTGCGCATTGTCTCTTGTCTTTCAGTTGGTCTATTTGTGTTTTCAAGTCAATTAAGGAGTTACTGTTCCATGGAGAGGCCTAAAGCCAGATTGTCTGAGCCCAAGGAGGATATGGGTCTCAAGGTAGGTTTGGATTTGAATGTATGCCACTTATTTTAAGTAAAAAAGGTACAATTGTTATGGGCATGTAATTCGTAGGGATAGTAGGATCGATTGTGGCTTTCTTTAATAGAGGAAGTACCCAGGCGTCTTTGAAGTTAGTGGGACCCTGGCAAGTCTTAAAGGAAGCGTTTATTACTTTAGTGATAAATGGGGCAAAGTCTCTGGCTGCATCATTGATTATTTGTGCTGGGCAGATGTCACCTTCGCATCTCGAGGATTTTAAGGAGGCTATCCTTTTTTCAACCTCTGGTGTGGGGACTTTTGAGTATTTGAATTCTTAGAGAGTCTTTAAGGCTGTTTTTGTTTTGGTGTTTCTGGGTAGAGCATGTACTGCTGATGTTGAGCCGTTTGGTTGCAATTTTGTTTTGTAATGTGGTGATTTTGTTGGCCAGAAAATTTTGGATGCCTGTGCACCATTCTTTATTTTTAGGGTGTGATTCGTCGGGGGCTATGGGTGATTCTAATTCCCTAAGGATTCCAAATAGTTCCTTGGTGCTGGAGCTGGCGTTCTGAATCCTGTCATTGTATGTTTCTTGCTTAGTTCTAGTGATCTCAGCCTTGTAGATGGTGGAGATTTTGGTTACTTTGTCTTTATTTTCTTTAGAAGGCAGTTTAATACAGTTCATCAGTCTTACAGAATTTATTCTATTAAGCACAGTCATATTAGACCCCCTCAACAATTCTCTCCATGTATATTTATATGCTAGAATGAGCATCACATTGGTCTACCTTATCCTTTATAGGTCCTTTACCCGGGATTACGCAGTTTTTGCTCAGTTTTTGGATTTCTTTCTGGAATGGCCTTAGCTTCAAGTTGGCCCTCGATTTTGGCCCACTCTGAGTTACTAACTTCTTTCCACAGCTCCTCTTCTTCTATTCTTTCAATCTCTTCTATAAGGTAACTGAGGTCTACTTCGGATATCTCTAACACTTCTTCCACTTTGTCTTCAAGAGACCTTCACGGCTCAGTGATCAGATTTTCACTGCAAATACACAATTCTTTCCTAGCTCTTTTTGGTTGCGGTCTATTATCTCTCGGGCGGGGGGCGGGGTCTGGGCGAGCGTAGATTTCTTTAAAAAGCTCTCGAACCATTCCATTTTCGCTTTGTAGTTAGAGACATATTCTTGGATTTCTTTGTATTTTGCCGACCTTTGTAAATTGTACTGACCACAACTGGGCCTTTTTCCAATGCTTTAGATGATTTAAACAGGGAAAAATTATTTCCTTCCTTGGGATTTATTGCAACCTGTTTCTCAGCAATGGGAGGAGCAGGCTCACTGGATCCCAATCTATCTTGCACTACAACAGGGCCAACCAATTTTGTATCCTTGGTTCTTTGCAATTCCTTGATTTGTGCCCTCATCCATTCACCATCTAGTAGTAGCGCCTCCATCATCGCTGTTTTGTCCACCGTTTCCCTCCTGGCCAGATCGCATAAGGATTTTACCCCTTTATTGAGGCTTCCGCCTCTTTATCCAATCTTTCTTCCATCTTGCTCGCCAGAGCTTGCATACCTATCAGTTTATTAGATAATGCCAAGATCATAGAATATTGGTCGTGGAGGGTAGGTGCTATTGCCTCATACAGCTTTGTGAAAGGCAGCATTGACGTTGTTAAGGAGGCCATCATAAGTTGCTCGAGATGGGCCCATTTCTCCATTTTCAACGGGCCTCTCTATTCCATCGATCCTTGCTTGTATAATCCGAGCTACGGTCAGACAGGCTCGAGGAAGGTGTAGAGGTACTCTGAGAGCTTGAAGGAGAGTTCCACACAAACACTGAATCCTCCACCCGATCGCCAACCAGACTCCTTTCTCTAGTCCTTTCCTCTGTGGACTTCACTTCATACTCCTTTTCTGGTGAATTTATGTGGGCCAGAGCCTTCACAGAATGGGGGCCTTCTCTCTCGTCTGTTTTTCTAGTTTGCTGGGAGACTGATTTATACTCCACCGGGCATTTAATGCCACCTAGGCATGGATTTTGATGGTTCTTTTCTACAGCTTCCCATTCTGCTATCAAGTCTGCTTATTTCAATGTTTCATCTAGAATCTGCACTCTCTCATTTACACTTGACAAACTCAAGCGTCCTGGCCCCAATTTCTGTGGGTATCGCCCACATCCAACTTCAATTGCCCATAACTCACCAAGTCTATGGCATCTGATTTGGAATTTTTCACCCTGTTAGGTACCTCCCTTCTTTTTTCCCAGAGCGGGCTTATATCAGACCTGGCACTGGAGTATGATACAGACCTTTGGAAGTCCTCAGCCCTGTTGGCCCCTTCCGTCAGATCCATCCGGGCTTTAGGGGATCTCACCGCCGGCCTGGTCTACTGATTCCTTTCATCCGCAATATTTCAGTTGCCGGAACAGGTAGCGTGCCCCTCCAAGGCTTTTCCTCCATCTATCATTACACATTGGTTTTGGCGGAGGGCTTTGTGTCTCGTATTCCCTCCTTGTCAGGGTATTGTTGATTTTCCCCTGCTCTCTCACTTCGATATTAGCTAGGCGAGCCAATAAGTCTGCCGGGCTAACAACCTCAACGGGGCCTTCCAGGAACGCTTTCACTCCCCCACAATCCAAATTTCCAGTCTCCGACAAATTTTACGCACTCACCACCAGCCTTACCTGAGGAGTGTTCTCGTACTGGGGGTGGGGGGGGGCTAGTTGGTTTCGTTATTCTTCCCCCGGCGAACTCCTGGCAAACTCCTACTTTCGCTCCGCTTCGCTTCACAGTCGGATTTTGAAGACTGAAGCAGACGAGAGGCGGGCAGAGCGGTGCTTGCAATTTTCTTAAAGCCACAGTAGCAACGTTCCAAATAACAAGGCTTCAGTCTATGAAAAACAAACTCTGAGCAGAAAGCAAATGATCAGGCAGTGTCTCTGACTCCTGGCAAACTCATACTTTCCTACTACTTGTGATATCATGCCTCCCTCACAACAGTGAGGGGTCAGAAAGGCGAGACAGACACAAAAGTAAAGTTTTCTCAATGTTTGCCATTTATTAAATGAAAAACGGTGAGATAAACGGCTATCTTTCCCTATCCAAATGAGGATTTCCCTACCTAGCAAACTAAACTAAAGAAAGATGGCTTAGTGTCCAAAAGTCTTTGACCCTCAAACTAATACATACAACAAAATAACACAAGGAATATTTGGCGGTCTTCAATTTAACACAGTAGTGTAAAAGTTAAAAGTTAGACGGTTTTGAAAGTACTCCTTGGAACCAGAGTTGAATCCCTTTCCCTTGGACCAATGCAGGAATACCCTTGAAGAAATTCTAACAAAGTTCTGTTCAGTTCAACAAAAATATCTTTTCCTTCAAATGCAACCTTCCGGGGGTGTGGCTTGAAGCGCCATCGATGAGGACACTTCTTCTGTAGCCTCTGTGGAAAGCATGGCACAAAAACATGCGGAACACCGGTACTAGCATGCTGCAACTCGTTTAAGTGCCAGGTGGCGAAACTTAAACCGGAGGAGAAGCACTGGGGAAGGCGGTGAAGTCTTCACATCCCAGGGGAAGGGAAATTAAACAAAAACAGTCCCATCGGACCCACATCGGAGGCCACGCAAAATGGCCACCGCCTCACCGGCCAACGCAGCTCTTGTGACCTGCCGCCTTCACTCCAACAAAGAGACCTGCCAGAGAAGAGCAGGAAGCCTGGGGCTGTAGACCCAAAGACTGGAGCGGCCAGACAGACAGTGTGCAGTTGGAATGAGAAGGGGACCTCACAGCAGATGATGTAACCAGGGCTCGCAAAGACCTGAGGACATGCAGTGTTCAAGATGAGCCCTGCACCTGCCCCCCCAGATAACAGAAAGACCATCCACAGGGGAAAGCTAGCAGACCGGGACGACCAGACTCCGGTCTCTGCGGGAGGAGGCAGAATGACTTGGAGGAAGGGCTGCGAGAGACGTTGCGGCTCAGCCCATGTCAGAGAGCAGTGCCTGAGATCCCGACCTGGGCCCCATCAAAGCCTGCATTACGCGTCCAAGCTGCCAGGGTCCCAATAGCCCACATACAGCCTACACAGAAACGGGAGCCCTCCCTGGGGAACGAGGGCTGCCTATGCCCTTAAGAAAAAGTTGCACTACAGCTGCCTAATGACAGACCCGCAGAGACACAGATGCTTGGGGAGAGGGAATAGCACCAGTGAGGGATACCACACCGCCAGCAAGCACATCAAAGAGACAGCGCTCTCCCTGCCTGCCATAAGCTCCATGAATACGCTGTGAGGTGAACACCATACCTAGGAGGAGGGACGGTCTGGAAGAGCTGGTAAGAGCTGGTACGGGGTGGGGGGATAGAAACTGCCCAGGAGAGTCCCACACGGTAACTCACAGACCCACCCCACAGAAGAGAGGGGGCTGCAAAGGACCCACTCTATCCACCAACAACACCTCCACGGCGCAGACACCCCCTGGGGCCCTGCCCAACCGTCACCTCCAGTGGAGCTACATCACCCATGTCGGCTACCCCACAGCACAACACCCCCAGCCGTAGCAAAAGAGAAACCCCAGAAAAATGCTGATATTGCAGTCTTTCTCCAGTACCAGGACAAAAAAGAGAAAGATGCCGCCAATGCCCCGAATTCTCCGCAGGAACCCCCCACAGGGCAATTGGCTACTAAGGAGGATCTGCAATCCTTCATCTTGGAAATCAAAGCGGAATTCCAGAGCTGTATGGCAGGGATCTCGACAAAGGTGGACCAGCTGGACCAACAGGTTTTAGAAGTGGAACAGAGGCTCGAAGAGGTGGAGGAGCACGAAACAGACCAATCAGCGGTGGTGGCTGAACTCCAAAGAAGGATCCAGGTGTTGGAGGGGAAAAGTGACGAGTTGGCTGGGAAACAGGAGGACATGGAAAATAGGGCCAGGGAGTGCACACCTCAATCATAGATCAGGCCCTCCCGGCCTACATTGGCAGACTCTTTCAGACTCTCCTTCCACACTTTGACAAGTTGATGCTGCTTCTTGACCACACCCACAGAATATGCACCTGAGGGAGCCGGTTAGCAGACGGACCCCCAGACGTAATTACCCGGGTCCACTTCTTCACAACAAAACAAGAGATCCTAACAGCCAGCCGGACACAAGGAGATTTTACATTTCAAAGATTACCACTACAAATCTTACAGGACCTTGCAGTGGCAAACATACAAAGACGGATAGAGCTCAGGCCCGACAACCATTTTACACGACCAAAAGGTGCGCTATCGTTGGATCTTTTCCACCACTCTACAATTTATTTGGACGGACACCTCCTGCATCGTCAGCTCACTAGATGAAGCCGAAGATATTCCAAAAATGCCTTCCCCAGAGCAGAAGCAGGTTCCTCATCAAGACCTGCATCGCCAACCAGAAAAGAGACAGCCAGACCACAGCAAAACACCTGGGCGAAAGTAGCCAAGCATCGCAAACAAGGAACCCTTCCCCAGCAAACCGGAAGGCCGCCTTACACATATTCGGGGCACCTCCCACCTGAGGAACTGCCCACCCCGAGCTCGCCTTCACCATACCGCTGGAAAACAGAAAGCTTTCAAAGCTAGGTTTCACATGGCTTATGCCTGGCCTAATAGCGCTATAGCGCCTAAAGGCCCATGGGGTAAACACCACAACCTTAGTTCAACATTATGGTTAAGGGCAGTGAGCTGAATGTTGACTGCTGCAGTTTTGTTTCTGCTTTAGAGTTGGAAGCAAAAGTTAAAAACCCGGTTGCACAGTGGGACTAAAACAGCAAGATATCTGGATGGTGGCCAAAACTGACCCAGCTTTGCCCCCGCCTTAGCAGAATAAGACTTCTCCATAGAACCACAACCCCACCAGAAACTGAACTTTATCTCGCTCAATGTGAAAGGAATAAACGCACCCACAAAATGCAAATCTACACTTCAGCGCCTGCAGGACTTGAGGGGCTCTGATCTTCTTGCAGGAAACCCACTTGTTCCCACTGGACACCCCCCGCCTCCGAAGCAGAAATTTCCCACTCCAATTCCTGGCTTCCAGTGGCTCGAAGAGAGGCGGAACAGCAATCCTCTTGGCGAAAGGCATCCCGTTTAAGGCGTTAGAGACGTTGTACTGCCAGGAAGGACACTACACAGGAATCAAAGATATGATCTTTGGGCAATTATATACTCTGATTTCAGTCTATGTGCCCAATGAAGGACAGGAGTAGTTCTATATGGAGCTGGAGGCTAAGCTTCTCCCCTTCATCGAGGGCCAAGTGATCATAGGGGGAGACTACTTTGGGGTGCCAGACCCCCTTGATGGTCAGATCTCACCCACCTGCCCCAAGGAACTTGAAGACAGCCACAGGGCTTCTTCACCTTTTTAGGTCACTGGGGTTACTGGACACTTGGAGTGTATTACACTAGGGTGAACGAGATTTGTCCTTTTTCTCACATTTGCATCGGACCTCCTCACAAACAGACTTTCTCCTGACAACCCCACAACTGCTCGCCTTCGTCGATGATGGGACCATAAAACCGAGACTCTTGTCAGACCATGCCACAGTCGTGCTGACCTTCTGGGCCTATAACCCGGAACCACCTCCAAGACCTCGCTGGAGCCTGTACGATCAATCCTGAATGACATGGCAATCCGAACCTACTTCCAGGAGAATCCCACAGAGCACACCTCACCAGCTAACGCCTGGGATGCCATGAAGGCAGTGATCAGGGGGTAACTTGTAGCCCACAGGAAGCCTACTGGAGGCGTAGACTAGAGGCACGCACGAAGACTAGAAAATTACATAACAGCCGAAGGGAAACAAGAAGGGATGGTCTCTGACGTAATGGTCCCCCCGTAATAGAACAGAACAAGAGCAGTATATTGAAGGGGTCACCCTCCCACATCTCAGTAAGACAGACACAGATGGGGCATGGCCAGCCGCGGACGCTGTCGGATGCCTCCTCTGTAAGCTCTGGGACTCCTGCACCATCCCGAGGCCCCTATACCCCCTATAAACCCTTGATCACCCCCAAAACGGCTGCGGAGGTGTCGGAGGAGAGGCGGAACCTGCTGTGTTCACATTAAGGTATGCCGAGCCTTCACGGTTGAGTGGCAAGCAGAGAAACAAGAAGCACAGCGGCTGAAAATAAAGTCGAAGCAGATGAGAGGCAGCGGCTGGTGACTGAGTGGGAACCCCCCCCGATCGATGCTGATGCACCCCGTTCAGAGGCCCCTCCCCCCAAGCCTGCGGCTGTCTCCGCTTCAGCATCTCCTGATAAGACACACCTGAAGCGGGTAAGGAGACGTCAGAGGGTGGCGGGAACACACAAGAACGGAAAAGGGGGAAAAGAAGGGATCCACACTGCTCGACGTGATCGGAGGCCTGCTCATATCAGTGGGGACCCCGGACACACAAGTGAAGTGCAGGCATGATCGGAGGCCTGCTCAGATCAGTGGGGACCCCGGACACACGAGTAAAGTGCACACGGAGAGGCAGGGGCACCCGCGAGATGCAAGACGAGCACGGAGGCCATCCTGGGCTTCTAACTAGGCCCAAAACTACAATTACTGCCCGGAGGCACCCTCCTAACAATGGAACCTGGGCTAAGGCAGCATTTGGCATGTGCGTGCCTGAGGTGCTATGACCCCTAGAGGGAACACCCTGCAGGGGCTATTACATGCAAGCCAACTAAATAACACTGCCCCAGATCCTCAAGCAAATATACCTGATCAGAATCTGAGGCACATTGGTCTGGGACCCTGTGGCTGGCAGCAGAAGCAGCAGTAGAGCGAGGAAAGTGAAAGCACTGAGCGGAGCTCCAGCGATAAAGGCATTCCCTGTTGACGAAGAGCAAAGACCCCTCATGGGAAAAGCAACAGCCTACCTGGCACATCAGGAGAAGTAGCCCAAAGGGTCGGCAGCGGCAAGGGGTCCCTGGGCGCTTGAGGAAGAAGGCATACCGACCAAGGGTGCCCCTAAGAGTTGTACCACAAGGCGTCAGGACGTAAGGAACTTTGATGACCCTGTAGGCACCAGGGACCCAGCGCAACACCACCAGAGGAGCACTACAGGCCAAAGGCAGAGACCTAAGGGAGGCCAAAGTGTAACCGGACGCAGACAACAGAAGGGCCTTCGCAGGGGCACCCAATCTTGGGGCAACCAGCGAGAATATTCCTCCCCATCTAGTCCAGCAACATGTCCAAGCAAGTTACGAAGTCGAAAAGTCAAGGTTCTGGAGACATCAAGACCATGATGGAGTCCGCCAAGACCCAGAAACGTAATCAACTGCAGGCAACGGTCCAGATACATTCCCCCTCCTCTGGAGGCCTCAAGAGAGCTTGCAGATCCACCGATTCGTAGATCAGACCTATTAGCAATGCTGCAAGAGCTCAAAAAGGACATTAAGGATAGTGCAGCTGATTTAGCCAAATCAATTGCGGACCTTAACAAAGGGTTCATAGCGGTAGAGAAAAGAATTGATGAGGTGGAAACCACGATGACTGAGCATGGTCATGAACAAGAGGTATTATCCAACAGGATGTATGAGTTTGAGCAACAAATGGAGCGTGTCCAGAGTAAACAAGAGGATGCTAAAAACAGGTCTAAGCAAAATAATATTCAGATCCAAGGGATCCCAACATCTGTGATGGACTCCGACCTGCAACAATATGTGACAGACCTGTTTCGGCAAATCCTGGGCGAGAGCAGAGAGATCATGCTAGACCAGACGCATAAGTTCTACTCCACATTTCAACTGAACCAAAAGTTGTCCCCGGATGTGCTGACTCGGATACATCTATTTCAAGTGAAGGAGGACATAATGCGGGCTGCCCGAAAAAAAAAAACGCCAAGCTTCCGAACCACACCTACCCAGCTATTCCAAGACTTAGCTCAAGCAACGCTCGCTAAGAGGAAACGGTTGAGGGTTGTCACAGACTGGCTGAGAACTAGGGAAGTGCGATATCGCCGGGGATAACCGATGAGCCTCCGTTTTTAATTGAAGGGCCAAAGGTGTACAGTCAAGAAAGAGGAGGACATGGAGGAACTCATGAGGGAGGAAGAGGGTGGAGAAAGTAACGACAAAGGAAGAACCTCGCCCCGAAATGGGGGACAGGATGGCTGATCTGAGAGAGAGCAATGGAAATCGGCACGTCACCGTCTACGGGGGAGCCTTAAGGAACCCAAGTCCACTGATTCCACGTGAATAACAGCATGGAAGGGGGAAAAAGAGATCCGCTGGGTAATAAGAGGATCTGAAATCGATGAAGGGGGGCTCAACACTGGGGTGCAAAATGCTGTAGTAGGGGGCAAACATGACAGTTCAACAATGTTAAACCAATGGGGTGGCAAGGGGGAGAGGAGCGAGACTAGATCCCACATTTCCCGGGTGGATGATGGACCCGGTGAGACACTGTGGCAATACCAAGGTAAAAGTTCAATGGAGAAGTTCAGGTTTGGGGGAGGGGAAAGGACATGTTACTTGGTGGGAGACTACAGAGGATATATATATATATATATATATATATGTGATAATCAGAACGGTGGAGGGGCTCGAGCGCATTGAGAAAGAAATGGGGTCAAGGTGTGAGAATGGCTGATTTAACATTTGTTACATTAAAAGTTCATGGGCTTAATTCCCCAATTAAACGGAAATCCATGTTGAACAGGCTGGGGGATATGCGGGCCTCAGTGATATGGATGCAGGAAACACACCTGCTTCCAGAGGATGAACATAGGCTAAGGCACAGGGCCTTCCCCATACAATACTTTGCTTCTAATGGAACAAAAAAACGGGGAGTAGGCATCCTGCTGGTGAAGGGTATCAACTTCGCGAAACATTTCGTAAAAAAGAGACCTGGAAGGCCGCTTTTTGATACTGGGAGGGAAGCTGATGGGTCAACAAGTTACATTGGTGACGATCTATGAAGACAGGATCGATTCTTGTTGGGACTGTTACCGAAAATCGCACAGTGGGGAGTGGGGCAGATCTTGATATGGGGTATCTTTAATGGGGTGATGGACGCTGCAATGGACAAGACCCTTCCGGCCACCCAGCACCCACACGTTTAGGCAGTCCTTAGCAAAATTCATTAGGGAACTACATTTAATAGAAACATGGCGATTTTTCTGCCCACAAGAGAAAGCATACAATCATTATTCAGCGGTGTATAGGAGCCACTCGTGGATCGATATGGTTCTCATTTCAGACACGCTGGTCCCACAAATCACGGGACTGGAAATAGGAGTGAGGTGTCTATCAGACCACGCTCCGGTCTTACTGAAGATGGAACTGATTGACCCACAACAACAATCCCGCAAACCATGGTGACTAAATGAGGTGATTTTGAGAGCAAGGCAGTGGTAAGGGGAGAACTCATCGCATAACACAACAAACTACATTAAAAGTCGGGAGAGGCTGAGGCGGGACATGGAGGCCAAAGTAGCAAAGGCTGAGGCGGAGTACAAGGACAAGGACAAGGGCTCACAAAAAGCATGGCGAGAACTGAAAAAAGTAACGGCGGTCCTGGCAATCCACCTGGCCAATGACACTGCACAACTACTGGTGCAAACCAAACAGTTTTATTATATACATGGGGACAAAGCCAACCGACTCCTCGCAGCCAAATTGAGACAGCAGAAACTCCGGAATCGCATAGTCCAACTTCAAAATCGGGAAGGAGACCTGGTGAGGGGAGAGAAGGAAATAGAAGAGGTCATGTATTCATACTATACCGAGAACCTCAAGGGGAAGACCTAGAAAGGGAGGCTTGCCGCAAATCAGCAAATCAAATAGGCAAATGTTAGAAGCACCCATAACGGAGGAAGAGTTCATAGGGGCACTGAAGGAACACAAATCCCCGGGTCCAGATCGTCTTAGTAACCCATATTACAAAACCTTCAGGGCTATCCTAGTGGGCCCCTTAACAAAATTGTTTAACTTCATTCGGGACACGGGAAGGACCTCTGGAGATATGAACCTGGCGACCACAGTGTTACTCCTAAAACCAGATAGGGACCCACTAGAATTTGCGAGCTACCGCCCCATCTCCTTATTAAACAGAGATGCGAAAATCTATTCCTCGGTCTTGGCACATTGGTTAGCGAAGGGTCTCCTGGGGATAATCCACCCTGAACAGGCGGATTTTATAACAGGGCGGCACACCTATGATAATATCCGTAGAGCTATAGATACGATAGACTGGGGACGAAGAACAGGGCAGAGGTTCTCGGTACTGGTGCCTACAGAGCCTTTGATAGCCTGCGCTGGGGATTTTTACAACTGACCCTCGAACAGTTCGGGTGCGGGCCTACCTTTACCTGCATTGTGATGGCCAATTTCGTGCATCCAACTACAAGCCTGATGATCAATAGGCGGCTCACAGATAACATCCCCATCCGGAAGGGCACGAGGCAAGGGTGCCCACTATCACCACTGATTTTTGCTTTGGCCATGGAGCCACTGGTGCAGAGGGCCCGAGATGACCCGAGAATCTAGGCCGTGGAAGTGGAGGCCGGGGGATCCCAAAAGGTAGCACTCTATGCGAATGATGTTCTCATGTTCCTGAAAGACACGGCACACTCACTCCCAAGGGCCATAGAATTGTTAGAGGGATTTGTGAGGATCTCGGGGTTCCATATCAACTATCCTAAATCTAAAGCTCTTAACATCACTGAGAGGACAGAGCAAGTGACAGAATGGGAAAGCCGGTGCTCCCTGGGACGGGAACAGAAATCGGTAAAATACCTGGGAATACAGCTGACCCCCACATATGAAAGGTTATATGGGGCTAACATTCCGGGCCTATTGAAAACACTTGCAGTAGATTTGAAACATTGAGACATGCAGCAGCTAACATGGCTGGCACGGATAACAGCAGTCAAAATGACTCTGCTCCCTAGGTTTCTGTATGTGGTAGGCACGCATCCAATACGCATCCCGTGCCCAGCAAATAAACTACAAAGGGAGGTGATGTCCTTTATTTGTGGGGGGAGAGGGGAAGAAACCGAGCGTCTCCAAGAAGGTATTATTTAGACCACAAGCGTTGGTGGTCCCAGAACTCTGCAGATATCTATGGGCTGCACAGATAGCACCTATGCTACAATGGCCATTTAGAGAAGGCCAGAATCGGTGGGCCACCCTCGAGAGTGCAGCAACTAAGACACCCCTGGGAGGCCTTGGTGTTCTTGCAGCACGGCACAGAGGCAAAGGGGGTGCATTACTGGAATCAGCCAAAGCCTCCCTATGGTATTGGGATAAAGCTTTAAGGAGTAGAAAAGAAAAAGTGGGGGGGGGCACTGGATCCGGTTACCCATAATCAGGACTTCACCCAAGGGATGCAAGTCGACTTTTGGGCACATGGGGGGATGAGGGGGGCTGGGGGAGGGAACAAACCCTGCTACTGAGGGATCTATATGCAGAGGGGGCACCCCTAACATTTGAGGATTGTAAGGCCAAGTCTGATATACCGGAGGGTGAACGGTTGCATTATATCCAACTCAGACACTGGATCTCCAATACGAGGGTCCGGGAAGGAGTAACTCGGGACCCGGTAGGGCTGGAGCTAACGATACAAGCAGGCCAACCTGAGAAAGGGGTGTCAAAACTGTACTGGTTGATGGGGGCGGTGGACCCAGAAGAAACCCTTATGTACATGCAGTAATGGGAGGCAGATGTTGGGAAACCAATTTCGTGAGAGACCTATTTTATTTACATTTTATAAATAAAATAGGTCTCTCACGACCTGGGGTCGCATATGGAATAGAGCCGCTAAAAGCTCCAAATGTACTTCAAAGAGGCGGCATACAAACTCTGTCTGTGGTGGTACATGACACCATAACGTAGGCACTCCATTAATCCAGGGTATTCCATAGCTTGCTGGTGGGGATGCGGGCAGCCTGGGGATCTAATCCAAATGTGGTGGTCCTGCCCGGTGGCAGAGACCTACTGGAAGGAGATCTTGAGCAATAACAAGGAGATAAGGGGGGTGCAATTGCCTCACGACCCGGTGGTGGTGTTACTGGGGGAAGCAGTTGAAGGGTGTTGCGCAAACTCTGGGGCCAGAGCTAACCTTATCACCCATATGCTGAGCGTGGCTAGAATCACCTTGGCGCAAGCATGGAAAAATAAACAAGGGCCGGTAGTAGCCATGGGTGAGGCTATGGGGTGTGATGGCCATGGAAAAAGTAACGGCAATAACTCATGGCTCCTACTCGAAATATCAGAACACCTGGATGCCGTTGCATGAGTTCACAGACGATAAAGAACAGATGTATTTTAAACCTAAATTACTTTGCAAGGTTTACGTCATTTGACAGTCAGCATGAGCATTGAGCCGAAAGGCGACATGACCCATGGAACATTCAAGAAAGCTCGAAAAACGTAGTACTCCAACCAAATGTTTGGAGGATTTGTTGGGGGAGGGGGGAATGTTCTAATAATTAAAACTCATGAGCAAATGGACTTTAACGACTGGTTCGAACAAAAGGGGAAGACATGGGCTATGCTATTGTTTGTTACTCTCTAATGTATATATGTCTATGATTATGCTCTTGAAAACTAAATAAAATTGGTAAAAAATTTATTTTAAAAGACAGACACAGAGGCCCTGATCACATGCAAAGAAGTAGACTTGGTCATCATTAAATCTCTAAAAACTAGGGGCCCGGGTCCTGATGGGTTCACAATGAGATTCTACAAACATTTCCGCCCCAACTCCTGGCACCTTTGACAGCCCTTTTTAATGCGTTCGGCTCATCGGGCTCCGTCCCCCCAACAATGCAAGAGTCCACGACCATCCTCATACTACACCCGGGAAAGATCCCAGAGAGTGCACTTCATATAGACCTATCTCCTTACTAAATATAGGCGCCAACATATACTCCAAAGTCTTGGCGAACCGTCTTGCTGCAGTCCTTCCCAAAATAATCAACTGGGACCAAACAGGCTTTATACTAGGCAAATCAACAGGGGATAATATCCGGCGAGCATTAAATCTGGTGGAAATAGCATCCTCAGTCCACCTTAAAACATCACTATTAGCCCTGAACGCATCCAAAGCCTTCGACAAAGTGGACTGGTCCATCATGCAACTTACCCTCGAAGCCTTCCAATTCGGCCCAATCTTCCATAAAATGGTCCTTGCCAACTATTGGCCGCCAAAAATCTCCCCGCAGGTTAATCAAAGACTAACGGCGCCCATATCACTGACCTGTGGACCAGAAAGGGGTGCCTGCTCTCCCCCCTATTTGCTTTAATAATGGAACCGCTGGCCCAGCGGATTCGTAAAGACTCCAATATAAAGGGGTTGCAAATAGGCACCACACAACACAAAATGTTGCTTTATGTGACGACGTCCTGTTGTTCATAACAAACATCCAGCCCTCAATGACACACTCCCTCCGAGAACTACATACATTTGGAAGGGTAGCTGGGTTCACAATCAACTATGGGAAATCCGAGGGGGCGTGGCCAACTGCCGAACGATGTGCACGTAAACCTTTGGAGCTCCCATGCCACCACATGAATCCTGTCAAAATCCTGCATGAAAACCCCCATGGATGGAGACCGTGTTGAAGGGGAAGGAAGCTAAAGCACTGGAAAAGCATATATCTCATTCCGGAAAGTGAGCGGGACGGGAACCGGCCCTAAGGCTTGCCGAAAACCTCAGCGCTCGGCGGGAAAGAAGCACGTCCAAGATGGCCCCTGCAGTGGACTGAAGAGGGGTGAGGCGGCTCATTCGGTGGCCGGACGTGGAGGAGGCACACTGCGTGCCCAGGTGGTGCAGGAGAGAAGCGGGGCATTGGGCCCCGGTGGGGAAGAAGAGTCGGGATACGCCGGATCAGGAGTTGCGGTGAGAGACTTGGAAGCGGCCCCCCCCACGGCGACATATTACTTGGTTGGAAGTAAGGAGCGGGCTGACGAGGAGGACCACCGCCCAGGACTTGAGGCAGGTGGGGCCCTCCCCTCCCCCGGGGTGGAGGCAGTCGGCCCCCGGGAGGCTGGTAAGAGCCGTAAGTGTGCCGGAGGAGAAGCGGAGAGCGGGGTGGTCTGAGCGGAGTGCGGCCGCGAAGAAGGGAGCTGGGAGAGGCGCTCCTGGGATCGGGTGCGCATAGGTGACGCAGCGCTGAAGCCCCGGAGGCTGTGGAGGGACCGTGGGAGAGCGGCCATGGCAGCAGAGAGATGGGGGACATATTCCTCTGTGTCCCCCACTGGAGGTACCCCACAGCCCAGGCTGATCAGGGGGGAGAGGAGCCGACCCCTAAGACACCTGGGCAGTGGGTGGTGCAGCTGTAAGTAGGAACGAGGAGTGGATACAGAGCCTGGGCGTCATGGGCAGACATTGCGTGGGAATTGGTGCGTGCTGCCCCTCCTGTGTGCAGAGGAGGTGAAGAGAGCTGATTGCTGAAGGGACACTGGGGGCGGAAGCAGTGGATGTCCCCAGGGGCGGAAGGGGCTGCACAGTAGAGGGAGAGTAGAAGAAAGGGCTGGAAGCACCCCCATCCGGGTCGGTGGAGATAGGGGACCCAGCTGGGGGATAGCTGGGTGACCCTGCGTCAGGGACTGTTGCGGTAACTCCCACAGGAATTGTAAGCGGTGGCTGTGGCTCCTGGGGCTGGGGGCCCCTCTGCGATCAGTGGACTTGGTGAGCAGGGGACGTGTTGTGGAGAGTGGATCTCTGAGAACAGAAGAACCCTGGTGGGGTTCCACCGGGGCTTACGTCAGTGGGCCGAGACACCGGTGGTGATTCACCCACTTCGGGGGGGGGGGCTTCGCTGGAGGACACAGGCGAGGCAGGCAGCACCGGATATTGGGGCACCAGAGGTGTAGGGAGTTACAGAGCCTGAGTCCGGGGGACGAGATACATAGGACTCGTCCAACATGGGCAAAAGCCAGCAACGAAGGGAAAAATATAGAGGCAACGGACAGAGTGCATAGACTGGATGGACCAGATCGACAGGCAGGGGAGAGATCCTCAGGAGGGGAAGGAAGTACAGTGACTCTGGACCCACTAATGGAGGCAATACAGGTCTCCAGAGACACCCTTCAGGAAAGCATCAAAGAGGTGGGAGTGGAAGTCTCCCTGGTGAGGGCTGACCTTCGCAAAGTGTGCGAGAGGGTAATAGAAGTGGAGCAGAGGGTCAGTACGGTGGAGGATGATGTCCAGAAGCTCAAAAACCAGGTGGCGGGCCTGGTGGGGGCAGCCCGAGTACACGGCACAGCAGCAATAAGGTGCGTGGGGAAGGTGGGGGTGGAACCGGGTGCAGGCATTAGGGGTGCTGGGAGAGGCGAGGGGATAACTTGAGTGAAGGCACCAATATCTTAGATGGGTAGGCTAGGAAGTCTGAAAATCGGGACATGGAATGTCCGGGGATTGGGGAACTACCAGAAGAGGCGGAGAGTGGGGGAGTTTCTGAAAACGAAGGGGATAGAAGTGGCTTTGATACAGGAGACAAATGTGGGTACAGAGGTTTGGGGAAACTGAGGAAAATGTGGGGGGGGCACGTTATCGGCACGACGTATTCAACCCAGGCTAGGGGTGTGCTCATTTGGGTGGGGAGGGGGACACCACTGAAGGTGGAGGTGGTATTAAAGGATGAGATTGGCAGAACGGTGCTTGTACAGTGCTCCTGGGAGGGGGTAGGACAATCTGTTTGGTTAATTCGTATGCGCCAAATGTGGATGACAAGGAATACTTTCCCTCAGTGCTTTGCAAGATGGGGGCGTATAGGGGGGAAATGATAATATGGGGAGGAGATTTCAATTGTCATTTGGATGAGCGGTTGGACGGGTCGGGGAGTAGGGGGGTGCCTAAGAAGTATATGGTGAGGTCTCTTCATAGGATAATGCAGAACCTTGATCTGGTGGAGGTGTGGAGGGAGAAGCAGGGGGAGGAAAGGGGCTATTCCTATTATTCGGGTGTGCACGGCTCATCTTCGCGCCTGGACTACATTCTAACGGGAAGGGAAAATTGCCAGCATTCTGGAGCTACGAGGTATCTGGGGCGCACTCTGTCGGATCACTCTCCCTGGCTAAGTTATTTGGGTCCAATGAGAGACCCCCACGGCGGTTGTGGCTTCTGCAAAGGGAGGCGCTGCAGGATGGGGCATTTGTGAGTGAACTCAGAGAAGGGATCAGATCGTACTTAGAGTTGAATGAGGGCTCGGTGGAATCTAGGGGAGTGCTTTGGGAAGCCTTTAAGGCAACTATGAGAGGGAAATGCCTATCCATGACAGTAGGGATGCGTAAGCTACTCCTAGGCACGCTACAACAAACGGAGGCCCAGGTGGCGGAACTATATAGGGAGGCGGCGGGGGTGCAGAGGTGGGGGAGGCCTTGGTGCAGAAGTTGGAACTCTATCAGGGAACTCTGGCAGAGCTGTCCCACTTCGATAGCAGCAGGCGGGATGTTAGATTGCATGGGGAAGGGGACAAGGCGGACAAGCTGTTGGCTTGGTTGATTGGCAGGGAAAACCCGAATCGGGTCATAACCTGGCTAAGGTCAAGCATGGGAGAGATAGTTGGGACCCAGAAGGAGATTAATGATACTTTTGTAGCATTCTACAAGGAGCTATATACGAGTAAGGGTGGATACATAGATGTTGATGCAGAGGATCTCATGGAATCGTTGCAGTTACTGAAATTGGGGGAGGGAATGCGGGAGGAACTGGAGGCCCCGATTGAGGAGGGGGACATTCGCTGGGTGATCCGCACAATGAGGAGAGGCACAGCACCGGGTAGTGACGGGCTCCCGGTGGAGTTTTACTCAGTGTTTACTGACCTCCAGGTTTGACAACTCCAGAAGGTGTATGAGGAGGCTTTTCAGAGAGGTTGTCTCCCGGAATCGATGAGGGAAGCTGTGATCACGGTGATCTTAAAAGCGGGGAAGGACCTGAGGGATTGTGCGGCGTATCGACCCATCTTCCTACTGAATGTTGATGGGAAAATCTTAGGGAAGATCCTAGCTGCTAGGCTGGCAGGGTTTGCGCCGAGCTTGGTCCATCCGGACCAATGCGGGTTTATCGGGGGAAGGAATACATCTGGTAATATCTCTTGTTTGCATCATATTATGGACCCAGTGTAATCACAGAGACGCGACATGGCGATAGCTTCGTTTGACGCTATGAAGGCGTTCGATTCATTCCCTGGAGAGGAAATGGCTGTTTTGGTTGTTGCAGGAATTCGGGTTTGGGGAGAATATCTGTAGATGGCTGGCCCTCTTGTATAAAAAACCGCTGCCGATGGTGAGAACTAACAATTGGGTGTCTGGGACATGGGAGTTGGGAAGGGGGACGTGGCAGGGGTGTGCAGCTTCCCCAATTCTGTTTGCCCTGGCCCTAGAACCTTTGGCGGCGTTTCTGCGGCAGGAAATGATGGATGCCGGAGTTGAAGCGGGAGGTCAAAAGCACATAGTGTCCCTTTACGCGGAGGACTTGTTGTTGTATGTGGTTGTTATGCTTGATTTATGTTTGATCCAAAATGGCGCAAGTGCGCAATGCATTCTGGGAGCGCTCGGAGCCATGTTGGATATTTACTTCATACCGCAGTGAAAGGCTGCACACATTTTGCTGAAGTGTTAGATTCACAGTGCTGAGACAAACATGCTTTTCCAAACCTGGTATGCGGTCAAGGCCATTTCTGCTGGGAAAGCTAACATTGTTATGGTTTGCTACTGTTCTCCGTGGAGCGTGTTTTTAGAGAAGGGAGGCACTGCCCCAGCTGGCAACCGACGGCTGTTCCTCAACTGCGCAAGTGCAATTTCCAGAATGTTCGAGAATTAACGCCCCTTTGTGGAGTGTGTATATATGCGGAAACCCGGAGGTGGTCGGTGAGACTTCAGCCGGAGAAGGACGCTTACATCCGGCCTTCCCGTGAACTGTGGTGCTATCGGCCTGGCTGTTCCCGGGGTCTTCCAGCCGCTTCTGGACGAGATGAGGAATTCTGTTACGCTCTCGGTGATGTATTTCTTTTCGACTTCTTTACTTCTTCTGTGATTTATGTCCTTATTATTTTTATGAGTTATTTCTATGTACTTGTAAGCTTTGAATAAATAGCCGTAAAGAGCTGATTATCTTCTAAGAGTGCGTGGCTGTTAGTTATTGTGTCTGTCTGTTTATGATTCAAAGTAATTGCTCTATAATTGCATTGATGATTTATGATCGTTTCGTGCACTTTTCGGGGAAGAGCAGTACATTGGTAGATCCCAAGGTGCATCTCCCAGAGCCGTTAGAGATACTGCAGAACTTTCGATACATGTCGTGTTTCCGCATCAATCCGGGGATATCGGTACTGTTCCCGTTAGGGGGGTTACGGGATTGCCCACTGGAGGAGCTGCCGGAGCTGGGGATAAAGTGGGAGACGAACAAGTTACTTTCTTACCTGGTAACGTTCTTTCGATGGGATGGTCCGACGACGTATTCCATATCTATGACATGTAATCACCACAGCTGTGCTGTTTCGGAAACTTTTTTCGGCGTCTGCGTCCTGCGTCGATGATGTCGATGCGCCGTCGTCGAGGACCTCGTCCGACGTCATCCGATGTGATAAGTAGGACGCACGACGCCCGTAGCCTCAGTTGTAGTTTTTTCCCCCAGAACGTGTGACATTAGTCAACTGCCAGTCAGACACAAAGCCTTGCGGAACGTAAGCTGCAATCGCAAAAGAAATTCTGCAGCGGGGAAGGCAGGGCGGGAGCGATATGGAATGCATCGTCGGACCATCCCATCGAAAGAACGTTACCAGGTAAGAAAGTAACTTGTTCTTCGAGGGGATTGGGTCCTCTGACATATTCCATATCTATGACAGACTCCCAAAGCAGTACCAGAGCAAGGAGGAGGGATAGAATTTAGAATCAAAATTTAGAATAGCCAATCAAATAGCAGAGCAAAGGACCGCCTTGCCAAAGGCCAGATCCTGTCCTCGGATGGAATCGAGGGAATAGTGACGTACAAATGTATCTACTGAAGCCCAGGTGGCTGCATCACAGATGTTGCGAATAGGAACACCCCTCTGCAGGGCAGTAGATGCAGCCATACCCCTGGTAGAATGGGCCCGCAAGCCAGCCGGTGGGTCCTTACCCGTCAAGCGGTAACACTCCGAGATGGCCAAAATAATCCAGCGAGACAAAGTCTGTTTCGTCACAGCTTGCCCCAAACGCTTTCCAGCGTAACCAATAAAGAGTTGATCGTCCACTCTGACCTGGGACATGCGTGAAACATAAAAGCTTAAAGCTTCCTAGGATCAAGCCTATGGAGCCTCTCCTCTTCCTTACCAGGTTGCGGAGGAGGATAGAATGCCGGAAGAACAACCTTCTGGGCCAAATGAAATTCCGTCACTACCTTCGGAAGAACGGAAGGACGAACTCTAAGGACAACCCTGTCCTTGTGAAATACAGTGAAGGGTGACTTAACTGAAAGTGCCTGCAACTCACTCACTCTGCGAGCGGAAGTAACCGCAACTAAAAACACAGTTTTCAGAGTTAACAGCCTCAAAGGTCAAGAATGTAAAGGCTCAAACGGAGCACCCATAAGAAACTTAAGAACAAGGTTTAAATCCCAACCGGGCACCAGGAAAGGTGACAGAGGGAACACATTAGTGAGCCCTTTCAGAAACTGTGAAATTAAAGGGATTTTAAAGTAAGAACACTCTTCAGACGAGCGCTTAAAGATGGACAGCGCCACCAGGTAACCTTTAATGGTACCCACTTGCAAGCCTCTGTGGGCCAAAGAAAGTAAAAAGGACAGAACCATGGGGATGTCACTTGCAAAAGGATCCACATTCTGAACTCTGCACCAGTCGCAGAACTTACGCCAACGGCAACGGTACAGAGACTTTGTTGCTGGCCTTCGGGCCGAAAGCAACACCTCCATCACGTCTTCAGGGAGGTCCCAATCCTTATACCTCAACCTTTCAGAAGCCAAGCGGAAGCGTGAACCACTTCCGGTTGACACTGGAGGCGAAGAGATCCACTTGAGGGGTCCCCCAAAGGGCGAAGATCTCCAGGAGAATCTCCTGAGCCAACTCCCACTCGTGAGAGATCGCTCTCTGCCTGCTCAGAGCGTCCGCCGTCACGTTTTTGTCTCCGGCCAGATGAACTGCCGAGATCGAAACTTCCTGCTGGATGGCCCAGAACTCGAGCTGCATCGCCTCCCTGCACAGAGGAAGTGACCCTGACAGTGTCACAGAGTATGAATTGGTTCTCACTGATAAGAAATAGTTTTACGACTGAGCACATGTAAGTTAAGGAAATATATGTAAACTCTAGTAGACGTGAAATTGAATATGATGAGTAAGTTAGAAAATGGTATCAATATGGATACACTCCAACAACAACTGGCAATTTTTGAATAGCCTACTCTTAGATTGGAAGAGGGGGTTCGAGAAATGGCACATTATTTTTTCAATAAATATGATTCCGTTCAGGTCCATAGGACAAGAAAGATCAGAGTATGACACTAGATTATAGGGATTTGCGACCACACGGACGCTGAGAGACCACTACCCACGGGGTCCAGGCGCATGCGCGGGACCCCGCGGTATAGTGGCCAACACGCGCGCAGGCGCGACAGAGCAGTACACGTTTGAGACATATAAATTCATATCTTTCTGAAAATAATGTTTTCTTAAATTAAACGATGGTCACGGTGACACGGTGAAGCCAGGGAGAAAGTTGTTTTGTTAAAGATTAATGAATGGAGAGGAGAACGAAATTCCGAGTGGAACATTGCGCGCATGCGCGCAAGAGATTAGTACACAAGTACGCCACAACAGACAGCGGCGGCTCTTTGTGAGCAGCCGGCTTGTCAATACAGCGGCACCTGAGAAAGGTAAGAATACCGAACGAGAGTGACGTTATACTAAAACCTTGGGAGAGAGATCAGATTCGAAGGATTATAACACAGGGTTCTATATGTATTTATTGAATAGGAACTGCGTACGAGTGCTGCTCAGACATCTACAGAGCAGAGATCTTTTAAAAGCAGGAAGACCCACAGGTAGTGACCCATACAATTATGCAATTTAAATTTTCATGAATAATGATAACAATGTTCCATAATGTAGATTTGGTTTTATTTCTCCATTCTTTCTGCATCCTTTCGTGGCATTCCATTTTGGATGACAACTACAATTGGGTATGTGATGATACTATTTTGTTACGGATTTCACTATATGGTGGACGATTGGGAATGTGTTACAACAATGGGATTGTCACTGATTTCATGATTATTAATAGTGTTTAAAGCCCTGATGATGGACGGAAGTCCGAAATGCATAGGCTATAATTTTGAAACACTGAGTGGTCAGGAATAAATAAGGAGACTGAAAATCATAATTGGAAATGTGGATCAATGATTTCATGTATAATCATAAAAGAAACAAATGAATACAATTTTATACTACTTCGAACACAGTTGGAAACCCGAATAGGGGAGTGTGAGAGAGCTCATCCTGAGATGGAAACTGTCCATTTCTTCTTTTTTGTAGATGTTCTGATTACCCAGTGCCTAGGGTAAAGGACGAGCTCCCAGACATAAATAAAGAAAAAAACGAACAACACTATTGAATTATTATAAAAATAAAGCGGTGCCCACCCTACCTCACAATTTTTATGATCTCCAGAACCCACACATCTGAAGTAATGGCTTGCCACTCTACAAGATGCTGCGCCAGCCTTCCCCCAACCGGCGGACCATGGGACATGGCCTCATGACTGAGTGGGAGCGGCTGCGGCGTTACCTGAGGGCAAAGAGGCAACTGCCCGAGCAGCCTTGGCACCACGGGTACCCTGTCATCCACCTCTGGTACCCCTGCGTTGGCCTCTTTGATGGCCAGCTCCTCTCGCTTTACTGAAGGACGAGTAATAGCGAAAGGAACCACCCCTCCACTCCTGTCCCCTGGGACGAAAAGGCGGAGGTTGGCAAACTGCAGCGCCCAACGACTTTGCTGCAGCTTTTGAGGTCTGCAACCTCTCAAGGCTCTCGTCAGCCTTGCTGCCAAAAAGGTGTTCACCGTCAAAGGGCATGTTGAGGAGCCGGGACTGCACATCAGGAGCAAACCCCGACTTCCACAACCACGCAAACCTGCGTATCACGGTGCTCGCCGCCATGGACCTACTGACGCATTCAGCTAAGTCCAAACCCGACTGAACGGACTCACACATGGCATCCTTACCATCCTGGACCATAGCAAGGAAACCATCCCGTTCGTCCCCTTCGGGAATATGTTCAGCCGCTAACGCAACACAGTTCCACAGAGTGAGTATGAAACGAGACAAGGCACAAATGGAGTTGGCCGCCTGAAGCGCCATACCACCAGAAGAAAACACTTTCTTCGCCCAGCCATCAAAACGTTTGTCGTCCCTATCAGGAGGCATGGTAGGGTACGACGCCTGCTTTGCCGGGGCCGTGGCCGCCTGCACCACCAAACTCTCCGGAGTGGGGTGCCTGGTCAAGTAGCAGGGGTCGCTACTGGCTGGACGGTAAAGCCATATGGAACTGCAGTACCGGGTCAGTTGGGGGACCAACATCAAGGATGTCCGTTAGATCATCCTGCACAAACTCCCCTGGGGGAGCAGACCATCCCAAGTACTCAGAAACCCTAGCCATAAGGCGCCGGTACGAGGAATCGGCATGAGAGCCAGGCTCAGGCCTACAAAACTCCACCTCCGGAGAGGTGTCCAGTCCACTGGCATCATGCAGTGACTGCCTCAAATCGTCAAACTGACTATGGCCCGAGACAATTTCATCTGGAACCTGACTAGGAACCAGGCCATCAGAATCCTCATCCGCCTCTGAAATATATTCCAGGTGGCGAAAAGAAGGCACCCGAGAGTGCTTGCTCTTAACCAGAGCCTTCCTAGGGGGTTCCCCCGTGCCACGGGGTACCTCCGACACGAAAGGCGTCAATGGCGTCGAGCGAATCGGCGCCGGCGTCGAGAGAACAGGCATTGGAGCCGAGCGGATCGGATGCAGCGCCGCAGCATCGGCGGCGTCAACACAGCCCTCGAAGCCGGAGCCCCGAGCGTGTCCATCGACGACCTGAGCGTCGACGGCTTCGACGACTTCCTCGGAGCCGGAGCCTCGCGAAAGCCTGTCGACGCCCTCGACGCCTCAGACGTCGATGTCTTCCTCGAAGACCTCACAGGTGCACACGGTCTCGAACGCGTCGAGGACCGGGACCTGGAACGGGTATGTCGAGAACGAGTCTCCTTATCCGAACGGGACCTCTCCCGTGACTCGTGCCGACCACTCTTGCGAGCGGTGTCTCTCGACCTCTCACAACCGAACCCACTCGGGGGCGCGGACGGCTTAGTACCCTGCGACTCAAGAATCGCCAGCATTTTCTTCCCGAAGGAAGCTCATTCCTCTGTCGTCGCACGGCTGGTAGGGTAAGCGACGTGCCGGGCAGAGTCCTCCGAAGAGGACCTGGAAGACGACTGGTGTCGGCGCTTCCGAGAATGTCTCAAAGAGGCTGAGGAGTGACGAGACCGACTCCTAGAAGGCCCACGAGACTTCCGACGATGACGCGGAGAGTCACCCCTCGAATCATCCGTCGAAAGCCCAGCAGACTTCGACTTCCGGGGTTTGGACACCCGACCTACCGACAACTTCTTCTTACGTTCGCGTAAGGCTTTGGACGTGAGCGACTGGCAGTCGATACAGTCATCCGTGTCGTGGGCCTCCCCGAGGCACCAGAGGCTGGCGTCGTGCGAGTCCGTCACCGACATCTTGGACTCACACTCCCCGCACTTCTTGAAACCCGGACGCGGGGTCGAAGACGAAGTAGAAGACATCTTCACACGAAGGATTTTCACAAAAACGAACAGGTTCGAAGAACCGAGAAGAACAGAACTCCAAAGAGTCGAGGCGTTAACCGAGATTCAAGAAGCAACACGTTCGCGGAAAAAACGGAACTGAGGCTACGGGCGTCATGCGTCCTACTTATCACATCGGATGACGTCGGACGTTGGAGGAGGTCCTCGACGACGGCGCATCGACGTCATCGATGCAGGATGCAGAAAAAAGTTTCCGAAGCAGCACAGCTGTGGTGATTACATGTCATAGATATGGAATACGTCGGAGGACCCAATCACCTCGAAAAAGTCATTTAGATATTTGGGGATACGGGTATTCCATGAGATGGAGGATACGTTCGTACACAACACAGGGAGGGCATTATCCAAAATAGGAGACTCCATCCAATTCTGGAAGGTTTTGCCCCCTTCTCTGATGGGTAGGGTGGCGCTATGCAAAATGGTGATCCTGCCGCGGTTGCTTTATTTCTTTACTAGTATTCATTAAAATGTTGGACGTCAAGATGAGGGAGCTATTGTGGGATACGGGGAGGAGGGTGTCCTTAGAGATATTGCGGAGAACCAGAGAGGAAGGGGACTGGGCCTCCCAAATTATGGAAAATACTTTGTGGCAGCACAATTGCAGTTGGTGCTGGTGTGGGATCAACCGGGGGGGGTGGGTGGGGAGGGTAGACCCTTAAGGGATTGATAGGGAATCTGCTGCCGAATTGTAGGCCGGTGGAACTACTCTGGTACCCACTAGGAGATAAGGGGAGAACTGTAGTGTTTGAGGCAGTGAGGGAGACGTGGAGGAAGTACGTCAGTGGCAGGGGGGGTTGGAGTGCGGTATGAGGGTAATCTCGCATGGGGTGCTGATCAGAAGCTCCGTCAGTCGATTGGGAGGGTAGGGATACATAGGCTCAGGGAGAAGGGATGTGAAACGGTGGGGGATCTCTTTGAAGGCGGGAAACTACTTACCTGCAAGGACTGGTGCCAGAAGTTTGGCCTACCACAGGGTCTTTTCCTAGCATATGGGACAGGGGTTTGTAGGTTTGCGGAGATATGGGCAGGAATTCCAGAGGAGCCGGAGTCGTGTCTGGTGCTCTGAGTATTGCTAGACCAGAAGGGGGGTAGGGCGCGCATTTCACAGATCTATAAGGCCCTTCGGGAGGGGAATGCAGAGGGGGAGCTGAAGGTTAAGGAGAAGTGGGAGGCGGACATGGGACATCAAATACCAGGAAAGAATGGCGCAGGTCTGAGATTTGGTCCGGAAGACATCAAGGAACGCCCGTTTTCAGTTGGTTCAATTTAATATTTTACATAGGGCGTATGTGACCCCGGTGGTACTTTGGGCAATGAACAGGGATCTATCGGATGAATGCCCTAGATGTGGTACGGCGCAGGCAGGATTTTGGCATATGACATGGGAGTGCGGGATAATAGCCGAGTACTGGGACGAGGTTCTTAAAGGAGTGAATGGGTTGTTGGGAACCAGACTGCAACGTTGTCCGGAAACTTGTCTATGGGGTAAGCTCCGAGGGGGGAAAAGGCACAAAATACGAACAGAATGGGCCGGTTTCTGCTTACACTGGCTAAACGCCGAATGGCAATAGCGTGGAAATGCCCACAAGGCCCAGCGATTAACCTATGGCTGAAGGATGTGCAGAGGTGGGGTTTGGCGGAACTAACGGTTCTGCAGAATGTGGACTCGGAGACGGAAAGGGAGGATGTAACGATCCATTGGACCCAACTGCTAAATAACCTGTCAAAGGACAACGATTTACGATCGGCGTGAAGAAGCACAGGTAGGGGTGGGAGGGTAAGGATGTATGGGGAAGACAAACTACTGAAGTGGCAGTGGACCCGCCCAATCCTCAAGGAAACCATAGACGTTGTAGGATTGCATGCTGTGACCGATGGAGGGAGTGGAAGCCTGGACGGCTAATCCGGACACTGGAAGGGTTGGAGGGGGTAGAGGGAGGTGGGTGGGGTCGGGAATTTGTTGATACTGTTCAATTTAAGTTATTAAACGTGTCTAGGGGAAGGGTATTGGAGGGTTGGGGGGAGGAGTTGGGGGTTCTTGGGTTGTTGTTATAAAATGCCAATAAAGAGTGTTTTAAAAAAAACAACAGGAAATCCTCAGACCTGTGGGTGGGATTAACCTCGGATAAAATGGAAGTCCTCAAACCGCTTTGCCCCATCCAATGGAACGGGAAATCCATAAACTATCTGGGAGTACAGGTCCCGGCCCGACTGGGAGATGTATATTCAGCAAACTTCTCTCCACCTCTTCAAAGAATTAGAAAAAGACCTCGAGCACTGGGCCTCCCAAGAAATATCACTCCTGGGGCGAATTACAGCCTATAAAATGTACCGGCTCCCTTGATTTCTCTACTATTGCTACACTCTATCAGTCCCAATCCCATTACCCCCCTTCTTCACTTACAACAGAAAATGCTCTGATTTATATGCGGGAGGAGTGGGGAGCCAGGATCCTTAAAAAGGTGATGGGCTGTGCTCGCCTCGGAGACTTGGGGGTCCCGAAATTACGCAAACATCATGTGGCCTCACAACTGGCCTGCTCCAGGCCTGGCTCCCCTCATCAGAGCCGCTGAGGTGGGTGGAGATTGAACAATCAAGATTGCCGCTACCCCTTTGCTGTCTTCCCTACATCTCTCCCCCAATGCGGAAGACCTGGCCAGGCATTCTCCCCTCTACAAAATGTACACTGCAAATATGGGACTGGGCGTTGAAGTATAAAGGTTTCCCATGTGGCCTGGGCCCAAACACCCCGATCTTCCATAACCCGACCTTCACTCCTGGAACCCACCCCACGAACTTTAGGTACTGGGCGAGAGGGGGGCTAAAACCCCTAGCACAACTGTTCAAAAATGGCCAACCACGCACGTTTGATAGCTATAAAACAATCTTCTTGCTGGCCGTAATGGACAGATTCTCATACACCCAGCTCCGGCACTGGTGTACTCACCCATTGGTCTGACTAGGGGCCACGCAAGCTCTAAGCCCCATTGAACTCACCATGCAAGGGGAACCGACAGGAGGAATGACATCCAACCTATATAAACTATTGCAGGAGGACATGCTGACCCTCAGGCCTACATACATGACACAATGGGAAACAGGTCTGGGACACCTAACTGAGGATCACACCTGGGTGGACACCTGGACAAGAAGCTACTCTTCCTCGCTGTGCGTCACAAATCGAGAATGCATCCTTAAGCTACTACTCCGCTGGTACTACCCCCTGGTGCGGCTCTATCACATCCAAAATGCGCTAGACCCCACCATTCTGGCATAAATGTGGGCTGCGAGGCACCCACTTGCAGATGTGGTGGGACTGTCACATCGTCCAATCCTTCTGGGATCAGTGTTTCTCCACCATCGAGGCCATCACCTGGATCACGATTACAAAAACTCCTGAGGTGGTCCTCCTGGGCTCCCAAGTTCAAGGGGCATACCCAAGGAAGGGGGCGACAGCCAAACTTATCACGCAACTGCTCGTCGCAGGAAGAATTACGATTGCCCGCCACTGGAATACCCCAGAGAGCCTATCGCTGACCCCTTGTTGGATCAAGATATGGTACATTCTGGTGGCCTGAAAAGGTTACTGCTGCCAGTGAGGGCCTCATGCACAGGTTCACAGACATTTGGGCCCCGATACTAGAATACGACCAGGACCTCCCAGCACAAACACACAAGCCCCACTTATCACGGCTGGTCTTGCGAGACTATGCCTAACATTGGACTTCCCGTGACCTAGCAGTAAAATGAAGGAGGGCAACCGGGACAGAAGGGAGTACGAGCGTATAAATAAGGCAGAAGGGAAGGGGACCTCCAGCTGCTTTTCCATCCATTGTATTTGTGATAATGCATTGATTTTCCATGTATGCAACCAAACCAAAATGAAATTGTTAAAAAAGAAAATGTGACCTTCCACTTGTCAAAGCAAATGTCTCCTTCATAAACACTTGTTCCACAAAACAAAGCAATTAACGTCTTTCACAATGCTCTTCTTGGTAAAGCAAATGTCTCTCTTACAAATCACAAGTTCAGAAATCAAAGCAATTTGTGTCTTTCCCTTTCCCAATATCCTTCTTGATAAGGCAAATTTGTCTCTATGAAAACGCAAGTTCATAACCTAAATCAAAGCAATTGTTTATCAGCATACTACACTTCTTCAAATGAAATTCTTTTGTCAGGATAGCAAAGCAACTACTTCTGATAAGACCAAACTTCTTGCCACAATCATACTGCTTCAAAACACCTTCTTTCCTGCTCCACTCGCCTGCCAGGACTAACTACTACTTATCCCTCTCCAGATCAACTCACCTGCCAGGATGTAAAACATCTACAACTATGATTATGCTTAGCGGCAATAGTTGTTCCAAAATTCTCCACACCACTACTCTATTTGAGGAGGATTGAACAACGGCTATATCTTTTCAAAGTCTCTTGATGACGTGGGTTATAGCTCTCCCCCAGTTGGTGGCCCATATAAGTGGAGTTGCACCCCTGCGTCTCTGTAATACTCCTTTATGGCCTATTGACTGTTGGCAATGCGGGTTACAGGTTTCCCCAAGCTGGTGTCCCATGTAAAGGGAAGTGTGCCCTTGTTGCCTATGTATTACTCCTTTGCAGTCGCTTGGCTGTTGGCAATGTGGGTTACAGTTTTCCCCCCAATCGGTATTGCATACAAGGAGAATTGCGCCCTTGCAGCCTTCGTACTGAATTATTGGTTCAGTATTCAAAATTCATTAAATGTCCTTTCCGGAACGCACTGGGGCCACCTTTAGTGTCAGGCAACCTCATCGGTCTTCCTTGGCACCTCTGCTCCCCTTGCTGATGCTGCAGTGGCCCTTCTGTCTTTTGTTTGTTCCGTTGCTGGCTCCCGCATATCTTCAGCAGCTGCCTGGCTGTTTCCCAGAGCTCCGACAGGTCCACTTGATCCTCCACACTCGCCTGCACACCTACACGTCTCACGTAGGGTTGGGAGCACGTTTCCCTCTTTGTTGAGCTTCTCGTCCCGACACAACTTCCCGCTGCGCTTACTCTGCAAAGTTGCAGGCCTCCACGACTGACGTCGGCATCAGCTGGCATTCTTCTTTCTGCTTCTTCGGCAGACCATGGTCTGCCGCTGCCTCAGCTATTCCTTCAGGATCCTCTCTCAGCTACAACTAATTCCTGAGTTTAAATGTCCCGCTCAGTTATTTAGGTCTGTAACAACTAAACCGCTCATTCTGCTCAATGGCATTGTTGATCCTCACTTACGCTGATCCCCTCTTCCTCGTCCCAGTACAGAGAGCATTATGGATCCTGAAGTCCATAGTGGTTTGCAGGTTTTGATATTTAAGTAGTTTGGATTGCTTTGTGAAATGAGAGTTGTTAGAGTTAGTGTTGGGTAAAAGGTTTGTGTTTTAATAGAAGTTATTTGTCTCCCGGAATCGATGAGGGAAGCTGTGATCACGGTGATCTTAAAAGCGGGGAAGGACCTGAGGGATTGTGCGGCGTATCGACCCATCTTCCTACTGAATGTTGATGGGAAAATCTTAGGGAAGATCCTAGCTGCTAGGCTGGCAGGGTTTGCGCCGAGCTTGGTCCATCCGGACCAATGCGGGTTTATCGGGGGAAGGAATACATCTGGTAATATCTCTTGTTTGCATCATATTATGGACCCAATGTAATCACAGAGACGCGACATGGCGATAGCTTCGTTTGACGCTATGAAGGCGTTCGATTCATTCCCTGGAGTGGAAATGGCTGTTTTGGGTGTTGCAGGAATTCGGGTTTGGGGAGAATATCTGTAGATGGCTGGCCCTCTTGTATAAAAAACCGCTGCCGATGGTGAGAACTAACAATTGGGTGTCTGGGACATGGGAGTTGGGAAGGGGGACGTGGCAGGGGTGTGCAGCTTCCCCAATTCTGTTTGCCCTGGCCCTAGAACCTTTGGCGGCGTTTCTGCGGCAGGAAATGATGGATGCCGGAGTTGAAGCGGGAGGTCAAAAGCACATAGTGTCCCTTTACGCGGAGGACTTGTTGTTGTATGTGGTTGTTATGCTTGATTTATGTTTGATCCAAAATGGCGCAAGTGCGCAATGCATTCTGGGAGCGCTCGGAGCCATGTTGGATATTTACTTCATACCGCAGTGAAAGGCTGCACACATTTTGCTGAAGTGTTAGATTCACAGTGCTGAGACAAACATGCTTTTCCAAACCTGGTATGCGGTCAAGGCCATTTCTGCTGGGAAAGCTAACATTGTTATGGTTTGCTACTGTTCTCCGTGGAGCGTGTTTTTAGAGAAGGGAGGCACTGCCCCAGCTGGCAACCGACGGCTGTTCCTCAACTGCGCAAGTGCAATTTCCAGAATGTTCGAGAATTAACGCCCCTTTGTGGAGTGTGTATATATGCGGAAACCCGGAGGTGGTCGGTGAGACTTCAGCCGGAGAAGGACGCTTACATCCGGCCTTCCCGTGAACTGTGGTGCTATCGGCCTGGCTGTTCCCGGGGTCTTCCAGCCGCTTCTGGACGAGATGAGGAATTCTGTTACGCTCTCGGTGATGTATTTCTTTTCGACTTCTTTACTTCTTCTGTGATTTATGTCCTTATTATTTTTATGAGTTATTTCTATGTACTTGTAAGCTTTGAATAAATAGCCGTAAAGAGCTGATTATCTTCTAAGAGTGCGTGGCTGTTAGTTATTGTGTTTGTCTGTTTATGATTCAAAGTAATTGCTCTATAATTGCATTGATGATTTATGATCGTTTCGTGCACTTTTCGGGGAAGAGCAGTACATTGGTAGATCCCAAGGTGCATCTCCCAGAGCCGTTAGAGATACTGCAGAACTTTCGATACATGTCGTGTTTCCGCATCAATCCGGGGATATCGGTACTGTTCCCGTTAGGGGGGTTACGGGATTGCCCACTGGAGGAGCTGCCGGAGCTGGGGATAAAGTGGGAGACGAACAAGTTACTTTCTTACCTGGTAACGTTCTTTCGATGGGATGGTCCGACGACGTATTCCATATCTATGACATGTAATCACCACAGCTGTGCTGTTTCGGAAACTTTTTTCGGCGTCTGCGTCCTGCGTCGATGATGTCGATGCGCCGTCGTCGAGGACCTCGTCCGACGTCATCCGATGTGATAAGTAGGACGCACGACGCCCGTAGCCTCAGTTGTAGTTTTTTCCCCCAGAACGTGTGACATTAGTCAACTGCCAGTCAGACACAAAGCCTTGCGGAACGTAAGCTGCAATCGCAAAAGAAATTCTGCAGCGGGGAAGGCAGGGCGGGAGCGATATGGAATGCATCGTCGGACCATCCCATCGAAAGAACGTTACCAGGTAAGAAAGTAACTTGTTCTTCGAGGGGATTGGGTCCTCTGACATATTCCATATCTATGACAGACTCCCAAAGCAGTACCAGAGCAAGGAGGAGGGATAGAATTTAGAATCAAAATTTAGAATAGCCAATCAAATAGCAGAGCAAAGGACCGCCTTGCCAAAGGCCAGATCCTGTCCTCGGATGGAATCGAGGGAATAGTGACGTACAAATGTATCTACTGAAGCCCAGGTGGCTGCATCACAGATGTTGCGAATAGGAACACCCCTCTGCAGGGCAGTAGATGCAGCCATACCCCTGGTAGAATGGGCCCGCAAGCCAGCCGGTGGGTCCTTACCCGTCAAGCGGTAACACTCCGAGATGGCCAAAATAATCCAGCGAGACAAAGTCTGTTTCGTCACAGCTTGCCCCAAACGCTTTCCAGCGTAACCAATAAAGAGTTGATCGTCCACTCTGACCTGGGACATGCGTGAAACATAAAAGCTTAAAGCTTCCTAGGATCAAGCCTATGGAGCCTCTCCTCTTCCTTACCAGGTTGCGGAGGAGGATAGAATGCCGGAAGAACAACCTTCTGGGCCAAATGAAATTCCGTCACTACCTTCGGAAGAACGGAAGGACGAACTCTAAGGACAACCCTGTCCTTGTGAAATACAGTGAAGGGTGACTTAACTGAAAGTGCCTGCAACTCACTCACTCTGCGAGCGGAAGTAACCGCAACTAAAAACACAGTTTTCAGAGTTAACAGCCTCAAAGGTCAAGAATGTAAAGGCTCAAACGGAGCACCCATAAGAAACTTAAGAACAAGGTTTAAATCCCAACCGGGCACCAGGAAAGGTGACAGAGGGAACACATTAGTGAGCCCTTTCAGAAACTGTGAAATTAAAGGGATTTTAAAGTAAGAACACTCTTCAGACGAGCGCTTAAAGATGGACAGCGCCACCAGGTAACCTTTAATGGTACCCACTTGCAAGCCTCTGTGGGCCAAAGAAAGTAAAAAGGACAGAACCATGGGGATGTCACTTGCAAAAGGATCCACATTCTGAACTCTGCACCAGTCGCAGAACTTACGCCAACGGCAACGGTACAGAGACTTTGTTGCTGGCCTTCGGGCCGAAAGCAACACCTCCATCACGTCTTCAGGGAGGTCCCAATCCTTATACCTCAACCTTTCAGAAGCCAAGCGGAAGCGTGAACCACTTCCGGTTGACACTGGAGGCGAAGAGATCCACTTGAGGGGTCCCCCAAAGGGCGAAGATCTCCAGGAGAATCTCCTGAGCCAACTCCCACTCGTGAGAGATCGCTCTCTGCCTGCTCAGAGCGTCCGCCGTCACGTTTTTGTCTCCGGCCAGATGAACTGCCGAGATCGAAACTTCCTGCTGGATGGCCCAGAACTCGAGCTGCATCGCCTCCCTGCACAGAGGAAGTGACCCTGACAGTGTCACAGAGTATGAATTGGTTCTCACTGATAAGAAATAGTTTTACGACTGAGCACATGTAAGTTAAGGAAATATATGTAAACTCTAGTAGACGTGAAATTGAATATGATGAGTAAGTTAGAAAATGGTATCAATATGGATACACTCCAACAACAACTGGCAATTTTTGAATAGCCTACTCTTAGATTGGAAGAGGGGGTTCGAGAAATGGCACATTATTTTTTCAATAAATATGATTCCGTTCAGGTCCATAGGACAAGAAAGATCAGAGTATGACACTAGATTATAGGGATTTGCGACCACACGGACGCTGAGAGACCACTACCCACGGGGTCCAGGCGCATGCGCGGGACCCCGCGGTATAGTGGCCAACACGCGCGCAGGCGCGACAGAGCAGTACGCGTTTGAGACATATAAATTCATATCTTTCTGAAAATAATGTTTTCTTAAATTAAACTATGGTCACGGTGACACGGTGAAGCCAGGGAGAAAGTTGTTTTGTTAAAGATTAATGAATGGAGAGGAGAACGAAATTCCGAGTGGAACATTGCGCGCATGCGCGCAAGAGATTAGTACACAAGTACGCCACAACAGACAGCGGCGGCTCTTTGTGAGCAGCCGGCTTGTCAATACAGCGGCACCTGAGAAAGGTAAGAATACCGAACGAGAGTGACGTTATACTAAAACCTTGGGAGAGAGATCAGATTCGAAGGATTATAACACAGGGTTCTATATGTATTTATTGAATAGGAACTGCGTACGAGTGCTGCTCAGACATCTACAGAGCAGAGATCTTTTAAAAGCAGGAAGACCCACAGGTAGTGACCCATACAATTATGCAATTTAAATTTTCATGAATAATGATAACAATGTTCCATAATGTAGATTTGGTTTTATTTCTCCATTCTTTCTGCATCCTTTCGTGGCATTCCATTTTGGATGACAACTACAATTGGGTATGTGATGATACTATTTTGTTACGGATTTCACTATATGGTGGACGATTGGGAATGTGTTACAACAATGGGATTGTCACTGATTTCATGATTATTAATAGTGTTTAAAGCCCTGATGATGGACGGAAGTCCGAAATGCATAGGCTATAATTTTGAAACACTGAGTGGTCAGGAATAAATAAGGAGACTGAAAATCATAATTGGAAATGTGGATCAATGATTTCATGTATAATCATAAAAGAAACAACTGAATACAATTTTATACTACTTCGAACACAGTTGGAAACCCGAATAGGGGAGTGTGAGAGAGCTCATCCTGAGATGGAAACTGTCCATTTCTTCTTTTTTGTAGATGTTCTGATTACCCAGTGCCTAGGGTAAAGGACGAGCTCCCAGACATAAATAAAGAAAAAAACGAACAACACTATTGAATTATTATAAAAATAAAGCGGTGCCCACCCTACCTCACAATTTTTATGATCTCCAGAACCCACACATCTGAAGTAATGGCTTGCCACTCTACAAGATGCTGCGCCAGCCTTCCCCCAACCGGCGGACCATGGGACATGGCCTCATGACTGAGTGGGAGCGGCTGCGGCGTTACCTGAGGGCAAAGAGGCAACTGCCCGAGCAGCCTTGGCACCACGGGTACCCTGTCATCCACCTCAGGTACCCCTGCGTTGGCCTCTTTGATGGCCAGCTCCTCTCGCTTTACTGAAGGACGAGTAATAGCGAAAGGAACCACCCCTCCACTCCTGTCCCCTGGGACGAAAAGGCGGAGGTTGGCAAACTGCAGCGCCCAACGACTTTGCTGCAGCTTTTGAGGTCTGCAACCTCTCAAGGCTCTCGTCAGCCTTGCTGCCAAAAAGGTGTTCACCGTCAAAGGGCATGTTGAGGAGCCGGGACTGCACATCAGGAGCAAACCCCGACTTCCACAACCACGCAAACCTGCGTATCACGGTGCTCGCCGCCATGGACCTACTGACGCATTCAGCTAAGTCCAAACCCGACTGAACGGACTCACACATGGCATCCTTACCATCCTGGACCATAGCAAGGAAACCATCCCGTTCGTCCCCTTCGGGAATATGTTCAGCCGCTAACGCAACACAGTTCCACAGAGTGAGTATGAAACGAGACAAGGCACAAATGGAGTTGGCCGCCTGAAGCGCCATACCACCAGAAGAAAACACTTTCTTCGCCCAGCCATCAAAACGTTTGTCGTCCCTATCAGGAGGCATGGTAGGGTACGACGCCTGCTTTGCCGGGCCGTGGCCGCCTGCACCACCAAACTCTCCGGAGTGGGGTGCCTGGTCAAGTAGCAGGGGTCGCTACTGGCTGGACGGTAAAGCCATATGGAACTGCAGTACCGGGTCAGTTGGGGGACCAACATCAAGGATGTCCGTTAGATCATCCTGCACAAACTCCCCTGGGGGAGCAGACCATCCCAAGTACTCAGAAACCCTAGCCATAAGGCGCCGGTACGAGGAATCGGCATGAGAGCCAGGCTCAGGCCTACAAAACTCCACCTCCGGAGAGGTGTCCAGTCCACTGGCATCATGCAGTGACTGCCTCAAATTGTCAAACTGACTATGGCCCGAGACAATTTCATCTGGAACCTGACTAGGAACCAGGCCATCAGAATCCTCATCCGCCTCTGAAATATATTCCAGGTGGCGAAAAGAAGGCACCCGAGAGTGCTTGCTCTTAACCAGAGCCTTCCTAGGGGGTTCCCCTGTGCCACGGGGTACCTCCGACACGAAAGGCGTCAATGGCGTCGAGCGAATCGGCGCCGGCGTCGAGAGAACAGGCATTGGAGCCGAGCGGATCGATGCAGCGCCGCCAGCATCGGCGGCGTCAACACAGCCCTCGAAGCCGGAGCCCCGAGCGTGTCCATCGACGACCTGAGCGTAGACGGCTTCGACGACTTCCTCGGAGCCGGAGCCTCGCGAAAGCCTGTCGACGCCCTCGACGCCTCAGACGTCGATGTCTTCCTCGAAGACCTCACAGGTGCACACGGTCTCGAACTCGTCGAGGACCGGGACCTGGAACGGGTACGTCGAGAACGAGTCTCCTTATCCGAACGGGACCTCTCCCGTGACTCGTGCCGACCACTCTTGCGAGCGGTGTCTCTCGACCTCTCACAACCGAACCCACTCGGGGGCGCGGACGGCTTAGTACCCTGCGACTCAAGAATCGCCAGCATTTTCTTCCCGAAGGAAGCTCATTCCTCTGTCGTCGCACGGCTGGTAGGGTAAGCGACGTGCCGGGCAGAGTCCTCCGAAGAGGACCTGGAAGACGACCGGTGTCGGCGCTTCCGAGAATGTCTCAAAGAGGCTGAGGAGTGACGAGACCGACTCCTAGAAGGCCCACGAGACTTCCGACGATGACGCGGAGAGTCACCCCTCGAATCATCCGTCGAAAGCCCAGCAGACTTCGACTTCCGGGGTTTGGACACCCGACCTACCGACAACTTCTTCTTACGTTCGCGTAAGGCTTTGGACGTGAGCGACTGGCAGTCGATACAGTCATCCGTGTCGTGGGCCTCCCCGAGGCACCAGAGGCTGGCGTCGTGCGAGTCCGTCACCGACATCTTGGACTCACACTCCCCGCACTTCTTGAAACCCGGACGCGGGGTCGAAGACGAAGTAGAAGACATCTTCACACGAAGGATTTTCACAAAAACGAACAGGTTCGAAGAACCGAGAAGAACAGAACTCCAAAGAGTCGAGGCGTTAACCGAGATTCAAGAAGCAACACGTTCGCGGAAAAAACGGAACTGAGGCTACGGGCGTCATGCGTCCTACTTATCACATCGGATGACGTCGGACGTTGGAGGAGGTCCTCGACGACGGCGCATCGACGTCATCGATGCAGGATGCAGAAAAAAGTTTCCGAAGCAGCACAGCTGTGGTGATTACATGTCATAGATATGGAATACGTCGGAGGACCCAATCCCCTCGAAAAAGTCATTTAGATATTTGGGGATACGGGTATTCCATGAGATGGAGGATACGTTCGTACACAACACAGGGAGGGCATTATCCAAAATAGGAGACTCCATCCAATTCTGGAAGGTTTTGCCCCCTTCTCTGATGGGTACGGTGGCGCTATGCAAAATGGTGATCCTGCCGCGGTTGCTTTATTTCTTTACTAGTATTCATTAAAATGTTGGACGTCAAGATGAGGGAGCTATTGTGGGATACGGGGAGGAGGGTGTCCTTAGAGATATTGCGGAGAACCAGAGAGGAAGGGGACTGGGCCTCCCAAATTATGGAAAATACTTTGTGGCAGCACAATTGCAGTCGGTGCTGGTGTGGGATCAACCGGGGGGGGTGGGTGGGGAGGGTAGACCCTTAAGGGATTGATAGGAAATCTGCTGCCGAATTGTAGGCCGGTGGAACTACTCTGGTACCCACTAGGAGATAAGGGGAGAACTGTAGTGTTTGAGGCAGTGAGGGAGACGTGGAGGAAGTACGTCAGTGGCAGGGGGGGTTGGAGTGCGGTATGAGGGTAATCTCGCATGGGGTGCTGATCAGAAGCTCCGTCAGTCGATTGGGAGGGTAGGGATACATAGGCTCAGGGAGAAGGGATGTGAAACGGTGGGGGATCTCTTTGAAGGCGGGAAACTACTTACCTGCAAGGACTGGTGCCAGAAGTTTGGCCTACCACAGGGTCTTTTCCTAGCATATGGGACAGGGGTTTGTAGGTTTGCGGAGATATGGGCAGGAATTCCAGAGGAGCCGGAGTCGTGTCTGGTGCTCTGAGTATTGCTAGACCAGAAGGGGGGTAGGGCGCGCATTTCACAGATCTATAAGGCCCTTCGGGAGGGGAATGCAGAGGGGGAGCTGAAGGTTAAGGAGAAGTGGGAGGCGGACATGGGACATCAAATACCAGGAAAGAATGGCGCAGGTCTGAGATTTGGTCCGGAAGACATCAAGGAACGCCCGTTTTCAGTTGGTTCAATTTAATATTTTACATAGGGCGTATGTGACCCCGGTGGTACTTTGGGCAATGAACAGGGATCTATCGGATGAATGCCCTAGATGTGGTACGGCGCAGGCAGGATTTTGGCATATGACATGGGAGTGCGGGATAATAGCCGAGTACTGGGACGAGGTTCTTAAAGGAGTGAATGGGTTGTTGGGAACCAGACTGCAACGTTGTCCGGAAACTTGTCTATGGGGTAAGCTCCGAGGGGGGAAAAGGCACAAAATACGAACAGAATGGGCCGGTTTCTGCTTACACTGGCTAAACGCCGAATGGCAATAGCGTGGAAATGCCCACAAGGCCCAGCGATTAACCTATGGCTGAAGGATGTGCAGAGGTGGGGTTTGGCGGAACTAACGGTTCTGCAGAATGTGGACTCGGAGACGGAAAGGGAGGATGTAACGATCCATTGGACCCAACTGCTAAATAACCTGTCAAAGGACAACGATTTACGATCGGCGTGAAGAAGCACAGGTAGGGGTGGGAGGGTAAGGATGTATGGGGAAGACAAACTACTGAAGTGGCAGTGGACCCGCCCAATCCTCAAGGAAACCATAGACGTTGTAGGATTGCATGCTGTGACCGATGGAGGGAGTGGAAGCCTGGACGGCTAATCCGGACACTGGAAGGGTTGGAGGGGGTAGAGGGAGGTGGGTGGGGTCGGGAATTTGTTGATACTGTTCAATTTAAGTTATTAAACGTGTCTAGGGGAAGGGTATTGGAGGGTTGGGGGGAGGAGTTGGGGGTTCTTGGGTTGTTGTTATAAAATGCCAATAAAGAGTGTTTTAAAAAAAACAACAGGAAATCCTCAGACCTGTGGGTGGGATTAACCTCGGATAAAATGGAAGTCCTCAAACCGCTTTGCCCCATCCAATGGAACGGGAAATCCATAAACTATCTGGGAGTACAGGTCCCGGCCCGACTGGGAGATGTATATTCAGCAAACTTCTCTCCACCTCTTCAAAGAACTAGAAAAAGACCTCGAGCACTGGGCCTCCCAAGAAATATCACTCCTGGGGCGAATTACAGCCTATAAAATGTACCGGCTCCCTTGATTTCTCTACTATTGCTACACTCTATCAGTCCCAATCCCATTACCCCCCTTCTTCACTTACAACAGAAAATGCTCTGATTTATATGCGGGAGGGGTGGGGAGCCAGGATCCTTAAAAAGGTGATGGGCTGTGCTCGCCTCGGAGACTTGGGGGTCCCGAAATTACGCAAACATCATGTGGCCTCACAACTGGCCTGCTCCAGGCCTGGCTCCCCTCATCAGAGCCGCTGAGGTGGGTGGAGATTGAACAATCAAGATTGCCGCTACCCCTTTGCTGTCTTCCCTACATCTCTCCCCCAATGCGGAAGACCTGGCCAGGCATTCTCCCCTCTACAAAATGTACACTGCAAATATGGGACTGGGCGTTGAAGTATAAAGGTTTCCCATGTGGCCTGGGCCCAAACACCCCGATCTTCCATAACCCGACCTTCACTCCTGGAACCCACCCCACGAACTTTAGGTACTGGGCGAGAGGGGGGCTAAAACCCCTAGCACAACTGTTCAAAAATGGCCAACCACGCACGTTTGATAGCTATAAAACAATCTTCTTGCTGGCCGTAATGGACAGATTCTCATACACCCAGCTCCGGCACTGGTGTACTCACCCATTGGTCTGACTAGGGGCCACGCAAGCTCTAAGCCCCATTGAACTCACCATGCAAGGGGAACCGACAGGAGGAATGACATCCAACCTATATAAACTATTGCAGGAGGACATGCTGACCCTCAGGCCTACATACATGACACAATGGGAAACAGGTCTGGGACACCTAACTGAGGATCACACCTGGGTGGACACCTGGACAAGAAGCTACTCTTCCTCGCTGTGCGTCACAAATCGAGAATGCATCCTTAAGCTACTACTCCGCTGGTACTACCCCCTGGTGCGGCTCTATCACATCCAAAATGCGCTAGACCCCACCATTCTGGCATAAATGTGGGCTGCGAGGCACCCACTTGCAGATGTGGTGGGACTGTCACATCGTCCAATCCTTCTGGGATCAGTGTTTCTCCACCATCGAGGCCATCACCTGGATCACGATTACAAAAACTCCTGAGGTGGTCCTCCTGGGCTCCCAAGTTCAAGGGGCATACCCAAGGAAGGGGGCGACAGCCAAACTTATCACGCAACTGCTCGTCGCAGGAAGAATTACGATTGCCCGCCACTGGAATACCCCAGAGAGCCTATCGCTGACCCCTTGTTGGATCAAGATATGGTACATTCTGGTGGCCTGAAAAGGTTACTGCTGCCAGTGAGGGCCTCATGCACAGGTTCACAGACATTTGGGCCCCGATACTAGAATACGACCAGGACCTCCCAGCACAAACACACAAGCCCCACTTATCACGGCTGGTCTTGCGAGACTATGCCTAACATTGGACTTCCCGTGACCTAGCAGTAAAATGAAGGAGGGCAACCGGGACAGAAGGGAGTACGAGCGTATAAATAAGGCAGAAGGGAAGGGGACCTCCAGCTGCTTTTCCATCCATTGTATTTGTGATAATGCATTGATTTTCCATGTATGCAACCAAACCAAAATGAAATTGTTAAAAAAGAAAATGTGACCTTCCACTTGTCAAAGCAAATGTCTCCTTCATAAACACTTGTTCCACAAAACAAAGCAATTAACGTCTTTCACAGTGCTCTTCTTGGTAAAGCAAATGTCTCTCTTACAAATCACAAGTTCAGAAATCAAAGCAATTTGTGTCTTTCCCTTTCCCAATATCCTTCTTGATAAGGCAAATTTGTCTCTATGAAAACGCAAGTTCATAACCTAAATCAAAGCAATTGTTTATCAGCATACTACACTTCTTCAAATGAAATTCTTTTGTCAGGATAGCAAAGCAACTACTTCTGATAAGACCAAACTTCTTGCCACAATCATACTGCTTCAAAACACCTTCTTTCCTGCTCCACTCGCCTGCCAGGACTAACTACTACTTATCCCTCTCCAGATCAACTCACCTGCCAGGATGTAAAACATCTACAACTATGATTATGCTTAGCGGCAATAGTTGTTCCAAAATTCTCCACACCACTACTCTATTTGAGGAGGATTGAACAACGGCTATATCTTTTCAAAGTCTCTTGATGACGTGGGTTATAGCTCTCCCCCAGTTGGTGGCCCATATAAGTGGAGTTGCACCCCTGCGTCTCTGTAATACTCCTTTATGGCCTATTGACTGTTGGCAATGCGGGTTACAGGTTTCCCCAAGCTGGTGTCCCATGTAAAGGGAAGTGTGCCCTTGTTGCCTATGTATTACTCCTTTGCAGTCGCTTGGCTGTTGGCAATGTGGGTTACAGTTTTCCCCCCAATCGGTATTGCATACAAGGAGAATTGTGCCCTTGCAGCCTTCGTACTGAATTATTGGTTCAGTATTCAAAATTCATTAAATGTCCTTTCCGGAACGCACTGGGGCCACCTTTAGTGTCAGGCAACCTCATCGGTCTTCCTTGGCACCTCTGCTCCCCTTGCTGATGCTGCAGTGGCCCTTCTGTCTTTTGTTTGTTCCGTTGCTGGCTCCCGCATATCTTCAGCAGCTGCCTGGCTGTTTCCCAGAGCTCCGACAGGTCCACTTGATCCTCCACACTCGCCTGCACACCTACACGTCTCACGTAGGGTTGGGAGCACGTTTCCCTCTTTGTTGAGCTTCTCGTCCCGACACAACTTCCCGCTGCGCTTACTCTGCAAAGTTGCAGGCCTCCACGACTGACGTCGGCATCAGCTGGCATTCTTCTTTCTGCTTCTTCGGCAGACCATGGTCTGCCGCTGCCTCAGCTATTCCTTCAGGATCCTCTCTCAGCTACAACTAATTCCTGAGTTTAAATGTCCCGCTCAGTTATTTAGGTCTGTAACAACTAAACCGCTCATTCTGCTCAATGGCATTGTTGATCCTCACTTACGCTGATCCCCTCTTCCTCGTCCCAGTACAGAGAGCATTATGGATCCTGAAGTCCATAGTGGTTTGCAGGTTTTGATATTTAAGTAGTTTGGATTGCTTTGTGAAATGAGAGTTGTTAGAGTTAGTGTTGGGTAAAAGGTTTGTGTTTTAACATTGGGGTTAGGATCTCTATTTAAGACATGATCATGACAATTAGAGGATGTTCTATTTAATTCCTGCGTCCTCAAAGTACACAATCTTTCTTTGGTTAGATGACTTTTCATAGCATGTTCTTTGGGTATTTTTATAGGAGGGACTTGTACATTGACAGCATGCCAATAGATATTTGGGGATTATGGGAATCTCATCTTCAGACGAAGATGAATACTGCTTCTCTCCCTGAGGAGTCACCACTTCCCCCTAACAGTCGTCTCTTCCCATGTGATCGTCCCTCATGACACAACCCCCAGGGTTAGGATGAGGTAGCACCTGCCTTCCCCTGGCTACATGGGAGAAGACTTTAGGCTGGGGTTTGGTGATGACTACACAGGATTCATCACAGTACATCTTTCAATCTATATGTGCACAGCTTTCAAATAACTTCTATTTGGTTGCCTTTCTATCTACAGGTTTGGGGGGCTTGAAATATATTCTTTGTTAAAAGGGTACAATGTTAAAACACCCTTTCCTTTTCACACAACACATGGGACTACCTGTGTAATTCAGGATAAGGGATTGCATACATTTTACACTTTGCACAATTTTCTGTGTCAAGAAAGAATTCTCTTAGCTACCCCTCATCCACAATACTATTTATATCTACTTCACCCACAGGAGATACATGATAAATAACATCATTTTGAGCAATAATATATCATGACGATATTAGGGCCTGCATCATTCTATGCTGGAAGGATTCACTGTTAAAATGGTGCATAATTGTACATAACGCAAACTGTATTTAAATCGCACCAAATATAGTCAGTTTTGCCCCAACACTTTACAAGATGCACTCAGCATTGCTGAACATGAAATCTCTCTTGTACTCAATTTAAATAGAAGACAATTGGCATTTTATTTAACATTGCCACAGTGCCACTTTGAAATTAGAATCCCCCTTTTGTGCCCAGCCCTCTTATTCTCCCCCCCACACCTTCCAGGATTATACTGTGGACAACACTCCAAGGATTTGTACTAGGGTTTCTAATTACATTTTAAATGTGGCTTCTTATTTTGGGGAATCAGCTGGGACCCTCTGTCTGGAGTATTCTGCATCAAAAAGGTCTCTTTTCAGCTCCCTGTCTGGAAACCAATCTCAAATATGTGGCCATCTCATCTGTCACTGAAGGGCTCCTTTGCCAAGCCTGCCTGGAAACCAGTCCTCCAGCCATCCCCTTCAAGTAATAACGATAAATAAGCAGAGGATGAAACCAGTATCAAATCAATGAAATCAGCTATAAAATGGCAAATGATTAAAGTGAGAAACGGGAAGACAGACCAAAAACCAACATGAGAACGGAGGGAAAGAGGGGAGAGGGGCAAAGAAAACAGTATTAGTAGCAAAACAGTTTTATTATCATAAATACAAAGTTAAGCATTATAAGAGCTAATGTGGATTCACGTGCCATGAGAAGAAGCATTGAAACAGTCCAAATAATGAATGAAAAATGACCATTTTGCATTATACTTGGGAATGGAGTTTTGATAATTGGCCATACAATGTTCCAGTCTTTGTATATAGCAGATATTATTCCACCAGCCCCTAATACATAGAAGACGTGAGTTTTTCCAACTGGCAGTTTTACGTTTTAAAGCAATGATGATGACTAGGTCGGGTTTTAGAGTCATGAGAGTTACAAAATTCAGTGGCAAGACTTACTAGAACAATATTAACAAAGGAAAGCGGGATATCAACCCTGAATATAAGTTTAAGGAATTTCCAAAGTTCTTGCCAGAAAGCAAAGACATAAGGACATTTCAAAAACATATGTTCAAAAGAAGCAGGGTCCGAACTACATGTCCAGCATTTGTCATTCATATTTTTCTTGGATTTGGACAGTTTTACAGGGTTAATGAACGCTTGATGAATGAAAAAGAGGAAATGTTGTGTAATATTGGCGGATACCGAAATACTCTTGATTTTGGAGAAAATTAAGGACCATATGTTATCATCTATAGCAGTACCAAAGTCCAATTCCCATAATAGACGAACAGGTTGAGCTGCAGATTTAGTTGCAAGAGCTTTATAAATATTAGAAGCACTGAGGTCGGTGACCGTAGTTAGCTGCCAAAGTCTGAAAGCATCGGGTGTGAGGATGTTGTTAGAAAAGAGGTGGAGTGCATCCAAACAAGAGTTGACCAATTTATTATAAAAATTTAGAGATAGAAAATAAATGTTTAATTTGCTGGAAGAGAATGATGACAGGGCCACTGATGTGTAGAATGTATCTGATGCCTTTTTTAAGCCAGGATCTTCGACTCAATGTTCTATCGCTAATAACAATGTTTTTGTTGTGCCAGAGCAGGAGGGAAAGACTTTTGCTAGGGGATTTAGTGTGGGGAAAAAGAAAGAACTTTAGAGCACCAAAAGAAGCTTTAATGGGATTGGATAAGGCCGTAGAGGTATGACTGAAAAGGTAAATAAGATCAGCTAGGTCATACGGATGAACCATACGTTTTTCTAATTTAAACCAAGATAGGGAGTCTGACATATGAGGTGAATAAAACCAACATTTGGACTGTTTAAGAAGGAATGCCAAATGATATAGTTTGAAATCTGGAAACCTAACTCCACCCATATCATACGGAGCTTTTAATTTGGCAATCACAATCACAATTTTCTTAAACTTCCCAGGGCCCCAGAGGAAATTAAGTAAGATAGAGTAAATAGGTTTGAAAAAGGACAGCGGAAGAGAAATAGGAAGGAGTTGAAGATAATATAGTGTAATGGGGAGAGCATCATTTTGATCGTATCGAGCCGGCGCCACCATGACAGATAAAGGGGAAACCACTCTGAAGTAATATATTTAAGATTATTCAACAGTATTTGTGTTAAGTTTGATAGCGTATCGTGGGGGTAAAATGAATACTGAGATATTTAATAGATTCATTACACCATTTTAAACCATATATGTCTAACTCATGTTTGAGGCAAACGGATTAAAGGGGTAACATTTCAGATTTGTCTTTGTTGAGCTTATAACCAGAGGCCAAACTGAATTGTTGGAGAATATCTAGCAACTAGGGAAGGTGGAGTTTGGGGTTTTAAATTAGAACAAGGATGGTATCTGCTAGGCTGCTATCTTGAAATGGGATGTACCTCCTGGAATATCTAGTATATTTTGATTAGATCTAATAAGCTCTAATAAAGGCTCCAATGAGAGAATGTATAGGATAGGGGAAAGAGGGCAGCCTTGTCTTGTGCCTCTTAATAGAGGAAAGTAGGAGGTGGATTGGCCGTTTATACATACAGATGATTTGGGACAAGAGTAGAGTAGTTTAACTAGGGAAATTAATTTTTCACCACAGCCGTGACAGTGAATGGATTTAAACAAAGTCCCAGCTGACATGGTCGAAAGATTTTTGTGAATCAAGTGCTATAGCAGTGTAACCTTCTCTATCTTTTTTGTCTTTATAGACAGCATAGAGGGCATCCAAAAGTAATCTAGCATTAGAGGAAATGTTGCGTCCCTTCACATATCCAACTTAATCAGATTTTATCAGCGCCGGGAGGGAGGATTCAATTTTGTTAGCAAGAATTTTAGCAAAATGTTTACTTTCTATGTTAATGAGAGATATGGGGCGATAGTTACTTGAGCAAGAGGGGTCCTTGTCTGGTTTGGGGAATAATAGGAGTATGGCTTTGGAAAATGAACCAGAGGAGGATTTTTGAGAGATGAAATACGAAAATAAAGACTTAAGTTTGGGTACAAGAGAGGCTGCTAGAGTGTTAAAGAATTCAGCGGAGAAACCGCCTGGACCAGGAGCTTTGCCTTCACCTAAGCCCTTGATAGCATGTATGATCTCAGACGGTCTAATATCCTTTTCTAAGTAGGAGAGGTCAACTTTCGGATAGGACGATCTGTTAATATTGTTGAGAAACACCTCAATATTCTCTGCAGGGGTAGGTGTCTCAGGAGTATATAGGTTCTGGTAAAACTCTTTAAAACAGTTGAAGATATCCTTTGGATGATGGTGCATAGACCCAGAGAGATCTTTAATGTGAGAGGTGTAGAAACCTTCTTTCTTAGTTTTCAAATATGAGGCAAGTGACTTACCTGCCTTATTGGAAGTTTGATATATCTTAGTTTTATATTTTAATATGGTGCCAGCAGCCAAATTAGTGAGTTCATTATTAATTTGGAAGCGTAAAGCTAAGACTAGACAAAGGTTGATATATAAGGGTTATGATAGTACCGTTGCTCAGCAGATGTCAGTTGGGAGTATAAGTCGTCAAGATGTTTTTTACGTATTTTTTTTGCCTATCCACATATGCCATTATGTGACCTCTAAGCGCCGTTTTAAAAGCATCCCAATTGTTAACAATGGAGGTATCTTCATCGTGATTATTATAAAAAAAAGTGTTGTAGGAAAGATTGGACAGATTAAATAAAATGTTGGTCTTGCAGTAGGTAATTATTAAATTTCCAACGGGAGGAGGGTTTGCTAAGGTCATCAAAATTAAAAGAGGTGCTAACAGGGGCGTGGTCAGAAATAATAATATTAGAGATGGACGAGTCAACAATGGTTCCTTTGAGAGCTTTGGAAAAGAAAATGTAGTCAAGACGAGAAAGTGTGTTGTGTCGGAGTGATTGAAATGTGTAATCGAGTTGTATGGGATGCGAGAGCATCCACAAATCAACTAGACCAGTTTCCGAGACACATCCTAGAAAAGACTTGAGACACTTAGTGGACTTAAATACGGAGTTAGATTTCCTATCCATAAACGTGTCAAGGACCTGATTGATATCACCACACACTATTAAATTAGAGAAGTTATTTTTGAGAATCATTTTTTTAACAGATATCCAAAACTAGGGGTCGGGTAGAGTAGGCCCATATATGTTCTGAATGGAGACATGTACAGAGTCAATCAGGAGCTTGACCCATATCCAACGATCTCCCGAATCGGCATCTCTATCCAGAATCTTAAAGGACAGTTTTTTGCTAAGGAGTATAGCAACCCCATTCTTTTTGGCAACAGCAACAACCTCCTTAACCCACAAGGATTTAAGCTTCATTGCCTCCTTAGTGGATAGGTGTGTTTCTTGTAAACATACAAGAGATGGTTTGAATTTGTTCAAATGAGAAAGAATCTTACACCTTTTGATGGGGTTGTTGCAGCCCTTAATATTCCAGGTGACACATTTAAATAACATTCATATAATTGACTAATAATAAAGATTTGATATGAAACCATAATATGCGGAGAACAAAAGTAAACCTAGAGTGGAAAAGTATCATAGGAACAGGCTATTTCACAAGCAGCACAATACTGTTAAAATTACAGAGATTTGGGGAAGAGACAAGAGGGAAACATATGAGGAACCGGTGAAAGGGAAGGGAGGTCTGATAAAAAACTGTTCACAATGAGGTATAATCACAGAGAACAACTTCAGCATTGAAAAGAACAGGAACCACAGCATATCTGAATATGTGGTCAAAAATGGATAAAAGGAGAGGGATATCAGACCACGGAGTAGGGGACTCAGGAGACAAATGTAGCAGGGAGGGGTGACACCGGCTGGGCCGTCAAAAGGAAAAAGCCAGCTCATAGCGGAAGAGGGGTGCCCCACCAGCTACCGTCTCATCAAAGTTAAGAAAAACAGATAATGGCATTAGATAATGAACAGAGAACAATCAAACACACTGAAAAAAGGTATTGAAACAAAAAAGAAGAGAAATTCAAGATCCAGAGGAGGTAGAAGGATTTGCAGGAGAAGAAGTACCCATATTTTCAATTTTGATAGAACGTATGAAGACCTTTAAGTCAGAAGGATCATCGAACATGGCAGAACGACCCTTGTAAGTAACCTTGAAAGAGCATGGGTGATACAAACCATACTGAACATTGAGTTGCTTCAAGGCTGGACGAAAAGCTAGAAATGCCTTCCTACCTAAAGCAGTACTTTTTGCCACATCTTGTGCGATGTATAATTTGTTTCCGTTCCAGGTTAGAGATTTTTTTTCTTTGACGGTGGTCATAATGAGTTGGAGTTGAGTGTATTCGAGTAGGTAGAAAGTGAGTATTCTAGGAGGGGGATGAGCAGAAACGAGACTTGATTGACCAACGCGATGAGCTCTCTGTATGTTGAGAGAAGTATCCAAGTGTAAGTGAAGAATGGTAGGTAGTAGTTTTTGTAAGAAAGCAATTGATCCCTCGCAGCCCTCTGGCAGACCAGATATTCGAAGGTTGATGCATATGCTCCTATTTTCTAAGTCCTCATTGTGTTTTTCGAGATCTTTGATAGATTTCTCCAACAGAGTCACCCTGGGTAAGATGCCCTCCACAATGCCAAACCGTCTCTCAACTTCCTCCATACAATCCTCAAAGCCCTTCCACCTGTCATCGAGTTGTTGCAACTTTTGTGCTGTGGTCTCAATAAAGGGCTGCAATGCTCCGATTTCTGATAGAATGGCCTCAATGGCGGGATCAGATATATTGGATGGTGGTGGCGAGTCACTTTTAGGTCTTTTTAAGTAAGTGGAAGAGAGAGTGGAATCTTTTGATGTAGATGTCGTTTTTTGCCCATTCTTGTTAGTTGCCATGATAGCCCAAATATTCGATGACTATAGAGATTCAAACACTGATGATCCGTAGACTTGCAGTAAGCAAAGGCAAAAGATGCGAGGAGAAAATTATCAATAAGTTAAGTGTTAATGAAGATGGCACTCAGAGTCTGTAATTATAATGGGGGTTGCGAGAGATGTTCAGTACTGAAGGAGCACTCCAATTGTAGTAATAGTGCTTTTGTCTTCTAGCTTAATTTCTTTTGCTTGAATTAATGTGCAGAGCGATGAATTTGATCAAAAAGCGGTTTGACCAATGTAGATACAACCCTTGCAATGCGTGCTTATGGTTGCCAATAAGTTAGGTGCGGATGAAGATGACAGAGTCTGTAACTATATTAAGGAGTGTGAGTTATGTTCAGCACTAAAGGAGCACTCTACTTATAGTAGTGTATGCTTAATTCCTCAAGCTTTCTTTTCCTTGTTTGAATTAATGGAGTTTGATAAATTAGCAATTTGGCCAATATAAATACAACCACTGCTACTGGTTATATGTACCGAGCAAATAGAATAATATTTAGTATGTGCCAATCAGTAATGTAAAACCGTATGAGAGAGGATTTATTTATTGTCAAAAGGCAGTTCAGAAATTAATATTGTTGAAGGTATTCTCCTGTGCGGAGCATCGTGATAATAGCAGTTATCAGCTGCGCTGCGCTGCAATGCGTGAATAAATTAAAGTTCCCTATAAATGCCGAAAAGTACACCGGCAACGCAGTGTGTCGGGAGGAAAACAGTAGGTGGAGCCAAGCAGGCCACAGCCAGCGCATCACTGAAGGAGGGACGGCGAGGGTTACCTCATGCGCGGCAGCCACGAAGAGTGTCTGCAGGTGCTGGTGTGGCGTTGCTCCGTGCCGCGGGTCCAGGAGAGGACAAACAAAGTCAGGTCCTCCATGGAGGGTCACCGGATGTTAATGCGGAGCTGTAGCTGGAAGGGGGCGAAAAATAAGGTGTGTCTGAAGATCTATAAAGCTGTATATATAAATGTGAGAGACGGAGTAGGAGCGTTAGGCGGCCATCTTCCTTGGCGCAAGACTTACTTGTCCTTTAGAAAGGCACTGTAAACTTGGCTCTTTACCTATAACCCTTTGACACTGTAGGCTCCCTCTGTTACCTCTTTTTGTCCACCTCTCCTCTCTCCCTCCCGTCCTCCCTCTTCCTCCCCACAAGTTTAAGTGCCCCTGGTTGTAAAAGCGCCTTGATGCCTGAGGGTTTTGTGCGCTTAATAAATGTAAAAATAAAGAAATAATGCTGTAACTTTTCATGTGAATGTGCTGGTTTACTAAAATACATATCTTTATAATATAAATTTCAGTAGGAACAATTCAAGATGATACATGTCCCTGTGTGATGTATACTTAAATCATTTTCCTAAAACGTTTTATCATTATGCACCAGGTGGATTTTATATTAGCTGCTATATATATTTGGTATGTTCAAATTACTATTTGTTTCAAGTTTTTAGGACCTTCCTTTCTAAATTGAAACATTTTTATTTTATTATATTAAAATGCAACATATGGAATCTTTCATTAGCTTGACAAGAATTGTAAGTTAAATAAATGCTGGTTTCAATTTGCAGATGTCTTTGACGATGCATGGAAAATTAATTCTCTTACATGATATTAATACATTTCCATGCTTGTTTCCTTTTCTTTGCACAGAATATCTAATAAACAACCATGTGACTTAAGCTAAATGGACTTTTATCAGGGGTCTGAAATTGATGGATGTGATGGTTCCCTTTACACTTATACATTACCTAGAATCTGGCAATGGTTAGGACACCTGGTCTTTAAGATTAGTTTGAACATTAAAATTTAAGTCTGCCTTGGATATTCCAGAGGTTGGGGTTAGTTGCTTCAAGCCAACTCCAAGTTAAAGAGAAATGCAGTGTGATTCAAAGTTAAATGAAATGCATGCCACAATATAACGTAACTTTGAATCTTGCTTCTTTTCTTTATTAAACTTCACATTATTTTAGTTAAATGAAATGCATTGCAAGATACTATTATTGATAGCAAAAGAAAGATCATTATAATATACAAGCACACTTTTCCTCTCCGTGCTTGGCATCCAGGAACATGACACTGATGAAATTGTGGAATTGTTCATTTGTTATAAAGCTCCAATAAACATTCTGGGGCCTGCTAAATTCTTTTGTATGCAGCAAAGTTTCAACTTCCATAGGAATATTTCTCTGCATGTCCTTAGCATCGGCAACCCATGTATTATAAAAGGGCCTAAGAAATGGTTCCAGTTTGTCTCTTGCGTGTGCACACAGTTATTTGTATCTCGCAGACCCGTTCCATCATTGCAGCGAGTAAGAGGTGAAATCCAACTAAACAAACTCTTTTGAGCAATGCCTCCATCACTCTATAGAAACACTTTCTGTTATCAGTCTACTATAGGCCAATGTTTTTTCACTCCAAAGTCGTTTGCACTACTCATCCTTGCACTCGTGCAAAGCAGTAGTCCTTTAATCACACTGATATGTATGTTCTATGCATCAATTGCTATACTGATACTGGTTTCACATTTGAACTATGCCATTCTGGATTGGGATAAAACAAAAAAAATAGTACAGGAAACCAACTAAAAATGCCTCATGGTCACACGTTGCACGTTCACATTTTTTCTTATCAAACTGAAAAGCTCTTGTGGGTGCATTTATAAGAAAGTTTGTAAATATATGTACCTTTCTGAATCACATAACCCCATTGACATTTGTGAAAACGACCAACTGCACAGTCGTTAAAATGGTACACACTGGTTGTGAAGAATGGAGGGTATTCATTCCTTCTCCCCAAGGAGTAGCCACCCCCTTTGAGGTTAGGGAGGTGAGCCGCTCCGCAAGACCCTCGCGAGGGGCCTTGTAAAATGGGACATCACCGTGAGAGACTTCCTCTTAGGGCACAAGGACTCCCATTCCCGTGAGGAACTCCTTAGACCATCCACCATAATGGCATATAAGGAAATGCCAGATGTAAAGAAAATTGGAAGCTCCAGGGACTTCCCTGAAGACAAAACTAAAATATCCCAGTGTGTACAAAAATGAGGATCTGTCTCTAAGGGGAGAAGTACATGTACCTGAGACGAGGATGCTGGTGGAGGAGAGTACGCTGAGTAGAGGCAAAGCACGACCAGAGAGAGAAAAGCATAAGCAGTGGTGAAGCACCCTGATGAGGTAACTCCTGGACGTGGAGGAGCCAAGGAGAGCCAAGAAGCCAGCGACCTTCATAGGAGACCTGGGCAGAAGAAGTAAACGCGAGAAGCCAGGCATTTTTTGGGGAGAAAGTAATGGAGAATAAGCAAAGTCTTATCCCTGTGGTGGCATGACCATGAGGACTTTGTGTTGGGCTGTCCGCCCACCGAACAGTGCCGAAAGCACCAAGAAAGAGTTGTCGAGAGACTGTGCGACCCGTAGTCAGACGCAGTCACATTAAGAAAAAGAATTGATTGAGACATACCAACGCCAAAGAGGAACACGAGAGATGGAGTAGAGGGAGAGGACCGAGTGAGATCCAAAGTCATTCTCCGGCAGACACAGAGGTAATGGGGAGAATGGAAGCACCAGGAGGCCGCCGGTGCATCGATATCCAAGAGGAGAAACGCCCCACTCAAATTGATGAAATATTCAAAATAACACCAATAAAGTGGGATTGCGCTAATGTAATAAGGAATATGCTCGAGAGAGAAGGTACTAGGGAATGGACACAAATATAAACTCGTCCAAGTGAAATTGACGAGAGAGTCAAAATCAAGCCATGCCACAGGAAGTGTGTTAAAACCATCAAGAGAATAACGAATAAGCTCGAGAGAGAGAGAGAGAGAGAGAGAGAGAGAGAGAGAGAGAGAGAGGGAGAGTAAGAGGGAGAGGGAGAGAGGAGAGAACAGAGAAGGTACTCCAAGAGAGACTCGTCCCAGTGAAATTGAAAAGGGCCTAAATATAAAGCCTGATAAGGGGAACTGTGTTAAGGTGGTATGGAGAGTAACAACCCAACCTGAAAGAGAAACTGTTAAGAATTTGATGCAAACACCCTGGGAGAAAGGGTCAAAGTCTAAATGGGAATTTAAGTAATGTGGAGTAGAACAGGAAAGAAGTAATCAAACAGAGTCAGGCCAGTCAGGGGGAAAGCTCACGTTGTTACAAAGGATAGCCAACTTAAAAAGGCCAGACATACAGAAGTCAGAAAGTGATATATACCTGGAACAGGGTAGAAGAAAGAGGGAGACAAAGCATTGTGGAGTAACTTACCCAAGAGGGGAAGATAAAACTTGAGTACATTATAAGAGAGCTACAGGACCTTGCCCAGAAGGTGACAATAGATTATTTGAAGATATCTTAAGAAAAAGAACTTTGGAATAAGTAGAGACATTACCATAGGAGGATACCAGAAACAAATCAGAATTGTCGTCAGGCCTAGTAAGGTAGCTGCTTGTCTGTCTCATTCCCGCCCCCAGCCCCCTACTTATCATTGTCAAAAGCTCTTGCACTATCTGAAATGTTGCCAGGCTGATTATGATAGTTAATTACAAATTCTAAATATATCAAGGACTTGTAAGAATGTCACTGTATTCTCCCTTGTTCACTCCCTGCCTTGAAGAGCTTTGAAACACATTGTGTATAGACGCTATATAAATAAACAATCAATTCAATAGAGACCTTGCCATAGAGAACAACCAGAAGGAAGAGACATTTTCCTAATATAATTTAAGTTAGTCATATAGTTGTAGGGTCAGTTTGAATTTGTTTTGGACAGAGGACATCTTCCTTTTGGACGTTCTGACGACTGACGACTGACGAGCACATTGAGTTATTTATATAGGGTGGGAAACCACAACAGCGATAGGGAACGATAAGCCTTATTCTTTTTGCTTTAATAAAACACACAAAAATTGTCCTTCAGGGTCTGCCTCCTTCTTCCAACCTGCAACATATGGTGTCAGAAGTGAGAGGCAAAGGTGCCGATATAGAGTCCAACCCTACGGTCCTAAATATATATGGCAATACCTATCAATACACTCCCACCAATAGAGTTATTAGGCATAAAGCCGTTGTTAGGAAAACAAAACCCCCATGGTCTGTGCCGAAACCATACCAACCACGGCACTTAGCTCCAAACTTCCTGACGACTCGGAGGAAAAATTAGGTGATACATCTCCACTATTTAAGAAATCTGAAGAGTGTGAAGAAGCAGAAAGTAGCTATTCCGAGGCTTCCTCCGACTTAGTTAACCCAGACGTTGAAATGACTACACTCGAGTCCTACCTGGAATGACTAGTAGAATAGCAGATCCTAATCGATCAACAACTCCAGGAAGTGCTGGAGTAAATACGAACGGGACCCTCCCACTGAATAGTACTCCATGGGGTACTCCAACCTTTCCAGGAGCGGGAACATCTGGAAGCATTTTTTTTAAAACTTTGAACGGATCCCCACCCAGTTTAACTGGGGCGATGGGTTAAAGGTTTGTTACCTGGCCCCTTACTAAGAGAATTACAAATCTCATATCAAAATGTAAATCCTCAGGAGATTCCAAGATGGCCGCCGACACATGGTGATGTGTGTCGACGGCGGCTCCTGAGCCCTAGCAAGTTTGAGGCGGTCCACCCCCCCACCCCACAACAAGGGAATTGGTGAGGAGTGAATGCGGGACTCCAGTAGTGAACTGTGAAGCTCTGGAGTCACTGAGTCACGGCGGTGCAGCAGGCAAGACACCCCCGGTGGGCAGCGTGAGGCAAAGCCGCAGCCGCCTTCTCAATGAGCGGGACAGCGAGGAAAGGCATCCAAAGGAAGATAAGATGGTGCCCCGGCACCTGGCCTGGAAGCAGCCAGAAGGCGGATCAGGCGATCGGGACCGCTGACACAAGTGTGCTGAACCGCCGGGTGTAGCAAGATGAAGAGGAGGCTTCCCAGGCGCAAAGGCGCAGGGAACGAGCCGGATCAGCGAAGAGGAGCACCCCTCGGGTGCCCCACAACACGGAGATCAGCGCACTACCTCGCCCAGAAGTCAACCCAAGTGCCGGGATCGGACCACATGGAAAGCACAAGTAAGAGGGACATATTGGCAGGGGCGGAGGAGCAGCCCGAGAGAAGCGGGAACTAAACAGGAGGAGGAGGGCCTCACACAGATAAGTGAACCCCAGGCAGGGACCAGACCTCCGGCGGGGACTAAACTTCACAGAACACATCTGAGCCTAGCACAGAGGGTGGCCAGATAGTGTTGTGCCGCCCGGCCAGGACACAGCTACATGCCCTCTCTGGAGGGAACAACGGGGAGAGGGGTTCGGGTGCATCGTGGGACCCGGGGCCGAGACCCAACTCAGGGGGGAGTGGAGGGAATCCTCACATGTTTAAGAACTAGGAGGAAACCCTTTGAAAAGGTGGGGAAAGACGTTCTTATCTCCCGCCATACTGGCGAACCACTAGAAGGTGGGCAAGAATAGAGCAAGGTTGAATATAACGCTCCGGCAAGACTGGGGGCAGAGAGCAGAATGACAGACCCCAGTGGGCCCCTGGCAGTCTGAGAATACCCAGGGGGCACAACGAAGGGGGTCGGATCACATAGAAGGACAGCAGAAGGGGTCCCAGGCAAGAGGTGAAGCCCTGGGCAAAACGCAACAGTAGGGCAGTAGGCCCATACAGTGTGAAAAAGCACCAACTGACGACAGAGCCTCAGCCTCTTCTACAGGGAAAGAGAAAATGAGGGGAGGAGCAGACCCGGCTATCACAAATGACTTTCAAGGCAAAGGGCACATCTGCGAAAGCAGGGCCCTCAGCAGGCGACACCCCAGGTACCCCCCCCTCAATGTGGCCGGCCCTCGAAGCAAGAGATCAGGGCAAAGGCAACACCGACCAAACGAAAGAACGGAAGGACCCGAGGCGGAACAGTGCATAGCTCAGATGATGCGCCAGGACTTCTGGGGAGAAATGCAATCCCTCCAGGCGACCCAGGCCAAAACCTTCCAGGATCAATTTCAACTAATGAGGGGCGATCTCAACGCAGCGCTAGGTGAAATGAGGCATGAGATGGGCCAGCTAGGGGAATGAACGGACCTGATTGAGAGAGACCTACACGAAGTGGACAACGAGGCCACAGGCAATAGTGAGGCCATAGAGCCCTTAAATGTGGCAACAACGCAGAACCTGGAACTACAACTCGAGGACTTGGAGAACAGATCTTGGGGAGTCAACATTAGAATATAACAACTGCCGGAAGCGGTGCAGGACAGGGATCTGAAAGGGGAGACCCAGAAGATTTTTGCAGAGCTGCTGAGAGGAGCAGACCCAGAGACTGTAGAGCTAGATTGGATCCACCAGGTGGGCCGAGTGAATAAGGGTCCCAACGGCAGGCCCCGGGACGTCTTGGCGGCCTTCGTGAGATATGGTCAAAAAGAAGCAGTCCTGAGGGCGGCCCAGCAAAAGAAGTCGGTGCTATACAAGGGCCAACAGATATCCCTGTATCAGCATCAAGCTAACAGCACACTGATCAAGAGGAGACATATGAGCCTGATTGTCAAGGAATTGTTTAAGAAGAGCATCAAGTACAAGTGGACTTTTCCATTTGGCCTGTTTGAGTGGGAAGGGGCTCAAGGGCTAGTAACAACCCCTCAAGAAGCAGCGGTCATACTACACCTGGATTTAGGGAACAAGCAGTTGGGAGAGCTCAGCATGGCCTAGACCTTCGGAGTGGTCGACGGTGGGGGAAAGACATAGAAGGCGGGTGACACTGAAAGGTCCCCGCCCGAAAGGGGATGAGGTTGAGGAAGGAGCGGGGGACAATGAGGGCTAGTGGAGGTAAAATGGAGCCAGCACCAAGATTAAAATGGGGGTGGTGGACAAACGGGCGTGTTTAAGGGCATGGGAATCAGGGAGCATAAACATGTTGGAAACAGGAAGAGTGGATGTACCCAGGGGAATGTGGGGGAGGAGAGGGTGAAGGAGGGTTCATCCCAAATTTGTGGTCGGGGATGAGGGAGGAGGCGGGATGAGGGGGGAGGCAGGATAGGGGGGACGGGGACGAGGGGGTAGAGAGGGCGGGAGAGGCAAAGGGGACAACAGGGGGAAGCGGCAAACAGCCACCGAGGGAACTCAAAGGGGAAGACTCAGGGAATCAAAACCAACAGGAAACGTAGGAGGAAAAGATGGGGAGCGAGGGAGCGGGATAAGGGGATGGAGACCACAGGCAATTCTCAGTCTCCTGCAGATTCAAATGGATGATGCATAATGTTAGAGGGCTCAACATAGCTCTTAAAAGGAAAAAGTTAGAGAGATTCACAAGGGAAACAGGACCCAATGTCATGGCCTTACAGGAAACCCACCTACTAAAAAGGGGCCAGGGGCAACTCAAACTAAGGGGCTTCTCCCAAAATACTTTATGCGTAAGGCCCAACGCAATTGGGTGGGGTGGCTCTAGCCATTAAGAATAACATGGACTTCAGAGTCTCAGACATACAAATGGACAAAGAAGGTAGATATATACTGGCTAGAGGGATTTACTCGGGAATAGCATACACCATGGCATCAGTATATGTGCCCAACACAGGTCAGGACCAGTTTGTGAGGGACTTCCTGGAAGTATTGGAAGTTTTTGCAAAGGGGCACATAATTCTTATGGGGGACCTAAATATGGCATGGAATAGGAGTGGAGACAGGACACCCCAGGGGGATGCGGAAGGGGGGCAGTGGCATCACCCCAGTTGAGGGAGAAATTTGAGAGCGCCTGTCAGAGATGTCTGGAGGGAAAGGGAGGGGCCCAAGGAGGGATATACATTCTTATTAGGGGTACCTAGATCCCAATCAAGAATTGACTATATTTGGGTTTAAGCGTATCTCATGGGGAGAGTGGAAGAGGTGGAGGCAGGTTGAACAGGGACAGCGGACCACAAGGTGGTGTCAATGAAAATGGACCTCCAGGGACGCACATCAGGTGTATGGAAATGGAATATCCCAGGGGAGCTGCTCAGGGACCAAGTGATACGGGAGGAATTAGAGTACAAGATCAAGGGTTTCTTTGAGATAAATAGTAGCACGGACATGAGCGAGAGCACACAGTGGGATATATTCAAAGATACGATTAGGGGGGAATTCATAGCACTGAGGGCACAAAAGGGAAAACAGATGAAGGCTTTAGATAGCAAAATAGAGAGAGGTGGAGACAGCGCGCCAAAAAGTAGGGGACCCCCCCACAAGGAAAACACTTAGGGCATACAGATGTGCAGTTGGGCAACTGGGGGTCTTAGGACTAAAAAGGCAGAGGGTGCACTGCTCTTTGTGAGGCGGAAATACTATGCTAAAGCCAACAAGGCTGACACTCTCCTGGCATGGATATGAGGGGAGCAGGGAGCCAGAACGCAATTATAGCAATAAATGATGAAATGGGACACCACCTCACTCGAATGGAAGAAATTCAGGACTGCCTGGCCAGGTACTATGAATCCCTATACACTTCCCAAAACCCAGAGGCCCAAGCGCAAATAGATTTCCTGGGGGAAAACACAGCTGTCCAGGGTACCCCCTGGCACACAGAAACTGCTGGGACAGGACATAAAGGAGGAAGAGGTAAAGGGTACAATTGCAAAACTGTCCCCGAATAAGGTCCCAGGGCCTGACAGCTACTCAGCCATCTTCTATAAAACGTATGCGCCCCTACTGGTCCCCCATTTGACACAACTTTTTAATACGTTTAAGACAACGGGCGGGTAACTCCCTCTATGGAAGAAGCTAAGATTACTCTTAAACCGAAGCCCAACAAAGACCCGGCAGACTGTACCTCTTATAGACCTATCGCACTCATTAACATAAATGCAAAAATATACACTAAAATATTGACTAAAAGGCTAGAAGGTTATCTCCCCTCGTTGATCCACGAGGATCAATCGGGGTTCGTCCTGACAATCCAGACGGCGGATATTATCAGAGGGCTGGCACACTTGGTGCAGAAAGTCGAAAAGATGGCAACTCCAGCAGTCCTCTTGGCACTGGAGGCAGAAAAAGATTCCGACCGGGTGGAGTGGTCATTTTTGTTCAGGACAATGGAGAAGATAGGCCTAGGGGCAGGTTTCCTGAAAATGGTTTAGGCCAACTACAAAAACCCTTCGACATGCCTCTTGGTGAACGGTTCCATGTCACGCCCCATTAGCCTGGGTAGAGGGACCAAACGGGTCTACCCACTCTCACCATTGCTGTATGCAATCTACTTAGAGTACCTCTTGCAATCAATATGCGCGGCAGAGGAGATCCAGGGCATTCCTTTTGGGGGCAAGCAGGATAAGGTTGCAGCGTTCGCCGACGATATGCTCCTGTCACTCACCAGCCCAAGAGAATCAATAGAGGCTTCCAGGGACTTGTTGGGAAGATTCTGGGAGGTCCCAGGGCTAAGGATCAATCTAAAGAAATCTGAATTGCTGAATTTATTGCTGAGGAAGGAGGATGCTGCGGAATTAAAAACATCACCATTCATTTGGAGCCCTGGGGGTGGGGGGGGGGGGGATCAGATACTTAGGGGTCAAAATCATGCCAAAACTATCAGGATGGTATGCGTCCAACTATCCCCCCCACATTAAAGAAGGACTTCCAAAAGTGGAGTCGTCTTAGGGACTAATGGCTGGGTAGGATGGCAGTGGTTAAAATGGTTACACTCCCGCAACTGCTCTATCTATTTCAGGCAATCCCACTGGCACCCCCCCCCCCGCAAACCTCTTTAAGGAATTGGGGAAGGTAACCAGTGAATTCATCTGGGTGGGGAAGAGGCCACGACTTAGCCGGCAGTTACTGATGGCACCAAAGAAGGAAGGGGGCTAGCCTTCCCAAACTTCCAGCCATACCATGAGGCGGCACAGTTGCGGGTGATAAGAGAATGGTTCTCAGGGTCTGACAATGGGTCCAAATGGACAGAGCGGTAGCCCAACACAACCTGAAAGAGGGGGAGAGACATAGTTACTTTCAAATAAGGCACTGGGTATTGAGCGGGGAAATCAGGGTAGCAGCGACTTGCCAGGTCACCCCATTTGAACGGTTTTTGCTGACACAGGATGGGTCTAAGGGTCTCATTTCAAGTCTATATAAAATACTGGGAGACACCACCCGCCGAGGAAAATGGCTGTACACGGCCCGATGGGACCATATGATGGGGAAAGAGATTGGCAGAGAAGAATGGGAAAGATTGTGGAGAAGAATACCTAAAGTGGCAAGGGCGGTACAGGTTCAGAGTCCTGGTATAAGATTTGATGTGGGTGGCATTACACCCCAGCCCGCCTACACTCCATATATCCAGATGCACCAAAGGCTTGCTGGAGGGGATGCGGGAGAGAGGGGACAACATCACACATATGGTGGGACTGCCCCAAAATTACGCCGTTCTGGGGGAGTTGCCTCAGGCACAGGCCCAGGCTTTTGGGGAGTGCACAGGTAGAGACCTGAAATTGGTTTTACTGGGTAAGGAAGGAGGGGAGGATGGAGGGAATCGGGGCCATGAGAAGGCTAGGGTGGTACCAACGCTGGCTGCAATGACCCTCATTGTAAGGAAAAGGGGACTGAAGGCATGGAAAAGCTGTGCTAAAAGTGTGTTTTGTGCCAAAACAGGGGAGAGACTACAATCCCCATGATACTTTGGGTGGCAGTTGGTCTGGAATGAGGCAGGTGCAGTCCATCCCTATTTAAGAATGTCCTCGGCCCCTGCTGCCTGTTGGCGATTGTTGGCGTGGCAGGCATGGGCCGTAGGGATGGAGGTGTATGGAGGAGCGCATGGAGAATCCCTCTCACGCAGGACCCAGGTCAGGATTGGAATTTACTACCACCCGGGCCCAGCGGTGAAACACTGCCTTTTCAAGCAGCTCCCCGTTCACCTGGGGAAGGAGCTGAAGCACGGCAGGAGACTGATCAACGCTGGAGTGTTCGCTGCGTGGGGAGGAGCCGGCGCGCTATCCCGAGGCATCAGTTAAGTGCCTAACAATATGAATCATGATACTAGTGTGTTTCTTCTTTGACTGAGAACGGGCTGCAACATTGTGACAACGTATATGAACTTTACCCGGCAGCAGCTTTTCTTGGGTTATTTAAACCGCACCCGGTTATGTGTTGCAATTAACACAAACTAATGTCCGGCGGACTGCTGAGTCCTCCGCATGCTGAAAAGGCTCAGAGCAAGTAGGGACAGTGAATGAAGCATACATGAAGTAACGCTATGTGGTGTGTGGAGGTTAATTGTCAATTTTTCATGTTTGGTACCACGTATTATGTTTTTAGTCAAATGCTTGCCTATTCATGTGTAGGTACCTCAGATGAAGGGGCAAGGCACCATCTGGAGGCATTACTAACTTCGCTGTACCACATCAGTTTCTATGTATGTTTTGTCACATTACCATGGTTCATTTCTTTCCTGCTCTATGTGTTTATATTTGTTGCTCTTAGGGGAATGTCAGGTAGTCAAGTCAGTACTCCTATTAAGAAGGGATCTGACTGGCCAGGAGTATGAATGCTAGGCAGGATATGTGCAAGTTTTGTTCTGGTTGCTCATCCCAACACCTTTTTCCAGTGACTCTGAACACCCCCTTCCTATTTACAACCTCTCCCTAACCCTCTTTCCCCCATTGGCTGCCTCGTGGTGCCTGTATGTACTAAAATCAGGAGCCTGTGCCAACCAAGGTGGAAGGGGTCAATTGCATTTGGCTTCCGTGGCAGGGAAGGAGTTGTGTGATACTCCAGGGGTGTAACACTCATAGCGCAAAGATGGAAGGGTCCGGCTGTCCCATCAGAACAAGATTGGCTATGGAATGTGTGGGAGCTGGTTGCGCTAGAATGGGCCACAAACTCAATTAACAATAACTTGGGGAAATTTACAGTTACTTGGGAGGGCGGGGGGAAACATTGGCCTTCCTGAAGGACAAATTTAGGGCCTACTGGTGCCCACAACGCTTGATATTGTTGGACCTGAACTAACTGATCCCCGAAGGGGCAACACTGCAAGAGGAGGAGGTTGCCGATCCCCCCAAAAGGAGAATGGAAAGGGGGGGCAGGGGTGGAAGAAATGTTTTTTTAAAACAACTGTAAATCCTCTGGGGACTACCCCTTTCCCAGAGAACGTGTAGGACAAACAGACACTTTTCATTAATAAACATTTCGGGACATACATATATTACCCCAGAAAAGTCCCTTAGAATTTGTGGGCCATGTACAAAACATTCAAGCACATAGGCTAGGTAGGAAAACCCTACCCAAAGTATTAGAGACCTTGGCTTTGGAACAATTTGTTAGTGTCCGCTCCATCCCCCTGCAAAGAGGTATATTACAACAACCTCACCCTCACTTGAGACTACCATTAAGATCACCCAAGCCCACTGGGAGGCATCCAAATATTTGAAACACCTAGGGAAAAGAGTAGAAATAAGGAGGGATATAAAGATCATATTGCAAATTCTTATCAACTGAGAGAATTCCAAGAGTCAGAAACCTGCTTCTCGAGAACACCTAAGTAAGGAGGAAAACCCTAGGAGAAACCTTTATCTGACAATGTCCAAAACTAGAGTAACTTCTGAAGAAGAGTTAGGATGAATAAAACCTCCTTCCACACTCCCTTCCCCCCTTTGTTTTTCATGTGGAGAAAGGGACGTATCACCACGTTCTGCCCTAAAAACACCCCAGAGGAACCAATGGAGATAGGCTAGCTAGCGGCAGACGGGTGGGACAAGGAGGACAAGGTTAACATAGGACGACCCTGAAAAGGCGGCAATATATTACTGTACATCTCATTCTTTCCAGACTCCTGAGAAAATACAAACAAACAGGGAATGGGCTTTAGCCCTCATAGATTCAGGCAGCCGACAAACAGAGGTCAGAGCCGACCTCATATACCCAGAAAATATTCCGAATACTCAAGTAGTTAGGATAACCTGCGTGCATGCAGATATTGGACCTGCTCTAAGGTTCCTCTATCACTGAAAGTCAGGGATCAACCCCCAACCACCAAGACTGCCATTGTACCTAGTCTCCCTGAAGAGGTAATCATTACCACAGACTTCACAACATTTGCCAAACTATTAAATCCTCTGGTTTCCCAAGATACAAATGCCCCATATACTCTGTTAAAATCTTCAGAGCCTTTAGTAGATCTCTTGGATACTACCATCTGGAATTGAGGAGAGACCCAATTTCCAGATGCTGAGAAGAGACAACTTCAAACTGAAATCCCAAAGGACGAGTCATACCTTCAGCTCAGAGATGTGGAAGGCACAACCATAAGGGGAAGGGTATGTGACGAATCAAGGGTATTCGCCCGTTCTTCCCAAGAGGGATCCTCCCCCTTTGAATTTATGGACGTGAACCAGCTCCGCAAGACCCTTCCTGGGGGTCTGTGCAAGTGGGACCTCAGTGGGAAAGACTCCCCCTTAGGGGACAAGGACTCCCGTTCCCGTGAGGAATTCCCTAAACCATCCACCATAATGGCATTTATGGGGTTGCCAGATGTAAAGAACATTGTAAGCTCCAGGGACTTCACTGAAGACAAAACTAAAATATCCCAGTGTGCACAAAAAGGAGGATCTGTCGCTTTAAGGGGAGAAGTACATTTACCTGGAATGAGGAGGCTGGTGAAGGAGAGTATGCTAAGTAGAGGCGAAGCACGACCAGAGAGAGACGAGCATAAGCAGGTTAAGCCCCCTGACGAGGTGGCGCCAAGGAGAGCTGCGGAGCCCACAACTTTCATAGGAGTCTTGGGCAGGAGAAGGAAACACTAGAAGCCTGGCGTTTCTAAGGAGAAAGTATCATAGAAGAAGTGAAGTCTTATCCCTGTGGTGGCGTGACCATGAGGACTTCGTGGTGGGCAGTTCGGCATGTCGTATGGGCGAGCACGAGCCTACCATGCACCAAATGAAAGTATTTCAAGATCTGATTAAGTGCCTATAAACTTGAACAAGCAGTTCTGTGGAATAATTTATTTAAAAAATAAATAAATAAATCAATCAGTCACCATTTCAATCACAGAGAATATCAAAAGAAAGCGGTTAACCATAATAAAAGTCCAACAACGGCTTAAAGCAGGGGACCCAGGTTATTCAATGGACTACCTTGTTTACAAAAGCAATGCATTGAGGACCTCATGGTATACATTTCTAAGGTTTCAGGCACTGTCCAGTCTAAAAGTAGTCCCAAGTAGTCCCAAGATCACTCAGTGTGCAAATAGTGCAATATAAAGTGTTGGGCATGTGAGAAACCTGAGGGTATTCTCTCAAGTAGAACTCGAGAATCCCATAGTCAGGTGGCCAGGGGAGGGCTGGTGATCTCAGATCCCAACCCTGGGGGTGGACGGGCGAGGAAGGATCACCTGGGTAGGGGAGCCCAGGGTTGTGCTCGGGGAAATACCCCAGGTGAAACACGGTATTATACCAGAGAAGAAGGAGAGGACGATGAGATCTCTGAGACCTTTGTAGGTTGTACCACATATGTCTCCCTTCCTCCCTATAAATCTCTCTTTCCCAAATCTCATAGCACCTCTGTATATAACAAATACCCTAGGATCCCAAAACCTGTTGCACCCAGAAACTATCCCTCCCAGACTCCTTGTTTTCCTGTTTCCTGCCCAAATACAACCAATCGTTGTTCTCCACGTCCCTCTGCCTATTATTTCCCGAACTCCCAGTCTACTTTAACAAAACCCTACTGTTCCCACAATCCCCCCTGTTCATTTTACGATAATAATCCTGGTCATTTCCGTTTGTTTCCCAAACTGCACCAATCTCATCATTCTGAGTTTAGTAGCCCCGCCCTGGTATGAGGGTTGTAATTCCATATAATACATTTTCCCCATTGTACCACATAGGACAATCAGACACACTAAACCACCTCCCCCTTTCCGACACGAACACTGTCTTACCCCACGAAAGGCAACAGACTAATATCAAAACTGTTTGCCTGACATGTCCCAACTCAAGGGTCAGGCAAAGCCAGGCAATTGACCAGAACCTCGCACACCTGATGGCCCTTTCCTTTCCCCACATGTATAAAAGGTGGCGCACGAGAGCACAATACGAGCAAGGCAGACCGCACAACGAGACAGCTATGCAGACACGGCAGTTCAAGACGAGGAGAAAGGAGTCGTGAACTGAATGGGTGACAAGGAGAGAAGCGCCCTTGTCCTTTCTGACCTGCGAAGCCTCCGTGGAGGGAATCTTAAGACCGCAAACAATAACCAGAGTGTGTTGCAGCAGATGCCAACGGTACACGGAGCATGCCTACGCTGATGAGCAGGACAGAGAAAGACGCCAGCTACCGTGGTACCATCCTTGACTCCAGATACAAAGAAAGCCAAGCGGTTCATCACAGCCAGTGAGTCGAGAAGAGAACCGATAAGAAACTAAACTGTGTTGAATGAAAGTCACAAAGTGGCACATTGAGGAAAGTTCAAAGAACTATAAACTGTGAAGCGAAAACAGCTGCAGAGGGGTCCGGCACCACGTGGGTGTGCACTCGAGAGTCTCTGGTTGATCCTGCGTTGGATGAAACTATGATACCAGAAGGCCCTCAGAGAGCTGCGAGTAAGAGGTCAAAGTGGTCATATAGGGATCTAGCAAAACCCATTGTACAGTCGAAAGTCCTTGACCTACCCCTAATTGGAAAGCTATGGGAGATGAATCCTGCATGAAGAGTTCAAGAGAAAGAACTGTGTGATTGATAAAAGTTGGTTGAGTGAACACGACGGAGAAATGCTGATGGAATGGGGTGAAGCTTTAAGTCCCAAAGAACAGTGTGTTGACAAGAGTAAACCAGACAGAGGGATGTGCATGGTGAACTGTTTAAGATTTGTGAATGCCATAAGAGAAATTGATTTAGAAAGCCGTAGTGTATCCGACAGAGGGAGGCTAACATTCAAGAAGGGTCTGAGCCCGGAATAGGGTGATTCAGGGGTGAAGCGCCATCATCCAACGACATGTGAATGTAGCAGATGAAATTTTTTGAATCCACGCCATAGTGAACCCGATGGGAGGGAGGCTGACATTTGAGAGGGGTCTGAGCGCGGAAGAGGGGGAGCCAGGGGTGAAATATTATCACCCTAACGGAAATCAGAAAGGAACTTTTGTTTATCATTGTTAACCTATCAGACCAACAGAAACAAGAAACGTAACCACCGAAGACCCTGATATCGCTAAGAACGTTTGTGTGGATCTGAATCCGGAAGAGGGGAATCCAGAGGGTGAAATTTCATCACCCAAAGTACATTTGGAAAGGAACTTTTTGTTTGTTATTTTGAACACATAAGCTCCTCAGAGTCAAGAGATTTTTTGTAGAAAAGAGATTTCACCACCGAATGTCCTGATAGCTGAAAACAGAACTGTCATATCGTGCTGGGAAAGCTTGAGGGCGTGCTGTGTTCAGGAGCTCCGCCTTACCCCGTGCTCAAAACGTGGGGAAGGGAGACCCCCGGCTACTACATCCTGACTTATCATTTGTGAACACTTCTTTCTTTCTTGTGAATCTTATCCCACACCCTTTTTGTATTAGTTGTAAGGATTGGTAAAAGGTTTTCTTAGTATAGGCCTTTTTATTTGACAAGACGCCACTAGGACTGCCTTATTATTTGATGGTCGTAGCTTGCTCCCATCTTAGATTTAGGTTTAGATTAGGTTTTTAGGTTTATCCAGCCCGCATATACGGTTTAATAAACACCCTTGGATTGTGATCACTTTGTCTTTATTGTTGCCACCATGAGTTCCTTACAGGTAGTACTGATATTTTGACTCTTTCCATCCTCGTTTCATGTGGGGTTGCCTGTCTCTCCTTGCTCCACAGTTCTAATTTGAGGAGGATGAGGGGCCAATAATGATACCAAAGAGACGGGAAGGAGGTTGTGGAGACACAACTCAAGGAGTTCACCCTCTACCTTTAACTCTGCATGGAGCGTCATCATGTCCACACATCACTTTTAGCGAGGCATTTCTTACATAGACCCACTTCCTTGCAGGTGCCTGCAGGGCAGTGGTTATAGCATCTACATGACAGAACCGACATGGGCATCTGGAGATTGCTGTGGGTACTTTTCCTGTGAGCAAAATAGTGTTAAGTATTTTGAATTCTAATAATTTCAGTCTTGCACTTACATTGTGAATAGCAAAACCACCAGATTGCAAAGACAAAATAGGACTTTGGAATTTCTCACAAGGGATACCTTGAGCACTTTGCACACTTGTGGTATTTGCTAAGGGTAAATTTTAGTTTGATATCTTGCGTGCAGCGGCCTTTGGACTGCACAGTGGGTTCATATTTTAAAGCATGTATTAGGGATAGGACATCAAACAATTAAACAGATGGGTTAGGAAACAAAAAGCATTGGGTTAATTATATTCATTTTATTCAGGGTACCTGCATTCCAGCAATGAAGCACTATAGAAGGTGCCCTGAGTGCATGTTGGAAGGGATACATGAATTGCATATGAATCTCTGGGAGGGCAAGTCGTAAAGCTTGGACAGTGACAGTCATTTAAATATGGCCTTTAAGCATTCTAACCCTGCTGAGTAATAGAAGAACAAGTTACTTACCAACTCTAACGTTCTTTCGACTGGATGTTCCTCCTGCGTATTCCTCATCTTATGATAAATCGTTATCTCCAGCATCGCTGCTTCGGGAAAAGATTTTCTCGGCAGAGGGCGCTGTGCTCGAGGACGTGGCATCGATTGTCCCTCGACGGACTCCATACTCTGTCGACGTCACTGATGGTATAAATAGCTCGAGCCGCCCCCGTTGCTCCAGTTCTGTTTTGTCGATTAAAATATAGGAGGAACACCCAGGCGTGGAGCCGTGCCCGTTGCTTCAGTTCTGTTTTGTCGATGAAAATATAGGAGGAACACCCAGGCGTGCCCCATGACAGATACATTCTTTGTGAGAGGAAAGTGTAAGAAAACGTAAACTGTACTGCGGGTAGGATAGGAGGGTCGATGAGGAATACGTGGGAGGAACATCCAGTCGAAAGAACGTTACAGTTGGTAAGTAACTTGTTCTTCGAATGGATTGTGTCCTCCCACGTATTCCTCATCTTATGATAGACTCCCATAGCAGTGGAAATTTTGGAAGTGGGAGTACTAATTACAGTTTTCATGGACAGAATGCAGAACTGCCTTGGCAAATAACCCCTCATTGGAGGAGGCAGTATCCAAGCAGTAATGCCTGATAAAAGTATGCATTATTTTCCAAGTTGCAGCTGAACAAATATCTGCTGCCGGAACTCCCCTCTTTCGAGCCGCAGAAGTAGCCATTCCCCTTGTAGAATGGGCTCGAAGCCCATCTGGTGGATCTTTTCCCGCCAATCTGTAGCATTCAATTATATGGTCTGTTTTGTTACTGATAAACCCAGTTTATGACCAGTATAACCCACAAACAGTTGGTCATCTTGTCGTAATTTAGACATCCTTGAGATGTAAAAACTAAGAGCCCTCTTGGGATCTAGTCTGTGCAGTCTCTCCTCTTCCTTGCCCAAATGAGGAGGATAAAATGTTGGTAGTATTATTTTTTGTGACAAATGGAAGTCCAAAACTACCTTTGGTAAAAAGGAAGGTTTAACCTTAAGGACTAACTTATCCTTATAAAAAACAGTATATGGTGGTTTGCATGAGAGAGCCTGAAGTTCACTAGCCCTGCGGGCTGATTATAGGGCCACAAGAAGGACAGTCTCTAGTGTTAGTAGCCTCAATGGACAGGAGTGCAGAGGCTCAAAAGGTTTGCAAGTCAAAAATGTTAGTACTAAATTTAAAACCCAAGTTGGGACATGAAAAGGTACTGGAGGGTATACGTTAGTAAGCCCTTTTAAGTATTGAATGACTAATGGTATTTTGAAATATGAAACCTCTTCCGAGGTGCGCTTGAAAATGGACAGCGCAGCAAGGTATCCTTTTATTGTTCCTATCTGGAGCCCCAGATTGGCTAGATGTAACAGAAAAGAGAGCACCATTGGAGTGCCACATTGAAAAGGGTCCACATCCTTATCTTTGCACCAGTTAATAAACCTGTTCCAGCGACATCTGTACAAAGATTTTGTTGCTGGTCTTCTGGCCGAAAGTAAGACTTCCATTACGTCATCCGGAAGATCCCAATCCTTGTATCTCAACCTCTTATAAACCATGCGTGAAGGTTGAGTGTCTTGATCTCTGGATGGAGAACCCAACCTTCCTCTTGCAAGAGAAGATCCTCTCTTTGTGGAAGACATATTGGAGGGAAGATGGACATGTCTAGAAGGTCTGGGTACCACGTCCTCCTGGCCCAATCCGGGGCAATTAGGATCATGGTTTTCCTGAACTTTCTCAAACTCCTGATTACTTGAGGAATCAAGGGGGACTGGGGGAAACGCGTACAGCCGTGGAAATTTCCACTCCACTACGAATGCGTCTCCCAGAGCTCCTCTTTGAGGAAATTCCCTTGAGCAGTACTGATCGCACTTCCGGTTGATCGCGGTGGCGAACAGATCCACTTGAGGGGTTCCCCAAAGGGCGAAGATCTCCAGAAGGACTTCCTGAGCCAGCTCCCACTCGTGAGAGACCGTGCTCTGCCTGCTCAGAGCGTCTGCCGCTGTGTTCTTCTCTCCGGCTAGGTGAATTGCCGATAGAGAGATTCCTTCTCGTATTGCCCAGAACCATAGCTGCATTGCCTCTCTGCACAGTGGTAGTGACCCTACTCCTCCCTCTTTTGTTGAAGTAATACATGGCCACCGTGTTGTCCGTCATTATCAGGTCATTCTTTCCCTGTACAGAGGGCAGAAAGGCCTTCAGCGCTAGTCTGATTGCCCTCAGCTCCAAAAGGTTGATGTGTAGTTTGGACTCCGATGGAGACCAACGACCGCTTGATTGTCAGATCGTTGGTGTGTGCTCCCCACCCCGTGAGTGAGGCGTCCGTCACCACTGTTATCTCTGGCCATGGTTGCCAAAAAGATTCTCCCTTGAGAATGTTGTCGTTGCAAGCCCACCATAGAAGATCCTGAGCAACTGCGCTCGGGACTTGCAGAAGATCCGACATATTCCCTGAGAACTGGGACCACTGAGTTCTGAGTGCGCATTGAAGGGATCTCATTCTCAACCTGGCCTCTGGTATTAGGAAAATGCAGGATGGCATGAGGCCGAGCAACCTGAGAAAATTGAAGGCCGGTAGACGTTGGGCATTCTGGAACCTCGTTACCAGCTGCTGGATGTGGAGAGCTCTCACTTCGGGAGGCGAGGCTTTTCCCGAGTAAGTATCCAAGACTGCTCCGATAAACTGGAGCTTTTGGGATGGTATCATATGACACTTCTTGAAATTTAGGGAGAAGCCCAATTTGTGGAGGAAGTTACAGGTGATCGAAAGATGTTCCTGAGCTTGTTTTGGAGAGCTTGCTCTGATCAACCAGTCGTCCAGGTAGGGGTAGATGTGAATACCCCCTCTCCTGAGACTCGCTGCCACAACTGCCAACAGTTTGGTGAAAACCCTCGGGGCGGAGGTCAACCCGAATGGCAGAACCCGAAACTGATAATGAGAGTTGCCAATCGCGAACCTCAGGTACTTTCTGTGCTTTGGATGGATTGGCACATGAAAGTAAGCATCCTGAAGGTCCAATGATACCAACCAATCTTGGAGTTGGAGAGCCTGAAGGATCTGAGAAAGAGTGACCATCTTGAACTTGTCCTTCCTGAGGAACTTGCTCAAGTTTCTTAAGTCCAAGATGGGTCTCAGTCCTCCGTCCTTTTTTGGGATGAGAAAATATGGGGAGCACCAACCCCTGTTCCTCTCCGCTACAGGTACCTGTTCTATGGCACCTTTCTCTAGCAGGGTTAAAATTTCCTGCAACAGGAGCGGGTCTGGAGTTTTTACAGAGTTGGCTCCCGGTGGATGATTCTGAGGCCTTTTTTGGAAGGGGAGACAGTAACCTTGAGCTACTGTTTCCAGTGCCCAAGCATCTGAGGTAAGGCCTCACCATTCCTTCAGATGCTGAGAGATCCTGCCTCCCACTGGTGTTTTGTGCAACAAGGTCTCAGAGGGATTTGGAGGCGGCTGCAGGAGTGGCTGAGGGTACAGATGCCACTCCTGAGGCTGATTTTGCACCTCATCCTCGTGCTCCACGAGGGAAGTTTCTTTTGCGCCTTTGAGAAGCCTGTCCTCTTCCTCTGCCAAATGAGGAGTAGTAACGAAAAGAACGACCCCTCCAGGAAGATGAGCCGGAAAAGGGTTTTAGAGGCTGGCGCATGGAGGCACTAAGCGATTTAGCTGCCGCTTTCGAGGTCTGAAGTTTTTCTAGGCTTTCATCAGCCTTACTGCCAAACAGCCTCGAGCCATCAAAGGGCATGTTGAGGAGTCTGGCTTGCATGTCTGGGGCAAACCCCGACTTCCTCAACCACGCAAATCTGCGTAGCATAATGCTTGCAGCCATTGATCTGCCGATACTATCAGCAGTATCCAGTCCAGACTGGAGACATTCCCCCATTGCCTCCTTCCTGTCTTTGACTATAGAGTCGGTGCAGAGTCTCGTGATTCTGCTTTGCCTGCTGTACTGTTGGGACTGCTGTTGGAACTCTATAGACCCCTTTCTACCTCTACCAACTGAGAGGGTGTGCTTATAACCCCCAGTATTCCGCGGAGCGGCGCGGAGTCCGTGCAGAGTCTCATGAGTCTGCTTTGCCTGCTGTACTGTTGGGACTGCTGTTGGAACTCTATAGTCCCCTTTCTACCTCTACCAACTGAGAGGGTGTGCTTATAACCCCCAGTATTCCGCGGAGCGGCGCGGAGTCGGTGCAGAGTCTCGCGAGTCTGCTTTGCCTGCTGTACTGTTGGGACTGCTGTTGGAACTCTATAGTCCCCTTTCTACCTCTACCAACTGAGAGGGTGTGCTTATAACCCCCAGTATTCCGCAGAGCGGCGCGGAGTCGGTGCAGAGTCTCGTGAGTCTCTGGAGGCTCCCGAGGCTCTAGGGGGATAACCCTCATGGATCGAGGAAAAACTTCTAAAGTGCCGACAAGAATCGTACATCACCCCCTTACTCGTATGCAGCTGAAGCGCGCTGAAGAAGTATCTGAAGGAACTTCACCTGTGTCTTGGAACCGCTGTGCTGAGGGAACTACAACAGCGGGGAGCAATCAAGTAAGGAAATTTAAAACTCATTCTTCTCCAGCCGCACGCACAATATCATTGCCGCGCGTGTCACTGGAAGACACGAGCATTTGCGATAGAGACATGCGAACCACGCATGCTGTTGTCACTTGCGTAAATCGAACAGACAGTGAGCCAGACTGTTGCCTCTCTAGCGATAGCCAAGTGAGCTTAAAAAAAACAATTTCTACCAGTGTTTCTAATAATCTTGCTTGTAGAATGGAAGAAGGGGGCTCTTGTGATAATAAAGTATGGAGAGAGGGTAATGGTGTCCCACTAAGCAACATGAATACGAGTGCAAGATATTTTCCTGAGAGTGGTGCACAAGCGCTGGGAGAATCCGCATGTGCAGATGTTGTTGCCAGCTCTGACGGCGTTCAACTCCCCAGCGTACAATCTGTTGACTGGGCAGGGCTTTCATGCTTGCCGGGAGATGAAGAACTAGCTGTCGATATGCGGGGTCCAATAAACCGCAAATCGCAACGACTAACCTCAGAAGCTACTGGTTCATGGCTTGAATGTAGTTCTGATACCACTCCCCCGATAACTATGACCTCCCACACCGGGAGCCCTTCACTGCTCCCCAAGTCTTGTGTCACTCACCCACTGCCAGACGCCACCAGCCCCTCGTCCCCGAATAAATCTTCCTCCAATGTGGAGAAAAGAATTCACGCCTATGAAACACCGTCAAGTAACTTGACTAAAATTATGACAGAAGCAGAGGAACGAGGCGTTAGAGAAACGAAATGCAATTATCCTTCTTCTAAACGTATCAACCTCAATGCCTCGAAAACTCTTTACGATGAAAAAAACAATTCCCTGGCCATAGCGAACAAACTCCTCTTAGATCTGACAAAAATGAACAGCTCATTGAATGCCAAATCAACATCAAACGACAGCGATCAGAACAGTGGACTGATCACCGTTGAAACTTGTCCAATGGCAAATGAGCTGGAGGTTAATGTACGATCCAGTAGCGAATGGCCAAGGGGTCCTAGAAAAAGAAGACGAATGGCTTCCAGTGCATCTCCCCCCATTACATGTTCCCAAAATAGAAACCAACGGAACTGAATTTCTTTGTATCAAACATCTCCAGTGACACCTAGAGGTTACACAAAAAACATTTCAAGGATACCAACATCGCCATGTAATGAGGAGCTGTCCGACTTTTCATCTTTGGACGAATCGCTGAATGACTCTCCTATTAGACAACAGCCTCCCAAAGGGAAATCACTTAACTACAGAAAATCTGCCTCCCAAACATTGAAAGATCTCAAGCTGCAAAACATAGTGAAGGAAGCCTTAAACAATCTTAGACCGTTTGTTTTGTCCTCACTGACCATAGCTATGGCTCCAATGCTCAAACTGTACGAACAATTGAATGATAATGTTAAAGACCTATCTACACTTGCAGCATTAACAAACTCCAAACTGGCAACAGCAGAATTATCGCATAATGGAGGAAATTCCAAAATACAGGATTATATCCAAAGATTTGAAACCTTAATCAAGGATCTTGCCGATCAGAAACGCTCAAACGTTGATGAGAAACGCGTAATGTCTGAAATAACATTGGAAGCGTTAAGCCTGCTGAAACAGGCCCAACCTCCAAGAAGAATGTATGATGAGTCCCAGCGAGCTTCACGGGAGTCTGAGACGGCCCCACTAATTGCATCCTCAACAAGGAATGGACGAGAGGAGCCTAATACCTCTAGTTCTCAAATAATGCAGCTGATTGGGAGTAGTCCCCAGAGGATTTCCCTGAGTGACGAAAGAACCACGAGCAAGGGAGACAATCCTTCGGATGTGTCTCACGCAGATTCGTCACAGCAGCCACCACCGACTATCTGGGTTGCAGATGCCGCTAATCGCATGACAGATAAAAATTTCATATCATCCCATATCGAGCAAATAGAAACCCCAATGAAATCCCCTACAGGTATTCTATCGACCAAACCTGCAAACAACCTGTTGGACGTAAGCATTCCTGTGCCAACCACGTCTGCTAATACTGAAGGAATCACTGGTCTCTCAGAACATGAAGTAAACCGCTGTTCTGAAACAAAAGATAAAACCTATGAAATATTCCAAAAAGCACATACTGCCGACGTCAGAAAATTGCAGGAAAAAAAAACAAAGAACCAAAAATGCAAACGAAAAGGTAACAATATGGGATCAAGGAAATTTTTAAGAAATCTAAAATCAGTTAATGTATTTGTCAATACAGAAAAAACAAATGAATCACCTAGAAAGATCAATAAAGAGGTCCAGCAAAAGTGCCCGGACGTTTCTGAACCGACAACTGTAACAGATGAAAGTGTCGAATCTGTTGAGCAAGAGCTCTTAAACTTATCTATTTATGATGACGAGACAACTGACGAAATAAACGATGGGGAGTCTGCACACAAAATCACAAGCCCCGAGGCCTTGGCAAAAATTGATCGGTCAAACTCTATGAATGGGGCTCCCAGACTCAGCAACGGGCGAGTTTGCGAACTAATACTCCCGCCAACAGAAGTGATCGTGTTGTCCCCTACTGAGAAACTATGGCAGAAAAAAGAAGACGTTTGGGAGCTCGAGAAGAAGCCCCAAAATCTGGAATTGAAAATAACTTAGCTTGCTGAATGATCATAGCAAAATGCAGGCTGAAGAATTTGACAAACAAAAATTTAATACGACAGACATGGTTCGCACAACTCAGCCCATCCTGCAGGATCCCAAAACAACCGCGACATCAAATGTGGCTAAAAAAAACCAACGAAGCACGCAACAAAACTTTTTTGAAAACAAAGACAAACTGGCAAAATCTGCAAAGTACATGCTAATACTGGAAAGAATATTGGACCCTAAAGATGGCCTAACTTTAAACCGAAACAATGGCCCTCATTACGACCCTGGCGGAATTCGGAAAACGATGGCGGAAATGCAATACCGCCATCGAATAGCGCTCGGTGCGACTATGACCCGTCACCGCAAAGTACGAAGCCACTAGCGACACCGTAGTGAACGCCAACGCCAACTGCACCAAGCACGCGCGCGCCATGCCAAACCGTAAACACCACCATGGCGCAAGGGTACGCCAATTCCGACCCTAGCGGACATGTACCTAACGCCATCAAGCATGGCGGAATGTACCATTCCGCCATGGTGAGAAGTACGGCATCGCGAATCAACCGTAAACGGCCCCACTGAGTGCCTGTACACCGCTCCCTGCCCACAAAGTACAACTCCCCGTAGGTGCAATGAAGCCACAATGCAACCAGTGAAATGTACAAGTCACCCATGCATGCCAACGAACAAAAAAACACAACAGGGGCCAATGGGAGCTGCAGGGCACAGATGGCACGAATACAGAAGCCATCCCAATGGACATGACCACAGTCCCCCACCAAGAAACGCACGCAAACACAGGCACCTGTGACCAGCAATATTCCGAAAATCACATCATTACACCAGTCCACCTGGCTGACCGGCATCTGTCACACAAAACCCAATCCCCCGCCCCTGAGCATGACAACATTCAAACAGTCATATTGGCAGCCCCCATCCCTGACCTCACGGGCTTCGTAGGCAAACGCGGCCAGTACAGTACCACGCAACTAAACTCCGAAGCTGGAACCCAATGCAGATCTCCTCACAATACATCGCTCCACAAATAGGCATATGCCACATCACTTGCAAAGAAGAACGCTACACGGGCCAAATCAGAATAGAAATTTAATGCACAACAAAATCACCAAGCCCATACAGCCATCAGGCCATGAACTCCAAAACACATTTCACCATTGTGGGCTGCATCCGCAAGAAATGACCAGCCACTACTTGTGTGACGCCCTGTTCCATCCTGGTACACAGAGCCACATTCACGTACGAAAAGGCAACATGGAAGCGCACAGAACCGCAGGGCCGGCCCAATGGGGAGGCACTAGTCCAGCTGAAAGGCCGAAATGTTGCTCCGAGCCACCAGTACTGCGTAAGGGCATGTGGCCCATTGGCGATCGTCCCATAAGATCGTAATGCTGCTCCACTGATAAACACGAAGCAGCAGGTGTCGGGAGTAAAACCCATCTGCAGGAGTGGCATACAGATGGCAGTGGCAAAAGGGGAGGAGATACCTGTCAACCAAAAGAAAAGAAAAAGAACAGAATGGCCATCAGAACTACATTCCAACAACTCACTTCAATGATCACACTAAATCCACAGCCAAATGCATGCTAGCCCACTCCAAAGGTCCATCACCACCCAAAAACCACTTGCGACTCATAACCATCTATATCGAGGTGTAAACACCATCACAAACGAGTGTACCTGTGCATGCGTCTGTCAAAACAGAATCCATCAGATGGGATTGGTAACGTGCATGGACACAAGTGTCTGAGGGCGCGTCGAGACAGGGAGGGCTCAACAAGGCCAGATAGACGATGGTCCCACTATGGCAGCCCTGCATCACATAGCGTAGGGGAGGCGGATAGATCCCAAGAAGCCCTGTACATGGCAAACTCTGTATCAAATCACCTGCCCATGCATCCATTCATCATTCCCTCATCCCGGGATTAAAACGCCTGAATATTTACTCACATAACATTAGAAATATCCATTGAGTCTGTGCGTTATGCAGCCTGCAAAATCCACAGTGCCCCAGCCCGTAATTCCAGTGTAGTGAAGTAACATGTATTTGGGAACGTCCGGCCTCATCGCCCACGTCGCTATTGCGCATCCCATACTATTCATATCAATCATTGCATCCTCGCCATGGCCCCTGTCCCAAGGACATTGAACAATAGTACGTTATATTAGCAGTCAGACCTGTGGGCATTTCCTCGCCGCCAGCTGAAAACCGAAAGCGCCAGCCTTCGAATTCCTCATTTGCAACATCACGTCGAAGAGGCATCTGTGGCCGTTTGAAATCACTAATTAATCCATCGAGTGCGGCTGTGTGTGAAAATGGCAACTGCCTTCACCCACAAATGGGACGCCCCACCCGTCGTTGCAACTCGGTACAGTGATGCATGAGGGCCCACCGTTACTCGAGTACTACGTTCCACTGACCCTTCAAAAGTCTGTTCGCGACTGCACAGATAGTATGTGAAACAATGGGGCCACAGCAGAATGAACATATCAACCAATGTTACACGGCCATCGGGTACAAATACATGATTGCAATAGCAAGATGCCATTCCCCGAATTGCAGCGTTGTGCGCGGGACGTGCTCGGCCAAAGGGGAGAGCAGTTTGCACAGGTGGAATGAATCTCCACAGGTGGAGGCCATACAGCCTGATAACACATAAATTGCACAGCCAGTCTCCTCCCACAACCACACCGAAATGCTACCGGCAGGACTCGCAATGTTGGCCCTGGGGGACATGATAGCACTGCAAGTACTCCAACTCCAAGAAGAAGACGAACACCAACTACAACCGGCCGCACGGAGGAGACGCAGGAGGAGGAGGAGGGCAAGGCAGGGCCAGCAAGGGCCGCCAGCACAGCCACTACCACCACACAGGCAGCCCGCAATCCCACGCCTCCGAGCACATCCGTTCAACCTCACTGATGAGCAGATCCACACCCTCTACCGTCTGGACCGGGACACCATAGCCGCCATTGTGCACATGACACAGGCTGACCTTGTCAGCATGATAGATAGCCCAACCGCCATCCCACCCCTACTGAAGGTGGTGTCTGTACTACACTTCCTGGCCACAGGCACCTACCAGCACACAGTCGGACAGTTGCATGGGATTTCTCAGCCACTGTTCTCACGGACACTATTGCAAGTGCTCGATGCCCTCCTGCAGCACGCAGACGACTACATCTCCCTACCACGCTCGGAGCAGGAAATTACCAACACAAAAGTGGGATTCCATGCACTTGGCGGCATACCGGGTTGCATTGGTGCCATCGACTGCACCCATGTGGAATTGGTCGTCCCACATGCCATGGAGGCCCAGTACCGCAACCGAAAACAATTTCATTCTCTGAATGTACAAATGGTGTGTGACTCCAACAGGATCATTACACATTGTTGTGCCCGATTCCCTGGATCAACCCATGATTCTATGGTCTTGAGGAACTCTACAATACCACGCTACATGGAGCGACACGCAGGGAACAGATCCTGGCTACTCTGTGAGTCTCATTACATGCATGATAATGTGGGGTATGTGATTCGGCAATGACCTGGCAGGAAGGGGGGGGGGGTGTGCGTACGTAGCAATGGCATTCCACATCATACGTTTATCGTCCACATACAGGTGATGCTGGATATCCACTGAAGAGATGGCTCCTCACACCAGTCCGGAACCCACGGGACCAGCATGAGGAGGACTACAACCATGCCCACTCACGTACCCGTGTAGTCATTGAACAGGCATTCGGCCTACTAAAGGGTCGTTTCCGCTGCCTCAGCAGGTCTGGCGGGGCACTCCTGTACCGCCATGAGAAGGTTGCAAAGATGGTGATGGCATGTGTCATGCTCCACAACATGTGCGTACGTAGAAATGTGCCCATGCCCCCTGACGCAGAACTGCAAGCACCTAATGATGGTCATGATGAGGGTGGGGATGTGGCAGCACCTCAAGGAGTCTGCGAGGCACCGGAGGGCCGTGACATTCGTCAGCATATCATTGATGTATGCTTCTAGCACTCACGCCTGGTGGCTGATACATGGACACGGGACTCGTGGCACTGTGTGTGTCTGGGACATGCACAATATGGACTGTACGCCTATGATGGCCTAGTACACAAAGATCAATGTCCACACATCTCATTGGTTGATCGTGCACTGTTTATGGCATATGTGATATCATGTAGTACACCCTATCGACCCGCCACCCAAGTGAGCCCAACACACCCCCTCCACCCTCCTACCTCCCCCCCGAACACCAGTGTCCAAAGATGCTCATTGTCAGTGGGCTGTCGCTATTGCAAGCCCCCTCTGCGGGTATCAGGGGCACCCCTGCCTGTGGAGCGCAGGTTCCTCCCAGATCTACGTTGGGGGCTGCCCTGGACGGAACTTGCAACGGATGATGTCTCTGCCTGCTCACGTCCATGCATGTCCCTAAGGGTTTGCGAGAGCTCAGTGAGCACACGGCGCACTGCGGCAAGTTCGGCACATACGTCTTTGGACGTCGCATGCAGTTCCCCCCTCAGGCTCTCGGTGCTTCTCTCCATTTGGACTCTCAGGCTCTCGGTGCTACTCTCCATTTGTGCCCTTAGTGTCTCTGTACCTCTCTCCATTTCTGCCCTAAGTGTCTCAGTTGATGTTTCTATGTCTGCCTTAGTGCCCCCACATTCATCGGCATGGTCCTTGAGGAGCGTGGCCAGTTGCTGCTGTTGCACGATTAACTGGTCGAGGGACTGTTGCCTCTGCTGGGCCATGGCCATTTGCGGGGGTGTCACAGAGGGGCTGTTGTCCTCATGTTGCCTTGCCACAGGGCTTGTGGGGGATGGCCAGTCGTCGTCTTGTGGGTGCCCCTGCGTGGTATCCTCATGTTGTACGGGATGGGACAGACAGGGGGATTGGGACAGGTCATGGATGGATCTGACTTCGACATCCCCGTCTTCTGTGTCGGAGCATGCTGCCATCAATGGGGTGTCACCTATGGTGCTGCTGCCACCAGAGGCAGTGCCTTCTGTGGCATCCGTTGGGGGGACCTGTGGTGGTGGTGTTGTGGGCATGCTGGCTGCTGGGGTGCCTGTTGATGTTCCCTCCTCTGTGCTGCCACCTGATTTGTGCTGCTGCCGTGTCTTGATGCGTGCAGCTGAGGTGGAGGGTCTTTGGCCGTTGGTCTTGGCCCTCTTTGCAGGTGTGCTGGTAGGGGTGTCCTGATGCTCGTCGTTTGGATCGGACCCTGTGGTGGAGTAAAGGAGGCCGAGGGTTATTAATGGGTCTGTGGGTATTGGAATGGCATTGTATCACATGCATTGGGGTGGTACCTGAGGGTGATTTGGGTCGGGGCCTTGGAGGTGCTTTCATTTGTGTGTGGGGTGAGGGTGCAGTTGTTTGGCAGCCTGCAGTTAGGGTGTGCCTGCTGCACGTGTAGTGCGTGTTTTAGGGTTTTTTAATTATTTATGTATTTATTGTGGGTTTTAACGTGCGCTATCAGGCCGATGTGTGTGGACGTACTCCTGGACATGTGTTTCTGTTGCACTATGTGGACACATGGTACTTCACATGGATGGACTTTGTGGGTTTGGCATTGTTTAATTTGGCCCACCTACCTGAATCTTCGGATGTCTGCACTCCTTTCTCCATCCCTCCGACTCCCTCTATGCTCTCCATTCCGATGGTGGAGGCACAGATTTCTTCCCAGGGGGTCAACTTGATGGGTGATTCAGGACCTCCCCCGGTGGCTGTGGCAATGTTGCGGTTGGCAGAGAGTATGCTGCGGACGCGTATCCGCAGGTCGTCCCATCGCTTTCGGCATTGCTGTGGGTTGCGGGGTGCGGTCCCCACCGCACTTACCCGCTGTGCCACCAGAGCCCATATGGCCTTTTTGTTTGCAAGTGCCGTCCTGGTCATTTGCGTGGAGAAGACGACGGCAGCATTCTCCTGGAGGGTCTCTGTTAGCACGGTGAGTTCCTCACGGGAGAAGTGGACCTGCCGCTTGCGGTCGCACGCTTTCTTCGCTACTTTTCCCATTTTTCTTGGTTTCGCTAGGGTGGATGTCGGGTTGGGGTGTGTCTCAGGGTAGTGTTTTTAGTGGTTGTGTGGTTTTAGTGGTTTTATAGGTGTACGGCGGGATGTTTCCCGTTCCGGGCCCATGTTTTAACTTCCGTTTCCGTATATTTCCGGTCACCGTACTTTCCGGTAGGCGCACACTGCGGTGTCCGCTGTGATGGGTGGCGGTATTGCACCTAGGGCGCCGTACGGCGGCGGTGTGGGCCGTTTTGGGGTCATTTCCGCCATCGCGGACTTTGCACTTCCGCCATGCCGTGGTGCTCGTGCCCGATGGGTCGGAATTGGCCGCACTTTGCTCCTTCGTGCAATGGCGGAAACGCTATTTACGCTGTGGCGGTCCGGTCAGTCACTTTCCGCCAGGGTCGTAATGAGGGCCAATGTCCTTAGACTTTTACATCATGTTCCTGGACTCCGGTCAATCGAATCCAACGACATTCAAACAGTGGCCTTTATCAATGATCATCAGAACGACAAAGTTGCCCTGCATATAAATTCCAGACTTGTCTGTGATTCACTTCTAAATGCAGTCTCGTTCCTGCTATCTTTAGGCTTTGATATCCATGAGGCTTTCCAAAACAAAACTCCAGATTCTAGCTCCACAAAGGCTACGGTAGCATCAGATAATAATCTGTCCTTAGCCCACAAGGTTACCTTTGGAAACAATGATAATTCAAATCCCCTCACTAAAGCTGCCTTCAAGACATCGAACAATAAGCCACAAATCAATAAGGAATTAAACAGCCTCCCACAGGAAGAAAAATTTTGCAACATGGGAGAAAACATCAAAATTACAATTCCTGGATTAAACCCTGCAGTTGTAAGCGAGCAAAACATCGAATCACACATTCTGGATGATAATAACACAACAAAAAATTGGAATTGGTTAGCTGGCGTTCTGGGAGGGAAATCTAGTTAACGCCACCAGGGACATTGTAGTCCCCACATGAATGTCCTCTCATGGAACACCCGAGGATTCATGCATTTATTTAAGGAATCAAAAATAAATCCTTTGAATCGAACAGTGATTTGTCTGCAGGAAACGTGGCTGACTCTGTGCCCATTATCAGATGAGTATGAAATAGCTATGAACCCAGCCATAGCGAGAAAAAAAGGTCGTCCATCAGCGGGTTTAATAACAATGGTGAAAAAAAATTCGGGTTGGACAGTGAAAAGTGACTGTAATTACACTCCTTACATCCAACATACAATTGCAGAGGCCACTTCAATGAATTCCGGGAAAAAAATCCAACTCATTATAATTAATTTATACTGGCACCATAAAGAAGCCGGTACATACAAATTCATGAATACAGTACTGGATCTAATTGATGTGATTAACAGCGAGCAACAAGCACCCAACGTAATTTGCTGCGGCGATTTCAACCTATCATGCTTGAGGAACGTGCAAGATCCTGCAGCAACAATCACAACGCAAAAGTTGGCAGAAAAGTGGTGCTCGGCCCTACAAGAAAGAAACATAACAATGGCAAATGGGAACACTAGTGGAGACATTCCAGCTCAAACAACATGGAAAAGCGGAAAGGCTTCCTCCACTATAGACTACTTCTTTATTTCTGACAATCTGAGCCAACGAGCTGTGGAACTAACGATACTAGAAGATCCAAACAGTGATCACAGTAAATTAATACTCACTCTGCTTTCCCCGATTGTAGCAAAACCAAACATCTGGAGGAATCAGGTCGAAGTAGAACCTAATAGAACTCGCCTAGAAATAAAGCCATCTGAGGTGAAGCGGATTACAGATTTATACTATAACCTCATAACAAACTCAACAGACGTTAACCCTGAATACACTGTTGTATTAGAACAGTTTATGACCAGTCATAATGGTCCAAAAAGACCGGACTTTGCTCCTAAACACTGTTATAACCACGAAAATCGCAGTAAGAAAGAGGCAACTAAGAAAAGAGCTAAGACATCAAGCACAATTTAATATCGATCAACGACAGCTTGCAAAAAAAGCCTCTATGCAGAAATACAAAAACTGGCTAATTTCGCACAAAACCATCCAATATCAACAAAATAGCGAAGCCATGTTAGCGACGCTCAGCAACAAGAAGTCAGCCAACTTTTGGAACCTGATCTACAACATGAACTGTCAACAAAGCGCAATCCAGATAAATATGGTCCCACAAGCGGAATGGGTTACCCATTTCGATTCGGTCTACAGAAAAAACAGCTCAACAACTGAACCGAAATTTCCGAAGCTGACCAAGTGGGATTTAAGGTTCGACAAGGAGAGCATAGCACAGAGCATCCTACGATCTTCTTCCTCAAGAGCACCGGGCCCCGATGGACTTACCAACCATCTAATAAAACAAAACCCAGAGGACTGGTCTGATTTCCTCATGCTACTGTTCACACAGATCACGGAAGAAGCCACTATACCATCTAGCTGGAAATCAGCAATTATAATCCCAATCTTCAAGAATGGAAACAGAGCCGATCCGAAAAACTATAGGCCCATAGCATTACTAGATGTCCTAGGAAAAATCTTGCTACCCAACTACAAATCCAACTAATGAAATGGATTGAATCTACAAAACATCTTGACCTCCGGCAAACTGGTTTCGTCCGAGGTGTTGGCTGTGGCCTAAATCTGCTACTGTTGAACATTTTGAAAATGGAAACTATAAGAGCAAACAAAAAAATCTATCTTGCATTCGTGGACTTATGCCAGGCATTTGACAGTATTGACCGGGAATTATTATGGAAGAAAATGGCGACCTGGAACTGTCCTCTCAGTCTACTCTTGGCTATTAAAGCACTTCACACCGACACAGTGATAAGGGTGAGACTGAACCAACAAGGACTCCTCTCCGAACCTATAAATACTTATAGAGGAGTTAAACAGGGTTGCCCACTTGCTGCCATAATATTCAATCTGTTCATCTCAGACCTGGGGGCTGCCTTTGCAAATATCAATGCCTTTGCTCCAAAAATAAACGGAAACGAAGTAAATTGGCTCCTGTACGCGGACGACCTAGTCCTACTAGATTTAACACCAATAGGACTGCAACGGAAATTGCAGATTCTTAATCAATATGTCACGTAAAACGGATTAGTTGTGAACTCTAAAATATCTGTAATCCTAACTCTGCAAGATCTTCAAAAAAACAAAAAGAGAGAGGTCCCGAAAAAATTTAAATGGAGAATTGGGAAAGAGGCCTTACAATGTGTTGACCAGACCATATATCTTGGCATGTGCATTAGCTCAAGCATCAACGAGTCTCCTTGGGTTGCGACAACAAAGGATAAATGCAAACAACTAACAGCACAGGCCTGTATACTTAATAAGAAGTTCGGTAAACAGGGGGCGTGGCTTGGATGGCCACGTAGGAGGTCGTGTCTTCACGGAGCTCCGCAGATCCTGCATCGATCCTGGGAAGAAGGGGCGCACGCGGTGACCAGCCGGCGCTGCAAACTCACACATCCGTGTATGAATGTTGTGTCGACATTCGCTGAAAGTTTGGTGCGTGGGGAGTGCTCCGGGCTCGAGTTATCCTCGCCGCAGTGCAGCGGGTCCAGGACCGAAGACGTAGACAAAATGGCGGCCAGCACAAAGAAGACGACGCGAGCGGTGGTCTTGGGCCTGAAACTATTGAGATCCCAATAACAAACTTTTCGCTTGTCGTCTGAAGCGTGTTCGAAGAGCGGAGCGGGAGCGAACACTGTGGGGACTGTGGACAAGACAGACTCCAGTGAGGGACAGCACGGTGAGACCGCGCCCAACTGTCGCGACAAGATGTCTGCCAAGGCGGTGAGACCCCGGGCCAAGCAGCCCACGATGGAAGCCTACACCAAGTCTCCCCCGAGCGCCCCAGCGGTCGCGGGGGACCCACCGGGCACAATCCAGGAGGTGCTGGCAGCAATTGCTGATTTGAAGGTGGCCTGGGAAACAAAGCTGGGCCTGGCCATGAAGGAGCTGCAGGTGGGCCTGGACCTCAAGATCGGAGCGGTCCAGGAAGAGGTGAACCTGCTGCGACAAGATGTGCGTACGATCGCAGAGCGCACGGGGGCACTGGAAAAGGAGTTGATCACGAATGTGGAGGCGTGCGCTTCACATGCTAAGGAGCTGCATGCCCTGGTTCAGCGAGTTGGCAACTTGGAGGATAGAGCAGAGCAGGCGGAAGGGCGCGCCAGACGCAGCAACATCCGTATAGTGGGTGTCCCAGAAGGAATTGAGGGCCCGAATCCCACGGAATACGTCGAAACAATGCTCTTGCAGGAGATAACTGGCGGGGTGCTGACCCAGGGGTTTGCGGTAGAAAGGGCGCACAGGGCCCTGAACAGGAGGCCGGCCCCGGGGGCCCCCCCACGGCCGCTGATCGCGAAGATCTTGAATTATCGTGACCGCGAAAGGATTCTTGAATTTTTTCGGAAAGGAGGTACGATTGAAAGGGGGTCGGCGAATATAACGGCGTACCCGGATTATACGCTCCTGGTGCAGCGGAATCGAATGAACTTCGGAGCGGTAAAGAGGAGGCTCAGGGAAGCAGGCCTCCGCTATATGCTGCTTTACCCCGCCAAGCTGAAGGTATTTTACAAGAACAAATCCTTGTTCTTCGAGACTCCTACTGAGGCGATGGACTGGCCGGACTTGCAGGGCCAACCTCAAGAACCGGAGGCCCAGACGGAAGAGGCTGAGGATAAGTAATACGTGACGAGAGCACCCTAAGTGCCATAGTTACGACATTGGGACTGGAATATAGGATGTTGTTGAGTTGGTGGGACGGAAGCCAAGGTATTTGCCGGCGGGTCCCGTCGGGCGCGCCTCTCCTGACACAGATGGTAGAGCTCCTGTGGAGCGCTCTCTGACCCCAATAGTAGTTTGTTTAGTTAGGTCACCGTTAGATCGGTGACGCCCTACAGGGTCTGGGTCCTCAGTTACGGGACAGGTCCAGAAGTGGGTAGGCCTGAGATCCAGGGATGGAGCTGGGCAACTGTTGGGGGTTGGTAGGAAGGGGGGAGGGTGGGAGTTGTGTGCTGTGGGGTGGATGGGGAGGATGGGATAAGGGGATTCTGTCTGTAACTTATTGGGAAAGAGCCGGAAAACTAATCAGTAACGGGAGCATCGGGAGTAGGGTTGGGATGGGAACGGCCAGAACGGATGGCGTCGGGTAATCTCAAAGTTGTGACCTGGAACGTACGGGGCCTCAACAGCTACCTGAAACGGAATAAAGTAATGCTGTATTTAAAGAGAATGCGCATAGATATAGCCCTGCTGCAGGAGACACACCTCACTAGCGAGAAGCAGGAGATGGTTAAGAAGAAATGGAAGGGCACGGTGGTGGGGGCTGCGTACTCTGCATATGCTAGAGGGGTCATCACGTGGGTGGCGCCGCACGTGCCGTTCCGAGTGCTTAGCCACACGGCAGACTCTGAGGGCAGGATGGTGGTGGTGACGGGCCTCTTGGAGAACAGGGAAGTGCACATTGTAAACGTGTATGCCCCCAACAACGATACGGCAGCTTACTTTAGGACTCTTTATGGTACACTGGGGTCCCTGGCAGGGAGTACGGTAGTGTGGGGGGGGGGGACTTCAATTGCACCCTAAATCCTAGGATGGACAGATCAATGGACAGGGCGGGGAAAATGTCGCCGGCGGCCAGAGCGCTAGGAACATTATTGAGGGACCTAAACCTAGTGGATGTATGGAGGAGAATGCACCCGGAGGATAGGCAATACTCACACTACGCAGCGCCACATAACTTGCATACCAGGCTTGACTAAATATTTGCGACGGCCGAGATATTGGGGGACATAGTGGGGGCAGAATATAGGGCTCGAGTATTGTCTGATCACTCGCCCTTGATAGTGGAATGGAAACACCAGCCCCCAAGACCGCAGATTCCGACATGGAGGCTTAGGACTGAGGCGCTACAGGATGAGGGGTTCCGGGAAGGCCTACGGGATTCCATTGAGGAATACTTTGATATAAATACGGGCAGTGTACGCTCAATGGGCACTCTGTGGGAAGCGTTTAAGGTGGTGGTGCGCGGGGTGGCCATTTCTAAGACTAAAGGGCTCCAGGGGGGTGTAGAAAAGGAACTCCAAGCAGCGGAAAGGGAGCTAGAAGACCTTACGCGGTGTGAAAACACCGCTCATGGCAACAGAACTAGGATAAAAGACTTGCAGACTACCTGCAGTGAACTCTGGGACAGGCTGTGCAGACTTAATCACAGGAGATACACGGAGAGGATACATGCAGGTGGCGACAAGCCAGGCAGACTGCTGGCCTGGCTATATAAGTGTGAGACTCCCCGCTCGGTGATCAGTGAGGTCAAGGGCGATGGAGATTGTATGTGTAACACCCAAGTGGAGGTAAACAGGCGGTTCCATAAGTTCTGTAGGCACCTGTACGAGGACACTGGGGAGGACATGGGACAAGTTATACGGGATACATTGGAGGACATAGAGTTGCCCACCCTGGATGACCTAGAGCGTGCAGAGTTAGACGCACCTATCACCTCTGATGAGCTGGAGGTAGTGATCCAGAATCTGCCCACATGTAAGGCGCCTGGCACAGACGGATTGCCTGGCGAGTTCTACAAAACATATAAGCAGGAGCTAATCCAACCACTGCTAGCTACTTTTAATGAGGCCTACGAGCAGGGCGAACTCCCGTCGTCCCTCCGCGAGGCCGTGATCATCCCACTCCTGAAACCAGGGAAGCCAGCCGACGAGTGCGGGTCTTATAGACCACTGTCCATGCTCAACCAGGACAGCAAAATACTCACGGCGGTGCTGGCCAACAGGTTGAAGAGGGTGATTGGGAAGCTGATACACCCAGACCAGACAGGTTACGTCCCGGGTAGAAACATTACAGATAACCACAGAAGGCTACACCATGTTATTGATCAGACTGAAAGGGAATCGGGTGAGCTAACCATAGTGTCACTAGACGCAGTCAAGGCCTTTGACTCGGTGAGATGGCCCTGGCTGAAAGCGGTCTTGAAGGGATTCGGAATGGGACCGGGATACCTCAGGTGGGTCCAGCTGCTTTATAGCGCCCCGCTGGCGAGAGTTAGAACTGGGGCCATAATCTCTGACGCCTGGCAACTTAGCAGAGGGACCAGACAGGGGTGCCCTTGGTCGCCTATGCTATACATACTAGCATTAGAACCGTTGGCGGTGTGTCTGCGTCACCAATACGGGGAGGTGGGCATAGGTACGAATAGCGGCACGCACCTGATATCACTATATGCGGATGACATGTTGCTCTACCTGCGTTATCCAGAGGAAAACCTGCAGTATGTGTTAGAGGTAATGGAGCGATATGCCACCCTTTCTGGCATATCGGTGAATCTCGGAAAGTCCAGCCTCTTTCCTCTGGGCAGATACAGGAACGTCCCGCCGCAGAGGTTGCCTGTCCTACCGATTCCATGGCAGACAGAAACGTTCAGGTACCTGGGATTAAACATCTACCATAAAATAGAGGCAGAACATAAACACAATACGGAAAGAGCGCTGGAAGGGATTAAAAACAGCATGCATTTTTGGGCCAAATTGCCCCTGACCATGATGGGGAGAGCGGCCTTGCTCAAGATGGTGGTCCTGCCTAGACTTTTGCACTTTTTTGTGAACATCCCGTTTCTGATACCAAGAAGCCTATTTGTTAAACTACATAGCATGTGCAGGGGTTTTCTATGGGGAAGCTCCAGGAATAGGGTGGCCCTGTGGAAGCTCCAGAACCCGTACGACAAAGGTGGCATAGGCCTGCCAAATTTTGAGCTCTACTACCTTGCGGGGCAGCTGTTGTATGTGGCTAGGTGGCTTTCAGTGGAAGACTCGGCAGAGGTGCGACTTCTGCATGGAGATTCGGCCCCGTACTTCCTGCAGGAGGTGGTGTGGTTGCGCAGGGATCAAATGGTGGGCAGGGGACGGCTGTTGAGACTGGGCTGGGAGATCTGGCAAAGGACTTGGAAGACGATGGGTGATCGAGAGCCATACTCCCGGCAGGCCCCGCTGGTGGCCCTGTGCGGGGACGACCCTCAGCTATTCGAATCAATCCGAAGATACTGGGAGCAGGTAGGCCTGGTCACCCTCGGGGATATATGGCAGGGTGATGAGGCGCTGGGCTTCCAGAGATTGCAGGAGGAGGCGGGGGTGCATGAAGGCCAATATATTACTTATGCCAGGCTTATTAATAAGACTAGAGAAAGATGGCCTGAGACAGAGCTTGCGAAAGACCCTGAGACCTCCCTAGAAACCATGTATGATGTGTCAGAGGGCGGGCACGAAATCTCGAGAATATATGAACTCTTACGAGAGAGGGCGGGGAAGGAGTTGCCCCGACTAAGACAGGAATGGGAGGAGGAGGTGGGAGGACCTATGCTGGATGGGCAATGGGAATGGGCACAGAGATACCATAAAAAGGTGTCACGCAATGCTAGATTTCAACAGCTTCAGCTGTATGTTACCCACAGGGCCTACCTGACCCCGGGGAAGATTGCAAGGTTCGGGGGCCCAGCCACGCAGCAATGCCCTAGGTGTGGGGAGGTGGACGCGGGGTTGCTGCATATGTTCTGGGCCTGCCCGGAAGTGCTCAAGTTCTGGAACGAGGTCAAAACGAGGCTGGTTGGCGGGGGAGTGGCGCTGGATGTAGAATCGGCTTGGTCATGCATGCTAGGGCTCTTTCCCAGACCCAGGCACTCCAAACACATAAGTAAAATGAAGGACTTGGCCTATGTTTTGGCCAAGCGCAGGATCGCAATGGGCTGGAAGGCGGCCCATCGACCCAGGGTGGAACTCTGTTGGGCAGACCTCTTAAAATGGGCGGAAGCCGAATCTGTTGTCTGGTTTGAGGCGGTCACCAGGGGGGGCGAAGAGGAAGTGGGGCCCCTGCTGGCCTGGCGGCAATTGGTGTCCTCCATAGCTAATTCCTGCCGGAGTAACGACGAAACAGAAGATTTGGGCAATGTCCCTTTAGACACTGCTCTGCCCGATAATGCTCCAGCAACTAACATGGAAGATTTGGCTCTAGTTGAAGGGGGGGGGTGAGTTGGGGAGTTCTAATGGACACGAAATGACACATGATGCTTTTTGTATATTGCAACAGTTGAAATGTATGTTTGGTTTTAAAAAAAAACTTTGAATAAAAATATTTAAAAAAAAAAAAAAGAAGTTCGGTAAACATTCATTAAAACCTGTCATGGACTTCTACAAAATGAAATTCATTCCGGCAATTACACATGGAGCCAATAGCGCCCTGGGATGTCCAGACACGCTATGGTCATCGCTTGAACATCACTTCTGGACCAAAGTTTTGCGCCTTCCAATGGGTGTACCAACAGCTTGCATAAGATACGAGCTAAGTCTCTTGTCAATCAATGCAATTGTCACCTGGACCACCCTAAACGAATTTAGAAAAATAACTTCTGAGTCAACTGCCCCCCAATACCAGATTTTAACAAACGCAGACACAGGTCTGACAAACTGTATTCTGTCACAATGGATAACACGCTGCGACACCATCCTCAGTGATCTATGCACTAATAGAGAGCTACTCCATATGAACCCCGTTAAAGTAAAATCACTATTATGGCAGCAAGACTGGATTGACACTGGCGACATAAGAGGAACTCACAGAATCATGAAAATATGCCCACCCGAAGCAAGAAAATTAAACGACCCTCAATCACACCTGCTTAATTTTCCAGACACTGCCCGCAGACTCCTTTACATGAAATTTCGCTTGAACCAATTCCCAACGAGAGAAATGCTGGCGATTCGACAAAAAGATGGAGCTCGAATATTGACCTGTCGCTTATGCGGGGAGGCTAATGAAACATTGAAACATCTTGTCTTGTACTGCAATCAATTGCGACAGGAACGATCCATTCATTTGAGAAAATATATTGTGGCAAGACCAACCCTATCTGCTGAGGATTGGTGGGTTATGATGCATCAAGACGTGGAACGCAGTCTAACAATCAAACTGACTTTCCTTCTTGAAAAGATGATCGGAAAGTTAGAAAAACATGAAAACGACATCAAAATCGTCATAAACTCTGCTTGATTATGAGCAATCTATGCGTGCCTTGGACTGCAAACGTTCCCTATTCAGATTGATGCATCTCTCTCTTGCCTTCTTCCGCTTTATCTGTCGATCCTTGCCCTTATACTACGATTGGAGCTCTTTCTGTAAATCTTCCTTTGTAAATCTTTCTCTGTAAATCTCTTTCTTCGAGAATGAACATTTATAATGTTATGTTCCCTTCTTTTTATCTTTTGAGATTTTCCTTTCCTTTCCTTATCATCATTTTTTTTAAAGGTTTGTAACAAACCAATAAAAAAAAAAAAAAAAAAAAAAAACTATATTCAGGAAGCCTTCTCTTTCCTCGCCTTCCGGAATATGCTCAGCCGCCGCCGAAATACAGTCCCACAGGGTATGGGTAAACCTGGCCAGGGTACAGGTGACATTTGTCGATTTAAGGGCCATACTGCCTGAAGTGAAAATTTTACGTGCCCAGGCATCAACTTTTTTATCCTGTCTATCTGGAGGGTTAGCGGGATATGCAGTTTGCTTTGATGTGTATGCTGCCTGAATAATTAGACTTTCTGGAGTCGGATGCCTGTTTAAGTATTCAGGATCCGTACCAGCTGGTCTGTATTTCTTGGGGAAATTACTATCTGCAGCAGCAATGCTCTCAGGCTTTTCCCAGTTTTTCTCCACGCTCCTCTGAAGAGCCCTGTCAAAGGGGAGAACTGGATCTTTGAGGACCTCTGACAATTATATCCGTCATGTCATCTTGTTAAAAAACGGGTGAAGTGTTACCCCAACCCATATACTCAATTACTCTGGTCATAAGACTCCTGTACCCTGAGTCTGCATGCTCTGCAGGATCAGGTCTGGCAAACTCTAATTCTGGGGAGGTGTCAATTCCACTGGCAGAATGTAGAGTGTGACTCAGGTCTCTCATTTTGGACTCTTGATCAATGAGTTCCTCAGGAACTTGTTTCGTGCCATATGAAACTCCAAAGGGAGTAACTTCTTCTTCCTCCAAGCCAGATTCCTCATAAATAGAGGACATGGACTTAAAAAAGTCTGATCTGGGCAACGGATTAAATCTTCTTTCTTCCTCTACTATACGCGTCGAAGGAATAGAGAAATCCTTCGAAGTTGTCGAATTTCTTCGGTCGACTGGGAAGATGATGATGAGGGAGATCTATGTCTTCATTTTTTTGGACGAGGAAAAAGATTGTCTCGATCTACTCCTAGATTGAGATCTCTTTGAATGCCTATGGCGATCCGATTCCTTCGAATCAGTCGCTTTCTTATGTTTTTGGACATAACCTTCTTAGAGGCTTCCCTCCCCACCAACAGTTTCAGTTTACCTCTCCTCTCACGAAGAGCTTTCTCGGTCATGGATTGGCAGGAACCACAGTCGTCGGTCCGGTGACTGGAACCGAGAAACCAGAGACAAACCCGGTGGGGATCCGTGATCGACATTTGCGATCCACAATCTACACACTTCTTGAACCCAGTCTTGGGTGTCGAAGGAGTCGAAAAAGACATTTTCTTCACAGAAAATCTCAAGCGCGCCATTCTCGATAGCGAAGCGATCGGAAAAACTGAACTAAAGCAACGGCGTGGCTCGAGCTATTTATACCATCGTTGACGTCGACAGAGTACGGAGTCCGTCAAGGGACAATCGACTCCACGACCTCAAGCACAGCGCCCTCTGCCGAGAATTTTTTTTCTTAAGCAGCGAAGCTGGAGACAACAATTTATCATAAAATGAGGAATACGTGGGAGGACACAATCCATTCGAAGTGTAAACTTCACAATTCATCAAACACTTACAGCTTGCCTCATTATAGGAGTAGAGCTCAAGCTTTATCAAATCAAGGTCAAGAACCCCCACCCTAGGATGATAATGATCTCTGGTGGCAGATTCTTGCATCAAACCATCTGAGCCAACAGAAGCAGGTAACAGTATTACTTTAGTCAGTTATAGAATCAGTCACTGTACAGCTTCCCGATGGGATCAAATAGACTGAGGGAGGCAGTCATTATCCCGGGATAGTGAACTGCCCACAGGTTGGGGAAGGGTAATTATCCTAGGCTATAATAACCCCTCCCGAGGTCTATAAGGCTAGTATCACATACTGGTAATAGCAATATAGGTTTCCAAGTTGTGGTTGTAAAGTAGAACATTTTGATAGTGAGTAAAATAAATACTAAAACATTTTCTTTTATAATCTTTAAAAAACAAGGGTGTATTTATAAGTTTAAAGCATTTCAATGGCAAACATGGTTGAATTGGAGAGGTTTTATAGTGATCATGCATTAGGTGCAATTTAAAAAGAAACATATTCCCTCTAATAAAGTTCAAGCTTTTGACATGTTTTAGCTTTCTCTTTGGGTTGGTATATTGGGTGAAGCAGTGGGAAAAAGATCCTCCCAGAGAGGGAGTGTTTTGTTAAGCAAAATCATACCTGGAGGTTGCAGTGCTGTTTCCCTGCTGGGTTTTGAACTCAGAATATGCACTCTGAACATTCCGATTAGCTGAGAGGAGGTCAATCACGACTTCCATGTGCAGCTCAACATGACTCAAAGGAGTTGATGTGATTACATGCAAGCCACACGAGGCAGGCCCATGGTCTTCAACACTGTTTTTTGGAGGGGCTACCCTTATAGATGCACGCAAAGGAGACTCTCCTGAAATGCCTCTGATTGGTGCTCAGAAGGGAGATGGTTTTCTCGGTAGACCATTTAAGACTTTGCCAATCGCAGTAGCACAAGTGCCACCAATTGTGTGTTAAATGACCTATCGGGTGCTGAATAGTAATGCCTATAGTCTTCTTAGAAAATAGACCACAGTTTTGCATCTGCTGCACGCGATCGGGCAGGAAATATTCAGCTATACATCGGCAGATCAGGTGACCAGAAATCAAGCATGTCGTCACACTTGCGCAACATACCTGGATTATGTTGGCTAGGTGCTTCACGGTGATCCACGTTGGCTGGCGCCTACCCACTTCTGGAAATACGTTATGCACTGCGAGAAACCCATTCCCTGTCCCTTCCAGGAAGGCAACTCCAGGACTAGAAAGGAGTAAGTTCCTCACACCATAGAACGTGACATTTCCCTATTAACATAGTTCGAAGAAAGTCCAAAGAGCGGTGCTCAGTAGATTTCCTGTTGTCAATTGGACGAGATGGTACAGTAGTAGGTGAAGATCGCAGGAGATGATCACGAGGAATAGGCATAAACAAGAAGGGCATTCGAAGCAATTCCACAGAGCAGGGGCCCCGTAACCAGACTGCCACTGGGGAAATGAAAGATACAGGGCAGGGAGAAACTAGAAAGGGAGACAAGATGGAAGGGCACAGTGCACAGCTCAAAGAAATCAGGAGCAGAATGGGATAGAGAAACAATGAGGCAAGGCATTAGAGAAACAGATCGGAGAATAACACAGAGAGCCACGGAGGAGCGTTGAGACATGGCTTCCACGCATCAAGGAAGTGCTTAAATAGAGGCTGAATGCAGGAGCTCATAGACAAGTCTGTGTTATGCATGCAAGCTGCGGTCTGTAGAGTAGGCACGCTGTATTGACCACGGCAGGGCCCTTCTGCTGGTATGCCCGCCGGAACCCACTGTTGTATAGACACCCGTGCCTCGGGTGGCCCACACGCATACATGCACGCACGCGATCAGAGAAACACGGGACGCGATGCTGCCTGCTACGCGTCCCGGCGGCAACTGCCCGCACGGACGCGGTTTATTGAACTGCGCATGCACGGGTCCCAAACGAGGCTTGCGCATGAGCTACAATTAACTGGGACGTCACATCCCTTTTTTTTTTCATCAATAAAACAGTACAACATTATGGTGCTCTAACAATGCAAAACAGGTAAACACAAACTGGATACTCCCATCACTGGTGACGGCCCGTTGGGACCTCGGCTCAGTCCCCTGAGTCCAGGACATAGTCCTTGAGGTGAGCAGGCAGTCTCTGGTCCCTCCGCACGGGGTACCTCGAGGTGCCTGGCAATGTTCCACTGGTACTGTCGTCCGCAGGGGCGATGGCCCTAGTGGGATCCTCGACTGGAGCCTCGGGGATCGCGTCCTGGTGTGGCATCTCCTCTCGACCTGTGGCCTCTGGTGATGTGTCCACTTTTTTTGAAGAAGGACCTGTTGCGGGTGACAGTGCCGCGTTCACAGGCCGCTGTCACCATAGTTCCTTTCACGTGGCTGACCTTCCATGGGCGAGGCTCGTATGGTAAAGTAAGTTTGCCCTCAGGGTGCCTGTTCCGAACTAACACGGAGCTCCTCTCGAACTTTGTCATTGTCTATGACACCTGGTCTCCTGCCCTCTACTTCTGGTATCATTCCCCGAGGGCAACGCCCGAACAGCGCCTCCGCAGGGGCAACCCCCGTTGATTGGTGAGGCGTGGTGCGATATTCTCGCAGAAACTCCATGAGCTTTTTCAGAAGGTCTTCGCCCCCACTGGCGGAAATCCTCAGTACCTTATTTAAGGTACGCATCATCCTTTCGGCCTCTCCGTTCGCTCGAGGCCATAGCGGGGATACCCTGTGGTGACAGATCCCCCTGTGTTGGAGATACTGGGCAAACTGGCTGCCGTTGAATGGCGGTCCATTGTCTGAGCAAGGTATGTCTGGGAATCCATGCGTCGCAAACATTTTGTCTAGGGCCCTCGTGGTAAACTCCGTCGCTGTGGATTCCACCACCTCCACCTCTGGATACCTCGACCATTGATCCACCGCCACCAGAAGATACATGCCCGACCAGTCGAGCCAAAGTCCACGTGGATGGTTCCCCACGGCTTCTCACTCCGTTCCATAGAACTGATAGGTGGGGCCTTGTCTCCTGGGTTGGCTGCCTGACATGACAAGCACTTTCTCACGAAACTCTCCACCATCCCCTCCAAATCAGGAAACCAGACCTTGGGCCGAAGTCTCGCCTTGGTCTTGACGACCCCTTGATGCCCGATATGAGCCAGCTCCAACACGCGCATCCTTAACGCCTGCGGGATCACAATCTGCCGCCCTCTTAGAATCAATCCATCATCAGAGACCGACAGTTCATCCCGTACCTTCCAGAGTGCCTGCAGGTCCTTTTGGGCATCTGACTGGCGCTGTGAATTGTTGCGCAGCATCTCTCTCCAGTCGCCACTTCTCACGGCCGCTTTGATGATGCCGAACACCTCATCCTTGGATGATTCTGTCGCTATAGCCAGCCTCGACAGTGCCACCGGTAATGCCCCATCCACCACGTGACAGAGCAACCCTTGGCAGCCGGACACACCACCGTCCTTGTCCGTATTCTCTGTGTTGGGGTGCCTCGAGAGATAGTCTGCCGGGTTGTTGGTTCCCGGTCTGTATATTAGTCGAACCCCATACTCCATTAGGGCTAACATCCACCTCTCGATCCTGGGCGGCGGCTTCGAAGACACCCCCTCCAATATGGGCAGCAGCGGCTTGTGGTCCGTCACCACTACAACGGGCTTGCCCAGGATGTACAGGCGAAAAGAGCCTTACTCGCGTAAGCGATGGGTCGCATGTCCCCCCTTACATCAGGCTGCAACAGTACTGCACCAACACCCACGGGACTGGCATCAACAACAATCTCCGATTCCACGGAAGGGTTAAAGTACGCCATGGTGTCCCCATCGGACAGGGCATTCTTGAGGGCTTGAAATGCCTCCTGTTCTTTGCTTTCCCACCTCCACACGGCGTCATTCCTGGTCAGCGCCCTGAGGGGTTCAGACAAGGAAGCCAAACCCTTGATGAAGCGTCCACAGTAATTCACCATCCCCAAGAAGCTCCTTACCTCCGTGGGGGATGACAGTGCCGCAGCTTCTCGAATGTCTCTGATCTTAGCCGGATACGGTGACACCCCAGCAACGTGAAAAATAAATCCAAACAACCCTATCCGGTCTTTAAAGAATTCACACTTTTGAAGGTGCAGGGTAAGTCCCAGATCGCTCAACCTTTTCAGCGTGCTCTCGAGCCTCTTCATGTGCTCTGCTTCCGAGTCGGCAAATACCAAAATGTCATCACTCATATTCAAGACGCCTTTAAGGCCTGCCAGCGCCCCCCTAATAGTGTTCTGGAAGACTTCGGCGGCCGATGAAATGCCGAAGCTCAGGCGCTTAAATTGATAAAGGCCTTCGTGTGTAGTAAAAGTCGTGATGAATCTAGAGTCTGGGTGGAGCTCAAGCTGGTGATAGCCCGCCCGTAGATCCAATTTCGAAAAAACTTTCGCCCCCTGCAACTCCCCAATGATGTCATCGAGGGTTGGCGTTAAGTGTCTCTCTCTCTTAATTGCGGCTTTGGGGAGACGCATATCTACACAAATTATCACCGCCTGTTTTGGCTTGGGCGCCACCACAATGGGCGAAACCCAGGGTGTCGGTCCTTCCACCCTCTCGATAATGTCCATACTGACAAGCGACCGTAGCTCTTCTTCCACCTTCTGTCGAAGATGAAACGGAATCCGCCTGTGCTTGAGGGCTGTTGGTCTGATCGTGTCGTCAATGTGCAGACGTACCGGGGGCGCCTTCAACTTCCCAACTCCTTCAAAAATGCCCACAAACCTGTCCAGCAGCGTCTCAATATCCACCTGATAGACCTCTAGTGCAAAGTGAACCAGGTTCAGGGCTTCGGATGCCGCAAGGTTGATTAGAGAGTGGGGACTCACTTCTGTAACGAAAAATCGGGCCTTTATGGTCTTTTCGCCCCTGGATACAGGCGCTACAAACACACCCTTGATGGGGAGCGGAGTGTCTCCGCCAAACGTGAAGATCCTCGCCGTTGAAATGTTCAGCGCGGGAGGGCCCGGAATCTTCTGGTAATGTTCCGAGGCAAGCACGCACACTGAGGCCCCTGTGTCAATTAGCACTTGTGTCGGCACCCCTTTGAATGATCACCACACATTTGGGCTGTCTCTTACTCCTCGCCCCAGTGGCGATGCACGAGATGAAGAATACTTCGTCTTCCTCCTCCTCTTCCTCCTCAGCTAACTGAAGTCTCTGCATTTCTTGCTCCAAAGCCGCAATGCTCCTCTGCCTTCTCGAACCACCCCCACGTACCCTGGCCGGGCCCCTCTGTATTGACACGGGAGCTGGGGCATGACACATTCGGGCGTAGTGTCTGGGTCCGTTGCACCGGCCACATGACCTCGATTTGGCCGGACACTCTTCAGAGTGGGGCAAATCATATCCGCAATACTGGTAGATAGATCCAGACCCTGTCGGGGGACGAGTTTCCTGTCGTTTCTGACCCCACTTGTCTTTCGACGCAGTCTGTTTATTGATAGCAAATGCCTCTTCAGATTTCCCAGGGCGCACTGCTGCGTCCATCTTGGCACCTCTCGACTCCGCCAGTTCATAGGTTCTACCACTGTCTAGGATTTGTTGCAGGGTCCAGCCCGGGTTCCCTCAACACTTGCCTTCGTAGTTTGCCTGAGCCACACCCTTGGAGTACTTGATTCCTAATCATCGATTCCTCATTGTCCCATCAACACGTGGTGGCCATGAGCCGCAATCGAGCGCAGAACTGATCAAGTGATTCCTCCTCCCGCTGTTTTTCCCCACAGAAGAGAAATCTCTCGTAGTCGACGTTAGAGAGCGGTATAAAGTGATTTTCCAAAGCAGTTTTGACGGCATCATAGGTGACTACCTGCAGGTTCAGGGACTCATATATGCGTAGGACATCCAGACCCGCAGAGTACAAAAGAGTGGCCCTCTTCGCATCGTCATTGGTTATCCCAGTCGCTGTAAAGTACATATCAAGTTTTTTTATCCATAGCAACCATCTTGGGCCCAACTTCGAAGGGGGACCGGACACATCAAACTCTTGCATGGGTAACAAAGATCCCTGTTGTGCTTTCACCACCACAGTTGCAGTTTTCGCCTCACCGTCACTTCCCGCCATGTTTACAGGTCGCACAGGCACCTCCTTATGGCTCCGAGGCCGCAAACTTGACTTGGGTGGGCAGTGCACGTACCTCACGTTACTGTACGGTGGAATTCAGCATGCCCTTCCTCCCTTCCAGCTCTGTGTGTCTTCCTTGTTGCCAGCTGTGCTTTCCAGCCACCTTTTGTGCGGTAGCTATGCGATGTGGGCTGTCCTCTGGGTTGTAGAGGACTGCCAGAGTTCCAAAAATTCTGTGAATGTGGTATGAGCAGCGCACGAGCACCTTTTCAGGCCGCTACTGTTGCATACCAGATGATAGACCACCATAGATCTGTTCCCACCGGGTCCGTGACTCACCACCGTGTAGCGTTGCTGATGTAAAACACGCCGTGTTCATCGAGCGAACGCTGCGATGGTATCCCGCCTCGTCGCCAGTTGTTGTATAGCCACCCGTGCCTCGGGTGGCCCACACGCATACATGCACGCACGCACGCACACGATCAGAGAGACACAGGACGCGATGCTGCCTGCTACTCGTCCCGGCGGCAACTGGCCGCATGGACGCGGTTTATTGAACTGCGCGTGCGCGGGTCCCAAACGAGGCTCGCGCATGCGCTACAATTAACTGGGACGTCACACCCACTACATAGGCAAACATGTGGTGGCAGTCTCGGGCCAGGCAACAGTTTCCAACATGGGTAGAGCCACCAGCAAGGGTAACAGATAAGGCGTCCGTGGGCACGCAAAGTCATTGACCTGACTGGGCTGAAGTCCCCCCACCCCCAAATGTTAGCTGAGGTGCGGGCTTCCATGCCATTTAACAGTTCAAAGGATCAGGTACATGCTTCTGGGCGCATTTTGCTTCTTCCGAGGCAAATCTATCTGCTAGGGTCGGATGTACAAGCACTGCCAGTTTCCCCAGAGACCCAGACTGTGTCCCTGGCTCAGCAGCCAGTGCCGTAATTAACTCAACAACACGTTTCTTTTGTCATCAGCAGCCTTTCCTTTCTTTTGCATGATGGTGAATTTCCAACTAAAAGACCACAAGTCCCCTTGCAAATCTGTTACAGTTAAAGCGAGCAACAAAATAAAGCACCCTTTAAAAATGTGTCCATACCCATAACGTCTAATAGCTTGATATGCTAAAAAGTAAAGTTTGCTTTGATGTCCTTAGTTGAATGTTCTTAAATCATACATAACACGCTGGATGTTTGTGACTAATCTCCAAACCTAAGTGAGTTTATGGCACAACTTATTTTATTATGTGTCTTAAAGCGCTGAAAATAAAGTAGGTAAACAGATATTTTGCCTTTTGCATCTTACAGTTTTCCATTCAGAATGTGGAAAATAAAGGTTCACTGATATTATTTTGGCCCAACATGCTACTATAAGGATTTACAATAAATAAATAAATAAATAAATAAATAAATAAGGATTTACATGTTGGCATGATGCTTAACTAAGCAATTTGTGTATTTTGCAAGTAAACTGTATAGGACAGTATTATTGTAGGTCTTGACATTCAAAACTTAAATATTTGTTCCAAGTAAAGCGTGGAAGAAGGTGGCCGTGCCCAAATTTCAGCGTGTTAAAATCCCTGCTTCGATGTTTCGCGTAAGTGTGTGATGCCAGGCAAATAATGTAATCTCACCCTGACTTCAACTGCAAAAATGTGAGTGCTTATAAGTGATTATGTTTACACCCTTACACTAGGATAGTTTTAATAAGCGTAGGGACACATTAGTATACCATGGTGCTCCTCTACTAGTGGCTCCAATACTGTCATATAGAATTGCATACTGATTTGACAGGCAGACATAGTCTCACCAGCCAGTCAGTTTACCAGAGATTCTATTATAGCAGACTGTGGTAGAACCAACGTTACATTTTCTCCCCTGTTGCTCCCAGCCACTGACGTTGTTGGGCCATCCAGAGAACTGCCCCACACTCTGCAATGGCCTGTTAAGCTATGATATTGAGTCTTTCATTGCACACCATCTCCATTTTCACACTTTCTAGGACCTTCAGGATCTGCAAGAAGTGGGTGTTTTTAGACTTTAAGGAGAGAGAGTTAACAGAATGTAACATTGAAGCTGCACTAGAATAGTCTCATTAGAATGCGTAATGAAGTTCAATGCCCCTATACAAGTAAGTTTGCCACTCCTCCACCTTCTCTGATGTAAGCGCCTCATCAACATTTCAAGGGTAAACCCGTGCCTAAATTCTAGCCTAGGTGCACCCCTGGATGTGCGCACTTACATTTTGTTAGGCAGAAAGGTGAGGGAAGCATTTCATGAAACGGGCGGTGTAGTTTAACTGTGTTTGTTCAGAAAAATGTACTTGAACAAACGCAGTTTGTTTGTTTGTTTGATTATTTATAGTGCCCACCAGACCCAGGGGTATCAGGGCACAAACAAGAGGAAGAACAATAATATTTTCAGCTCGGGTTACAGAGCTGTACAGGCATATGCAACAAGATGAGAGCAGCATGTTTGCATGTTCTATACCGACTGGGGTCGAGAGCATTAGATATTATAAACAGGCATAAGAAAGGACGAAAACTAACTACAGGATATTGCAAAGGTAACATATATACAATACAGTACAGGAGCCAAGTATGGCCAGCGAGCCTGTGCTCTACATTTTAGCAGGCATTTTCTTTAATCCAATTGATATTATGTCTAAAGTGCCGGTATGTCTGGTCTGTCCTCAGGGAAGCAGGTAAGAAGTTCCACAGCTGTGCAGTTTTAACTGTGAAGCTGCAGGCTCCGCTTTGGTGAGTTTAAACCTAGGTACTGTAAGGCAGTTAGAGTTGGCAGTTCTTGTTGACCGATTGGGGGAGTGCCTATTGAATCTTTCTATAAGATAGGGTTGGGCAGCATTGTTTAGACACTATGGGCCTCATTACACGTTGTGCGCTAAAAATCGTAAATTAGCGGCATGGCGCAATTAACGTGTCCGCCCTCGCAAGAGGGCGCTAATAGCGTAACATTATGAGTACGCGGACACGAGCATTGCGCCATGCCGTTAATGATCCTACCGCCATGCCGCTAAAGTGACCAAAAAGTCCCTTACCGGCCTTCCCGAAGGTGCAGATAGCAGCTCCGCCCTCGCGCAGCATGCAAATATCGGTGTCCGCTATTAGCGGTGACCGCTAAAAAGCGGAACCGGAAATAGCGTCATCACACAGGAACGGGAAAGAGCGCGGCGGCCATCCTTAAAAACACAATCCATTGCCATCCTCTGCCCCCTGGACCTGTATGTGTTACCCTGCTGCCTGGAAACCATCGTCACACCTTTACCATGCCCAAGGCACTAAAGAAATCCACAGACAGGCAGCAAAAGGAGAAGTTCTCCACTGAGGAGTTAGTCATGCTAACTCAGACATTAGCAGACAATGCAGGAGTGGTCTTTGCTAATGACATGCGGAGGGAGACCCTCCTAAAGAAGAAAGCCATCTGGGAGGAAGTGTCAACCAGAGTGAGTGTCGTTGGCAGCAGCACGCGCACTGTACGCGACTGCCGAAAAAGGTGGGACGACCTGAGACTCCGGGTCAGGATGATCCTGTCCGAGAATCACAAAACTGCCACTGCTGGAGGATCAGCGTCTCCCATCAAGTTGAAGGAGTGGGAAGAGACTTGTGCAAACCTCATCGGGGTAGAATGCATTGAGGGTGTCGGAAAGATGGAGCACAGCGTGCAAGACACATCTGATGGAGGTAAGTGCACTGATGCAACCATGCAATGTGAATGTACAGGTCCCCACAAATGTCAGCCCGGGATCACTGCATGTTTGGCCCAGCACCCACACATGCATACATCAACAGAGCCAAGTGCCACACACAACACTGCATGGATGAGGCACTGAAATGACACCTCACCTGCATCCTCCACAATGATTTTGAAATGGGTCCAAATGAAATCATGATGTAGCCTGCATTGAGTAAATGCGACCATAACCAATGACATCCCCCTTCTTGTCCCCGACAGGGTGGCATTCAGACAGCGAGGGAGCTGCCCGGGCACCCCCTGTGCAAAAGAAGCGAAGACCACAGCCCAGCGAGGATTCCCCAATAACATCCAGGGGAAAAGGGCCAAGGCCCAGATTGCAGCCTCTAGAACAAGACCTGCGCGCCACTGCCAGTGCCAAGCAACACCCTACTGCCCCGGCTCCAGAGGTCCACTCCCCCCCCCAAATCCCCGCCACCAAGGGTCCACCCTCAGCTGCAGCCAGTTCGGCAGGGGAGGCTGCAGCAATTGGCCCATTGTCCGACGTGGATGAGCCCACGTATCTAGATCTGCCCATGCACACCCCAAGCCCTGCTGTAACCCCAGAGCAATCCCCCGCCCCCACACCTGGCACACACGTCACTGCTGACGAGTCATTAGAGGCCTTCAGTAGCCCCCCAGAGGCGGCATCTGCAGACCGGCAGGCATCCGGATGCGCAGCAGACACACCACCACAGGCTGCTACTGCCCTTGACCTGGCCACCGTCATCCAGCGCCAGCAGGCTCTAACAGTGCTTGTAGGTCAACATGTGGAGGAGTTTGCCCTCTCAGGGCTGAACTCGCTGAGACATCCAGGCACTAGAGGGAGGGGATGGAGTCCTGCACGGACAGGCTGTGTGGCGAGCTAACACGCGTCCGGGAGGTGCTGACAGGCATCGCAGATGCAATGGAGCGCCAATTTACACAAGGACAGTCTGCCACCTCTTCAACCTGCAGTTCGCGGCAGACGAATCCACTGAGACGGTCTTCATGCACCACCAGGCGCACCTCCAGCCAGCCCTGGTAATGAACAATAGGGCGTGAACGTCTATTGACCTCGGTGCATGCCAGAACACATGCATTGTTGAAGACTTATGAGGGACAGTTGTGGGGGGTGGGGGGAAGGGTGTGATGGGACAGTTGTGGGGGGTGGGGGGAAGGGTGTGATGGGACAGTTGTGGGGGGTGGGATAAGGGTGTGATGGGACAGTTGTAAGGGTGGCGGGATGGATGGGGAGTTGCACATTTTTCTGTTTCTGTTCATTAATACACAGTTTGAGCAAAACACAGGCCTGGACTCCTTCATTGTGTATGATCAATTTATTGACGCCAAGGTCCATTGTGAGCTAACAAACCGACACCAGTGCCCCACCAGCCATATACAGGTGACAGTATGACTAAATGTAACTCAGAACAATTAGTTGATCAAATGCTGTCTCACAGCCCGTCCCTCTTGGCCATCCCCTCTTGCATGACCTGCATCCCCTTCACCTCCATCCTCATCCTCATCATCATCCTCATCAGGTGCCTCCATTTCAACCTCAGGGGGCAGTGGCACATTCCGTCTCATACACATATTGTGCAGCATGACACATGCTGTGGTGATCTTTGCCACCTTCTCATGGCCATATAGGAGTGCGCCACCAGACCTGCTTATGCACCTAAACCCGTGACTTCAGAAGTCCAAAAGTCTGCTCAATGACAAGGTGGGTACGGGTATGGGCACGATTGTATTCTTCTTCATGCCTGTTCTGTGGGTTCCGTACAGGTGTGAGGAGCCACCTCTTCAGGGGATAGCCGGCATCACCTATATGGGGGAGGAATGGGTTCCTGTTACTTTTCGGCACATGTGTGGCGTGTTCATGTCACATACTTTGACCTATCATTGAGAATCATGTGCACATTCAACTGCATCAATGAATATGGTCTGCGTGACTGCTTTGTGCAAAGGTGAGCGCAAGCATGCAAGTAGACATGCCCCATTGATGCCTCCTATAGTAATTCCCATGTCCTGGGTGAGGCCAGGTAATTGGTGTCCCTGTGGCCAGGCAGATTTGGTACCACACTGGTGGTGTACAGTGCTTCCGACATTGATCTTGCCATGCTGAGAGGCAACGCCTCAGTGGTGCCATGTGTTCGTGGTGCATTGCCATGGCTAGGGGGGGTCCCAATGCATGCATCCAAGGGCACAATGCATTGTTGATGTTGTGCTGTAAGAATGCTGCATGACTATGTTGATGTCATGGATGACATATGTGCATTCCATGGCGTGGAGTGTTGTGCAATGTGGATGAGGATTGATCTTTAATGTCAATGGGTTTGGATTGGCAGCTGTGTCGTGTGTCATATACTTGCATGTCCGTTCATCCCAAGTACGTTGCTGCCCTCACAGATGCCCATTAGCGTACATCTGTATGTGCATTTGTGCAACGGACTACAGGCCACACCCAGTTGGAGGATCTCTCTACCCCCCCCCAATGCACACCCAGTTGGAGGATCTCTCTACCCCCCCCAATGCACACCCAGTTGGAGGATCTCTCTACCCCCCCAATGCATACCCAGTTGAAGGATCTCTCTACCCCCCCATGCACACCAAGTTGGAGGATCTCTCTACCCCCCCAATGCACACCCTGTTGGAGGATCTCTCTACCCCCCCATGTTCACCAAGTTGGAGGATCTCTCTACCCCCTCCCATGCACCCCCAGTTGGAGGATCTCTCTACCCCCCAATGCACACCCAGTTGGAGGATCTCTCTACCCCCCAATGCACACCCAGTTGGAGGATCTCTCTACCCCCCCATGCACACCCAGTTGGAGGATCTCTCTACCCCCCCATGCACACCCAGTTGGAGGATCTCTCTACCCCCCCCAATGCACACCCAGTTGGAGGATCTCTCTACCCCCCCATGCACACCCAGTTGGAGGATCTCTCTGCCCCCCCCCAATGCACACCCAGTTGGAGGATCTCTCTACCCCCCCATGCACACCCAGTTGGAGGATCTCTCTGCCCCCCCAATGCACACCCAGTTGGAGGATCTCTCTACACCCCCCCAATGCAGACCCAGTTGGAGGATCTCTCTACCCCCCCAATCACACTGCCATGTGCTTGCCCTGCTACTCACCAAGTAGCCACGAATGTTGTGCCATTTGTCGCTCCATGTAGCGGGGGATGGTTGAGTTCTGCAGGACCATGGAATCATGGGTAGATCCGGGAAATCTGGCACAGCAATGTGTGATTATATTGTTTGCGTCACATACCATTTGGACATTGATTGAGTGGAATTGCTTCCTGTTTCGGTACACTAATTCATTGTGATGTGGTACAACCAATTCCACATGTGTACAGTCGATGGCCCCAATGCAACTTGGAATGCCTGCCAGTGTATAGAAGCCAACTTTGGTGTTTGCAATCTCCTGGGCAGTCCGTGGCATGGATATGTGTTCGGGTGCATGCTTCAGGAGGGCATCGCGTACCTGGTTCAGTGTGCGTGAGAATACTGGTTGGGAGATGCCATGCATCTGCCCCACTGTATGCTGGTAGGTTCCTGTGGCCAGGAAGTGGAGCACTGACACCACCTTCAGTAGAGGGGGGATGGCAGTTCTGATGTCTATGAGGCTCACAATGTCGTCGTGTATCATGTCCACGATGCTGGTGATGGTGTCCCGGTCCAGACGGTACAGGGTGTGTATCTGCTCAGGTGTTAGGTTGAATGGACTGGCTCTGATCCTGGGAATTGGTGGGTGCCTCTGTGGTATGAATAGGTGGCGTGGTGGTGCTTGCTGTGCCTGTCTGGCCCGCCTCCTCCTCCTGCGTCTCCTTTGTGCAGCCTGTTGTTGTAGCAGCAGCACTGCAATGAGGTCCTCTAGGCCATGTAATGCTGCTAGTATTGGAACCATCTTGGTGTGGGAAGGGGTGTGGGAAGGGGTGTGGTGTGCTCCTTTTGAGCTGCCACAGTGTCCATTGCCTCAACCTGTGCTGATTGTGTCCACCTGTGGCAGGTGGGAACAATGCTCAGTTCTATTAACGGGTGGTTCGCGATGCCGGTATTAGCATCATGGCGGTAAGGGGTTTGGGGGCCTTAACCATGCCGCTATTACCATGTCCGCTCACCTTGTGATGGTGTGCTTTTAGCGGCATGGTGTTATTCACGGGATGGAGGGTCGCACGCACGCAGCCTGCCCGCTATTAGTGGCACCGTACTTAGCGGTGCCGCTAATAGCGGTGAGCCAGGCCGTGATTGGCATGGGGATTTAACGTTACCGGTATTACGTTAACGGTAACGTTAAATCCCTACCTCCTACCGTGTAATGAGGCCCTATGTGTGAGTGAGGCGGATTTTAGCAAAATTTTATCATTGGTAGTGAGCCACTTATTCTGTCTCCCCATCTCGGATATATGCAGTAAAACTTTAAAGCTGCTACTTTCAAGAAAGAGGTTCATCACCTCTCTGCAGATTGCGCTCTAAAATATACTATTTGATAGTTGGTCCCCAAAACAGACCAAAAGGGTGTGGGGTGGGCGGGCTAGAACAGTGGGGGTGGACCCTCAAAGTTTGCCCAGCCTATTTTCTGAAGTGGCTCCTCCCATCACCACTTAGCCCCCCCCCCCCCAAATGTAGGTTTAGTTGCACCCTTGGGCGTCTGTGATGCCATCGGAGCATGTGTTGCACCGGCGGCGTGACACAAGATGCCGAGACAAGTTAATGTTGTGTCCTCCATGATGAACCACTATCCAGTGAAGCCACAAAGATGGGGTCTACACTGTAGCATTAATCAACGCTTTGGCAGACAAACTTTGCCCATAATCGTCCTTTAAACACAGCTACCGTAGACTAGAATGAAGTGAAGTCCTCTGTTGGGGCTAAGGCCTTTTACAGCCAAGCCCGCCAATCCCAACTTTTTCATTAACTATTTGTACCCAGGGTAAAAGGGGAAAAAATTTAGGAGGAGCAAGGATAGGGCAACACACCCAAAGAAAACGGGTCTGGGGGAGTGATTGCCGAGGCTAGAAAGGCATTTGGGCTTGTACCACCAGTGCAAGCCTGCATTCCTATCCTCCATATTGGCTGGTACCACTCCACTGGGTTCTAATAAACCATCTCTTTACCTAAAGCTTAACAACTCATTTAGAGAATTAAAAGGAACCTCATGGGGAATAGTACCTGAGGTAGGTATCTCCCCCCAAGACAAAGAAACCACTGAAATGTGAACTGTGGAGCAAGTTCTAGTTCCCATCACTCAACATAACAAGTTGAATAGATTGGGAGGTGGGAGGGGAACAGTGCGGTGGAGTCTCTGTCACACGGGTAGAAAGCTTAGAAATGATCTCCAGGCTTTGCTGTGAGTTGTACAATAATTACTCTTCCTCACCAGTAGGTGAAATGCTTGCTATAATTGGGGATTCATTAGAAACATGGCTATGAAATATCCAAACGTGTTTGTTGTCCTGTTTTGAGACACTACCAAGAGTAACACACCAACATAATGCTCTCACCTTCCCCTTTTCCCTGTCCCCAGAAACACAATGAAATGGGATAATACCCAATTCTTGCTTGCTTTAAAAATAATAGTTCACGGCCATGCTGCATTAAAATTCTGTACACATCAATGGTGGAGGTCAAATATAGATGCATCAACTATCAAACTTTGAGGTTCAGAAAACGACTGAAAACCTTCCTCTTCAAAGAAGTCATTAGTGTATAGCTCAGTCACCCTGCAAGGCAGTTACAGTGGTGGCTTGTGTATGAACCTTGCATAGTTTATGCCGGTCAGGATACTGATCTGGAGGAAGAAATCATACACACTATAATCTCTCTGGCACTTACTCCCTCCAAATGCACTTATGCACAATGCTTCTATTTGACACTTCCAAATGCTGTAACGCTATACTCTTTTTCCTGTACCCTTCCTCCCCTCATCATTTGCTTGCTGTGGAAAGCACCTAGAACTGCGATCGACCATGCCCATCTGCTCCTCTTGCAGGTGCCACAAAGCGATCGTTACAAATAAACATTGCACTTATTCAAATGCATCTAGATATCAAAATAATCCGTTTAAAACGTGCGACTTCTCTTCACCACTTAAACTCTGAAATCACTCTGAATAGAATATACACCTCAAGTGGAGGGAAAAAATTAAGCCAAACATTGTATACCTGTTTTAGAATTGTGATAAAGCAGACATATTAATTAAAATAAACTAGCAGTGACATGGGTAAACAGAACTGTCACCTGGTAAATAATAAAATGATGGGAATTGGCGGTAGGTCGACAATGCAGTAGTTCACTGTTCCATCGATGAAATTAAGAAGTGTAATCTTTCTGGCAGCTGCATTTGCCTGTTGCTGTGGATATCCATGACAGACCCGTGCTCTGCCATGTAGCCAGCAACGCACACTACAATGAAATGTCACTATACACAAAGCAAGGTGGAGCTTAGACCTAAGAGAGAAACAAGTGGCTGCCCCCATATGATTTTCAAAATCTGTAAAAAAAAAAGGTGCAGTCTTTCTTAGTAAGGCAACATTTCTGCAATGAGTGAGTTTGTTCACAGAGTGGAGAAACAAGTACAATATACAAACATACAACTCCCCTAACTATTATTTTGTTTATGAAAATGTTGGGAATTAGTGCTTGGAAACACTGGGCTATCAATCCACAGTCCATGAATATTTCACTTAGTTCAATTTGTTGTTCACAGTGATTTTATGGTGATGATTTGTTTTTAAAACATATTTCAATTGTTAAAAACAAACGGGAATGAAACATGTGTAAAAGGAAAGAGGGCAACAATTGCTGATCAGCAGTAACATGGATTTCTATGCCTATTTCTTTCAAGCGCTTTGAAACACATTGTGTATAGGCGCTATATAAATAAACTATCATATCATATCAAGGCATTTTGATTATGGTCGTTTGATACACTAATATAACAGGCCAGAAAAGAAGGAAAGCCGATTCATCCAACATCCTGGGATCGTACAACATCCGGCTATGCAAAATACCTCTTTAATGCTCTGTGGTTAGAACTGGTATGAATTATCACCAACTTGGTAAAAGCACTACAATTATGTCATTGTTAAGATAGTATTCTCCTCGTTATGACTTACCAGGTGTGCGTCAGCAGGCAGACAGATCTTCAGCTTGGCTCCCTTTTCCCTCATCTCATGCATCATCTCATTTAGGATGTGGGTCTGGGCTAAATTCTAAAAGAGAAGAGTACAAATGCGTGACAGTGCCGAATCTAATCTCTGCTTCAATTCAGTTTGTGTCCTTTCAATCGCTACATTTTCATTCTCACAGTCCATCACTCCAAACTATAATTAAACGGCAGGCTTGAGCAGTAACAATTTTCCATGACCAAGAGATTCACATACAGGTTAAAAGAAAGCTAAGAAAGCTCCTTTTAAAATTTCTTTGGTTGGGGTTTTCTAAAGTTTCCATGGCAAACAGAATCACGTGATAAGCTGTGGTCCTGGACAATGGCGAGTGTTTGTGGGGAAACTGTTGGTGTATATCATTTTTTACACAGAACTGTCCACTTCCCTTTTAAAGTTCACCTTAACAATTTACCAGGATTAAAGGGGATGCATTGCCATGGTATATTTTCTAGTGAATGATCAATTCAAACTAAAAAAAAAACGTTGGAAAAATCGCAATCCTGAAAGGGGATCATAGTATCCATAGTCAAGTCTGCTGATTGCCAAGCTACTGATGAAGCATATTTATTAACTGCGATTTATTAACAATTTAAGGGAGAAATCAGCGATTCATTGGTAGTTGGCGCTCTGCCTTCAGTCATTCATGAAATGGCCAGTAGCCTGGGATCTAGATGACCAAAGAAGCTGCTCCCTGGTAATATGAGTTTGAAACAAAGTGTCAGCTGGCTTTTATACGCTGGTCCCATAAACATACACTCATTGTACTGGGCTTTTCTTCTTTTACTGTTCCATCCCATAATGGTATTCGTTTTTGATATGGGCAGTAGTTTTTTTGCATACAATAAGCTGTGCCTCACTCAAATTTCAGAGTATACCCAATACATTCAGAAGTTCTGCACTAGAAATGCTTATCAATGCAAGACGCTTATTTGAAAGGTTGGTGAAATCGGTGCACTGGTTAAGTTGCTCATGAAAAGTTTTCTTTTATTACATCCCAGAAGATTACCCTTTTTTTGTAACCTGCATAAGCCATGTTGCTTGAACTTATGAATGCCAAAACCTAGACTTGCGAATTAATCACTTATATTCTGAAATAGGAGTAAAATACTTATTGGATGCACGTAATTACTGCCCATGTAAAAAATTGTGTGGAGGGCACAATGTGGAGAGAGGAAAAATACAGTAAGTGGATGTTTAAGGGATCAGCGCATGAGCACCGACTGATTCCTCGATTCAACCTCGGCTATAAAGTTGATGCAAACAAAGTCTGCAGTTTCCATTAAAACACTGGTGCATAAAACTGAGTGCATCAGTAGTCCTTACTGAGAACATCAGCAATGAAGAAAAACAGCAACATTCACACAAATTCTCAAAATGAAATTAATTGTGGGTGGCAAGCAAACATTAAAGCGTAGGCATTGCAGTCAGTTGGGAGTTAGCAGAGCTGAAAGGGTGCGTAGCAATTTATAACAAGCGCTTTCTCTTTTGGTCCACAGTAGACATGTATCCCCTCATTTGGGCCCGGCTAGGTAGGGCAACATGCTTGTCCTCTGAAGGAACTAAAGATACAGACATCAAAGGAAAACAACAAATGTTTTATTTAATGTTTGTGTGTGTTTTAAATGAGCTTACCTGGACTGTACCATCCAGCCGGCCAGGGGCTGAATGGAATGCAAGAAAGAAGAAAAGAAAAGAAAAGAAAAAGAACAATGCCAGAGCCTCCCCTGCTCAGGAGTGGAATGAGCAGGGAAAAGAAAACGTTGGGCTAAGGTTTGGAAGAGGGAGCGAGAGAAAGAGGCAGAAAACAAAATGTCTCTGTGGGCCCATGACTTCAAGCAGCCCTACCAGGACCTCATAACATAACTAAACGGGGCAGCATATGCCAGGTGCGTCACAGCAACTGCAATGAATCCGAACTGTATAACCAGAGGAGCCCGAGCATCCATGGTGCCATGCCAGTTGTTGGGCCCCCCCAAGAAAGACCAGGCAGGCCCAAAATCAGAGCCCCTGGACCACCTGTGTATGGCGGATGAGGGGTGAATAGAGGTGTCGCCCAGCCCGGGCCATGTGTGCATAACAGTCCGAACCAGGTGACCGGGCTGTGCCCTGTGACGGTCAAAGGAGGTGAAGGTAGCAGGCCAAGAGACCAGCAGTAAGGAGGATAGTGGAGTGGAATTTCTGGAGCAGGTGATTCATTTGCTAATGAGTGCAAGTGCGTACTCTGTTGTGAGTGTGTGTGCAAGGGTAACTAGTATGGTTATGAGAAAAAGGTGAAGGGAGTGAGAGTAGAAAGTATGGCTGAGTGGTAGTAGTGTGGAGGAGGAAGTGAAGAGGAATCCCATAAGGGATGATGCGGCCCTGGTATGGCGAAGCAGCTGATTCCAGAAGTAGGCTTCAAGATAAGACAGTGATTGGCCGTCAATTCGGGCATGTTTGATTATGGGAGGTGCAGTAGGGCTGTTGTTGCTGAGCGCAAATTATGTGTGAATGTATTAGTCTGAAATCTCTTTGCAATAAAGTGAAGTTTGGCCATAGAGAGATTTTTATATCACACACAAAACTTAAAACTGAATTTTCGGTGGAACAGGAAGCCAGTGTAGAGAACGCAAGGGAGGAGGCATATTGTGGTTGATTAAGCACATAGTTGCCGCTCTGAACTGGACTTTCTGAAGGTGATTGATCAACTACTTAGATAATCCCAGTAAATGCCATTAACACAGCCCAAGATTTGAAATAATTAGAGCGGCATTTATAAGAATTTACTGTGCCCTATCTAGATATTTCAGTTATTTATGTACACTATAGAATTGTATAGAATTGAGGTGCCAAGTGACTTTCTGATAGCTGGCTAGTAGTTTCAAACTTTAATTTTTGCCCCCTGTTAACGTTATTATTCTTTGTACACTTTCGCTTTTGTTAATTAACTTTAACTCTTGATTAGAAAAGGATTTTATCAATCATTTCATGTTTGTGGGGAGTTTGGCCTACAGCATGTGAGTGAACCTACTATCAGTATTTGCCATATGAGTGTATTAATGTACGAGCCTGTGCATATGAGCTATACGGCTTACATTTAGTAAATGTCTGCGAACGTTTTCTTACGTATAGTAGCAAACATGTACAAAGAGTGTGTTGTAGTTGTGTGCCGTAGGAGCACATGAGTATGGATATTTGGTGTGTGTGAGATTTGGTGTGTGTCTGGTATGTAAGTGTATGGTTTACAATTAAATTATGACGTCTTAAAGTGCACATCTTGTATAAACCTCCCACACAAATGCACTGAAGTGAGGTTTGGCTTTGATTTGAGTTTTCAACACATACAAGAGGCGTATATGAGGTTTACAATTCATACAAGTGCACAAGTTACATCTCCTGAAAACTGACATCAAAGGTTTGTATAGAAAAATATACATTCTGCTTAAGTATTATAAGCCTCTATAGGTGTGAAAGCTCACATTAAGGGGAGCTCTAATGTCGATGTGTGTTTCTAATACATACAAGAGGCGTATATGAATTTTACAGTTCACACCATAATGCAGTTTAGTGTGACGAACCTAGCACAGTCGTCACTACTTTGCCTGGGGAAACCTCCCCATGTGTGGTCCAGGAAAGGTAGAAGCTGCCCGACCCCGACCCTGGGGATGGATAGCTTTGGGAGGCTTCCAAGCAGAAGTTCTGTGCGGCCATTTAAACCACCAGAGAACAACATTTGAATTCACGCAGAGCAGCAAATGAGACACAGCCACCAATCTAACTGCTGAGTTTTCAAATCTAGGCAAGACAGAGATATAATATCTTTGCATCTCCCTACTCTCTGACCCATGAAAAGTGTTGTTTTTGAAAACAAACGAGAAGTCACCTCCTGTGGTGTTGAGATAACATCCTGTTCGTGTTTTTTGGGCTACACTGACCTACAATTGAGGTTCAAGAGAATATCTCTCTTGCCACAATGATGAAATAGAGCATTCTACATCAACATTCACGGATCGTTCATTCAATAATCCAATAGATATTAGCATTGGCTCAAGTTATGTCAATAGCATCTCATGCAGCTTGGAGTTATCAGTGATGTTGTGTACATCATACTCTGGGATAAATCATTAATTTGAAGCAACTTGGAAGAAATACTCTGTCCTGAAGAAGGCCTGTATACTCGCTTTGAAAAGACACTAGGGATAGTGTCCAATATAAAATCGTGGCCAAAACATGTTGATGATCTGAACAAAGACTACAAATAATAATAGTCTGTTGAGTTATTCCGGTATAGTAGTCTTTATTTAGTGACTTACACCCCTTGTGATTATGTGTTTTAGTCCCATGTCAACTGTGACAAATATGTCTTGAATATGTCCAGTTTCTTAATAATCATTTAAAATTTTGTCTAACAACCAACAATAAATTAGGTATTAAGTATAGGTGTGGTTCTACTTTGTCTTTTCTGTGATCATGTCAAAAAAGTGTTAACAATATATCAAACATGTTTGTCTGTATGTTAAGGACAGTGTAAAAACTTCACCAATCTCTAACCTTCAAGCAGTTCTCTGTTCATTTAGCTATGTGATGACCACATGGGGAAAGACAACCTTTGGCGAGGCAGAGCAGAGTTGCTAGGTCAATGCAGGCATTTCCCTGTATCTTTAGCCTTTGGTAAAACCCACTTGCCGCCCTATTTGCGTCTGGTACACTGTAGTGTGGGTGTAGAACCTCCAGTCGTGACCAATCACCAACTGTATTTAAATTCCCCTTTGTTTGATAACACTGAGATGAGGAAGAGGAAAAAGGATTAATGAAGATCATTAGAACCGGAAGGCAAACGCTGTGCTCTAGTTGTTGGAAAAAGTTAACAGGTGCCGGGATATTTAAAAACACCACACCTGGAGAGAAAGTCAGACTCACTTCTCCCGACGTCGGTTGGGACAACAAAGGAGGGCAGGCTGCAGTGCAGAGAAGCTGGTGGAGGTGCCATCTGGGGAAGTCTGGAAGCAGAAGGTTTGCCGCGCCTATGCCACAGACAGCAGGAGTGGTCAGGTGAAGGAGGCAAATCAGGAACCGAAGAGCAGACGGGACGCCCTCCCAGCTGGCAAGCAAGTCGCAGCGAGAACGGTGAGACATGAGGATGCTGAAGCAACCGACTGAAACCAGTGAGCCTAGATAGCAAGATTGGGTTTCCCGGGGCACTTCATGGCGGACGCTGCATACTGTTGATGAACCTGGTACACCCAAACAAGTGAGCTGGGACACCGAAGCGATTGAGCAAAGAATCTAAGACGAATGAAGAGGGGGTCACTGACCAAATATATGAAAAGCATAATTAAAGAATCTTGGAACTATAAAAAAGAGAAGGTGTTTACTAATGAGAAGTGCCAGTCTGGGGCTCACACCCAAATACTGAATCAATAAAGAAATCCCTGGCAGTAGACTAAACCAGGCATACAGCGAGTCTGGGACCCGCACCCAATAAAGATTGCTGAACTTGGAAAAGAGGGAAAGCAGTTTCCCAAATATGTGGAATCTAGTGGAAGGGAGTCTCCCTCCCCTTTTGCAGGTGACGTCTGAATTGTGGTAAAGTCAAGACAGCTGTGGGGAAGGGGCATACCCTTTGAGCCTGTGAAATGTGAAACTGTGAAACCTGTAAACTGTGGAAAAGCTAAGAAAGTTCAGGAGAAGAAGCATACTGCTTGAGTCCGTGAGTTGTGGAACTGTGAAAATCTCAAGGGAAGGGCCATGCCTCTTTAGATTGTGGAATGGTATGACCCAAAAGGATATCAAGAGAGAAATCAAATATCTTGAGTTGGTTAAGTGTAAACGGGTGGAAACTCATGGGAAAAGTCATCCCTCTTGAGATTGTGGAGTATGTTAATGTGAAAGTGAAGAACATTGAAAACAGAGAAATACGGGGGAAGGGAAAGACCTCTTTAACTGGTAGAACTTTGCTGGTTTCTTTTACACTTTGGAACCTTTTGTTGGAATTTAGGAAAGGAGCTGCAGGTGATCAGCTAAAAGACCTTTTCCCCTTCGTGTTTGTGAGGGGTCAGAAATGAGAGACAAACCCATGGTTTTTGTATTTCCAAGTGTAGACATTTTCATTAAATGAAAATGGGTTGGCAAACCCCTCTCTAGACCTATGCTAAAGAGGAACCTCCCTACCTAGAAATTAAAACTAAGCATCTGTCTGTGTCAGGATGTTACTAACTGAAAAACCGTCCTTGTGTCCAAAAAACGTATCCTGGCCCTCACACTTATAAACAAACAGCAAAAGGAGCAAGGAAAAGTCTTTAACTTGAAGTTAGAAAAAGTGTTCAAAACCAAAAGTGTAAGAATGACTCCAACAAAAAGATTCTGAAAGGTACAACAGACCTTCGGATCCAGAGGATGGTCTCCTTCCCCTGTATTCTTTTTAACCAAAACGTTCTGTTTAAGCAAAAGGTTCTGCAAAAGTATTTCTGTAAACGTTCTTGTATTTCTGCAGATTACCTGATATACTCCCCTGCCAGGAATCTTAACGCAACTATCAACTGCCTTTTGTACTCACCTGCCAGGACTTCTCTTTAGGATTCTCAGATTTCCTGGTGTACTCTCCTGTCAGAATTCCCTGTACAATCTCAACTGCCTGGTATACTCGCCTGCCAGGACTTCCTCTGTGTTTCACAGTTCTTAGACTGAACTTCAGCTGTCTTGGGTATTTACCTGCCAGAGCTCTTATGCATTTCACAGTTCTTAGGTTCAACTTCACAGTTCTTAAGAGTACCACAATAGCATATACCATGTGACGCTTGGTATATCTATCTGTGGTAATATTTTGCTCATATATACTTGCTCAAACCTCTCCCCAAAATTGGCATTTCACGCTTTTGAATTTGATTAAGTTTGGCTTTTATACTTTGCCTTGTCTGCATACATTCACTTCTTAAGGCACCTTGACTTGGCTGCATTCAACCAAACATTGGCTCTGGACTTTGCCTTGGCTGCATTTAAACACACTTGGGCTTTGTGCTCTGCCTTGACTGCATTCAAACAAACGTTGCCTTTATATATTTTCGCATTGGCACCCATGTACTTTTCAATCAATCAATCAATCAATTGCTGGTTGCCAGAACGCCCTTGGGTCCCCAGCAGCTTTGGGCAGACTCACTGGACTTCTCCAGTGTTGCCTTTGGTATAGCTTCTTCCTCTGCTCTTCCTTCAGCCTGGAGTGTGCAGACGCTTCCCCAGCACCCGGCGCGGCTCTGCCGTCACACGCCAGCTCTCCTTCTCGGCCCAGGGTGAAGTCTTCTGCCCTGCTAAGCGACTCTACCTCGAGAGCTTCTGCACTGTTCCTGGTGTCTCCAAATTCATTCCTGCTCACACACAACGATCCTCTTCCTTTCCCACCGGCCTCTTCTGCTTGGCCGGCTTTGTCGGTGTGCTTCACGTTCAGGACCCCCGGTGTGAATGGAAACACCTACTTCTGCACCTCCTGCTGCCTCTCTGTTTTCCATAGCGCAGTGGCCATTTTTAAATGTCCCACTCATTACAGGTTTGGAAAAGAAACTAGTATGCATGTTGCCGTTTAAGCTCCAGTCACTCTGTACAAACTCCCTTGTGCTCTTCCTCGACTTAGTACCTTAGTGGTTATGGGAGTTGAAGTCCATAACTTCCATTGGGCTTTTAAATCCTGGTTGTTTTTTTCATGGTTTTCACAAAAAGGTAGCTCAAGTACAGAAGGTGTTATGTGCGAGTCATGAGTGTTAGGGTGAAAGGTGGAGGCCTGATTAGAGTAACAATAGGCCATTAAGAACTCTGGTATCAGAGGGCCTTCCTCATGGGGAAGGGGGGTAACACTGTGACTCCTCCAATGAAGTCATGACATCTCCCCGGTAGTGGTCTCCTCCCATGTGATCATCCCTCATGAAACCGCCCCCATGGTCCGGATCATGTAGTGGCTGCTGTCCCGTGGCCACATGGGAGGAGGTCATCGCCGGGCAATTTGTGAGGACTCCATTGGATTCATCACACGTTATATTGAGTATAGTGTGTGAGGGTCAGATTAGGATTTTGGACACGGGACAGAGAACTTGTTTTGGACATTCTGACACGGACGTTCCTTAGTTTTGTTGAGGCATGGAAATCCCTCCTAGAGTCAGGGATAGGTAGGATTTCCCAAACCCTCCCTTTAATTCAATAAAAGTGTTTAATAATCACCATAATGCCACTGTGTCCGAGTCATACTCTTGATCTCTTACATTACATGTCCTGAAAACTAACATCAAAGTGAGTCCTGACTTGGACGTGAGTTTTAATATAGTAGTGTACATGTGCTAATTAATGTACACTGTCTACATGCACATTTTGTATTGAAGCTGTATATTGATTCTCAGCGTGTGTTGTAATACAATGCAGCCTAAGTGTGTGGCATAAGAGCATGTTGCGTTACAGCATCACAGACAGTGTGTTTGTTGTAAGTATGAGGGTCTTAGGATTGTCTTTCATAAGAGCGTGTGACATAAGAGCATGTGTCATAGGTGTGAATGTGAAAAGCATGTCGTAGGACTGTGTCTTAAGTGTGAGTGTTGAAGGAGCGTGTGCCATAGGTATGTGTGAAGAAATATATTTGTTTTGACATGTTTAAATTCTGGATTCTCATTAGGGTCACATGACTAATTACATATCCTCTGTACACAGTTCCATCCCACAATTCTGGGAAATGAACAGACTGTATAGTTCCAAAACCCAAAATGTATTTAAAAAATAGTTCCAATTTAAACAAAGGTGCTCTCCAACTTTACAGCATGCAAATCACTACGCCGCTATATATATATGTATATATATATATATTCAATGAAAACACTTTGTTAAAGGGACGTTATGGTTAAGTTGCACCAATAAAAACCTATGACATTCGATGAAAGAACTTAGTTAAGGGGACGTTATGGTTAAGTTGCACTAATAAGGCGGGGGCACTGTTGAACTCCAGAAGTATGGCCGCTTGAAGAGAGAGCTGCGAAAAAGCTAGCTGCTGTCTCCTGCAACCCCGCGGCGGCTCCTGTCTGACTCCGGGGCTGAGAGACGATACCGCTGCTGAGATTGCTGCGTCCCGCAGCCTCCCGGGGGTGCTCACAGTGTCATCCCGGACTTTGCTTCTGCAGGGGGCGGACCCTGGTTGGCGCTGGTGCCTTGGCGTTGAGGCCTGCTGGTGGAGGGGTGCCGGCCTCTCAGTCCTGCCCACCTTCCCGCCTCGGTGAGAGGCTTCGGCTTGCGGCTGTCCCAGCGAATCGGGCTCATGCTCGCGCTGCCAACACCTTTTCGGTGCCTGCCAGTGGTGGAGTGCGACGGACTGATCCGCGTTGTCCCGGCGGGCCTCCCCATCTGCCTTCCTGGCCCGCCCGTCCCCCTTTCGGCCCACATCGCCTAGTCTCCCCAGTCCGGGCCCACTGTCGCGGCTCTCTGGGCGCCGACTGGGAACCTTTGGGAATATGACAAAGGGAGCAAACAAAAAACAAAGGTCCATCGATATGTTTGTGAAAACGGGGAGGATGATCCTACACCTGGATGATCCTACACCTGTACCTGGACCTATCACACCACCACTTTCCGAGCGCACTGAATCCCAGAAGATGATGGACATTATGCATGAGGGGTTCACTGCCCTACACTCCAAACTGGATGATATGAATGGGTCCATTTCGTCCATCAAAGCTCATATGGAAAAAAACGGATGGCTGTGTCACGGAGGTTGAGACGAGGGTGGGAGTGGCAGAGGATGATGGGCGGAGGTCGTGGCGCTCTCTAGACAGGTTCAAGATGTCAGCAGAAAAAATTATGATCTCGAATCGTGCTCTAGGCACAATAATCTATGCATCATCGGGGTCCCTGAAGATAAACTTGATAGATCCATGGAGGACTTTGTTGAACGCACCCTGCTCCTGCTACATTTTGGTTGTTCTATTGAAAATGGATTGGCGTGCAATAGGAAGCTACTATGTCGAGACATACTCAGACCCCTGTATAGGAGTCAGGGAACAGCTCAAGGTGTCATTAGACTTACATCCCGACATCTCGCACATTACTTAATGTTATTCATGGTCACTGTCCGTTCTGATGGCTGACGACAATCTTGTCGCTATGAGTTGGAATGTTAGGGGCCTGGGCACTTATGCAAAAATGCGCAAGGTACAGTTATTTGTTGAGCGTCACAAAGTGAGGCTGCTCTTTTTGCAGGAAACACATGCACGCACTGGTGGGTGTGAGAAATTTGCTAAATCATGGGTACCCCAGCATTATTTCACAGACTATTCCACTCAGAACTATGGGGTTATGATCCTTGTACATAAGAGTCTTAAGTTCCAACATAAGGTGGTTCATGTTGACCCTTTGGGTCGCTATGTCTTGGTATTGGGGTCTCTGTTGAATAAGGAGATCGTGCTGCTCAATATTTATGATCCCAACGTAGACAATCCCGAGTTCTACACACACATGGCATCCCTTCTTGCGGGTTTCCCCCTAATTCCTATTCTCTGGGGAGGTGACTTAAAGCCATTCTAGAAGTTCAGGCCCAGGTGTTGGTCTCGGACGCATGGAGACTGTTGCATCCAGACTCCCAAGCGTATTCTTTTTACTCCTCTGTTCACGACTCCTTTTCCCGGATTGAGAGGGGGCTTGTCTTAGATTCACTCATTAGGAACATCACACACATGGCAGTCCTTCCTAGAACACTGTCTCGGAGTGTACTTAACCAGTACACTCCCCAATAACAATCTCCTTCGATTTGGGCACGGATACTGCTGCGGCCCGTTCATATAAGCTGAAGCCCTCCCTTCTGGATGTTGCTTTTGAGACAGAGTTGGGGACCGCCATAGACGACTTCTTTGCTTTGAACACAGGTTCGGTTCGCACACAGGCTATTCTCTGGGAATCATTTAAGGCAGTCATTAGGGGCTTGGCTATTTCGAAGGAGTCAGGGATTCTGAGGGTAATTCGAAAGGACATCGCGCAGAGCGAGTCCCGACTCTCTTCCCATGAAGCCTGATATGCCTCTTCACAATCACCTGATGTCCTCTCAGACATTGGCATTGAATTAGATATGTTCTGCGTACATGCCAAACGTGAAAGGAAATTCCTTGATGTCCCCCACATGGCTCGTAGGTACGGGGAGGAGGAACGCCCCGGTTGGGTCTAGTTCAGCTCCTGTGGCACGAGACCAGATTGCCCCATATCCCGGCTATAGTTAGCACTGATGGCACCTTGGCTCAATCATCACAGGACATTCATGAGGAATTCTGTGCATTTTATGAGTCCCTTTATTCTAATGCCAACACTACCCCTATGGCTGATGTCGAAGCGTACTTGGACAGCCTCCCCCTCTCAGTACTCCCTGCTGCAACGAGAGACTCCCTAGATGAACCAATAACAGGAGACGAAATATCCGAGGCCATAGACTCGCTGGCCTCTGGAAAGGCTTCTGGTTCAGATGGCCTTCCGGTCGAGTTTTATAAACAATACAAGGCCCGACTGTTAGGGAGAATTCTAATTTTATGGCTAATTTCCCTTACCTATAAAGTCCCCCAGCAGCTTTGCTGGATTTGAAGGGTTTATGTCTTTTTACCTGCTAAGAGTGAGACTCTTTTTCCAACTCTTAGGCATTTTTGCTATGTGTGTTCTAGGCTATTTTTGTGTTTAATGCCTATGGGATCTTTTCTCTCACCCATAGGAACCATCTTTACGCACATGTGTCCCACAGCACCCTCCGTGCCGTGACACAGGGGTGTCATAGCGACCCCCAAACATAGACTCCATACCCTGGGACTGACTACTGTCTCCAGGGGCATGTAAAGTCCCCATTGACTTTACTAGTCGATTGTTACGAACTTAACCAGTATACCCCATCTTAATATGGAAGTACTGGAAGGGGTTAATAGTGTTTCCCCTATGTTCATTTTCGAGAGGGTACCTTAAAGTCACCCTCTACAAAGTTTCTGGCTGGTGGCAGTGGTTACTCACTTTTATATTCGACCGCAAATATTTCTCTATGGGATTTTCCCATTGTTCGAGGCTACCACTTTTACTGACGGCCTCTAACATACCCCCGGTTTATTTTATTATTAACTTTACTCCGGTAGGTTTTATTTGCCAGAACTTTGATAAAACCAGGTCGGGGATCCTTTGTTCGTCCTTTTGGCGGACTTCTGCCAAGAAGCCCTCCTTTCGGCGCCACTGAGTCTGGGGTGGGTCTGTTTGGGAGGGGGAGTAGAAACCCCGGACAGAGTTGCCACAGCAACTCAGGTCGCACTCTAACCTGATAGGCTGGAGGGACTCCCGCCAAGAAGACCACTCCACTGTGTGAATGACAGCTAGGCTGTATGAATGGGTCTCTTTCTGCATAAAAGCAGGGTCCTGAGGACTGGAAGAGCAAGACGTCGCCACTGGAACTACGGAACCAAAGGGAAGAGAAGCCAGAGACCTCTTCAGCATCTACACCACCGGTGAAGCCCTGCCGGATCGTCTCATTTTTTTTTCCACACGACGCGAGGAGATCTTCAGCGAAGGAGCCTCCTTCCCTTGAACTGGTGGGGTCAACCAGTTCACCTATCGCACCCTCGGATCTGCCTTGGTCGACTCGACAGTGCTACGCACTTGAAGACTGGATAGCCAGGCAGCTATCGACCCGGACCGCGATTAAAAGGAGCGTACCTTTTAAACTTCGTTTGGCAGAACCGCGGCTGGTTTCATCCCTGGGTAGTGCAGCGACTCAAACCTTCCTCCACGACGAGAGCCTCTCTTCCTCTGTTGGACCCCTTGACCTGCAGGAACTACCAGGAGCCACTTCTCCACGTTTAAGGTACATTGTTCCGCCAGGCCGCCCTTTCTCTGTGGTAGCCCTAAAGGTGTTTTAAATCCTTTAACTACTTGTGGGGTCGGCCGCCCTCTCTCTTAACATTGTCTTTCGCCTTGCATCTACCTCTTCAAAAGTGTTCTACTAAAGACTTGACTGCAGCTACAAGAACATTTTTGCTCCTAAGCTCTTGGTCCTGTACCACTGACTCTGGCTCAGGCCTATTGACTCTGGCTGATTTGTTAGATCTGCTCTCGCTAGATTAGTTTTCAATGAGAAATGTGTTGATGCACCTAAATCTTCTGAACCCCTCTTCCTTCCTACTGTTTTAACTTGTGGAGTGCCATTTTGCTCAGTTTTCATTCACTTATCTTTTGGTTAAAGTGTTACTGTGCATTACTTGTTCACAAAACAAAGTGTTGCTAGGATGTGTCGGAAGATACTTCGGTTTAACTTGTACTTTCCCTCCCTTTCGTTGAATTGGTAGAGTGCCATTTGTGGTAGGTTTTCACTGTGCCGTTTTGCTCAGTTTTCACTATACCGCAAACTTGTCTACAATTGAACAGGGAGTTGTATATGCTTTTCTTTTGACTAAACTTAACTGACTTTATTAACTGTGATCTATGTGTTGACTTAGAAGTGTATAAAATAAATATATATTCTCTTTTTAATACAAAACTTTGGTCAGTGTTTCCTTGCTCCATAGTACTGTACTACCTATTGTGTCAACCCTGAATACTGCTCATCACCCTCTTGAGATAAGTCTGACTGCTCAGCCACAGCTACCAACTAAATCTTTGTGGTACAGACTGATACCAAAGGGGATTTATTGCTCTCACCTGTAGTCCTAATCTGGGGGTAGTGCTCCCTAAGGGAACTGCCCTGGATTCTGCCTAACACTGACTAGTCTCTCAGCTGTTTGCCCTGTGGCAGGAGCCCTATCAGACAGGCGTCCTTCCCCCCACATTACATGAGGCTATAATCTCTGTACTATTAAAACCTGGTCAACCCCCTACTCAATGTGGCTCATATAGGCCCCTTTCCCTCATCAACTGTGATGTCAAAATGTATGCTAAAGTATTAGCTCTGACACCGGCCCCATATATGTCATACGTCGTTCACCCGGACCAAGCTGGGTTTATTCCTGGACGCTACCTCCTTTAATTTACGCTGATTGTTCAATATGCTCGCACGGATTGTTCCGAATGTACAAGCTGTAGCGGCTACTCTTGATATGCAGAAGGCATTTGATTCCGTCTCTTGGAGCTACCTCTGGTGTGCCCTTGAGAAGTGCAACTTCGGTACCCGGATTCAATCCTGGGCGAAATTACTTCACTCCCATCCAGTGGCCAGAGTCCGCATGGACAGACGCTCAGCCCCTTTCCAGATAGACAGGGGCACTCGACCGGGTTGCCCCTTTTCGCCTCTGATCTTTGACATAGCCATTGAGCCTCTTGCTGATAAGATACATCAAAGAATGCGCAAAGAGGGCTGAGATTTTCTGGCTCTCCCGAGATTATCTCTCTCTATACAGATGATGCTCTTCTTTTCATCCGCTCCCCTGCAGTTAACCTTGCCCCTATACTGGCCGATGTCATCCACTTTGGTAAGATTTTGGGTCTCAAGGTGAATTGCTCTAAATCTATTTTGTTCCGCTCACTGACGCCACACTGCCTTCCCCAGACCTTTAAGGCTTCTCATGGTCACAGACCGAGATTAACTACCTCAGTGTGGTGGTTGCTCGTCAATCTAATCTTGTGCACAAGGTCAACTATGGAACATACCGGGCCACCCTTTACTGGGCAGGGCCAAGCTGCCAATCTCTCTGCCGGGTAAAATTAGCATTCTTAAAATGATTGTGCTCCCCAACTTTTGTATCGGTTTTCTAATGTCCTGTTGTGGCCGGGTAGAGGCTTCTTTCAAGCATTGACTCGCACTGTGAACACCTTCTTATGGCATTCTGGTGCGGTCCAGCTGAAACTGGGTATCATCACTACTCCTATGGCTGGAGACGGCTTCAGTGGCCCCAATTTTGAAAAGTAGTGGGTAGTTGCACAGGCTCAATCTGCCTCACACTGGTTATCCTCTGCTGTACACTAAACTCGAACGTCTGGCTGTGACATGCGATCTTTGACCATCTCCCCGCAACATGAGAAGTTAGAGCCCCTTGACCCTGTGGGCTCCACATCGCTGGCTCTCACTAAATTATGGGCTCTGGCCAACGTCTCCAATCCATTTCATAGCTCCCTTCCCCTTTGGAACTTTTTCCCTGTAGCCCCATGTGTATCCCCTGCTGCAATTCACCATTGGGCCGACACCGGCTTTGAGTCCATCCGTGAGGTCTTCGACCAGGGCAATTTTCTCAAGTGGTCGGATCTGCCCTTCGCCGTGCGTGGGAGACCCTGTCACTGGCTCCAATATTCAGACCTTTGCCGCTCCCTCAAGATGATCCTATATTATCTGAAATCCTGAATACTATGTCTGCTAAGGGGAAAGTTTCTAGACTATACACCTTACTGCAGTCCAGGGCCACTTCCCCCTTCGTAGGACTCAGACGGACTTGGAGCGAGGATCTAGGGATCAAAATAACTGATCAGCGCTGGAGTCATATGTGCGCCCGAACCCATGATGTATCTTTCAATTCCTGCTTCAAACGGATTCAAATTAAGGTGCTTCATAGGTTTCACTACACCCCGATCAGACTTCACATATCAACAGACCACCCCCCCTCCCCCCAGGTGCCCCAGGTGTAGAACTGACGATGCAAACTATATTCATATGATTTGGTCTTGTCCACAACTCTGTCAGTTCTGGGAGGAGATTTGTAATACTATATCTGAAATTCTTGACTGTACCATCAACCCGTCCCTGATAACATGTCTCTTTCATGAATTTCCGAAACTCAGCCGAAAAGCCAGGAAGCTGGCAGGTCTATGCATGCTGTTAGCCGTACGTTGTATCCTGCTGTGTTGGCTCCGTCCCGGGGCTCCTACCCATGCCCAATGGCTTTGAGCGGTAACCTGGGCCTCGGACATGGAAGAAGCCTGGACGGCCCAGCAGCCACGGTCGTCAAGGCCCAGAAATATTTGGATCCCGTTTCGTTCCTATGTTTCCTCTATATCGGCGGATGCTGATGATGACTCTGAGGCCCTCCCCCTCCCAGCCTCAGCAGCCGTTTGAAATCTTTACTGTATTGAACATAATATAATGTGACCATGTCCACTAGGCTACCAGCTGTTTCCCTGCCTCTATGTATAAATTACATTACTGCTGTGTATGCTTATTGTATATTTGCCTAATGCTTGTAAATCACCGCTTTCTTGTTGTAATGCCAAACTCAATAAATAAAGTTTAAAAAAAAAGAAAAGTTGCACTAATAAAAACCTATGAAATTCAATGGAAAAACATCGTTACAGGGACGTTATGGTTATAGGTAAAACCGAAAAACCTCAGAAATTCGCCTGTTATGGTAAGCTAAGTAACGATAACTCGCGCCACCACCATGCACTGGTTTTTACCACTGCATGGTATTTTCCTACAAATTACTAATTTCATACTTTAGCTAATAAGCAATATTTTTGTAAAATTAACAAAGTTTCACCTTCAAACTCTCCCATTTCCCACCTTGTGGCATCATTTTTAACACGTCTATACACTTTTTGCAACTTTTTGAAATAATTTTGCATCTGTAGATGTCCGGGAACATCTGACTTAATCGCAGACCTTCTGGACAGTGTCACGTGACCATACACTTTCACATGGCATGGTGACGTGTTCGCGAAGGCGTTGGCACTTCGTGATCAGATCCGTGCTTCGAAGACAGTTCGGAACTGCATTTTCTACTGATCTAGGAACTTTCAACTTCAAAATTTCCCTTGCACACCTCCTACACCTTTTCATACTCATTATCCATTATCAATCTAGTACACAGTACATACTTGGAAGAATTTTAACAAAACTGCCATTTATCTTAAAAATGGCATTAGTTATTGCCATCCCTCCTCTGCAAGAGCCACCACCAGCTGGAGGACCTTCACAACAAAAAAAGCGCAGTACTTTCAAAGACAATGAAGAGGACAAAGAAGATGAGGTAGAGGAAGTGCCTACTTCTAGCACCAAGATTGAATCATGGGTGTGCCAGTTCTTTGCTACTGTTGTGAATGTACCAAAGGCTAAAGCTACCAAAGTGAAATGCTACTCAGTCGCAGACTACCTGGACAGTACTCCTACGGGACAGCCTCCATGCACCGCCACACCAAATGCAATGACCGCAATGCTCTCAGAAACGTTATTCCTTTCTCAGCAAGTAGTAAGCTGTCTTCCTCCACTTCATCTTCCTCAACAAATACTGTAACCACACAGCCTGATGTCTGCAGGTTTCGGCGCATTATAAATAAATAAATAAATAAATAAATAAGGAGGGCTACGGACCATTAGCGTCCATTGCAGCCCCTGAAATGGGGGATAAAGGCCATTAGCACCCCTGCTTCCCAAAGCAGGAACCCAGGGTGCTAAAACAGATTTTTCTTCCTATAGCGGCGTCCCGCTGTAAGAAGGAAGGAAAATCCTTTTCCAAGACAGCAAACATTTAAAGAGAAGGCGAGGCTCCGTACACAGCCCCTCTTGCCTTGCCATGGCAGCCTGCAAAACCCTATGAACATATTACCACAAGCACTTTTTTTCCCTTTCAAACCTATCCTACCTTCGAATAACTTTACCACATAGCCCGTGTCCCAGGTAGACATAGCCACTTTAACACCATTTTAAGTCCCTAGCGGTCATGGCCAGTAGTCAGATTGTCCGTGTCATGAATTTATGCCATGACCCAGACAATCTGGCTACTGCCTACAGCCACAGTCTATATACCTCAGTCGCCAAAGGTATCGGACTATTTTTTGTACCTACATTATGACACTTGTCAAAAAATAAAACAAGGGCACATTTGCAAAACCATGCTTTAATGTCCTTGCCAATGCTCCTCACGAGTTTGCTTGAAATACGCCCATGTTTTATTTTTTAAAAAGTATTAAAATGCATGTACCTACATTAGTCATATAACTTAGGCCCCACTCGACAAAATCCATTCAGTCTTTACACAAACATTGAAGGTTGGGTCTATAATCTTTCTCAAAACTTTTGTCCACATTTGTCAAATAGCAACAAAGTTATAAGCCATCTAACTATGTTGAGACCCCTCCACTAATTTCGCCCCCTCTTGAGAAAATCCCATCAAATTTTTTAAAACCATTTATATCTAGACCCAAAATCGTTTTGCAAAATGTTGTGCAGATTCGTCAAATGACACCACATTTATATGCCTTTACAATATTTTGGGATCCCCCCTCTAATTTTGCCTCCTCTTGACAGAATCCCACAAAACCATACAGGATTAGTTTTAGAATAAAATTGCAAAATTACATGCAGTTTCATTGAGTGTCCCAAAGTTATAAGCCATCCAAAAACTGCTTTTACCCCAACCCTGTAATGCAGAAATAGGTAAAGGTGTCCTAGGACATCTGAAGTGTCCGCGAACACCACAGGACTGACCCAGGACATCTGGAGTGTTCGCGGACTTTCAGGGGGGTGAAATAACCCGTTTTGTGGCTTCTTATGGCCATATCCAATCCTCATTCCCCCACATCCCTAGAGATTGATTGTTGAGTTTGACAAGTGCAATGCTGCTTTTTTTTTCATTTTCACTACGCTGTCCGCGGACCCAAAAAGTCTGCGACTCCAAGATGGCGGGAGTTTCAGGAAAACCGACGCATTTCACGTTTTCTCACCACCCCATCAGCGGCCGCATCCTGATGTCCGCGGGCCACGCAAAAGTCTGCACATTTTTCTGGCCGATCGGAGGCCAGTGCGCGGACCGAACAGGGAAGTGAGTCCGCGGAGCGGACATAGATATCACTTATTATTCTGCCTTACGTTTTGGTAGTTTAAAAAAAACTACAGGACGGATTTACACCAAATTACAAAAGCAAGCTTTTGGGACCAAGCGGGCTCTCCTGCCGCAAATCTGGTGAAAAGCTGTCCAGCGGTTTGGGCTGTAGGCGTGACGGAAAATTTTTCCCATTGTGTCTATGGGAAAAAAAATGTGGGACCCCCTATAACTTTGCCCCCCCTTGGCCAAACCTCACCAACTGTAGAAAAATTCAGAGTGGGCCATATACTGTTTTTGCAAAGTTTGGTGAGGATTCGTCCAGGTGGAGCAAAATTATAAGCCACTGAAAAAGTGCTCTTACTATGGGTTTAGCAACTTAACCATAACTACATGGCCTCTACCGCAGGCTATTTAATAAACACTTAGTCAACTAGAAGGAATTGTCACTGCCTACATGAATCTCACTACTGGTTCTCACGCAAGCATTAATTTCCAAGATTAGTTCTAGGTATACATTACACTTAAACAAATACTAGGCATTTTAAATACACTGCTTCTATGATTACTTCTATCTAAGCAGCACAGTTTTACTTCAATAACATTGCCGCTGTTCGGCCAGCGTATTCATTTTTAAGTGGAACCAAATCAACATTCTACTTGAACAGTTGGCTTTCTCCAGTATCAAGACACGTATGGTATTGCAGAAACGTTTAAGACATATATTAATTCTACTTAACCCCCCTGTATAAGTGTGCAGTTGTGAGTGAATTAGCTGTGTGCATGTCATTTAAATGCAGACAATAGCCAGCTCATGACTCCTATTGGTTTGGATTTGTACAATAATGCTCTCAGGGATTTTCCACTCTGCACTGAACACACATGTGCAGTTGTCTCAGAATATGGGCGTGCAGCTTTCAATCTACATAAGTGGGCCCAGTTTTCAGTCTATTTGTGTGTTGTCTTCAGTCAATGGGACTCAATATGAGTGGCCTGGTCCTTACAAAATGCCAGTAATTCGGACACCAGCATTATTTCCAGAACGGGGAAACACAAAATTGGCATTGGGGACAGAACTACAAGCAGGCCTGACCTGCCGGGAGTTGAGGTCCCTACCAGCAAATAAATGCCAGAATCAGCGGCACAGGTACAACCAGTGCCAGCAATTCTGTCAATCCCATGCCATGGAGTCCTATGGGACTCTATGGAATGGGAACTTACCAGCGTCTCCGCTGTCCGTAATTGCAAAACTGTAATGAGGGCCAATATATGTGTGTTTACAGCTTTCAACCTACATGTGTTTTTGGGTTTGTGATGAATCTGATTGTGTCATCAATCTTTTCCCGGAGATGACCTCTCCCCATGTGGCCAGGGGACGGCAGCCGCTACCTGATCCAGACCCAGGGGGTGGCTATATGAGAGAGTATCACAATGGGGGGGGGGGGTCAGCCCTCTGGACGGTGTCATGACTTCATTGGATGATACATGGTTTCCCCTAGATCCTTTAGAGAATACCCCAACCATTCCCCATTCAATGATCGCTTGCTGTCGTATCTCCCCTCACCCACCTAGGGAAAACATTAACGACATTCTCTTTGACTCTGCACACTCATCCAATATGGATGGGCCTCTTTTCACTCTGCCAGACTTTAAATTCAGAATGTCAAAACCAAACTACCAGTACCATCAACCCAAATGTGCTGGGATGGAAAAGATGCACCGAGTAATGAGGATTACTGAGCGCCCAAAGCACACGCTGCGCTCCATTGTTTGGGTAAGTCAATCCAAAGCCGGGAGATTTAAACCAGCGAAACAGCTGAGAAGTAGCCGACCTCGCTGGCTGGAGAACGGACCTCTCTCGATACAGAGTGAGCAAGGGTGTCTGTAGAAGCGAAGAGGATTTCCAGAAAGGAGAAAGAAGGAAGACTGCAGGCGGACGCATGCAGCGACGACACCAGAAGCAGACAGAGAGCTTCTGGGCATATGCTGATGCTACAAAGCAGCCCCCTGGAGAACGGTGAAACCGAAAGGCAGGAGCCACGACAAGCCGTGCAGAAGCAGCGAGAGAAGGCAGAGAGCTGCGTATAATAGGAGAACTGACCTACTCCAGCCAAAGTCTGAGTCCACCCAAGCGACACAGGGACCCCTGGGCGTGTTGGAAAGCCTGGCAAAGTAAAATCAACAAAATTAAAGCAAATGAGAAAGAACGAACAAGGGAAAAATCATAAGGCGGCACAACAAAGTATGCAAAAGAAGCTATCTAGTTTGTGACTGCATGTATTACATCCGAGTGAGAAGCCCTGGCAGTTTAGAGCACCAGGCAAGCTAAGTAAGTTGAAACAAGTATAAAAGAAGTAACACGTTTACAGGTGTGCACAGAGCACACATAGAAAACATCCTGGCAGGAGAGTATATCCGGTAAATTGTGAGACACAGAAGTACACATGAGGAAAATCCCTGGCAGGGGAGTATACCAGGCAAATACAAATTTCAAGTGTGTTCTAATCAGAAAGCCCTTTGCAGGAAAGTGTACCAGGCAGTGTTAAATTTAACAGTGTATATTATATAAACAGCTAAGCAGGTCCTGAGAAGGATATATATATATATATATATATATATATATTCAATGAAAAAACTTTGTTAAAGGGACGTTATGGTTAAGTTGCACTAAAAAAACCTATGAAATTCAGTAAAAAAACATTGTTAAAAAGGACGTTATGGTTACAAATAAAATCGAAAAAACCCTGAAATTCGACAGTTATGGTAAGCTAAGCAACCATAACTCGTGCCACCACCGTGCACTGCTAAGACTAACACCCAGAACATCAAAGATGACATCACAAATATCATTGATGACATCACATGTGCATTTACTTTTCATACAAGGGGTTGTGAATGTAATGTTGGCAAAAAAGTATTATGGATTATCGGGAGATGTGTAATAAACAACATACTTCATCACGCAATGTGGTGTTCTAAAGAAAATTCCATTGCAGTATTCTTTCTAGTACAGGAACCTACTCACACAGAAATGTAGGTATTGGCCGCAGCATACACCACATAGGTGCTATATTTGTAATTTTCCAAAGTTATATAATAAAACGGTGAATCCTTCTGTATCAGACTTTTCCGGTCTGTGAAACGTGTACTAAGTAACGAATAATGCATCACTTACTACATTTTTCTACTAATACACACAAAACATAAATAGACCACAATGCATACAAACATGGGGCTTATAAATGGAGAGTAAATTAAGCAAACAAGAGGCAGTATCATTAGCAACTGTGTATAATCTACATGATTGTATTCACGCACAAAAATGATTGCTGTGTTTCAGGCCTGCTTCTTCCCCATATATGTACATCATAAGGTGCGATAAAATTCTAATGAAAGTAGGTAAGAACAGGTGAGAATAGCAATATCTATAAATGTAATACCTTTTGAAAGTTAAGTTTCTGACTGTCAGTAAATAGACCCACCTGACCTAGATATGTCAGAGAACAAAAAAGAAGGGGCTAGACATGTGATGTCATCAATGATATTTGTGATGTCATCTTTGATGTCCTGGGTGTTAGTCTTAGCAGTGCACGGTGGTGACGCGAGTTATGGTTGCTTAGCTTACCATAACTGTCGAATTTCAGGGGGTTTTCGATTTTACTTGTAACCATAACGTCCCTTTAACAAAGTTTTTCATTGCATTTCATAGGTTTTTATTAGTCCACAACGTAACCATAACATCCCTTTAACCAAGTTTTTTGAGTGAATTTCATGGGTTTTTACCAGTGCATGCTATTTTCCTACAACTTACTAATATCATACCTTCCAATTATAACAATATTTGTGTCCAATTTACAAAGTGTCACCTTAAAACTCTGCTTGCCATTTCCCACCTTCTAGAAGCATTTTTAACACTTATATACACTTTTTGCAACTATTTCAACTAGTTTCGCATCCGTAGACATCACACTGCACGATAAGATCCGTCTTTCTCGGACAGTTCGGAACTGCATTTTCTACTGATCTAGGAACTTTCAACTTCAAAACTTCCCTAGCACACCCCCTACACCTTTTTGTACTCATTATCCATTACCAGTCTAGTACACAGTACATGCTTGGAAGAAATTTATCAAAACTGCTATTTATCTTAAAAATGGCATCAGTTATTGCCATCCCTCCTCCCCAAGAGCCACCACCACCACCAGCTGGAGGGCCTTCACAACAATAAAAGTGCAGTACTTTCAAAGACAATGAAGAGGACCAAGAAGATGAGGTAGAGGCAGTGCCTACTTCTAGCACCAAGATCGAATCATGGGTGTGCCAGTTTGTTGCTACTGTTGGGAGTGTACCAAAGGCTAAAGCTACCAAAGTGAAATGCACTGAGTGCAATTTTTTACTCAGTCGCAGACCACCAGAACAGTACTCCTATGGGACCACCTCCATGCGCCGCCAAACAAAATCCAATGACCGCAATGCTCTCAGAAAGGTTGTTCCTTTCTCAGCAAGTAGTAAGCTGCCTTCCTCCACCTCATCTTCCTCAACAATTACTGGGACCACACAGCCTGATGTTACGGGCATTGCTGCGTTATAAATAAATAAATAAGGAGGGCTACGGACCATTATCGTCCATTGCAGCGGAGATACAAGAAGACTGGTTCGTGCCCTGTCTCCAGGAACACATCAAGATTGACAATGGAGTGCACCACGTGCCAGATATATAATTCTGGAATGACGCTACGAACACTCAGGGGAACAATTCCAAAACCAGTAGGACCCTTCAGGGAACTGCACATAGACTACGCGGATATGGGGGAAAGGTGTAATGGGGCACGCTACATGATAGTGGTTGTATGCCCGTTCTCGAGGTGGGTGGAAGCAGGCCCATGTGCACGACCTGATGCTAAAAGCGAAGCAAAGTTCCTAGTAAGGGAAGTGTTTCCGCGGTGGGGAATTTGCGACATAATTCGCTCAGACAACGGCACTCACTTCGTGAATGAGCTCTTCAAAGAAGTGACGACATTATTGGGAATAAAACATAAATTGTGCTCGATTTATCATCCTCAAAGTAATGGCATGGTAGAAAAGATGAACAGACTGTTAAAAGGGAGATTGTCCAAATTGTGTTTCTCATTAAAGAAAAACTGGATCTACTGTTTGCCCCTTGCGCTGTTTGAGCTGAGGAATCAGCCAAGCAAGGACCACCATTTGTCCCCACACGTAATTGTGACCGGGAGACGAATGCACACAGCACATTCCCCACTGCGCCAACACTCAGACGCGCACAGAAGCGCCGCGATATTGGGAGATGAGTTCACAGAATACCTGAAAAAGTTAACTAGGGCAGCGCGCGTGATATCAGAGCAGCTCTCACCACCATTCACAAGGGAAGAAGGGAACACAACGGAGTCCCTTACGGAACCTGAAACACCGGTACAACTGATGCCAGGAGAGTTCATTTATGTCCGGAGCTTTGTGCGCCAGTGGAATGCGCCACGGTTCCACGGACCATATGAAGTGGTATTTTGTACCCTTACAGCTGTAAAAGTTAAGGGGCTCAAATATTGGATACATTTGACGGATGTGCGAAAGGCATATAATAGTGTGCAGGAGGAGGTGGATGAGGAGGCACAGACAACAGCAAACAATACTAATGAAAATGATGAGTGAAGGTGAACATGTGAGTGGAAGAAATGTAACTGATAGATAAAATTGTTAATGAGAACCATTATATTTCAGGTTATCGATAAAGATGAAAGATTGAAGAAAAAAAAAACCATTTATGTGTAATAATAATGTGAAGAATATGTATATTGTCTGCTCCCTTCTCTGTACATCCCAACCCCCCTCCCCTACCCAAACCTATCCCCCTTCCATGACCTCTTGGCACTGATAGTGCCAACAAAAATGTTTACATGCATGCACTTAATGCACTTTTATATCTCAAACAGGAACTACCATGGCAACTAATGGGCAGCCTGCAACGGATAGATTTATTAGATATAGAGAATTTTTAGCTGAGAGATGTAGATATTCGTATTAGTGTGGATTGTCTGTATGCATTACATTATTCTTTACAATACTGTTTGGCCTGGTTACGTATTGGTTTATAGCGTTCATCTCTATCGAGATGAACGAGGGGGGAGGGATTAACGGGATTAATGTGACAAATGAAACAGCAATTGTAAATACTAAAGAAGATTTTTTGGTATGGGATGGAACTAAACTGGTATGGGGATATTACACGACACCATCTAATGTTGCTATCTCGCAAAATGAAGGGTTGCAGGAAAAAATGCAAAACAGCACAACTTCCCCGCCAAAAGTATCTAATTATAATGCCCGCAGTCTAAATGATCGTAACCCCTCTGCTATATCCTGGTTATATAACACCTCCACCAGCCGGCCCGCTCCCGTAACAAAAAACACACTGCTAGATAGCATGAAGAAAGAGAATGAAGAAATGACGGCGAGATATGAAATATTATATGATGATTGGGCAAAGGGGGGCGAGCGGGAGAAAGGGGGGCCCACACTGTCCATCGCCCATGAAGCTGGGAAATACCTTAGAAAAAGAAATAACAGACGGAAAAGGGAGGCGGGGAGGAGGAAGTATGATGAGTATTATGGGTTGGGATTAGACAAAATGGAAGACCCACGACACCCCAACCAGACAAATAAATGGTATGCGGACATGAGTGCAACGGCTAAGCAAACAACAAATGAGAGCTGTTATGTCTGCTCCCTCATTCCCCATGCTTCAGGTACACCCAAAGTATTGTTACCCAAAGAGTTGCCTATTGTCGATGCCCAGTGCCTCCTTCATCTCACGTTGTGCAGAATTAAGAACACCTTCCAGGCACATGAGGTGACTTTTAAAATGCTGCAAAATGAGAAGACCTGTTATCCGAAGGCGGTAGGAGTGGTATGTTTGGAGGAGCCATTTTTTATAATACAAGGGACACTTTTTTCAGACAACAAGTGGAAGGACGAAGAAATAATGTGCAAGGCTGAAGCACTGCGGGGATAGGCACCAGAGAAACTGCAATGGATAGAAGAGACATGCACACCATTATGGAAGGAACACATCTCAAAATTGACTTGGGTAACGGCCATTGAAAAACCCTTCAAGCTGCAGAAAGAAATAAACTATGAACTGTGTTTCAAAGGAGACGGGACAACCACCATGGGGGTAAACAAAAACTGTAACAAGACCCTCACCATCCCAGATATGAGAAAAGGGACAGCGGCGCTAATGGACACTTATTGGGTATGTGACAACCAGGCATACCTACACCTCCCACAATCCTGGGGTGGCAGCTGTTCATTGGCCACCCTACACTCCGCACTAATGGTAATCCCGGAAAGCCACATTGATGGGAGCAAGAAAACGCGAGGAAAACCTCAACAGAGTGAGGCCCAGCCAACTGCGGAGTCACAAGTATATGTCCTGTCTTCCGGGAACAAGGAAGGGGTGCTGTCCCGAAACAAACGATCATCGAACTACATATCAAAAGCATCATCAGAACTGCTGGCACAGATCCCGGATAAATATCGATTATTCAGCTCTGCAGAAACGTTCTTCGCCTCACTCATCCCAAGCATCCAGGCGCGAGCAAATGCAAAGTGGCTCCAAATCACACGTTGGGAGCTGATCCAGCTGGCAAATGATACTGAAGAAGGGTTTAACGTAATAAAAGTGGAACTGCGAGCACTACGGCTAATGACCATGCAAAACAGGTATGTCTTGGACCTGTTGACAGCAATGGACGGAGGTGTTTGCCAAAAAATTGGAAGTGCCTGCTGCACTTTCGTACCTTCCGAAGACGCAGATAACGGCTCCCTGTCCAATGTGATCGAAGCAGTACATAACCTAGGAGAAAGAATGAGAATGGAAGGTGGAGCAGAAGAAAGCACATGGTTTGACAATATCTTTTCCTGGGTCCCATCGTGGCTGAGAATGACTGTCAAATTTTTGATGCCGGCTGTAGTGTTCCTCCTTTTTATTTTTTGCCTGTGCCACGTGGGTCTTCGATGTTGTGCTAACGCAGTGCCGAATGGTGCAATGATGATGGTGACAATGAGCAACGCCCGCGGTACAATACAAACCATGCAGGAAGTACAGGTACAAACAGGGACAGATGGCACGTCAAGAAACCAGGTGGTGCCCAGGTACCACGACAAGGATATAGTAGATAAATTATGGCATACTACAATTAAAGAGCCCCGTATACTGGAATGGTACGAGGTGGTGTGGGTGGACTTGGAAGGGGAGAGCGGATGTATATACCTGACCTGCACCCCAGATGAATCTGCTAGGAGAGGAGAGAGTTTACGAGGGGTGTGCAGGGCATGGATGCCGATAAAAGGCACCCCTGCATGGGATGACGCTATAATTGACGAGGAAGAGTGCAGGAGATTGGAGGATTTAAAGTGTTCATTACTTAAGTAACGAAAGGGGGGAAATGTATGGGAGGATTGGTCCAAGAGACCCCCCTCCCTTGCATCCTCTCCCCCGGTGAATTCCATGGCTCGTCAGGGGTCCTCCCTGCCACCAGGGCCCGGGTGGTGGGTGGGCCACTGGCTGAAGACATTGACCAAACCTGCTGAATTTAGCTAGGCCCTGGAAACCATTTTGTGAAATAAGGGTGGTTTGAGCCCTGTGCACCGCAGCGCGGCCCCCACCCTTGGAGAGTTTCAATTATCCCTGTGGCCGCAGCTCTCTGGCGGATCCGCTGAGAGCACGTTCCCACTAACAGACAGACATGAGCTAGTGTTAGATACCAACACTGTAACATTTCACCTTCCGCAGTTTATCGCTGTTTCCAGCATGACCCGGCCAGCAGGGCCTGGGTGGAAAAGAACTGTAAAACGGTCCCCTGACAAAAGCAGAGTCCCCAAATACTAATGAGCAAACCACCTGTGGTGAAACTTTTCTCTCCACGGCCCCTCTGACTAAAAACCTGTAAACTCCATAAAAATGGCAGAATGTGTGTTTATATGACATTAGGGATGAAGCACCCATATCCATGTAGCTATGCGCAAATAGTAAAAGTGTCCCGGGGTTTGTCGTGTTATGTGTTTCATCAAGAAGACTGCACCCCACGGTCCCGCGCCATAAATGAACTAATGCTGCTAGAGTGCAAAGGAAGACAACCATATTGAGAGCTCACGTAAGGGGTGCACGAAAATGCACCATATGTATGTCCAAGCTCACCATGTGTCACTGCCGCCAGTCTCATTGGCGGGTTGTTCCTGCGTGCTCCACCAACCTTACTACTACCTCACTTCAAACATTCACATTCCCCCACAGCCACGGCCTGCCACCTGAATTATTTACAACCCAGCAGTAAACCTCGGTCTTAAAACACAGATCCAAAGGCGCCCTTTCTTAGGCTCCACGACCCACCGGCCCACCTTAGGTTAATGGCCCCTGTAAAATTAGGACACCCAATATTATGGCAACACTACAGGAACACATCCATAATGACTTCTAACGAGACATGATAACGCGGACCGCCTGTCCCATGCCCTGAGACCCAACCCCGCGACCTATGATACCCGGTCAACAAGACGATGGTAACCATGTATTGATGTATCGCCACAAGACCCCCCTCCAGGTGCATTCCTCCTGTGTTGCATTAACCTGTAGAATAACCTATTGGAAGATTTACCAGAGAAGATAATATTGCAATGTTGAATGACTGCGGTGTGCGTGGCCCTAGGGCAGAAAGTCAGGAAGGACATTCATCTCTGACACTGGTCACGGTTGGCACAACAACACCGTCCGGATGAGCCCAGCTGACCTGCCAGGCCCAGCCCAACCCACGAGGGTAAGCAGTGACGTCCTCCAGCCATGGCAAACCACATCGCAGCAGCACCTATAGCTAGTCGTCGCCACCCAATCCCCACAAACTTGTGCCCCCTATAGCATGTAGGTTCTTATGAATCTTTTTGTAAATATATACGCCTGTCTTTGCTATTGTCAGACAGAGCGCTCTCGGAGTTTGCAGAGTTCTTTGCATGCCCTATTCTTATTGATAAACTCCCATTTAAGCTCACCCGCACTTTGTCCTGGCCTTATTCCCATCCGTGGAGAGTCCATTATTGTCTCTCATTGTGGGGAGGATCGTGCTATCTGGGGACGCTCGCCTTCACAGCCCCTGAAATGGTGGATAAAGGCCATTAGCACCCCTGGTTCCCAAAGCGGGAACCCAGGGTGCGAAAACATAGATTTTTCTTCCTATAGCGGTGTAGGAAGGAAAATCCTTTTCCAAGACAGCCAACATGGAAAGTGAAGGCAGGGTTCCATACACAGCCCCTCTTCCCTTGCCATGGCAGCCCGCAAAACCCTATGAACATCTTACCACAAGCACTTTTTTTCCCTTTCAAACCTATCCCACCTTCGAATAACTATCACATAGCCGGTCCCAGGTAGACATTGCCACTTTAACACTATTTTTCGTCCCTAGCAGTCATGGCCAGTAGCCAGATTGTCCGTGTCATAACTTTATGCCATGACCCAGACAATCTGGCTATTGCCCACGGCCACAGGCTATACGTCAGTCCCCAAAGGTATATGACTATTTTTTGTACCTACATTATGACACTTGTCAAAAAATGAAACACTGGCACATTTGCAAAATCATGCTTTAATGTCCTTGCCAATGCTCCTTACACGTGTTTGCTTGAAATCAGCCCATGTTTTATTTGTTCAAAAGTGTCAAAATGTGTGTACATACAATAGTCATATAAGTTAGCCCCCACTCGACAAAATCCATTCAGTCTTTACACAAACATTGAAGGTTTGGTCGATAATCTTATTCAAAACCTTTGTCAACATTTGTCAAATAGCAACAAAGTTATAAGCCATCAAAAAATGTTGAGACCCCCCTCTAATTTTACCCCCTCTTGAGAAAATCCCACCAAACTTTAGAAAACCATTTATATTTAGATCCAAAATCGTTTTGCCAAATGTTGCGGAGATTCATCAAATGACACCACATTTATATGCCTTTACAATATTTAGCCCCCCCCCCCTATAATTTTGCCTTGTCTTGACAGAATCCCAAAACATTTAGCAAAACCATTCAGAATTAGTTCTAGAATAAAATCGCAAAGTTACATGCAGTTTCATTGGGTGGCGCAAAAGTTATAAGCCATCCAAAAACTGATTTTCCCCAACCCTGTAATGCAGAAATAGGTACAGATGTCCTAGGACATCTGAAGTGTCCGCGAACACCACAGGACTGTCCCAGGACATCCAGAGTGTTTGCAGACTTTCGGGGGGTGAAACAACCTGTTTTTTGCCTTCTTATGGCCATATCCAATCCAATCCTCATTCCCCCCCCACATCCCCAGAGATTGTTTGTCGAGTTTGACAAGTGAAATGAATGCTGCTTTCTATTTTTTCTTTAAGTTTTCACCGCACTGTTCGCGGACCCCCAAAAAGTCAGCGAATCCAAGATGATGGGCCTTTCAGGAAAACAGATGCATTTCACGTTTTTGCACCATCCAATCAGCAGCCGCGTCACAGTGTCCGCGGACCATGCAAAAGTCTGCAAATCTTTCTGGCCAATCGGAGGCCAGTCTGCGGACAGTGCAGCCAATCAGAGACAAGTCCGCAGACTGAACAAGGAAGTGAGTCCACGGAGCGGACAAAGTTATCACTATTTTTTTTGCCTTACGTTTTGGTCATTTAAAAAAAACTACTGGACGGATTTACACCAAATTAACAAAAGCACGCTTTCGGGACCAAGCCGCTACTCCTGCCGCAAATCTGGTGTAAAACAGTCCAGTGGTTTGGGCTGTAGGCGTGAGCAAGGTTTTTTCCCATTATGTCTATGGGAAAAAAAGAAATTTTGCCCCCCCTGGACCAAACCTCACCAAACTTTGCAGAAAAATGCAGAGTGGGCCATATACTTTTTTGCAAAGTTTGGTGAGGATTCGTCCAGAGGGAGCGAAGTTATAAGCCACCCAAAAAGTGTTCTTCCTATGGAAACAGCAACTTAACCATAACTACACACCTACACACCTACCTACCTACCTACCTACCTACCTACACACCTACACACACACCCACACACACACAGTAAACCTGGCAGTAGAGTGCACCAGGTATCGTGACAAGACAAAGAACAGCGGACAAACCCATTATTTGTACCAGTTGTTTTTTGGGCAAGAGAAACCCAAAGAATTGTTATAATTGAACATAAATTAGAGTGCAGAGAAATCCAGCCACCCACAAGAAACTCTGACTTTACATATTTTCTTTTGAACACTTATATACAACTCAAGGACAAAGACATTACCCCTTTTCACCTGAAAGTTAATTTCTTAGGATGCGAGGGTCAGAAAAGAACTTTGGACACAGGACAGTTTTGCTTTCGACATTCTGACATTGAGAGACTTACAGGGTAATTCATGGTATAAATGAACACAGAAAATGGGCACATGCCTACGTTTTTGCACGCAATCGCCGTTTCTGTATTCATGGAACACATTGGCTTCCCCGAGACCTGCGTTTAATCCGTGTGGGTCCTACACGTCACTGCAACTACACGAACGCCTTGTGCGATATGGCCTGCGAAGGTGCACATCATTCAGCGCACACACCTAAAAAGGGGGAGGAACACGTGAAACAACATGTGAAAATGTGGGCATTACGGAGGAAGCACCGCAGTAAAATCCTCGCAACGCCCACATGCATGCTAACAACACGTATTCACCGGCACGCTGCAAAAGACGCACAAACCCGGGAACACATACGCCATGCAAAAGCAGGCAGAAGCACCCACGCGCACCAAAGCCAATGCATAAAAGCACGCGCAAACAACAAACGCGTGTATACAGCTACAATAAATGTACCATTCCCCGCAGCAGTGATCGTGGGACAACGCAGGAGGAGTATAGCCAGGCCCTGCATTTATTTATCCAGGACCAGCCTTTTTGGGATGCCGATGACCAGGTCTATGGCAGGTATAGGTTTCCACTTCATATCATCCTAGACCTGGTCACTGAGTGGGAGGATGACCACACATCACCCACCCTGTGCTCCAAAGCACTGAGCCCCTTGAAAAAGGCGCTCAATGTACTGCATTTTTGGCCCACTGGGTCATTTCAGCAGACAACTGCCATAGTTGGGGGCGTCTCAACCCACGCAGTCGCACTACCTACACCAGATGTTGGGAATCATGACTGCATGCCCCTCAGTCCGCAGGCACATATACATGCCCAGAACACCCGCAGAAAGGCAGGCCGTGGTACAGGACTTTTACAGGGTGGCACACTTCCCCAAAGTGCTTGGTGCCATTGATTGCACTCATGTAGCCCTACGTCCACCTAGGGCCACTGAGCACATCTATTGCAATCACAAGCACTGGCATTCCATCAATGTGCAGGTTGTATGCAATGCCAAGGGAATCATTACCTCTGTCTATGAGTCCACCCATGATAGTTTCATATTCAGAATGTCACCCCTAAACCGGGACCTGGAGGCTGGGAGGCATGGCAATACATGGCTCATTGGTGAGTACAAATGCCTGTGCACGTGCATGCATGTCACACATAGACAAATAGACAAACCCAACTAATGACAACCATTATCACCTCCCCAGGGGACAGTGCCTACCCTCTGAGCACCTACAAGATGACGCCAATACGGAATCCCACCACACCACCCCAGGTAAGATACAACGCAGCCCATTTTGCAACCAGGGCCATAGTGGAGCGCACATTCGGAGTGCTAAAGTCACGCTTCCACTCCCTTGCACAGCTACTATATGCACCACCAGTAGTGTGCAGGATCATTGTGTCAGTATGTGTCCGGCAAAACGGCGGGGCGTACCGGTGGACATGGGTGTGCCCCCACATCCCCAACCACATGCATGCCCGCTGCACATGGGAGGGGAAAGGGTGCATGGCAAGGCTACCCGTACCCAGCTTGTGGCACAATTTTCACCTAAAATCTGCGGAGTGCAAACAGGCCTTGCACTTTCCAGATGACAAAGGGACAATCAACTGTCACTACCTTAACACCCTGAGAATGTCTCCTTGGAAGTGCTACATTGTGTGCATATCTAGCAACTTAAACCAACACAATCCTGTATGACCAAAAGGCACACATTCAAGATGCAGTACGCCACTAACCCCATGCAAAACAGCACATCCAAATACTGGTATGTCACCTAAACCCTTCCAAAACCCATGTTACCCGGCCGACACCACAACATGGCATGCAATGTGAAAAGTCAAAAGTAAATGCACAACACATGACAACTGTCACAAAGTGCACTTTGACAAACGGAAATATGCCCAAAACAATTCCCTCTGACACATCAAATTGAAACCGTACACAGGAACATCCATTTACCAGCATAACATATCATAAACACAGGACCCAACAGTGACAATGTCAGACAGTGACCAATCACAATAGCACAAGAGCCTCAATGTGACAAAGCCATCACATGGACCCATTACATCTTGGGTGGGTCTCTGCTAGCTAAAGGGGGCAGGATAACGCATACAGCATGAAGGGTATCAATGATGGAGACAGGCAAGGTAATACATGAAGGTGTAACATCATAAAATACACATTTACCAATATCCAAAGCAAAATGCATGCTAAAAATACACTGGTCAAACAATCATGAATCCCCAAAAGGGGTGTATACACAGGTTGGACTTCAGACTGGACAGAGAAATGATGGAAGCCCAATGCCTCTGTGTAAGTTACTGTCCCATGCTGCCCTCCTTGCAAGCCCATGGAAAGGGGAAGCAGGAGTGGCATATGTGTCTGGACCCCAAGCCACAAACCCGAGACAAGCCTGTATGAGCCCAGCCGGAACACAGAGTGGATACCTACGGGTGCCACACAAAGCAACACACTGTTACATGAATGCACAATAGACAGAAAAAAGAATAACAAATAAAACAAATGGCCATGGTGGACCACTGGGGGGGGGCACCCATGAGGGAGGAGGTGGAGGGTGCACCTCAAACCCACATGCTTGGGTGTTGGAAAAAAAAAAAACCTCCATGGGTTCATGGCCTGCATGGCTAGCCTATAGTGGGAGAGCTTGCGCCGCTGTCGGCAACTTCTGGTGTAACATTAGAAGGCGAGTGTGTCAAGGGAGGCTGTCCACGCATAGCCCTGGAATGCTCCTCACTGGCAGCAAGCTTGTAGGCCTGAAAGGTCTGATTCTGCATGATTATGGTACGAAGGTCCCCATGCAGCACCTCATGTGTTGCATGGAGTTCCGCCTGCAAGGCCTCATCTGACGCACGGATCTCCTCCAGGGTTGCATGGAGTTCCACATGCAAGGCCTCACGTGATGCACGGATATCCTCCCGTTGTGTGTCAGCTGCTCCATCTGCTGTTCTGCCCATCTACTGTAGCCCATCTCAAGTGCAGCCAGAGTAGCTCTGAGGGAGGGGTTATCTTCCCTCAGGGCATCCCTGTGGGCCTCTGCCTCTGCATCCATGGCTGTGCGCAGAGCTCCCAGTTCAGCCCGTCGGTCCCTGTTGGCGGCCAACATGTCCAGCCTGTGCAAGCAGTATGTGGACTGCACTGCCTGCTGCTGGAGCTCCATCTGCCTTTCAGGAGGGAGAATGGAATTAGCCACCCTGTCCACGCCCTGAGCCATCATCTCACATGATGCCCTTTGTTGCTGTGCAATGGCATACATGGAATTCTCCCACACAGTATTCCCGGGTGGCACACGGCTACTGCGTTGCCGGACACCACACCTGACGGGCCCAAGGATGCCTGACCCTTGCTGCGCTTGCACTGCCTGTGGCTGCAGGACTGCATTCCTCCCTTGCTGAGCTGGCCCAGGAACAGGAGCAAGTAGTGTGGAGATTGACCCTGCATCCGTAAGCACCACAAACGGACATACCAATACTGACTGGCCCCTTCAGGGGTCAACCCGCACTGCAGGTGTGTCGGACAGAACAGCATCCACAGCAGATTCACTCACCTGCAACAGCAATGAGGGTTCAATTTCTGATTCCGCACCAGAGGCATAGGGTACTTCAGAGGTGTACTCAGAGACACTCCTGGCCAGGATGGTCTGGAGCACCAATGGATGTTCATGGTCTACCACCCCATGGCCTCCAGTGGTGCCTGGTTGGGGCTCTGAATATTCCACCCCCTCCGCCATCTCCTCCTCCTCCACTACTTCCAGTGCCTCATCACCTGGACAAAATAAAAAGAAGACATGACCACACATGTTAACAGCATAGGCCACACACATAGGTATTACAATGTTGCCAGCCAACACATGCAGCCATGTGACATGACACAAACTCAGGCATGCACGCAGTGCCAATGTAATGGAACGGGACCCTGAAAGCAGACATGGATGCGTGTCAAATGGCAAAATAAAACATGTACTGCATAGCACCTGCATCACACACAAGCTTGTGACTGGCATAATCCTTCCAGAAAGATGACAGATGCCAACACACAGATGGCACGTATCATACCCATGCCCGAACTGTCAACCAGACCCAGGTGGAAGCTCAATACTACTGTCCATGAGCCACGTACAATGCATGTCATTTGACATTTCATTGAAATCACTATGATAAAGCACACGGGTCACAGGCTGCAATGATGCTAGGGTGTTGAAATACAGTGAAGGAAGCCACATGGATTCATCAATGGCAGGTCACTTTGACATGACGCAAGTGATAGGCATGTGGAAGGGGAGAACAGGGCTCAGAAGTGTGTGGGTGCAGTGCAGTACACATGTACGGCGTCAACTATCATTGAGAACACAGAGGCAGTAACGTGAAGGTCGTGGACTGATGGCAGTGTAATGGCAAGTGCAGTAATTCTGTGTAAAGTGTTGGTAGTGGGTTGTAGGGATACAGTAAAACCCACCCCCAAGGATGGGGGGGTGGCTTGGAGGCAGTGCATAAATGGTTGCTCAGAGTACCGTGTTGTAGCAGACAGTGTGGGCAGGTGTCAGTTGCATTCTTTCAGTCATCTGGAACTACAGCAGGGGAGAGAAGGACAGTAAGCACAACACATGAGGAACCATCAGAAGTGCCCCCACACCTGGAGAAGCAACAACAGCAATTGCATAGAGGCAGGGGGGCTTTAACAGAGGGAGGCTTATGCTCGACACAGACGAGAACCCCAAACTAATGGCCATGAGGAGCAACTGACCCTGAGTGAGCAGAAAAGGGATGATGAAATACCACGAGAAGGAAGCAAATACTGGAGATGGAGTTGAATGAATTGTTTGCCCAGGACCCATATGGACTTGCTGAGAATGCATAGGGTCCAGGAATGAACACTCATAGCCACTGTGAGCCTGTGCCATCCGCACAGTCCGAGTGAGATACCCTGCACCAAGGCCAAAGGACGTTCCACACAGTCCAGGTCAGGCAGATTTGCAGAGGAAAGAGTGTATATTCACAGAAATTAATGTACTGCCCGTTGCAGTAGTCCACCATCAGTATGACCAGTCCCATGGAGACAGTGAGCTGCTGGGGGATGGAGAGTGAAGGAAAAATGTCTCTGCGGAGGAACAGCTTGCAGGGTGACCACACAGAAAAGTCAGTCATGTGACGATAGATGGTGAGTGTTGAGTGGAAGAGCATCACAGGCTATCCGCAACCATAGGTTGGAGCAAGAATAGGGCAAAGAGAGGCTGCACAGAGATTGTGATGGAAGGAGGCATCAGGTGTGTGATTGTCTCCGTGTGCAGCACATGGTTTGTATGCAGTCTGCATGACAACAAGCACATATCAATCCAACATCACATGGGTCACACATGGCAGTCAAGTCAATGTAGCCTGAGCTGGCAGAAAAACATAACACATCACCCAAGCAACATATACATGGCATGGACACACAAGCATCACCACTCACCGGACATGGTCTCATAATTTGGCAGCCCTCCCACGCCTTGGACCTGCTCCACTGCGATGAAATCACCAGCGGTCTCATGTGGAGCGAGTTCTTCGTCCTCTGATAGTGTCCCACTGCCAGTCACCAGAGTAGAGGCAAATTTTGCAGCCAGCTCGTCTTTTGCCCAGTGTCGGAGGTCATTCCAACGCTTCATCACATCATCTGCTGTGCGCCCCTCATATCCCAAGGTGCTTATATCGTCTGTGATGCACAGCCAGTGGTCCCTATGCTGAGCAGGCGTATGTTTGCTCCCGGCCGTCACCAGCATGTCGTGGCAGTGTTCAAACACAGTCCACAAGCACGTCCAGTTCCTGATTACAGAAACTCCGCTTTCTTGACGTGTTTGAGGGCTGAGCCGTGTCTGGGGTCCCTGCTTGTTCTGCTGGAGCAAGCTTCTTCCTCTTGGGAGGTGGTGCGGACCCTGAGTGGCTTGTGCCGCTCTGGTCAGTAGGGGCTGAAGCGTAGGTGGACTGGCCAATGGAAGCAGGCAAAGACATGACGACCGAAGGTCCGACTGCAGTTATTGGCAGCTGGGTGCTGTTGCCAGGACCCTGTGCCGCACCTGCCTCGGTGCCAAGGGCCAGGACCAATACAGTCCTGGCTGGGTGACTCAGAGCCAGGGTGGTGTCAGCTGCAGCTGCCCCTGCAGCTTCCACACCCTAGCTGCTCGGGGCAGCAGATGACACTGCTGCCCTAGATCCACGTGACCTGGTGACAGCAACTTTCACTGCACGTGCTTTGACCTTCCCGACATGGATATCGGCCTGTGAGTCGTCCTGTGCCTGTTCCGGGACCAATCCAGTCTGGGCTGGCTGACCCTGGGCCGGGGTGGTGTCAGCTGCAGCTGCCCCAGCAGCTTCCACACCCTGCCTACTCGTGACAGCAGATGGCACTGTTTGTCGGGACTGACGGGTGCTGGGAATGGCAGCAGCAGCTGCATCTCCCTGACCCACTTGTGGGGGGGGGCATAGCTGTCCCTGCATGTGCCTGAAGACCCTGCCCTCGTGGACCACCCTGGCCACGTCGCCCAGTGCGGCCACCTTAGCCACCCTGGCCACGTCCCCCACTGCTGCCACCTCTGGGAGGTCGCCCAGCTTTGCCTCCCTTACCACTTGTTGCCCTCCCAGTCATGGCACTGATGTACTAGGGCAATGGGAGGTGCAGACAACAATTGTCCTGGGCAATTGGGGTGAAGAGGGCAGGGTACGTGATGGAAAAAGGATCCCTGTGCTCCTGCAAGGCTGTATGTGACCCCTGGGGAGAACTAATGGGTCACGCAACGCTCAGGAACCCCAAAAACAAATGTGCACGCTTACCCTTGGTAGCCCACCTGTGATGAAAAAATGTCCCGCAGTACGCGGTGGCACCCAGGAACACAAAAAATGTGTATGCGGGGAACACGTAGGCTACTATGACCTCGAATATGGGGTACGCGACACACAAGGGCAACCACAGTGGGAAAAATGCGTGCGCGACTCACCGCCTGCCTGGAAGAATGAAGAAAAACACACACGCATGTGCGCGAAGGCAACTCCCCCACCAAAACAAGAAGTACGCACTGCCACAGTAGTGCTCAATTTGTGTGTGAACCCACAAAAAGAATCTCACGCGTCGGTCTCCGTGAAAAGCACATACATTGCACTGTTGTCTTACGCGGACCTTTAACCCGTACTGAATGGCAACGTCCAACATCCAGCGCGCGTCACGTACCTCACGTGCTTAGGGCCTTACACGCTAACATGCTGTTTCTGCACGTGTGGAGACACTGTGCATCTGGCTGGCCACGCGAAAGCACACCGAAGACCAACGCTCCTGCCCACAAGGCCATTTACACCTGCCTCCAACTGCCCCGAGCTGCCCCCTAGAGCCATCTGCTGCTGCCAGCCCACTCTGTGTGCCTGCTGCCCAAGTGCCCTGCATTTTGGCGCCTGCTCTGAAGCCATTGCCAGTGATCCTGTTGCTGTGACCACCTCTGCTGATCCTGAAGACTCTGACTGCCATTCCATCGCTTCACAGCCCAGCCCCAGGACCACCTGCCCACCCACACCTGCCTTGGGGGTTGCCATGTCTGACCCATCGCCATCTGAGGCAAGTGGTAACCCCCGGCAGAGAGGCAGAGGGCTGTCAGCTTCTCCTGCACAGAAGTTGGCATCCTTGTGGAGCAAGTCCTGGGGCATTATGATGCCTTCTTCATTGGACCATCTCGCGTCGACAAGGAAGGACAGAGTAAGATCTGGGCGGACATCGTGGGTGCCATCAACATGGGTGCCATCAATGTGGAGGGGTGGCACCCCATGACTACCGACATGTCCGTAAGCGCTGGGAAGGCTCCAGGTTCAGGACCCTCAACAAGGCCCGGCGCCTCGCTCCATCATCAACAGCCTTGAGGAGGAGAGGCCGGTTGCCCACCAATGAGATGCAGGTCCTGGAGCGCATCGACCCAGTGCTGCACGCCCAGGTCTTGGATATGGTGCTCCGTCTGGAGTCGACTGGTAAGTGTTCATGTGTTCTTGTCGCCATAGAGCATGTGTATGTGTATGTTGACATGCGGCTGGAGTGTGCACCTTGGTCTCATTTCTGGCATGCCTCCTTTACAGGTGTCTGTGTGCATGAGCCTGACAGTGCTGCATGTGAGTCCATTCAAGCCTGACCCACTTAAATGGTGTCTGTGTTGCAATGCGTGATGCGCACCGGCATGTAACGAGGTGCACATGTTTGCATACCTGTGTCTGGACTGGGGCATACGAGAGGTGTGACACATGGGTGCTAATGTCACCATCATGGACATGCATGGTGTACATGTGCATGTGTCTGAGTAGTAAGTGTGTGACTGGCCAACCTCATGGATGCATGACACATGAGCATCTCAAAGCGTGATTGACTCATGCGGCCCAGTTGTCCCCAAGTGCACTGTGACGGGAGGTCTACATGACCTGATGCATGACTGTCAGGTGATGAGTGTATGTGGTGTGCATGTACCATGATGCATGTGAGGTTCAGCCCCGCCTCTGATGTGCTTGCAGTGCCTTGTATATGAATGTGAATGTTCGTTGCACATGGCATGCTGGATTGTGCATGTGTGTTGCTTGTACTGACCTGTGTGGTGGGGGGGGGGGGCTGATGGTTGTGACGTATGACAGTGCCACTCACGTGTATTCGCTTTGTTCCAAGCAGACATTTGCTTGGTACACTGATGCTTGTGTTCAATGTCTCCCTATACACAGCGACAATGGAGAAAGAGGGCGGAGGTGGCGCTGTGGAGCACCGCCGCAGGGATACCTCCACCAGGTTAGGTCATCTTCCGGGACCGAGGTCGCTGGTGCCGCGTCAGAGTCATCGGCCACAGCTGCTGAGGGGAGGCCCAAGAGGGTGAAGTTGGCCGTGGGCTCCTCAGCAGCGGGAGGGGCAGGTGAGACCACACAGGGGCAATCCGATGCAGAAGACAGAGGGTAGTCATCCAAGGTAGTGGTAGTGGTGGAGGAGGAGGAGGCCACATCAGCCCAGCACATGGGGCCCCGCAGGGGTGATGAGGTAGGTGTTCCTGGTGCAATCCAGGTTCAGGGGCCGGCGCCAGTGCAGGTCACTGTGGAGGGACCTGTGACTGACCTTGTCCACGACTCTCCGACTGCATCAGAATACACCGGCGGGTATGCCTCAGGTCGGACCCGTCCGCAGGTAGCAGATATATCCACGTCAACTGATCTTCCACTACGTGCGGACGAGGCAATTCGTGACAGGGTGGAGCCCATGTAGCCGGGATCGCGAGGCAGACAGGCGCCATTCGGGTTGACGTGCAGGCTTCCAATTGGGGGCTTGCACATCATCACAAAGAGGTTTGTAGCCTCATGAACTGGCTAGCTCAGCTCGTTGTCGGGAGTACTGGAGGCTCTTTTCATGCGATTTGCCTGGCGTGAGCGAGGTATGCGATTTTGCGGGGGTACGCAAGGACCTTTTCAGGCCATTTAATTGGCGCGAGCGGGGTACGCAATTTCGCGGGGTATGCAAGGCCCTTGTCACGCGATTTGGCTGGCGCGAGTGGGGAAATGTGATTTTGCAGGTGTACACAAGGCTCTTTTCACGCGGGGTACGCGATTTCGCGGCTGTACGCGAGGGCCTTTTCACGCAAGTCCCTTTTCACACGATTTGACTGGCGGGAGCGGGATACGCTCCAATTTTTCACGCTTATGCGATGGAGGGGGGCT